>NC_040251.1:12771631-15171631 GCF_001444195.1 Xiphophorus couchianus
ATAGTATAGCATGTCGTTTTTTTTACATTTTCGACGCATAGTATAGCATGTCGTTTTTGGACTTTCGACGTCATGTACTTTTTTTTTTGGACATTTTCGACGTCATATATAGCATGTCTTTTTTTGGACATTTTCGACGTCATAGTATAGCATGTCGTTTTTTTGGACATTTTCGAAGTCATAGTATAGGATGTCGTTTTTTTGGACATTTTCGACGTCATAGTATAGCATGTCGTTTTTTTTGGACTTTCGACGTCATAGTAAGCATGTCGTTTTTTGGACATTTTCGACGTCATAGTGCATGTCGTTTTTTGACATTTTCGACGTCATAGTATAGCATGTCGTTTTTTTGGACATTTTCGACGTCATAGTATAGCATGTCGTTTTTTTGACATTTTCGACGTCATAGTATATACATGTCGTTTTTTTGGACATTTTGACGTCATAGTATAGCATGTCGTTTTTTTTGACATTTTCGACGTCATAGTATAGCATGTCGTTTTTTTTGACATTTTCGACGTCATAGTATAGCATGTCGTTTTTTTACATTTTCGACGTCATAGTAGCATGTCGTTTTTTTGACATTTTCGACGTCATATATAGCATGTCGTTTTTTTGGACATTTTCGACGTCATAGATAGCATGTCGTTTTTTTGGACATTTTCGACGTCATAGTATAGCATGTCGTTTTTTTGACATTTTCGACGTCATAGTATCATGTCGTTTTTTTGGACATTTTCGACGTCATAGTATAGCATGTCGTTTTTTTGGACATTTTCGACGTCATAGTAGCATGTCGTTTTTTTGACATTTTCGACGTCATAGTATAGCATGTCGTTTTTTTGGACGTTTTCGACGTCATAGTATAGCATGTCGTTTTTTTGGACCTTTTCGACGTCATAGTATAGCATGTCGTTTTTTTTGGACATTTTCGACGTCATAGTATAGCATGTCGTTTTTTTTGGACATTTTCGACGTCATAGTAAGCATGTCGTTTTTTTTGGACATTTTCGACGTCATAGTATAGCATGTCGTTTTTTGGACATTTTCGACGTCATAGTCATGTCGTTTTTTGGACATTTTCGACGTCATAGTATAGCATGTCGTTTTTTTACATTTTCGACGTCATAGTATAGCATGTCGTTTTTTTGGACATTTTCGACGTCATAGTATAGCATGTCGTTTTTTTTACATTTTCGACGTCATAGTATATAGCATGTCGTTTTTTTACATTTTCGACGTCATAGTATAGCATGTCGTTTTTTTGCATTTTCGACGTCATATATAGCATGTCGTTTTTTTGGACATTTTCGACGTCATAGTATAGCATGTCGTTTTTTGGACATTTTCGACGTCATAGTATAGCATGTTCGTTTTTTGGACATTTTCGACGTCATAGTATAGCATGTCGTTTTTTTGGACATTTTCGACTCATAGTATAGCATGTCGTTTTTTTGGACATTTTCGACGTCATAGTATAGCATGTCGTTTTTTGACATTTTCGACGTCATAGTATAGCATGTCGGTTTTTTTACATTTTCGACGTCATAGTATAGCATGTCGTTTTTTGGACATTTTCGACGTTATATAGCATGTCGTTTTTTTTTTGACATTTTCGACGTCATACTAGCATGTCGTTTTTTGGATTTTCGACGTCATAGTCATTTTTTTTGACATTTTCGACGTCATAGTATAGCATGTCGTTTTTTTGACATTTTCGACGTCATAGTATAGCATGTCGTTTTTTTTGACATTTTCGACGTCATAGTATAGCATGTCGTTTTTTTGACATTTTCGACGTCATAGTATAGCATGTCGTTTTTTGGACATTTTCGACGTCATAGTATAGCATGTCGTTTTTTGACATTTTCGACGTCATAGTATAGCATGTCGTTTTTTTTGGACATTTTCGACGTCATAGTATAGCATGTCGTTTTTTTGGACATTTTCGACGTCATAGTATAGCATGTCGTTTTTTTGGACATTTTCGACGTCATAGTATAGCATGTCGTTTTTTTTGGACATTTTCGACGTCATATATAGCATGTCGTTTTTTTGGACATTTTCGACGTCATAGTATAGCATATGTCGTTTTTTGGACATTTTCGACGTCATAGTATAGCATGTCGTTTTTTTGACATTTTCGACGTCATAGTATAGCATGTCGTTTTTTACATTTTCGACGTCATAGTATAGCATGTCGTTTTTTTTACATTTTCGACGTCATAGTATAGCATGTCGTTTTTTTGGACATTTTCGACGTCATACTATAGCATGTCGTTTTTTTGGACATTTTCGACGTCATAGTATAGCATGTCGTTTTTTTTTACATTTTCGACGTCATAGTATAGCATGTCGTTTTTTTGGACATTTTCGACGTCATAGTATAGCATGTCGTTTTTTTGACATTTTCGACGTCATAGTATAGCATGTCGTTTTTTTGGACATTTTCGACGTCATAGTATAGCATGTCGTTTTTTGACATTTTCGACGTCATAGTATAGCATGTCGTTTTTTTGACATTTTCGACGTCATAGTATAGCATGTCGTTTTTTTGGACATTTTCGACGTCATAGTATAGCATGTCGTTTTTTTTGGACATTTTCGACGTCATAGTATAGCATGTCGTTTTTTTTGGACATTTTCGACGTCATAGTATAGCATGTCGTTTTTTTGACATTTTCGACGTCATATAGCATGTCGTTTTTTTGGACATTTTCGACGTCATAGTATAGCATGTCGTTTTTTGGACATTTTCGACGTCATAGTATAGCATGTCGTTTTTTTGGACATTTTCGACGTCATAGTATAGCATGTCGTTTTTTGACATTTTCGACGTCATAGGATAGCATGTCGTTTTTTTGGACATTTTCGACGTCATAGTATAGCATGTCGTTTTTTTGGACATTTTCGACGTCATAGTATAGCATGTCGTTTTTTTGACATTTTCGACGTCATAGTATAGCATGTCGTTTTTTTGGACATTTTCGACGTCATAGTATAGCATGTCGTTTTTTGGACATTTTCGACGTCATAGTATAGCATGTCGTTTTTTTGGACATTTTCGACGTCATAGTATAGCATGTCGTTTTTTTGGACATTTTCGACGTCATAGTATAGCATGTCGTTTTTTTGACATTTTGACGTCATAGTATAGCATGTCGTTTTTTTTGGACATTTTCGACGTCATAGTATAGCATTCGTTTTTTTACATTTTCGACGTCATAGTATAGCATGTCGTTTTTTTTGGACATTTTCGACGTCATAGTATAGCATGTCGTTTTTTTGGACATTTTCGACGTCATAGTATAGCATGTCGTTTTTTTGGACATTTTCGACGTCATAGTATAGCATGTCGTTTTTTTGACATTTTCGACGTCATATATAGCATGTCGTTTTTTTGGACATTTTCGACGTCATAGTATAGCATGTCGTTTTTTTGACATTTTCGACGTCATAGTATAGCATGTCGTTTTTTGGACATTTTCGACGTCATAGTATAGCATGTCGTTTTTTACATTTTCGACGTCATAGTATAGCATGTCGTTTTTTTTACATTTTCGACGTCATAGTATAGCATGTCGTTTTTTTGACATTTTCGACGTCATAGTATAGCATGTCGTTTTTTGGACATTTTCGACGTCATAGTATAGCATGTCGTTTTTTTACATTTTCGACGTCATAGTATAGCATGTCGTTTTTTTGACATTTTCGACGTCATAGTATAGCATGTCGTTTTTTGGACATTTTCGACGTCATAGTATAGCATGTCGTTTTTTTGGACATTTTCGACGTCATAGTATAGCATGTCGTTTTTTTGGACATTTTCGACGTCATAGTATAGCATGTCGTTTTTTTGGACATTTTCGACGTCATAGTATAGCATGTCGTTTTTTGGACATTTTCGACGTCATAGTATAGCATGTCGTTTTTTTGGACATTTTCGACGTCATAGTATAGCATGTCGTTTTTTGGACATTTTCGACGTCATAGTATAGCATGTCGTTTTTTTGGACATTTTCGACGTCATAGTATAGCATGTCGTTTTTTTGACATTTTCGACGTCATAGTATAGCATGTCGTTTTTTTGGACATTTTCGACGTCATAGTATAGCATGTCGTTTTTTTGGACATTTTCGACGTCATAGTATAGCATGTCGTTTTTTGGACATTTTCGACGTCATAGTATAGCATGTCGTTTTTTTGGACATTTTCGACGTCATAGTATAGCATGTCGTTTTTTTTGACATTTTCGACGTCATAGTATAGCATGTCGTTTTTTTGGACATTTTCGACGTCATAGTATAGCATGTCGTTTTTTTGACATTTTCGACGTCATAGTATAGCATGTCGTTTTTTTGGACATTTTCGACGTCATAGTATAGCATGTCGTTTTTTTGACATTTTCGACGTCATAGTATAGCATGTCGTTTTTTTGACATTTTCGACGTCATAGTATAGCATGTCGTTTTTTTGGACATTTTCGACGTCATAGTATAGCATGTCGTTTTTTTGGACATTTTCGACGTCATAGTATAGCATGTCGTTTTTTTGGACATTTTCGACGTCATAGTATAGCATGTCGTTTTTTTGACATTTTCGACGTCATAGTATAGCATGTCGTTTTTTTGACATTTTCGACGTCATAGTATAGCATGTCGTTTTTTTGGACATTTTCGACGTCATAGTATAGCATGTCGTTTTTTTGACATTTTCGACGTCATATATAGCATGTCGTTTTTTTGACATTTTCGACGTCATAGTCATGTCGTTTTTTTGGACATTTTCGACGTCATAGTATAGCATGTCGTTTTTTTGACATTTTCGACGTCATAGTATAGCATGTCGTTTTTTTTGGACATTTTCGACGTCATAGTATAGCATGTCGTTTTTTTGGACATTTTCGACGTCATATAGCATGTCGTTTTTTTGGACATTTTCGACGTCATAGTATAGCATGTCGTTTTTTTACATTTTCGACGTCATAGTATAGCATGTCGTTTTTTTGGACATTTTCGACGTCATATATAGCATGTCGTTTTTTTGGACATTTTCGACGTCATAGTATAGCATGTCGTTTTTTTGGACATTTTCGACGTCATAGTATAGCATGTCGTTTTTTTGGACATTTTCGACGTCATAGTATAGCATGTCGTTTTTTGGACATTTTCGACGTCATAGTATAGCATGTCGTTTTTTTTGGACATTTTCGACGTCATAGTATAGCATGTCTTTTTTTTGGACATTTTCGACGTCATAGTATAGCATGTCGTTTTTTTACATTTTCGACGTCATAGTATAGCATGTCGTTTTTTTGGACATTTTCGACGTCATAGTATAGCATGTCGTTTTTTTGGACATTTTCGACGTCATAGTATAGCATGTCGTTTTTTTGGACATTTTCGACGTCATAGTCATGGTGTTTTTTTGGACATTTTCGACGTCATAGTATAGCATGTCGTTTTTTTGACATTTTCGACGTCATAGTATAGCATGTCGTTTTTTTGGACATTTTCGACGTCATAGTATAGCATGTCGTTTTTTTGGACATTTTCGACGTCATAGTATAGCATGTCGTTTTTTTGGACATTTTCGACGTCATAGTCATGTTTTTTTGGACATTTTCGACGTCATAGTATAGCATGTCGTTTTTTTGGACATTTTCGACGTCATAGTATAGCATGTCGTTTTTTTGGACATTTTCGACGTCATAGTATAGCATGTCGTTTTTTTGGACATTTTCGACGTCATAGTATAGCATGTCGTTTTTTTGGACATTTTCGACGTCATAGTATAGCATGTCGTTTTTTTGGACATTTTCGACGTCATAGTATAGCATGTCGTTTTTTTACATTTTCGACGTCATATATAGCATGTCGTTTTTTTGACATTTTCGACGTCATAGTATAGCATGTCGTTTTTTTGGACATTTTCGACGTCATAGTATAGCATGTCGTTTTTTTGACATTTTCGACGTCATAGTATAGCATGTCGTTTTTTGGACATTTTCGACGTCATAGTCATTTTTTTTTGACATTTTCGACGTCATAGTATAGCATGTCGTTTTTTTGACATTTTCGACGTCATAGTATAGCATGTCGTTTTTTTGACATTTTCGACGTCATAGTATAGCATGTCGTTTTTTTGACATTTTCGACGTCATAGTATAGCATGTCGTTTTTTTGACATTTTCGACGTCATAGTATAGCATGTCGTTTTTTGGACATTTTCGACGTCATAGTATAGCATGTCGTTTTTTTTACATTTTCGACGTCATAGTATAGCATGTCGTTTTTTTGACATTTTCGACGTCATAGTATAGCATGTCGTTTTTTTGACATTTTCGACGTCATAGTATAGCATGTCGTTTTTTTGGACATTTTCGACGTCATAGTATAGCATGTCGTTTTTTTGGACATTTTCGACGTCATAGTATAGCATGTCGTTTTTTTGGACATTTTCGACGTCATAGTATAGCATGTCGTTTTTTTGACATTTTCGACGCATCTATAGTATAGCATGTCGTTTTTTTGGACATTTTCGACGTCATAGTATAGCATGTCGTTTTTTTACATTTTCGACGTCATAGTATAGCATGTCGTTTTTTTGACATTTTCGACGTCATAGTATAGCATGTCGTTTTTTTACATTTTCGACGTCATAGTATAGCATGTCGTTTTTTTGACATTTTCGACGTCATAGTATAGCATGTCGTTTTTTTGACATTTTCGACGTCATAGTATAGCATGTCGTTTTTTTGGACATTTTCGACGTCATAGTCATTTTTTTGGACATTTTCGACGTCATAGTATAGCATGTCGTTTTTTTGACATTTTCGACGTCATAGTATAGCATGTCGTTTTTTTGGACATTTTCGACGTCATAGTATAGCATGTCGTTTTTTTTCATTTTCGACGTCATAGTATAGCATGTCGTTTTTTTACATTTTCGACGTCATAGTATAGCATGTCGTTTTTTTGGACATTTTCGACGTCATAGTATAGCATGTCGTTTTTTTGGACATTTTCGACGTCATAGTATAGCATGTCGTTTTTTTTGACATTTTCGACGTCATAGTATAGCATGTCGTTTTTTTGACATTTTCGACGTCATAGTATAGCATGTCGTTTTTTTGGACATTTTCGACGTCATAGTATAGCATGTCGTTTTTTTGGACATTTTCGACGTCATAGTATAGCATGTCGTTTTTTTGGACATTTTCGACGTCATAGTATAGCATGTCGTTTTTTTGACATTTTCGACGTCATAGTATAGCATGTCGTTTTTTTGGACATTTTCGACGTCATAGTATAGCATGTCGTTTTTTTGGACATTTTCGACGTCATATATAGCATGTCGTTTTTTTGGACATTTTCGACGTCATAGTCATTTTTTTTGGACATTTTCGACGTCATAGTATAGCATGTCGTTTTTTTGGACATTTTCGACGTCATAGTATAGCATGTCGTTTTTTTGGACATTTTCGACGTCATAGTATAGCATGTCGTTTTTTTGGACATTTTCGACGTCATAGTATAGCATGTCGTTTTTTTGGACATTTTCGACGTCATAGTCATGTTTTTTTTGGACATTTTCGACGTCATAGTATAGCATGTCGTTTTTTTGGACATTTTCGACGTCATAGTATAGCATGTCGTTTTTTTGGACATTTTCGACGTCATAGTATAGCATGTCGTTTTTTGGACATTTTCGACGTCATAGTATAGCATGTCGTTTTTTTGACATTTTCGACGTCATACTATAGCATGTCGTTTTTTGGACATTTTCGACGTCATAGTATATAGCATGTCGTTTTTTTGGACATTTTCGACGTCATAGTATAGCATGTCGTTTTTTTGGACATTTTCGACGTCATAGTATAGCATGTCGTTTTTTTGGACATTTTCGACGTCATAGTATAGCATGTCGTTTTTTTTTACATTTTTGACGTCATAGTATAGCATGTCGTTTTTTTTGGACATTTTCGACGTCATAGCATCTTTTTTTTGGACATTTTCGACGTCATAGTATAGCATGTCGTTTTTTTGGACATTTTCGACGTCAGTATATCATGTCCGTTTTTTTGGACATTTTCGACGTCATAGTATAGCATGTCGTTTTTTTGACATTTCGACGTCATAGTATAGCATGTCGTTTTTTTGACATTTTTCGACGTCATAGTATAGCATGTCTTTTTTTACATTTTCGACGTCATAGTATAGCATGTCGTTTTTTTTGACATTTTTCGACGTCATAGTATAGCATGCATGTCGTTTTTTTGACATTTTCGACGTCATAGTATAGCATGTCGTTTTTTTGACATTTTCGACGTCATAGTATAGCATGTCGTTTTTTTGACATTTTCGACGTCATAGTATAGCATGTCGTTTTTTTGGACATTTTCGACGTCATAGTATAGCATGTCGTTTTTTTGGACATTTTCGACGTCATAGTATAGCATGTCGTTTTTTTGACATTTTCGACGTCATAGTATAGCATGTCGTTTTTTTTACATTTTCGACGTCATAGTATAGCATGTCGTTTTTTTTGACATTTTTCGACGTCATAGTATAGCATGTGTTTTTTTTGACATTTTCGACGTCATAGTATAGCATGTCGTTTTTTTGGACATTTTCGACGTCATGTTTTTTTTGGACATTTTCGACGTCATAGTATAGCATGTCGTTTTTTTGGACATTTTCGACGTCATAGTATATAGCATGTCGTTTTTTTGGACATTTTCGACGTCATAGTATAGCATGTCGTTTTTTTGACATTTTCGACGTCATAGTATAGCATGTCGTTTTTTGGACATTTTCGACGTCATGTCATTTTTTTTGGACATTTTCGACGTCATAGTATAGCATGTCGTTTTTTTGACATTTTTCGACGTCATCATATAGCATGTCGTTTTTTTTACATTTTCGACGTCATAGTATAGCATGTCGTTTTTTGACATTTTCGACGTCATAGTATAGCATGTCGTTTTTTTGGACATTTTCGACGTCATAGTATAGCATGTCGTTTTTTTGACATTTTCGACGTCATAGTATAGCATGTCGTTTTTTTGGACATTTTCGACGTCATAGTATAGCATGTCGTTTTTTTGGACATTTTCGACGTCATATATAGCATGTCGTTTTTTGGACATTTTCGACGTCATAGTATAGCATGTCGTTTTTTTGGACATTTTCGACGTCATAGTATAGCATGTCGTTTTTTTTGACATTTTCGACGTCATACTATAGCATGTCGTTTTTTTGGACATTTTCGAGTCATGTCGTTTTTTGGCATTTTCGACGTCATAGTATAGCATGTCGTTTTTTTGACATTTTCGACGTCATAGTATAGCATGTCGTTTTTTTGGACATTTTCGACGTCATAGTATAGCATGTCGTTTTTTTGGACATTTTCGACGTCATATATAGCATGTCGTTTTTTTGGACATTTTCGACGTCATAGTAGCATGTCGTTTTTTTGGACATTTTCGACGTCATAGTATAGCATGTCGTTTTTTTGACATTTTCGACGTCATATATAGCATGTCGTTTTTTGGACATTTTCGACCATGTCATGTTTTTTTTGGACATTTTCGACGTCATAGTATAGCATGTCGTTTTTTTGGACATTTTCGACGTCATAGTATAGCATGTCGTTTTTTTGGACATTTTCGACGTCATAGTATAGCATGTCGTTTTTTTGACATTTTGACGTCATAGTATAGCATGTCGTTTTTTTGACATTTTCGACGTCATACTATATAGCATGTCGTTTTTTTGGACATTTTCGACGTCATAGTATAGCATGTCGTTTTTTTGGACATTTTCGACGTCATAGTATAGCATGTCGTTTTTTTGGACATTTTCGACGTCATATTATAGCATGTCGTTTTTTTGGACATTTTCGACGTCATAGTATAGCATGTCGTTTTTTTGGACATTTTCGACGTCATAGTATAGCATGTCGTTTTTTTGGACATTTTCGACGTCATAGTATAGCATGTCGTTTTTTTGGACATTTTCGACGTCATAGTATAGCATGTCGTTTTTTTGGACATTTTCGACGTCATAGTATAGCATGTCGTTTTTTTGGACATTTTCGACGTCATAGTATAGCATGTCGTTTTTTTACATTTTCGACGTCATAGTATAGCATGTCGTTTTTTTGACATTTTCGACGTCATAGTATAGCATGTCGTTTTTTTACATTTTCGACGTCATAGTATAGCATGTCGTTTTTTTGGACATTTTCCACGTCATAGCATGTCGTTTTTTGGACATTTTCGACGTGTCATGTCGTTTTTTTGGACATTTTCGACGTCATAGTATAGCATGTCGTTTTTTTGGACATTTTCGACGTCATAGTATAGCATGTCGTTTTTTTGGACATTTTCGACGTCATAGTATAGCATGTGTCGTTTTTTTTGGACATTTTCGACGTCATAGTATAGCATGTCGTTTTTTTACATTTTCGACGGTCATAGTATAGCATGTCGTTTTTTTTGGACATTTTCGACGTCATATATAGCATGTCGTTTTTTTGACATTTTCGACGTCATAGTATAGCATGTCGTTTTTTTGGACATTTTCGACGTCATAGTATAGCATGTCGTTTTTTTGACATTTTCGACGTCATAGTATAGCATGTCGTTTTTTTGGACATTTTCGACGTCATAGTATAGCATGTCGTTTTTTTGGACATTTTCGACGTCATAGTATAGCATGTCGTTTTTTTTACATTTTCGACGTCATAGTATAGCATGTCGTTTTTTTACATTTTCGACGTCATAGTATAGCATGTCGTTTTTTTGGACATTTTCGACGTCATAGTATAGCATGTCGTTTTTTTGGACATTTTCGACGTCATAGTATAGCATGTCGTTTTTTTGGACATTTTCGACGTCATAGTATAGCATGTCGTTTTTTTTGGCATTTTCGACGTCATAGTATAGCATGTCGTTTTTTTGGACATTTTCGACGTCATAGTATAGCATGTCGTTTTTTTGACATTTTCGACGTCATAGTATAGCATGTGTCGTTTTTTTGGACATTTTCGACGTCATAGTATAGCATGTCGTTTTTTTGGACATTTTCGACGTCATGTCGTTTTTTTGACATTTTCGACGTCATAGTATAGCATGTCGTTTTTTTGGACATTTTCGACGTCATAGTATAGCATGTCGTTTTTTTGGACATTTTCGACGTCATAGTATAGCATGTCGTTTTTTTGACATTTTCGACGTCATAGTATAGCATGTCGTTTTTTTGGACATTTTCGACGTCATAGTATAGCATGTCGTTTTTTTGGACATTTTCGACGTCATAGTATAGCATGTCGTTTTTTTGGACATTTTCGACGTCATAGTATAGCATGTCGTTTTTTTGGACATTTTCGACGTCATAGTATAGCATGTCGTTTTTTTGACATTTTCGACGTCATAGTATAGCATGTCGTTTTTTTGGACATTTTCGACGTCATAGTATAGCATGTCGTTTTTTTGACATTTTCGACGTCATAGTATAGCATGTCGTTTTTTTGACATTTTCGACGTCATAGTATAGCATGTCGTTTTTTTGACATTTTCGACGTCATAGTATAGCATGTCGTTTTTTTGGACATTTTCGACGTCATAGTATAGCATGTCGTTTTTTTGGACATTTTCGACGTCATAGTATAGCATGTCGTTTTTTTGGACATTTTCGACGTCATAGTATAGCATGTCGTTTTTTTGGACATTTTCGACGTCATAGTATAGCATGTCGTTTTTTTGGACATTTTCGACGTCATAGTATAGCATGTCGTTTTTTTGGACATTTTCGACGTCATAGTATAGCATGTCGTTTTTTTGACATTTTCGACGTCATAGTATAGCATGTCGTTTTTTTACATTTTCGACGTCATAGTATAGCATGTCGTTTTTTTGGACATTTTCGACGTCATATATAGCATGTCGTTTTTTTGGACATTTTCGACGTCATATATAGCATGTCGTTTTTTTGACATTTTCGACGTCATAGTATAGCATGTCGTTTTTTTGGACATTTTCGACGTCATATATAGCATGTCGTTTTTTTGGACATTTTCGACGTCATAGTATAGCATGTCGTTTTTTTGGACATTTTCGACGTCATAGTATAGCATGTCGTTTTTTTGGACATTTTCGACGTCATAGTATAGCATGTCGTTTTTTTGGACATTTTCGACGTCATAGTATAGCATGTCGTTTTTTTGACATTTTCGACGTCATAGTATAGCATGTCGTTTTTTTGGACATTTTCGACGTCATAGTATAGCATGTCGTTTTTTTGGACATTTTCGACGTCATAGTATAGCATGTCGTTTTTTTGGACATTTTCGACGTCATAGTAGCATGTCGTTTTTTTGGACATTTTCGACGTCATAGTATAGCATGTCGTTTTTTTGGACATTTTCGACGTCATAGTATAGCATGTCGTTTTTTTGGACATTTTCGACGTCATAGTATAGCATGTCGTTTTTTTGGACATTTTCGACGTCATAGTATAGCATGTCGTTTTTTTGACATTTTCGACGTCATAGTATAGCATGTCGTTTTTTTACATTTTCGACGTCATAGTATAGCATGTCGTTTTTTTGGACATTTTCGACGTCATAGTATAGCATGTCGTTTTTTTGGACATTTTCGACGTCATAGTATAGCATGTCGTTTTTTTGGACATTTTCGACGTCATAGTATAGCATGTCGTTTTTTTGACATTTTCGACGTCATAGTATAGCATGTCGTTTTTTTGGACATTTTCGACGTCATAGTATAGCATGTCGTTTTTTTGGACATTTTCGACGTCATAGTATAGCATGTCGTTTTTTTGGACATTTTCGACGTCATAGTATAGCATGTCGTTTTTTTTGACATTTTCGACGTCATAGTATAGCATGTCGTTTTTTTGACATTTTCGACGTCATAGTATAGCATGTCGTTTTTTGGACATTTTCGACGTCATAGTCATGTTTTTTTTGGACATTTTCGACGTCATAGTATAGCATGTCGTTTTTTTGACATTTTCGACGTCATAGTATAGCATGTCGTTTTTTTGGACATTTTCGACGTCATAGTATAGCATGTCGTTTTTTTGGACATTTTCGACGTCATAGTATAGCATGTCGTTTTTTTGGACATTTTCGACGTCATAGTATAGCATGTCGTTTTTTTGGACATTTTCGACGTCATAGTATAGCATGTCGTTTTTTTGGACATTTTCGACGTCATAGTATAGCATGTCGTTTTTTTGGACATTTTCGACGTCATAGTATAGCATGTCGTTTTTTTGGACATTTTCGACGTCATAGTATAGCATGTCGTTTTTTTGGACATTTTCGACGTCATAGTATAGCATGTCGTTTTTTTGGACATTTTCGACGTCGTTTTTTTGGACATTTTCGACGTCATAGTATAGCATGTCGTTTTTTTGGACATTTTCGACGTCATAGTATAGCATGTCGTTTTTTTTGACATTTTCGACGTCATAGTATAGCATGTCGTTTTTTTGGACATTTTCGACGTCATAGTATAGCATGTCGTTTTTTTGGACATTTTCGACGTCATAGTATAGCATGTCGTTTTTTTGGACATTTTCGACGTCATAGTATAGCATGTCGTTTTTTTGACATTTTCGACGTCATAGTATAGCATGTCGTTTTTTTGGACATTTTCGACGTCATAGTATAGCATGTCGTTTTTTTGACATTTTCGACGTCATAGTATAGCATGTCGTTTTTTTGGACATTTTCGACGTCATAGTATAGCATGTCGTTTTTTTGGACATTTTCGACGTCATAGTATAGCATGTCGTTTTTTTGGACATTTTCGACGTCATAGTATAGCATGTCGTTTTTTTGGACATTTTCGACGTCATAGTATAGCATGTCGTTTTTTTACATTTTCGACGTCATAGTATAGCATGTCGTTTTTTTTGGACATTTTCGACGTCATAGTATAGCATGTCGTTTTTTTGACATTTTCGACGTCATATAGCATGTCGTTTTTTTGGACATTTTCGACGTCATTTTTTTGGACATTTTCGACGTCATAGTATAGCATGTCGTTTTTTTGGACATTTTCGACGTCATAGTATAGCATGTCGTTTTTTTGGACATTTTCGACGTCATAGTATAGCATGTCGTTTTTTTGGACATTTTCGACGTCATAGTATAGCATGTCGTTTTTTTGGACATTTTCAACGTCATAGTATAGCATGTCGTTTTTTTTGGACATTTTCGACGTCATAGTATAGCATGTCGTTTTTTTGGACATTTTCGACGTCATATTATAGCATGTCGTTTTTTGGACATTTTCGACGTCATAGTATAGCATGTCGTTTTTTTGGACATTTTCGACGTCATAGTATAGCATGTCGTTTTTTTGGACATTTTCGACGTCATAGTATAGCATGTCGTTTTTTTGGACATTTTCGACGTCATAGTATAGCATGTCGTTTTTTTGACATTTTCGACGTCATAGTATAGCATGTCGTTTTTTTGGACATTTTCGACGTCATAGTATAGCATGTCGTTTTTTTGGACATTTTCGACGTCATAGTATAGCATGTCGTTTTTTTGACATTTTCGACGTCATAGTATAGCATGTCGTTTTTTTGACATTTTCGACGTCATATATAGCATGTCGTTTTTTTGGACATTTTCGACATTATAGCATGTCGTTTTTTTGGACATTTTCGACGTCATAGTATAGCATGTCGTTTTTTTGGACATTTTCGACGTCATAGTATAGCATGTCGTTTTTTTGGACATTTTCGACGTCATAGTATAGCATGTCGTTTTTTTGGACATTTTCGACGTCATAGTATAGCATGTCGTTTTTTGGACATTTTCGACGTCATAGTATAGCATGTCGTTTTTTTGGACATTTTCGACGTCATAGTATAGCATGTCGTTTTTTTTACATTTTCGACGTCATAATAGCATGTCGTTTTTTTGGACATTTTCGACGTCATAGTCATGTTTTTTGGACATTTTCGACGTCATAGTATAGCATGTCGTTTTTTTGGACATTTTCGACGTCATAGTATAGCATGTCGTTTTTTTGGACATTTTCGACGTCATAGTATAGCATGTCGTTTTTTTGGACATTTTCGACGTCATAGTATAGCATGTCGTTTTTTTGGACATTTTCGACGTCATAGTATAGCATGTCGTTTTTTTGGACATTTTCGACGTCATAGTATAGCATGTCGTTTTTTTGACATTTTCGACGTCATAGTATAGCATGTCGTTTTTTTGGACATTTTCGACGTCATAGTATAGCATGTCGTTTTTTTGGACATTTTCGACGTCATAGTATAGCATGTCGTTTTTTTGGACATTTTCGACGTCATAGTATAGCATGTCGTTTTTTTGGACATTTTCGACGTCATAGTATAGCATGTCGTTTTTTTGGACATTTTCGACGTCATAGTATAGCATGTCGTTTTTTTGGACATTTTCGACGTCATAGTATAGCATGTCGTTTTTTTGGACATTTTCGACGTCATAGTATAGCATGTCGTTTTTTTACATTTTCGACGTCATAGTATAGCATGTCGTTTTTTTGGACATTTTCGACGTCATAGTATAGCATGTCGTTTTTTTACATTTTCGACGTCATAGTATAGCATGTCGTTTTTTTGGACATTTTCGACGTCATAGTATAGCATGTCGTTTTTTTGGACATTTTCGACGTCATAGTATAGCATGTCGTTTTTTTGGACATTTTCGACGTCATAGTCATTTTTTTTGGACATTTTCGACGTCATAGTATAGCATGTCGTTTTTTTGGACATTTTCGACGTCATAGTATAGCATGTCGTTTTTTTGACATTTTCGACGTCATAGTATAGCATGTCGTTTTTTTGACATTTTCGACGTCATAGTATAGCATGTCGTTTTTTTACATTTTCGACGTCATAGTATAGCATGTCGTTTTTTTGGACATTTTCGACGTCATAGTATAGCATGTCGTTTTTTGGACATTTTCGACGTCATAGTATAGCATGTCGTTTTTTTGGACATTTTCGACGTCATAGTATAGCATGTCGTTTTTTTTGACATTGTTGACGTCATAGTATAGCATGTCGTTTTTTTGGACATTTTCGACGTCATAGTATAGCATGTCGTTTTTTTGGACATTTTCGACGTCATAGTATAGCATGTCGTTTTTTTGACATTTTCGACGTCATAGTATATAGCATGTCGGTTTTTTTACATTTTCGACGTCATAGTATAGCATGTCGTTTTTTTGACATTTTCGACGTTATAGTATAGCATGTCGTTTTTTTGACATTTTCGACGTCAAACTATAGCATGTCGTTTTTGGCATTTTCGACGTCATGTCATGTTTTTTTTGGCATTTTCGACGTCATAGTATAGCATGTCGTTTTTTTGACATTTTCGACGTCATAGTATAGCATGTCGTTTTTTTGACATTTTCGACGTCATAGTATAGCATGTCGTTTTTTTGACATTTTCGACGTCATAATTAGCATGTCGTTTTTTTGACATTTTCGACGTCATGTCATTTTTTTGGCATTTTCGACGTCATAGTATAGCATGTCGTTTTTTTGACATTTTCGACGTCATAGTATATAGCATGTCGTTTTTTTGACATTTTCGACGTCATAGTATAGCATGTCGTTTTTTTGACATTTTCGACGTCATAGTATAGCATGTCGTTTTTTTGACATTTTCGACGTCATAGTATAGCATGTCGTTTTTTTGACATTTTCGACGTCATAGTATAGCATGTCGTTTTTTGACATTTTCGACGTCATAGTATAGCATGTCGTTTTTTTGACATTTTCGACGTCATAGTATAGCATGTCGTTTTTTTGGACATTTTCGACGTCATAGTATAGCATGTCGTTTTTTTGACATTTTCGAGGTCATGATATAGCATGTCGTTTTTTTGACATTTTCGACGTCATAGTATAGCATGTCGTTTTTTACATTTTCGACGTCATAGTATAGCATGTCGTTTTTTTGACATTTTCGACGTCATAGTATAGCATGTCGTTTTTTTGACATTTTCGACGTCGCATGTCGTTTTTTTGGACATTTTCGACGTCATAGTATAGCATGTCGTTTTTTTGACATTTTCGACGTCATATATAGCATGTCGTTTTTTTGGACATTTTCGACGTCATAGTATAGCATGTCGTTTTTTTGACATTTTCGACGTCATAGTATAGCATGTCGTTTTTTGACATTTTCGACGTCATACTATAGCATGTCGTTTTTTTTACATTTTCGACGTCATAGTATAGCATGTCGTTTTTTTTACATTTTCGACGTCATAGTATAGCATGTCGTTTTTTTGACATTTTCGACGTCATCCTATATAGCATGTCGTTTTTTTGGACATTTTCGACGTCATAGTATAGCATGTCGTTTTTTTACATTTTCGACTTCATAGTATAGCATGTCGTTTTTTTGACATTTTCGACGTCATCCTATATAGCATGTCGTTTTTTTGACATTTTCGACGTCATAGTATAGCATGTCGTTTTTTTGGACATTTTCGACGTCATAGTATAGCATGTCGTTTTTTTGACATTTTCGACGTCATAGTATAGCATGTCGTTTTTTTGACATTTTCGACGTCATAGTATAGCATGTCGTTTTTTTGACATTTTCGACGTCATAGTATAGCATGTCGTTTTTTTGACATTTTCGACGTCATAGTATAGCATGTCGTTTTTTTGACATTTTCGACGTCATAGTATAGCATGTCGTTTTTTTGACATTTTCGACGTCATAGTATAGCATGTCGTTTTTTTGACATTTTCGACGTCATAGTATAGCATGTCGTTTTTTTGACATTTTCGACGTCATAGTATAGCATGTCGTTTTTTTGACATTTTCGACGTCATAGTATAGCATGTCGTTTTTTTGACATTTTCGACGTCATAGTATAGCATGTCGTTTTTTTGACATTTTCGACGTCATAGTATAGCATGTCGTTTTTTTACATTTTCGACGTCATAGTATAGCATGTCGTTTTTTTACATTTTCGACGTCATAGTATAGCATGTCGTTTTTTTGACATTTTCGACGTCATAGTATAGCATGTCGTTTTTTTTGACATTTTCGACGTCATAGTATAGCATGTCGTTTTTTTGACATTTTCGACGTCATAGTATAGCATGTCGTTTTTTTGGACATTTTCGACGTCATAGTATAGCATGTCGTTTTTTTGACATTTTCGACGTCATAGTATAGCATGTCGTTTTTTTGACATTTTCGACGTCATAGTATAGCATGTCGTTTTTTTACATTTTCGACGTCATAGTATAGCATGTCGTTTTTTTGACATTTTCGACGTCATCCTATATAGCATGTCGTTTTTTTGACATTTTCGACGTCATAGTATAGCATGTCGTTTTTTTGACATTTTCGACGTCATGTCATTTTTTTTGGCATTTTCGACGTCATAGTATAGCATGTCGTTTTTTTGACATTTTCGACGTCATAGTATAGCATGTCGTTTTTTTGACATTTTCGACGTCATAGTATAGCATGTCGTTTTTTTGACATTTTCGACGTCATAGTATAGCATGTCGTTTTTTTGACATTTTCGACGTCATAGTATAGCATGTCGATTTTTTTACATTTTCGACGTCATAGTATAGCATGTCGTTTTTTTGACATTTTCGACGTCATAGTATAGCATGTCGTTTTTTTGACATTTTCGACGTCATAGTATAGCATGTCGTTTTTTTGACATTTTCGACGTCATAGTATAGCATGTCGTTTTTTTGACATTTTCGACGTCATAGTATAGCATGTCGTTTTTTTGACATTTTCGACGTCATAGTATAGCATGTCATTTTTTTGACATTTTCGACGTCATAGTATAGCATGTCGTTTTTTTGACATTTTCGACGTCATAGTATAGCATGTCGTTTTTTTACATTTTCGACGTCATAGTATAGCATGTCGTTTTTTTGACATTTTCGACGTCATAGTATAGCATGTCGTTTTTTTGACATTTTCGACGTCATAATAGCATGTCGTTTTTGACATTTTCGACGTCATGTCATTTTTTTGGCATTTTCGACGTCATAGTATAGCATGTCGTTTTTTTGACATTTTCGACGTCATAGTATAGCATGTCGTTTTTTTGACATTTTCGACGTCATAGTATAGCATGTCGTTTTTTTGACATTTTCGACGTCATAGTAGCATGTCGTGTTTTGGGACATTTTCGACGTCATGTCATTTTTTTTGGCATTTTCGACGTCATAGTATAGCATGTCGTTTTTTTGACATTTTCGACGTCATCCTATATAGCATGTCGTTTTTTGGACATTTTCGACGTCATAGTATAGCATGTCGTTTTTTTGACATTTTCGACGTCATAGTATAGCATGTCGTTTTTTTGGACATTTTCGACGTCATAGTATAGCATGTCGTTTTTTTGGACATTTTCGACGTCATAGTATAGCATGTCGTTTTTTGACATTTTCGACGTCATAGTATAGCATGTCGTTTTTTTGACATTTTCGACGTCATAGTATAGCATGTCGTTTTTTTGGACATTTTCGACGTCATAGTATAGCATGTCGTTTTTTTGACATTTTCGACGTCATAGTATAGCATGTCGTTTTTTTGACATTTTCGACGTCATACTATAGCATGTCGGTTTTTTTACATTTTCGACGTCATAGTATAGCATGTCTTTTTTTTACATTTTCGACGTCATAGTATAGCATGTCGTTTTTTTGGACATTTTCGACGTCATTATAGCATGTCGTTTTTTTGGACATTTTCGACGTCATAGTATAGCATGTCGTTTTTTTGACATTTTCGACGTCATAGTATAGCATGTCGTTTTTTTGACATTTTCGACGTCATCCTATATAGCATGTCGTTTTTTTGGACATTTTCGACGTCATAGTATAGCATGTCGTTTTTTTGGACATTTTCGACGTCATAGTATAGCATGTCGTTTTTTTGGACATTTTCGACGTCATAGTATAGCATGTCGTTTTTTTGGACATTTTCGACGTCATAGTATAGCATGTCGTTTTTTTGACATTTTCGACGTCATAGTATAGCATGTCGTTTTTTTGGACATTTTCGACGTCATAGTATAGCATGTCGTTTTTTTGACATTTTCGACGTCATAGTATAGCATGTCGTTTTTTTGACATTTTCGACGTCATAGTATAGCATGTCGTTTTTTTGACATTTTCGACGTCATAGTATAGCATGTCGTTTTTTTACATTTTCGACGTCATAGTATAGCATGTCGTTTTTTTGACATTTTCGACGTCATAGTATAGCATGTCGTTTTTTTGGACATTTTCGACGTCATAGTATAGCATGTCGTTTTTTTGACATTTTCGACGTCATAGTATAGCATGTCGTTTTTTTGACATTTTCGACGTCATAGTATAGCATGTCGTTTTTTTGACATTTTCGACGTCATAGTATAGCATGTCGTTTTTTTTGGACATTTTCGACGTCATAGTATAGCATGTCGTTTTTTTGGACATTTTCGACGTCATAGTATAGCATGTCGTTTTTTTGACATTTTCGACGTCATAGTATAGCATGTCGTTTTTTTGGACATTTTCGACGTCATAGTATAGCATGTCGTTTTTTTGACATTTTCGACGTCATAATAGCATGTCGTTTTTTTGACATTTTCGACGTCATAGTATAGCATGTCGTTTTTTTGACATTTTCGACGTCATAGTATAGCATGTCGTTTTTTTGACATTTTCGACGTCATAGTATAGCATGTCGTTTTTTTACATTTTCGACGTCATAGTATAGCATGTCGTTTTTTTGGACATTTTCGACGTCATAGTATAGCATGTCGTTTTTTTGACATTTTCGACGTCATAGTATAGCATGTCGTTTTTTTGACATTTTCGACGTCATAGTATAGCATGTCGTTTTTTTGACATTTTCGACGTCATAGTATAGCATGTCGTTTTTTTGGACATTTTCGACGTCATAGTATAGCATGTCGTTTTTTTGACATTTTCGACGTCATAGTATAGCATGTCGTTTTTTTACATTTTCGACGTCATAGTATAGCATGTCGTTTTTTTGACATTTTCGACGTCATAGTATAGCATGTCGTTTTTTTGACATTTTCGACGTCATAGTATAGCATGTCGTTTTTTTGGACATTTTCGACGTCATAGTCATTCGTTTTTTTGGACATTTTCGACGTCATGTATAGCATGTCGTTTTTTTGGAAACTTTCGACGTCATAGTATATAGCATTGTCGTTTTTTTGACATTTCGACGTCATAGTATCGCATGTCGTTTTTTTTGACATTTTCGACGTCAAATATAGCATGGCGTGTTTTGGGACATTTTCGACGTCATTGGTTCATTTTTTGGCATTTCGACGTCATAGTATAGCATGTCGTTTTTTTGACATGTTCGACGTCATCCTATATAGCATGTCGTTTTTTGGACATTTTCGACCTCATAGTATAGCATGGTCGTTTTTTGACATTTTCAGACGTCATAGTATAGCATGTCGTTTTTTTGGACATTTCGACGTCATAGTAGCATGTCGTTTTTTTTGGACATTTTCGACGTCCATAGTATAGCATTTCGTTTTTTGGACATTTTCGACGTCATAGTATAGCATGTCGTTTTTTTGACATTTTCGACGTCAAACTATAGCATGTCGTTTTTTTTTGGACATTTTCGACGTCCATAGTATAGTCATGTCGTTTTTTTGACAACTTCGGACGTCATAGTATAGCATGTCGGTTTTTTTGAACATTTTCGACGTACATACTATAGCATGGTCGGTTTTTTTTACATTTCGACGTCATAGTATAGCATGTCTTTTTTTTACATTTCGAAGTTATAGTATAGCATGTCGTTTTTTTGACATTTCGACGTCATCACTATATAGCATGTCGTTTTTGGACATTTTCGACCTCATAGTATAGCATGTCTTTTTTTTTACATTTTCGACTTCATAGTATAGCATGTCGTTTTTTTGACATTTTCGACGTCATCCTATATAGCATGTCGTTTTTTGGATATTTTCGACGTCATAGTATAGCATGTCGTTTTTTTGGACATTTTCCGACGTCCATAGTATAGCATTGTCGTTTTTTGGACATTTTCGACGTCATAGTATAGCATGTCGTTTTTTTTGGACATTTTCGACGTCATAGTATAGCATGTCGTTTTTTTTGACATTTTCGACGTCATAGTATAGCATGTCGTTTTTTTGGACATTTTCGACGTCATAGCTATAGCATGTCGTTTTTTGAATTTTCGAGCAACTAGCATGTTTTTTGACATCATTTTCGACGTCAAACTATAGCATGTCGTTTTTTTGGACATTTTCGACGTCATAGTATAGCATGTCGTTTTTTTGACACTTTCGACGTCATAGTATAGCATGTCGGTTTTTTGACATTTTCGACGTCATACTATAGCATGTCGTTTTTTTGACATTTTCGACGTCATACTATAGCATGTCGTTTTTTTTGACATTTTTGACATCATATTATAGCATGTCGTTTTTTTGACATTTTCGACGTTATAGTATAGCATGTCGTTTTTTTTGACATTTTCGACGTCATAGTATAGCATGTCGTTTTTTTGACATTTTCGACGTCATAGTATAGCATGTCGTTTTGTGGGACATTTTCGACGTCATAGTATAGCATGTCGTTTTTTTGACATTTTCGACGTCATACTATAGCATGTCGTTTTTTTGTGACATTTTCGACGTCATACTATAGCATGTCGTTTTTTTGACATTTTCGACGTCATAGTATAGCATGTCGTTTTTTTGACATTTTCGACGTCATAGTATAGCATGTCGTTTTTTTGACATTTTCGACGTCATCCTATATAGCATGTCGTTTTTTTGGACATTTTCGACGTCATAGTATAGCATGTCGTTTTTTTGACATTTTCGACGTCATCCTATATAGCATGTCGTTTTTTTGGACATTTTCGACGTCATAGTATAGCATGTCGTTTTTTTGACATTTTCGACGTCATAGTATAGCATGTCGTTTTTTTGGACATTTTCGACGTCATATATAGCATGTCGTTTTTTTGGACATTTTCGACGTCATAGTATAGCATGTCGTTTTTTTGACATTTTCGACGTCATAGTATAGCATGTCGTTTTTTTGACATTTTCGACGTCATAGTATAGCATGTCGTTTTTTTGACATTTTCGACGTCATAGTATAGCATGTCGTTTTTTTGGACATTTTCGACGTCATAGTATAGCATGTCGTTTTTTTGACATTTTCGACGTCATAGTATAGCATGTCGTTTTTTTGGACATTTTCGACGTCATAGTATAGCATGTCGTTTTTTTGACATTTTCGACGTCATAGTATAGCATGTCGTTTTTTTGGACATTTTCGACGTCATAGTATAGCATGTCGTTTTTTTGGACATTTTCGACGTCATAGTATAGCATGTCGTTTTTTTGGACATTTTCGACGTCATAGTATAGCATGTCGTTTTTTTGACATTTTCGACGTCATAGTATAGCATGTCGTTTTTTTACATTTTCGACGTCATAGTATAGCATGTCGTTTTTTTGACATTTTCGACGTCATAGTATAGCATGTCGTTTTTTTGGACATTTTCGACGTCATAGTATAGCATGTCGTTTTTTTGACATTTTCGACGTCATAGTATAGCATGTCGTTTTTTTACATTTTCGACGTCATAGTATAGCATGTCGTTTTTTTTACATTTTCGACGTCATAGTATAGCATGTCGTTTTTTGACATTTTCGACGTCATAGTATAGCATGTCGTTTTTTTGACATTTTCGACGTCATAGTATAGCATGTCGTTTTTTTGACATTTTCGACGTCATAGTATAGCATGTCGTTTTTTTGACATTTTCGACGTCATAGTATAGCATGTCGTTTTTTTGACATTTTCGACGTCATAGTATAGCATGTCGTTTTTTTGACATTTTCGACGTCATAGTATAGCATGTCGTTTTTTTGACATTTTCGACGTCATAATAGCATGTCGTTTTTTTGGACATTTTCGACGTCATAGTCATGTTTTTTTGGCATTTTCGACGTCATAGTATAGCATGTCGTTTTTTTGACATTTTCGACGTCATAGTATAGCATGTCGTTTTTTTGACATTTTCGACGTCATAGTATAGCATGTCGTTTTTTTGGACATTTTCGACGTCATAGTATAGCATGTCGTTTTTTTGACATTTTCGACGTCATAGTATAGCATGTCGTTTTTTTGGACATTTTCGACGTCATAGTGATAGCATGTCTTGTTTTGGGACATTTTCGACGTCATGTCATTTTTTTGGCATTTTCGACTTCATACTATGCATGTCGTTTTTTTGGACATTTTCGACGTCATAGTATAGCATGTCGTTTTTTTGACATTTTCGACGTCATAGTATAGCATGTCGTGTTTTGGGACATTTTCGACGTCATGTCATTTTTTTGGCATTTTCGACGTCATAGTATAGCATGTCATTTTTTTGACATTTTCGACGTCATAGTATAGCATGTCGTTTTTTTGACACTTTCGACGTCATAGTAGCATGTCGTTTTTTTGACATTTTCGACGTCATACTATAGCATGTCGTTTTTTTTGACATTTTCGACGTCAAACTATAGCATGTCTTGTTTTGGGACATTTTCGACGTCATGTCATTTTTTTGGCATTTTAGACGTCATACTATAGCATGTCGTTTTTTTGGACATTTTTGACGTCATAGTATAGCATGTCGTTTTTTTGACATTTCGACGTCATAGTATAGCATGTCGTTTTTTGACATTTTCGACGTCATAGTATAGCATGTCGTTTTTTTGACATTTTCGACGTCATAGTATAGCATGTCGTTTTTTTGGACATTTTCGACGTCATAGTATAGCATGTCGTTTTTTTGGACATTTTCGACGTCATAGTATAGCATGTCGTTTTTTTGACATTTTCGACGTCATAGTATAGCATGTCGTTTTTTTGGACATTTTCGACGTCATAGTATAGCATGTCGTTTTTTTGGACATTTTCGACGTCATAGTATAGCATGTCGTTTTTTTGACATTTTCGACGTCATAGTATAGCATGTCGTTTTTTTGACATTTTCGACGTCATAGTATAGCATGTCGTTTTTTTGACATTTTCGACGTCATAGTATAGCATGTCGTTTTTTTGACATTTTCGACGTCATAGTATAGCATGTCGTTTTTTTGGACATTTTCGACGTCATAGTATAGCATGTCGTTTTTTTGGACATTTTCGACGTCATAGTATAGCATGTCGTTTTTTTGACATTTTCGACGTCATAGTATAGCATGTCGTTTTTTTGACATTTTTGACGTCATAGTATAGCATGTCGTTTTTTTGACATTTTCGACGTCATAGTATAGCATGTCGTTTTTTTTGACATTTTCGACGTCAAACTATAGCATGTCGTTTTTTTTGACATTTTCGACGTCATACTATAGCATGTCGTTTTTTTGGACATTTTTGACGTCATAGTATAGCATGTCGTTTTTTTGACATTTTCGACGTCATACTATAGCATGTCGTTTTTTTGGACATTTTTGACGTCATAGTATAGCATGTCGTTTTTTTGGACACTTTCGACGTCATAGTATAGCATGTCGTTTTTTTGACATTTTCGACGTCATACTATAGCATGTCGTTTTTTTTGACATTTTCGACGTCATACTATAGCATGTCGTTTTTTTGACATTTTCGACGTTATAGTATAGCATGTCGTTTTTTTGACATTTTCGACGTCATCCTATATAGCATGTCGTTTTTTGGACATTTTCGACGTCATGTCATTTTTTTGGCATTTTCGACGTCATAGTATAGCATGTCGTTTTTTTGACATTTTCGACGTCATAGTATAGCATGTCGTTTTTTTGACATTTTCGACGTCATAGTATAGCATGTCGTTTTTTTTGACATTTTCGACGTCATACTATAGCATGTCGTTTTTTTGGACAGTTTTAACGTCATAGTATAGCATGTCGTTTTTTTGACATTTTCGAAGTCATACTATAGCATGTCGTTTTTTTGGACATTTTTGACGTCATAGTATAGCATGTCGTTTTTTTGACACTTTCGACGTCATAGTATAGCATGTCGTTTTTTGGACATTTTCGACGTCATACTATAGCATGTCGTGTTTTGGGACATTTTCGACGTCATGTCATTTTTTTGGCATTTTCGACGTCATAGTATAGCATGTCATTTTTTTGACATTTTCGACGTCATAGTATAGCATGTCGTTTTTTTGACACTTTCGACGTCATAGTATAGCATGTCGTTTTTTTGACATTTTCGACGTCATACTATAGCATGTCGTTTTTTTTGACATTTTCGACGTCATAACTATAGCATGTCGTTTTTTTTGACATTTTTCGACGTTCCAACAAGTTGTTGGACATTTTCGACGTCATGTCATTTTTTTGGCATTTTCGACGTCATACTATAGCATGTCGTTTTTTTGGACATTTTCGACGTCATAGTATAGCATGTCGTTTTTTTTGACATTTTCGACGTCATAGTATAGCATGTCGTTTTTTTGACATTTTCGACGTCATAGTATAGCATGTCGTTTTTTTTGACATTTTCGACGTCATACTATAGCATGTCGTTTTTTTGGACATTTTCGAAGTCATACTATAGCATGTCGTTTTTTTGGACATTTTTGACGTCATAGTATAGCATGTCGTTTTTTTGACATTTTCGACGTCATACTATAGCATGTCGTTTTGTGGGACATTTTCGACCTCACAGTATAGCATGTCATTTTTTTGGATATTTTCGACGTCATAGTATAGCATGTCATTTTTTTGACATTTTCGACGTCATAGTATAGCATGTCGTTTTTTTGACACTTTCGACGTCATAGTATATAGCATGTCGTTTTTTTTGACATTTTCGACGTCATAGTATAGCATGTCGTTTTTTTGACACTTTCGACGTCATAGTATAGCATGTCGTTTTGTGGGACATTTTCGACCTCATAGTATAGCATGTCGTTTTTTTGGATATTTTCGACGTCATAGTATAGCATTTCGTTTTTTGACATTTTCGACGTCATAGTATAGCATGTCGTTTTTTTTGACATTTTTGACGTCATAGTATAGCATGTCGTTTTTTTTGACATTTTCGACGTCATAGTATAGCATGTCGTTTTTTTGACATTTTCGACGTCAAACTATAGCATGTCGTTTTTTTGACATTTTCGACGTCATACTATAGCATGTCGTTTTTTTGGACAGTTTTGACGTCATAGTATAGCATGTCGTTTTTTTGACATTTTCGACGTCATACTATAGCATGTCGTTTTTTTGGACATTTTTGACGTCATAGTATAGCATGTCGTTTTTTTGGACACTTTCGACGTCATAGTATAGCATGTCGTTTTTTTTGACATTTTCGACGTCATACTATAGCATGTCGTTTTTTTGACATTTACGACGTCATACTATAGCATGTCGTTTTTTTGACATTTTCGACGTTATAGTATAGCATGTCGTTTTTTTGACATTTTCGACGTCATCCTATATAGCATGTCGTTTTTTGGACATTTTCGACGTCATGTCATTTTTTTGGCATTTTCGACGTCATAGTATAGCATGTCGTTTTTTTGACATTTTCGACGTCATAGTATAGCATGTCGTTTTTTTTGACATTTTCGACGTCATAGTATAGCATGTCGTTTTTTTTGACATTTTCGACGTCATACTATAGCATGTCGTTTTTTTGGACAGTTTTAACGTCATAGTATAGCATGTCGTTTTTTTGACATTTTCGAAGTCATACTATAGCATGTCGTTTTTTTGGACATTTTTGACGTCATAGTATAGCATGTCGTTTTTTTGACACTTTCGACGTCATAGTATAGCATGTCGTTTTTTGGACATTTTCGACGTCATACTATAGCATGTCGTTTTGTGGGACATTTTCGACCTCACAGTATAGCATGTCATTTTTTTGGATATTTTCGACGTCATAGTATAGCATGTCATTTTATTGACATTTTCGACGTCATAGTATATAGCATGTCGTTTTTTTTACATTTTCGACGTCATAGTATAGCATGTCGTTTTTTTGACATTTTCGACGTCATAGTATAGCATGTCGTTTTGTGGGACATTTTCGACCTCATAGTATAGCATGTCGTTTTTTTCGATATTTTCGACGTCATAGTATAGCATGTCGTTTTTTTTACATTTTCGACGTCATAGTATATAGCATGTCGTTTTTTTTACATTTTCGACGTCATAGTATATAGCATGTCGTTTTTTTTACATTTTCGACGTCATAGTATAGCATGTCGGTTTTTTGACATTTTCGACGTCATACTATAGCATGTCGTTTTTTTGACATTTTCGACGTCATACTATAGGATGTCGTTTTTATTGACATTTTTGACATCATATTATAGCATGTCGTTTTTTTGACATTTTCGACGTTATAGTATAGCATGTCGTTTTTTTGACATTTTCGACGTCAAACTATAGCATGTCGTGTTTTGGGACATTTTCGACGTCATGTCATTTTTTTGGCATTTTCGACGTCATAGTATAGCATGTCATTTTTTTGACATTTTCGACGTCATAGTATAGCATGTCGTTTTTTTGACACTTTCGACGTCATAGTATAGCATGTCGTTTTTTTGACATTTTCGACGTCATACTATAGCATGTCGTTTTTTTTGACATTTTCGACGTCAAACTATAGCATGTCTTGTTTTGGGACATTTTCGACGTCATGTCATTTTTTTGGCATTTTCGACGTCATAGTATAGCATGTCGTTTTTTTGACATTTTCGACGTCATAGTATAGCATGTCGTTTTTTTTGACATTTTCGACGTCATACTATAGCATGTCGTTTTTTTGGACATTTTCGAAGTCATACTATAGCATGTCGTTTTTTTGGACATTTTTGACGTCATAGTATAGCATGTCGTTTTTTTGACACTTTCGACGTCATAGTATAGCATGTCGTTTTTTTGACACTTTCGACGTCATAGTATAGCATGTCGTTTTGTGGGACATTTTCGACGTCATAGTATAGCATGTCGTTTTGTGGGACATTTTCGACGTCACAGTATAGCATGTCATTTTTTTGGATATTTTCGACGTCATAGTATAGCATGTCATTTTTTTGACATTTTCGACGTCATAGTATATAGCATGTCGTTTTTTTTTACATTTTCGACGTCATAGTATAGCATGTCGTTTTTTTGACATTTTCGACGTCATAGTATAGCATGTCGTTTTGTGGGACATTTTCGACCTCATAGTATAGCATGTCGTTTTTTTGGATATTTTCGACGTCATAGTATAGCATGTCGTTTTTTTTACATTTTCGACGTCATAGTATATAGCATGTCGTTTTTTTTACATTTTCGACGTCATAGTATATAGCATGTCGTTTTTTTTACATTTTCGACGTCATAGTATAGCATGTCGGTTTTTTGACATTTTCGACGTCATACTATAGCATTTCGTTTTTTGACATTTTCGACGTCATAGTATAGCATGTCGTTTTTTTGACATTTTCGACGTCATAGTATAGCATGTCGTTTTTTTGGCATTTTCGACGTCATAGTATAGCATGTCGTTTTTTTGACATTGTTGACGTCATAGTATATAGCATGTCGTTTTTTTGACATTTTTGACGTCATAGTATAGCATGTCATTCTTACTGGACACCCGAGAAGGCAGATGGCGACTCCAGCCGATCGATTTGTCCCATGACTGAAGAGAATTTTATCTCCCGTTGCTGCGACCAGAACTTCACGTCAGATGCATCAGAATGAGTTTCCTGTAAAAAGGTGCAGTGTGCTTGTTGTCCTTTACAAAACAAAAAAACTGCTTTCCGTTTAAGTGAGTCTTTTAGTCCCCTTGTGTTAAAAGAAACAAAAGAAAAATCGGTTTTTAATTGAAAAGTAGAACACATGAACACATGAACAAACGGTTTAGCAGAGTGAAAAAAACCTTGAGTGAGAGTTTAACAGAACTGTCCTCTACCTTTCCATATTCATTTCTGCTGCATCTCAGTTCTCAGCTGAAGAAATATCCATGATGCGTTTTCCTTCAATGAACCCAAACGGGCCCTGAAACCCGCAGCTTTGCCTTCTCTTCTTGCTTTTTCAATTTTTGGCCACAGAGCTTGTCTTGCTTTCCAATCTTCTGCTGTCAAATCTTCAGAGAAGCGAACTCCTTCTTCTTTGCAGACTGGAGAAGTTTTAGTTCTCTTCCAGATGTGTCTCTCAAGGCTCGTCTCACAAACAGAATGATGATCTGTCTGTCCCTGTTATGCATCTTTCGACCCACTCTGTGGTCAACATCAACCTCTTCATCCATCTTTGAAGCCAAATCAGGTGCAATTTGCACAGAAGCGCCACAACTTCATCTCCGATGTTCTCACCAGACTTTTCCTTTTATGCGGAGGCTCCACCGTCTTTTATATCTTTCACTGTTCAGGACTCCTTCATGTTCTCTTTGGAGAGTGTATCCACTTGTTTCTCCAATTCTATTATTTTCTTTTTGCAATCGTTTAGCTCCTCTGAGTTGAGCTGAACCGATTTAGCAATAGCCGCTAGCATAGCACTGTGCTGCTTCATTTACATGCCAACTTCTTCCATGCGGTCATCTAATTTCTGTCCTAAGGAACTTATAGCCTCAGTGTTCATTTGATCCTGGGACGAACCTTTAGTTCTTTTTTCCATGTGTGTATTTTTTTCCGGAGTGCTGGTCAGGGTTCTGGTCGGGGTTCTGGTCGGGGTTCTGGTCGGGGTTCTGGTCAGGGTTCTGGTCAGGGTTCTGGCTTCCCTTTCCCGTTTGCCAGCTGCAGCTGATTCCATTGGCACAGAATAGTCGTGATCACTTTTAGACTGCAAAGTCTTGACTGCAGGTGGCATAAACTTATTGCTTTTCTTCATACTTCAAGCTGAGAACTGATTTTTACAAATATTTACTAGTAGTTTTACTATTTTTTTAATGGATCTTTATTGAGAAACAAAGTACATAACAGTACAAACACAGAAATGTCTGCTAGGTGTCACCGACACATACGGTACATCACCATGACGTTACATGAACACTTTTTTTTTTTTTTTAACAAATTAATCAGAAACAAATAAGGCAATTACAGTATGTCAAGAAAACTGGTAGGGGGTTTGAGATCTATCCAGGTACACGCAGAAACAGGTGCATGAAAGCCTGAGAGAAATAAAGCAATCTTGTGTTTTGATTTATAATGATTGAGTGTTTTGATAATGATTAAGTTGAACATGTATGAATACAATAGGTAAAATGACTGTATGTAAGTAATCACTGAATGATTCTGAAGTGTACGAATCATGATCTGTAATAACATGACAACAATGAAATGATTAAGGTTTGATGATTTATAATAAGTGAAAGACATGACAACAATGAAATGATTAAGGTTTGATGATTTATAATAAGTGAAAGAGGTGATTAATGCTTATGATTAATGCTTAATGGAAATCAGCACATAGTTTTAATCAGAGAAAAGCACATAGTTTTAATGTTAAAAGGAAAAGGGGAAAAAGGAGAAGGGTAACTTGTGAGTTCCTGCTGTCGCAAGCAGTTCTGAACAGATGGCCAGACGCACAGGATGGGTGGGGCGGTATGGTTGGCTAAGAACAACACGCTGAGGAAAGGACGGGACTTTCCATCCCAGCCAGCAGACAGGAGGGGCCGACGGGGGTTTCCGTGAAATCAGCAGATGTTCAGGAAACCACGTAAACTAACACTCCCCATACACATACATGGCAGAGAACTGTATATAAGCAGACGGAAAAGGAGAAGTTCTTGTTCTTTGTCTGCGGCACCGAAGTAGAGCTAACACGAAGAAGCAGATCGAGGAAACAACAGCAGACCACACCCTGGAGCCACGGGAAAAGCTGAAGCTTCGTGCCACCAAAGGGAGACAAGTTCCAATCGTCCAACCCGGGTTCCTGATTCGATCGTCGGTCTTACCTCAACCCAAACATTGCAACAGACTTGGAGAAAGGACAAAGGTCCCGGAGGGATAAAGAGTTGGGTTTTCAAAAGCAATTGAGCCCTCTCTACTTTGCTTCCATTCTAAAGAGGATTTTTTCACACAAAGGATAAAGACTCAGACCAAGGTTTTCGGACGTTCCTGTTGCCAAAGATCCACCACCAACTGGGTATGAGTTGAACTCGCTTCCTAAAAAGCTATCTCAGAATCTGCGACATAGGTTAGGGAAAGAGACAGGAGGGTATGATTGTACATGTTGATCTTATTACACTGCTCTTGACTTATATACAATTGATTATTGATTTGTATGTCACATATCCCTGCTTAAGCTTGCTTAATAAATTCTTACTCTAAAATTCTAATGAGGTTGGTGGACATTGGAATTAATTGAGTCATTTAATCATTTTTCAGTTCTTTTAATAAAGGTGAAACTAAGGTACATGGTTCTAGTGAAAAGGAGGCTTCATAATTTCCTTTGGCGAGAGTAAAATAATGACCCAGGGACTTACATCCAAGTCACTAAATTTAATCTAGCCGGTTCCAAGAGCAAGTTATATTTTAGAAAGCGAGCTACCGTTAACAGGAGTGGTTATTGGAATTATGCAGCTGTGAGGGCTACTCAGCTGACTGTTTCTTAACTGAAAAGGGTCGTAACTTCTGGATTGGAGGTAGTTAGAGCTAGACGAATCGCTTTCGACACCAGTTTGAATAGATTATCTCTTATAGATCTCTTTTAGGGTAATACCCAGGTCTTAGAGATTTTCCGGACCTGTTAGACAGAGAACTGGTCAGTAGTCAGCCCCGGAGGGTTGTGATGAAGTGGGCGGGGCTAGCTATTGCAGGATAACGGACAAGTAGTGGAATTCTGTATAAGGCACATATAGAAGAGGCATATTTAAAATGGAATACAGAGTAATATTGATAATAGAAAATTAGTATTACAATAAGTAATAGTGAAACAATAGCTAAAAAAAAAAAGGCAAAGGGGGATTCATGTATTAGGATTAATATACATCAGTGGGCAATTCCATTAATATTTCAGCCAGGGATTCATATGATTCAATACATTTCAAGGATTTCAAATATAACTGGAATTCAGATAAGACGATGTTAAATACTGGGGATGATCTCAGCACTCTTTGTTTATGAATAAAGAATTTTGCCAAACAAAATATTAAGTTACAACAGAGTTCTGTAGTTTTGTTTATTAATAACACTCCAAAAGTTACCATATCTCTAGAAATAGATTCAGGAAGTGTGATTTTTAAACTGATCCACCTTTCTAAGCAATTCCAGAATGTTTTGGTTTGGTTGCATTCATAGAAGATATGGTCTATCGTTTCAATATCACGTTCACAAAATGAGCACTTATTGTCATCGATATTAAAGCGATTTCTTAATAGTTCTTTTGAAGGGTAAATTGCATTTAAAATTTTAAAGTGTGTTTCTTTAGCTTTTGGTTGTATGGGGAGTTTAAAATAAAGAGTTCTTAACGTTTCAATTGATTTATTATCAAACTTACTAGTAGTTTTACTTCATAAAGTAATTTAGAGTCGGGACCTCTTAGGGAGCTCAGAGAAACATGACTGGCCTGTCCGCCATCTTCTCGGAACTGTCTCTGTTAGTTATAAAGCGAAAACAGCGACACCTACTGTCGTTTCTGTAAAATATTTCAATCCGTTCGGCTTTTGCTCCGTTTCACTTGATATTTTTCTCCACTTTCCGCCAGAATGACAACCACCAGCTGACTACAACAACAATGCTCAGTGAGCATGCGCACTGTACACGGTAACATGCTCGCTACTTCTATTCCAAGAGAGAAGAGAAACAGCGCGGCCGCTAGCGCCCCTAGTGGTGTGAGGTCACAACAGCATCCTTACAGAAACATTTTCTACATCCAGGAATACTGATTTTATATTTCATTCATTAATTTAATCCGAGTTATATTTGATCTAAGGGCAGCTTGATAGTTTTGTTCAACAATCCACACTGTAAAAGTGTAAACTTTGTTATTTTGTTTGGTAAATAATGAGATTTTTATGCACACTTACACTAAAACATTACATAAAAAGTCAATTAAAAGTGTAAACCCTGTATAAAAAAAGTGTCATTATTTACAAAATGACATTTCATGACAACATTTATAAAGAATCCTATGTCCTTTTTACGTGCACCCCTTCAAATAAAGTCTTACCAAATTTACTTCCTTGCAACAACATTGTTTTAAATAATATCACACCCTGGTTCACTTACACCTGCTTAGTTGTTTATGCTGTGGATTAATTTCACATTGAAACATTGTAAATAAAACATCAGCAAAACAAGAAGTGAACACTCACCTGATCCAGACGCTGCTCTTCTTCTTCTTCTTCTTTTTTGGCGGTTGGCAAGCAACTTATTGATGTGCATTACCGCCATGAACTGGAATGGAGTGTGGATCGGGATGCTACATATATTTTCCCCCAACACCCCAAAAAAAGAAAAATAAAAGAAACCTTATATCCTTTCTATCAATTTCGTTTTCTTAAGATAATTTATTAAATAACAAAAATATACAGACTCTGCTCTGCTGCTGCATGGAGTCTGAACCGGTTCTGATCCAAACCTGACTAGAGCTGACACACCTGAGGCTCCGCCCCCTGACCCAGCTGAGGCTCCGCCTCCTTCCAGGTGACAACAAACACCTTTATTTTCATGTTTTCCTTTGTATGAGTTGAGCTGTAAAACTTTAGGTCAGATTTGAACTTTTTCAGGTTTTTCTCAGTTTTCTGCTCATTTCCAACCAACATTTTATTGCAGGAAATCATTTCAGGAAGGAACCAGAAGATTCAGGAGTCTGGGAGATGTGACTGTAACCGACCTGAACACTGAGGCCCCAGAGCGCCCCCTGCAGGATCTGCTGCACCATTAACCAGACAGAAATGGCAGTTTTATACAAGTTATTATTCTAATTCAATAGCTGATGTAATTAATCGAGTTTTGATTGAAAAGATTGATTCTCATCTGTTTTATTAAAAAACCATCTTCAGTCTGAATACTGCAAAAATAAACTGCTGGCTAAATTAGTAGCTTAAAGCTGAAATCAACTTGAGATGTTTCTGCTTTTACTAATTTAAGCTGTGAAACTAAATGTGAAAACTTATAATACAGCTAAAACTGGCATGGAGGATTAAAATGAAGGTTTAGTTATTATATGTGTACACAGTCAGCTGCATAAAAAATACACAAAGATTTTTTAAAAACTTTATTTGGTCGTTAAACATCCAGCAACCCACATTGCATTAGAAGAATTATGAAAATCAAACATGAACCAATCAGCACATTATCCCAGTGATTCTCTGAGGTTTGAATAAATCAGTAAAATCACAGTAAAGAGCCTGAAGTTCTCTAGAAAACTCAGAACATGAAATATGGAGTTAAAAAAGTAAAAACCAAAACAGAGAAATTAAAGCTGAGAATCAATGATGACGTAAAACTTCAAGATTTAGCTTTTACAATGAACATAAAATATATAAAATCTATTTTTTTCCAGGTTCCACATGTTCCTGAAAACTGCTCTAAGATCAGAGTTTCTGTAGGACATCCAGTTCTAAACTGGTTAAACTGGTTTCTCTGATGGAAGCTGAAGTTTCTCTGCAGTTTCCAGTAAAGCATCTTTTTATCTGTGGCGCTTTGAGGAACATTTTCATGTCAGCAGAAGGAAGAAGCAGCAGAGAAAAGAGGTTTGAAGTGTCTTTCATTCTCAGACCATTTCTGGTTCCAGGATCAAAATGAATCAGAGAGAAAAAAGATCAACTTTCCAGTTGAATCCAGTTCAGATCAAAACTCCATGAAGCCTCTAAATGGAGCCCAGTTTGAATTGGATCTTTATTGATCCAAAGAGACAAACAATATCAGACACTAAATGACAGACACGAGAAAATAAACGGGAGGAAAACCTTGGAGGTCAGAGGTCATCATCATGATCCAGTCAGAGTCTCTTTAGACTCAAACTGCTGCAGCTTCAACCTCTGAGGATCAGCAGGACACTGAGACCATTCTCTACTTCACAGAGATCAGAACCTGCAGAGAGAAGAAGGAAGGAGAGAGCAGATCAGTGAGTGTTTCCAGCCTCTCTCCAGCAGCAGTCAGTGACGCAGCACATCCACTAGATGGTTTCCAGGCTGCAGTCAGACTGATCTCAGAGCTGTGACCAAGATAAACCTGATCAGTTGTTTCCTGTTGAACTGAGAGAACAAACAGATCTGAGATCAGATCTGCTGCTGCCACAGTTTGATGGATGAGGACCACTGTCTCTAGACATGTTGGACGGCTGGACGCTGGAGTCCAGCTGGACTTCCTGGAGACATGGACACAGCAACAACACTCATCTTCACACCAACACAAACGCAGGAACACAGCAAGCTGCTGCTCCTCTGATTGGCTGATTGCTGTCTCTGTGTCCAATCAGGAAGCCTGAACCATTCTCCTCCCACTGAGAAGCTGCAGCTTTACTGGGAACACTGGATCTTTGCTTTGATGCTAACTGGGTTTAGTTCAATATGCTGACAGCAGCTGGACTCACTACAAACATTTACTTACATTAAAGTCTTTAAGATTCTTCAGCTGCTGAACATCTGAATCCTTCAGGTTGTTTCCTCCCAGGTCCAGTTCTGTCAGGTGGGTCGGGTTGGACTTCAGAGTTGAGGCCAAATAATCACAGCTGATCTTTGACAAACTGCAGCCACTCAATCTGAATAAAGAATAAAATATGTGAGCTGAAGCCAACAGGATGCAGGTTAACCAGTCCAACAGAACCAGTTAAAGATTCTCATCAATATTAATGCCAACAAGCTGCTGCTTCAATAAAGACCTGCTGACTTCAGAACCAGAACCAGAACCAGAACCTGGTACTGGGTCATGTTGTGTTGGAGGATTTTAGTCAGTAAAATCATTCCAGGTTCTGATCAAAGTGTTGAAGCATCAATCATTGATTATTGATTTGTTCCCGTCAGATTCCAGCAATTCACTTTTCTAGACTGGGTTGAATGACCTTTGACCTGCTTCACATGAGGGGCATTTCTACATACTGGTGGTCCGAATGCTGTCCTGTTCTGACCTCAGATCAGCAGGTCCAACTCAGTTACACAGAGGGACTAAATTAAACTCTGGATCCAAGTCCAGGAACAAACTCAGAAAATATTTATTAGAACAGAAGAAATTAATTTGATTTATGATCAATTATATATAATTATTCACAGAAATATCAATAATTATAGAATTACATACTCCAATATCTCCAGTCTGAAGCCTTCAGTCTGTAGAAAACCACAGAGCTCCTTCACTCCAGAACCTTCCAGGTTGGTGCTGTACAGCTCCAGTTCTGTCAGGTGGGTCGGGTTGGACTTCAGAGCTGAGAACAGAGAAGTCCAGCTGGCCTCTGACAAACTGCATTCGTTCAATCTGAATAAAGAATAAAAGATGTGAGCTGAAGCCAACAGGATGCAGGTTAAAACTGAAACATGAACAAATAAATAATAAAAATGTAGAAAATTAATTTCCCTGAATGTAAAAGAAACATGATGAACTGATTCTAACATCTGATCCAGTCAAACTGGTTTAAAGAGTCCAAACCAGCAGAACCAGAACATTTGATCAATAAATAAACTCAAAGTTTTCTATCAGCCTGGATGAGTTGAGCTATTTCTGCTGGTTCCTGATCATCAGCTGGAGACCCGACTTGGTAACTGGATCAGAACCACTCAGTTTGTTCATTAATGGCCTTGGGTTCTTATTAAAGCTGCTGAAAGCCAATGGAGGCCATTATTTCCTAAGGAGACGTGACCTGATGAAGCATCATCACAGAGACGAGGCTCCAACCGACTGACAGCTGTCAGACTGAAGAGGACGGTTCCTCTCTGACCCGGCCCAACAGAACCACAGCTTCAGGACAAAGCTGAGGAACCTGCTGCTGCTGCAAACCTCACTTTCATTCATTTCATCTAGATTTGCTTTTCTACAATCAGTCATTTCTTAGATTTGGTCATTAATGATGATTTGAACTTGTCAGTGTTTGTGGCTCGACTCTGGAGGAACAACATTTCATTCTGGATGTAAAGATGAGAATCAGAAATGAGAAATAAAACAATCTGAATCTTTACCAAACCAAACTGAAACATCTCCATCATTAATTTACATCATTTGAATTATTTTACTCATTTTGTTCATCAGTAAAAAAAATTTTAAAGTAAAAAACTGAAAAACAAAGTTCAATAATCTCAAAGTCTGATATAAGAAAAAAATAATATACAAGGTAAAAAGTTTTAGAGATTTTATTCTGACATTTAAACAGGTTGTTTTAAAATAAAATATATTAGAATAAAAGCATTAATTAAACTAATATTTAAAGTATAAATGAATAATTTTATTGTATAAATAAAGAAAACAAACCTCAGATTCTTCACTTTACTAACTGAACTCTCCAGGATCTCAACCAGAGGCTTCAGATCAGAGTCTCCACAACCATTCATGAGGATCTGATTTATTTCCAGTTCAGTCAGATCTGGGTTGGACTTCAGAGCCGAGGCCAAAACTTCACAATCAGCCTTTAGGAGCAAACAGCCACCAAGTCTGTGATTAGAGAAGAAATAAATTCAGTTCTAATGAAATCAATCTGGATCAGAAACAGACTAAAATATGATAACAGTGATGTCATCATCTGATCAACATCTGATCTTCAATTTACTGAGTTTGACCCCACAGAGAATCTGTGCAGTTCCTGGTTAAAGTCCAGGTTCTGGTTCTGGTCCAGGCTTCATGTCCTCAGACCTTCAGCTGCAGTCAGATGTTGAAGATCTTCTATCATCTGTGAAGGAAAGTTCAGTTTTCTCTGCAGCATCTGATGGAGCTGCAGCATCAGAGCCTCAAAGGAGCTGAAGCAGCTGATGAAGAGGCTGACTGAGCTGATGAAGGAAACTACTGGAGATGATGGAGAGGAGGAGGAACTGCTCACGGCTCGGACTTGGACTAGACCGTTTGGCTCAGAGGAACAAAGGTTTGGATGTTAGAAGAAATTGTTGCTAAACTCTTACAGAGCTGAAGACCAAAACAGAGCGTTTGGGTCCAGCAGCATTTTTCATGGTGAAGCAGTGAAAGTTCTCCAGTAACTAGAAGAGGCTGGGATGTCTAAAGAGTTGAAGCTCATGTCTCTCCAGGTCTTCATGGCTAACAGCTTCAACAAAAGCTGCAGATGAAGAGTTGATGAGGAAAATGGTTCCAGCTCTGGAAGCAGAGTTCTCAGAGCTTTGGGAGGATCTGACAGAAACTAGGACTTTTTCTGGAGCCAGACAACAATCACCACATTTTGCTCTCATTTACAAACTCAGAGGAAACTAGTGGGAGGAGGAAAAGTTGGTTCACTAAGTTTCTAACTGGTTTCCATGACAACAGCAGCAATTATTGGGGTTATTTTAAATTGTCCATCAAACCTAAACAGTGATTTTATTTTAAAAAGACAAAGATCCTAAAAGGAGTAGCGGCTCAATGAGTGAAGAGGAGTTTAAAGTGTAAAAGTCTCTCTGGCTGATTGGATCTTTCAGACAAAATAGATTTTTTTCTAGAGTTCAGGGTTTTCTATTCATTTAAACATGAAAACTGATAAAAAGATAAATATTTTTTAAATGATCAAAATGTCTAAAACCAGAAGCTGCAGCTGTCCTGGATGAGCTGAATGTTTAGATGGTTGAATGGCTGAAATAGTCCAGAGGATGAAGGAAGAAGTTAAAGACCAAAAACATCCAGAAGCAACTTGAAGAAGAAGAAGAAACAGGAGGACAATAGAGCTGAATCAGCATTCACACAATGAAAACATCTGGACTCACCGAGCCTTTCTGCAGTTCCTCACAGCTGGAAACAGTCTCTGTCGTCCATCCCATGATGTGTTGTACTTCTCCAGGTCCAACTCATCCAGAACCTCTGACATCTGCAGCATGAAGGCCAGAGCTGAACAGTCAGTCACTGAGAGCTGCTTCCCTGAATCCAGCAGCCGTTGGATCTCCTGATAAAATGAGACGTCGTTCATCTCCACCAGACAGTAGAAGATGTTGATGCTTCTGTCAGTAGAGATTCTATCAATGTTCATCTCCTTCAGGTTGGTGATGATTCTCTGGATGGTTTCTGGACTGTTCTCTGTATGACCCAGCAGATCTTCTAAGAGTCTCTGGTTGGACTCCACAGTGAGACCATGAAGGAAGCGGACAAACAGGTCCAGGTGGCCATTTTTACTGCTGAGGGATTTCTCCATGACTTTCTTCATGAACTCATCTAGAGATGTTTCTCTGTATTTTTCTCCCAGGAACGTCTTGATCACCTCTGACTTCCTGCTGGTGAAACAGTGGAGCATGTAGACTGCAGCCAGAAACTCCTGGATGCTCAGATGAACAAAGGAGTAGACGGAGATGTCGCACGTCCCTCTCTCTCTTTTAAACATTTCAGTGAACACTCCTGAGAACAACGCAGCATCTTTGATGTTGATGCTGCACTTTTTGAGCTCTTTGTCATAGAAGATCAGGTTTCCCTCCAGCAGCTGCTCAAAAGCCAGTTTTCCTAGAGACTCAATCAGCTTCTTGTTCTCTGGACTCCAGATTGATCTTGTCTTTTTTCCTCCATCATACTTTTCCTTCTTGATTGCGAAGTTAACCTCCAGGAATGCTATGTACATCTCAGTCAGAGTCTTTGGCAGTTTTTCTCCCTCTCTGGTCTTCATCACATCCTCCAGAACTTTAGCAGTGATCCAGCAGAAAACTGGGATGTGACACATGATGTGGAGACTTTTTGATTTCTGGATGTGGGAGATGATCCTGCTGGCCTTCTCTTCATCATCTCTGAATCTCTTCCTGAAGTACTCCTCCTTCTGGGGGTCAGTGAACCCTCTGACCTCTGTTGCCATGTCAACACACTCAGCAGGGATCTGATTGGCTGCTGCAGGTCGTGTGGTTATCCAGAGGAGAGCAGAGGGAAGCAGTTTCCTCCTGATGAGGTTTGTCACCAGAACATCCACTGAGCTGGACTCTGTAACATCAGTCAGGATCGGATTGTTCTTGAAATCCAGAGTAAATCGACTTTCATCCAGACCATCAAAGATGAACAGAACCTGGAACGTTTCAAAGCTGCTGATTTCTTTGGTTTTAGAAAATAATTTATGAATCAGTCCTAATAAGCTGAACTTTTCTTCGTTCAACATATTCAGCTCTCTGAAAGTGAATGGAAATATGAAATCAATGTTCTGGTTGGTTTTGCCTTCAGCCCAGTCCAGAGTGAACTTCTGTGTTAACAGTGTTTTCCCAATGCCAGCCACTCCCATGGTCATCACTGTTCTGATTGGTTGATCTCTTCCAGGTGGGACTTTAAAGATGTCTTCTCTTCTGATTGTTTCTTGTTTCCTGGATGCTGTTTCAATGTGTCTGACCTCATGTTCCTGGTTGACCTCTCTAGTTAACCCCTCTGTGATGTGGAGCTCTGTGTAGATCTGGTTCAGAACGGTTTGATTTCCAGGTTCAGCGACGCCTTCAGAGAGACTCTGGAACTTCTTCTTCAGAAACTCTTTAAGGTCAGGCTGATACTGACCAACAATATCTGAAGAAAGAGACAAAGACAGGAGAGGAGACACTTCAGCTGAACATAAGGAAAACAATAATTTTTTGATATTCTCAGAGACAATTTGTGCATCAGCTTTAATGGATGAGAAAAAAGTAAATCAATAAATAAAAAGCCCAAATTTTATAAAAACTCTGCATGATAAGAATAACGAAAGTCACGACTGTAACTACGGTTCGATGAATCCCAGATGACCACCAGAGGCGGTGATTAAAGCACTGAATGATCTCTCTTGCACAGGTCGAGAATCTGATACCAACATGGTCACATGTGACCCCCGGTGACACCAGTAAGTCTAAATAGTCACGCGACAATGACAGCTCAGTCCCTTAATCTTCTCGTGAAACACGATGATTCTGAGGGACCGAACGCTCTGGCGGTCATCCGGGATTCATAGAACCATAGTTACAGTCAAAACTTTTGTTCTATTTCATTCATACTGACCGCCAGAGGCGGTGATTAAATCACTGGATGACGATTACCGACAGAGTCCTGAGAAATCACACACAGAAAAGAAACAACCCCGAAAACATGCCCACCTCACTGGGATGAAGATGAGCGCTGGGATAGAATCCCAGGTGAAAGGTGGCCCAGTTAACCCTGTAAAACCCAGCAAAGGTATTTGGGGATGACCAAGAGGCTGCTGCACATATAGCCTCCAGAGTGACCCCAGACACCCAGCATCTCACGCTCACAGGACTCGGTCAGGTCGAGCTGAAATCGCCACTCTTGACCCGTAAACCGACGAGCGATTAGGCCAGGAAACACGGCTGCACAATGTAACAAAAGCAAACCTGAAGCAGCTACGATAATAAATAAAGACAAGCCAGATATGGAGGCAGAATATAAGAAAAAGCAATCCCAAAAACGGAAATTAATTGAAACCTTCAATTCATCCATGTGCTGAAGATGTTTGACCATCAATCTGCAGGCTCTCTGTTCTTCTTCATCACAGCATCTATTTTGTTGCGGTCCTTGTCTGCTCTGGTTTGGTTCTTCTCAAGTTTACCTTCTATCTCTGAATGTTTAAAGACGCGATCTGATAGAAGGTCATCAAGGAGCTGTTAACTCTCAATATTATTGGTGAACATTGTGATGAAAATATTGACTGATTAACAAACATTTTCATAATTTTTTTCCTTTCTTTACCATCATCACCAAGTCTTCATCTCAGTCTCTAAGTTTTAGGTTCTCTGTTACCAAATGTTGGAATAAAAGACACAGCAAGTCTTTGCATCTGAGATAATAAATTAGCCATATGTCCTCCTGTATTGAAGTCAAATATGTTTCTAAAAACCTCACAGCTGGTTTTAAATATTCTGTAATTAAGACGGAACTAAGAACCTACAGCAGGTTCGAAGTCTTTAAGTATTTTAGTTTTTGAAGCAGATCAGCTTAAAGATGGTCAAGATAGTGAGAAATTATGTGGAATTGCCCTTTAGTCATTTTCTGAAAACACATAAAACACTTGAATAATATATTAATTGCTTAAAAGATTAAATGTCAAAATTAAAACCTGGATCTGCCCACAAATAATCAATTATTACACAACCATTATCTGATTGATGATCTCTTTATCCATCCTGTCTGCATTTAATTCCTCTGAACCCTGTGATTTCTCATCATATTGATCCTATAAAGTGTTTCACTAGAGCTGGTGGCATGGGTTATGGTGCAAAGCGACCCTTCAGAATAAAATCAATTGTTTATTTTTCTGAACAGGCTCCAATTAAATGAGGACCAAGTTAACCAGAGTTACCAGCACATGAGTTCCAGTTACACCAGCTGAAATAATTGATCACTAAAAGACTTTTAAACCTTAAATTTCCAAATCTCAACTAAAGACGTGGATCTGGTCCAACAGAGACGACAGGAGGCTCTGATTGGAGGAGTTCAGTCTCACCTGGAGAACAGCTGCTCTGATTGGCTGTCGGCCGTTCAGCTCCTGTTCTGGGTCTTTCTTCACACTCACAGCTCCTGTAAAGACATTTCTTCATCAGTGAAATATTTCACTATCAACAGGCTGGAGCTGAACATGTTCATGAAGGTCCACCACAAACTAGAGACCAGAACTGGGTCAGAACAGAACCTGAGATCATTGATGATCTCTGGTGTGAAGTTCTTCATTGTATCATATCTGGTATCATGACTGATACCAGTGTTCCCAGTCTGGAAGCTCCAGTGCTTCACTGGGTTTAGAGACAATCTGAGTCGTTGCTCCTCACATTGTTGGTTGTTTTTGTTTTTATGCAACATTTTCATCATCAATTCATTCAGACTTTCATTCAAACTCCGATTTACTGACCAACATCCTTCATGACTAACTTTAAATTAATATCTCAGAAAATTAAGTTACTGTTTATTAAAACACTGAGATCAACCAGTTAATATCTTTTATTTTATATCTCTATAGATTCACATGAATCAGTTAGAAAATGGTTCTTACTTTTTGTCTGATGGTTCAGGTTCATTACTGAAGACTGGAGGATCATCTTTGGACCGGTCACTCCTCATAGATGGACTGATGGGTCCTGGAGGTTCTGCTCTGTCCTGATCTTCCATCTTCTGGCCTTTTGGAGAGAGAAACCAGAACCAGTCAGTCCAGTGATCCGGTTCCAGTAACTGTCCTGTGAAGCAGAAAGCTGGTTCCCATCATGTGTTCAGAGGATCAGAGTGAATCATTTGAATGAATGAGTGAACATTTCCTATGAACTAGTGAACTTATTTAGCTCCCAGTGGACTTGAACGCATCATGACTCTATTGTAGCTCTGTATGGAGGGAGTCAGTGAGCAGAAGGTTCTGAGGGAGCAGCAGCTCAGGTCGGGTCCACAGCTCTCCTCCAGACAGAACCGGGTCCAGCTGGGATCTCAGCAACATGTCAGCCTCTGTGTGCAGCTCAGCAGGATTTCCTCTCAGCTCAAGAGACACAAAGCAGCTTTCAGGGACCACAGCATCCAGCTGAGGTACCAGCTGGACCCACTGCAAGGAATCATGGGTAAACAGCTGCTTCAATAGGGGGATGAAGCCCCCAAACACTCAGCGAGGCCTGAAACATATTTAGTCTATTGATCTGATTGAACTTCAAAATAAAGAGACACATTAATGCAACTCTTTTAGTTAGAAACTAGTTTGTTACAACTGATCTAAAATGTTTGTGAAATTATTTATTTTATTATTATTGCTCCATTTAAAAGTTTTGTTATTTTTAGGGTTGAACCGACTGCAGTTTTCTGGCTGATCGATTCCAATTTTGCAGATACTGATTGCTAAACACAGCAACCTTTCAGGTAAGAGTCAGTCTGGATCTGGATGCATTTTTCCAGCAGAGCTTTGAGAGACAAAGAGTTTCTTCCTGCTGAAAGGAGCAACAAGAGGAAAACCTGGAAAAAGATCAAACTCAGTGAGGAGGAAGAGAGGAAATCTGTGGACGGCTTAAAGCCGGTTCTGATCCACAGACAAGAGAAACATCAGTTTCTGCTGAACCCCAGACTGATGAGGGAGGGAGTGATGTGATTCACTTCCTGCTGATTTCAACAAGCAGAGAAACTAGTTTACAATGTTTTAGTTCTGCTTTTTAGGTTAAAACACCAGAGAGAGTCGCTGCAGCAAGAACTGATGGACTGTAAAAGTTACATTAAGTTCTCAGTTTATTTAGATTAAATCTGAAAAGTTCATTATTGCTCCACACAAACAGATCAGCTTTAGATGCTGCTGTCATGGTAGATCATAGCTGATCATTCACCAGGTTAACTGCGCAGTAACTGAGCTGTGTGTTTATAGTGTGTTCAATATTTCTCTTTTTGTTCCTTATAGTTGCATAATGTAACCTCACTTAGCATCACTTTATAAGCAGCAACGTCTCACAATAAAGTTTTTCCATTTGATCTAATTCCTTTCTAGATCAGGCCTTCAATAAAGTAAACAGAGCGCTGCTGCGGGGACCAGGCCCTATGAGAGCCGAGCGACCCAGGCCGAGGTGACTGAGGCCCCGGGAAGCCTCGGTGGGTTCATCGGTTAGAAAGGCTCCAGAGAGCCGAGAGACACGGAGGGACCCGGAGCGGCAACACTTACCTCTAGTAACAAGTCAGCAAGTTATTTCCATCCTGCAGCTCAAAATGGAGGCTGATCTGAAGGAGACCAAAGTTGGTTTCAGTTTCTATTTTCACAGGAAGTCAGTAACTTGTGTTTTCCTCTAGAGCCAAAGTTTGATTCATCTGAATAAACATTAATAGTTCAGTTAGATTTAACAGAGTGAAAAAACTAGAGTGAAGATGGAAAAGCTTCAGTATTTCTGTTTTGCTGTTAGTGAAGCAGATCTGAAGCTGAGCAGCTTTTTTCATGGATTCAGCAGAAAACCAGCAGAACAAACTGCAGTTTAACAGCCGTTTGATGGAGGATTATGAGCGCTCACTGCCCTCTGGTGGTGAACTATCGCAACTACAGATATTCCTCTTCATATTAATTACAGTTTATTTGATCTCATTTTCACTTTTATCAGGCCAAATCAAATCAACTTACATTAATGTTAAATAAGAGTCACTGCAGGTTAGTACATGGAAAATAAAACTTATTCTATAAAAATCCTCCAAAAACGATTCACTGTGGGAAATTTTGAGACTCAAGGCCTGAAAAAATATAAATAATAAAAAGGTGTTTGAAATAAAATTCAATCACCTGCGATAGGAGCATCAAGCAGGATGAAAGGGGCTAATAGAGAAAAAATAAATATAAAAAGAGCAGGACACACGCTGCAGCTAATGGGGATAGGGATAACATCCATTTCCTCCCTGAGATTGTGCCACACATTATAAGACTTGCAAGTTACTTACCACTGTGGACAGGAATAATGGTTCCACTCTTCAAAAGCACCAGCCTCACAGCAAGCTCAGCCAATGTTGAAGCTGATTTCAAAATTGTAAAACATGGCCTGTTCAAACATGAGAACTTACCCATGCGAGTCGATTGCTTCATTTCTCTGCATCTTTCCTTCATCGAAGGAAATATGCGGATTTGCTCTGCAAAAGCAAAAAAAGAGGAGGAACAAGTTGCATCAGCAGAAGATGCAGAAGTTAATCCTGCATCCATAATTACCCACAATGCTGAAGGTAACAGAGAAATGGATTCTAGCGATTTAATGGAATCTGATGCCAGCAGAAAGTTTTCCACAGCAGATGAAAATGTGGTTGAAAATTGGAGAGGACAAATTCTTCCACCCAAAAAGAGGAAGAGGACTTTATAACTGAGTTCCTGCACTGAATGGCTCCATGCAGATTCATCATCTGGGGCCAAAAGACTGAAAGTGGGATTATTAAAAAATGGAAACATGCATCAGCCTGTCAAAGTTGGGAAATTGTCTCTCTCTGTGTTAAACACCTTTTCCTTTGATGCCCTTTGTCAGTGCTTATGCTGTACTTTCTGTGACAGCTCTGCATTTCAAAATGTTGTCATGAATGACAGTGATAACACACTCTTGCAGCTGGTGAAATCCATAACTACAGATGGTGTGACCCCAAAGACATACTTGCAGAGGGCAGATCTACTTAGTTCAATGTTTGTAAAAACAAAGTTGAGGTCTGGTACCCACCAAATCGATGCCCAGTGCAATATTGCCACTGTTATTGGGAAGACAATGAGAAATGTATCGAGCGTTTACCTATCAAAACATTGCTCTTCACAATACTGCTACCTAAACAAAGGAATGACCAGGGAAGTACCATTTGTTTCACCTGAGATTTCTGTCCTGAAGAATTCTGGCATGGCTCAGCTTGGCACTTCAGTAGAAAAAGGACTCTTCTTTCCACCGTCTCCCTGCCTCCGACCACTGCAGAATGAATCACAATGTCCATCTGAATTCAAAACAGGAGCCAATACCTCAGGAAATGTTCTCTGCACAGGAACCGTTACTCACAGCTACAGCATTGGAGAAATAACATGGATTGACAGTGACCTTCCAAATCCAACTGAATTCGCCTTGAGTGAATTTCCCTCCATTATGGTTCTCCAAGGAAAAACACTTACTTTGAGAGAGGTCATTGCTTTCAGGGGAAGCTTGACCAAAGATGGCCTGGGACATTATACTGCATACTGCCGGAGAGCTCCATCTGTGTGGGAGCTTTATGATGACCTGGCAACTGTTGTGAAGACAGTATCTGAAAAGCAGAAAATACTACCACATGCAGTGCTATACACAGCAGATCTGTGAGGGAAGAAAATTGGGGGAGAAAGTTTGAAGACCAGACCAAAGGCAAATAGCTTCATGCCATGTTTCTGAAAGGAGTTCACATGTAAGGAGTTGTCTATTCAAGACAGGAGAAATTAATTTCCAATTATCAAGACACTGTTTGTTTTTGTTGTTGTTGTTATTGTTTGAATTGTTAAAGTTCATTGTTCAAATCAACACAGTTTCTTATTTTACTGTCAAATTATATTGGATTTTCAAAACAATCACTTTCATGGTTCATTAGTTCTCAAGTAGGATAGAAACCCTTTGCCTCACAATACAGATATTTGGGTGTGTCAATAGCAAACCATAAGGTATTCAAGTTTATACATCACCAAAAAAAATATAAATTACCAGAAAAATTGTCTTACTATAACTGTATTGATTATGCCATGAATTCTTGCAAATAGTCCCCTTTCTACAAAAATACAGCAACCTCAATTACATGAAAACGACACTGAAACCAAGACTTACCTGACAGGAATGTGCTGGAAGAGAACCGGAAGTAAAACAGGAAGTACAGCCTGCAGCAGGTGAAATTAATTGTCCCCTAATTGGGTGAATGTCATCGCGTGAATGTTAAACTCTGAAAGCACCAAATAAAGTAAAATCAGATTTAGTTGTTATATTTAGAAAAAAGTAATAATAATAATAATAATATCGTTATCTGAAATTATCATTTGTATAATATAATCCTTGGGTAACATTGTGGCCCAGGCTACATAGTGGCGGCGACGTAAAGCAAAAATGTTGATGTTTGGAGCAACATGGGGGGATGGTGAACTCTGATGACCTAAAAAATAACTTTTAATATTTCAGAAACGAAAGCTGCACAAACGACCGTTTTAACTGCACAAACCTGCACAAACCTGCACTAAGGGAGCACTAACGAAGTAGCCCAGTTTGTTTTGGCGCAACATGGGGGGGTGGTGACGTCATCGGCCAAAATTATAACTTTTAATATCTCGAAAACGAAAGCCGCACAAACGAAAATTTTAACTGCACAAACCTGCGCAAACGGAGCACTAACGAAGTAGCCCAGTTTGGTTTGTTTTGGAGCAACATGGGGGGATGGTGAACTCTGGATGACCTAAAAAATAATTTTTAATATCTCAGAAACCAAAGCTGCACAAACGAAAATTTTAACGGCACAAACCTGCACTAACGGAGCACTAACCACTCAGAGTATTTGCCGAATTTTTTGACGTGGGTGGGTGCACGCCTGCGTGCGTGGACGCGCTTCCACATCACGACATCTGGCGAGATAAAAGCAGAATCAAATTGTAACCAACCCAAGGCCACACAATGGCCATTTTAATCACAACACGACTGCACGACACCCGCTTCACCTCTCTTGTTAAGTTCGCACTTATCTCCTAAAGTGCGGCTCGCGGGGCCATTTGCGGCTCTCTGGTTGCTTTTGTGCGGTCCTCTTGAGGGGGGAAATCAGGCCTGTTGAAGTAGATGCACACACGTTTTGGGGCAACACAATAAACATAAAAATGTTTAATATATTACAGTTTAGTACAGGAAGTTTCTGATTCATTAACCAGGTTTCGGCATTCATCTAAATGCTTCGGTGCTAGCATTTTTGTGGCTGTAGGTTAAATTTCTGGATTTTGGCTTTTACAGTTTGGACAAAAAGCACTAAAAGCATCCCTTACAACATAATGCTGCCAGCACCATTTTTCACAGAGGGCATATTGGGTTCAGAGTGTTACCATTACCTTTTATTTGTGGCTGTTTTTTCCCAATCTTGAATTGTTTTAAGATAAAAAGACAACAGAGTTAACTTAAAAAACAGTTGTAAAATGATGAGTTCCTTAAGAGGGCAATAAAAAGCAACCCAAAGCATCCTGCTGTATAGTTTTGCACATCACTGTGCATATAAAAAAATGTAAAAAAAGGTAATATTTCACCTTCAAAGCTGGAGGCCACGGTGCATTCACGTTCAGGTGGGAAGAGTTCTTCACATTTTCTCTAATTTAAACTAAACTTTTACAGGCAAAACCATGGGGTGGCAAAAGGATGAGGGTAATTTAGCTCTCGGAAATGCCACCCACGTGGAGCTGCGATGATTCATAATGCCTTCCAGATGTTGCTTTCAAGTTGTAATAAAGTGCTGCGAGAGACATGTAAAAACAAGCAGGTTCAACTCAGCAGGCAGCATTTTCAGTTCGAGCACTAAAAAAAGCGACATTTTCTATCATTGCCTTAAAAAAAAGAGAGAAGGTTTTCACAAGGCTTCAATTTTTTCACATTTTGTTACATTGCTAAAACGGATTTTGGTATACTTACTTATACTGTACAAATAAATGAACTGGTCTTACTTTTCTATGACGAAACAGAAAATCACCCATAATTACGAAGCAAAAATGTGTTTTTTTTTGTTTTTGTTTTTTTAAAATGTGTTTTTTGATCATTTCTGTGGTGAACGTTTAGATATCAAGAGGGAGGTCAGCATTCACACCTTTTGAGATATCAAAATTGAACTCAGTTGCATTTATTTTCTCACTATACTTAAGATACTGATTGGAGTCTACCTGTGGTAAATGTAGAAAATTAAACCTGATCTGGTCTAAATCTAATCTAGAAGAAGGTCTTAGCAGGCTAAATATTTTGTATTTTGTGAGCTATTGATACTGCAGGAGATTCCCTGTTAAAGGAGCGTTGTCGATGACGATGCAAGTGACGGTCCACTGTCGCTACATGCTAATTCAAGATGATTCAAAATGAGCTTTGTCCCATTTGTTCAATTTGTGTGGATATTTAAATGAAACCATACCCAACTATTATAAAATATGTTCATAATGTAGTGAAATATGTAGTGAAAATCTACTTTCTAGTGGCGGTGAATATGTCGACACAGAAAAAACATGTTAAGTATGACACACTCAGTGACACATTATGCCACATCACAGATTAGGATGATGGCCAATCTTCATAAGCACCATTAATTAGAGGATAATGATTTACTTTGTGTGGCAGAGCGGAAGATGGTCTTCCATATAGAGCCACAGGAAGTTCAATGTGGGCTAGGGTTGTGGCGCTGTCTAATATTCACTAGCATGAGAGTGGGGAAATTTACCAAGCAATTTTTAAGCAAGGTATGGGTGCAATCAAAATTAAAGAGCACCATATCGAAATAAATCACAGGGTAGTTTCTCCCCCTAACCTTGGCCCTTATTTTTATACTGCCGTTTTGCTTCAGGAAATTGCTGGCGTAGAGCAGCTAGACTCAGGGACCGCTTGATTGATGAATCGAAAATCACTTCTACTTTGATTAAAGCAATTTGGATGCGGAGGGAAGGTAAGTCACTTTCTCAAACGGTTGCTTTACGTCAGGAGGGGTGACGTAATTCAGAGCAATCTCACAATCAACCAAAGCCTCATTGTGATCCAACGCCGTAAGGGAAATGAAAAAATCCTCAGAGCTCTAATATCAGATTAAAGCTGCGAGGTAAGTGATTACTTTAAACTGTCCAGTCAATACGTATTATAAAACATTAAAACACAATCATCTCAATAAGTTAGAATACTTTCAATCAATCAATATACAAGAACTGGATGGGTGCCAAGTCCTGAAGGAAAATGAAGTTAACATCTCTATGGAGCTTGTCATCAGAAAGCAACATGAAGTGCTCTAAAATTTCCTGGTAAAATAGCTGCATTGACCGTGGACTTCAGGAATCACAGTGGACCAACACCAGCAGATGACATGGCAACAAAAACCCTGAAAAACTGGAAACTTTACTCTGTACTTCAAAGAACCCGGATTTGTGTTCTCTGACTCTTGAATGAACTCTTTTTCAGTCATCTCAAGACGGTACAGTTTCACATAACTTTCAGTTATTAAAATAAGTAAAAAAAAAAGAAAAAGCCTAATTGTGTAAAGTGTAAGTTTCACTATAGTTTTTTTACTGAGATGCACTTCAAGCCTACTAAGGTGTAGGTCATAAGAATCAATAGTTTTCTGTTGCCCTCTAGTGGCACACAGAAAATTGACGTGCAAAAATTAAAATAGTGGGAAATAAAGATATCCCACTGAAAAATGTGCGCATATTCCTCTGTCATTAAGCTCTGGAGATCTTGCTTCTCAGCATCCTTGTTTGCTATGTTCACAGTTTCCTGACCAACATTCAGAGAATCTCATAAAAGTTTCAAAGTTCAAAGAAGAAGAAGAAAAAAAAACAGGAAAGAAGGGTTTTGGAGATTGAGAATATTAAAAGATTATAAAGGAAACTTTCTCACTGGTTTGCAGATTCTTATAAACTCTTGGGAGAGGCTCTGGCTTTTTTGGAGTGGTTGGAGATCCATGTGGGAAAGGTAGATTGTGCCACTGGGAGAGGCGGGGCCCTGCTTTGAAACCAACCATTATAGGGAGGACATGTAGGTGGTGGGAAGCTTGACCTAATTAGAGGATCTGCTGGCGTACGGAAGTGACATTGAGTAAATAAACAAGCCATGGACTGTCAAATGTGCTTCCAAGAAGCTTTTAACTACTGCGACACAGTTGTTAACTGAACGGCCTCTGGCAGTTTCTTGTGTCCAGGCCCTCCTGATGAGCTTGATGAGAAGCAGGTGTGTGCCAGCTGCAATCTGCTAAGCCCCGCCCTCTAATATATCTATAATATAGATATCTATACTATCTATATTATTATAGATATTATAATTATCTATAATACTAGATAATTCCAGTATTATCTAAGAAATAATATTAGATTAGATTTATTTAAGCAGAGATTCACTTGTATTTTTCTTCATTTAATGAGTACTGTCTGAAACTTTAAAGGAGCTGGCTGATTCCAGTTTAGAGAGTAGTTGCTCTAGTTGCTTATGTTTCTTTGTCTTGGACAAGGGTTTTTGAAAAGTAACAAAAATTAATGTCTGATGGACGATATTACTAAAGGTAGTTGTGCTGATTGGGGTAAATGGATACGTAATGCTTCTAAAAAATCAGAGGTGAGTAAATCATCTTCAAAAGACAATAACTGCTCACAGTGTTATCAAAAAAAACAATGCACAAAAATCATTGGAATTCATTTAAATAACATTATGGACCTACTCAAGTCAAGTCAGTGTCCACAGCCAAAACATTATAGAAATTAATTGCCCTTTGGGAACCTAATAAAGGAAATTGAATTGAAATTGAAAGACAAACCACTCTTGAACAATTCAAAGTGATGCTTTATTCATGAATCTAGGACCAAATATATATATTTATAAAACCGCATAAATACTCTATATAGTCTACATCCTTCTGTAATCTTAGTTGCAATAAAAAATAGTATTTTTTTTAAAAAAGGCAAATGATTATATTTAACAGGCTGTACAAAAATAAATAATGTTCGTATATTCTACACAAAAAAAAAGGAACAAATGAAACACAAAGCCTTCGCAGAAGGCAAGAGAGACTTCCTTATGAAGTAGTAACAGGAGACAAGTCCCTCTTTAAGTCTCCAAACAGACATACACACACACACACACACACACACACTCCCATACATTCACGCTCTCCTCTTTGGTCTTTTGAGCTCCCCTTCATTAGAGGTTGTGTACATGAAGGCAAGATATGGCTAAAAGACAGTTCTGAGGCATTTTGAGAAACTGGGTAACATGATGTGCCAAGAAAACAACAAAAAAAAAAAGACAAAATTGAAGTGCTTCAGGTTTCTGATAAATAAATGTGGACATAGGTTTGAACATAAACACTATGAGCAATCTTGTTTTCCATACCTGATGGGGTGAGCAAGTAGATGAGCAATTCTTCTTTATATACATAATATAGCACCCCCTCTGCATCCCCTACACTACATCTTATTGGTTTGTCCAGCCCAGCTTGGACAAACATTATATAAATGTATAAAAATATCTTGACACACAAACACTCTCATGCTAACATTCCGAGTGCGGTAGCAGCATGCTCTTTCCTGCTAAATTAAGGGAAGATGTGCCACTGCTGACAGGACAGGAGTAAAGATGTGCTCAGCCTTTGCCGCTGCCACGTTTGTTCAATATTCGGCCCTTGGATGGAGAGAGAGAATGGGTAAACATTGGTAGTCACAATCACAACAATAGCAGACTTATGTGTAGCTTTGGTTGATAACATTCATCAATTTCTTTAGATTGTCCAAGGGAAAAGTGATGCAGGGAATATCTGTCTTTTTGTAGCAGAAAGGAAGGAGTTAAGATCGTAGATGCAGTCATTAGCAGGCCCTCTGATTGCACATTTCCAGCAGGGGCCGCGGACGTTCTTTGGGGTCACAGTTGTCAAGGGTTAACGTGTGTCCATCATGCCCAATGCAGTGCAGCGGTCGTTTGCGAAAGCCCCGACCGCAGGCCTTGGAGCATTCTGACCATTGACCTGGAAGCCAGGAGGGACACGGGTGGGAGGCGCAGGTCCGTGAGACCAAAGGTCGAAGCTCCTCGGGGCAGTCTCTTGATGTATGTCCCTGCGGGTCCAAGCATACAACTTCTCTTTGCTGCAGACCTCCTCCACATGTCTGAGAACATGGACCCCATTCCCTTAGGGTCCACTCGGCTCCACCAAACTCCCGGATGGCATTAATTGACGGGCGACGGCCTCCGTTGTTGTTAGAGGTGGAAGCAGAATTATTGGGTCTAGGTGCAAAGTAGCTGTACTTAACTCGTGGCCTTGGGGCTTCACCTACAGACAACACCTGGATGGTGATGGGCTCTGGAAGTGGGGCAAAGCTTCGGAGACGTTCTAGGTTGGCAGAAGAACCACTGTATCTCAACAATGCCCCTTGGAGGGTGAGATCAGTCTCCATAGTCATTAGTTTATAATCGCCGTTTAACAGGTATGTCCCATCCTGTCGGCGCACTGCCAGATAGCTGTTATCTTGACGGCCATTGCCTGGAGAACGCTGTTTAACGTCCAGGTGAGTGGCACCAGCGGGAATAGTTACAACATCCTGATAGCCAGGCCTGGAACAGAGATAGATAGAGGCAAAACTTAGAGATTAAAAACACTTTGATAAATTTGTAATACTTGGTTAAAGTTAAGATCTAATGCCTTGAAGATCTGGTATATGCTTACCTGGAACGCTCCAGAGAGCCTGACACTTTCTTGCAGGAAGATCCGTCCCCACCACAAACACCACACTTATCAAAGCGCCGGTTAGAGCCAATGATACGATCACATCCAGCCTTGACACACTGGCCTTGGACGCAAACTGAGGTGGAATCTGGGCTGCAGGGGGTTCCATCAGCCACCTGGGGTCAGCAAAGGGATAAGAAGTTTATAACAAAAATCTTACTGAATATGATACTTGGGACAGATGGTAACATAACCTTATATTATTAGTTTACCTTAGGTTTGAGGACAAAAAAGTATCCAGTCCCCTTAGCCCGACACACCAGTTTGCAGCGGTCTTTTGGTGAAACTCCAGCATACTTGGGCACCCACTCAACACCGTCGCCTGAACCCAGCGACAATTGAGCCGACATATCGTTGTGGGCCAGACACTGTTCCTCACGAAACGACAAGCCTGAGTAGCAGAAGCACAAAGATCAGATTTACTTCTTCCCTGACAACTAAGCCATTTCAGTCACTTATGGTTCTGTGGCAGTCCAAATCTCTTACCGTTGGTGTCTGGGCAGACATCAGTGTTGCAAGAGCGATACTGGATCCTTTTGCCTTCACAGTACTTCCCTCCATTCTTCGGTAAGGGATTGTCACAAGAACGGAAAGAATACTGCACCCCGCCTCCACAGGTTCGAGAACAATCCCCCCAGGGACCCCACACGCCCCAGCCACCATTAACCGGAGTCTAGAAGGAATATACAGCAGGACATTTAGAGAAGGCCAGACTCAGTTGACATATTCAACAAAGTGAAAAGTTATGAGGAGCAGTGCGTGTGGGCATTTTGTCTTACCTGATGTTCAGCAGCCTGAGTCTTATTGAGACATCGTCCAGCCAGGCAGTAACTCTCATGCCCACAAGATGTCCCATCAGCCCAGGGGAAGTTCTTGGTCTGGCACACCACCCAACCATTGGATGTGGTCACAGTACACCAGAGAGCTGCACACGTGGTGCTTAAATCTGGGCAGTGCTGGGAGTCCTCTCCAAAAGTGAGGCGACACTGTTGATCAGCGCTGTACACTGTTCCTGGCAGAGGCTGAGGGAGCGGCTGAGCCTTGACCGGCTTATCCAGCAAGCACTGTCCGTGGCCATTGTCCAGAAAGCTGGTGATCATGAGGGCAGAGCAGGGAGACCATGGCTGCCGCTGATCCAGATTGGACAGGGTGGAAGCCATCATGTGGGAGCTCCAGTGGGCACCATTGACCCCTGAACAAAGCTGGGCATCATCATGAGGCATATTGAAGACATGGCCTAAGAGAAATATATCAATTTAGACTGTTAGCACCTGTATTATGAATGTGGACATAACTATATAATGTTTGAAAGATTTTTTTCATTATTCACTCACCCAGTTCATGAGCCACTGTAAATGCTGCCTGCAGGCCATCATCCTCAATGATGGAGCAGCTTCTCTCAGGGTCACACACTGTGCCAACATCTGCCATGCCCAAAGTATCACAAGAATGGGCACCACAGAGATCCTAAAGAGGGAGGCAAGGGAACATCAATGTTGATGTGAAGACTACAGGTTATTTCTTCTCCCCTTTAATCATCTCTAATCAAACTTACCATTCTGGTGAAGAGTATGGCCGTGTCGTAGTGCTCTGGGTGGCGGTCACTTGGAGGGTTGTGCTGCCTCTGCCACTGACAGAAGTTGCGAAGGGTCATAGCAGCATTGGTTGACACTTGAGGGCCTCGCTCCTCTTCGTACACCACCAGCAGCTTCACCACAGCCAGGCTGATGGAGTTGTGGATGCTGGGATGGTGGTACAGGCGGGACGCCACTGCCATGATGGTAAGAAGGTACGGCTTGAGTCCCGCACCATGGAACTCGGCCATGGACTGGTCAGCCACCAGCATGATCTCCAAGTATCGTGGGGTGGAAACAAAGCGCCTCATCCTCTGGTTGGCTGAGGGGAGAGAGATCAGACTAAATGGTCATATGATGAAAAAAACAAACATTTTCAATGATTTATTGAGTCCGACAGACTTTTAGAAACTGTTGTACAAGTTGAAAAAGTATGTTATGCGTTAGACATTTTTTGTCTTTAATAATCAGCCTGGCTTCTGTGACTCACACCTCACACCATTGATGGCTCCTCCTTCTTGGCAGTCTAAATAAACTGACTTTTTAGTGTGGAAAAATTATGCTAGTGAGAAAGGGGAGAAAATCCTTTCAGGAAAAATAAACTCAGATTGTGCGAGTTGTACCAGGGGGTCTCAGCTATGTTGGCCCGGCTTCACCCAACCTCCACCTCCCCTCCCCTTTTCTGTGCTACTCCTCCTCCCGCCTTCACTGCCTCTCTATGGAGCTCCAAGTTAACCAGTCAGTCTGAACAACAGAGGAGGCGCTACGTTTTCCTCTCACTATCTTACACAAAATATTTTAATGAATAATAAAATAATTGTGACTTTAAAATTATGGACTTTTTGAAAAAAAATAATATATAGATTCACTATGTAGAAAGAAAATATGCTTTAATTAAACGTATTTCTTTCTAATTTTATTATATTTTAACATTTCTTTTTAATGACATTTTGGCACTTTTGGCATTGTAGACCATCTACTCGCCTGTAAACCGACAGATGGATGAGTTTATGCCACATGCTGCGCAAAATCGGCACAGCACATCCTCAACTTCTTTTTAAACATAAAAATTCGTTTTTGCTTTATTATATTGCACAATCTGAAGAAAACGTTTGTGGTCTTTTCTTCACTCTAACTCTAACTTCACTCTAATTTCACTCTAACAAAAGTGAGTAATAGTGCGTAAAATGCACTCCATATTAGGTTCCAATTATTACCTGTCTGGTCCGCGTTAGGGGCTCCGTGACCGGCCTCCTGTTCCAGATTTCTTGGCACCCTCTCCTCGTCCTCGCTGACCCCGCACTTGGAGCTGCCTTCCTCAGCCAAAGTTGCGCGGCTTCTCCTGCGGACCATGTGCGCACTCTCCTCTTCTCTCCCCGGGAGGAGCTCGCTGGAGTTCAGCGGCTGGATGAAGTACTCCTCCCCCTGGAAGTAGAATCCTCCAGTGAGTCCGTGGCACAGGTTGAGCGCGGCGGCGGAGCGCTTCTCTCCGTTCACAGTGCCTGAGAAGAAGCAGCCCGGCTCGGCGGCGCCCTCGGCTTCCCGGACCGGTGCGGACTCGGGGCTGCCCACGACGTGGAAGACGAACCCCGGCGCCAGGAACGTCTGATCGGGCTCCAGCTGCAAGACCAGCTGCTTCCCAAAAACGTCCAAGCGGTACAGCCTGGTCTGCGCCTCCTTCTCCTCCTCCTCTGCGGACAGAGTCCGCCATGGTTCGCTCCCGCTCTCAGACTGGTCCAATCTGAGCGGCACCACGGTGCTCTCCTCCCAGGCGCAGCGGACTGCGCCGACGCACAAAATGACGATTAAACCAATAGAAACGCGTGGAAACCACATCATGCAGCCGTGAAATCCAACAAGTGGATAGTTTAAGATTTATAAAAAAATTAAAATAATAATAATAATAAAAAAGTCTCTACAGTGAAAATCAGTAAAATCCTTTAAATAGGCTATATTTCCACAATGAGTTTCCACAAAACAAAACAAAACACCCCCCACGAATTCCAGTGCAATTAAAGTTACGAGCAGGCTTGACTCTTAGAAGAAAAGTCCTGGAGAACAGCAGTAAATTCCAACAGATCGCTTTCTCTATCGCTCCTTTCCCCCTTCCAGATGTTTCTGGTTCTGGTTTTGAGTTCGGGGAAAAGGGTCTGGTCTGTTCTCCTGTCTTGCAGTCAGATGAGGAGCCGGTCCCTCCTATTTATTGCATCCCAGCTGGCCGAGACCTCCCCCTTTCCTAAGCGCTCTTTGATTTGGGAGAAAGGGCCAAACCAGTGCGCAAGGAAAACGCACCAGCGACCTGGAGCGCTGCCATGACAAATCAATCACTGCGGAGGACGGGGAATCTTTTTTGTTTCTTCTTCTTTTAGAGTTACACACAGTACCTATTTCTAACATATTAGAATTTAATTCAACTTCTGAATTTGCTTTAACGGGTTAGAGTGAACTATCCTGACATTTATATCTCAGCGTTCTTTTACTTTTATTTATTTTTTGTAAATCTAAGCTGAAGTGACAGACAGTGTGCGGCTGATGTGCAACTGAAGAGGAAAAAAGGTGGGTCTGGCCGGGTCTTCCCGAATCATAGTCACCTTCGTCGTGCCAAGCCGGCTGCGGTGCGTCTTGATCGGCTTCCAGCGGCTCCGCTCCGCGGGGAGAGGGAGCGCAACGGGGCCGCTGAGGTCTTAAGGTGGAACGGCTTCTCCACCGGGCTGGATCCGCGCTCCAGGGAAATGAGGCGAACCCCCCCGCCGTCCTGGTGTCATCCCCCGCCCGCTCTTACCTCTCCAACCTTTATAACAGACAGGAAGAGTTTAAACTTGGATTTTTAATAAAACAGCCAGAAAAGAACAGATGCTCCAAAATATATTTTTTTACTCACACAAACGTATATATATATTTTTTTTAATAACTAAAAAAACCCCATATTTTAAATTGAATAAACCACTAAAAAGGTCTTTCTGCGTATCACACAAGCAAATATTTAGAAGGTTTAATAAACAGATTACACTTCGAGACTTATATGGCAGTCAGAATTTCCCACTTTGACACACAAAACAGAAATCACTGATGAAGTTTAAGGCCAGATCTCTACAGTCCACCTTCAAGGCCTCTGCTCTAAAAAGAGACATAGTGTAATTCAGTAATATTCCACTAGATGGCAGAAACCCCTTTGGAAAGCCCTCACGACTCTTGTAGATGCTGTTCATGACATTTCGAAGGTTTGACCAACAGGTGGCGCCTTTGTATCTCTATTAAACCTCTTTATTTACGACGGACTGACCACATGGGGGCAGTCTATCCATGTAGTTTCCGATACTGGGCTTTTCAAAAACCAATTTCCTTTGCACTTGTTTATAGTTGATCAGATAAAACAAACATGTTTGATGTATAGAATTAGATTTTTATTTTATTTTTTTTTGCCATTTTTGTTGTTGAAATTATGCATGTTAAAGGATCTAAGTCATCTCAGGCCAATTTCATAGAAAATAGCCACATTTCTGGAGAAGTTTATCCAGGAACAACCCACAATGACACTTTGAATGTTACAGACCCCTCGGAAATCCCCAAAACCTCTTATTTAAAATTGTGGCTGACTTTTCAGCAGCTGCTATCACCAAAGTCTTGCAGCAGGTCTGCATCCAATTGAGATTGTTTTTTTTTTTTAACCTCAGCCAATTTAGGATTTTAGTAGCGGCGCCTGATAGCTTAGCCTATTTTCTGCATTCATTTAACTTTACATGTCTAAACTTCGCAACATTCTGGGCCTCTGCTAAAGTACTTTAGGTTCCATTTTCCATTCTATGTGCAAAACAATGACCTCCTTCCTGGACATTTTTGCAAATCACCTTGACCTAACCTATTTCTTATAAGTGAGGTGTTCTGTCTCAAGAATACCTGTGTAGCAAAGGAAGTCCCTGATTTAATTACTAGGTGTGGGAGGCCACACCTAGTAATTAAAAGTAGGATTAAGATTTGAATTTGAATAAAAATCCTCCCAATACTGACTTTATTTACCTATGTTGTTCAATTAGTTTCATGCAAACACTTGAACAGTTTTGCTGGTGATGCTAATTTGCATAGTTTTAGACAAATTGCAGTAATTGGTCTAAAACAAATTTTAAATATTTAAAAAAATATTTAAGTGATCACTAGTTTCTGCTGATTTTTTATACACATTAAGTCAGTTTTATATTTCCTTCATATTTTTTAAGTGTGTGGTTGAGATTGCTCAAAGGACAGGTAAGAATTCCTCCATCGCACTGCTTTTTACACTGCCTTCAGTCAGAGGCTTTTCAGAGTTAATGTAATACAGACTGCTACAGGAGATCCTTTATGTCCACAACTCTTTGAGGAACCTTGAATAGTACGAGTTACAACATTTAAGTTAAATTGCAGATTTTTTTCAATTTCCACCTTTATGGGAACACTTCAGAGGATGAGAAATGGCAGCAGCTCATAAAAACCACATTAGCTTGTAAACCAGTGTTAAATGACACGGACACAAAAGGTGTTTAAATATATAGATTTTATATACATATATTCATGTGGATGGCTAGAAAAGAAAACACTATATTCTTACATAGGATTGTTTGAGCACAGTCATATTCCTAAAGTTAAATAGTAATTTGATACAAAATTACTATAATAAATAAAACTCATCTCATTGTTTCTTTATTCACACAGAGCAGTTGTACAAACAATAAATTACAAGTTCAGTGCTGTGTTTCTGGCGGTCTGCAACAGGCGTCCTCCCTCCCCCGACTGGAGGAGTAGTGTTGTGTTGTCAGTCAAAAATACTAACAAATATGTAACTGTCAGAATTCTTTTTTTTTACTGCATGTGTGTGTACATTTCTGCTAAATATATCTATATGCTTTAATACTTAAATGTATGCAAACAATCTATTTATTGTACAAATATGTACTTTGTCAATCTGCAAAGTGTGAGGCCTTTCGGTTGCAAGCTGACCCTGGGTCTTGTTTGAAATATTTCACTCCTGTTGGTTGCATGGTTGCTCAATGGATGTAGCACAATGACAGGAAGGTGTATAAGTCCAGAATATATTCAGGTTACTTTAATCTGCCTTGTTCAACATGAGAGCTGAGGTAATGTTGTCAGGAATATTGTTCTTTTTTTTTTTTATTACACAAATGAAAGGTTTCATAATAGTACAGTGCTTTGAAAACGTTTTCGTCACCTTGCAGGTTTCTTCTATATTTGCTGAAAGAAACAAATCTTAATGTTAGACAAAGATAATCCAAGTAAACTCAAAAGGGGTTTTGTATGCAGAGTCTTTGAAGATCTTTATGTCTTCGTCTTGTTGCCCGACAGGTGCTGTTAACACAATGATTCAGTAGATCACTTCAGTCTAACCAACCATAACCCAGACCTGAGGAGTGCAGAATCTGTAGAACTGAGACAACATGAAGTAGATTAAAAAAATCTAAAGGAAAAACAGCACATTATACCGGAACTTTATACAAAAATGACGTTTTGGTTGACATTCAGATTTGTGAGACAATAGAACAGAACCCGAAGACATCTGCATGGAGACAAATACGTTTTCCTGGTACTATATATTGTCTTGAAAACAAGCGGATGCATCTTGTCCTGAATTACCAGAATAAAGGTAATAATGTCACACAGATATGTTGAGGATTGTCAGGAGTTGGTTCACCTAAACTACAGAAGAGGATATTCCTCTTCTTTGATATAGAGCATATTGTCCTACTATCAATATATTTTCTTTTCTTAAAGCAACAGTTCAAAAATACACTTTTTAAATTTTATTATTATTATTATTTTTTTCAGAAGTAGCTGAGACGAGTGATACTATAGTCAAATACTGTTGTGTCCCGAGGTCACGCCCTGTTAGCTTAGTGTAGCATTAAAAAGTGAAATGGGAGAAAGTAAACAGAAGACAATATGACAGTTTTGGAAAACAAAGCAAAAAAAAAAAAAGCATGAAGGAAAATAAAAAAGTTTTCAAATTCCACAGTTGTATAATGTCAGACAAAAAGTTGAGTTTACAATCAATTTTATGTTTTTTTCATTACATAATATATTCTTTAACTTTGTAAAAATGATTTGTTAATAAGTGTGTTTTCTGAAATATTTTCTCTTAAATGTAAAATAAACCTTTTCCTTAACCGTCCCACTTTGCTTTAATTCTTTTAGTTGTTTTCATATAAAGATAATCACTAAAAATCTCCAATATATAATTTATTGTTATTGTATGTTGTTTTCTGGAGATTCAATGAATTTTTCATTTATTGTGTTTATAACAGATTAAATAAAAATAGAAATACTCTTAAGTTAGATACAGCATCCTATAGTCTTTGGAAAATGACCGGTTGTCAAAGCGGGGAACAAAACATCCCTAAGTTGTGGCCACAAACTATCCTGAGGGAGTAACTCCTTTTTTATCAAAAACAAGTTGGCATGTAAAGATGACAAAATTAAAAGTATGAAATAGCAGAGAGTATCTGCGCTGATGAAGCTAGTATAGTTGTAAAAAAAATATAGACCCTGCTAAAAGGCTACATTATCATCTCTCTTCCTTGTCTTTGCAAGTTTCCCGGGCACACATTGTCATATCAGAGTTTTCCGTTAACCTGATAAACACACAAAAATATAACAACAAAATCCAGTTTCCATGAAAGAAAGCTCAGAAAATGATCGAAGGCCGTTTAAAACAGTTAAGGTACGACATTAGCGAACGTGCTAGCTCAGGACGTGCACCGTGTCGTTTTTCAGTGATGATTATCAAAGTTGGTAGGACCGATACGTCTGTCTTTACTTCTGGACCTTCAACCCACTTTCAAAGAGGAGGGGGAAACATTTAGGAGATGTACCTGATGGCGTCCAAAAACACTTTCCAACCAGACTGAATGTAACAAGAAAAGTAAATGAGTGAAGCTGAAATTGGCTCACTGCTGTTAATGGAGGTAGTTAGAGCTAAGTTGGTGAGTACGTGTGAAGTGGGGTACTCTAACCACTTTTGAACTGCCACCTTAATGTGTGTAAGCAAACACCAGGATGGTGGTGATCTGCCTCTGATTGGCCAGCTATACCCAGCTAAGACGCATTTGCAGATGTTGGAGTTTTAAAGTATGACTGCCAGAAACGTATTTAGGCGATCAATCAGAAGATAGGAAACCCCCATTAATAGCAAGTAATTTATAATTAGTGGCGTAGTTGTTGCTTAGCCACAGCTAGCCACAAATATGGATGATAATCCAGTGAGAGGGTTTTCAATCATTCTTCCAGTAGATTATAAATTAAGAAATGTTCAGTAATTCGGAATCCGAGCTGAGAGGAAAGGAATGTCGAGTGCTTCCCACTGATGGGGCTATTGTCTCGGACAAACTCAGGACAAGAGACAAAGCAGTGCGAGCTGACTGACAACAGCACTTGGAAGCATAAAAAGACACTCATGCCATAAGAGGACAAGACTCACTAAACCTCCAGGGTTTGGAGGGTAAAGTAAAGACAACCAATTATTGTCCATGTGGAAACTACATGCAACTCGAGTCCTTAGCTACGCCAGGGCTACGCCGGGTTGAAACCTCATGTTTAGCTCATGTTCTGCATAGCTAGAAGGATTCCAGGTCATTCCTACGTCAAATATAGTCCATTTGTACATTTTTCCAGTCCTCTAGTGTCTGATCCTGGCCTTTTCTCCATCAACATTCACAATCCCCTTTAAGACTCCAGATCTTAAATTCGCTCAATCAATGTCCCTACATCCAACATTTCAGATCTTTTTAGATCTATAGACTAAAACGTCTCTCTATATCCGTCCTTTCCGGCTGCTTCAGCATTTCTTCACCAAACAGTGTTTGAAGGCGGAGGGCCGGGCACTCAGAACGCAGCCCTTGGACAGCTTGCCATCCTGGTCCTTGCACTGCACCGTCCGGCTCTGCCAGCCGGTATCACAAGTCCTGGAGCAAGTCATCCAAGGTCCCGTTACCCACTTGGGACCTGGAAGAGGGGTTGAAGAAACAGAAGCTGTAGTTGGCCTTAGCAGTAAAGCAGCAGGCGTAGAGGAGACGGTAGTGGTGCTAACCGTGGCGGACCGCGTTGTGGTAGACGTTGTGGTGGTGCTCTGCAAAAGGGTCAACTTGGAGTTCAGATGCTGCTGCGGGGCTGTCCACCTCGGCATGTAGTAACTATAACGGACATCGAGGGGCTTTTTCGAATCTGTGGCTAGAATCTGGACCACCATAGCTTCTTTGAGAGCCCCGGGGCCCATGCTGTGGAGCCACTCGTCGTGATGAGTCCACCCGCTGTAGTTGAGTAAAGAACCGTTGAGCGGGATGATGGTCTCTGAGGTGGAGATCATGAACTTGCCATTTAGGAGGTACTCGCTGCCGGGTCGGCGGAGGGCAAGGTAGGCAGTGAAACGGGTTTGGTCCTTGGCCATGTGCTGACGGACCTTGATGTGCGTGGACCCTGCGGGGATCTTCACGATATCAGTGTAGCCTTTGCTGTTGGTCAGGAGAAAAGTCAGAGGAGATAACATGACTAGTTGTAACTGAAGAGACCGAACAAGTTAATAACGAATCCAAATCGCCAGGATTGTCTCTCCAAGTCTCACCTCTTCTTGGTGAAGTTCCCAACGACCCGTATGCATCCCAGGCTGTCACCTCCACATATACCACATTTGTCGAACTGGAGCTTGGAGCCGATGATGCCGTCGCAGCCCGTGCGAATGCATTTCCCTTTCACGCACACCGAACTGCTGTGAGGACGACACTCGGTGCCATCTGCTACCTGAATGCAGAAAGCCAAGACATCAACACCATCTTCCCTTTCTTTATGCAACATCTGGGCATAGAACTGCAACTAAACAATTAATTGATTATTCTATTGATTATTTGGACCATTAATTGATTAATCAAATGAAAAAACTTGGCATTTCTGCCTTATTTATGTCATATTAAAAGTGTGATATGAAAATAAACAAATGCTTCAGTTCCTTTCTTGAATAAGAAAATAAAACATTTCGTCGCCTAAAATCCAATAACAGCATTCCTTAAGTGAACGGTTGATCGTTTGTTGTAAAGATGCTTCCGCAGCTAAAAAAATATTTTTTAGATCAACATAAAGTTGAAAAGACTAAATTAGGTGATGGTTATTTTAATTGATCACAATTAATCGATGTATTTTCTGTGTAGCTTATATTACCCGTTGAGAGAATACCACATAGTAGCCTGTCCCTTTTGCTCTGCATGTCAGCTTGCACACATCCTTAGGGAGAATCCCTGCATACTTTGGCACCCACTCGACAAAGGTCTTCACCCCTTTGGGGTCCGTCTGGGGGCCGTTGCGGACTTCACACTGTTCTTGACGGAAACTCTTACCTGCAAAAACAAAACGCTTGTGTTAACCACCTGACCTCTTCCAGTTTCTCAGTTATTCCTGTGCTGTTTTGCTCACTTGAGGGCGGGCATGGTGGGAAGACGTTACAGGTCCGATAGATGGCTCTCTTTCCGATGCAGTAGCGCCCGTTGTTTCGTGGCGCCGGGTTGTTGCACAGGCGCTGGGCAAACTGCACTCCGCCCCCGCAGGTCCTAGAGCATGCACCCCACGGGCCCCAAGAACTCCAGCTGCCGTGGTTGGACGTCTGGGAAGCCAAACGAGGGGAAGAGGAGAAAAAATGAAGCAGATGAAGGAAAACATTTAGTGCTTCTAAGAGATATTGGATGCTATCAGCCAAGGGAAAGCTGGCGAGAGATCTGTGATAAGTAGAAATGCATCCTTCACTGTGTCTAAGAAGAAGTCTGCCATTATGTGATGATAACCAACGTCTGGTGACAGACGCATGGTCCGTCAGAGGATTGCCAGAATCAAATTCTCCACATATTTCCACTTGTTTATGAGTCATTAGTGAGGAGCGGATGAGTAATATTTAGCACATCATCAGCTCTTTTCTAAATAAGCTTTTCCATATTTTTTGCATCGCCTTGCAAAAAAATTGACTATCCCTTTAACTTTTAGACATTTTGTCTCCTTATAATCAGAAATTCAATGTATTTTCAATGGGATTTTATCTTATAGACCAGCAAAAAAAGTCAAATATAATTACAAAGTTGAAGGAACACGATAGGTTTTTCCTGTTTTTACAAGTAAAAATCAGAAAATTGTGACATACGTTTGCATCCATTCATCCTGAGTCAACACTTTTATACTTTTTGCTGCAGTTAAGTCATTTATTTCCATTACAAAGGTGCACACAGAAGGAAATATAGCTGGATTAAAGAATCTGAGGTCTAGAACACTGGGAGCATTGGGAGGTTTATGCTGGTAGAAGGCGACCAAAAAGAAGCCAGTCACCACTTGGGCTGCATCCACGCATACAGCCGTCTGCCAAGGATCAAATTACGCTCGTGACAGAAAAACATAAAAGAATCGTTCCTTTCATCCCTTTTCTAAACATCTTAATCCCTTCTGACTTCCACAATCGTTTTCTCTCCCTCCTGATAGCCTGCCAGGAACAGATTTGGTGTCCCTACAGTTACATTTTATTTTGATGTTTATGAATAAGGCCAGAGTTGAAGTCGCATAAATAAGCCAGACCACACAGTGAAACCAGACAAAGAATCTCTTTCCCTAGGAGAGCCTCTGAGTACTGTGTGTTTATCTGTGTTTATTGCTATTCCAGCAGCAATTTGACTCCTACTAACAACTGTGGAAAGGTGAGCTATTAAAAGAAACCTATTTTTGACCGCGTTTCTGTTTCGTTTCCCCTCACCGAATAGTGCTTCTTTCGAGTTTTGTCCACACACTTTCCCTGCAGGCAGATGCGCCCCTTCCCACACGGCGTGCCCTCCACCGCCGGAAGCTTCTTGGTCAGACACACCATCTGTCCCTGGCGGATCACGGCGCACCACAGGCGGGAGCACACGTCCATGCCCGGGCAGACCGTGTACTCGAGGCCGAAGGCCAGGCGGCACTGTCGGACGGCGTCGTAGCTCTGGCCTGGGAGCTCCTCCGGGCCGAGGAGGGGCTGACGAGGGGAGTCCAGGAGACACTCGGCTGTTGAAGCGTAGAAAAAAAAAAATTAGGAATAAATGAAGATCCTGGACGGTTAGTGATATATTTCAGTCTACTCAGGCATTGTGTAGGAAAGCTTTAAAATCCCGCATAAAATAATCAGCAAACCGAAGCTTTAAACTCTTCAAAAACAGAACATTTGAAGGATTTTTGGTCAACTTTTCTGTTCAGATATCTTAGCACATTTTAATAAGACATAACTAACTATACAACTATACAGATATAGAAGCTTGTTTTAAGTAAATAATTCCTTAAAATTAATTAAAAAGTAGTTGCTGTATTTCAGTCATAACTGGAAAATAGTATTAAACTTTTTCATCAACATTAATGAATTATCGACTTAAAACACGCTCCTATATCTTGCTGAAAAATGACTTTTTAGTCATTTAGAAGTGTGCTGAGATATTTAAAGTAGACCAAAAAAAAATACTTAGTGTGATTTTGTGTTTTTGCTCTGCATTATGGTAATTTACAGATCTCTGCCTGCATAATCCTAATAAACTTGGCCTGTGATACTTTAAACTCAATAAAAGCCCTGCAGCTGCTGCAACAGATACTGCCAAGCCTGAAATTATAGTGTCGGCGCTTGAATTATGCCAAAAGCCCTGGAACTGCAGTGCAAAGTGTCAGCAGCAATACTTTATGGCTGTCATGAATGAAACTGCTGGATGAAACTGGAATGCGAAGCATGAATCACTTTTCATCTCTGGCTGCACTGCAGCTTCACTCACAGAGAAGGTTTATAGAAATGTAAATAATGTCGGCCGACTGACATTGCAGCTCTGAGAGATTTTGATCAGAACTGAAATGATCGCGGATTGTGGTGTGTTGTTATCCTCCTGCGTTTTCCTCCCGACTCACCATTCCCGTCGTCGAAGAAGTCGGTGATGGTGGACGAGGTGCAGCGGCTCCAGGGCTTAGAGGCGTCGATGGAGGTGAGAATGGACGACATGAGCTGCTTGTGACTGTTGACCCCAAAGCGCTCCTCGCAGAACTTCGAATCATCGTGGGACAATCCCAGCAGGTGACCTGAATCCCCAGATAGAGGCGACACAGAGTGAGCTACATGATGTGCAACTTCAAATAAAAATCCTACTGCAGATGACAGGATCCTGGAAGTTGGCCAAAAATATCTCTGATCTGACCAAATAAAAATAACACTCCTAAAAGTGTTCGTGGTAATAATAATAATATCAATAAACCCCACATTCCGATACGGGTTGGGAGCGTCGCGGTGAGATGTTTTTGTTCCACATCAAACCGTGTGCCACTTCATTCCAGTAATGTGAGGAATGTCAGGTCGTGTCTTGAATATGCCAGTGCACCGCGCAGAAAGAATTTCAAGCCGCCAGAAGGAAGCGCTGACAGATGCATTCGCGTGCCCCGGCGTGACGCCGGTCGTCCTTTGTGTTTTGTGCTCACCTATCTCGTGAGCGACGGTGAATGCGGCGTGAAGGCCGTCGTCCTCGATGACGGCGCAGCTTCTCTCCGGAGAGCAGATTGTGCCGACGTCCGCCATGCCCAGGGTGTCACAAGAGTGGTGGCCGCACAGGTCCTGGACAAAGGAAGCGATGCACATCTAAATCACTGCTTAAATGGGAAAAAGCAGCATAACACCTGGAATTTCTTTCTGTGAAACAATGCAATCACAATTAGACTTTTCGGAAGCTTTTGGATGAGAGATAGGCCTTGGTATACTAAAAACAGGAAGTGAGCAGATGGGTAATGATGACAAGAAAAACGGACAATATTTAATGAGAATATGTTAAATGAGTGTGTGTCAGTTAGCAGTGACATAGGTAAAGAATGGAGTGGGCATTTTCCTGTTGTGGATATAACAGGTAGCATGAGTGAAAGGCAAGAGCTCACAACGGGAAACTCCAGGCGTTGTTTGTGAGCATAAGGTTTATCAGGCCAGAAAATGCTTCTGTTGCAGGGATTTTTGCCGTTTATGACAACTGTCAGTACAAAATATCCACTCATTGTGCTAAAACAACAATTCCACTAAGTGTTCTTTATGTGTGGAAAAGTGAGACCTGCACAAACGACTCGGTACGATGAGTCATCTTGATATCTGAATGTCACAAGGCCAAGTCGACTACTGAGTACTGGTTTATGAAGGGGTGAGTGTTGGCGTGTGATTGGCTGAATGTGGCACTATTGTAATGTGCTTATTAATCTCACACTGGGGAAATTCAAATGTGAAAATTGAGTCTATTTACCTGCTGATTTACACAGTTGTTGTGAGGTACTGTGCTGATGCATGCCCGTGCACATCAGAGTGTGTGCCGATCTGAATGCTTTTTCGAACTGAAGTTTCGACAAAGGTAATCATCAAACACTGTGGTAAATCATAACGCAGATTCTGCTTACATCACACTGCTTTTAAATCTCAGTGCAGGTTGCCGCTTTGTTAGGTCTCTACTGCCTCCTGACCTCTCTCCCGTTTACTAACTAAATTACCATAGAAATATTCACTTTAAGTGACTTTTCCATCACTACTCTTGTGCTTTGTGGCCACTGTGCAAAACACTGATCCCTTATAAAAAGTAACGTCACTATTAGGAAGGTTTAAACTTCTGTTCTTGGCTTCTTCTTTGTAGAAATCTTGTGCTTTTGGCCAAGATAAAGAACGTAGCTATTGTAAACTTCAAGCCTGTTTTCTGAGTTTCCATAAATTCCGTCCTTTAAAGTGTGCTTCCCCTCCAACGGGTCAACTTTCTGTCACTCCCTCAATAACCAGTTTCACTAAGTACTGATGTTGTAGAGGCGACTTTGATGCCAGTTTCCCTCCATGTGCCTTGAAGCGAGAATCGATTCCTGCTTTGATTCCCACACATGTCCATGCAGACGAGGCCTCAGACTGGACGGCCTGGCCTCGCTGAGAGCGGAGATCAATTTACTAATCGAGGGGGTGTGCGCGCGTGTGTGAGCGCGCGCGCACACCCCAGTTCGAAGTGTACATTTAGACTAGGGTCGTGCATGGATGCATGAAGACAAAAGTCTGTATGGATGAACATTAGAACATAAACGCACACACACGTCCCGGGGAGAAGATGAATCGTCATGTTAAGCGGTGCTGACAGGCCTGCTGGGTCGTGTGTGTGAGGCTCTGTGGGGAGGGTGTTTACCCGTTCCGGTCCTATCCATTTGGAACAAACTCCCTTGTGTTTTGCACTCTCACACATGACTGACTGGGTGGGACACAGAAACACATACACACTCAAATGCACCACTTATAACTACATTTAAGTGGATGGGCGCATTCTTACAAATAATACAGAGAACGCAAAATCACGGATGCTCACAACCCATACACACTCAATGTGAACAGGAAGCTTCTGCCGGCTGACTGCTGGATACATGAGGAGCAAACAAAGGCTGATTCTGACTGCATGGACGGCTGCCGAGAGCCGAACGGAGCAGAAGTTTCTCCAGACTTGTCTGTGCGCAGACAGGCATGAAGAGCTGCTGCACTTAAAATCAGAAAGTCGGTGGATGTCAAGAAAAGATTCACTGCTTCTCTTTTCCCGTTTGTCAAACGCCTTCCTCCCGATTTCTTTTTATTCATTCATCCATCCCCTCTCTGGATCGGTTTCAGGCACACCTGGATCTGTGCTGGTGAAACAGTGTAAAAGGAAACGTGCGGGCAAAAAAATTGGGGATCTCCTGCTAAAGAGCGACACGTGAATAATACCTGAATTAACCTCAAACCACATGTCAGCTTGTCTAATTCCCTCCTCTGCCAAGACTTGGCAGAGACTTGCTTTTTTATCCTGAGGGCTCTGAAGAAGAAGAAAAAAAGAGGGAGGGCGCGAGAGAAACAAAAATAAGTTCAGGTATCAGACGCCGGGGATGGAGGGGAAAAGACGGAGTGGTGCCGGAAATTAAAGCAAAGAACAGAGAGAACAAGGGGTTACAGTAATATTGGCAGAAACAACATGGGAACAGGTGGGACGCTGGCTCACAAAGGTCAGGGCCTTGATCCCAGCTGTGCTTGTGTGTGTGAGGTATGAGACCACTTGAAATCTAAGCCAGCACTGGTGTTAGGCAAACTGAGCCAGACACACACACACACACACGCCCACACACGCCTCGTCTCAGAGAGGGTTTAGCTCACTCTAATATCCACTGCCAAATGATTCCAGCAAACCCTATGAAGATACAGCCTAAAAGGTGATTCAGTTCATTTTTCACATTCAGGTGTATCATCTTATTTGGTCCAAATTTACATCAAATTAATCAAATTCTGTTTCAATTTATGTGACAGCAGTTTTAAAAGCTAAAGCTGCTTATTAACGAAAACAAAACCTGGCCTAAATAATTTTTTAAGCCAAAACAGAAGGATTGATATACTTGGTGGTTCTATCTCAGTTCATACTGCTACCAAGCATGCTAATGTTTAAAACAATGATTTGGTATTTATGATATGGTGATGCTAGCTTTAGCATGTAAAGTTACACACATGGAAACATTGACTTGTGTAGAATACTTACACAATTTTTCCTGATATGGTTTTTGTCACATTTAAATTCTCAAAGAACGTATCAGACAAAGATGATAAGTTGTTAGCGCCTCTTTTTGGAGGGGTTTAAGTTAGCCACGGTAAAGTGAAGTAATTTCAATCAACGTATAGAATCAGGAATCATGATTCTTCAATAACCTGAATCACGTTAATGGTAGAAGTCAGAGTCCATGTTGCTGAAGGTATTTTTTTTCTTTCTTTGCATGAACACATGAACTTGCCAAAAGTTGGTGCTCAAAGGAAATTTTCAACCTTGATTGTGAGCAGGAGTGGGGTACATCTCACTTATGCATTTCAGTTTGAGGACTATTTGTTGTTCCAGGACAAATCAAGATCCCTGGCCAGTTGCATATTGTCGACAGCCAAAGAGTCCAGGCTGTGGGTATAGGGTCCAGGAGCCGTCTGCAGGACGTCGACATGTGCCAGACGAAGTAAAGCATGTGTGAAATCTCAAGGGCATTTAAAACAAACAGAGGGACTGACTGCGACGGGGGCAGAAGGCTGGGAAATGTACACTGTAATGTACAGACACTCAGGGAGGAGACTGGAAATGACAACAGAGTGGAAGGGGAAGACATTGGACTGGTACTGATGGTATCTTTATCAACATAGTTTAATCTCTTTAAATCACACAAAAGCTAAAGTCACTGTGGCTTAAATGATTGATCAGTTTTTTTTGATATCGTGTTTGAACTGTACAGTACAAAGAGAGTTGTAGGTTCGTCTTCTAGCAGGATGACACCAAAACAGCCAGACCTAGTCTTACGAAGCATTTTTGGCAAAACCAGAAAATTCATGTTCCCAGATCCTCTCTGTCCAATCTGATCAAGCCTGAGCTATTTTGCAATGAGGAATGGCCAAAATACCAATCCGTGGCTCACAGAAAACAAGTAAATCCTCAAAATCCATACAAACACTTTAGGGTTTGTAGCAGTAACAAGACAAATGTGGAGCTTTGTCTGCCACCCCAAGCTCAAAGCAGTCCAACCATGCGTAACATTTAATGTTCCCACTTACACAGAAACACTCTCTAGCATGTCTGCAGTGTCCTCAATGTACCCGTTGTCTTGTTTCGGTGCTGGCATGTATGGAACTGGGTGACACTGTCGTACGGGTCAGCTCTCTGGGAGCACTGGGTCTTGGAGTAATTAGACGCAACCACAAAGAGGCGTGTTCCCTCCAACCTTGTTCCACTTGTGGCCTGCCAATGTGGGAACAAAGGCCTGGTCTGACTCCGCAGTCAAGATAGGATCCACTTCAGAGCAGAAAATTAGAGCCTCTTTTAGAGCTGCTCCAAATTTTCGTATAAAAGAACTCACTTTACACTACTTAAGCTTATTTCATACCTTTGACAATCTAAAGTGTTTCCCCATTTCCGTTCAGGTTATTTTCCTCTGAAAATCCTTAACACACATTTCTATTTTTAAATACACCAAACGTGCCCTATTTTCCAACTCAAATGCTGGAAAACAGGAAGCAAATTATGTTTTGTTTTTTTCGGCTGGCACTCTGTCAGTGGAAACACTAATGGGTGTAAACGGTTTTCTGCGACTCCTAACGTTTTCTGATCTCTTCTGCTCTCCTGAAAAAAAGTGAATTGTGGTGTGGAAACTTGTGCAAGTGTGGCTCCTGAGAGGAATGCGGCTAACACGGACATGTTTTACAACTTTCCGTCACAGTTTAATGACAATACAGAAATATAGGTGGAAACAAATCACTGCAGACAAGTGAATTGCAGAGGAATGCAGCTTTAAAATACCGCTTTCACTTATTCCTCAGGAGCTGTATGGCATGCCTTTCTACTTGTTGAATTTGTTGACAAAGTAACCAGAACTGATCCAGATAATAGCCTTTAATAGCCAAAGAGTTTAAAGGTTAACGTGAGTTTGCCTCAAAGGCGGAGCATTAAGAGTTTCTTTTACAAAATGACAGGATTTAAAAGCTGTTTTTTTCCCCTGCAGGTCTTCAACAGAAATAAACAAACTAACTATTTATTGCTAATACTGGGCAGAGATCTGCTTTTCTACTGAAGGAATTGCCTGAATTCCTTCAAAAAGATATCAGAAATATCCCTTAGGGGTTTTTTCCCCCAAAATTGACATGATGGCATCAAGCTACTCTGCAGGTTTCTCGATTGCCTATAAACTCCCATTCCATCGAATCAAAAAGTCGCTCTGTTGGAGGGAGATCTGGTGGCTGTTGAAGCCATTGGCGTACAAGAAACTCATGGTCTCGTTCAAGGAAACAGTTTGAGTTTATTTCAATTCGTAGGTAAATTTAGTCATGAGTATTTTCATAAGATCAAGGTTGCATTAGCATGAAAAAGAAAAGTACAGTTCACTGCCTTTCCTGTGATATTTTATGAGAGTTTCCTGTCCACTTTGATTACTGGTGTCTGGATCACCGTTTTCGTGGACTGCCAAAACCAAACATCCGACGATTACACCTCTCTCTACTTTGGCTCTCTTGTTAACCCTCACGCAGGTGTAGTGGCAATAGGCTTACTGAGGAGCCACGAGGTGCTTGGCATGCAGAAACTGTGCCATGCATGCCAGCCGGCTGACCTCTGGAATGCACTATTAGCTGCCTTGCCAAAGCACAGCTGTGACAGCGAGACACGAGTTCAGGAGAGTCAAGGCAACACCAGTTTTTTTGCTCTATGACAAGACTTTGCATGGCTTGGACACACCACAGTCCAAGGCGAGCATTCTGACAAGTAAACCAGAGTTAACCACCATGAAGCCACACCCAGAGAGATGAAGAATGCCTGCAGGTTTGCTGCTGCCCTGTGGCTTTTGGACCTGGCAGTTAAACGAGGGCTGAATGGAGGAGGGTAATGAAGGAGGGTAGAGAAAAGGATGGTGAAAGAAGGGTTATGCGAGTGTGGTCTCCGTAACTGTACGGCCTCAAGGAGGGAGTATGTGTTTGTTTTTCTGACAGCCCTTCCAGTCTGTAACTCCTGGACTCAGCTGACAGACACTGCAAAAAGCAGAGGGGAAAATATGTCCAAGCTGGACTGATGAGAGACAGAATTGGGAGGAATGGGGTGGGTGAGTAAGAGACTAAACAACGACGAGCAAACACAATCACTTCCAACACTTCCGCTGAAGTGTTGGAAGTATTTCTGTAATGCAACGAGCAGCTGATTGGAAGAATCTATCCAGGGAAGAATGTACGGCAGTGGTGTGAGTGCGCCTTAGATTACGCATACTCCGAGGCTGTCAAGGGACAGGGAGGGGGAGGATGGAGACAGAGGAGCTCGCCTAGAAAAACACCAGGCGTAGGAAATAGTGTTTTTTTTTTTTTTTTTTTTACGTTTTTAGAGTTGCATATGCACAGTTCAGCAAAAAGGAGATGTGTGGAGGGAAAGTATACAAGGGCAAGAAGTATCACAAATCATTGAAAAATGATTCATATACATCATAATTTAAACAAAGTTGGACATAGTTGCTTAAATGTGCTAGTAATGCTTTACATACTCAATTCAATGCCTACATTTGAAATTCTTCAGGCATAGTTTTATTCCATTATATCTTAAAATCATACAGGATCATTTCATGTTTATTTTTTAAATGTTTCCGTGCTGCAGTGCACATTGAAATATATTTAGCTACTATGATGACTCATGAAATAGACCCTAATATCTGATTGGTTAACCCAACTTCTGACCAATTACAGTGGACCACTACCTATTTTGAAGTTCAGTATTCAGGAATTCACCTATTGGCAGTTTTTTTATGTGAAACTTATTCACAGAAAATGAAGACTTTTTCGATAGATATTTGCTGAAAATGCAGCGTGAGAACCTGAAATACTTAGACACAATCCATTTGCAACACTCATTTTGATTGGCTGTCCCCAAGAGCAGAAACAAGGAAGAGTGTTAGCTATGTTAGCCAATGTTTGTGGATTTCAGCCACTTGTGGGCAGTTGTGGCCCCTAACTCATTTAGTAATTTGAATGAAATTGTGGCATGTTTGTGTTTCCATACATGTACATGTACTTGCCAATGTTATTTATTATAAGTCACTAGGGTGACATATAATAAATCAGTCCCACTGACATCAGGCAAACTGTCAAAATAAAAACAAACAATGTCACTTCATTTCATTCTGTTTCACCCAAAGTTTCTTCTCTCTGTGGAGAAATGGTCACAAACATCACAATTTGTGTAACTTACCATCAGCAGCTTGAAAATTAGGAGAGTAAATGACAAAATGAATCCATTTTCCTCTCCAGTGACATCTACTGTTTACAATGATAACTACAGTGAGTGTAAGAAGCCTGCTACCTGCGGAAGGCTAAATTTAAGCTGACACATATTTTATATGTTGCTGCACACGACCGCGAAACATTTACTGGCTTTCTGTTTCCGCATTTAATTATGTATTTGTTTCCAATTCAATTTATGGGTTATTTTTTTATGACATTGTCAAACTGTTGGACCTCCACATTTTGACCTGGTGGGTTCCTTTATTCAATTATTGACATTCAGATGTAACGGTGATGCCGTTTCACGCAATTGCCAAAGCTTCTCCTCCCAAAGTGGAACAAACAGGTGGTCGTGCGTAAAAGGCGCGGGGCGGGCGGAGTTTGTTTACCTGCCTGGTGAAGAGGATGGCTGCGTCGTGGTGATGCTGGTGGTCGTCGTCTAGCGGGTTCTGCTGGTTCTGCCACTTGCAGAAGCTCTTGAGCGTCGCCGCCGCGTTCTTGGTCACCTCCAGCCCCTTCTCGTTCTCCAAGACCGTGATGACCTTCACCACGGACAGCCGGATGGGGTTCTCGATGCTGGCGTGTCCGTACAACTTGGACGCGATGGATGCCAGTGTGAGCAAGTAGTGGTTCAAGTCCCTGCCGTACTTCTTGGTCATGGAGTCGTCCGCCACCAGGAGCAGCTCCACGTGCCTGGCGCGGGACACCGACCTCTTGCGCCGCGCGCCTGGCTCTTTAACGAGGCGGCTCCACCATCTCCTCCCTCGCGCGCCGTGCCCCTCTTCACCGTCCCGTCTCCCCTTCCCGCGACCTCGGTGCCGCCGTCTTTCAGCCGCATCCCTGCGCCCTCTCTTCCCGTCGCGCGTGCCGCAGCTCTCGCGCCCCTCGCTCAGAGCCTCAAAGCTGAAGCTCTCGCGCGTGAACACGTGGAGCGCGCTCTCCGCATCCCGGTCGTGCAGTGCGCGCGTGTCGTGCTCGTGTCCCTTCGCCCGGATGATGGGAGTGATGGTGTAGCGCGAGTGGTTGACGGCGAAGAAACCCTCCAGACCTCCGCCGCAGAGGCTGAGGACGGCGAGAGACTCCGGGTTGGAGTTCACCGTCCCGCGGTACGCGCACTCCCGCTGCAGAGGCGCGGGACTCTGTCCCATCATCGCGAGCGCATACTGAGGGCTGAAGTGATGCGACAGCACCGACTCATCCCGCTCCATGTCCAGCTGAAAGCGCCTCCCATCCAGGTACACCAGGTAACCCACCTTCCCTCCACCGTTGTAAATCCGATCGATGGTCCGCACCACCCCGTCCGTCCTCCGGGCAGGTGTGTGCAGCGAGCCGGTCGCAGGTGGAAGATAGAACCCCTGGAAGGTAGACACCCCGGCTCCAAACTCCACGACGCACAGCAGCTGCAGCAGCAGCCGAAACCAGAGCATGCCCCCGGTCAGAGCGCCAAGGAGCCGCGGCATTGTTCACTCCAACCCGAAAAACATTTAGATCTCCACTAAAACATCCCCGCCGTGGCTGAAAGGGACAACTTTAGGTGGCTGCTGTTGTCCATGCGTAAAGCGCATCCTCCTCTCTCCGTGTCCGGATCCCCCGTGCACAAGGCGCACAGCAGTGACCAACAGGCAAGAAAACAAAACCATTGAAGAAAAAGTGGGAAAAGGAGAGGAAAACAGAGCGGCGAAGAGGAACTCTGCGCAGCTTGGAAGAGGACTAAGCTGAACTTGGGAGAACAAAAACACAAAGTTTGCTCTTAATAGGACTCGGAGAGGAAAAGTCCTGCCCCCTTTTGCGCTCAATCACCACTCCTCCACCCCCACCTCCTGTTCTCTCTGTCTCCCTCTCCTCTTCAAATCAGAGTAAAATCAAGTGGTGGAGGAGAGAAACCTGAACAATGCCTACTAAATCTTTTGCTAAATCTAGCAAAAGATTTAGTGCTTTTGCTAGTGTTTGCAAAAGCACTAAATCCCACATTGTTGCTCTTGCAGCTGGAATGTAAACATCAGCACCAACAGGACCTGCATCAACTTCTGTAATCCCTCCATTGAACACCAGCATGCTACTTTTCCACTTTGAATCCTTTAATAATTGAAGTCTAACTTAGTTTAGCTGGAGAGTTTCAACAAATGACAAGGGAAATAGATAATTTATGACCATTCCCAAAGAAGAAAGTCATGGAGTTCACTATTTCCATGCCAGACATTTCATTGTGCGGTTTGGTTAAAACTCTTAGTTTGCATACACTACGTGCTGCATGACTCTATAGTTGGGGGAGAAAATGACTCTGCAGGTGTGTGTCTGCGTCCGGAGCTGCCATGATTATTTATTGGAGTTCCCCAGCTGCCCCTGTGGGATGTTGCACAGAAGTTCGTCAGAACTGAAGTCACCATTGAAGTCATGCACAAACATCCTCCCAGAGGGCTGCTGGCAGGGAAGGCGCGTTTTTAAAGTTTCATGCTCAGCTGCTGAGTCACAAAAAAGTTTTTATTTTTCAGTGTTCGCCACGAGGATGGCACAGAGCTTCTATCCATTTATTGTCTTTCACTTATCTGAGATCAAGTGGCAGGGGTCAGAGGTCCATGAAGGAAACCCAGATGCCTCCCCAGTGATACCCTGTAGCTTATTCTCTGGGATGCCAAGATGTTTCCAGATCAGAAAGGATGTATAGTCTATCTAACAGGTTCTGGATCTGACTCAGCTTTTTCTTCTAGTGAAACGTATCCCAAGAACATCCAGATATCCAAAGCACCTTCAGCCTCTCTTTAAAAACTGGATTGGCAGCGTCTCTGGTTCCTTCATTCAAGGAACCTCCTCCCCCATTTGTGAGGCATAACGTATACCTTCCAGTATGTTTAATCACAAAGCCTGTGGGACTCAAATATTACTGTTTGTACCTAAGGTCTTCTAAGACTCTCAACGAACCCTAATGAGCAAGAGGAAAGACAGAGGGGCATGCTAAGGCCTTAAGGCTTAGCCACCCAAAGAGAAAAACCTTCCCTCAGGAACCTTTTCTTTTGGTCTTGATCCACAAGGCACAAGAACACACAAAGGTACGCCTACTAAGGTATACCAAGGTTTAAAAAGGTGCAGTTTCAATAAACTGCACCTTTGACATGCAAGAGAAAACGTCAAAGGTTTTTGAGCAGTACAGACACTTCATACACATTGAAAGTGTGCAAAGTCTACTCATTTTTATAATTAGGGTCATCTTACAGACTGTTACCTCAACAGAGGTATGAGCCCCCAATCCTCCCCCAACCAATCACTTGATGTGGAATTTGATATGTGATCTTACGTTTCTAATTTGCTACGTCAAGGGGTGGGAGGCCGTGTCGGCTGTCCTCTAAGCTCTTAATCCGAAGCATTCTGGATGACTGATCGGCAGCGTGGGCAGTGTGGATGGAGAAGGGAGTGGGAGGGTGGTGGAAAAGTCTTGGCTCTCCTCATTAATCCACATTCTGTAGAACACAGTCCTGTCTCCTTTTTCCTTTACAACCTTCCCCTAAGAACTTCATATGGAGATGGGAGGGGCCTCAAGTGATGGAGGCACTTAGGTTCATGACCCCATGTTATAAAATCCTTGCTGTTCTTCTCCTGACGACAGACACCAAGATGGATCCAATATCAAGTTGAACTTGGTGCCCATATCACCCTCCTGTTATGCAACGTATCTCCCACCCCCACTGCCCGTCTCCTTTTTCTTTCAACCACCACCCTCCCCCTCCCACAGACTGCTTCTCCTTTACACCAAACTGCCAAGTGCACTATCTGAGGCGGTGAGATGCCCCTAAGCTCACTAGAGGTGTCATACCTCTGGAAGGAGGCAAGCTCTGCTTCTCAAGCTGTGATGAAAAATGATGCAGATGCAAACTTAGTGGCGCCAAGCTTCAGCAGAAATTAACTATCCCACAGCATCTTTTCAAAGCTCCGCTAACACAACACACGGCTTTGGTTCTCTCTGCCTCTCTCCTCTTTGAATCTCACACGCTAATCCTCCCATCATCTGAAAGGGAGATGCGTCTATGCCAAGGCATCCATATGGACGGAAACCACCCCCGTTTATCCACACACACACACACACACAAAAGAAAAAAAAAATTACCAGAGTCACACGTGGGAAGCTGGCTGCACTATGATGTTGCAAACCAAAACAAGTTGTGTGTGTGTGTGTGTGAACGTGCCGAGCCACGTGCGCGCAGGGACCGGCCCACTTCCGCGGCGACTGAGCAGAGAGGGAATCCAATACGGCTAATTGACAGGCTGAGCCGTTTATGTAACCGCCGGGTTCTGTCGGCTTGAAGCTGCCGCCCTTCGCTTCCTCTCTGGTCTCCATGACACCCTCCGCTTCCTTTGCCCACACGCACTGCTTCCTCTCCATCCCGTCGTGGACGCCCAAATGATCAATTCCCATCAGGATGAGGAGTCTTGGTTTGCAAGGTGCGCTCCCAGCATCTTTTACATCTGTCGCCGTGGTGACGGTGTGACTGGACCACAAGTACATCATGTCTCAACACCGGCACGTCCACTTTCACACAGCTTGACACTCGTCTGGAAACAAACAGGCACAACGGACCCTTTTCTCCACAATCAGTATATATATTGATTCAGAAGAGAACAAAAGAGGCACAGCTGTAAACACAGATGCTAACAAGTTGATGAGTCAATGCAAAGGCTTAAAGCACATAAAAATTCGGTTAGAAAGACAGCTCCTTCTAAGTTTGCTTACAGGTCCTCTTACATGTTTAAAACATCACTCCCGGTCATGAAATGTTTCTTTTCCACTTGATTTCAGAGATATAAACAAGCGATCCTAGTGTACAGTACATTTTGTCCCGGACTTACAGAACAGGAAGCTGAAATCGAGACCCATAGTGAATTATTAAAGCATGTCTGACTGTGTAAACTTACACACGTTTACATGAGAAATAACATCAACAACAACAACTAAAAAAAAACTTGCTGTTTATCAGGGCAGACATTAAAGTACAGAACAGAAATATGAAATAGTTTCAGTAATTCTTCATGTTTACATTCTCATTCTGTCACATACAGCGTCTCTCAAACGTGTACACAACCCTGCTGAATTGCTGTGTATTTCAAACATTTGCAATTTATATCCTGTTATACTGTACATCCTGAGCAGTTAAAGGGAGGCAAATCTAATGAAGGGAAAAATATAAAAAATAAAAAGCTGATGGATAAATTTGCACCTTCTTGAAGCAGCTTTTGTGTTCTAGAGTTAACCAAAGATTATTAGTTGTAGAAAAGATGTTTCTGACATTAGCTAAAGTCAATGTTTCCAGAAATATTGCAAAGGGTCAAAATTACACCAAACAAAGTTTTAAGCACATCACCAGAGAAAAACACCATACGGTTTGGAATAATCTAACCAGAGTCCAAATATATATCCGACAGATATATATGCATAAGTGTGCACACTTATTAACTATGCACACTTGGGTGCATAGTTTTACAATGATTTCTAATGGTTTCATTTTTTTGTCACACTGTTGAGAGACACTGCTATTGATAAAAAAATATTCTTATGCTGATGTTGACTTTGAAGGCTTGAAAGAGCTTTTCTTAAAAAAAACCCCACAACAGTATGTTTTCAGAATTTATAGGATTTAAGTGTGAATTTTTAGGAGAAACTGAAATGCAATATAATTTAACAGGAAAACATTATTTACTTCTGCAAAGCATAAAAACTATCAAACTGCTTGGGATTAGCTAATCCCAAGCTAATCTAAACTAATCTAATCATAGTACATGATTTTTGCATCATGTACTATGCAGCATTTTTGTTTTTATTTTGATTGAAAATTTTGTAAAAACCATAAAACTGTGAAAACAAACAAAGAACCAAATCTCCACGGACATTAGCTCTAGAGCTCTAGAGAATATACCATTTTAAAAAAAATAAACATTTTAAAATTTAATCTTGAGGATTGTAAACTGTGCAAACTTCACTCCTGTAAATTTAATGCAAATAATTCTAGGCATGTTCAAGCTGTAACTTTACTCCTTCCCTTTGCCCCCTTCATCATTACAATTGCCTCCTTATTTACCTGACATCACTGAAACACCGAACAATACAGGCAAACATCTTAAAAAAACAATCATGACAACAAAAAAACTTAAACATTTGGTGCAGACATTAAAAAATATTGTATAGTTCTTTTTTTTTTTGTTCTTTGAAGCAGCAGTTGTTTAAAAAAAAATAATTTAAACGAGGTTTGCAGAGACCTTCAAAGAAGGTATACTCTATTATGATATATCCTTTCAGCCGCTTTTCAATTTGAAGCGCTGACCTGTTTGACTAATTGTTAACTTTAATCTTACAAATAAGCAGGGAAGCATTTCAGCAACCCTTGTTTCATTTTTAATCAATATGACTACGTTTCCCAGCTTATATTCTGTTTATTATTGCTTATAACAGTTGAAACAAATGTACTGAAGTTTTTACTCTGGAGAAACCCACTAAATGATCATCTATGCCGTTTCTAAAGAAACGCAAAACTACCGCAAACTAGTGCATGTTTCAGTCAGATCTGCTGTCGTTAAGGTGTTCACAGCAAGCTTCAGAGCTTGGCAGCAAAAGTGGCATTTAGTGGACGCAACTCAAGTATTAACCCCACTTGGTTTGGATGAGAAATTCAAGAAATCTCCAGATAAATCATCTGACATCACATGTCTGACTCATGGAGTCATTTCGGCAGACATGTTAACACTCTCTGAGTCTCTCATAGAGAGTATAGTGTAGCTGAGGACTGCGTGCTGCTGCCAAACAAAGGGAACGTCTCTAGGGGTTGTTGTTGTTGTTACATGGTCCTCAAGTACAGCAACTAAACTGTAAAATTAGATGAAAAGCTATGATAGCAAGTATGGAGGCAAAAACGGTTAAGATTCAGGAGTGTGTGCTGTTTTTGTATGGAAATGACCAACTCGGGTGGGCAGGAACAGGAACCGTGGCTGATCTGAACGGCCAATCAAGTTTTACCCCAGTTTAGGGTCGGATGCTCTGATAATTCTTCCAAACTGTTGCCTCAAACTGTTGACTTTTTGGTAAATTCTAACATTTCTCCTTAAACATTCTTTGAAATAAAGTCTTCTGTTGTGATCAGCTGTTCTGTTCGGCACACCTGATTGGCTGAGCAGCATACAGTGCCACAAAGCGTTCGTTATTGTCATGTCTTCTTTTCTGGGAGGAGCTCTATCATTTGCTGCTTCCCGTTGAGAGGCGCCACAGGGCTGTAGGTCAGCGGCGAGCCGTTGGTGAAGAGGTGTTGGAAGGCCATAGACGACTTCTCAGCAGGGGTGCAAAGCCGATGGAAGCGCTAAGGAGTCGAAAAAGTTCCGGTTAGAAAGATAAAAATCCCATCGTTGCTGTGAAGTTTCGAGTCATCGTCGAGAAAAATCACCTGTGGCAGGGTTCCTGGAGTGGTGACCAGCGCGTACACAGCCCAGATGGGGAGCAGGGAAACCGAGGAGAGGGTCAGGATCCAGCCGAGCGTGGTGGCCCAGACCGGAGCCACCAGTCCTTTCCCCAGGCTCAGCGGAGACCAACGCACCAGGGAGAAAATAAAGGTAGCCTGAAAGAAGATGGAGGGATACGACTCTTTGATTTCACCACTCTATTCCAATATTTAAGTTATGAATTGGATTCTGTTGAAGGAGGGGTGAAAAGATAAGGACTAAACTGTAAAATGACACCAAATAACCTCAATATCTGGATCTTGTTAGTAGCAAAATAAATTCTGTGGATATGTTTTCATTTTTTAGATGCATCTTGATGCAAACTAATCCACACCCATGCGAGGAAATAAAAAAGTTTCTCAACCACTTTAACTTGTGCTTTGTTTTCTGGTTAGAATCAATAAATGTCAAGTTAGCATGCTAACCTACATCTAATAGCTGATGAAGTTTTAAAAAGGCATTACTGTCGTACTCTGGTGGAAAAACAGTTGTAAATATGCCCTGCAGCTAAAATGGTTTAACATTATATCAACAGCTAATGCTAGTTTTCATCTCTTTGATAATTTGTGGCCACATTTTAACTCTATTTGTTGCCTCCTGATCTGTTCCTGTCTCATGCTCATTTTCTTTCTGACCAGTTTGTACTTTCAAGAATAATGGAGATAAGTAATAATAATTTCCAATTTGTTCAGATTTTCTGAAGACTGCATTTAGTGCCACTTTCATTTATTGTGGTTCTGATCCCTGTTTGGGCCAGTACATGCTGACAGAAGAGTACAATCCTGGTTTTGTGCCAAAAAAACCAAACAATTCATGGAGGATAGAGTACCATCTGGGAAGTTAATCAGGTATGAACTGATGCTAACAACTGATATAAAACTGATCAGTACTTACATAAAGTACGGTGTCCTAAAAATATGGATTCATTTAAAAAATATCTTTAAAAATCTGTGGCGCCCTCAACAAATTGACGCCCTGGACTACTGCCCCTGCAAGCACTTTCTAAAGTCTGGCTCAGCTTGCAGCCTGCGGCGACATCCAACGGGAAAAAAATGCAACAACTAAACTTTGTTCATTGTGGATTGTCAGAGAACAATTCAGTTATGCGGAAGGCAAAGGAGGTTAACTGTGTGACTCTCGTAGAAAAATTGTGGAACATGCTCAAAGTGGAATAAAGACTTATTAGAGTTGTTCGATAAAGGCTGAAGGACACTGTTGGGTAAAATTGTCTCTAATAGGTATTTAGACCTGACAGACACCCGTTCCTGTCCTGGGTAATGTGCCGAAAACCTTCCATGATGCTGCGCTGCAGTTGGACAATGAGATGAAGCTCATTCTTCAGACAAACCTCCAACAACAACAGATGGATTCCTTCGTTGGAATGCAAAGCAGCGCTACTCCTCAGTCGCTTCCACAACAGACGGCAGCAGCAAGGCGGGATTTTTCCCATTTTTACAAGGCTGCGCCCAACTACCTTGAATAATGGCTTTTTTTTTTTCCTGACAGCAACTACTGGAGGAATGTTGTAAACTTGGCACTGATCTGTGATGCAGTGGAGGCCGTCCAGATAACGGAGAACTGTACGAAAACTGGTCAACCTGGCTTCTAGCAGGGTGTTAATGTCAGAATTCAAAAGTTTTCTAGACTTAAATTTCAATAGCTCTCAATGAATTTCCCCATTTTAAGTAGCACTATTAAAGAAGACTGAATTTATTGAAGATAAGAGGCACTTTAACTACCTAACCTGTGACTAGATGAATGTTTGGACACATAGTCTGAGTATGGAGTGTTTTCATGGAAGAAATGGTTGACTGGATGGTTCAATGAATGCATGGAAAAATGTTTGAATGGATGATTGGACTGATGGACATAAAGAGGAGTGATTAAAAGATGGAAAAAAATATATTTTGCACAGTCAGATAGGAAATAGAGTCTGGTAATGCAAAAAGCTTTCCATTTCCACAGTTTTCCAGGCTGGAAATCTATAAAATGGAATTGGAAAGACGAGGAATTCTGCTCAAGCCACAAATAAACCACAAATTGTTGCTGTTGCATATCTTTTTTCAGCCTCCTCATCATAATTTTCTGCATAAAGAGAGTTTTTTTCTTGTTTCTCTACCCCGTAGAAGTCCAGATATTTTAGTGGACCTTCAAGGTTCTGACTGAGGTTTTTGGTCCAGTTTGCCAACAGGCAGAGGTTACTCACAGTGCACACGGCAGGAGTCAGGTACTTCCAGCACAGCTTGAAGAAAGGCAGGGGGTTGTAGCCCGTCATATCTCTGATGTTGCCGCTGAAACGCTCGGCTCCTGATGAGCAAGAACACAGTAACAACAAAAGGAGTTTAGATTCTGCTGTCTTTTACTTGGCGGCAGAGAAAGCAAGAAAATAAATAAACATAAGAAAAAAAAAGAGTTTATTCTGCAGTTGAACCTTTTTATTCTTGCTATAGTGTCACCTGTACAAAAGCCATCCACTCTTTGACTATATGTTAAGTAGAGTCCTTAACAACAGTAGATTCCCACAGCTGTAAAAGAGCTGAGAGTCCTGACCGCTGTGCTACCCAAAAGCCGTCGACTCAACTGCTGGGAGAGCGATAAAACCTGTCTGGCTTCATCAAACAAAAACACACAATGTGAACGGATTCGGCCCATTTCTGATCCCCCGCAACAACAATTGATCGCTTTTCTCCAACAGCTGTAAAGTTAAATGCTGAACATTAACTGGGCTGAGCTAATTGTGAACATACCACTTTCTCTCATCTCTCGTTTAAGTCGACAGCGTCTCGTGCCGCATTAGGAGACCAATTTCTGCCCGAGATAGGGGCTCCCTGGGGCCGCTGGCCTGAGACTGAAAGGGGCCCAGGGGGCAGATTTAGGGCCCAGAGGAGACAGGCAGACGGGAGGATCTGGCCAGGAGCCAGCCTCCTGACAGCAGAGGAAGACTGCAGCCAGATTAATATACCGACTCCTGACTGGAATTGGAATGTAGGAGGAGAGGAGGCGGACATCTTCTATCAGAACCAACTACATTCATCAATGAAAGCATTTTAATATAATTCTGACAGAAATTTAACTCGGAGGGGGAACATTTATAAAAGTTAAATAAGAGAGGAATAGATCCATTAAATAACAAGAAAAAATGAAGAGTAGGAGGGAAAACAGCTCAGTGTGGAAAAAAGTTATTAAATAAATGACTCCTTATTTATAGTGCACTGCAGCTGTATTTACACCCCTGAGATTTTAAGGGACACAACACAAAGTAGCAGAAGAAGGCAAATGATGCACAGTTTTCAACATTATGAAAACCTGAAAAGTGTGGTGTACACATGCAGTCAGTGGATAAATACTTTGGATGCAAATCTTCAGCTTTCCACATTTAGACACTCAGTTTCTGCAGGTTTCACCAACTCAAACTTACGGCTTTTTGAAATTTTAGATCTACATCATGACAGAAATTTACAAAAACAAAATTGCATATTTTAAATAGAAGTTGTGCTTAGATGTTTTGCACATAATGAATGTAACATTAAGGGGTTGACAACAGAGACGAGCCAGAGGCAGAGACGGATGTCATCCAGTCACCTGGCGATAAATCTAAGCTTAAACATGGTAGATGCAAAAATGCTAGTTAGCTAGCAAGTGTATGCTAGCAGGTAGTTAGCGTTAGCCTCAACAGAAACAGAAAGCAATGAAGATGTTTCAAAGTTTTACCAGATATAAAAGTCCCACGAGAAAAATAAACTACACAGAATAGAGTTGAAATAGCCCTGCCTCAGCAAAATGTAAGATTAAAATTTTAAAGGCCAACTCACTTTTTAAAAATATTTAAGATATTTTGAGACCTTAATTTTAGATACATGAATTTAAGGCTTTTTAAGGATGTGCAAAAACCCTGAACCTAGCATTTTTACCCAGGTTCAGCTACAGAGTTTTTCAAGACTTCCCAATAGAAGACTGGATTGCTCTGGACTTTGACTAGGACACTAACACTTCATTGGATCTCTGGCTGTATTTTTACGTTTTTTCCTGTCTCTCACTCCATGATGCTGCCACAGTGCTTCACCATGAAAATGCTGTGTTCAGGGAGACAAGGGGTAATTTTACATCATACAACGTCGGCCAAAAAGGTGACGCCGGCCGACATTGTACCCTGACTTGAATGTTACAAGTGGTGCAGTAGAGCTGGATTCATACCGTAGATCCAGCCAACAGCCAGAGACTGGAAGATGGAGAGAAGCAGCAAGCTGGCTCCACTGCAGGAGAAGTGGTCATAGATCTGGAACACATAGAGACCACCCTATCCAAGGTGGAAACACATGGAGAGGACAGAGAGAAAACAACAACAAACATGACTCCTTTGTTCCATGTTATGGAAAAAAACCAGCTAACAGAAAGCATGGGCGTCTTGTTTTTGTAGCTCTTATTTTGCAGAAATCAGACTTTTCATAGAAAATGACTTCTCAGAATTAATGAATTTCAATAAACTCACTGAGGTCATGTAACACCATAGTCACATAAAACTCACCGGCGTGACCATGACCAGCCCAATGAGGAAGCAAACAATGCACACCAGCAGCAGCAGCAGCTCTCTGCGGTATCCGCGCCGGATCACGTGGGGATACAGGTCCGTCACCGAAGTCATGAGAGCCTCCAGGCTCACGAACTGGATCCCAGACGAGAGGAAAATGTTTTTGTGTGTGAGCTGACAGTTACACACTCCGCTGACGTCACATCATAATATGAAAGAGAGCGTCTACCTGCGTGTCGAGACCCAGCATGATGATCATGAGGAAGAAGCAGACGGCCCAGAGCTGAGGAACGGGCATCATGGCCACGGCTCTCGGGTAGGCGATGAAGGCAAGACCCGGTCCTGTCAGAACACACCATAAAAAGGGATTAACAGGGCTGTTTTTATTATTACTGTTGCAATTTTAACCATTAATAGGTTTATAATACTGTGTGCATGTATATTTTCTTCCAAATTGAAACACATCAGTCTTCTTAAACACCAGAAAGCCCCCAAATAACTCACACTTGAAATCATTAGAAAATTATGTCAGTTTTGCAAATGCTGCTCCAAAAAAATGTATCTATTGTTTTCAGTTTCAACAAGTCAACTTCTTAAACCTATTCTTAAATACTGATCGATATGAATAATATTGTTGGGATTTTAACCCTTCAAGTGTGAGTACGTTCACACAGCTTTGCTTTTTATCAACATTCTATCAAATACTAAAATAATTTCAGTAAAAACATTTGATTATAGTTATTAAGTCTTCAAATGTATAATTAATTGCAAGTAACATTGACTTTGATGAACTATTATTTTTGCATTGTCAGATTAAAAAAATAATTCCTCACAAATAAAGTACTAAAAACAGAAAATGTCCCAAAATTTGCTACATATTAAAACTAATATAAACCAAGTCAGTCCTTTTAAACTACATCATCTTGAAATATTCAAATATTATTTATATTTTAGGATTTTTAACCCTTCGAAATTCAGCACATTACACTGCTTTTATGTATAAAGAAAAAGAAAAAAACCGTCGCTAAAATAAGCAAATAAAAAGGCTTAACTTTATCTGCATGCTTTGAATGAAGTGTGTTAGTTATTTTTATTAAACGTAAAAAGGAAGCATTAGTTTTTAAGAGTTTTGCTTAATTCTGCCTATTTGGATTCAACTAAATAAGATGACGATGCTAAATTGGTTTTAAATTAAAAACCAAGTCACGCAAAATGTCCACAGAACTTCTTCAGAGTTCAAAAGGATCAGATGACGACATTTTAAAGACTTTGTGCCTCTGAGAGCCAGCTTTCACCTGACTGAGCCACGGCGCCTATGTCAACGCCTTGTTCTTCAGCCATGAAGCCCAGAACCGAGAAGATGGCGAAACCGGCCAGGAAGCTGGTGCCGCTGTTCAGGAGGCACAGCATGAAGGAGTCCCTGGGAACAAACAAGGAATATGATGCAACGCCCCATGATTTAGCACAGAAAAATTCAGTTTTGCAAAACAAGAGATGGATTTGGAGACTGGAGGCGCTCAGGGCTGAGTGTGTGTGGGAAAGTGAGACTGTGGGAAACATGGCAGTGAGGGATTTTCTTTGAGGTGTGGCTGTGTTGGAGTGTTTTCTCTGCCCATTCCTGCCATTCCTTCTGGAAGCCATCTGACTGATGGGAGCTAACATCTTACATTTCAGTGTGTGTGTGAGCATGTGTGTGTGTGTGAGTCTCACTTATAGCAGTCATTGTTGTATTTGTTGTAACTGCCCAAGGCTGTGAGACTTCCCAAGCAGATTCCATAAGAGAAAAATATCTGAGTACCAGCATCCATCCATACCTAGAGAGAGAAGAAGAAGAAGAAGAGGAGGGAATAAATGGGTAGAATTAAATACAATTTCTTATAAATCTGTACAATCTGAGGGGTGTTTGTGCACCTGAGGGTCAGCCAGGCGGGTGATGTTGGGTTTGAGGTAGTAAATGATGCCCTGTGTCGCTCCAGGCAGAGTGGCACCGCGCACCAGCAGCACAAGCAGCATGATGTATGGGAAGGTGGCCGTCAGGTACACCACCTGAAAGACGTGCAAACGCTACATAAACCCATCTTTATTCACTTCTTCAGCTGGAATAGATATAGAAAATTAAATAAAAGTACTCAAGAGGACAAAAACAAAACAAATCTGGACATTTTGAGAGACTCCTGAGCAATGTGTGCTGAAAATGATGTGTGGCTGCATTCAGTTGTGGAGGCTGATTCACAGGCTTAATTGGAGTAGAAGGTGATTGACCCAGTAATTAAGAGAGCATTGGGGTACAGGGTGTAATTGTGTCCGACTAAATATGAGTTTTCCGGCTTGGCAGAGAAAACCAACAGCTTACGAAAAGCAGAAAGATGCAACAAAACATTCGTCATAGTTCAGGAACTTCCTGGGAGATTTACTCTTCTATTTTGAATCATTGTTATGTTTCCAGGCTGTCTTTTGCTTCAGTGTTCTTGTTTCTGATGATCTCACATTTTCCTCATGGATGCAACACTTTTGTTATTTGAAAAAGTCTTTCCATTGCAGTTCTATGGACTACACTAATTTCGATAATTGACTTGTTTCAATTAGGTAAATTTATTTTCCGTTACTCCAATATGCACAAATTTATGGTCAATGGAAGTGCAGCTAGTGAGAATAAAAAACATGTGTTGTTTTATAAAGAAGATATAAATCTCTGGTTTCAACTGGATATACTTTGTTTCATAACAGACTGATAAATGAACAAACAGTTTGTACCGGGTTAGTGAACTGAATCCTGTTAGTTTTAACTCTGTTACATTTTGACTTCAACACAATCATTTAATGAACGCTTCCCCGTATTTATGAGAGGTGTAAGTACAAAACAATGTTATCAGATTGCTGCTGACCTTTCCAGTGGACTTCACGCCCTTCCAGACACAAAAGTAGCAGACGAGCCAGACGACGGCCAGACACAGAGCCAGCTTCCAGCTGACCGGACCCAGCTCATCTAAAGTTCCTGACAGGCGAAGCACTTCCCGTCTGGAACACACACAAACACACACGAGGATGATATCAATCCGAGACATTGACTATACCTGTAAACAGCATGAGGACTTTTCTACACTTACTCCCAGAACTCCATGACCGGGGAGGTGGCATTCACAGGCAAGCTGCTGACGTTTACAGTCTGATTGTATTCATCGAACAAGAAGCATGCTTCTGCAAAAGTACCAACACGTCCAACCTTAAGAATTTCTATAAAACCGCTTCACCGGCAGCTTGTAAACGCCGTCACCGACCCGTGTTCCACGTGTTGTTGCAGTGCGACCACGGCAGCTCGGCCTGGAAGCTGTAGAACAGGTAGAAGAGGGCCCAGGCCAGGATGACGACGTAGTAGACACAGCCGTGCAGAATCATCACCTGGCTAGCGTAGCCGAGACCTGCAGGGACACGACAAGAAGCTTACATCCCTTCCAAGTCGTGTGGGTTTCAGATGAAAGCGTCTTTTTTTTATTTTTACTGCAACTCTCAAGCTTTGCAGCCCACACCTCGTGTATCTTCATTAGGAATGAAGGATCTGATGATCTTGAGTGGGTTACAGACAGAAGACTGACTGTCTGGATAAAGAGCCTGTTTGTTGAGTCTGCTAATGAAATTCAGTCCTTTAATCTGCTACTGAAAAGTGCGGATCAGAGAGAAACTGACAAGAACAAATCTCTTTGTTCCAGGAGTTGACATAATACAAGCAAAGTTTGCAATTTTCTCTCCGAGGTGCAAAAAGCACACAAAGGACAGAAAAAAAACTTTTTTAAGCAATAACCCAACACAAAATAGCTTGCTTTTTATGTTCTGTACAAATAAAAATCTGAAAGATCAGCATGCATTTGTATTTGTCTTTTCTCTAACACACAAAAACAGGGTCCAATGTTGTAAAAAGTTACCTCTTTGTGTTTGAACTCTTCCAAATCTGTGTCTAAAGTCAAGGTTATCATCCTCTCTTCCCTCCCCTGTGTTTGCAATGTGGAGCTAAACATTCCCATACAGACGAGGATTTATTTTCTATCCCCCAATTTCCTGCTAAGATAAGTTTGTTTTATATTGTCTAGAGCTTCTGAGGGGCTAATAGCTTAAAAGAAGAGAAGCTGTAGCGGCAAAATAAAATGCATGGAAAGAAAACAAGACAAATAAGCAGAATTAATGAGGGAGAAAGGAGATTTTAGACAGCTGTTAGTTTCTCTTTAATAGCGTAAAAAGGATTTATTTGATTTCACTCTTGCGAGGGCTCGATATTCAGAATGACGGGATAATTGAAATCAAACAAATCCAAAAGGAAAGATAAAAAAATTAGTATTTCATGAACATTATTAAGACTGCTGCACAAAAGTTACACAGATTGCTGTATTTAAGCACATCACCTGAAAGCTTAGTGGAAGGAAAACGTGTGGTAGGAAAAGGTGCAAAAACAAAACAGATAAATACAGATTAGTTGAAAGCTGTTATTGAAGCAACCTGGCTGATTGCTTCCATGCCAAGCTGCATTAGTGCAGTAATTCATGCAAAAAAAAAAAGCACTTTTCATTCCAAACACAAACAGGAAGTGCAAATAGATTACTGATGACTTAAAAATAGGATCACCTCCAAATAATGGGCAAATGGTCCTCCAGGCGCTGACCCCTCCCAAGCTGGTGAACTGCCCCAGAGAGGTCTCCAGGAGGAACAGGGGGACGCCACACAGCACCAGGAACAGCAGGTAGGGGACAAAAAACACACCTGTACACAAACAGAAGGTTACAGAAATCTGCAAAACAAGAAACCGGAAAATTCCAAAAAATTGTTTTTCTCTTCACCTCCTCCGTTTTTATAGCAGAGGTAGGGAAACCTCCAGACGTTGCCCAGTCCGATGATTTGCCCGGCCACCGCCAGGAGGAACTCGGCCTTGCTGGCCCACTGGCCCCGGGCCTGCAGGCCGTCTCCCAGGGCTTCTTTCCTCCTGGGGAGGCTGGAGTGGGGGAACTTTGTCAGCGGCTGGTCGGCCGGCTGCGAGAGAGGCTGGTCGGCCATCACCGGTTCTGGCAGGGACACACACACACCCCTGGGGCGGGAAGAAAACAAGACAAAAAAGCAGAATTAATGAGGGAGACGAGCACATCTTGCAGCTAACGCAGTCAGAAGAAGCATTTTGACACATAAAGGAACAAGAAGAGCCGGAAGAACTCACATTGTCGCGGCTGAGCAAGAGAAAGTAAAGGCTGGGAGGAATTCTGACTGTTGGTTCGGCTGCTGTTCTTATCTGAGCTGTGTGAGTCCCAAGGACAACTCCTGTGGGTGTGTGTCCTTTATCAGACGTCTGCAGGACATCAAATGCCTAAATTTGTCCATCTCTCATTCATCGCAAAGAATAAATGTTGCTTTTGTAAACGGAAATGTTTCAAGCATGTGCCTAAGAATGCTGATTTTTGTTTATAAAATCTTTTATTTATGCATTTTACCCATATTTTAATCCAAACTTGAAGAAAAGCAATTTTTTCTATAATATTTGGGACTCTGTTTATTATTGTGATACATTAGTATTATTAATGCTTCCATTGTTATCCTTTGCCGGTTTTCCGTTTGCAATTTTTAGCTAAAAACATACAGAGTCTTGCCAAAATAATCATATCTGTAGAACCTTTTCACATTTTCATAATAATGCTTTATTTTATTTTGATTTTATACAGCAGACCAGAGGCGGAGGGAAAAACGTACATGGTTTAAATTTTTTTATTTTTATTTTTTACACATAAGAATCTGAAAAGTGTGGTGAGCATTTGTATTCAGACCCCTGTGGGTCAATACTTTTGTAGAAGCAGTTTTGGATGTTTGAAAATTAAGATTTTTGCCAATTCTTCTGGGCAAAAGAGCTCAGTCAAAACAATGTTCAAGCACTGGCAGATTTTCATTTGGAATTACACCTTTAGGACTTTGACTAGACCATTTTATTACAAAGTTATGGATATGTCTGGATCTAAATCACACCATCGCAGCTCTGGCAGTATGTTTAAGATTGTAATAACTGACTGTAAAAGACTGCTTCTCAAAGATTATTTTGACATATTGGGTAAATATAATCACATATTTCTACTGTTATGTTTGTTTTCACTCACTTTTTTAACAAAGTCTCAAGAGTTTAAGCATTTTTTTTGCACGTTTTCCTTCCCTTATATCTCTGCTGACGAACGCAAGTGTTACTTATGATTTTCTTTCAACAATAGCTTTCTTTGTTACAGAACTACTTTCTGCTACATTTCTAACATAAAATGTGAAGAAGTTGAAGGGCTCTTCATGCTTTTGACACTTTATTTTGATGTAAAGCGTCTCAAACTGCTTGTGCCACTTTTTATCTGTAAAATCCAGTGTTTGTTGAAGGATGCTGCACTGAGAATCTGATTTTTGTGTAAATTCCTCATATTTTTCGGTTCGTTTTTCATCCTCGTCGCTCCATTACGAACCATGTGATCAAATAACGCTGATGTAACAAGTCCAAGTCACCTTTCATAACTCCAGTTTTACTATCCACAGTATAGCCCTCAAATACACACAATAATGAGGTTGTGAGCATTATTCGAGGGTCATGCCACCTCTACTGTATTAAATCAAAAGTAACACACGTCATGTAACGGTGTCGGTGCAGGACTGAGCAGCAGAGGCGTGTTGGAGGCTGGGGATGCTCCTCCAAATCCCGCCTCACGCTACAGAGCCACCACGTTAGTTTTCGCTCTGGAAGCGGTATGAAAAGACAAAATGTAGACAACTGGACATGACAGCGCCTACCTCTGCGTTTCCGGTGGCTCTCCACACCTCGGACACCCCCCCGCGCGCGCGCTGAAATGGTCTATTCCGGGCATGGGCTTCAGCAGCGACTAGGAACCAAATTTACACCGTTGACTGAGTTTCAGAGTCCATTCGGAAGACCGGCAATATAAACAGGTTACAAAATGAACCGCGCGGCATCATGGGTATTGAGTACTCTTTCCCCCATACCGTCTCATTGTTACCAAACTTCAGAGAAGCCGCCCTTGATGACGACTTTGTCTCTATTTTTTGTTGCTTCCGCAACCTGCGCAGTAACTTGCCCTAGGGGATATTTTGTCCTCCATGTTACTTATTAATGAGAGTCCTCCTTCCTGTGCTGTGTATAATCAGGCAGGAGTGTGATAAAACTGAAGCAAAACGCATAAAAAGGCGTCTTTTGCGGCATAATAAACCAACAGGAGCGAGCTACAGCTTCCCGATTCGCTGCAGTTCGTTTGTATGGAAGACCGAAACTGATTAAAAACAAAAGCAGAAATATATAAAGGGTCAAATAAATTAACCAGCACACTTAAAATTACCAGTTATTAAAAAAAAAAGAAAAATATGCTTCATGTTTTATAATTTAATTTACCAAATTCTTTCTGTTTAGTCCTATCAATTTATATCTTAAAGTACACAGTGTAAATATTACTGTTTTTAAAATGCATAATTTCTCTCTATTTTAAAACTTTCATATCATTTTCAACACAAGTGTGTTTTATTTCCATGTGTTCTTTTGACATTTTTTGTCACCCATTTTTATTTTACTGTATGAATTTCTCTCATTATAAAAATGAGGAGGGGGTGGGGGGCTCCCAATGCTTCAACTTCTGCCTATTGGTTGCTTAGCACTACACAATATAGCTCAAATCAACAAAGATATGTAAATTCCTGTATTTGGAAAAAAACAAAAAAAGCAATGCTTTTTCATAATCTGGGAGACATTGAAGTTTTTTTGGTCCTCCATACATTGGGTTCTCCTCTACTTTCAGCACAACGTTAGTTTAATTTTTGAGCAACACAGACTTGTGAATGACTCGGGTACAAAACTCATCAGACACCACAGCAAAAATGGGTAAATCTTAAATGGTAAATTACTCAAACTAGAATGACCCTATGTGTAAAAGCAACCTAACTGGTTGTGCCTCTCTTGGCGACAAGCATTGCGGTTTTGAAAAGATTGGCAATAAGTGCCTCACTGTGGAGAAAGTATTTTTTGTTTTCTGCCACATTGGAAGGTTTTTCCAGCATCTTGGTTGGAACTGAGCCTGTAGAGCTGGTGTACTTCAGCTATAAGCGTTTTTAATGGACTATGTCATCACCTGTACCCAATCAGCAGAGCCTTTATAGCTTCAGTAACACAATGCAGTCTCTTGCTAACAGTCTGCTCTATGGACTTCATTCAGAAAATCACATTCCATTGCTCGAACATATTAGGCAACATTATCTGCAGTATAAATCACAAGCAAGAGTAAAAGAGCTTGTACTGTAACTTGTGCATATGAGCAGTCATGCATGTCAAAGGCTCCAGTTTCGAGAATAATACAGCGATCTCAAGAAAAGAGTAACCCATTTGTTTGTGCAATCTGAAATTAATTAGAGTCTTCATAATTTCTGAGAACCGTAACCTTGATATTAGCCCTTCAGGCACTGGCGACCAGTAAGTTCTGCTTTTTAAATCACTCTTCATTGTTAAAAAGAAACAGAAGTTTGGATTTAAGTCAGGTGGCTGAGATGCTCACTTTATCAATCCATAAACATGGTAAGCATGACACTGCTCTGATAATCTTGCTAATTTTGACTGCTAAGAGCCGTTAGTTCTTACAGCACTCATGATTTATGTGTATAGCTTGTTTTACAGTACATTAGAAAATGTTACACTTTCCAAGTCTGTCTCCAGCCCAACAAAAACTGTTTTTATCCAAAAGATAAAACTTTTGCACTACTGAGAACTCAGCCACACTCACATGGATTAACAGACACCCTTCAGCTTATTTGTAATAATTTTATAACATTAAACGCAGCATTTGAAAGTTTGTACTTTGTTTTTGCTCATGCAAAATGGGTAAAGTTACCATGCAAATAAACACCATGTATCACATACTGTATAGTGACGACAGTTGTGACACGAACACCACCACTTGAAAAGTTAAGGAAGTAATTCAAACCAAAGGTACAAACAGCCTTATGCATTTGAAAACCATTTGATTAATCTTTATGCAGATGCTATTCTGCATTAATTACAAGTGTTCTCCATGAGCTTAGCTGTTCTTTTCATGTGATTGATTTAAAACGCAGTTCGTTCTGTTCACATTCTTTTGCCTTACCAAACAAGATTATTAAAATACAAAAGGGGAAGATAATGCTTGGAAAATGTGAATCACTCAGCTGGGAAAAGGCTGTCATAAAGACAAAAGTTGAAAACAAGTCACCTACGTATATAAGCCTTCATGAATATTCCTCAAGTCACGATGGTTTAACTTGACTTTTAACTCAACTTAACCTATTGTTCTTGTCAAAAGAGTTTTTATTGGTCACAAGGACAGGACATCTATTTCTGTCTGTTTGCAGGTTATCTTTATGGTTTTGGTGATATGTGTTAAAGATAAGCTGAATGCTGCTAAAACTGTCAAAGGTGGTCATTAAAACCAGGATGTCTGATCTTAAACTCATGTCTTGATCCACTTTTTAAAGCCAAATAAAAAACATACATCAAAAACAGACACTTTAGAGGCAGAAGAAGAAAAATACAATTTCTTCTACATACCAAACTTTAAGATGTGAAAGAACCTCAAAATATCCAAATCTGAAGCTGTCTCCCCCCACCTCCCAAAAAATAAAATTAAATAGACTTTTTTATATTGATTAAAAATCTAACTTTACAGCTAAAAATGTCAACATTAAAGCAAATCGAGCTACAGAAAAAAAGACTTCTGCATTGTGGAAAGAAACTTCCACGTACTCCTCAAGTCTGAAATTAACTAGCAATACAAATTAATGTCAGATTATTTCAGGATTGTTCATTGCTTGGAAACTTTGCACAAAGGAAGCCAAGATGTTAAAGGTCAAGAGCCAGGAAGCGGTAAAAAGTCTCAACAATACATGAATTCCTCAACTACACGTGTGCTCTCCACACGCAGCCTCTCCACATACGAATGCCTGAATTCCCAGGGGTTAAATAACCCCCCGGCACCAGGAGTCCTTTAATACAGCCTCTGTTGTTCTGCCGTGACAAGCCTCCTTAAAGGCCCCGCCATTGCATGTAACTCAGACAAAGTGCAGCCATGCACACTTTCTAAGTGCTTTATGGATAGTTTTATAGGTGCGTTGTACTAAGGGCACTGGGTCACTGATATACAGTCAGAGGTGTTGAGAAACTCTGTTGCTCTTTGCAATCGGCTGCTTTGCAAAAACATTAAGAGTTGTTACTTCCGAGTTTAGAGAGAGATGCAAAATCAGTCACGATCATGCAAGAGACATTGAGCAGAAGCATGACCACAGCCTAATTTCTCATTGTCAAGATGCGACTGCAATGATTTTTTCCCCCGTTTTGCAAAAGTTGCGGCTTTTAATCTGTGCTGATTGGTTCATTTTGCTTTGGGTTTGGATTTTCATCTTGCTGAAAAACCCAAGAATAATCACTGAAATCTGATGCCTTTGGAAGAGTAAACGGTCCCACAGTACCACAGAGCCTCCACCATACTTTACAGTGTGTGTTAAGCACTGCTGCTTGTTTGAGAGTCCATTGCCATGGATCCATGTCTACAGCATGTGTGCTGCTGCAACAGAATCAATACAAGATGGAAATATTTCATCAACGTCCCAATAATAACACCGTTAATCTCATACTACATTAAAAGAAAAAGATTCATTTATCTCAGCAGACTGGATCCTGAAAGTGAAACTTACAACTTGACCTAGTTTGCGAATGATCTAGCTAACATTTATCTGGCATTTATCTGGCTCATAAATGTTAAATATCTCATAACATTTATGAGGCACTTTTTGCATGATTAGTTGACTCCTAAATATTAACAAGGACTAAAAGAAGATGGTTATGTAACGGCAAAATCAAGATATGCAGCCCTAATATGAGGATACTGAACTGTACACCCTTTATCCCAGTAGTGAAGTACTATTCAAATCAGAAGAGGATCCACATGCATAAATTAAATGATAGAGGTAAAAAAAAAAAAAAAAAAAATTGGTATAATGTTTTAGTTGTGATTGAGCATTATAAATGGCAATATAAATATGTGTGTATGAGGTCAGAGATGGTTTGAAAAGCAGGTGTCTTCTGGTTTAGCAGCTACAGACAAGATACCCAACACCTTCCAACTGGCTCACTGTGACCCGATCCGGCCCCCAGCTGCAAGCTAACAAGGCCCATGCAAACACACTCTCTGCAACAAAAATCTCTTAGTTTCTGACAAATATGTTCTTTTTATAGTATACAGAGATGTAAGTCGGGAGGATGAAGTGTGAGCAGATTTGCCTTTTGTTGCAAATTTGTTTTATTTCAAATAAAATCTTTTAGCACTTTTCTTTGAATATTTTACTCATGTTAATATTTATGCATATTAAGTAAAAGTTGCTGATTCACCATGAGAACACAGCTGACAAAAGCTGTTGGGAGTCTTTGCTCCTACCTATTGTTCAGCATGAATATCTGTTTGTTTAGGAATTATACAACTTGAAACAAAAGATTAAACTCTTACTGAGAGAAGTAGTTGAAATACTCACCTACTTCCTTTGCTGACATTATGCTAAATCTGTTTGTATACATGCAGAAGGTTTATTGTTGAATAGTTATTCCTGACTTTAAGATTTAATCATTTGCTTTTGAAATAAAATCCTTACATGGCATCTTTTAATAATCTGAACTGAGCACAAAGAAAAAAATCCACACCACACTAACGTTAACAAGATTATTTCATCAAACGCTTATTTAAAATTCCTGGTGTGGTTTGCTTAAGAGCTCTAATTCCTTGGACTTTCCTGTGTCTGCTTCTCAAATCCTCAATAGGTAAACATTTTAGCAGCTCAGTCAGAAGACATTTATAGAAATACTCCACAGTATTCCACTTGTAGAAGTTGTTATGATGTATCAAAGGAATATGAACTTTTGAAGTGGCGTTTTTTAAAAAAAAGGTTAAACGTGGAGTGTCTTACCTGCTGTAGATAATGTCTATGTTCTTAATTTGGAATAAATCCAGTTTATTTGGTCACTGAGGGTAAAGCTAATGGCCGCCATCTCAAACTTATCTTAGTGGTTACGGCAAACACTATTTTATCATTTATTTAACATTTCAGAGAAACATACCTTAGCAACCTGTCAGTGGCTGTAAAGCAGTGTTATAAATCAATAATTAAAAAGAATTCCAGCCAAGAAAGACAAATTAAATGATCAACTTAATTTTTACTTTGGGATCATAAAAAGCAAATGCACAAACATTAAAAATTAGGGAATTTAAATTAAGTACAAAGATCATTCTGACGGGAGATTAAAATCTGGCTTAACGTAAGTAGAAAATTAGCTTAGCTCAGTTTGAATTATACAACATAATATTTTCCCTTATTGTTACAATTTGTTCACAGAAAAGATACAGAAGCTAATCAACTAAACAAGGTGAGCTAAGTATAGTATGTACATATTTCAGCTAACATCTTTATCCTCATTGCTGAAACTAATCACACTATGGATCAGAAATGGAAAATCTGTAGGAACTTTAGAAATCCCTAGAGACTTGAGTCTAAAGTATTCTAGGAAAGAATGCGAAGACAGATGTATAAGTGGAAGCAAATCATTTGATTAAAATGAGATAAAGCCACTTGGAGATGATGAAATACCAGTTCCTAGCTGAAATTTGACAGACTATCTCTTGTCCTCCTGTTGAACTTACCTCTGTTTGTGGATTCTCACTAAACCCTCGAGATGGTGCCTTAATGAGCCGGATTAATTGAGACCCTGCTCATCCTGATCATTTTACAGAGTAGTGGGTCCGACCCCGTCTCTCTCCCGTTGCCCATCCAGCCTCAGCCTGTTATAAACCAGACTCTCAGGCAGACCTGAGTGATCTAAACAAAGCCGGATTCCTGTTGATCACTGAGCCTGAAGTCGAGGGGCTAAATCATCACATCATGGGACTGGTAAGAGCCTGGATGGTTGACTCGTGAATACTCGACCCTGAAGCAGCATTAACAGTTTCCCTCCTTTGCAATAGCAGGAAACAAAACTGAACTCCAGTATATACCGTAAAAGCTACACATCTTTGATTTGATGGAGTAGAAGATACATCAAGACGCTTTATAGCATCAACCAGAGTTTGGATGAGAGCGTAGAAGTCATGCCTTTATCCAGGACGTCAACTGTACAGTAATTAATCCATCTAATCTGCCTGAGGCTCCCAGACCTTCACTCTGGGCTGCAATCGGCCCAAGGAGGAATGCAGGGAGGGATTATCTGAAAACCTCATCTAATAAGCCCTTCTGCTTTCACTGATAAACTGTTTTTGCTATCAATGAATTAAAGGTATGAAAAAAACCTAACTTGAGGATAAGATGTTTTTCAGTATTAATTTAAATTAATCTCAATGGGCTGGACTTCTTCACTTAAATGTGATTAAAAAGGATAAGATTGTATAATTTTAAGATCAGTGAAAGACAACCAGAGTATATACAAAGTGTATTTTTTATTCAGTAAGGGGTAAAAACTGTCAAGAAAGAAAGTAAAAACAATACTCCTGGAGAACATACAGATACTAGCGGTGCTTTGATGAGTTTGTGTGATGCATTTCATTATGCCAAAGACCAAAAACAATCTATGTTGGATTCAAAACCTCCACAAAGGACAGAGAAATATCACAGAAAATGTGTTTTTACCATGATGTAATCCCCAAAAAAGCTTGAGGTGATTCTTTTACGGTTTAACATAAGTTCTATTATTGGCACAAAAGTGGCTTACCTCACTTATGACTACATTGCTGCCACAACAAATGAAGTCCCAGTGATGAGATCTACTGGGAATTTAAGGATCTGGTAGTTACTCATGTTGACTTCGTAGAATTGTTTTCATTCAGCCCCAATTGACATTGATTTTAGCTTAAGCCATTTAGTTTGTGGGTTTGCTCCTGGAGTAATTTTGGTAGGCCAGACCTAGAAAAGGCTCACCACTTCCTTTCCGGTTCACAAATTGAAAGATTATTTTAAAAAGCCTGAGTTTTTTGTTTTTGTTTTTGGTCTTCATCTGATATTTCAAATTTGATGATCTGAAATATTTGAGAAGCAAAAGCAGAAGAAATCACTCTAGCTTGTCCTTCCCTTGTGATTAGTTGTACTCTACCAGCCCCTTCCACATAAATCAGCTTGAGTCTGTGTTGACTGACCAGGTTGATAACCAATGTGTTGACAACACTTCTCATCATGCAGATAAGCCACATGAATGGCTTGGCTTGAATAATGCTGACAGCTCACTGCGGCAAATATGACCTTAGCCCTTCCAGTAGGTAATGAGGAAGTGACACATGCAACTATCCCACCCAGCCTGCTACAACTACTATACATTAGCACATTATGAAACAGAGCAGTTTCATAAACACAAAACGGCACCAGGCCCACATCATCGACTCCGGCGAAACTCTCTAATGTTTCTACCAGTGGCTCATGGAAAACTGGGAGACTGCTTAACGAGAGAGTCAGTCCCCCCTCACTGCGATGACAGAAAGCGGCACTTCCTGAACGCAAGAAACTAAATCTAAGAAGCTGCCTCAGCGTATGTGGCTAAATCGCATGAGAGCGATGGAAACATCCGTGGTCACCTTTGGCAGACGTTAGAAAGTCCCTCCGGCTAAACACAGCCTGAAAATAAAACGCACGCTGCTGCTGACGTGACATCACAACACGTCTACATCAGCACAAACAGGGAGAAATAGGTCTTTAGGTGAATGTAGTCGTGTTGCTGGCGAAACATGGTGGCTGCCATGTGAGTGGGACTGCCTGCAGATCAATTAAAGGCTGCTTTACCTTTAATTATAGTATTTTGGCAATTGCACGTTATACTGTAGAGCTCAAAAAACCTTATGTTTACAAAAGAGTGACTTCATACTGTATGCAAACTCAGATTACTGTATTTTATCAGTTGTTTTATGGAAACACAAAACTGTTCATAATTGTGAAGGGGTATGAAAAGTGTGCCATGCCTTAATAATTAGGCAAATTCCACAAACTCAATTAGATTCAGGTTTGGACTTTGACTATGCAGTTTTAAAACACGAAAATATTTTGTTTGGATCTATTTCAGACTCTCAAGCCTTAAGAAATAATTGCTTTATCCATCTTCTTACCCAGTCTGCCAAATGTCCCAGCTGAAAGAACAAACAGAAAAACAATCCAACATAATGCTGCCACCACCATGTCCATGTAAGGATCAAATTTTCAATGCTAGTTTTTTAATCACCCTGTGTTGCATACATATTTAATTTATTCTTCATCTATTTCACATTAAAATGCATTTCATTTCTGGCTGTAATGTGAAAAAAATTTAAAAAGTAAATAATCTGAAGATTTGTATTATTGATTATTTATTCCTGCTGCTAATCTGGTCTGTTCTTCCTGTGGCCATGTAGCCATGGAGAAAAGAGAACCTGCGGAACCACAGAAATAGCAGATGATGTGTAAACATCAGAGCAGATAACACAGATTAAGACATGTTATCTTTTGATGGTCAAACAAAAGGAAGTGTGAAATGCAGAAATACAAGTTTAGGTCAAGCATAGTAAGTTTGCGCCTAGCATGACTCAGCATTTTGTATAAGCAGGGTTGTGATGCAAGTCATGGTTACAAAACAATTTGTTTTAGGTTACAGTGTCTGATCAGGAACTCTTAATCTGTGTTCTTAATTAAAACTTTGCCTGTTTTTTTTACTTTTTTGTCATGTTTTTAGAAAAAATATTATATATAAAAAATTACATGAATATGGCCACACCGGTCTCACACATAACCCAGAGTCAAAACAGTGTCATTGTCTTGTAATTTAATCCATTATTTTGTATTTTGTATGTAATTAAAAGCCACATTCACACACAAACATTTGCGCACACGTGTCTTTCCTCTACCTGCGGTAACCTGAGACTGTCCTCTTTGTACTCTTCCCCTGCCTGGAAACATACAGGTACTCAGCAATAAAACATCCACACAAATCAGGTGGGAGGAGTAAATCAGCTCCAAATGTCCAGGTGGGCTCTGTTTTACTCCTTTTACTACGCGGTTAAAGTTCACATCTAAGCTGTTTTTGGATAATAAAGAATTGCTTGCTTACCTCGTCCTCACGTCCTGAGAAATGACTGAAACGGGCCCAGGGACATGACAGGTGTAGTCGTGGGGGAGGAGCTTTGGACCAGAGAGCTGCTGAGGCAAAACAGAGCATCAGTGTGATGACACAACTTTGACTGGGCCATTTCAGCACGTGAATATGCATTGTTCTAAACTGTGTTTTGTTGGAGTGTGAATCTCCGACTCAGTCCCAAGCCAGAAACTTCTCTTCGGGACGTTTCATTAATTCACATTTTACATTTAGCATTAAAAAAACAGTCACCATGAGCATGGTCTCTACTGAGGGACAGGTGTATGCATGAATTTTTTATGCATGGACCCATGCATAAAGAACCTTCAGTTCTCAGGTGTGTCACTCTACTTTACTTACTTTACTTATACTTACACAATAATGTCAGGAATGCTGTCATTCCTGATACAACATTCAAGTAGAGACTTAGCAAAGGATCTCCACTTTTTGTTTAATCTAAGTAGGAGGCAGCTACAGCAAATACATCGAGTCATTATTTGACTTACATTCTATATGCAGCATTCACTATTGATGTGAAACAATACCATCTGTCATATAGACGTTCTTAGAGGCATTTGATGAACTGTTGAAAGTGACACACCTTGATTGCTCAATGAAACACACCTTTGTAATTCTATGGCTTTGGCCTCTATGGCTATTACTTTTTACATGCTTTATACACAGATGTGTGTATAAAGCATATAGCGTAGCAGCTAATGACTTTATAATGTACAAAGTCAATAGCTGCTGAGAATTTTCTCTTTGTGACAAATGGAATATAATTCTTCAAGATGTTCTCAAGTTGTTTAAGATACTTTGAGCAATTTAAGTTGGAAGTTATACATTGCTGTAGTTTGTGTGGTTATAGCATGAGGGTCAAGTTTACAACCTATTGTTTAAAGGGGCGTCTAATCCTTGGATTTAGTGAGGTCTGTGTGCAATATTCCACATTAGCCTGCATGGTTGGATGTCTGTTATTTACTAGGCTCTCATTTGATGCTACTGTGGCATTTTGATTTGATAACCTCTCTTGCAGCTTTATAATCTGACTGATTGCCAGTGATCTTGTCATCACTTGCTTTTTTACTTGTTTGGAGTATCAGGTGTAAAAACAAAAGGAATGAAAGAACAGAAAGTACTTGAAAACCGCCATCATCGTTCCCACTGGGAGGACGAGCTGTACTGCAGCAAACAATCATTAAAGAAATATAATTTGATAGGGTTTGCTTTTATTCACGAGAGAAATATTTTTTTCTGTTTTCTGTCTCACTTTAGTTATGACAGATTTAGTTCCACCCGTATCGTTGTGATCCTATGATAATTCTTTCCCGGTTATATTTTCTCATCTTTTTTCTGATGCTGCCGATCTCCCATAACTAGCAGGGGGGTTTCTACTTGTCCACACAAAACACTTGTGACCCAAAACCACACTACAAGTGGACCAGCGAGACTCCCGTGAAATGCCGGATTGTCCATCTTAAGTCCACTTCCACTGTGAAACAAATCTACTAAAATACAAATCGTACTTTAGTATCTTTCCTTCCTCCAGCGGTCTCCTCCTGATATCTCAGTCTCATTCCTGTCTGACCACATCATGTGACCTTTTCTCAGAGTTATCTTGTGTAGTCTGGGTATTCTGTCTCGACATCCAGTTAGTTGCGACATTCCTGGTCAGCGTTGGGGTTTATGCAATATCTGAGTCGTCACACGACGACACTATATTGCAAAAAGTACTTCTGTAGGAATAACCTGCTGCAGAATGGAACAGATAATTGCTCTAATCTGCTTGTATAGTGATACTCGTGCTTGCACTAGACTCCAATATATAAAGCCAATGGAATGATGGCATTTTTAACAGGGTTATGGATGAACAGCTTTTTACGTAATTACTATATTTTCGTTTATTAGGAGCTTGTTTCCTCCGTTCCAGCCTCCAGCCATCTCCTGTGTTGTTTAGGGCCACAGAGCTTTAACAAGGAGGAACAGACAACATTTTTGGAACAACGTTTTGGCCACAGAACCAAACACGAGATGGAAGTCAGGAGGAGAATTTGGGTTGGCCAATAAAAAGGCAAATAGAGCAAAACTAGACTGTAGTCGTGATGCATTAGAAAGCTATAAAATCTTTTACTGTCAACAACCGCGGTGGAGCCTGTTCAAAAGACCCTGATTGATTTCCAAAATAGATTTTGTGGCCTGAATTTACAAATATTTTTTTTTAATCTGCTCTGGCTCGACTTTGCTTTAACCGCTTGCAGATGAAGCAGCTTCTTCTGTCAAGGAACTGCAAACATGTGGTCTGCTAATATAGAGCGTAATGGGAGCCATCCTGTTTTAATCATATTCAGTGCAAAGGCTTTAAGAAATCTAGCTTTCCAAATCTGAGTTGGTGTAATCCATATTTGTTTTGACACTAGGATATATTATTAGCAAAGTTCTTTTTTAAAAACCATTGCGTACAGTGATGAAAATGTAACTGGTGCCGACGATGACAGGCGGCATGATGGATGGACATGAACTCATCAACGTTCCTCTCCAATGTGTCACTGGTGGCTATAAATCTGTTGTATTTTCAGTTTTTAAACTGACTGCGGATAAAAAAAGGACAATTAAATCCCCAGCATTTGGCTGTCAACTTTAATTTTTCTGATATTAAAGTATGATGCAGTCATTTAGGGCGTAATTGCACCCACACCCAATCCGACAACAGACAGCGGAACATGCATTCCATGATTCTTTGCTCAAACACTTTCTACGCCAAAAGCAGGATGGAAGACATCTCCAAACAGAGCCACATTAAATTAACAAAAACAACAACAATATAAACAAGTTACACATCTCTCTACAGCAGACAGGTATTTAAGATTTTCAGTTAATTGATTTGACTCTAGCTAGGACTGTGAAACCATAAACCTACTAAACTCTCAATAATAAAACTGAAGACAAATGAACACACACTATCATAATTATTGGCCCAGGTGTTTGTCACTTGGGGAAAAAGCTGTACACACACACTAAGCAATCCCATGGCTTTTGAGGCAATTTTTAAACTGCTACTTTTCTAACTTCTAGCAGCAGCTAGCTGAGCTGCACTATTAAAGCTAGCTTGTATGTAAACATGAACAACAAAATAAGATTTTTAAGATTCAGATGTGCTATTTTTTTGTTTCGTATCCTCTCTTATAACAGTGACACTGTTGACACATTACATAACTCCCAGCTTATTAAAAATAAACTAAGCTTTGTGGTTTTGGGTCTTAAATCCTGCTGACATCAAAAAGCACTCACTTCTATGTCAGTGACAACAAAAAGAGGTTTTCCCTGCAATTGTTCCAATCCCTTTCCTCTATTATAACTCTGTTGCTGTTGAGAACATTTCTAATAACTTCTCAGTAAATTACAGAAAAAAACATATCCTGTCATTTGTCTAAGTTGTATATATTTTACAACTAAAAGCTCCCACTTCCTGTGCACACTCTTACAATAATGATCTGCCTAAATGGTTCCTACATAACAAAAAGTAATAAACAGATCCCAACAATACCACAACTTTTGAAGTAACTTAATTTTAAGCAGCTACTTTTACTAACTTCCTGCAGCAGCTAGTTGTACTGGGGAAGCTAGGGACCGCTTTCTGTGCAACTGCTGCAGCCTGGTTGAGATTAAAATGATAACACATGGATCATCCTCTATGAAACGATATTTGACTAATTAATGTTGGAACTCTTTTACGGTGTAAAAGAGTTCACAAGCTTAAACTGGCTTAGTAGCGATTTGCTGACCGGTGAAATATCTACAAGCTATTGACGATTGAAACACACAGACTTCTTTATCACAGCCGCCACCTTTCAACAAGAACTTATTTATTAGAGTGGTTGGAGGATATGAATCTGACAAATTAGGCTCACTGTGAACTGCCAAGATGTCCTCCTTTAATGACACTTTTGGATTCCTTAGCTGTAAACAAAAGCAAGGAAAAACAAAAAAAACAGCAAACCTTGCTGCCAGAACACGTCTCCACAGCATCAACATTCCTCTGGAAATATACGAGGATTGTAAGAGGAGCCGAGGAGAGAGGGATGGGTGTCGGAGTCAAAGGGTGCAGCAAGTATTTATGGATATTTGGCATGAGTAGAGTTGACTCTTCAGATTTTGTGTGTGTTTAATCTCTTGCATATTTTACTTGCTTTGCATTGCAAAATTCTGAGAATTTTGTTGTTGCTGTTGTTGTTACAAGGACCCGGTGAAAACATTTTATAGAAGGGAGGGTTCTCTGCTTTCAGCGTAAACAAGGCACCAAACCTCAAACCCCTCAGCTGGGACTGTAATTACAGGACCTTTGTGTGGGTCCTGCCCTTATACCTTAACCTGAGCCAGAAATAGGATTGTAAAGAGCTACGTAACAGAACAGTCACCCTCTGCATGTCGACTGCATTAGAAAACTATTTGTTGCAAAACCAGTGACATGCATCACAAAGGAAAGAGGCATATTCTCAGTGGATCAAGTCATGCTAAGAATTACACCATGAAACCCCAAGAGAGCAATAAAAACACCTGGGCAAATACACCAATCGTTAAAAGATCAAATCCTAGAAACCGCGAGATGTAATCATTCAGTGTGGAGGTAATGTATTTATAATTGGTTCAAGCTGAGGAGAAAGTAAAGAGGAAGGACTAGGAATATTACAAATATCTTTATACATGTGCAATTACAGTGATTCAGGGGTTGAAATTCACTGTTTCCACAAAGGTTCAGTTTATAACGGCTTCTACTGAATGCCAAGCACAAACTTCCATGAAAAAAACAACAATCTTTGTTCAAACTATTTATTTATTTTTTTAAGTTCCTTTCACTTTGGGGACATTCATACTTGATTTAGACTTGTGTCCTAAAAGTTTACTTGGACTTCTGGTCTGATTCTTGAGTCTTATTGTTCATTGTGTGATTTCTAATGTACATTTGAACATCTTAGCTATTTAGAAGTGAGAATGGTTTCCCAATGTTATAAATAAAACATGACACTTGCCTCATGGCTTGCCTTTTGTCTCGACTGAGAGGCATATCTCTGTGGAGTCCAAGAGGTCGTTGCAACACTTGCCCAGATACCCCCTCTGGGTTTTCAACCCCTTCATCCTGTGATGAACTACCTCAAAGACACAACAAAGACCAGCTGTCCTCTGAAGTGTTTCTTCTGCACGAGTGAAGGAACTTCCTCAAGGTCGGGGAAAAAAACCTGAACACTTCGGGAATCCAGAGTTCAGTTTATATTTGGCAGAATCTTACTCGGATTCTTCTCCTCCCTTTGAGGCTGTGACCCGAAATCTATTAAATAGGACTGAGAGGTGTCCAGAATCAGCAGTTTATATTTTTATTATCTTTGTTTTTCTGGATGGAATTCAGCAGCGGCTGTTTTTGCTGGAGAGGACGCCATCGAAACACAGAAATGTGTCGGTGGACTACAGATAGCCTTAAAAAGAGATGAGGTTTTAGCAGTGGAATAGCATTATTTATGATTACCTGGTCGTAAAGTTATAATTTTCCACTTGAATGGTTGATACAGGGAGATAACTAATCAATCCTTCAATTAAAGCTTAACATTTTGTAATCATGGGCTTCATTTAGTGGCAAAAACCTCTTATGAAGTGTGTGTATGTTGCTGCTTTTGAACAGCAACGTTCAATTGGCTGAAAAACTATGTGGCGACTTGTGGCAGCAAGTAGCCAGTCCGACAGGGAAATTTAAGAGGAGTAGAAGCAGAAATGAAGAGATGTAAGAAAATCTGGCGAGTTGTGCGAACGAACGCCTGACCTAAAACCTCATGGCAAACTCTGCCCTGCCTCTCGCATCGCCTGAACCCAGAACGTGAGACGCGGAGACATGAAGCCAGACGATGGCAGGAGGCAGCTGACGCACGCCGCCACAAAAATGCTCCTCAATTGGCTGCAAAGCTGAAAAAGCATTAAGGGACGCTGCTGGTTGGGAATAATGTCACATGATGAAGAATATGAGGCCATGAGAAACATTGAGAACAAATACCGTTTTAAAAATGACAAAGGATTCATGTGTTTTTAATTATAAGTAAGTAAATAGCTAGAGATAAGACAGATCCAGAGCGACATGTCTTCTGAAGTTTGAGTTTGAATACTTTCTTGACAAACAGAAGGTTTGCAAACATTTGATAAGCTTTTATTTTATGGTCAGCAAGTCTAGTTGTGACCCGAGTCGCCATGTTTTCCTCTGGGAGGATGTGCGACAGGAAACAGTAACTGGTGTGAATTTCTCGCAGGTCTGGGCAGACACTTCCTGTACCAACCCCTGTCAGCATGCAGCGGAGCCCAGACATCATGAGAAAATGCCGTCTTAGCTGTCCTTTGACCAATGACGACAATGAACGATCCGTGATCTACAAACAATTTTCTAAGCCAGATATTTACCTACACTGTATAAAAAAAACAACCTTCTTATTCGCCTTCTCGTTCTGAATCAGATCAAACCTTTGATTCCATTTTTTCTCAAGTTACATGCACAAGTAAAGAGCGTATCCATATTCATTATTTTCAGAGATCATTTTATGCAACTTAGGAAAATATTGGAAGCTTCTAATATGTTAATTCACAAATTTGTTCATAAAGGCACATCTAAAGCAGTATTTGAGGCAACAACTCAAACACACTTGTTCCTTTCTGAAATCAGACAAAATATTGGGAAAAAAAACTGTGGACTTCTGCATGTCTGGTTCAGGCATCAGGTACAGTTTCCTGATACATGAAGGTCCTTTCAAACGAACACGATGCTAACGTCTGACTATTATCCAGTTCCAAAGAGAGATTAACATGATTTGGTGGAAATATGTGAATCAACCACAGAACAAAGAAGAAAACTGATAAAAATGTCATTATCCAGTGTAAAATGAATTCTGTTCTGGCATGGGCTGGAGAAGAATTCATTACACCAAAAGAAAAACAAAGTGGAGGGATCTAAACTCTGATGGTGAGAAAAAGAGGGTCATCTTTCAAAAGAAAATGTTTGCTGGAAGTTTGTACAAAAAGCTGAGTTTAGGCACCACTGAAGGTTGTTTCCAAATGATTTGTTCTGCTTGATATTTCTTGATTGACGACAGAAGAGAGGCTCTGAAACATTAGTTGACCAAGATGAAAGCAGCTCGACTAGGAAGCAGAGAAGAAAGAGGTTATGGATCATGAAGGAGGAGAGCTGGAGCCGGGGAGGAAGACGAGAGGTTCCCTGAGAAAGCACAGCTGACGGTGCAAACCTCCAGCACGTTCATGACAGGCCAGACCACATCAACCCGTTGACTTGATTTTTTAGCCGCCAGGAGTTCAGGCCCACACACACGCTCCTGACCCACTGCACTGTAATGTGCTTCCTGCTCGGTGTGTGAATCCCTGATTCAAAGGCATATAACAACATATTCTATGGCTATGTTCTTTGGCTTTTGATCTGGCTTCTTTTACACTGAAGTCAAGCAGAAAGGCTCAAGTGAAGCGGTGAACAAGCATCCCCAGAGGCTTGCTGCTACAAATTAAACTTGGCATCTTGCTTCAAACAGGAAACCTTGCTAATATATTGGTTAGTAGGTTTAATAAACTCAATTCTTTGGCCAAAACTAGTTCAAAAGACAAGTTCAAAAGTGAAGGTTTCTTTGGATTTTAGAGTCTTTAAAGAAAAGATCACACAGCTTCAGAACCAGCTACATCCTTGTACATATTCTCTCTTTGAAAAGTTATACATTTTGCACTGGAACATAAACCAAGCACTATTTTTCTTGGAGAAAGTGGGAGTGATTTATTCAAGTGATGCTCCAAGATTTACATTGAGTTATGTTGGAGCAGGAATGGAGGAATGCATGCAACACCTGATTTAGAGGGTTTTGCATACAGTGCGGTATAGATCTAGCACATATTTTGAGACCTTTTTTTTTTTTTGCCTAAGTTCATTATATTCTCATCATCTACATAAAATACATCATAGACCAAAAATCTGGAACAAACTTCCAAGAAACTGCAAAACTGCAGAAACACAGAGTTCCTTTAAATCAAAGCTAGACAACCATTTTCTATTGAACTGTTTTTAAACAGATTAAAAACAGCTGGAAGAGCTCAGAGGCAAAAGATTGTCTATTTAATGGTTGCTAAAACAAATAAAAGCAGAATGTCGTCTCTACATTATCAGATTAACTCATCAATATTACTAACTTACTGTAGAGGAAAAGCTTGACATTTTTTATGAGAAGTGAAGGAGTTTTAGCGTTTTTGTAGATTTAGGGGAACATTGTGAACCTAATTATGTGTTTAATATTACAGCTCAAAATTGTTTTTTTGACGTGTGCAGATCCACAGTGTTCTTAATTACTAGACGGGGGGTGAGCACTTCAAAGTTCTCACCCCGATTTCCATGGGGAAGCCTTCACGTGTTCATCAGTCCTCTTGTCAAGTGACAAAGCTGGTTAGCAGGATTTGTTTTAAGTCTGTACCACCTACTGTTGTTTTTGTGGCTATGGAAGTTTTTCGTGTGAAACGAGGACTGTGTGTTTAAACTTTGACCTCGGCCTGTCTTTGGGTGTAGATCTCAGCAGATTACTGGACTGTAAGCTGATGGAAAAAAAGGACGGAGCGGCTGGCTTAATGAAAAACAGACACACTTAATTAACTGACGAAGATAGGAAATGAGCTGTGTAGACGGTTTGCCTTAGCTTGGTGGAAACGTATTTGTGTTGCAAGTTTGCACACAGCAACTTTAATGTGTCTCTTTCAATGCTTCGGTCTGATTCTTTGGTCTTCTGTTGACCCGAAGAAAAATGTAAAATAGTTTAGAATTAGAGTCGCTCTAATTTCCTAGAACTTCTCTGTTGTTTTTCCGACCTCTTTTTCTCACTGCCACTTTCTCCTGCTGCTTTCCATTAATGTATATTTCCAGTTTTCATACCATTAATTTTGTGTTGCCTCCATTTTATTTTCCATAGAAAGCACACCTGGCCTTTAGCTTCTGCGATTAGCTTTGTCTCTTTTGTGGATGAAGTTGTTGACAGAGCAATTGCAACCATAGGCCATGTGTGATTTTTGTTTTCTTTTTCTATACAGTACACTTTGAATGGGCAAGCATACATTCACAGCCTTTTACTTTAAAGGAATAATCTTTAATTTGAGAACATCAGGATTAACAGTGAATTTTTAACTCAAAAAGTGTCTAATAATCTTTAATATGCGATTTATTGTTTATATGGGGTATAAATATGAAAGGGAAAGACTGCTTAGAGATTGGATGTCTGTTCCCAAGTTTTCAATGTTAGATTATGCTGCTGGAATAACACTATATCTGCTGGTGTGTAAATCTGAACAGTACATAGGAACAAATGTGAATATTTAATGACAAACATGACTCCTTCCTTTTAGTGTCCTGATTAAACACAATGCCCCATGAAGGTCAACATGTGTTCACATACTCAACTCACTCAGACGTTTCTGATACCATGTGGGCTCTCAGAGGAAGAACCATGACAGAAAACCACAGGGGAACAGCCAGCGAGCCCTGCCCTGGAAGAGCTGCTCCTCCCAGGGTGGCAGACCTATTGAAGCCTGGGTGGAGGTCCGGCGGGTGGTGGAGGAAGGAAGCGGAAAGCCTGGAAGGGAGGGTCCTCAGCTCTGAGAGGTCCTCATAGCAGCAACCGACAATATCCTTCTGGCGTCTCGCACACATGGAAACGCGCCAACTGTATGCATCACTCATCACCCTTGGCGACAGAAGCAGCTTCCTCTTTCAAACACTCGCACACCATGCCAATATCAACACACCCACATTGTGTTTAATCTGTGTTAAGATGCAGCTTAGTGCAGTAATATTTTATGTGAAAGTACTGCCTCTAGTCCCAGATACAGAAATCCTAAGATGACCTTCTATACTTGAAATGAACACAGATCCTGGCCTGAATACATTGTGTCTAGTGTCTTATGTAGTATAGCATTCAAACTCCTTGTACTTTAGGTTTTGTCACACTACAACCATCCATCCATCCATCCATCCATCCATCCATCCATCTTCTTCCGCTTATCCGAGGTCGGGTCGCGGGGGTAGCAGCTTCAGAAGGGAGGCCCAGACTTCCCTCTCCCCGGCCACTTCTTCCAGCTCTTCCGGGGGAATCCCGAGGCGTTCCCAGGCCAGCCGAGAGACATAGTCTCTCCAGCGTGTCCTGGGTCTTCCCCGGGGCCTCCTCCCGGTGGGACGTGCCGGGAGCACCTCACCAGGGAGGCGTCCAGGAGGCATCCTGACCAGATGCCCAAGCCACCTCAACTGGCTCCTCTGGATGTGAAGGAGCAGCGGCTCTACTCTGAGTCCCTCCCGGATGACTGAGCTTCTCACCCTATCTCTAAGGGAGAGCCCAGCCACCCTACGGAGAAAACCCATTTCGGCCGCTTGTATCCGCGATCTCGTTCTTTCGGTCACGACCCAAAGCTCATGACCATAGATGAGGGTGGGAACGTAGATCGACCGGTAAATCGAGAGCTTCGCTTTTTGGCTCAGCTCTTTCTTCACCACGACGGACCGGTACAACGCCCGCTTAACGGCAGACGCTGCACCAATCCGCCTGTCGACCTCCCGCTCCCTTCTTCCCCCATTCGTGAACCTCCTCGGTTGCAGAAACTGGCTCTTGGGACGTGGAATGTCACACTACAACCAAAAACATTAAAATATCTATTTGGGATTAGATGTGATGTGACGCACAAAGAAACAGATAGTTGTGAAGTGGCAGTAAAATGAATCATTAACTTTTTCTCCCCAAATAAAAAGTGTATCTATGTTTGTATTCAACTCATTAAATCAGTAAAATCACCTTTCTCTGCAATTAGAGCTCCAGTTATTTTGGGGTAGGTCTCTTCTTTTCCACCTTTCTACACTTAAACTGAAATTTGTTACCTTTTTGGTGCAAAATAGCTCAAGTTCAACCCAGTTAAATGGGAAACATCTCAATCTTGCATTAGATTCTGAACTGGATCTTGGCAGGAACTTCAACCAGAAGAATACACTTTGTAGTGCTGGCCTCTAACAGACTTAGCTCCATCCATCGTCCCATCAACTCGGACCTCCTTCAATGCCTTTGCATAAGAAAAGCATTCCCCTCAGCATGATGTGGCCACCACCAAGTTTCACCATGAGTTTGGGATGTTAATTTTTGACCACATGCACTTTCGATGCAGGCCAAAATATTCAGAAGATTTGAAAAATAAACAAGATTTCTCATGTCTATCTTTCAACAATTGCTTTCTTCTTGCCACTCTTCCATAAAGTGACACATACTTTAAGTGGATTTTTATATGTATTTTTTTTTAAATTCTTTAACTTTTACATTTATGTACTAATATGAGTCAGTGTTAAAGCCTAATAAAATAGTTTCTGGTTACAACACATCAAAATGTAGAAAGGTTCAAGGTGCAAAATATTTTTGAAAGGCACTGTAGATATTTTTGCAGAAACTGAGAAATCAGTTGTCAGAATTTAATACACGCTGTATTAAATTTACACACATGCATGATGTAGATTACAGTATTCACAATAAAATAAACCCAGAGACCCTCTCAAGCTGACAGTTCAACCAATTACCAAAGGCATGTCTGAGGTTTCCCCACAGCAAAGATGACAGTCAAAAATGAAGGTGTTTTAAGGTTCCCAGAAGAAGAAGAAGGAGAAAACCCACTCATGCGGTTCTGGTTTTGTTTTCTGCTGTCACTGAAAAACAGACTTTGCAGAGCCTTTGGTTTGTTTGGCCTGCTGGACGGCTCCTGCAGGCCAAGAATGTTTGTTCTGGTACGAGATGATGAAAGTGATGACGGCCGTGCAGATGGCTTCAGTAGTTACTGCAGAGGAAAATAACTTTCATGGCGATTCTGGGATACAGAGAGAGTGATGCAGAAGGACAGAGTCGAGAACCATCACAGCCAGAAACAATCACCGTTTCTGAAAAGATGTGATTTTTACAATCACAAGTTAGCAACTGTAACATCAATGGTCATGTTTTACAAAAATATGCTGCTTCTTAGTGACTGTCCACTGATTAACTGTCAAGTCAGCAGTTTTATGCTTGAATGTTTGTGTAAGAAATAGCATTTCTTACACATTTTGTTTTTTTTACAAGTTTAAAAATAAGAGATGCTTAAAAAAAAAGTATTTTAAAGGAAAAAGGAAACTCGAGGGCATCGAGAACACAGCCAAAAGCTGCAGAAAGTTGTAACAATATTACATCTGGTGTTCCAGAATCCACTTAAATTAGCAAATTATCCTGTGTGGAGCAGGATTATGGGAGAAATGCCTCAGCTGAAACAGAAGGTAAAGGACAAAAGTAAAAACTGCACTAAAGAAAAGCAATGCGTTACTTGACAAACTTTATGCTCCCTCTGTGGTCTGGCTGTTGTCTCCATGCACAAGCTATCTGACCAGCCTTCACCCAGTTGTTTCATAACCCTAGGGCTAATGAAGAGACCGTTCATTTCGTACAGATGATCTCTGATTCTGTTTTCTGCGTTCATCACATTACCGTGAAAAGGTCTGTGTTCGTCAGTCAGAGACTTTGGGTTCAGTTGATGCACTATCAGTCATCCAACTTCCAGTTTTCAAAAGAACTATGTCAGCAGAGGTAAAAAGCAGCTTTTAAAATTACTTTTATGCTTAGAAAAATTTTCAGTTTGTTTTATGTTGCCCATTTGAGGCTGAAAACACTTGAAATAAACATGTAAATTACCCAAAAGAATCCAGAGAACAGCCACAAATTGTGTCCAGTGGACATCGTCTATGGCTCTCAAAAGGCCACTCAAATAACTCATAAAATCTGCATAATAACTTCCATGTTTCTATTGTCCTTTTACAATGATAAATCGATGGTGTAAGAAACACTTTTGGTATGAAATCACACGGCCCTGGCTGTGGGACAAACATCCAAATCACATGATCACAAACTGAACACTACACCTCAAAATGTGTCAAATTAGCTGCAGGACATGAACGCTCTCTGACTTGAATGAGGTCTTTGCATTTCACACTTTGCTGAAAATCTCCATAACTACTGCTGGGCTCATAAAACAATGTTGGCAAATGCAAAAGAAGGAAAAACTCAAGAACAACAACAAAAAAAGCGCATAACTGGGGAATCTCTTGCAAAGAATGTGTTGATCCTTCACATTTCTAGTTTTCATCTAAGAAAAACTAGTTATTAAGATTTACTTTGGACCCAGAGGTAACCACTGTGCTCCCACAGACTTCTTTCTATAGATTTCACTTAATGAATGCTCACATTTTTGCTATAGTTGTTGATAATTTTCAATTTCAGCTGTGCCGTCAGCCTAAATAGGACTGAACTTCATAAAAAAATAATATAAAAAGCCCATCTCCTCTTATTTCTCTCCTTCTTAATTACTGCAAATCAGAGTCAGGAGCTCCTCTGCATCTGTCAAGGAGGGGACAAAATACTTTCCAGATGACGTTCAGCTGGCAGCTTGTCCATCTCCCCATCTCTGTTTGTCTCGGCACGTCAGAGACGAAGGGACGACTTCAGCCTGTATCGTTCCTCGGCTTCTGTCTTTTCTTTCTCTCCATCGGCTGTCAGGAAACATCCGGTTCCCATTAACCGGGTTCCTGCTCTGGACTTCATCCAGCCGTCGTTTGGAGCAAACGCCATGTGGTTTTCGACTCCTGCGCCTGTTTTTCCAGAAGATTTGCTGACATTTACTGGCTCAATCGCGTGTTGCTGAAAGCTACGTCAAAGCATATTAGTCAGAGACGGACAATAAATATATATTCAAGCAATGTGTGATTGTTCTGTTTAGCCTGCTGATAACGCCACTCAACAATTGTCTCTCTCTTACTCAGAGATTTCTGGTTTCCACATTTCAAATTAAACGTTGGCCTCAACCTCTCCTCTTTCTGCAGGTACCGACCTGAACAGACTTACATCAAATTAATCCTCCTGCCTGATACCTTCTGCAAACAAAGGATCATCTAAGCGTATGCTTGAATACCTCACGTGCAAATTCTTTGGAAAATACTCCGGGCAGAGGAATGAAAATGTAAGCAACACGGTAACCTGCTGCCAGCATCTGTCATTCTCCAGTTTGACAATACTTAATCCACTAAGAGGAATGAAAAGGGTTAAAGGGTGTTTCACCGTGATAATAGGTGCTATGTGGGTGAAAGGTGGGACATCAACCAATGGCACTGACTGAAAAGTTGCCTGATACGAAGAAATCGGTTGGTTGAATTCAACCACCTTTCTGGCAGAATTATTTTAAAAGAAGTTTAAATTCAGAGACAAAATCTGAAGGTGTGTGTCTTAAAGAGAGAGAAAGAGAAAAAAACATTCTATAACTTTTACTAGAAATTAGTATGACCTGGGCAGACAAAGCAGAACAATCCTGGACTCGACTGTGGAGCTTTTGTGGAGTTCATTGTCTCCCGTTGAGATACAATCTTTCAGAGCCTCCCTGCAATTTTACCTGGCTGGTCTCAGAAATAGCCTGTCACACCGGCCCATTCATTCTGATCCGAACCACAGACCAGAGTTCAGTGTCTGGCTTTAAACTACAGAGCTGCGGAGGAAAAGTAATTGCTGCACTATCTAGGAACAAAGCCAGTGTGAACTCTGGAGCCACAGAGAAATTACAGACTTCTTGTATATAATGCCTGCGGAGACAAGTCACAGCTAAAAGAAAGAGAAAATGTTCTGATATACAAAGGCTTAAAATTAAAGACAGCCTAATTGGAAGGTTACAATTATCAGAGTTTAGAGAAAAATAATTCTTCACCACGATCTTCTTTAATCAGAGTGGCTAAAGGTAAAACATAAAAGTCTATTTAATTACTAGCGAAGACTTAGTTGGTACATGTCTTACTCTGTACCCTGCCGGAGTGTGTAATGTGTAAAAACAGATTAAGAGATAACTAGGTTTCCACTTTTTCAGCTGCAGAAGCGCCGTTTTGCAACTATAACAAGGAATCCCTCTGGACCATGGCTTTACAGTGTTTGTTGTAAACAAACACCGCTTGATGCACATAGTAGTAATAGATTAAAGGTGGAAACTATGAATTGCTTTGATACATTTAAGGTTGAATCTTTATTTTAGAGATTTCTGTGACCCTTACACACAGGGATCACACAGGAAATGGAGAGAGAGAGAAGTTGGGGGAAAGATGTAGCAAAAATCCCAAGGATGCAAATAGCATAATCTTGGTACTGTGAGTGTGAGTTCAGTGGTTCTGTGTTCCTGAGCTGCCAAGTGAGGTAAAGATATTTGGGTTTCAACATATGAAACCCAAATGTGTGACTTAATAGTTTAACTGTTGAACAGATGGAGAATTAAGAGAAATCGCTCCTTTTGGAAGACCAAGTTCATCCAAAAATGAATCCAAACTTTATGCTCACAAACAACATAAAGGGTGGGGTTGGGGGGATGTCCTGCAAACTTTTTATATCCAGTCTTCAGCATATATCCTGGTAATGCTTTTTTTGCAGGTTAGACTCCACCAGGGCAGCCATTTATCTCAGATCCTGTTTGTGTTGAGTCACAGAAAGGAGTGGGGGATCCGATTTAGGAGCCTCTTTATTTTTTGTGTCTTCACATCATGACCTACAGCGAGCGCTGGAGTGGAGCGCGAAGAGGCCAGGATGAAAGTCAGCTCCTCTGCGTCTGTGGCCATGGTTCTCAGAAAAGGTCGGATTGCTTCCTCTGCATCACAAATCTTTGACAAGCGGAAGAGTATAGAAAATTGTGTAGTAAAGCAACATGTGGTCCTTCCACTGGACAAAAAGTATATTTGAGTGGCCCTGTGTATATTTCATGGTTTACAGAGAAAGAAACAAGCGACGCACCCAGCTCTGCTTTCCACTATAATTCTCATTTCTGCCATTGCTACCCTATTTATGTCTCTCTTCAATTGGACATCTGGAGACAATCTGGACGCTGTGCGTTCCTGTGTCTGTTTTTGCATCTCCTGAAATGCTGACTTGGAGGTTTTTACGAGGGCAGACAGGGTTGAAAAGAGGGATGCACAGCGAGGGGGAAAGGGCTTTCCACAATGACTAATTCTGGTTAATCTAGTTGGGGGAAGAAATGTTTGGAGTCAAGGTCGGGAGATTATGATTTTTTTTCCCCTCCACGGTAGCTTCTACTTCTTGAGCTGTTTGGTGCCTTGAACAGATGTCTTGTAACATGTAGAAACCAGAGACTTCAATGGCCCAATCAAAGTTGAGGCACAAACCCAATTGATAATTCGTAGCAAGACTTTTTATTTTTTTTAAATCTGTCCTCAATCTGCTTTGTCTTAGCCACTATCGCAAAATCTCAACATAATGCCTTCAACTCAAGGCGTATGAGTACTTTGGCAAAACACTGCATATATGCACAAACACAATAACCCGTTAATAGCACATTTGCTTGTTCTCCAGCCTACAAATACTTTCCCTCTTTCACTGCATTAGCATGTGGCAATGTCAGCAGTAGGTGCCAAGCCAACGTTCTCACAGTGGGATTGGTGTAAGCACAGCCGGAGCCAGGGCCAGAGGACAAGGTCAGCGGCTGCAGCTGTTCACATGTCCTCATCCTTGAAGCAACCATGACCTCACCACGAGCGCTGGTTCTACCTCACTTCAAGGGTGAACCTTGAACTTCACAGCTTAAAGCTTAGCCAAGCTGAGATCTTTTATTTAAATGCTGTTTCTCATTGAAGGTCTTGGATAAGTTCTTAATGGTGTGTTAAGTGACATAGAAAGGAGCGTTTACTGGTTGGGCTCCACCAAACTGACTTCAGAATGTCACGAAATCCTTTTATTAAACCAATATCAAAATCCGTAAAGCTCTTGCGCTGACAGCTACAAAGTGTGTCCTTTTCTGCATATCATTAAGGATGCAGACTCTTTTACTCTAAGCAAAGACCTTTCATTCCTTTATCACTTTGTTCACCCTGAATTCCCCCTGATAGTGTCCAGAGGCTCTGTTTTTCATCATCCGTAACTTAATGGCCCCTAATGCAAAGCAGTCGCCTGGATCATGTTCTCGGCCCGATAATACCTCTGAATGCGCAGCAGAAACAACCAAACACATCCCGTTTGGGTTCCTTACTGATAAAAGTTAACACACCATGGAGTAAAACACAAACATCCTAATTCAATCAAGCACTACATTATGTCCTTGTCTCTGAGTTGAAATTCACTATATTTGGAAAATTGTAGGGGATATTTCCCTTGCCTGGATCAGCCTATCAGACTCCTGACTGTTTATTTGGTGTTAAGAGGGAATTCCTTCAAGGGATTTGACTTTTCCACTTAAAAAGATTGTTCCGGGACTCGAGGGTCAAAAGTCCGTTCTGTGTCTTTGACGTTTGTATTCTGCGGCTGGATGCTTTGAGGGCCTGGTTTGAGCACAATTCTGACAGAAAAGCTTTTGGGACTTGTTAAATTTGATTAATTTCTGAACTTTTATGCACTCAGCAGGATTTGAGTTACATTTCTTGGATTGATATGCTATGTTGAGCTAAGTTAATGTTTTTAATCCAGTGAATCTAATAATGGAATCAGTGATCTCAATAAAAACAAAAGAATCTAAAGGTTTTCACACACTTTTCAGGATTAAAATTTATTTAATAATACATTCAGCAATACATGGGAAAATTCATAGGCAACTGGTAATTATGGTCAAAAAGCTAATATCGATTTACCAATGATTTAATCAAGTAAAGAGACATACTAACTATCCTGAAAACAGAAACTAATGCTAATCCTACACTACACACCACATCTAAAAGTGGAAATAAATCCATCAATTGCAAAAATTAAGTTCATTTCATGTGGGTATTACAGCTTAAACTTAATACCCAACAATTATCTTAAAAGGAGCAAGGATTCAAAGTTTCTGAACCACAAGAGATCAGAAGGCTTAAAACACCAGAACGACTGAGACGAAGTAGGAAAAAAACAAACATAAAAAAGTGCAGTCAATGATCCAAGGGGTTACAGGTCGACATCCCGCTGGAACAAAATCTGTCTGAATTATAATATACTGGAGCTTGAGGGTTGAATGTCTTCTCAGTAGGAGAGGTCATTTTGTCTCATCTGTCAGCACATACTCCAACGTAAGGCCGGTTTTGTGTTAGCCATGAATTGATGACAGGAAGTTGCTACCCATCGGCAAACTGTGTCACTCAGCCCTACGGCATGGCCTCTGACACACTGACACACTGACACACCAAACAAAAAAACTCTGCTCACAGATAAATCATTGTCAGAAGGCTAAATGGGGCAGTCAGTAAACAGAGAAGTGGGTCAGCGCCCTGTGGCAATCGTCAGTGTGCCAGCATAGCAGCATAATTACCAGAATACCCCGAAAGAACCTTCCCAATTGGATAATCGAATATCCAGCCTGAGCTTTATTAAATGTTGTCCTTTTAGCCTTATTGCTGAGTATAACCGCAGCTGTTTGAATAAAAACTTGTTCAGGAACCAGATAAGTGACCCAGAATTTTAATTGCTATTTTGTTACATGAAGGTCAAATAGTACATGCGAGCGGCTACATGGTTCATGTCAGTAAGGCAGCTAACATCAACAAACAGTCTTACTCTGTCCGTAAAGGCCCTGTGCACATGTCTTTATCTGCTCTGACACACCACAGCACTTCAGCAGAGTGTCTCCTCCACCTTCACACATGTCAGAAGACATTTGTGGACTTTACTAACAAGAAGCACTTAGAAGCTGCTCCCCCCCGAAAGAAAAGGTCTTAATGTGCAGCAGTTAGAGTTACTAAATGACACAGAGTTGTTTTTCCAACAGTCATTTTAATGAAGCACGACAAGGAAATGTGAGATTTTCTCAGCACCATAATGACCCACAAAGTAAAGATTAGCACAACTGTCCTTCAAATAATATAAAAGATGCTAAGTTTTAAGATGCTAAGTTTTGCCCACCAAACTGAGAAATACATCATTGTCAACCACAATGACAATTGTTTTTAAATCTATAAAAGCAAACTTCAGTCCAAGAAAGTTACTTCACTGAATAAGTCTCTTTTCAAATGGAATTGTAAGGAAAGTATACAATTATGTACATTTTCATGGCAACATATAATGAATCAACAAGTTATGAATAACAGATTTTGCTAATATTTTGTACTTTCTATAGCAATTCTTCTTGATGGCCTGACAATCTTTAGAAATTTTACCAGTAAGCTAGCACCTAACGTGTCCATCAGCCCATGTTATTAGCAGTTACTGCAAAACGTTTTTCAGTAATTTGAGCTTCCATGATGTGAAATTCCCACTCCACCATATCCCAAAGATGCTCTACTTTATTGAGATCTTGTGACTGGGGAGACCACTGGAGTACAGCGAGCTCAAGAAACCAGTGTGAGACTATTTGGACACTGTAACATGATGTATAGTCCTGTTGTAAGTAGGCATCAGAAGATGGAAAAATTGCAGTCATAAAGGGGGAGTTTTGACCCCAAAGGGTCAGTCTCTACACTGAAATATTGTTTTTCTCTCTTCCAAGTAGGATCCTATCAGGTGGAAAGCTTGAAGAAAACAAGATGTTGTGGAATGTGATTCTTCAGGGAGTTAAATCCATCACCAGAGGGTGTGGATATTGCATGACATTCAGATATAGTTTACCTCCATATCATTCCTTGGTTGGAAACATCAGCTCAAGCAAACGTTTCAGATAACCTGATTAACAAGTTACTGTTTCATTCTCGTCCTATTTTACAACTTAATCTTGACCTGCCTGCTCGCCTCTCCTCTTCCTTCCTCCCGTTTTTTTGGGACATCCATTGCCTGTCTGAATGTTCTGAGGCAGGAATGTGTTTTTGTAACCCACATCCTTTCACAAAGCACATGTGTGTTATTTACAAAACTGGAAAGGCATCTGAAGTGCTCACATACTTCTGCTATTCCCTCCTTTTCCCCATCAATAGTCAATCTTCAGCCTTTATACTTTTGGCCCACTCTTTTCCATCTCAATATTCCTGACAATATTCCCAAGCAGCAGGAAATCTAATCAACAAGGGAGTGTCCTGACAGATTCTTGAAGGTGAAAGTTAAGTTATGGCTGGCAGTACAATACTCAACCTCCATCTGATGGAATTTCATGAAAACAGAAGTCCTGCAGCTGGAGAAAACCAAGATTTATTTTTTGTGTAACAAAGGGTAACATTGAGCATTCACAATGGAGATTGTAAAAAATGAAAAAGATGGTTCCTGTCGTCTGTTAAAAGTATAAATTGAAACTTTTTGATTCTAAGAAGTAATAGAAGTAAAGAAAGTTCTTCCAGCTCACCAGTTGTGTTTCATGTTTCCATTAATTAAGAATCTTAGTTTTTGCTTTTAGCTCTTTTAAAGCCATATTGCAAATTTTCTATGAATAATCTATATAATTGTATACATGGTGCCAGGAACCATTTTTAGCCAAAACAGTGTGGAAATTTCAACATTATCAACATTTTAAAACAGGGGTATGCACTTCTAAAGGGCTGTTAACCTGCAGACTTTAAATACATTCCTTGCACCAACATGCTTATTAGCATGCCATCAAGTTTGGCAAAGGGCTGGTAACTAGCCAGGCATCTGATTCAGTTTTGCTGGTGCAGATACATCTAGCTCAGTAGCTCTTCGGATCAGGAGTTGAAGATCCCTATTTTAAAAGGTCAAAATGAAAGGGTTGACCAATTCCAGTCTCAGCATTTGGTCCTGGTTGTTTTAGATGTTTCACCAGATCAACATACCTGAATAAAAGAACTGCTTCATTAGCATGCTCTGGCAGAACCTAGTGACACACCGAAGAGGTAATTCAGACATCTGAATGTTGCTGCAGAGACATCTTAAAGATGTAGGACACTGACTCAAAAAATGCAGTTATCCTCCCATTGTGTTATCCAACATCCCATTGCAGAATTAAGATAAAGATTATGGTAAGGGAAGGGTCAGATATCACTCCCCTGGCAACATTCTCCAGCTCAGTCTCCCAATGGCTTCCTAGGCCATCAATAGTCCCTCATGTAATCTTGGGATCTGTCAATCAGACCAATGAGCTTGACCGAGCTCTACTTCAAGCTCTCTCTAGGTAGAGCTCCTCACCACCAAGAGAATCAGAGATTAGAAGGATCTGCATTACTGCAAACTAGGCCACAAATCTATGGTGCAGCTTTAGGGCCAAAATTAATACTATTGCACACCCAATTGTAGCTATTTCAGTATATGTGTTCTGATTGATGATATGCCTCACTGTACTAATGGTCAGCAGAGGAAATGGGCAACACAGCATGTGACCAGCCTCTGCATGCTAAGTCACTAGCCTTGCAAATGCCAATGAAAGTGAGTTGTCTTTCTTATCTGCCAGAGCTGGTCTCTCAGTTTCTGATGCTGGTTGCTCGGCTGCCAGCGTTGGCCTATCATTAATCATTAATCAGATATAGCCTTCTACACCAAGGCAGTAGGTATTGTTGGGCGCGCAATGCCAATTTGTCTATCCATCTTCCGCTGCATCCTACAAACACTTGTGAACAAGACACCGGCAAGAGGTGGAAACTGATCCCTGATCTAGAGGGAGCACATTGAATTTTCCAATTGCCTCGGGAGTAAGAGCTTTAAACCTCTGGAGTATTCACTGAAGGTCATGGTTTGAAGACCTCAACAGAACCCTATCATCTGGTAAAAGGCAAAGATGTGACCCTGAGGTTACAAAACCAGACGCCCTTCTCCCCAGAACTGCACCTTAAGATCCTGTCCATTAACCCCTCAGGGTCAGAAACAAGGGGCAGCTCAGGAAGAGTCCAACTTGCACCCGCAACAAGCTTGACAATGCTGGACAACAAACTTCCTATGAATTTACAAGACACCAAGTCTTTCAAAGTATCCTTTACACTCCATACTCTGGCAACAACCCCTAGAAGAAACATTGATGTACAATACATAGAACTCTGCAACAAATTGATATTAAATGCAACATTTCTGTGCATTCATGTAGTTTTAGGCTAACATAATTGTACCCACATGTCACCAGGACTTGACTGATTTGTGTTGTGCAAATGTGTATTTCTGATTAGTTGTGAGGTGATGAAAGATAATCACTCTGGAGATTTACAAACAGGATTGCAGGCACGATGCAACATGTTTCTGGTGTCGAGTTATTTTAGGTTTCTTTGACTACCTTGTTTGTTAGTTTCCATTTTCTTCTACTCCACCTAAAGGCTTGACATCTTCATCTGCTAACAAAAGATGATTAATTCCTACAAGTTTCTTGAATCATTTTAACATGTAGACATAAAACTATTTCTGTCAGCACATCCAGTGGAAGCTTATATGTTTGCTGGCTGGAGATATTCAAAATACTTAGACAGAAATCCAAGTTAAATGTGAAACTGGCTACGTTTATGATCCCTCTGACATTTCAGCTGCAGAATACAGATGTGTCTACATTATATGTGGTCTATATCTCCTTGTTCTTTATTCAGCCTGTTGCAACTGGCTGGTCCCAAACAAAACAGAGACCTGAGCTGAGCAGACAGTCATGGGGGTTGGCTCACACAGAGAGAAAAGTTGAAGCCAGTAACCTTATCTCCCTTCAGCAGTAGTTGGTGATAGCGCTTAGAAATGGAAAATAGAAGACAGATGAGAATAAAAGAAGATCAGAAATGTCAGATTGTTTCTGCTGCCTCAATACTTTCTGGCCCTAATCTGTTCTGCAGAACTAGCAAAGGAAAAGGTAAAAAAATATATAAAGGAAATGCACGAATCAGTGACTGAAATTCATGCATATCTGATGACACCATTGAACATATGATGAATGTGGGAGTTACATCTGGCCAGAGATGCATCATGGGGTGATCGGTCATTCAGCATTTAGCCATCGTCTTCCATTTCTCACGCCATCATCCTTCCATCACTTCATGTTGTCTTTGTCTTTTCCGGCAGCAGTAACATCACGTTGTTGATTACGTAATGAGTGTGATGTGAAAAGAAGTGTGTAAATTGATGTGTTTCCAATAACCAAATTTGTTTTCATAATTCCAATTATATGGTCAATGGAAACACAGCTATTCTCAGCTAAGTTCCAGCTTCCCAGATGTGCACATTGATGTTTGAATATTTAAGAATTTTAGCTTAAAAATGGTTCATGTGACTTGTGGTGTACATAAGTTTGTTAGTCTGGTATGCTACACAAGTTCAGTCCATTTCCCATTTGGTGTGGTTGTTTACACCTCTCATCCTGTTCAGTTTATGTCTTCTAGTCATGTTTAAGCTGAAATCCAAACAATTCTCACTCAAAGCATTGTATAGAAGGCAGAAAATTGGCATTATATCCTTAAAGACCTCTGTGGCATAGTGTGAGATCGGTGAATTGGGTACTGCTGTCTAATTCTTGTGTTGCTCACAGAACCAACGACCTTTCTACTAACAGGTGGCCTTCCCTACTCTCTACTTTATGAAAAGCATAAATGGCCCCAGAAAACGTACTGCACATACAAACAAGACGACAGAAATATTTACACACACACATGCAGTTTATATATTGTGGCTATGGCTGGCACCAGATGATGTGTGTGTGGAAACACCAGACTAACCCTGTGGGATGAGCTGTCAGTCTCAATGTGTTACATGAGTGATGTCAGACGGCGGGCATTATTCCCGCGGTGGGCTGGGAAAAGAGTTGGTGCAAAAATGGCTGTTTTTCTTGCCTGTGAAGGAGTTCAGACTTGGTGTGGGGTATCTCTGTCCATCTGCTGGCCCCTTGGAGTCTAAAGAGTCTAAGGAAACAAGAAAGGTCTCAATTGAGAATTTGCTGACACTGCTTTAGGATTCAGTCTAGGTTTTGTTAGGTGAAAGGTAAAAGCAAAAGCATTCAAATTTATGGTTTTACAGTACTTATGCATTAAAGTCCTTTTGATGAGTGACCAGAGTCATGAGAAGGGCAAAATTGTCTGTTTTGGCCTCAAAAAACACAAAACATTTGGAGAAGATGATGAAATTGAATCAGAGGAAGCCATAGCTTAGTATTCTTTTTCACCTCACAGATTAGTTCGGTCTTCATTTATAACGTACAAGTTAAAAACTTTTAAAATGATCTATTTTCATCTCTCACACCCTCAATAACTTTAACAAAGACGTGTAGCCTCTATAGGTAGATGACATACCGCTGTAGGGATGTAATTATTATAATCAGAAGATATCTTGATTTCAGGAGTATAATGTGCTTGTATTTGACACCAATACCTAATAGAATTACATGTATAAATACAATTTGCATAACTCTCCAATATCAGAGGTTTTATTAAAGATTTTTACCCTTAAGAAAAGTTTCTTTGAAGATATCTGTCTGACATTTGGCTTATTTTCATGTGTAAAAAGATGCTGATGAAGATACATCTTCGTGCAAAGATCCAGTCCAAACATGTCTTTGATGGATCATAATGTGCTCTCAAATGAGCTTCAGGGCTATGAAATGGCATCCACCTGTTTCCAGTTTGATACCGAGATTAGCTCGTGAGACTAGGAGAATGTTTTTGGCTTTTTTTTCTCCAATGCCTACAAAGCAAATACAATGCATACTTCTCTAAGTTCACTGCCCGCAGCAGTCTTCACATCCCCTCAACTCTCACGTTTGGTTCAGGAGGTAGAAGATAATTGTGAAGTGGAAAGAAAAGGTACACATGGTGCCTATAACCAAAACAGAGTGCGGTGGGGAAAAGAAAAGAAACCTCCGGATGCAATAAGGTAAGAAACTCAGGAAACCCAGGAGCCATAGATGGAGAGTAATTGGGGGAGTAATTAGTGCAGGTGTGGTAATTAGCAGGAATATTGTCAGCTGTGAGAGGAGCAAATATGAGATGCTGAGAGAAAGAAACTGAAAGCATGAAGATCTGGTGATCACAGTGTCCATAAGAGGAAAAACCAGAACCCAACGGAACATGAGAATGAATAGCAACTAAAAAGAAACAGAACACAGCAGAAATCCAGAACATAGAGTTATGGTACTACAATCCAAATCAGAATTAATACCTAAAGAACTCACATAAGGAATCTTAAACTTGTAGATAAACATAGTGGTGGCAGCATCATGCTGTGACTTCAGATCAGATTTTTAGTTGTAACAAAAGAGAAATACAACCCCTCTGCTTCATAATAATGCACAATTTGATTTGAAATCCTAATAAATTCTAATAAAGCTTGTTTAGGTGTGTATTTATAAAGTGAAATGGGGGCAAATACTTAAGGCACTGTATTTTTGTGTTTGGTTGAATCTCAGTTCATGGAAACTAACTTCTATGGCAAACCTTCACAAACCTGGATGATTTCCCTCTTAAATGTTTGTATTCTGGGAACCTCCTCTGTATGAACCACCGAGATAAATCATTTAAACTTAAGAACTTTATAGTTAAACTACTTAACCCCCTTGCCCATTATGATAGACTTATAGGAGAGCTGCTGGCCAGCTGAACGCTGACTGTCATGACAGATGAAGGAGTTTGGGGGATTCTTTGGAAAGTAGCCGTCCACACATCCTGCCTGCTGCAGCTGGACTCTGACTTGATCTCCCAGTGGACACACAAAACCCAAAATCATCATCTTAGGCTCAACTTGCATTATCTTCTTAGTTACCGTTTTGTTTTCCTTGCTAGATTTGTCTCATTTAGGGAAATTCTTCACTCTCGGCATGTTTAACCTTGTCAAGAGGAGGCCGAGTTAGCTGAACATGATTCTCCTGCTTCTTTTGTGACCTCTGTCACTGAGGTCAACCTTATTTTTTCTTTATTTATTTCAGTCTCAATAGTTTCCGGCTCGCTTCGGCTCCAAACCGCTGAGCCATATGTCTGCTGGGCGTCGAATCTCCATCGATGTGGGTGAGCTGAGGTTCAACGCCTGCTGCGTCCCAGAGCGCCCTGAACTGTATGTTATTTCCTTTGCTGGCAGAGCTGAACAGAAACATGCAAACCTAATACTTTTTTTTACATGTTGCTTATTTCAAATGTCTGGAAATGAGATTAGATGAAGCCCCGGTTTTCAGGGTGTTCTTAAATTAGCAACACAGCAGGGCAGGGATTAAATTGCCACATGCCTCCTCCTTTCTTTGTCCGCTTCCATCAGATGGACGGGACAGGAGCAGGGGTCTTCGAGACCCCAAACGGGCAGCTGGATAAACACCAAGCTGCAGTCTGTGGAGTGGGAGGGAGCGATCCTGCGTTTTACTGATGGCTCCTCCGTGAGAAGATCCCTTAATCAGCATGTGGATGAGTCACTCGCGTGCGTAGGACGAACTGTCACTGTCTTCATTAGCTGCACCCACAATCCGGAATAAAATGCAAACCGCATCGCAAGTCGCTTTAAACAAACAACTCAGGTTTCTTGCTGAACTGCTGCAGCTTGCACTCAGCTGACCTTTATATGAGAAGAAGTTGTCTAAAACAAAATGAGCAAATGCGTTTCAAGACATTTTGTTTTCTTTTGGTCAATGTTTGCAATGACTAGCTTGCAAACGTATAAATGTAGTACCTCTGAAAATCAAACTTCAATGTATTTTCTTACCCTTTTACATAATAGACACAAAGTGGTGAATGACTTTAAAAACATGATAGGTCTGATATGCATATACATTTATACTCCATTACTCTGGGTTCCCTAAATAAAATCATCAGCTAATCTGAAACACATCACCTTTGTCCTGGTTTCAGTTTAGTGTTCAATTAAATTTTCAATTTGGTGCAATAAAAAAAACTCCATCATATTGCAGGATTCAAATGTTTATTCTACGTAAATTGACCTTTGAGTTCTTGTTCTGCCCTTTTGAGTCTGGAAATATCGCATCATTAAAACCTTTCTTGACAAACGATTTAATAAAAGCTCCTTTCACTATATTATGGTATAGTCTTCCTAAACACTATAATTTAGTTTTAATTGAAAATAAAGCTGAATACATGAGGATGCAAAACTTTTTAGGTATTTTTTGCTAGCATGTAGCATTTTCCTTTCTCTTCATAGCTACACACTATTTTGTGAAAAACATCAAACTCGTGTTTTCCATGAAAAAAACTGAAAAGGTTCAAAGGACATGACTTCTTTAAGACTTCACGATTTAAAGTTTAAGTTGTCCAAACATTTATTGATTTATTCTCTGACCTACCCTCAACTCTTTAGCTGCTAACCCCATGGCAGGTTTATGGTATGAAATATGGCCTACTGTTAGAATAACATGCCTAAAACCATTAAGCGATGCCAGAAGTACAAACTCTCGGTGTTATATGTCTTTTTTGATGGTCCACTTGGATTCAGTCATTGGTACTGATGCCACCCTGCAGCCAAATCCATCTAAAACCAGCGAATCAGTAAGAGAGTCGGGCCACTTCCTGGTTCCATGCCGATTCTTTTAATGCCATTACATCAGTTTTCTCTCACAGGCAAAGTTCTGGCACTCACACAGAACCTTTCCGCACTCTTTGTCTCTGTGTCCAGGACCAATGTGAGAACTGAAAATGATACTACAGTGAGTAATGAGTGAAATTTGCAGGGGTGAGCATGTGTGTGTGGAGTGTGTGTAATTCAATCCGGTTTAATGGGTAGCCTCTCACAGGACAAAGCCAAAAGCAGCAGGTGTGTGAGACAGAAAGACAGAAATGTTTATCTCGTTAGACTCTGATGGCTGAGTGACTCTGAATCCTCAAAGGATCCAATTAATGGTGGAAACAAAATGGATACGTGTAAAGAAATTAGTGTTTTGTACATAGTGCTCCAAGATGCTGTCGAGTTCTGGGTTTAGATTTCCACTAGTTTTGGTTTTACGGAGCACCCTATCATCAAACTAATTTAAATATCACACAACTATAACCTGAGTTAATAACAATTAAGGCGTTTGGGAAAATATTCTGTGGACTGACTAAACAAAGGTAACTTTTTAGATCTGGGATAAACCTAACCATTTAAAGATAGGGCTAAAACTCAAAAAATGTGGCTGAATTAGAATAATTTTGCAAAAAAGACTGGACCAAAGTAGATTTTAGGTTTAGTGAACAATAGGGCTAGGCTTGTCTATGGAGCTTTTTTCCTTGCATAAATTAAATAATCATTTTTAAACTGGCTTTTGTATTCAATCAGATTATTTCTGTCTAACATCACATTTTGTTTTGAAAATCTGAAAAGTGTAAGTGTGCTGGAAAAGTAAAAATCACCTGAAATCTGTAAGGAGGTGATTACGTTTTCACAGCACTGTAGGTCAGACCTCTGTTCCTCTTCTACCATAACTTACACCGACAGGCAGCAACACCTCATTTTAGCAGCTGGAACAAATTGGTCCGAAGCGAAGCTGAAATAAATCCCGACCAACACACGCTATAAAGGTGGAGCTTAGCTTCAGTCAAAACCAATGTTGACTTAACCCAGGCCTGCAAGCTGCCTGCCGTCCGCACTTCCAGGTTCAGTCTGATGTTCGGGCCTGAACTCTGATCTTTCCAGGTCGGCTGGGGCTAAGCAGACAGCATCCCGGCTGAGTGACACTGTTTTTCTTTGGGTAGCAGAGGCTGCTTGTTTAACAAGACAACCGTCGTTAACAGCAACAGGCGATGAAGAACAAAGCAAAGAGGTTTGGACGGAGTTCTAAACAGATCATGAAAATCTGAGTAAATACAAATATTGGGCAAGTTTCTTTTTGCATTCAGCCCATTTTTTCTGGAAAAAAACAAAACAAAAACAAAACCTCCTTCTTAGCTATTTATTGGTTCACCAAAGCTGCACGTTAAAATTAACCCATATGCATGAGTTTGCATGTGAATCTGACATCAAGTGGGTGAGGAATATTGACCTTTGCTTCTGCATATCCCATGAGACACCCACGCTCTGCAGACGCAGCATTAATCTTGTGGCCCATATGTGTTAGAAGTTTGTCCCGCTGCTTTAAAACACAGCTAGTTTGGGATGATCTCATTCTCGGTGAATGCCTTTGAAACACCCAGCTCCGAGCTGGTGCTAAAGCATCGTGGGGATGTGGAAAATTGTGAGCAGGTTTTTTAAATTTTTTTATGCTTCATTATATTTGCATTTGCAAAAACTATATGAATATCCACTAATATGGCAGATAACTGAACTGGCCCCAAGATTAGTGCACATGAAAATGGTGTGATGAAGTCATTCGTGTCGGTGTTGATCATTTAACCCATACAAATCATTGAAGTCAGGTATTCCAAACACTCCCCTGGTCACAGGTGTTTCAACCCCACACCCACATGCAGGCTGCTCCCAAAAACATTTGTGAAAGAATGGATGATGACAATAGGGGAGGGAAGGGTTATCTGTCTATGGGATTATCCACTGAGCTGCTGTTCTTTTCTTTCCCAGGCAGCACCTGGCAAACCTCCATCAAATCAAACCTGTAGACAAGCAGTCTGAACTTTGACCCTGTGTGGCAGTAGCAATCCTTTTAGAGTAAATCCTTTAGTTATTTGTGTTTATGTCTGTGTTTTCCTTAAAGGTGTCAAGCTTGAGTTCATCTTTGGAAAGAGTTTTCTATTATGGATCTGTCTTCACCTGCAAGGATGTCTGGGAGTTCCCTCAACAAGCCACCAACAAGTTCCCTCAACAAGCCACCTTTAAAGGTTAACAAGGTTCACAAAGAGCCTATTTTCACTTCAAGGACCTCCAATTACACTAGAATCTAAATGTTCCCCAAGCACTAGAACAACTTGAAGTTATTTAATGACCAATATTAGTCTTCCAGTCAAACAGCAAGACACAAACCAGTCCTCTGTCCTCTTAGAGATTCAATAAAACCAGAATCCTGAATCAAACACTCATTACAGAATCGAGAGTCATTCTTTTGTCAATAAAGAACGGTTCAGTCATGTCCAACGTGGTACAGTAAAAATTGTTTTGAAGTTTCTTTACCACTAAGATATTTCACATTCAACTGTTAGTGGGAAAAATTGACAATGACAGTAACTCAAAAATATTATTTTCCAACATCAGCGTATGACCTTCCAATGTGCTTCTGGAAATGGCCAATTAAATTCATTCATCAACGCACAAGTAATCCGTGTGAATAGCTCCCTCAAAAGAGTTGCAGCTCCACAGCAGTAGAGGATGGGTGGGTATAATCAAACCCTACAGGTTAGGAATGAAATGTCTGAAGGTAATCTTTGTGGGAAGGGAGACTTTTGACTTTATTGTCAAGAAGGAGAAATTATTATCCACAGACTAGACTCTCTACTCCTATTACCAAGTAGACAATAACAACCACGTAGACAATAACATACAGCATGGGACAAAACATTACACCACCACACAGGATACAATACAACATAAAAAATACATGACAGCACACAATATCCTCTTTTTGCTTCCACATTTTATGCTTCTCTCAATTTTATGCTGTTCTAAAGTAAAAAATAAACATTTTTGTGTTTCTATTTTCTCCATTTCATGTCGATTAATAAAGTTAATGTTTGAACCCATTAAATATTTTTAATTGTTGCCCTTTTTAAGTTTATGATCAGCTTTAGCATCAAATCAAAAGATGTGAATCACAAACCAATTCATGACCTCACTTCAACATGAGGACATATTGTTCCACTGCTTACACTAGGCACTATGTAAGCCTCCCATAAGAATTCATTTTATTATTAATCAGCCCACTGTCTAAACTCTGATATTTGTTTTTTCAACATTAAGCAAATATAAAGGTATTTCTATTTCTAAATGCGCGGAAAATTTGGAAACAGGAGCAGAAATTACTAACTTGTTGAGTTTTCATGAACAGGAAACGTGGTTAGTAGTTTCATATCCGTTTTTTTTGTTTTTAGTATTCTACATTATGAAATCTGTTTTTATTTATTTCTTCATTTATCTAATTTCTGTCCAGTGCAGCTGTACTTTCGACGTATTTTCATAAAGTTGGAAGTCCTGGACCGCCTCATGTTCTTTCCATGTGTTAGACATTTTCCTTTCTAGGAATCACAGAACAATGCCCTGTGGGCCTCTTTCTGCTGGAAGCACGCTGGTAGCCCATGATGCATTGCAAAAATACACCCATCGGTCAACGTTCAAACATGTGCTGAAAACATACAATCCATATCGCTAATGAAAACTCAAAACATTCCCAGACTCTGTGAAATAAATCTTCCTCCACATCAAATACTAGCTGTATATGATGGACGATAACAGAAGAATAGCAAAACAATCACATGTTCAAGGAATCCTGGCGAGTTCATTGGTCACTTTATAGCCACACAGGCTCTAACATTAATTTAATCACTGGTACCATTTGACCTGAACATGAGGTTCAGACCAGATGAAGAGTGAGGTTTAGTGGGAATGTTCAGAGCTGAATTCCTTGAAGAAATAAATAAAAACAGTTTGGACGTTTGAATGTGTCTGCCAAGAATTCAAAATAAACTATTTTTAATATCTAGATTAACCATCATCACAAGCATCTAGCACGGCAAACATTTAACCACCTAAACAGGCGAAGCTTTTAAATATATACTCTAGTTATTTCATTCTTTGTTGGTCAGATTAAGACAATTTTAAAGGTACGAGTTGAACATCAGATTATACATTTTTACAGCAAATTTTACTAAAAAAAAAACTAAACTAGATTTTTTTTCCATATTGTGTATATCCCTGCTAGTCTTAGTATAAAGGTAAACAGGACGTCTTGAGAGCAGAATGTGTGTTGAGGTGATCAGCTGACTAATAATGACTGTAGCAGACATGACAGATGCTAGCCTGGATTTTAAATCACCTTCATCTTGTTTGACATTCCTGCTGAGCTATAATACCCAGATGAAGAAGAAGAATTCAATGCATATGACAGAGGTTGGGTTCTAGTTGTGTTCAGGTCAGCATTAGTGTCAGGGTCAACCTTCAGAGACTCTTGTTGGCTTTGCTGACCTCGGGGTCAACCTGGTGAACTCTGGGCCTTGTCGTGTCAGCCTCCGGTCTGCTCGACCGTATTCAGGCTACTCGCTTGACCTCGCTTTATTTTTTCTGGTCCGTCTTTCTGATACCTGCTCCACCTGCCCAATCTTGGGATGATTTTATTTTTTGCCTTGTTTTGATCCTTCCATCTAAAGCAAACGGTACTATCATGACTCTTTCTTTCATTTTTATGCTGCAGTTTTGTGTTGAAGTCATCTTCATAGTGAAATTGTGCTCTGTTATGTTTGAAAAGTGTTTTTCTTTATCTCTATATTTTCCTCGTGGTGATTTTTCTATTTTGTCAGATGTTTCACATTTATTAATTTGACTCACCTGTACCATGTCATCGTAATCACACTACAAAGTTTTTACCTCCTTTTCTTGCCTTAGGATGCTGAATTGTTTTTCTATATATCTAACTGTTGGATTTTCTTCAACAATATAAACAATCTTTCTTTAGTTTCCTTCAGGTTTTGACTGGAATTATTTAATAGTATACAATGGCTTCAGCCTATTCCTTTTTTTGCTAAGTTATTGCTTTGTAAAACATTGTTTCATTTTGCTTCCTGTTTTTGAATTGTAACTTTACCCCCCAAAAATCTAATCTGAATCTGACTTAAAAAGCGTTGGCTTGGAGATAAGAATGAGTCGCTGTACTGTGCACATAGCTGATACTCTTGGATGAATGTTGAGTCTTTGTGTTCTCATCAATTAACGGCTTTCTGCTTTCCGTCACTATAATGCTACACAGCATTATAGTGGGGACTTTTGCACACCTGCGCAAAAGTCCCAGAACCTTTTTCAAACTATTCTGACGTTCACAGGACATTCTCTCTCACTGGGTGCGAATCTGGCTCATCGGAGGGGAAATTACACCCAGTGGTTTGTTGTGCTAATAGATCTTGTAGCCCAGCTTCTCAGGGTGCAAACTGTGTGGTCCATGGCTTCAACTCGTCTGCTAGTGTGCTGGCTGCGGCGTTATTTGTTGAGTTTTTCGCCACTCATGTTTCTTGGGGAAAAAAACTGTACTCTAAGTTCTCTCTAACTGTACAGAAAAATAATGAGTTCATTATGAGCCACTGCTGCCAATGAGACATATTTCCATTTTCATTTTCACCATGACAGAAAACTCATAAATGAAACTGTTTCTTTTTAGGAGGCATATATATACAGATGTGATAAATGTGGGTTCAATATGAGTTTTATACAAAATGTGGGCAAAAACGTGTACATTAAACCAACGTGAATACGTAAACTACTTTTCCCTCGAATTTCCATCATTAAATTGTGAATTGATGACCTTACAGGATGAGCTTTTGCAGTCCCAGAACACCCACGATGAGCGGCCCACTACAGGGCCAGCGTAATGCAGCAATGGTATGTCTGAAGCAGTTTTACAAAGCTGTTTCCAGACTATCTGAAGTTTAAGACTAATGATAATCCACAAATAGAAACGTGACAAACACTCTAGAAGTGGCAAGTTTAGCTAGATGAAGAGGTTCCCCTTTTCGCCTGCAGAATTACCTAATCTGTACCTAATCTAGTGACTCTGGAGGTCATTGTGGAACAGGGAACTTACTGTATATTCATGTTCAAGAAACCAACATGAGGTGATTTGAGTTTTGTGACCAACTAGTTATCAGAAGTTGTCATATTTTAGCTTAATGTACCAAATCTAAACATTTTATATTAAATCAATTTGCATTTAGTGTTTTCATGAGAAGCTTTATACTTGCCTAATTTTATGTGTAGTATTTGAAAACAATTTTTTATTTTTATTTAACACACAGAAAGAAATGAACAACTGCTGATAAATCTACTGAGCAGAACCAAATTTTGTTGTCAGTGCAGATTGGCATTCAGATAAATGTAAACTCTCTGCTTGGATAGGCTGATGCGATTCCTCCTCCAATTTATTTGTCTTGTATTTGAGGAGACATGCTGCCAATCAAAACAAACTCTGGCCAACCTGTATGATAAATAACCACAATTTCCTATTCTTAGTTGACAATGCTTCGGTCTTCTGATGCTCTAACCCCCCCTTTTTTTTTTAAAGATTTGATGTGTTCTGAGATGGTTGCTGATTGTAACTAGTTGTTTGGGCTACAATTGGATTTCTATCATCAAATTAGGAACCATGTCACATTCAAAGTCCCTTATATTTGCTTTCTTCCCCATTCTGAGGTGCACTTTGAATTTCACCAAGCTGTCCAGACACCAGAATGTCCTGGTTTGCTGCTGAGCCTGATTCTGTACTCGTGTTAAGCATTTGAACAGGTGAATCTAATAAATTGCACACGGAGTCAGTACTTATTTGTTTTTGCAACATTTGATGCAGTGGAAAAAGTTCCAATTTGCTCTAGTAGTTGTTGGCACAGCATAAGGCTGGCTTTGTAAACTTGCCTTACTTTTTCGAGCCATGGCAGTGGAAGCATTTTTAACACCAGAGGAACGTGGAACAAACCAATTTTGGTTTTTTTTTATAAGTCCGTGATATTCCTTTGGGATCGCCAGCCTAAATGTCATATTTGAATGGAAAGCTAGCATGGTGCAACGTTTTGGACACCGATATCTGTAAAGTTCATTATTGCTACTTAAGGTCTTGTAAACTTCTGCAAATTGACTTTTTAATTTTTTTTTTTATTTTGGCATTTCGAAAGTAAGTGAGAAAGAAATACACAAAAGTGAAAACAGTGTTGTGTGGAAATTTATAGCTCCCAGCATCTGTGCCAGTAGCCATGCCCAACCTATCTCAAACATGTTTCCGGACCAGTTGTGTCACAGTTTCACATGGGAGTGTGATCGACTGCTTGGTGGGGGTGGAGTACCACGGAAGTACCACGAGGAGCAATTAGACTTTTATGAGAGGAACTGAATTTCCAGTCTCCATGTTATTATTACAGTAATTTCATGGGAGAAAGGCAAAGAAAAGCTATTTAATATAGGAAAGACAAATGGAGATTAGAAGGAAGACCGGAAGACCTCTTCCCCTGTTAATCATCTAAAAGAGAAGCTTGTTAAGAGGGTTTAGGTTGCTCTCCAAATTCCTGCAAAACTTTCCATAGTGAGAGCTTGTAAACCGCACCATCATTAACAACCTTTCCACCCACCATGGAGGCAATTGCTGTCTGCTAAGTAGGTAATATTTTTACCCTGGGAAAGCCACTGCAAATAGATCTGCCTCCTCTTCAAAGTCTTTGCCTTTCTTACGTTTGTCCAATTGATGTGCAGATGCTGCTGCCAAGACCCAAAACAGGAATGGGCAGAAGATGAACTGGATGAATGGGGGTGGAGAAATGTGTGCATAATGACAATGATGTGAACATGTCTTCTGGGAAGGAATTACTTCTAATTGGAACTACAGAAATAGTTTGTCCCAGAGGAAGGTGAACATTCGCAAAACAGTGTTTGAACTGAATGCCCCACAGTGACAGAAATGTTGCAAGAAGTTTTCATGAAGAGATTCTTATCCTGGGGGAAATTAAACAGGCTCAAGTTTGTAAAATGATCAAAGTATTACAGAGGTATACCACTTAAATATCACATTTTAAAGCATTTTAAACCTTTTTTCTTAGAAATTGTGTTTGTTGGAAACTCATGTTGCGCATAACACACCCAAAAATTAAAAATGCAAATTAAGCTCCCCTCGAGCTTTCTAACATCTGGTTAAAACTTCAACTTTTATTGTCATTTGACCAGAGAATATTCTTTCACAATAAGTAATTCCCAATAGACATATTTCTGAAATTTCTATTTCAAACTACTTGTTGGCAACAAGTCATTTAATCCAAACATACAAAGAAACCAAAGTAAATTAGTCCTCAAATGAAGTAAGGCATAAAAACACAAGAAATCTGTTAATATTTAGAAAGCATCCCATCTCTTTTGCACAATATTAGCTTGCTCATTAATTATTTTTTTTTATTACCAAAGTAATGCATATTAAGGACTTACTGGTAAAAGCAAGTACCTCAGTCCAGAAGTCATACTGTTGCAAAACCTAACAATTGCTATAGTTCCAGGTGTATGTCTGAACTTCTGAATGTTCCAGTAAAAAACATTTTATTCATAATCCTGTGGTAAAAAGAACAAATTCATCATAAACCAGCCATAGGCAAGTAGTCCTTGTAGGATTCTTGAGGAATCAAAGTTACAATCAGAAAGGTTAACCAAGAACCTAAAAGTACTCACAGAAAGCTTCAAAAAGACCCGAACAGGAGGGGAAGGTTTTCTTATGTAGTGCACAAAAAATGCAACAAAGACTCCACTGATGAAGAAAGTGAAATATTACTTTGTGGTTCTCACTCAGATTATGCCTCCACGTCACTCCCATGATGTTCTGCATGTTTTCAGAACATATCTGGAAAGCAGATGGCCACAGAAGCTTTCCTACCAACGCACATCTCCAAAGTATAATAAAAGTTTCCATAGTCCAGAACTTAACATAACACATGGAATTGTTGGCAAGAAAGTATGCCAAGCATCCTTCTGAGAAAAAAGAAGGCATACAGGGCAAATAATTTTTTTTTTGCTATGTTCAGTGTTTGATAGAATCTCAAATGGTTTTCCTTTAACAATGACTTTCTTTTCATTACTTCCTGGGTTTGTTTATCTCTGCAGCTCCTCCAGAGTGATCATCAACCTCTAAACTGCTTTACAGATTAACATGCTCCTTGCTCAGCCTGTCCATCTTCAGATGTTCAAAGCTTGCTGATAACACAACACTGCTTCAGACTTCTTAGTCTCTGACTTGTCTGCTGTGTTCCTTGGTCTTCATGATTGACATTTTCTCTGTGTATGATCGCCGTTGCCACACTGAACACTGATCTGAGGCCAGCTAGGACTCAGATCTATGTGAGTCATCAGGGGGAGACATCTGCTGACCATGCAGAACAGAGCCAGTGGGAGCAGAGGTCAGAGTTATGGCAGAAGAGGAAGCTTTTCCTTCTGCCGACAGCCGACGCGGCCCTTCCTGTGGGATTCTGCTTTCACGATTATGATCTCGAGCAGTGTTTCGTAAACATACCACACCGAAGTGTTTTCCTTTCAGCGCCTGAATCTTCTTTCATCCTTATCTGCCTTCCTCTTTTTTTATTTCTTTTGCTCGCCTTGAGTTCTCAGCTGCGGTGCAACAAGTGTTTGAAGAGTTAGTGGTTCTGTTTGTTTTTTCCAACTAGCTTGTTTTGCATTTGATTTGCATCTAAAATTTAATTCTTGGAGAGTTTTGATTGAAAGTTATGCAATCACAGATCATGATACTTCCTCTACCATGCTTTTGCAGTACTGTGTCTATAAGCAGTTTCAGCTTAATTGCTCTGCAGTTTTATGAGTCCAATCATTGTAAATTTTCTGAAGTTATGCAAAAAACGATTTTATGAGTGCACTGATCTTTCAAAAATGCTTCCAAAGATTTCTCCACTTTTCTTAATTATGGGGCATGGATCAAGTTAACTAATGCAAGTTGATTAATGCAATAAATTTATCTCTTAGAGCAGTGACATCATTTCAAACAAACAGTGTTTAAACAGTCATGTTTGTTTAAATGCACAAAACAGACGTTTTATGTACTTTTAGCTCATTGCCAGAGTACAACTGCTACAATTGGCTTAATTCTAACCAGAGTGCATTTTATGACATCCTTTCAGGCTTTTCGTAAACATTTCCCGACTAATAAGTAACAAAAAGGTCCTGGAATAATTTGGAGAGGCAGTTAAACTCACAGATAAATAACATTTCAACCAGCAGAGTTATTGGAAGCTCATTTAAGCAGAGGTAGGATTTTCTCATTGGTGTGATGTTGCTAGGTGCTCCTCCGGTTTCCTACAAACAGTAAGCCACGTACAAATATTTATAGCACAGATGATGAGTTGCAAAGTGAGTAAGAGAATTCCCAGAATGCCGAGCTGTGGCTTTACAGGAACTGAGCAGAATGACATCAGAAGTGCTAAACAAATGCAAACCAATTCAATCAAATAAAATCACGCTATTTTTCTCTTCTTGAAACTGCGTCAATAAATGAACATCTTTCCAGCATTCAGTCTGAATGCAAATATGACTTTTTAGAACAACACGTCTTAGAGCATGAATAAGTAATTGTCTTTTCTCCAAAACATGTTTAGAAAGGTATAAATATATATATTGCACTGTGTAATATATTTTCTAGATTACCGTGTTGGGGAGATCCCCACAAATGATAACTTATGCAGGCTGCCTGGTGATCACTGGAAGGCCAAAAACAGAGATCTGTTTTTACTTTTCAATTCAATGTATAAAGTTCCAGCAAGTTTATTTTGTTGTGCCGTCAAACAAGTGCGGTGGAGACGAAACCCAGCTCAACCAGCTGGGTAACATTTTGTACTGGTAATTTGGTTCTGAAGTCCAAGTGAGGAAACCACAGAAAAATTCAAAGGCCTGTTCCAGGAAGGGACCCACCGGCAGATTTTAGTCTGCTCAGTTCTTTCCCCCAACTCAACGTTTACACTCACACATTAAATTGGCTGCAAACAGATGTTCAATTATACAAACGTACATCTTTGAAAAGTAGAAGTAGCGCAACCAACAGGAATGCAGCTGGTGGTTTCTGGATGGTAAGTCAACATCAAAGCACTTGTCTTTTCCAGCAGCCATTGTACAGCACATACGGCAGCAAATCCAACTGAGTTCAGCTTGGGTTGCTAGGTGCTAGGGGTAGTTTTTGAAGTGACACATTGTCCAAGCACCAAAAACATCAAGTTACTGTCAAAAAATGGCTGGGTGTTTTTTTTAAGCACTTGGGCTGTTTTTAGAAGCTATCGAGACCTAAATAGAAGAACAAAAATATGTCAAATGAAAATTTTACATAATAGATCCCCTATAGATCCCCTATAACATCAAAGTAAGATATATGAACAACTTTGAACGCATCGTAAAGGATCAAACGAGTCAATCTGCCACATTTTTTGACTTAACTTTTATTCTTAAATTTCCAATTAAAGGTTTGACATGTCTATGCTGGTCATCTTGCTACCACTTTAACCTGAAAAGTTAAAGTGGTAGCAGCTGGAGTGTTGCAGTTTTGCAACACTCCAGCTGCAAAACTACAGTTTATTTGTGCAGCACCGCTGTGACCAAAGCAAACAGCAAGCCTGGCCTCTGCCTCTCGGTCTGTCGATGGCTTCTTCAGCAGCCACCTTTACTCCGAGTCCAGCTACGCCTCGTAAAACAACTTCTAGACTAGATCTTGAGGGACTTTCAGGAGGCCGAGACCACCGGAGGATAAGAATGGAGGCCAGGGCCGGATCACGGGGGCTGCCAGGTGCGGGGGTGTGGGCCCTGTGGCCGGCTGCACTAGCTGACCCGTTGTACGGATGTTTTAAACACGTTGTGTCAGGGGGAGGGAAGCGGGAGCTGATTCATATGCTCATGAAGGAGCGTGTGCATCATGTGACACAAGAAGAGACGTTTTTGGAGCACATAGACAATGTGCATGTGAATCATGCATGTGCGTCTGAGAGGTTTAAGTCTAGCTGCTCCCCCTTAGACAGCGAGACTGTTATTGCAGCTGTGCCTACCCCACCCTCCTTCACCTCCTCTTCTTCTTCCACTCCTGACTAACACTTCAGGTGCTTTCCAATTTTTTACTTTCTTCAAACCTCCCTTCTCCTTTTTTTTTTTTGTCCCTGATCTTGGTTTTCTCACACTGCCCACTGCAGTTGTAACCACACACATTCAGTTCATACCTCCCAGAGCTTGACGATTTAACTAGACAGGCTTCGGACTCTCTTATTAACCCCCCACCCCTGCTATAATGTTTGTTGCCGTGGCAACGGTCAGATTAAGTGGGTTTACCTACTTCCTGCCCTTTGAGCCAAGTGGTAATTTGAGGGTGTGTTTAGTAAGTCTGACCCTGAATGTCTGCATGGGTGGGGATGCCTTTATCTCTAGCTAATGTTTTCTGTTGAAAGCTTGAACAAAGTAACTTTCCTTGCACTAAGTTGTCTAAAAAAAAAAAAAAACAGCAAATTGGACAGTTTCTATTTGGAGCTTAAATTTCTTCAGAGTCACTTATTAACACACTGCTTTATGTAAGCGCCAATTACCCTGGAATGCTGTCAAAATACATGCCTTGAAGGGAAAGAGACCAAACTTTTCCCCAAAATGGGGCCAACTCTTTACCTGTGAGCCTTTTTCAGAACAGATTAGATTTCTGATAAGACAAAGAATTAAGGTTAAGCCCTTTTCAGTCACGAACGTCGGGGTGAGAAAGGAAAGGTGCCGTACAAACTTGTAGTTTTTACTCTTGCAGAATCTAAGAACTTAAAGGCATTTCAACCCGTGGATGATTGTGCAGCCCTCTCACCCACGTATGTGCTGTCAAAGAAACAAACAAAGAAAAAAGAAAAAAGAAGTTCTGAAATTTCTTAAAAGATGAAGATCTGCAAAGTGTGGTGTGCATTTGTACTCCGCCTTCCTGATTTAATTTGTAGAACCACTTTATGGTGGGGCAACATCTCCATGTTTTAGGGATGCATGGGACAAAAAGTGAAAGTAAATTTTATTAATGCATTTGGATTGAAAGCAACTTGGACTAGCTTCCTGTTCTCAGCAGAAGAAAAGCTAGCCGACGCTATGATGCTGCCACTACTGTGTTTGGCCATGAAGATGGTATTGTCAGGGTGAAATACAGTGTTAGTTGCCAACAAGTTTAATTTTTGTGTCATTGGACTTTGTTCTACATGTTTGCTGTACCCATGGCAACCTGCAAATGATACATCTTCTGGCTTTCTTCAAGAAATTAATAATTTTGCACTTCCTAAAGAAGAAAAATGCTCTTTTAAATTGTTGTGTGTCTCAGTTTTTAAGCATGTTTTCAGACAATTTCACATTATTTTTTACTTCTACATATTATTTTTTGATTTAAGCTCTTTCCTGTTGAATTTTGATGACCTTGAAGAACTTTGGTCAATTTGGTGTTGAGCCACATGAGCTGTGGCTCTCTATAGTTCCTCAAGAGACTCCATGCACCTTCTGCATTACATTAACGTTATGTAAATGTATTAGCATATGACTTATTTCATAATCTCTTGTTCAAATTTATTTCTTTTTTATGTTTTAATATTTCAAAATGTGATGTTTTTCTGAAAAAATGGTTAGCATCACAAAATTTAAAAGAATGCAGATGATGCAGTACATTTTTGGCAACACTAAATCATTTTTTTCCATATTTCGCAGGATGCAGTTTAGCAATGAGAGGACGTTGCTCAAGAATCTCTAAAGTGCACATATTTTCCAGCCACTTACATTCCTTCATGTCTCTGACCTCTAAAGCTCATGGAAATGGATATTTTTGAAATTGAAGGAAATAAGAAAAAAATCTAAACCGGGAAGGAAAGAGGGCAGAGGACCACTCTGTAGAGACGGGGATTCAAAAAGCTCAGATTCATTATGTTTCTGCTTCACCAGAAAGTTCCCATCTGGAAAAACAAACCCGTGAAAACAAGTGGTGATACCAAAATTATGTGGATCATAGAAAGAAAAACTGAACGTTTCTGACATGATTTGTACTGGAACTAAGCACAACTATCTCACTTCATCATCACCCCTACTCTTGATTTAAAGAAAACTAAATTGGAGATAAAGTACTTGTTAAAATATCAGCTGCAAAGTGTGTCTTTCCATTTATGCTCTGCTTTTTCAAGCTTTGTCTGCAGATCTCCAGCTGTTCTTGGATGGAGCTTTTAATATCTTTCTCCTCGTGCGTTTTGGCTGACCTACTGGTGACCAGAACAGACCAGTAAAAGAGGAGCAGGAAAGTAGGCCTGGTTTTTACCAGTGAGCATCAGGCTGCTTTGACTGGGGGACGCTCAGAGCAACTGGAATGTTTTAGAAACTTGAAGCATCAGGAGCTTCATAAACAACAATGAACCAAAATATACTTAAATTAGAATTTTTAGTTTTAAAAAGTTTAATTACAGTTCTAGCTTCAATCAACAACAGTTTAAATCTGTAATTAATTTAATCTTTCCATTAAGGTCCATAGTGGAAACACCAAACTTTGAAAAACTTTATTACCACTTTATTAGTAAAAGCAGTTTTCCTCTCTGTTAAAAAAGCAGGCAAGTCTGAATAAATTACCTTAATGATGTTATGATGAGCTCATCTGTGTTTATTACTGAGGGCACGGATTATAAAGTAGAGTTCAGCAAACTAAACTGGCATGACAAACCGTTTAATATAATTAAGCAGTAAAGTCAAAGTTTTATTTAAAAATCTTGTTTTGTTAACTGGTCAGCAGTGGAAATAAATCATATCAACTAATATCTCCAATTTTACAAAAGTTTAGCTGCCTATTACCCTCTTTACACAAGACAATAAGATCCTGAGACGGTGAAAAGAAATTTAATGAAGCAATTCTCCACTGGATGAAATCTTAGGTACAGATAAAAACCAAAGACAGAAATCGAAGGCAGCAGGATGAATCTCGCTAAGTTATTCACACTAAAAGTACTTTTTCAAGTTTTATTGCAACTACAGATATGAATGTATTTTACTATAACTTTATGCAATAAAGTCCAAAATTTGCAGGACAGTGACACTCGACAGCAGTTGCAGACCCCTGTGATGTTGCCTTTAAAGTCTCCATTGGTTTGTGCTTCTTCTGGAGTCTTCTGAGGGTGGGTAGGGAACACATCCAGTATATCTGAGTCACATTTGTTCATTTCCCTTTCATTAGCTGTCTGGATTGTTTGTTTTGTGGTTTGGTTTATTGAGTTATATCTTAAAGAGAGAAGAATTAAGGGTCCAGAGAGAGAAATCTACAGGACAATCAAATGTCTTCGTTAAATTCTGCTATGCCAGAACGTTTACAGTATGGTTACTTGAATAAACAGACATGTTTTAGTTTGTCTGTTTACCACAAGACACAATGAGCAATACCATTCCCACTGGCTAACATTAGAGTGCAATCTGTGCAAATAGTGAAGGCAAAACCTTTCTGGGAGACATATCTGATCAAAGAATCAGCTCAAACATCAAGCTTGGATTCACAGTATCTCTGTTTGGATTCAACTCTAACACTACTGGCTAACTTTTATCTCTAAAAGTTATTTCAGTTTGGATAATCTATGCCATCCCTTGTGCATACTCTGAATTTACCAGACAAATATCGAGCTTTATGTGTCAGGCAGCTAATAATACGACCCACACAGCAGGGGTAAACTCTTTAAGGTTTCACAGCCCACTGACTGCCGGATAAACACGCACTAACATACGATGTACTCTGAGTTCCAGGACTCCACTAATTAGGGGTCACCAAGTCTCCATAGCAATTACTAGATTATATTTGTAATTTCTGAGAGGCATGTCAAGGAAAAACATTTTCCGCCTGACCATTGTAAAGTTGCTCTAGTTTAAGTGGTTTAGTCAAGTTTAATGTTTCTGGAAATTCCCTAACAGGGTTATAAGAAACTCTTTCCTGGATGGAATAACAACTGTTTGTAAGAACAAGCAATAAAATAATCCCACAAACCACAAATGAAAAGCCTCCTTACAGGTTTGCATCCTATATACTTTTGCACAACTCAACAAATGTTAAGGTTTTAAGGTAAAGGAAGTCTAAATGTTGGTGTGATAAGTCGTTTGTAATTGTGGCAGCTTGGGAAGCTTCCTTGGAAAAACACAGAGCTTTCTGTTTACGTCAAGGTTCACATCTAAGAGCACACAAATTCATAACTCATTTACTGATCACTCTCAAATTTATAGTTTATAGCTGATCTGTTCCTGCCTTCAGAGTTATAACTTCTGTTTTCATAGAACAATACAGCCTGTTGGTCTGTTGGTAGCTTCAGGTCTCCCATGACGATGTTGTTGTTACTTTCCTGTGAGAACGGTCTCCGGCCAGTCAGTGGTCTACTGTTTGTGCCGCTCTGTTTAGCTAAGCATTAGCTCCCCACAACTGGAACAATAGCTGATGCAGGATTGTATAACAATATTTGACATGGCTTCCAAAAAATGTAAGCAAAGCTGAGTCACGCCATTTACTGTCCATGGAGATTGTCATTTCTCTGCTGTTTGATTAAGAAGAAACAGGAAGAAAAATAAAATCTTCCTGATTGGGTTTTTTGCAAACCCCCAAAAAACAATCAGGTTTTTTGGCGCTTGCAAAAGGTTTCTGATAATAATCCAAATTTTTGTATCCAATTGTGAATTCATATCCCCTCTTATGTTGAGAGATTTACTCTTTGGCTCAGTTCTCACAACATACCAGAGCAGCACCAGAATTATCTGTCCATCCTTCTCCTGTTGCAGCCTACCATCACTCACGATCATGTTACCAAGGTAGTTCATCTTCTTCCATTTCAGAGAATGACCCCTAACCCCAGGGGTAGGTGAGATAGTCCACTCCACATTTCTTCAGTTTTGAACATTTGACATGTCGTTCCAATAGTGGCAAGATGAAAAATCTTGATTGACTTCAGATTGTTTGGGTTTGGCCTTATAACCCTTCCAAGATCAATGCATAGCAAGAGAGGCTTTTCATTGAGGTCAATGGTAATATCTTTCCATTTAGCAATTTTCTTAACACACTTGTGGATCCTAAAGATGAACAAAATACCACATTTTCTGTTTTCATGGTGATGCTTCACATCAAGTGGCTAAGCCTACTTGGTTTGCATGTTGTACATGCATCTTATAGTCATTTTTTCCCTTTAAACATATGTAATTAATATAAGGCCAGGCCACCCTTTCAATCTATATCAGATCCAACTCTTCGGCAAAAGTTTTTCAGAAGGTTTAGTGTTTGGTTTACAGGATTTTTTAAAATGATTCCTCCAGGAGACCCTTTGTGAGGTCAGGCACTGATGCTGGATGAGAAAACTCGCCTCAGTCTCTTCTCCAATTCACCCCAAGCACTAATCTGTATCATTATTGATTTGCTTTGTGCCACAGAGTTGGAAACACAAAACTGTGCAAAATGCTCATGAAAGGAAAACTACGTCTGAAACAAAGCAAGAGCCTAAACTCATCCAATGGATTGCCAGACAGAGAGCCGTGATTCCTCAAACCACAGAATGCAACAAATCATTTTGGTAATGAAATGTGTCTCTACTTACTAGGGTCTCTTGCCTGTTCAGGTAACGCATTTTATGCAAATCTGGAAACAGCCAATCAGCTCCTAGATTTAGAAGGGATGGGATTACACTGTGATTTGCACAAAGGTGGCTATTTATTTAGTTATTTTGAATCTCCGAATGTCCCACTTTTTATTCCCTTTGTCAGTGTATTTTGGATGTGTTGCATTGGTGCGTCATGTTCTTTCCAATGTAAGCTTTCTTTTTTCAGTCAACAGCTGCATGTAGAGCCCTTTAAAAACAAGATGATCGTTTCCCAAAAGACAGGATGTTACCCCCATTTAATTAAAGTTTCTGTTAAATTACTACTGCTGCAGATTTCCAAAACAGAAACGTGAATTCACAGTTCCTCGCACACGGATATTTTGGATTTCTGTCACATTACAACCACACACTATATATTTACTTGGATTATAAAAGAAACTATGTTTTCACACAGGCAGAAAACTGCACTTTCCTCAACTATTATTTCATCAGCTGTTCTATTTTTGAATGACATCTTATTGCGTGTGTCTTGTGGAAATTTAAGCGGTGAAATAATATGTGCGTCCAGAGCCAAAAGGCCTCAAAACCCAGCCTGTCATTGGTGTGGGTTTATCCTCTGACTCACTGCTCGATAATCAAATACCAGGGAGTCTTACTCAAGACATAAGAGTCATGGAGAATAATTAGAACATCGCACGAAAGCTTTTACCATTTCCATCATTTTTAGACAAATTGATTTTTAAATCCAACTTATCAGTAAAAATCAATATAAAGCAAAACTGAGGACTAAAGAGAAATGCAATTTCACTTAAAGTTGCTGTAGGTAACTTTCAGAAAAAAAAAGAAAAAGTTTTAATTTTTTTATTACCCCTCCAGGGGGTCTTTTGTGGGCTCTAGTGTCCCTTATATCACAGTAGGCTGACAGGAAATGGGGAAGTAGAGGGGGGAAGACATGCGGCAAATGTCGTGGGGTCCGGGAGTCGAACCAGCGACGGCCGCATCGTGGACTCAAGGCCTCCAAATACGGGTCGCGCTAACCGCTACGCCACCACGGCACGCCCAAGTTTTACAGTTTTTTGTTAAAACTGTCACTTTGTCCCAACATTTTGAGACAAATAATTTGTGAAAAAAATATCCAGCTCCTCTGCCTCCTCCCTGTGGTCCTGCTGCCATCTGCAGAAATACAAAGCTCCTGGTCAGAAACAACCAATCAGTGCCAGCATGCTTAGCAAACTGGGAATATTTAACATATATTTGCTGTGTGTGGGAAGGTGTGAGCATGTTTTATACAAGGATTTGTGCTTAAAATGATGAAGAAAGATTTTATATTTCGAAGCAGAGTCCAAGCACAGATATCAACAATATAATGATTTTGGAATTGCTTTTCAGGGCATAGAACTGAATTTGACAGAGAAATATTGAGGTCACATGAACAAAAGCTCTCCAAATTTTGCCATAAAAGATGTGCGATCCTGAAAAGCTTCAACCAAAAAGAGCTGGATTCTGAAATTAACTCAAAGCATATTTGTTAAAGGGTTTGCTCAATTACGCAGCCAGATCATTGCATTTTTACTATTTGTGTCCTAACAGATTTGTTGCTGTTTCAGTTAAATTCTCCAGGAAGTCACATCATGTGAACAAAAGTTATAAAATAAAATAACTTATTAACTTATTAAAATCATGTTAGCCTATTTTAGCTGCTTCCTGTCATGCAACAAACCATGAGCAGATCTCTATTAGAAGCCCTGCCAACTGTGCAGTCATCCATTCCTCAGGTCCTGCTGGATACCAGGTCACCAGTGAAGGTACGGATCAAAACAAGCCCAGACAAACACTCACAAAGCATTGTCCTACTAACCCACTCTGTAGCGTTTGGAGTCAGTGGAATGTGACGACGCAGCAGATCGACGCCGAGGCCATTGTCATAGCAGAGCAGGACCAAAAAAAGCTGCAAACACGCAGAGGAAACTGGACTTTAAAGTCTATTAAAGGCACAATTTAACATTCAGCTGAGCTCAATACACACAAAGGCTAATTCCTGCTGCTTCCTTCGCATCCCAAAGCGTTGCATAAAGCAGGTCTGGTGAAACATGGTGAATATTGGACCTGGCATATTTACTTGCTTGCGGGCCGACCAAAACATATGCCACTTTGTAGACAAAATACAGAGCTGAAGGTTAAAGCGGCAGAACGTGTTTGTCTCTGGAGCCCGTTTCTCATTTGCCACCTCAAAAGCACATACACATGCCGCCTCTTGCTGAGCTCTCTGTCACATGTGGTTTTGTAATTATTTGGTCTGCTAAGTTAAACAGACCAACTGGAATGCCAAGCTGTGGCAATCCATGGGTCATCTGTGTTTTCCTAAGGGAGATATTGCTCCATTACAGGTAAATGTGTGAACAAATAAAACAATTTTAGCTAAAATATGACGGAAGTACAACGATTTATGGTATAATCGGACCGTTGCTGCTGCAGTAAGAGATTACACTGCTTTTTCCATGTGAATTAAACCCAGGGGACAACCTAAGTACGGTGTGCCCTTTTCCCTAATTGACATGTCAGCGATTTGGGGGGAAAAAATATTTTCCACCCACAGAGAGTCAAACATAAAGTGCAGAAATCGTCCATCCACACAACAGCTGGCTTCTCTAAGCGTCAGTCTTGCTCATCTTTTTGGCATTCTTTTGTTAAAATGCATCAGAGGAAGTGGATAGGTAAATATAAACGCCATATGGACGTCGGCTCATGGAAAATACCACTAATACGGACATTTAACTGTAATTAATTGGTTAACTGTGATAAGTTTGATGGAGGAAATCATGCCAGAATTCACAACAAAACAGATTCTTGTGTTGTACTTCAAATGCTACATTTGTGTTGCTGCTGTCTGTCATTTGTGTTTCAGTCAGTCAGGTAATCATTTGAAAGTAAATTTTAATCGTTTCTAGCATTATTTCCATTATTATTGCTGTATTTTCATCTTCGAATGAATGCAAGCAGACAAGGCAGGGTGAGGTTGTGGCTATTTCCTGAAAGAAGTACACTTCAGAGCATACTTTACTTGAAGACGGCCCTGTAGGAAACATTTCAGCGTTTCATTTCTTGCCAGGAACAGTCAAACAGAAAGCCAACCTCGACTTCTAATAAGTATCAATAACAAAGAAAGACTTGTGCAGCGTCGGACGTGGGTTGTGGCCTTATGAGCAGAAAAATACTCTTTCTAAATTGTTGACTGACGTTTGTTAGGGGATGATTCCAAAACCAATACCCTTTGGTGTCCTTTCATGATCCCTGGAAAATATGGTTTTTTTTTCAGAGAACAAAAGGACAAGAGGAGAGCTGGGAAAACACACAGACATCTTTATGTTTCTGCTCTGTTTGAGTTCTGTAAGACAAACAACCTACAGCCAGGACCTGAAGGGAATTTTTTTATTATCTTTGACTTTATATAGCATAAACAAGAAGAAAAAAAAAGCCCACACAAACACACTTACACAGTGCCTCCCAGACGTTCCAGTGGTGCCCACGGCCAGGCATACTTTCCATATATTTTCTGATGACATAATCCAGCTCCAAGGTGTTTTTTTTCACAACAACCCATTAGTCTTCCTCCTGTCACTACCCTGCATGATCTCCGCAAAAACAGAAGCCTTAAATGTTATTCTTTTCCTGTCAGGATGCGTTCATTGGGTTAAGACCAGCCCGTTCCTTCAATTCTTTAATGATTTAAGATGTTTTTGCAAAGAGGGATGAGGGGTTGGATCTTCCAGGAATTTCCGCCTGCTTGTTTTGGTGGCAAAAAGTACCTTGTAATCCCCCTCTTGTCCTGTCCAAGATGCAAGTCATTTCAGCAATAAGTCACAGAGCAGTCTAAGCCAGCCTGGAAATGTAAACATGACAATTAGCAAGAAAGAGAGAGAGAGAAAAAAAACATAGGACAGAATTCCCAGAAAGCTGAGCATCAAAACAAACCTTAACCCAGTTCTGACCCTTGAATCTGATGATGGTCTGGCAGACATGTGTGAATAGGAAAACATTTTTATAGCAATGTGCAGGCAAGTCTGGAGGAGGAACTGCATTTTTATTGCCTTTCGAAAAATTTGAAATAGCTCAGATTTGATCTTTCACATATTCTGTTCATAAATGCATCATGCTGTAAACATGTACAGATATTTACTTAACTATCATTTGAATGAATATCATTTAGCAAATCCAGACAATTTTTATAGCCAGTGACAAAGTCCTGACATTAAATCTACTTATTTTGGTAGATTTTCTAGCCATATTAACAGACTTCAGTTTTCCTTATTCAGATTTTGTTTAATCCACTCAAAATTTTAATCAGTCTAAGCCTCAGAAAACAATCCCAGAAGCTCAACATCAGTCGGCTTCATCTATTTCAAGGTCTGAGATCACTGCACTGCTAAACACCCAAGTGTGTATAAATAACCACAATCTAACACAAACTCTCCCTCCAAGGAAAAAATAAAATTTAAGTAATTTAGAAACAACTAAACCTTCAAGACTGACTGAAAGTAGCAGCTAAATATGTGGACATGTTAAAACGCCTTCGAAAGTAAAGTTATATGATCAGACAGGACAAGCACTGATCTAATTGGCCGCAGTGATATTTGAGAGATTGAGGCTGTAGAACCTAAGAACACAAACTGCTGAGCATGGTGGTGGTGGTGTCATGCTGTGGGTTTATTTCGTTGTCAATGTACTAGTCATTGCACAAAGCAGATGTAATACTGATTACTAAAAACAGAAATGCCAACCCTGTGCTAACAAAGTGGCTTTTTGTCAGGCAACCAATCAGATTCAATGAAATCTAACAATTCCACCAATAAGATCCCTGGTATGCAGCTAGATTTACTCTAGGTCCTCGTATGACTACAAAAAGCAAGAGGTTTCTTTCCAACTTATTGAATTGTATGTACTTGAACTTGTAAGTGTAATTTTGACCCTGTGTGGATTAGAGGAAATCCACCATAAATTCAAAGTTTCAATGAAGTTGTTTGTTACATAACGAGTACACCCTGAGAAAAAAAGTTCAAATATGTTAAAAGCCAAAAATTATTACATTCATGCCCATAATGAGTGCATATAAACCTCTTACTGGCACTGTTAATGATCCCAGAGCACAAGAGAATCGATGCAGAAAGCTACCTTCTTGGGTAAACACAGCTACTGATTGAGTCCAACAACTAAGTCCAGATAGCAATCAAGTAAAATTTCCCTTCCTGTTTCCAAAGCACTAAAATGAAACACTTTAAAAGTTTAAAAGCTCACTTCTTGGCGAGTCGCAGCGGCAGCGCTTCAACTTAAACCACAGTTGCCCTCGTGCTTCCCAAACCAATCTGCAACAGTCAAAACGAGCCAAAAAAATACTGATGTAGAGCTCAAACTGTGACTCTTTTTTTTCCCCATATGCATCTGATAAATGACTCCTCACAGAAGCCTGACTAAGAAACAGCTCTGACCACATCAAGCACTTCGTTTTTTAAATCTTACTAACACAGCAGAAACTTCAAATGTGAGAGCCAGGGCAGCAAGGCAACATGCAGGAGAACTGATTAAGCATGACTGTCAAGCCATTTGTGGTAACCACAACCCAAAACAGAAACACAATTCATGATTTATCTCCCATCTATACATCATCCTGAATGTTATTAAAGGACCAAGCAATAAAGGATTATATTAAGAATCTATACCCAAGACAGACAATAAAAGCCAAGAGAAGCTATGAGAAATGTAGTGGTTAGATTGCAATCACTCTTTGTTTTACTCTCCAAGACACCAGCGAGACAAATAGCAACCATATGCAATCATAGATAAGCTCTATTATTTCTCAACAGGGATGTTTTTGTGTCTTCTGCCAGATCTTGAAAGATTATCTTTTCCATTTCTTTCCAAGAATATAAAGCAGACTTTCTATAGTTTTTGAGACCCTGACTAGTGGCTGTCTGAGTAGCATCTTCAGACTAGACAGAGCATCTTAAACAGCACACCGGTAAGTAAACTGGAGTATGAATCATGCAGACAAATACACACGGGGTTCTCCCTTATCAAGAACAACTGGCAGAGAGCTTTGAGTACCAGCAGAGATAAGAGCTGTAATTGGTTTTGTCTGCACAATGTGGAGGACAAAGCAGTACTTATCCTCAATGAACTGTGATCTCTGATTCTCTGTTTTTATTTTTGTTTTGTTTTACTCTGCTATCCATATTAGTGAGATTCCAGGTATGTCCTGATATGACCTTACTGCTTGAAGAAGTCTTGCCAGGCTTTTAAGAAGACACAACTGACATAAAGAATAGTCTTTTCTTGGGAATTTTTATTTTAAGCTTCAAATACATACAAGAAAACAAGACTGTATTCTGATGGGTTTTGCTGCTACATGCAACATGTCAAGGCCATGCTACTCTGGCTGTTTATTAAAAAGCAAGTGTAACCTTGTGTTTTGAATTAATCTGCATCCACAGTGTCTCTTCTTCCAGAAAAATCCCCAAAAAAACCATCTCCTATACCAGTGCCATGGCATTAGATGAAAACAAAAAAACAAGCATGAATAAATCAGGGCTAGACCAAAGATTCTCCCAAAATAACTTTAACTTATTCATTGCCACCTATCAACTGATCACTTTTCCTAAGGTAACATGTTTCTAGCTAGAGTTTGAGATGACTGCAGACTCAATCACAGCAGAAGCAATTTCTCACACTTTTTTTTATGCCAGGAACATTACTCCATTGCAGGGGATGAATAGCACACTGTATTGCCGACGCACACACAAGTCTTCACGAGGGAAAGATTTATAGAAGATGAGGAAGAAACAAGATGGAAAGCCGAAAAGGTGGCTGTGAAAGCAAGAGTGAAAGGGAGGAAGGATGAGCAGGGAAGATGTCCTGAAAGACAAGTGGAAGAATTTGGGTAGGAAGGACAAGAGGACAGATAAGCAATGGAACAGATAACCATTATGTTCTATGAAATAAAACGCGTCAGCAGCGAGTTAGAAAAGCCAGGAACTTCACTGTTAAACAATGCTGCAAATTTCCAGATTCCAGCTTTCAGTCACTCTGCCTGTGGTCTGCATTGATATGTTTTAATATATTTCATCTTTATCTTCCTTTGGCAGACTCTTATTTTCAACCTGTTAGTTTTAAAAAGTGCCTTTCCACCAACTTGTCCTGTCAGACTGAATCTACTTAATATCTGACTGATCTTATCAGTTTTCATCGACATTGTGCAAACCTGCGGGTTTGTGGGTTCAAATGTATGTGGTTTAATCTAAACATTCCTCTAGTGATGTTACAGCCTCAAACGTTGATGTATTTTAGTGGCACTTTATGCAATGCAGCAACATGTGACCAAAGTGTAGAAAAATTATCTCAATATATAAATTTATCAGTCAAACACATCAAAAGAGCCACACATGCTTCTCAGAGACACAACAAAACTTAACTTTCCACTAAATATCTTTCTTTCTCTCACATTTAGATCCAAATTGTTGGTGTTTTTCCACACCAATCCCATCATTAAGCATTGTGGGGGCAGCATCAGGACAATCATAGAATAAATCTAATTAGAAGCTATTTTTTTGCTCTATCTGATACCTGTGCAGAGCTTCACTTTCTACAACAACCATAAGCATATCATACAGAAGGGAAAAGTCAAAGTCCAAACCTAAATAAAACTGAAAATCTATGGCAAAATTTTAAAATTGAAGTCCAGAGGTCAAACATGAAAAATTGACACAAATCTTTGACTGTAGATGTGCAAAATTGGAAGAGACCTACCTCAAAAGATTTAAATTGGCATTAAATTCCTATAAAATATGCTATTTGTGGTTGTAATGCGATAAAATGTGAAAGATTTCACAAAACCTAAATGTTAATCTAAAAGGAACCCTCTTTTTTGACTCCTTGGATCATCCCTGGCTCCAAGTCAGATGTCTAGGTTTTGACTGGGCCAGACGTGACATCTTACAACATCCAGTTTGGGTAAACAACCAGCTTCCAGATGAGTCAGAATAAACCTCTCGGTGTGGAATAATTCAAGATTTCTTAATATCGGCTAATGGTACGGAAAATCCAATGAGCACACCACATGTCTAAGTGGGAATGTTTATCCTTGAAACAGACGGATTCCTGTAAACGCCGCCTGAGATACGCTGAAAGTAAAATAAGTAGCATGAGAACATGTAAGCTCTGGGTTTGGATTTCTTCCTCCAAGTCTCCCACCTGTCTTACCGCAGTGAACACACGTTCACATACCCAAAGATTTCCTTTCCTGGACCTCATGAGCTTTCATCCTGAGCTTGTCTGCTGGGATGACTTGGCACATCTGGCATTGTGCCCCTGCTAGCCTCCACTCTGCACAAGGAGGGAGGCAAAGGAGAGATGACGGAGTGTGAAAAAGAAGAAAGGGATGGTTGTAACGTTGCACCTGCAGTATGTGAGAGCTGCCTGGAAGATCCCAATCTGTGGAATTTACCTGAAAACATCTCGTCTTACCTTGTCTTACATTGTTTCTCCCTTTTCGCCAAAGAAACCTGCGAGAAATGTTTGCATTTAGTGGGACTGCGTCTGACTCGCACACACTGGACTTCGGATCCAACGCTTTCTCCCAAAGATGCAATAAAAGCACAAACACTTCAGAGTGGCCCTGCTACCCAGCGTCCCTTGCTGCTCTGACATCACTTGCGGCCTGTTTGCACAGCTGCTGCTCCCGATGCCAAGTCAACCCAGTCCTCACACTATTGCCCTCTTCCGCTTATGTGCTGATGTGTGTATGCATGAGGGGGGATGTTTATGTCTGAGGGCCATGCCTCATGTATGAGAAAGTGTAGTTGTTGGCATGGCCACATGTGTCGTACACATGCCAGGATGTTTCAGAAACTCTTGAAAAGAAGATGTGGTTCACCACCATACTTATAGCATGCAAAGATGTTGTCAAATCTGTGTCGTTGGTGAACTTTAAAGCATATTTTGATGTTATTTACAGAAGCAAAAGAAGAAAACATTGCACCCTCCTGGTAAAAGTATGGAAAGAGCTTAAAGTTAAATGTATGTTTTATTGAAGCCTTAAATCAGAGTGTCTAGAAAACCTTTAATTAGGAATGCATGACTATCTTTCCATGAGGTATAAATATAAAGTGACACAGAGGCACATTTTCTTTAGCCAAGTCTACAAAGCTACTCTTAAATCTTCCTGCCAACCAGTTGTTTGTGAAGCCTTCCCAGAAAAGTGCTTTCTGCCCCTACCATCATCAAATAAAATATGTAGAGTTTGGAAATGCTTTACGTGGCACGATATTTGTTGATCAAATGAGACTTAAATTAACTTTTTTGCGACTAACACTAGATATTCCATGACGCAGTGGCCAAATATGTGAAAAAATGCCGGTGTTCTCTTGCAAAGGTCCTAGAAACCAGGATAAAAGTAAGGCCATTAAAATGGAAATAAGTCACAGCTAAAGTGAATTACAACACGTTAACAACACATTTTAACACAAAAGGCCAAGAAAACGTGTATAAGGGTGCATAAACACAAAAGCATCAAGAACCAGCTGCAGGTGGGTGATAAACAGAAGGCGGGTGCTGCACTGAAACAGGAAATACAAGTATACCAACCCAGAAATCAATCGCTTGGGTATCAAGTGTTTACTAAATCTTCTTTCTTTCAATAAATGCTGAATTACTCCATGATTCTGCCTGTTTCCTGCCTTCATTTGGGTTCTGCACCACAAGAAAATGTGTCAAAAGCCTTTGCATGCTCCAACCTCATAATATGTCAAAGGATAAGATTTAATACTGCTCTACAGACAATGGGGACTCTTACAAAGTCGTTACAAAGTGCCACACTTCCCAGTGCCCAGGAGTGTGGCACTGGGAACTTTTCTTTTGAGTGAAATTTGATTCGACCACAAGTGTCTGCAAATTGAAGATTACATTTTCTAATGTTTTCATAATCTACTATTTAAATTAATTTAAGGCTTTTGTGACAGGGGTTCTGATAATTGTGGGGAAGGTTAATCAAGTCAGAGGTCATGGTTCAAACCCTAGACAAGCCCCCAGTTGTTTCAGTCGGCTCAAAGTACAAACAATAAATTCCTAAGAATTCCCTTATGAGAATTCCCATTGAGATTTTTGAATGTCCCTGTCCAATTACCAACCTATTTCTAAACTATTGTTAGTAATTTGCAATCTCTCCTTCCCAACTGGAGCATAAAGCTAAACCAGCTGCATTGAACAACCACAAAGGGAGTCTCTCTTCTTCTCTGTTCCCTCTCTCAACCTGATGTCAGCTTGTAGCTCGCCCAGCATTCGGCATGATGGGGATTCCCCTTATGTCAGTGGTAACTTGGGAAGGGAGAGACGCTGCTGTCACCATCAACAGATAATAGGCACTCAGAGGCTGATGTCACGCTTTTGACCTCCTCATGTTGCCACAGCGGATTGCTGCGCCGCTGCGTCATGTTAACGAACTGCTGAAGGCCTGACTGGTGTGCTTGGTATAGAAACACCTCGATCATCTTCACAACAAACAAAGAAGAGTCTGTTTGACTCCTTGGATCATCCCTGGCATAGAAAAGCAAAGCATTACAGTATGACGCTTGCTTTAGGCTGCTAAGATTAGGATCTAGAAGAGTCCAATAAAATGTTGAATGTGGAATGTCAACTCTGAAAGTGGCAAAGTTGCCTCAAAACTATATTTTCATTGTAGGAATATTGGAAGGGTTTGCATGGTGGATGTGACCTGCACTGCTCCAGCTAATTTACAAAGTCGGACAGAAGTTTGGAAAGACCCATCAGTGAAATTAATCATGTTGGGTTTTTTTCACTGACAATTTTTAACTATTTCGTTAGGATGAAATCATCTCTAAATGCAGGAATTGTAAGTTCAGCATTTGAATTTGTTGGGAAGCGTAGAGCAAGAGTAGAGCAAACATTTACGATTGAATAAAAACACAGAGGAAATAAAATGTGAAAATGTGTGATCAACTTGTAAAAATTGCTAACTGTTAATTCCTTCGAAGCCAAACTTCAAACTTAAGGTTGGAACAGGAATGCACTTCCTCTTTTTCTTCCAGCTGTTTAATTCAGGCAGATTATTGCTGGATCGCCATCTGCAGTTTAAAAATAATAACTGCAGTGAATGCAGTGAAGAGTAAGTGCAGAATAATGGGGTTTTTTTTCAAGACAGCCAACATCAACGGTATAACTTTCATCCATCCATTTTGTGCACTCAGCAAAAATACTTGCATTTCAGTATTCACCTTAAAATTTTGTGATACTTTGTGTTGGTTGAAGAGAAAGAACACAACAAAAAGGAACACTCAATAAACTAATTTATTTAGGACTTCTAGGATTTTTGTTTCTAAAACTAAGTTTCTGTCTTGCTCACTCCCTCTCTCTTATGCAAAGGGTGAGTGAGAAAGTGTCTTTTTGTTTTTCACAAGGGAATTTATGTCCATCAGGAGCAACATGAGGCACTGGAGCAGAAATGTGAACTGCTGCCAAGAATTGCTTATGCAGCCCAAACAAGAGGTCATGGCAGGACATTAAGGTTTTTCAGTATAAGTGGCTGATTTAGTTTTCAGCCTTCATGTCACTAATTAAATTTAGCACTTCAAGACAAATAAAATACAGTTCATATTTTGAGCACAGCTGTAAATCGTTATTTTGAGGTGTCACCTTCTGTGGTTGTTAAAATGAGAAATTGAACAGAGCGTCAGCTTGCAGAAGCAGAACGAATGCACAGTCAAGTTCAGAGCAAATGGAGACCTCTGAGAAGATATGAGCAGTGAGGAGAACAGAGGTGTTTGACGCAGGAAGTCTGAGTTAGCCAGGCTGACAATGACCAGGACCGGTAGATAGGACGGGACTGACAGGGAACAGAAAGAAAGGAAGAAAGCAGAAAAGTTTTTTTTCTCCTTTGTTGCACCTCGTTGAACGGTAAAAAAAAAAGAAAAAAGGTAAACATTGAAAATAGAATAAGTCTGTCAGAAATGGAGCAATTTTAGTCCAAAAAAGTGAGGAAAAAAACCCTAAAATGTAGATTTTGAGGAATTGAAGCAATTGAATTGAAGTTGACTGTTTATCTTGGATTAGAACCAGAGAGAGAAGATTGCTCCCTACAGGTCAGAGGTCGATCTCTGCCTCAGGCGGAGGAGTTCAAGTATCAATGTATCAAGTCATGACTGATGGTAGGAAGGATCTGCAGATGGATTGATGGATGGGGCTTCATCAGTACTAATGCTAAGGTATGTAGTGGAGAAGAAAAAGAAAGACTCTTGATTTACTCATCCATCTTTAATCCGGCCCTCTGTGGCCACAAGTTATGCAACCAATTTCTAAGTTATGCCAAGGATGTAGTTGTTTGATTTTAGGTTGCAAAGACTTGGTTTTCTGGGAATAGTGTTTCAGACTTCTGCTCTTCCCAGACTGTCTTGTATTTAGCCTCATCCCTCTTCCAATCACCTCCAACTGGCCTACCTGCAGGGGCAACAGCATAATGCTGCCACCAGTGGTCCCCAGTGGTAATGGTGAGCTCAGAGAGATGTGCAGTGCTTGTTTTCAATGTAACAGTGTGTTCTATGCAGGCAATGCGTTACATTTTGGTGTCACCTGACCAAAACACCTTCTTTCACATGTTTGCAAAAGAAAGTTCTTATAACATTTTCAAAAAATGCTTTTTTTTTTCAAAATTGGTTCTCGTATTTTTTTTTTGCTTCTATTGTAATAAATGCTCTGTTGTAGTAAAAGAGAAGTTAAAGTTTTAAAAAATTCTATATCTACCACATATTTAACTTTTAATGCCTTAACTGCAATAATTTTGCTGTGTTGATGAAAGAAATGACATTATTTTATGATCTTTAAGTTCTAGAGCTCAACTGAGTAAACTCAGTGTTTTAATTATGAAAGACAAAAAAGCAAGCATTTCACACCTGGTTCTACAGCGCCACCTGCTGGCAAGCCGTCATAAACAATGCACCGACTTCACACCGCATCTATGAGTGTCATCTGCCTCCTGCAGGCCAATGCCGGAACTGCAACATGCTGCAAAGGAACACGGTTGTGTGGCTGATCAAACAGCAGGGGGCAAAAAGGATCTCTCTTGTGGAAAGTAGGGCAGTCGGTGGTGAAGGTTTAGTCCTGAGGCCTTGCTTTACTTAACTTTGTAAATTTAGTCTCATCTGTGTCTTTGCTGTGGTTCTGGGTCACAGCTGTCATTGTTTAGGGTAGCTAGAGATTTTATATAGCACTCATAGGCACTGTAGAGCATGATTTTTCTAAATATATGAGAAAGTATCTAATATTATTTCATTTGCTTTAATCATTTAAGTTCTTTTGTCTTCCCACCTGATGTGCATGTGAATACATAGCATATTATGACCCCCTATTCATTTGTTTAGTTGAAAAATTCCTTCATTTTTTCTTCCCCAAACTTTTGGCGAGCGACTGCTGCGTCTTGAATCCCTGGCTTTCTTCCTCAATCACACCTTCTCACTCGTGTTCAAATCAGATGAAATTTTAAAGAGCCTTCTGGGAAAGTCCAGCATCTTCTCACATCTTCTGAGGCCAAAGCAAACAGAAGTCCTCAAACACACGAAGGTGGCAGGTTATTTTTTGGAAGGGGGTCAGAAACGAGGGCGGTTATGAGTGAGGCTTTAATGACAAAACCAGGGAAGAGGGGCAGATTGAAAAACCACACCCAGCTGGGACAGGAGAGTTTTCTTAAACTTTAAATGGGAGAAACAGGTGAGTTAATGTGTGTGTATTAACGGGATTCTTTTTGAGCAAGGTAATCGCTGGCTGAAAGAGAAATGGTGGCTTCAATGGAAGGGTGCTAATAAAAAGAGCAGAAAGAGGAAACAAGAAGTCTCATTTTAGTTTGCACTTGTCATTTTTTCATGTCATATTTGCAGTGGAATTTCAGAATAAGGTAACACAAAGTAGTTTTTTACTGTGAAGTGGAGAGAAAATTATATATGGTTACAAAGAAAACATCTGAAAAGTGTGGCAGGTACTTTTATTCTGTCCCCAAAAATCAATCTTTAAATGCAGATGCAGCTGCAGGTCTTTTGTTGTTCAATTGAAGCTAAAATCATTCAATATTGGCATAATTTTAATTTATTCAGGTTTGTTGTTTGATCAAAATAGCACCATATTTTAGTCAAAAGAATTGGTGAAAAAGTTCAGAGAGTAGATCAGTAGAAGCCTACAAAGAGGGCAAAGGCCATGAATAGTAAATGCCAAATGGCTATATGCCTGAACTCCGAGGAGTTTTTACACTACTAAAGCATGCAAATAGGCTGCTTTAATTTGCTCACAATTACAGTAAACAAACAAACCAAAGAGATTAACAAATCTGTTCAGTGGAGCAGTGAAAAAGCCAAAGTTGGAACCTTCTCTGTTCTATGTTTGTAGGAGGAAAAAGCAGCGTCCGCTGAAAGGACTGCCTACTGTGAGGCATGGGGTTAGCTCAGAGATGCTCTGAGGTGACTTTGTATCGTCTTGAACAACAAATCAGCAGCACAAAATTGTTATTCTAGGAGAAGAACAATGTTCTCTAGCTGATCTCAAACTCCACAAATGTCTGGAAGACCATCTGACTTAAATCCAAAGACAATATCTGGTGATGTCTGGGAAAGGTTGCAGCTTGCAACTGGGCCACACTACTGCATGGATATCTTTTGATTTAAACCAGTTAATCCATTCAAGATGGATTGCCCACCTTAAAGGTGAACCTTTATACTAGTTGCAAGTCTTTTGTAGCTTCCGGCAACTTTTCTTCCAGGCTTGGCCCCATTCGTCTTCAGATCCACACAGAAGAAGAATCACTGTATTTAGAATATAGGAAAAAATATACTATTTTTCCGAGAATCATTGTAGTTAGTGTATAGGAGAAATAAATAAATAAATCTGCTAAATGTCCCCCCAAAATGGTTTGTGGTAGTCTCTTAACAGTGACTTCTTAAGGTAAGACATTGTACTGTATTTTGTACAGTAATATTGGAGTGAAAGGTTGAATAATAAGACATCGCTAAACTACTTTGCAAAAAGGTATGAGCACTAACTTCATTATTTACACGGTGAAGCTGAGAGACATTCCCCAAAAGAAATGTAGCAGGAATTGCAGCAGAATGTGTTTCAATAAAGTGTTCTTGAAGGCTGAATATGATTGCCCTCCACACTTTTCAGACTTTTATTGGCAACATATAAAGAAAACTGTTAAATTTTGTTCTTTTACTTCACAGAAATACTCTATTTGTGCGGGTTTATCAAATCAAATCCCAATAAAATACTTCACCATTTGTGGTTGCAACATGAAAGAAAAAAATGCTAAAGAGTTTACGTTGGCAAACCATTTCACTTCTCCTAAACTCAGTGGTAGCTTAATCTGCTTCATCTGAAAACTGTGCATAAAAAAGCCTCAGCTATTATACATCTCCATAACACATGGAGGCACAATTACATCCACAGATATACCAACAGACTCCTGCACACAGCAGCTCGCATGCTTTCAAAGCCTTTACTGTTTCCCTTCTTATCACTTTCCCCTCTGCAGTTTTTTCCTTCCTGCACTCCTTTACCTGCCCTTATCTCCCCTCCCTTTCATCTCCGGAGAGGCCTCCGAGGACCAGAGACAAAGAGAACAGAAGAGGAGGAAAGAAGGAGCACCAACAAGGGGGCATGAGAAAAGAGAGGAGACGAGGAGAAGCGGAGAGGAGTCAGAGAATAGGCCGCTTTATCAGAGATAGCACGCACACACATTTATGCTCGCACACAGGGGCCATTGTTCTGTGGTTTTGCTGCGGGGCCCTGTGATCACACAGGCAGGGAATGATGAACGTGTGGCCTCTCTTTCTCCCTCGCTCCATCTTTCATCTCCTCCCAACTCGTCTCTTGATGCTCCTTAGCTTTTTGTTCTTTATGTATTAATACAGCATATTATTAGTCATTTTTCACACCTATGTTTTGACACGCTCTGTTTAATTACTGTGTAAATGTATTTACCTAATGTGTTTGTAAGTCATGCCCTTTACCAGTTTTCTCTCAGGTGTTTCAAGCCCCCTGCTTTCTCGACAGCTTATGAAAAAGCCAGTAAGATATTGTCATTAGCTGCATTTGAGTTTTTTTCACTGTCAAACAAATTTTAAATAAAGTAGAGTTACTGAACTCTATCCCATATAAATGCATGTGAGCAAGGTGGCTTTCAAATCTCACTTAGCCACTACTTTTATTTTGAGAAATGGGCTAAAATTTCAGCAAACTAATGCAGTTTGTACAATGACACCAAAATGTTTTGACCCAAGTTCTGGCAAATAATAAGCGAATGTATGTAACCACACCATTCGTGTCTGTTTGTTTCAAGCTTTCTCACCATTCCAACAATTTTGCACCACCAGGTGATACATTTGCAGATACACCCATCACCCTCCTCCCACACACATCCAAATGGCCAAAGGTCATATAAATAAAAGCTATTTATGTGGCCTGTCGACTTTGTTGCCAGATGCGTCCACGTTGACAGACCACTTTCAGAACATAAAAATATTTGTCGTAAGGGTTCTACAAGTCGGCGCTAACTTGATCCAGAGTGTCTCTGAGCTCGAAGGTCCAATTAAAGAAAAAGTAGAGTTGACAGAAAGTTAAAGTGATTTAAGTATCAAGTTACATTGAATGTAAACAGGTAGAGCAGAGAGAGGTCATGGTTGGAGTAAAGATCCCAGTTTTTTGGGGATTTGTTTTGCAACATTTCGTGTTTTATCCAAGCATTAAAAGCAGCTTTCTATTTATGTATAGAAGTTGTATTTGTGCAGGTTTTCAAATCTATCAGTTTTACCAACTGACTCAGTTAAAGATTGAGATTCACAAATATGTGGAAATTAAAAGGTTGGGTTGAATGATATGATGTGGCGGTAATTTTTCATGATGCCCAAGGTCAAATTAGCCTCCAGACAAAATGTGGCACCCAGTTGTTCAGTACTTTAATATCAGCTTACTGCTGTATCCATGGAGACAGCAACACCTCTCCCATTCACAGCATGCAGGATGTTTCCTGTGCAGCCCATCCCATTTCCCAGCAGCTCCTGACCCCAGGGGTGCAACACCTTAACCTCTGTGCTCTTCTCTGACAACACTCACTTTCATAACAGTCTATAAATTGACCCTCTGGAGCAAAGGGAGTGTGTTTTTGCGAGGTTTTAGACATATGGAAGAGGAGGTGCACCGGCTTCGCTCGATCTTCTTTCCAGGTTTGGCTTTGAGGGTGTAGGCTAAAACAGATTTAAGTTTGCTTGAATATATTCTCGTTTTACAATAGCATTTTAGTAGATGCTTTTAAACATTCGCCTTTGCACTGCTTCGTCATTTCTCTACCTAGCCGAAATGTGCCAGGAATGTTTCATCACGCTTCGCTTGTAAATGCTAATGTTTCTTTGGCAGCGTCTCACATCGAGATGAGGCTCTCAGGAAGTGCTGAGGTAGTTCCTGGTGGTAAAGATCAGCACTTAATATGCTACCTGTAAAGTACGTGTGACTATAAGCTGTATGTGCGAGCACGGTGTCGCTATGGAGACCTCAAAATGTTATTGAAAAAGGCAGGAGGCAATTTATGTGATTCAACCTCTAACCTCCCAGACATGTGCAGTATACTGGCATATTAAACGCAGTGTAGCCCTCGAGTTTAATTGTATAGTCAGACAAATACAGATCAAAACTACAATGTTACTGTCGTGCCTGAAGTCAGGAAATAATCTCTTAATGCCTTATCACAGACTCTGCAGGTATTCGTGTTTCTGTTTTTGAACATGTGTGCAGAACTGTGCATGAACACGTGTGCCCGGGGCAGAGGGATCTTAAAGGAAACAGTCCCTTTCTGTTTGAGGTATGAGAGCATCCGAAAAACGATCCAAGCGGGCGATGTGCTTGGACATGTTCTTTAAAATGAGTTTAAGCCGAGATGCTGCCATTCATAAAAAACTTGCCATTTAGAGCGAGGTCACACAAATCACACAGGGATTAGACCACTAACTGGAAGCTTTCAGAGCCTCACCCTTTGAGTACATTTGCAGCCACAATTATGACTTAACGATGAAGTCATCGCTGCATGACTTGAACAGGAGGACACCAATGAGTGAAAAAATCCCCGTTCATTGTCGGAAAGGTAGAAAATAAAAACCCAGAGCCTGGAGCTACTGCTAGGATTAAAAGCTCTCCATCATTGTCACAGTGCTGCACTCTAACGGGAGCACGAGTGTCCACTTCCTCTGGAGTTTCATTCTAGATCCACAGAAAACTTTGTTATCTTCTTCCACAACATGATGCATTCCAGCAAGGAGAGTCCATGTTTTCATGGTAGGAGCTTAGGTTTCCTCTACAGGCATATTTTCTTTTGTACGATAATGTTTGTCCCATTCCAAACACATATTTCAATCAATTATTTTGAGATTTTATGTGATACGATGCAAAAGAATGTGCATTCATGGCATTTATTTGTTTTTAGGTCCCTTCACTCCAACATCCCTGAACAGTGTAACCAATTGTCTCTTGAAGCCAAATACAAAATACTTCACCTCCCAGCTGCACTATAACCCTAAACACACAGTAAGAGCAACAAAGGAATGGTTATATTAAAATCAATAGCAACATATTGTAATGTTGCCAAATATGAAAAATTAATGTGATTTACATTCAGTTACTACAGCCCAGGTTCAAGTGCTCCCAGAAATGCCATGTTATACATTGACCTTTTCAACTCTTTTTGCTCTGAAACACACACACACACACACACACACACGCCGCTACGTTTAGGCATAAACAAAGAAGAAGCAGGTGAGGAAAGTTTCTGCTTGTGTTCTTTTAGAGCCATGTTGGTGATTCTCGTGACAAAGTGCTAAAGTTGGCGCCGCTCAAACGGCTGGCGTCCAAAGTAAACCCAGATTTGCCAGTCAAGCAGTTTGTTTTTAAGCAAAACGGCAAACTATTTCTACAGCTTTTTATTTTTTCTTTATTGTCTCATCGGATCACTCGTGCATTCCTATCTGGGATCTTGTCGGAGCAGGTTCATACTGATGACCCAATGTGGAAATACAATATGTGCGGTTATTAGTGAGGAATGAACTAAAGTCAATTCATTTCAACAAGAAGTTCAACCTGACTTAAGACGTTAACAATCTGTGCTCGCAGTAACCGTTGACCTCTTTGCTGCAGAATTAACTAGATACCAAGATGCTGTTTTTCTAACAGCGCTGCTCTTCTTCTAGGAAGATGGGATGGCTGGATCACTTTAAAGTTTATAGCATCTGCATGAAACCTGAAAGGCCAAACTTTACTCCGCAATGAAATTTGTGAGTGCTAAGCAAAAATGGTCACAGGAAAGTGTTTAAATATTTGTGCAAAACTGCATGACATTAAGCTATAAAAGGCCGAATCGATAAAGAATGGTAAAAAGCAAAGAAACACGTCACGCTGAGCTAAATACGCATTCATTTTTACTGACAATCACCAGATGTGAGCAAAACTCATAAATATGCCCAGAAGGAGATCTGCGCCCTGGAAGTGCCATCTGTATCTAAGCTGTTTCCCATGCTCCTCTCTGGCAGATAGGCTGGTACACCTGGCTGAGAGGTCCGAGTCCTGCCAGTGCACGTAAAAATCCCAGACCACGTTGCTGTCAAAACAGACACGCCTATATGGAAGGCAACAGCTATTTTTACTCGGTCTCTCACACACTTCAAATGAACTCTCCTCACCCACCAAACATTCCACACTGACAAGCGAGCACTTTGAACACTGCGCCACCCTGCCTCCTCCAGTGCTGGGAAGTCTATATGGACATTGTCACGTCCTTCTGCCAGAGCCTGACCGCGTCTGAAGACGGGTCCCGTCGACCTGTTGTAAAATACCTCTGAAGAAAACCAAAGGGGACAGAAAAGGGAGAGAGGGCAGCTGGTTGAATCTGGATTTTTATGATTTGTTTTGGGAAAATAATGGTGATATTAACGACAGTGTTCTTATTACTAGACAATAGTGGTTGTTCCCTTCCTCTTGATTAAAGGTGAGAAGGGGGTAAAAGAAGACATCTTATCTACTTTTAAAACTTCCATTTGATAATTTTTGTGATTTTCTAACATTACTTTCCATTTTTGGTTGTACATACTGTCTCGGACATGGTTGGAATGCAGGTTCCATGTAATGGAAACTCCATCTGCTGCTTATCTAGAGTTTTCAATTCTAATCAATCAACTTCGGGCTTTTAAATGCAACAAATGTTGCTTTAACGTTGAAAAAATCTGGATCTGCTATCAACAAACATGTGAATGAAAGAAATGTCTTCTTTTGTTATGTTGGAAAGACTAACCGATATTGTCAAAGGAAAGACAGTAGAGTTTGAAAATGTCTGGAGACCTTTGCTGGATTTCCTGAGACAATAACACAGTTGTGTCTTTATTTAATAAGGTTGAAAATGCTCATGAAAAATATTTTTGATAATACCTTCCATTTCAGTTTGTAATAGTTTTTGCTTTTCATTGATAGTACTACAGGCTCAGTGTCAGTGTCTTCCCAACATAGACCCATTGATGGAACGAAGGCTTTTATACATACATAAGTACCCTCTATTTGTTTTTCATTTGCATATAAAGTACTAATTCTGTGATTCTGTTTTTAGCTAAGTTGCCTTTTCCTGAACAGAACCACTGATGGAGCTATTGCTGCCATGAACTTTCTCTTTGGTTTTGTAGAAAGCACAACTGAATAGATGCTTCAAGATTTATTTGCTCCTGACTTAATCATTCTGTTTTCCTAAACAAAGCAATTGATGGGGATATTATTATATATACACTCTATTTTTCATTCTAACAAAAAGTAGTTGTGGTCTAGTGCTTCTGTTTTTTTCTGTGTGGGATTCTGGAGATTTCTTCTAAAATGGAGCATCTCCTTTCCACTGTCAGCACACGCTTGTTTATGAAAGAAATGTCTCTTTTGTGGTCTCGTTTATGATAAGAGATTTATGTTAAATCAACAGTTGAGCTTGTTTAGACGGGTGCGTTTTTAACTGCTGACATTAAATGATCAACTGAATGACAACTTTGTATTATAATTGGATCTGTGTTAAATTTGAAACTGGCTATGCTGTGATGGCATGAGAATCTGGTCTTGATTGTATTTCTTTTTACTAGGAAATTCATTCAGCCTGTTTGTCTGGTGAAGTTCCTTGAGATAAAATGTGTTGTGAGTTAGTGCAATCAAGTCTGCGATTTGTAATCAAGTTTAGTATGCAGCTAGTTATCCAGCTTTTAGTGGGCATTGGCTATTTTTCTTTTTAAGAAAGATCAAGAGATTACCAAACAAAATAGAACTCACCATGATACAAATTGGAAGACATTATAATAGTTAAGGGTAATAGTTTTTATGCTTGTTAGAGACTTAATGCACCAAAATACCTTACACAAGATCGTACAAAGCCAAACACCTTTAGGTAAATGTGGAAAAACAAAGCAGCAGTGCTAAGTAGAAATGAGACTCAATCCATTTTATTTTCCTTCAGTGAAAGTCTTCACAGCAATTGGCTTCTTCATGAATAGATGTGAATATCCTGGGATGCTATTGTTTCAAATGATTTACATTAGTAGCAAAAACAGATCTTTATTAAATTTAAGTCATTCATTTTGAGTGACAGCATCCTCCTATCTTTACTAGATTGCATAACGTAGTGTACAGTGTGTGTCTCGTTGCTGACTCTTAGTGGGATGTGTAATTTGCTTATTTTGGCTTTAGCAGCCTCAGTGCTCATGAAGATTACTCAAAGTTCTGAGTGTTTCTGTGCGTGCCTTGGCTCTCTGTTCCTCAGAGAACAGCAATTGCCAGTCTTTCGCATAGAACCTCAGCACTTGGGTTATTTCAGATAATAGGGATGACGCAAGCCAGCTGACAGTGAGAGGAAGGTTTAGAGGGAACAGGCTGAAGTGCGATATAAAATACTCGACACGAGAGGTGATTTACTTCAATGTTCGCCGAGATGCGTCATTTCTCATAGTGTGTTCTCAGGGGAATGCCAGGAGCTGTCATCACTAAAATTCCCAAATATGATAAAAGTTAGCTTGAAATGTTCCCATGATTTGGTAAATGATGCTTTTGTCCCATGCTGTTTTGTTTTTATGGTGATTTTGAAATTCTGGGGTTTATTTAAATCCATTGTAATTACTTGAGAGAAAGGCTCCTCTTTCATGTCTGCACTGAAGAGAATCAAGAAAACAACATTCCAGAAACCAGATTTGGAGTCAGTTTGAAATGCAACATAGCAAATCGCCAGTAAAAGAAATCTAAAATATGAACAGACACTTGAATGAAGCCACACCGACCATACATTTAGTGACGAATGAATACAGATCAAGTGTAAAAGTAAAAAGTGAGCACTATTTATTTTTCTCTATGCTAATTGGCTGAACCTCCAAAAGTGGAAATAAGGTACACTGTGGATATTAGCTTCTGTGGTTGTGCCAAGTCAGTTTCCAATGTGCTTAATATGAGTAAAAACGCATATTAAGGGAAATTTGGTGTTTGAAACAGAAAAATAGGGAGTAATAATTTCGTCTTGTTAGCTGTGCAACAGGCAAGCTGCCAAAAGTTTTTTTTAGTTGATCAGCTTGTGATCGTTTAGTTCCCTGGAAGCTTCAGGCTTCTAAAACTCATCAAGAAGTTTGGTCCAATCTAGTGCAACCAGGTTTTTAAAGTTTTTGCATGTACCATATGTTTCTACATGTCTAATTCTGCGTAAACATCCTGTAGGATTGCTTTTTCCCTCTCCTGTCCAACTGGAGAAACAATTACACTTCTTACTCTATTGATAATAATAGAGTACACTGCACCACAGATACGAAAGCTGGAGGTAGGAAAGTAAACAGCGTCACAGGCTTTTACTCACTTTCCTGTTCTAGGAAAAGCGAACAGACCCAAAGATGCTCCTCCTTTTATAACCAAGAGTTGTCACAGACCATTCAAGAGTATTTTTAGATGAGTCCAGTGGCACAAAAACAGGTGAATAAGCCATCAAGCTGCTGTAATTTAATATCACATGAGCAACAAGTATTTCAAAAAGAAATACTGCATCTTAAAAAGGAAGATGTAAAATGAAAAGGACAAGAACCTAATAACAAACTTTGGGGAACCCCACAATCCATTCTTTAAACAGGAATTTAAAATCAAACTAAAAAGAATCACAGAGGACCCTAAAGAAATACCTGTATTTGCTCTGACCTTAGCTAAAGTGACACATTCTGCTAGCATTTGTTCTTTATCCACATAAAGTAAATTACAACAATATTGCCAGACTACTAACTTGTGACAAACAGACTAAAGCTTGAGATGAATGTATAGATTGAGGGGAAGTTAAAACATATTTCCACCACATAATCATAAGGTCTTTTATTAGAAGTGTACACTGATGTCTAGCAGAGCTGAGCTTTCAAAACGTCTCACTGTTTAGGAAAAGGCCTCTCTGGAGCAGAGCCTCGTGTTTATGCGAGACATAAATCTGGACTCTCGGTGGATTTGGATGAAACTTTTGATGTTGTTCTCAACTTTGTATTAGTCAGTTGTTCTTTTACATACTGTCCTCTTGTGGCTGTTTTTCTGTCATCCATGTGAACTGTACAATGTTATTCTCATATGCACAATCAGCAAAAACACCACTAACGAGACAACAAAACGATTATGTTTAAATGCATAATTTGTTCATTCACAAACAGGAAACTTGCTTTAATTGAGGCCAGACTTAGGAACATAAAGTAAGAAAACATATTTATAAATCAATCTTCTCCCCAGCAGTTTGCTATTAGGCTTTGACTGACTGACTGCAGCCTCAAAGCTCCACGTCACCAAATGATCTCTCTGACGTCCCCAGATGCCATTTTATTAATCTTTTAAGCATCTGAGATTATGACTAACTGTGTGACAAATCAGACATGAAGGCTGAGGTTGACCTCAGCTCGAGCGACCCCGGCAACACGTCCAGCGCCTCACTGCGCTTCCCGGCTGATTCAAACATGTGGTTGTGTTCACGTGTCTTCTTCTGTGTTTTGGCACTAAGCGTTCAGTCGTTATGTGTCGGCTGAATTCCGCGCCTGTGTTTTAGACGTCTTATGTAAGATTGCGACACAATCAGTGTGTTTCCCTCCCCATATGCCTGGCTTCTGGTTTCTCTTTTTAAATGTTGTTTTTCCTAATTTCTCTTCTTTCCCCTCCTAAAATCAGTAATGAGATTCTTTAAAGAGCTCTTCCCAGTCATTATCACATTCTCCAGTGTCTCTTTTGTTGAGTACAGTATGAATTTTGTTCTGAATGTAATAGTAGTGTTATCACTCCCAGGCATCCCTCAGGCCCCGCCGCAGTCCTCTGGCGAGCGAGCCATCCACGTCAAATACGTGACTGCAGTGTGAGGACAGTGTGTGTGTTTATGTGTGTATGGGACGGTTATGAAATGTGGAGGAGGCACATGGGGCAGGATATGAAGTCCTTTATTTATGAATAACAGATCCTCATTTATCTCTTCTAACTGCTCTCCTTTAGACTGTACGTTAGTGGCTCATAAACCTCAGCTGATTCATGTTACCTTGTTGTCAGAAATGTTTTTATTTTCAAGGAGCCACACACCTTAAAAGGATGCCTTCGTCTTGCAGAGAGCCCTTCACTTTTAAATGGGCTCTTATAAGAGGGTGAGATTAGTTAGACACGCTACTCCAAAGAGTTTGTTTTAAGAGATCACCTAAATCTTACACTGATGGCCATTTATCCTACGTAAGACCGGCTAGCATTGCTTCTGAGATTAGCAATTACACTAAAAGCTTCCACAACCATCATGTTGCATGAAGGTGCTCTAAAAAGAACCCATCATCCTTGATGAAAAACATGCTTCAAGTCCCCTTATAAGGGCAGCTTAGCATGTAGGTTTTAGATGAATTGCTGCAGCGCAGAGTAAACATGGTGAAGGTACAACTCCCACCAGACTTGTTGGCCCTTTGATAAGCTTTTCCAGTTCCTGCTTGTATAATCTAACAAGATTATCAAGGGTTCTGGATTGTCTCTTCCACTCTTCCACATTTTTACATAAAATATCCTCACTGTACTTAGCAGTGAACATGAACTTCTCTTCATGATGTTCATTTTTTTTTACTGCCACAACATCAGCGATGATATGGCAAAGTAAGTAGTAGAACAAAAACATTCCCCTTCTATATTTTGTGGAATGCAACCACAGATTGAAATAGTGAAAGTGACAAAATGAAATGAGGAAGCCGAGACAAAAAAAATCTGTCTTGAATTTGTTTAGTAGATTTCAGGCATCTTAAGTAATTCTATAATGGGTCTTGTTAAATAACAGCTTTGCTAATTTCATTGGTAAGAGAAAAACAGAAGAAATGCTTCCCGTATATATTAGCAGCCTGCACAAGCGTCTGACAGCACTACTTCTCCATTTTGGAATGGATATGTGATGGCAAGATGGCTTACAGAGGTAGGGGGCTTCCCTGTGTTTTTGAATCCCCTTTTCCCTGGCAACAAGGGGGAAAACATCAGCAACAAAACTGTGAGACCTGGGAGGATTTTTCCAAAGAGAGCCCCGCTCCCAAAATCCCCTCCTCCCACATATTGCTCAGATCTTGAGTTTGTGAAACCCTGACTCCCCTTTCCATAGCTCATCCATTATTGAATTACAAAAATAAAGAAAAGTGGAGATCCTTACACCCAAGGGATCCAATGACTGACAGATACCTGGTTGTGGTCTTTGTTACCTTGGCAACTTCACCAGAGGGGAATAGAAGTGTTTGCACAGCACATGGCCATGCGACCTGGAGTTGGTGGTGTGTACTGGGTGGTGGAGTGGGCAAGTTTACAGGGGGCTGAAGATGGGTATCAGAGTCAACAACGTCAGACAAGTAGCCCCTTCATGGAACAGTCACTGTGATATAGACACTGTGTGACCACATGTTGCAACAGAAGTCAAGCCAAAATCCCATAAATCACCAATTTGCTGCACAGAAGGCAAGACGTGGCTTTGACAAACTTTTTTTTTATAGTGTTACATTTATGTTGAGAAATATTCAATTCCCTGTGGCAAAACCTTTAATAAGAAGTCCAAGAAGTGCTGATTTTGCACAGCAGAATCAACCCATATGCCCTCAAAGCTTCAAGCCAACTGACACAGATCTGGAGACACACATACCAATTCACAAGTGACATTCTGCAAACATCAAAAGCCTTGGAAATAACGCGCTTTTTGGGAATATTTGACAAGAGGCACGCTTTTCCCTCACACAATGAGTGAGTGGTCTACCGGGAATCAGTAATGCTGAGCTCATCACTTTGCATAAACTTCATCCAATAAAACAACTTATGGTTTTTCTGCTGATGTACAGCTGGCAGACGGTCTGCTAATGGGTTTTAAATGTGCCGTCTCTGGCCTACAGAGGAGGGGAGACAAACAGAAAAAAAACCCCTGAAGTTAGCAAGGAACGAAAGAGTGTGAAGGAGTTCTGATTATGAGCGCATCCCAATCTCTGATTTTCTGCAGAGCTTCTAGCTCCTTCCAGTGAGTTGGACATCACTGGAGCTTGGTTTGCCAGTTTTGGGGAGTGCTGAGCCAAACACCAGCTGACTTTGATATGTTGGCCTGGTGACACTGTCACAACATCCTTTGACTTGTTTCTAATGGAGGGTGACATTAAAGCAAAAGGCCACCCAGTTCAATATATTTTTTTGCTTCTACTTTTCCATCTAACATATTTGACTTTAATCAAACATTTGAAGGCATCCATCTGTTAAGTTTGCCACCAACCATCCTTGAAATCATTGAGGTATACCATCTATGACTTACTGACATAGTTTGTTGGGTTTCTCAGTAAATTTAGTGTTCCTTTAAACACATCAATGGAAACTCGTACATTATTATATATAAGACATCCTGGTTACCTTATATCCAAAGCTATTCATTTTAATCAAATAAATAAAGAAAATCCCTGAGTTGGAATTTCTGAGAGAAACTTTTCGCTGTAAAATTGCCATTATGTTTCCCTCTACTGCTTCGTGAAAACCTGCTGCTACGCTGGCAAATTACTCCCACAGTGGAGCTCTCTGTGACTCATCACGGCCCACGCTGTTTACATTTTAAACTCGCGGCCTGTGACTCAATACAAAAGGTCTGTGGAAAATGAGGAAAATGGGACATGTAAGGAGGTGTGGGGTTTCACAGAAGGTCAAGTAAGTGTGTAGATTTGGGGCCAACGGTGGCTCTCGTGATTTGCATGGAGGAGTACGTTGGTGTGTTGGAGGAGCTTTTTGCGGAGCATCTGTTTACGTTCTTGAACTCTCCCCTCAGTGTCTGTTGCTGCCTGCAGTCCGTTTGGCTGTCAGCCAGAGACCACTTCAGATAAGTCTTAACAAGTTTATCTGATGGTGCCCATTTACTTTGAAGTGACTTTGGTTCAGTGATGGATGGTCATCGTTATAGATCTGGACAACCCAGTCTGTTGTTCCGGACCCATGGTGGAGGGAGGCCTTCACACTATCAAGTTATGGTCAGGAATATTGTTTTCAAAACTGGCCTGTTGGTGGAGACAAACATGAATCTAATTTTACAGTTACATAAAACCTTTCATAGTTTTTTTTGTTTATTTTTTTCAAACTGTCATTGAAGTAGTGTGGAATAAGCCCACACCTCAATCCCAAACAGAGATATGTGTTTGGGAATATGAACAATTTGGATGGCGGCATATATAGATTATTTCAAAAGTCTTAATTAAACTGGATCTTCATGCGTCAAAGTTTACTTTTATCTTAAATTAATAAGTGTTACTTAAATCTTTAGTAATTATTGTGACATAGCAGCATTTTAAGTTATCAAAAATCCATTTAAATGTGTGATGAGAATTTTAATTAGATTCACCAGTTTAATATATATTGAATAATAAGTTGGGACATTTGAAATATACTAAAAATAATATTTGATATCACGTATCACTGTAGGCTGTCAATGACAGGAAGGTCATTTTAAACTTGCTCTAAGGAGAAAAATAAAAAAAAACAAAGTATGGAGCAGATGGAAGAGGGTATAATAGAAGAGAAAACTAAGGGAGTCGATTAATCATGCCAATAAATGGTAAATATTCATCAATTTTCTTTCATTTACAGAATATGTGGGTGGGGATCAAGGATCAAGGCAAAGCTGTCAGCTGGCCTGGATGTGGACGTCATGGTAGGATGTGCTTTCTATTGGAGTTTCAAACTTTAAGATATTATGTGTCAGATGGCAAACTTATGATGAGTAGAACTTCATACAAATAACCTGTTGCACTGGCCCCACATTTGCTAAGATTCTGATATTTTTGTGCTACATTATGTTGACATATGACTTATTTTAATTAAATATTTTTACTTAATCTGCTTGAGAACCTCGTAAAGTGAGAAGGTAGTGCTCTCAAAAATAATAGAAATTGTAACTTTTGGTTCAACGAATCAACCTCTTAGGACCTCAGGAATCTGTTTTACTTGTTACAGTTTTAACAGATTGACCTCGAATGCCACAGAAGTTATTGTTATTCCTGCTAAAGCACTTTAGAAGAGCCCTCTCACAAAACCAAGTCCAGGCTGCTGTCAATTGTACAAGGGAAGAAATAATTTATTCCCCATTTTGCGAATCCACAGTAGCTTAAATTGAAGCCAAAGTCTAATAAAATAAATATATTCACAAATAATACCAAAGCCTTTACAGCATGTTTGAGATGCTATATATGTTTCTTTTTATGCTCATTTATCCCTTGTAAAGAGAAGAACTGTAATTATAAATGTTATTAGTAAACTGGTTTATTTTTTGAGCATATAGAGGTAAAAGAAAGGTGGCAGTAGCAACTGGATGTAGTTTTAGCAGCATGGAAGGTGTTGGCACCAGTAAGTAGCCTAAGTATCAGTGGCCCCTGGCTACAACCACCAATGGTTGTAAGTAAAGCTAGCTTAAAGCACGACTAGACCATAAATGCCAATAAGCTCACACAAGGCAATGATATAACAGCAAAGAATCGTCTTCCCTCTACATCTTGTGGAGGCAAAGATAAATCCAGAGACTCAATGACATAAGGTGCATGTGCTCTATATTCCATGTTTGAAGAACAGCAATTGAACTTTTTGATCATAATAAAGACATATTTAACTGAAGAAACAGTTCGTCCTGGACTTATTCTGTTGGATTTTGGCTGATTATTGTAAAATCTCAAGGGTTTGTGTTTATATGAGCTCTTGTTTTCTTGCCAAAGCAAAAGAATGAGAAGTATGACCTTAAATTTCTAATTCAGAGCAGATTCTTCTCTTTGTAAGACTTCCTGTTTTGGATTCTCATTACATCCATGAGTTACAGTCATGATTTGTGTTTAGAATTAATGTGGGCATGCTCTACTCAATGCATGTCAGAAAACCTTGCACAGCCTCCTGTAAAAACATTTGACACTCAAAGTTGGTGGTTGCTGGCAGAGTACGTCTTTAAGAGTCTACATGCCCTGTAGTCAGCTGTGCTCTCAGTGCACGGGGGCGCAGGGGTCCTGTAGCCCCGTCTGTGTCTGTCTGCCATTAAGATGTCGCCACTCTGGCCCACAAAGCCGCTAATAGCAGGGTCTTGAAGGAGGCTGTTTTACACAAGGGGAATCTGTGGCCACAACAAGGTCACTCTTTGGTTTGGAGGGAAGACGTAGAGGTCTGCATACCATCTCATAACCCGCCTCCTGTGTGCTACAGTGCACTCCAGAAGAAGAGTACACGGCAGCTAAGTGCACGTTGGTGATAAATGATACGTCTCCGTATTTTGTTATCTGTGTAAGCCGCCGTACCTGAGGTTTCAGTTTCTGCTTGGATTATAGACAGTGCAGAGAGGGCCTCACATCTGGCAGGCTGGCTGTCAGCCCGCCCCGGTGATGGGGTCCAGTTGTGGCAGTGGGCTCCAGTTGTCAGCGGGGGGAGGGCCGAGTGGAGGCGGTCCAGCTGGTAATGCTTCATCCTGCCAGACCTAAATGGAAGAAAACAGAATAAGCATGTTCAAAAGTTAACACATGCTGTTTTATTGCACATTGTAGATAACCTTTACTTTTAAAATGTAGGGGAAGAGAGAAGGCTTTTGATTGGTTTAAAGTCTACAGAATAAGACTTTAAAGCTTTAAAGTACTCCCTAAATCCTAATTGTGGAGATGTAAGGCCTTTATGTAATACATGAATGTTCAACACTAAATTTCATAAGAACTTGTATGCCTCTTTGTTTTTTTCTTGTTGTAACATCAATAGCCCTTGGGGACTCAAATAAACCTGAAAAAAACGTTTCTAAAATGATGATTTAAGTAAGTCACCAAAGTCTGTGGAGAGCTTTTAGATGGCTGATCACTTCTGGAAAGGTGCATTGCTATTTTGTATTATTTTCATTTGCAAAAAAAAAGGTTTTCAACTTGGTTCACTTAAATCCTAAAAGCTTTAAAAATGGTAACCGTTTCCAGACTGGTGGGGTGTCAGTGATTTTATTTCTCATCTGTTCTTAAATTCCTTTAGATCGCAGCCTGATGTCTTGCTTTTAGAGATCTTTTAGCCCATTCCTGCCTTGTTGCTAGACAAGAAGAGAAATTGGTTAAAAAACGCTTTTTGCATTTACCTAGGTTCCCTTCATCTGAGATTAAAATGTGCTTCATAACCTGAACTGTTGAAGTGTAACCAAAAAGTAACAACTAAAGAAATCAATAAGGGGATCAACACTTCTTCACAGCACTGTAGCAGACAGCTAATGTGTTCCTGAACAAGGCAGATGCTTTTTCTGGAGTCAATCCCTGGAAATGACAAAGGAACATTCTGCTCCTCCATCTGGCCTCCACAGCCTACCTGGATGGGGAGAAGGAGGAAGGACAGGTTGTAGGGAATGCAATTAGGCGAGGTAAGAAGTGAAGAAAAGAAAAAGAAGAGAAAGTTCTGCCCAACTGGCAAAGGAGTAATTGAGAGAAAATAGAGGAGAGACAGTTCAAATCAAGTCAGCACATGTTGGGAGCTATCAAAGCGGCTGGCTGTGAGAGATTTTTGTCACGTTAAAAGGACCATAAAAAGCAAAGAAACTGGTCCAGCGGAGCTAGTGGGTTCAGAGCTGGGTTTACTGGAGGAGGACAACACACTCTGCAGGCCTCTGAGCTGAGCTGTGTATCATTTGGAGTTTGCCTTTGTTTCCTTTCTCTATGGAAAAGGTATACATCTTCCGTCAACTGTTCCATGAGTCGGTTCTCTCCTCCGACCAGGAGACGCTGCCATGCATAAACGCACATGCACTCATAAACACAATGATGCGAGGAGGCCATTCCTGCCAAGATACATAATCATATCTATGACTGTGGAGATGGTCGGTCGGAGGCAGGTTGATGACATCAGAAAGACACCAATGGAGGAAAGAAAATCCTGGAACCTGCACATGCATCAGTTCAATTTAAATGAGCAAAAAGATCACAAAACAATCACACATGTTTTAAAAGTACAAATCTAACATGGCATTTTTATGCATAAAACTAATTTTTGCCCTTCTTTGTGTTGGTTTATCACATAATCCCAGTGAAGTTTGAGATTATTTAGCAAAATGTAGAAAACAATTTTCTTATCTCAGAGTTTACATTGCACACAAACACACCTTTAATTATTTTTCTGTTGAACTACACACTCTGTACTGCTTAAACCAACAGCCAGCAGCATTCAGACATTGTTCCAAGCAATTCAAAACATTTGATTTGTGGGTTTCTGACTCAAACATTTCAAAGATTGAACGGCTGTGAAAAAACAGCTAAGAAAATGTAGGTCAAACCAGAAAGATGAGAGTCAAGAGATGCCACAGTAAGCTCATTCTGTAGGACAGATTCTTATCTCAAATGGAAGAAATATGCAAGACTGTCTTTATTGAATCCAAAACCAGGGTAAATTTATTTTCTGGACCAGCGACAGTGTTAGGATCAGTGACCCAGAATCAGTCCCAAACATCTACTAGTGAAAACATATTTCATTTTCCAAAATAAATGAAGCAAAAGGAGGATAATGAAGGATGCACTCCAGTTAGCTAAAGTGACGTGAAGTATTCAGGAGATTGGGTGTACTTGCAAGGTATATTGAGCCTATAATCATGGTTTTTACTGTCATGAAAGTGGTTCTCTTTTGCTGAGAACATATAGACTGAACACATAACCAGTTCTGGACCAGATTGTGTTAAGAGCTTTGGATTAAATCATCCATGAAAAGCTCCATCCTTTCAATGATTTTTATTCCTGATGATGTCTGAGGGAACAAACTAAGGCTGACCTAATGGCCTAATGTCGGACAGAATTAATTCGATGTCCGCCACGGCAATTTATAAATACTCCGACGTTTTTTTTTCTCACATTAACCATGGTCTTCAAAATCAATGAGGCACATTTTGATGATCATCACTGGCTCAATGAGACACTGTTGCTCAAGCACATAAATCGTGCAGATGATTACTCTCCCCACCTGCAAATACTATCAGATCTGGTTTGTTTCTATGCCAGTAATAAGCACCTGAGACAGCCAAGTTCAGATGGAGAGAGACCAAAAGGTATGAACTTCAAGATGATGAAATCCATGCAGCACACAAGTAAGTCAGGTCTGAACATTGTGTGCTTCTGCCTCATACTTGCCCCATTCACACACACGCACATGCTCGCATAACTCTGTTACGCAACTTGCTTGGTCAATGATAGCAGGTGAGCAGTTTATGTTTGGCTTTGGCATTCAATGTCAGAAGGAAGAAGACATTTTAGCAGTGTCCCCACAACTTAGAATGCCTCATCACAGATGATACCAATCAGGAATAACGACATACAGCTTTTAAGCATTAGAGTATGAGGACAGGATGACCCTAACCGCTAGTTTAAAACTACCGGTACAAGAATAAAAAGAGCCTATTTTGACTAAAAACATCCCAATGGACTATGTTTTTTTAACCAGTGTATGTTTAATGCCTTTGCTCATCCCTCAGACTGAAAGCTTTTGACAGGCTTTTGCATCTTTCCACAGGGCTACAAATGTTGATAGGCCTGTTTTGAAAATGCTTTTGTTAAATTGTGGAAAAGTACATTTTGCTTCAGTGAGACGACCTTTGGGGAAGGGAACAAACATCATAATCTTGTTGTTTCTCCTGTTCTAAGTCAAGTCTGTATTGACGGGAAATACATTTTCACCAAATGCAGCCTTCTGCTCTGCCTGCTTGCAGCCACCATAACAAGGTGGCATAAGAAAAGATGATATCTAAGGAAAATGATGCTCTCACACTATTCTGTATGTCAAATTCTGAGTTGTCAGAATTTGACATACAACACACTGGACAGTAAATAAAAATTATGGACCCTATTATTGTTTTCTAAAGTAGGTTCTTTAGATCCAAATGAAAGAAGAAATTAGACAGTTACAATGAATGAGTAGCTTTTATAAAAATAAGTAAAGGCTTACTGATATCAACGTGAAACAAGTTAAGAATCACAGGAGAACCATCAGTGGACATTAGAAGACACCAGCAAAGAATGATGGAAACTAAACGATGCTGGACAGGTTGATCAGTGGACTGAACACAAATGGGTTGTGAGCCAAATGAGGAAAAGCTGAGGGAAAGTGAAAATAAACAAAAAAACTACATAAGATCTAAAGAACCTGAACGAGTAGAAACCAGAACACAGCAGCAAAAACAGGGAAACGGTAAATAAACAGGTGAGATAGTTATGAATTAGACAATAACCTTGGTGTAAAAGAGTCAACTAAAGATTACAACACAAATCAGAAATACTGAAAGAACAGAGTACAACTCCAGGAATCCCAAAACTAGATGAACCAAATAAAGACGACAAAAGTGACAAAATCAACGTAAAAACCCCACGTGTGTGTGTGCGCCATAAAAACTTTGTTTTGCAAAACTGAGAAAAGTATTCTCAATTTTGCCATTTCCATCAACCTTTTGTAATGCAATACATCAAACTACATGTTAAAAATGTTGCTGGTTTGCTAATGAACACAATGAACATGTTACTGTGTTGTAAAACAAAATAAGTATCTTTGCACTATGACAACCTGTCTTTCTGTTTCTCGTCATATAAATCAACAATTTTTCATCCTTTAGGTATTCTAACGTTTATATATTTACACTTACTGTCTACTCTTGTAAGCATATGAAATTGAAGTCAAATTCCTTGTGAGTGTACACAATCTTGACCAATCAAGATGATTCTGATGCTAATGAATGTAGTTTGTGATTTGCGTTAAGTATTGCTGCTCAGTCAGACTGTAAGGCTTCCAATGATCAAAAGTTTACATTTTCATCTTCATTTCAGTTATTTATGGTTGCAGCAAAACCAGCCTAGAGCGTACAATAAAAATGAAAAAAATTTTTTTTAAAAGTAGTTGAAACCCAGTGAAAATTTACCAATATGGTACCACAGTTTTCCTATAATTCCTGAGATCATTCCTGTCCTGGACAAATGTACAAATTCGTGTGGAAATCATGGAATTGAAATGACATTTTCATACACCTGGATAAGTATGCCCCAAATTCTGACTTTATTTCCTTTTGCGAATGTCTCTTATGACCAATAATATCACAGTCTCTGGCAGACCTTTGGAGTCAGAAGTGACATTCAACTCCACTGGGTGTCCCAGTCCACCTGTAATATCAAAAGGTCACTAAGGGAGATGTCAATCCCATCTCTACTGCCTCATAATTTAAAATCGTTTCCCGGCTGTTCCGAGTGCCAAGGGACGCCTGAGGATTGTCGGCACCTGTAGACCCACGCATGTATGGCAAAGAACGGGCCCAAAAAATTCTCCTTTAGGCTGAGGTTTTACAAATAGGTTGGTGCTGTTAGATAGATCAACCACTGGAATTTAATTTCAGATATATTAGCCTCTGGAGATCTCAGCAAAAATACAATAAAATACATGAGGGGTGAGGAATGTGTCAGTGAATTCCTGCAGATGAATTTGTGTGTGTGTGCATCTTGGGAGAATCTATATGGATCCAGGTATTATTTCTCTCCACAGGTGGGTCCAAACACACAAAGGGGAAGTTACATAACAGCTCATAACTTACCGATAAAACATAACGAATGTCGGGGTGTGTGTGTGTGTGTGTGTGTGTGTCACTAACCGGAGCCACTAGCTGACCCACAAAGTTCTGCTGCCAGAGTCAACATGTGCTTTGTAAGCAAGTGTTGAACTTGGAAGCAGGCATTGTTACTTTCAGCAGGGATTTGATTATGATGTGGTGTACGTATGAATGAGGAGAGAAGCCGTGTCGCGGCCAGCTCAAGTTTTATGTCACTCCTCCATGTGCTTCGTATTAAGGCCTTGTTTTATATTTTGTGGTTTTTGTGGGGAGGTGGAGGCGCAGCTGAATTGACTCCTCAGCTTGTTTTTAATGGAGTGCCGCTGGCTCACATGTCAATTATTAGAGATTTGAAGCTGTTACACTGAAGCTTTGATTACTGGGAAATGTCTTGATTGACAGGGGACCTGATACTGGAACATATGATGTGTTGAATGAAAGGAGAGTAAACCAGTACCGCTATGTAGTGAGAGCACTTCATAGCTGTTGAAATAAGCAGTCGGGCCAGGCTTTTCACCAGAGACAAATTTTAAGTGATAATATTTTTATGATTAAGTCCAACTGTGGTGATGGAAAACAGAAAGTTCACCCCATATCTTATATCTTATACAACATGATATCAAAATATTTCTAAATATTTGGCAGAATAAAGTAGGCGCACTCTTGACCTAGATGCTGCAAATGAAAGTGTATTGCCTCCTAGGAAAGAGTTAAAACATTAGCAGCCTAAATGGAAGCAATTGATGCTGCACAGTAAATATGAGAAGGGTTATGAGGCCATTTTACAAACAATTTTCACTCTATCATTCTACTGTGCAAAACACTATTTTCAAGGGGAAAGCAATTTAAGGCAGGTACAAATTTTTCCAGTAATGGATATTTTTGTTAACTCATCCCAAAGTCAGGGCAGTACAGATTGTAAGGGGCGTTCAAAGAGCTGCTAAAGGTGGCATTTAGTTTTTTTTCAAAATTTCTTCAAATTGGAAGAAGGTACAGAGATTTTCTTTTAAAAACTGGTAAAGACAAAATTTTAATTATGCCCTGAAGTATAACAACTCTAAAACTGAAAGAGTTTCTCTCTCTTTATGATCACTTTATCTGGGCAGGATTATGTACAGTGGGTTTTTTACCCTCGTTGCATTAAATGCTTTAAGACCAAAAATAGATTTTTGTTGTCTTATTGTTGTCTAACAGCTGAGAAGGTTTTATTCTTGGAAGAGAAATCTAAACAAAAGTTAACAATGGTGGTGCTGACAGCAAAAACACACTGTCAGCATTTGCCTTGAAATGGCTCGTCTGCCACAACAAAGTCTTTATAACTTCTGTATTGCACAGCCAAATAGTTCATCAAAATACGGTACTTCTGGAACTAATCTGACAGTTTGGCTTGCCATGAAGCTAATACATTAAAACGTTCATCTCAGCATCCCATATGCTGGACAACTTCAAAGCCCTTCTTTTGAAGTGTGTCCTGACAAGTCTAGAGGTTCTAGAGACGCCTTAAAGAGACCCTCTCTGTTGCTCAGGGAAGAACATACAGAATGTACAGTTCGAAGTGGTAACATAAATCTAGGTTGTGCACTGCTCTGAAGAAGCTGCATGACTTCACAACTGTGCTAGTCCGTGCGTCATAACCAATAAATTTGCTCTAAACAAAACAATAAAAAAGTTCTTAAAAGTTAAGAGTCCATCTATAAATGCGGATGTCCAGCAAAGAAACAGTTTGTTCTAAAGATTGATATATAGTTTCATTTATGGTGGTTTCTCCTCCTTAAAAATGCCACGACAATTACACACTCCTAGAGTGATAGTACCACCATTCTACGGGTTCATGGTGTCTTTTTGTCTGTTCTTTTTATTCTGTGACTGGACAATGGGATATTGTTAATAATCCTTCTGCCCCAGGAAAGACGCTTAATGAAAAGGCTTCTGCCATCGCTGCTGCTACATAAACAAACCGGGTTGGTAAGGAAACAAGACAGTAGTCATTAAGGATTAGAGTCATGTTTGCTCGCCTAAGGGTTGCTGAGTGAGGATTTCCCTGATTGTCAGGCAGCGGAAAGCAAAGCGAAGAAATGCTGCGAACGCAAAAAAAGGTTAACTCTGACAGCACAGCAATCATCAAGACAACAAATCAATGTTCAAAGTGTGTACAAGTCAATATGAATACATTAAAAGCACAAGCTTTCACTCTCTGACAAGCATGTATTTACAGATTCACCGCTTTGTTGGTTCTGGACGGCTCCAGGCTAGCTTTACCTGACGCTCCAGTTGAGATCGTACATGTATCTGAATCTGTAACACTGCTTGTCAGCATCTAAACCTCAGAGAGTCTCAAACACAGAGTTTTTACTGGAAAAAGCCAATTAAAGTGGTTTACAACTTTAATTGTAAACCACTTTAATTGTAAACCACTTACAATTGGAAGTGGAGGAGATTATACCACTGACTGTTTGACTGTGTGAAACGATACATGCCTAAACTGCTCTGCAGGTGAATACGGTCACCAACAGAGGAGTTTCAAGGGAAGATACAAGCAGTAGTTTTATTTTATCTCCAATTCTGTAAACTCACCACCAATCTGTGTGTAAAGCAACGATATGAGCAAACATGCATCTTGTACAGAACTAGTCACCTTGCTTTTCCTTGCTGACAGGAAAGCTAAGATTTTCCTTTATGATGGAGAGTCGTGCCACAGCATGCCATGCTTCATAAAATTAAATATTGTCTTTGCAGGCAACTGAGGGCAAAGCCTTGCTGCTACAATAATGTGTGATTTGAACATTCAAACCAACGGTTGTTAAAAATAAGAGAAGCATGCAAAGTCAACAATGACTGATTACAAAGTGTTAGGTCAAAAAAGTGAATGAAACTCTGGTCAATTGTAAACAGTGACAAGTAAAGTTAGAAGAAATTTTTTGAGGGAGATTTAAGTTGTAGGTAACTATGACTTAATGCTTACAGGAAAGTAGTGAAAGTGACTTATAAGATGTTTATGAGAATTTTTTTAATGTTTTGGATGTAATTAAAATGTGCTTTAATGCAAAAAATGGAAACAGAAATGTTACTATTGCCTTGTGTTTTTATTAGCAACTGCAATCAAATATTTTGCTCCATAAGAAATCAGATACATTCATTTTAACACACAGGCGATAATCTAAAACACATTTCTGAATCCTGGTGGCACAGTTTTCTCTTCTGTGCAAACGCATCCTTTATAAAAGTTCATGAAATAACAAAAAGGAACGCCTACACGTTTTTGGATCTGCAGCATGCACGTCTGCATCTGTCCATGCATGCAGGTAATCAGCTCATCCACTGCAGGGTCTGCTTCAGCTGACATGCTCGCCTGATCTTCGGCTCTGTTATTGTAAGATCCCTTATCTGAATGAGAACTCACTCACACTGATTGTCTGTTCTTCAACTTTCACTTAAGGAACAATTGAGAAAACAACTGTAGGAGGATAAGGGCTGAGGAGAAGTATAAAGACACACAAAAAAGGGGACGTTGGTAATAAACGAGGTGAAGTCTGCAGCAGATTGATAAATGATGAATAGGCTCATATGTTCCCAGATGTGTGTGTATGCATGAGGTCAAAACTCACGCAGAGCAGATGCACGGGATCCGACAGGAGAGTATTTACCGTTGTTAAGCTGAAGGATTTAAAACAGGGCCTCACGTCATGCTTGCGCAAAACCTCAGTGTGCATGATCCATTTCCAGCAGAAGGCTTCTCCTCAGGGCTTCTCCAAATTATTTCACCAGCATTTGTAACTCACTTCACTACAACATCCCACACGGCTTTTCTGTCTTAAATCTCAGTTCTCGACTGACAACAGCTTCTAAATGATTTTCAAAAAGTGATTAAAAAGATACGCAAAAGAAAGTTTTACATTTTCAATGTTCATTTTACATTTTCAACCCTCACTGCTTTCTGGATCCAAAAGCTGCAGAACAAGAAATAACCAGAAGATACATTGAAATCCATTAGTAGCGTCTCTTTCACAGTTTTGTTTGCCTCCTCAGCATGGTGTGTCTGGACAGACAGCATCGTCACTCATTGGGAGGGCTGTATATCTGTTTTTCTTTTATTAGGACCCCAAACCGGAGAGCTCAGGAATTAATGAAGCTGAAGGTGTTAACTTCATCATCTGCTATTATTCCAGCTCTGCATCATCTGGGATGTTTTTAACATGTAAAAATGTGCCGAAGGCTCAAGATATTTAGAGGATGCTTTGCTTACAGTCTAACATACGGCCAAGTGTTGGAAACTCTTCAAACACCTTGAATATTTTGGCACTGTGTCATGCAGGACTCTCAAACTTTAATGCTCTCTATTTTAATGGGATTTGTGTGATATGACAACAATGTGGCATATCTGTAAAGCAAAAAGAACAGAGAAATGTGTTTTTAAAAATCTGAGGTATTCTACCTCCTTTTATGCTAATACCAGAGCAACCAATTGACCAATTGGCTGCATTATGGTTGGGTATCTATCGAATCATTTATCATTTATCGGGATACAATTCTGATCAAGACATTAATTATCAGGTTTTGCCACACATCCACAACTGGATTAAGGGCTATTTTAGGCAAAGCTAAAATCTTTATGTGCTTTGAACTGGACCACTAAAATTGACAGTTTTCTTAACTTTTTTTAACATTAATTTTGATCCCATGTGACCAGAGGACCTTCTTAAATTTACATTAGAGTCAAACTTTATATAGGTGACTTCGATGATATTGCTACACTGGATTTTACTTAAGATTTGATGCACTTCTTTGTGTTTGTCTATTGAATAGAAAGTTTTTGCTTGCAACAGGACAAAATGTGAAAAATTCAAAGCACGTGAATACTTTTGCAGGACGCTGTACTCTAAAAATAAACCACTAGACACAGTTACATAAGCACTGTGTCTTGCTGCTCCATGTCACTTCATTTGCCATGTTCTATTTTCAGTATTTATAAAATCCTTTTATGACCAGGAGTTATGGAAATTCAGGAAAAAAAAGGGATTATAAGAAGTTGTCTAATGCTGCTAAGCTCCTTAATACAGCACATACAGAAGTGATTCATATACTGTGCATGGTCTGAGGTGAGAGTAATGCAGTTCAAAAGCCAGCTTGAGTTATACATTGCAGTGATGCCTATATAAGGAGAAACTGTGCTCCTGCAGAGCCGCTGCCGTGCTGGAAGGTTAATAGTATGTTATGTCAAAGTTTAAAGTGCTTTTGTTGTGGCTGCTTTTCTCCCAAATGGAACTCCCTCTATCCTGTAGGATATTTTTACAAGCTTAAACAATAATACTGATTTTGCACGTTAAAATACCCTTGCTGTTGCTGATAATCAGGAAGAAGTCAAGTTTTAAGCTTCTTCTGTCAGGTTGCACACCCTGTTTAAATTCATACAGCCTTGAGCCATGGTACGGTTGTTTTTTCAGCTTTAACACATTTTAATGTATATGATTTATGATCATGTGGCCTTTAGAGGAAACACATATGTGCAAAAAGGCAGGGGATTTTTTTTTTAGGCTTCCAACCATCAAGTCTCTACAATGTCTATTATAAGTCAAAATTAGACGATTCAATAGTGTTTGAATACGAATTAAAGCTGTGCTGTATAATTGTGTCATTATAAAATCTAGGAAGGAAGAATTTAAAGTTGAGCACACAGTCTCTACAAGCTCAGCATTCAGCCTTAAGTCATAAATGATTGATTGATATCCAATAACACTGGTGCATTTTAATTTGGAGGGATTTTATGATAATATGTCATAATATGTTAAAAGAAACAAAAATCTTGAAGAACAAAGCATAAAGAAAACAAAATTGACTTTCCATTGCTTAAAACAGCATTAATTTTAAAATACAAGCCTTTTGTGTCATGTCTACTAAATATGGAAGTCACCACCATATATGATGACGTACAATCTAGAAATTTCTTACGGCAATCACAAAACAGGAAATGTAGCTAATTTTTCAATAAGATTATGTTGAATGAATGTGTGACTGACATGGTGGTTTAAATCATTATTTATTGCTTATAAAGTCTATACACTCAAGTTCATAGACATTTCTCCTGACTATTTTTACTCCAGTCAAAGAAAACTTCATTTGATGATTGACCCTCCAGACATAATTCATTTCTGGCTGCATTCAGTTTCTTTCTTTCGGTCATGGAAATTATTAAACACTCTCTAAAGCTACAAGACTCAACACATTTAGAAAGAACTGTTGTAAATATGACCCTTTATTTATACTTAATATAATTATAAGTGTGGTTAAAATTCTCCAAATCATCCACTTTGCCTATGTAACAAATACAAAACATTACTCTTTACTGCCTGTAACAAAGGTTTTGAAGTGGCCTATTCAAAGTTCAGACGTAAATCCAATTCAGACTGTGTGGTACAACACCAAAAGAGGTTGTCTATGCTTAAAGAGCCTTATAATGTGGCTGAATTAAAACAATTTTCCAAATAAGGGTGGATCAAAACTTCACCACAGAGATGTAAAAAACTACATTTTCCACTTTCAGAGACACTAAAACGCACCACCAAGGGTGCCGGCAACAAGTCACTGAAGTTACGGAACATGGCTATTACTTTTTACATGTTCTAGATAGTTTTCTTCCTGCTTAGTAAATGTAGTCTTAGCTAAAAGAAAAGCAAATACAGTGCACCGTGGTGTACACTGCATTTCAGGTACAAGTGTACCTGAAAACTGCTGACATTGTTTAAAGGAAAGCATCCATTCATTAGTTCCTCAGAACATGATGAACATCTTTTCCAACCCTTTGCCCCCGAGGAAACTACTGCTTATGTAAAAAGTGACAAAATGCCAGAAACAAATCATTCCTCTGTTGATTGGCTTTGGATTTCATGCTCACTTCACGGGTTGTGTGGGTAATGAGCCGTGGATTCATAGGAGTGAAAACAATTCACAATGAAGCTTGTGCGGGTGTGACATCGCACACCTTGTCTTTGCACAAGCACCAGTAGGAGACGGGCAACAAATGGCCCGATTGTCTCCGTTAGACACACACAGGCACGTATCCTGCACTGTAAAGGATATGTAAGTCCCTGAGGTATTTCCTCTGTCTAAGCTGTGAGATGACAAGCTGTCAGAGTCTGGTGATTACTGTTGTGATAACACTGTAATGTAGACTGGGAACGAAGATGTGCTGGACTCGTTTTCTGCTGCTCTGCAGACTTGTGTGGTCCAACAAACATCTACAAGTCTCAGTCACAATGACCCTTTTGTCTCTTGTGGACGAGTCAGATAGATGGAATGAATATGGGAGAAGATAAAGAACCAAGAAGTGAAATAAGTGAATAGGAAAAGAAAATAATGGCACATGCAACAACTGATAAAAAAGGGCAAATTACAGCATTAGTTTATATATAAAGTGCAGATTTATTGTGGGGAATTATCGGTAGGATAAGAATTATGCTTCGTTATCATACATGTTCCAACTCCTTTAGCTTGAAATGCAGACTTAGTAGTTCTGATCCAACCATTCATTGAATCTGTTTACACCCAAGACAATCAAGTAAAAGGTGATGCTAATTGTATTTTCCACTTTAGTTTACAAAATAATCTTGCTCAATCCTCAGCTGCAACAAGGAGAACCTACAAAATCAAATGTAAGCTGTACATTACTGACAAATCTAATATCTTGAATGAAAATTTTTTTACCTAAAATCCAGAAATCTCACTGCACTGCTTAAGGAAGTGTATGTCAAAATGCACACACAGCAAATAATTATTAAGCAGGAAGAGATTCACTTACAAAGGATAAGGCAGGAAATCTCAAGATACTATGATTACAAAGCAGTGGAAATGCCTTATATTTCTACACCCACTCACAAAAATACTAATCACATGAACTTCTTCAAGTCTCAATAAACATCCCAGCATCCTTTACTTAATGTCACATTTTCTTAAAGCCTGGCAATTTTAGTTCTGATCCTTTTCTAATAAGTGATAACTAAGTTTACTGAGGACAGCAGCTCTATTTTCAGTTGGATATATCATTAAAACAGTAATAGTAATGCATTAATTAATAAACTATTGCAATAGCTTTCCTAACTTAATTAAATATTTAGGTGAAACAAAGTTCAAGCATAAGCAGCATCTTGCAACAGCATAAATTGGTAATTTTATTATGCTACCTTTGATAAATTTGATCAGGATTTTATAAATTCAAGCTGTAAACGCAAAAGAAAATGATCCTGGGTTTCAAAATCAGTTGAACAACAACAACAAAAAAAAAAAAACTCTAGAAATGCTAGCTATTACAAGCTATAAAAATTTGTTTCTGATCAAGATTCCCAAGAAGAATGGACACATAATTAAACAAATATCAACTGGTTTATTATTGTGAATCAAACCTTTTCATAATATTAAGCCAAATCGAGTGATGACAGCCAGACACGTAGGAGGCTGCACAGTGCCAACCAGTTCAGTCACACAAGCTAGCTAGACCCACAAACACACGCCGACACAAATGCACACACACACCGACACAAACACAGACATAGACATAAATACCAAGACACACACGTGCAGTCTCATACACTGATGCGGGCGCAGAAGGCGCTATAAAAATAGATAGACCAGAACACACAGACAGGCACACTCATCCATAAAAACAGACAGATATTCACACAAAGACTGTGATAGATACAGGCACAGACACACTGAGCCCTCAGGTTATTCAGTATTGTCCAATGCCAACTTTTTGAGAAACGAAGGCGAAGCATCACAAGAGTTGGAGTAGATTCGGGCGGCTTCAATGTGACGGTTGGCTGCAGGCAACCACTGCAGGCCGTGTCTCGATGACAAGACCAGCAGGAAAACATTCAGAGGATCAACGTTTGTCAAGGAGAGAATGACAGGCAGGCGAGTTGAGACACACTCCAGTCACTGACAGAATCTCAGCTTAAATAAACAAGCCAGAAACTGGAGTTTGAGATTTTAAGCGCTATACATCTGTATGCAAGCAGGTTGGGCTGAGAAAAAGCACTATTCTTAGACATTTAAAACATTCTCTTTAAGTTTCGTATCAGCAACACAGCTGTTGTACCAGATGTTCATGATGTTTTTCCTCATTGTGTCCAAGTGTCTCGTGAATTAAATTAAGTCTTGCAGAAGATGCATTCTTTCTAAAACAGTACATTGATGCAAATTATGCATTTTTAAACAGAGAAGCATTTAATATTTTTTTTACTTATGCATATTTGTGTTTAAAAAATGGATAGAAATTGGTTACCACTAGTTCATTTGGAATTGCAAGAAGGGAGGGCTTTTACTTTGAAGAACTGTCTTTGCAATAACACGTTAACAGTGTGACAATAAGTTATTAAAGATAAGTTAGGTATATTTGATGTGTTCCCTACATGGACTGTGTTGCTAAAAATGGCTTTCTTTTAACTCAGGCTTTCTTCTTGCCACTCGTCTATACAGAACAGATTTCTTGAGTGTCTGACTAATAAAATATATTCAAGGTTGTGGTTGTAATGTGTCAAAATCTGTAAAAAGTGAGAGGTGTTAATGCTTTTCCAAGCCACTGTAACTCAAGACGCCTTTACATAGAGGTAGAATACCAAAGTACCTGTAGCCAGAGCCGGGTTTACAAGGATGTGGGCCCCTGGGCCGGAGCCACTTTTGGTGCCCTTTGACTGAGGAAAAATAACTTCCTATTGTTTTCAAAGAAATCAACTATAACTTAATATTTTTCAAATATTTTAATGTTGTTTGTATTCATAAAATTTGGTCAAAAGGGGTGGAGATTTATTGGTTCGTTTATTGTTGTCACAATAAATTTAAATTATTGTTGTTTTAACCCCATAAAACTATATGTTTTATTGTTAGTTTTACTATTTTCTCCACATTTGTTTATTGAAAATATCAATAAATTTGAAATATGATTAAATGCAGTTAATGTGTGCAGCTTAGTGATGAAAATCACATTTATGTGTGTGACAGATATGGTATAGAAGCATATTTCAAATGGACATGTTTTTCAAGAACAGTATTTGTTTGTGAGGCTATGATTGCTGTGTAATACAGTTACCTAAAAAAGTAATGGATAGATCTTATTGTCACTTTATCGTTAAGTACCACAAAACATTGTGATAAAACTTGAAGTCCACATTGTCCACCCCCATTTGAGTTTAATATCAAGTGCAATGTTTGCAAAACACACATCCATTACTTTCTAAAGTCTGGGCCAACCAGTTGTCTACAAAACATCAACATTTCAATTCTAAAGAAATCTTCTAAATGAATAATAATAGAGGTGAATTCCAGTAGCTACACGCTCTATAAGCCGCATGTGCATCCTATGCTTGCATGGTTTGCGTGTTTGTGTGGCTGCAAGCGGCCCCATGCCCTGATGAAATGTGAATAATCCTCAGGAGCGATAAAGCAATCCGGGAGGCCCCCCAGGCGCGCGCCACCCGGCCCAGCCGGGACCAAGTCGGGACCAGGAGCTGTAAGCTGCTTTCTCTGTGTCAGCCGCCACCACGTCGCACAAAGACACAGCCAGCACTGCTGGTGCAGCAGCTATAAGAGGACATGTATACACACTGACGTATTCAAAGGCAAGCAACTGCACCCGCAGATTACAGATCTGCTACGCATCAAAGCAAACTGTGAAAACTCTCTGCAAGGGGTATCAATGGAAGATTTCTGACATGCATGTCATAATTCTGTGGTGCCACCTTAAAAATAAGACCCTCCTTTGTGCTACAGAGCATGTCTGGTGTGGACTTTAGAACGGTGCAACACTGACACTAACAGGTAAAAACGAAGAACTGCACTCTGTAAAATTTAAGGTCGACCAGTGTTGATTCAAGTGTCTGGAAGAAGTTATTCTTTGCTTCACTATTATTTCCCATGAACGCAGTTTTACTGAATATATATTTCCTCTCTATTGCAGCAGTTGTCATTTTACAAATGCAAGCTGCATGCTTACTTTTGCATCTAAGAAAACCTAATTGAAAGTGGTTTCAATGCTTCTGTTACATTTATTTATGCGGTTTAACAGTAAAAGGAGAAGCATTCACGCTAAATATGGTGTATAATGTCGTGGAAAAGAAAGATGTGATCTAAAATTGCAGAAGATAAATAAAATGATCTGAGTGGAGCTGCAGGGGAAATTGCACAACTGAAGAGCTACAAGCTGCAGTTTCGCAGCCTGTTTACCATTTATGGCAAAGATGACACAGTGATTTCGGAAAATGCTCCTGCAGTCTAAAACTACACCCAAGGGGACACAAATCAGGAGTGCTCCCAGCTTGTTTTTCCAGCTTTCAATCTCTTCATGCATATCTTGGTAAGGGGATAAAAGACCTTCAAGATCAAGCACATCAGAATAATAACCTAAGGGGCCCGTGGGTGATAGGCAGGGAGAGATACGACAAGGACAGATTAGATAAAGCAGGAAAGATTTGGGACACAATAGAGGCGAGAGAGAAGGGAGATAAAAGGGTCAACAAGACACACTGCAGGACTGGGGCTTTGACAGGAGAGAGGATCTGCAGGGGAATTTGGGGCACATCAGATAATCCTGTGACAATGAAGTTAGACACACAGCACATGGCGCAGAACAGCTCCAAATAAAGGGAATTATTTCAATACTTTAAAAGCATTAGCGAAATAGGAACTTATTTTTGTGTTTCCAATAAACAAATTTACATTGTCTTCCAATTTTGGGGTTTAACACTTACCCAGTTGTAAGATTTCTTACTTTTAATCCTAATAAAATGTACAAAAACAGAAAAATAACAAAATGTGATACAATAAACCAGATATTCTGCAAAAGATTGAAATTTTGGGCCTTCTTTGAGTAAAAACCAGCACAGACCAGCTTTGGTCAAGATGTGCACCATCATATCTGGGGGTACATCTCAGGTCCCAGTTATCAGGTTCAAGTTCACAATCGTACAATCATAAAAACTGAGTGAGGATGGATTGTTGCCAGGAGGAAGATGGATAGTTTGGTTTTCAAAGCCGGTCAAGTAGATATGACCAAATATGGCCATAATGTACAGGACCATAACCAACACTATGCTCACTCTTGAGCATGGTGGTGAAAGGGTGAATATATGCACTTGTTTTGCAGCAACAGGACCCTATGAGCAACTCAACAACTGCATGTTGCACAGATTCCTCCATGCACAATGCCAAATGTGTAAGTGCCTGTTAATGACCAAAAACCCACAATGTCCACTTAAATAGCTCAAAACTGTGACTGGTGCTTAAGAAATGTGTGCAAGTCTGAAGCAAAATTAACTGCTCAAAATTTCTCTGGCAGAGGTAGAGGAATGCCAGGTGGTCTGGTAAAGTTTATTTTGGTTTGTTTGAAAGGAAGTTCCAATTGATCGATTGACTTTTGGAGGAGATGAGCGACTTTCATCCTGGCTGGTTTGCTCTCTATAAATGCTGCAGGTCTGCAGCGTGTTTAAAACAAGGTCTCGAGATATTTTGGCTGTGCTGAAAACCTTAAGTTTTCATCTTTGAAGACAATGTGGTTCTGGTTGAATCTTCTGACCATGACTTTCTGGGGCAGTTTATCAACAAATGTGAAGCCTTCACCTAAAAATTGAGCAATATTTAGGAAAGTATATCGGCAATTATGTTTCTATTTTCTAAACCCAAAGTCACTTTGCCTAAAACCACACCACCTGCAAATTGAAAACAAAAAAAGCCGTCAGTGAGAGTTGTTGCATTGGGACACAAAGTGGTACATGCTGTACATTACTGCTTGTATCTCTGTTAAGAGCTGCTAAATAGTACAGGCAGCAAATTATTGTGGTTTGTCACTCAAACACTTAGTGCAAAGCAGACTGGATCAAAACAGCTTATTGCAGATATTTCTCTGGGCTCCAACACCAAAAATCCACTGGCTTTGCCGTCTTTCACGTCTGACACAGAGTAGTCTGCTCTGGCAGAGAAAACGCCACTATTTCCTTCAGTGAGACAGGGGCTTAATAATAACAGATTGCGGGAGGGGAAATAGAAGGTATGTGCCAACATTACCAGTCCCAGGCAAAAACTTGAAAAACAAAAACTTATTGCTGTGGAGCCGTGACCAAATGACCAAACTAGGAAATGTTTGGAGCTTTTTATATAATTCCTTGACTTTGATAGATTTGATTGGTCATTATGTAGATGAAAACTTTGTCCAAGTTATGTTGTTATTACTCCTCATGTTTCATCTCAGCCTCAGTCAGCTTGTTTTAAGAGAAAACTCCCCCCCAAAAGGAGAGTCAAATGGTGCACCAATTACGCCACTTCCAGAAAGCGTTTAAGAGATTTTGCTTCGCCGGCGTCACATCAGCATCTTGTTGACGTCACATGTAACATGAGAATGCGAGTGTCTTTCGGAGCAGATGGTTCCAAAGCTCCAGCCAAGGTATAGCAAAGATAAACAAGGATGAGAAAGGATATGTTTTGGGAAAAAGAGACAGACCAGAAGTGGAAGCCCCTGACCTTTTTTATGTTGTTGATATTTGGGTTTAGACACTGTCCAGAAACACAACTCTAATATTTCTCATGGCTTCTGCTAAGAGATGTCGACAGGCCACACATAGTGTGAAGACTGGTACATGCTTTTGTTATTTTTCTCCAAGTGCTTTTAGCATCTGTAGCCATCTCTGCTTCGGTAGACTCTTTGTCCTCAGTGTTGTGGCATAAACATCATTGTTTTGGTTCAAAACAGACTGCATTTCCAACCATACATGCACATACATATTTTTGTCCACCAAACATGTGTTTTGGAGTTAAAGCCTAAATTAGTAGAGTTGCTGTCATCCTTACTGAGTAAAGACTGTCTTGTCATTCCATCAATTTCATAAAAGTATCCAGTTTTGGTAAAGATACTTATTAATAATTGATGCATCTGCATAATGATATCTTTTTGACCATTTCTAACCATTCTGCATCCTGCTCAAGATTGCAAATGAGCAAATAGCAGAAAAATCTTCGGGGTGCAGGTGAACTTTTGTTCTGCTTAATCACAATCAATAGAAGTGATCTGTCCAAGAAGACTGACTGCTGAAATTAAATCAAAAAGTGCTTCAAAGTTTTAGTGTAAGACTGTGCAGACTTTTGTAACCATGTCATTACAGTTTGGTTCATCTCCATTTTGGTCGGATACTAGAGGCACTGTCCTAACTAAAGGTCTTTATGTACTAGACTTCACTGCTATAAAATACAAACACACTAACTGTACCTCAGATCTCTGGAATAAACCACAAAGACTTTGAATAATACAGTCAGTAATGGGCGAAACATTACAAAAACCAGTGAAGAAGAAGAATAAGCTTAAAATTAACAGTTCTGCCTTTCAACAGTTATATGATTCATTCGTTGTTAACTGATGCTACAATAATGGTTCTTTTATTATTATCTTACTTGGCAGGTGGCCCAGAAGGTGGAAGCGTAAAAAATCCCATACTAAATTTGCATGAAGTTGCTTTTGTGTTGTGATGGAAAAATGACATTAAGGTCACATCTGCTAGTCATGTTATATGAAATGATTGTGAACTCTCACCAAAAGAACTATTTGGGTTACATGTAGAAGGTTGGAAGTTGTTTTCTACAGCTGCATCAGAATCAGACTGTCTCACCCCTTGTTGTTAATTCTTTATCCTTGGTATAAACTCATGTGTTGTCTCTGCCTGATGGAGCTTTTTCCAGACTTGTTTCATTACTGATTGTCCTATGAGCTCTCTGTATTGTGCGCAATATATGAATAAACCTGATTGAGTGATTTTACCTGAACAGTGCTTGGAAATAGCATTTTTTCCACGACAGTGTGAAAACATCTTCAACACCCACATGATTTTGAGGAGCTGTCCACCATAGTGACCTATTTAAAATCTTTCCCCCAACTTTGGAAAAGTAGCCATTTTCCTTGAGTGTAGCTATACACTCAAAGAAACAATCACAGAAATATGATGAGTCTCAGACTCATCATATTTATATCTACAGTCAGAGAAGAAACATGAAGGTTTAAAACAACTGGAACAGTGACTGAAATGTCAACAACAAAGACCCAAGCTGGCAGATTTGTTTGCCGGAAGCGATCTCTTTGTTTTCTATGAACTTTGCAGAGTTGCAGTTTTCTCAACTCAAAGTCACAAACTGCTTACTGCATACTGTCTCCTCAAACAACAAAGCTGTGAAATTAATCACAGAAAGGGAAACGAGGTTTCACATTCAGATGTTCCCAGCTGTTTTGAAACCTCCAGGGTCAGAAATCTGACTGTGCTCCTCTGGGAAGAGCTGAGATTTATGTGCTAAACAGTGTTTTTGAACACACCAATTCGAGTTTTGCGAAGTCTCCTTTAAAGCTGTTTACAGCCGCTCAGACTTGCACTCATCCTGAGCACCGCAAAAACCATCACATGGAGTTATGTGTGGGATTAATGGGGCAAAAACAGAGAAAAGAAAAACAGTTTATGTGTGCCAGACTCTTCTTCATCTATTCATTTCCTTCGTGTGTCTCATTATTTTTGGCCCTGCCAGGTTTATTCCTTGTCCATCTTCTTCGCCTCACCATTTTTTGTTTTGTTTTATTACTCACATATTTTGTCCTCATCTCAACTTTAAATTTGTCCCAGACTCATCTTTTTTCTGTCCAACAGTGCTTTTCCTGATTATATTTTAAACCATTCCCATTTTATTTTCCTAAATGTGAGCCGCAGTGTCTTTTTGTGGCCACATAGAAAACGCTACATCAACGGTCCCAGCATCTGAACAAAGACATCTGAAGAGACATTTTTTTACAGCATTTTGAGGTTTGATACACAAACTTGTAAGTAATTTCAGCAAACAATTGCAAAAGAGGGCCAGAATAGTAAAATCATGCTGTGAAACCCTTTCAATTCTAAGCCAAATAATTGGGAAAATGTTTAGTGCAAAAGAAGGTCATGTGGCACCAAAAAGGAATCAGGTTTCACTCAGAGGAAGCAGATGAGGATCAACAAGAATTGGCATAAGAAAGAAAAGGGTAGAGTGTGCGTTCATGTGAGCGCTCAGTCCTTCATTGTTGTGTTGTGCTGTGCCGTGTCATCTCCCGTGTGCCCATTAGCAAGATAAGCCTTTCACTGAAGTGCTGCCAGGCCACAGATAAAGAGCCACAGAGAAACTTTCTGTGAACATGCCGCTCCCGCAGAGTCCCAATTCAATAGTGCCAGACTCCCATCAACACCCCCCACTCTCCAAAATCCTCCCCATCCCTCCAGCTAAACTTTTCAGAAAAATAAAATACATTCTTGCTCTACTGCAAGGCTGGGTTTTCCTCCTGGAGGAATTCAGACTTGTTTACATACCTGAAACTTTTTTTCCCCCTTAGTATTGTGTAAAAACATTAAGTCACCTAGCAGTTTTCATATTTGGCAAAGGAAACTAAAACACGTACAGCAATTATGATTAACATTTTGATGGCTACATTGCTACAGCTAGTCTCACAAAAAGTCCTCAGATAAATTATGCTGAGAAAAGTGAGACTTTTTGTTTCTTCCTTTCACTTCCTTTCACTTTCACTTTTAGTGCACTAAGAGAGGATAGTGTGGAGAGATATTATTGATACTGAACTCTTTGGATGTCACAGCACATGTTATGTTTAGAGGAAGAACGGTCCAGTCGATCAAGGTAAAGTTTGCAGGAAGGAAGATCAGCTGCAGCTGATCCATAATTCTGAAGCTTGTGTTCTCATTTAAATTATGGAGATAGTGCAAATCACCCAGGTACTTAAGTCCTCACTGGTCTATAAATCACTGAACATCTCAGCACCAAAATACATTAAATAGCTGCTGGTTTTGTATCAAACTTCCGGACAACTCAGGTCTTCTGGTTCTGGTTCTACTCTGCATCCCCAGAACCAGAACCAAAACATGGAGAAGCAGCATTCAGCTTCTATGCTCCACAAATCTGGAACAAACTTCCAGAAAACTACAAAACAGCCAAAACACCGAGTTCCTTTAAATTAAGACTAAAACTCCTCGTGCTTAGAGCTGCTTTTGACCCATAATAAATGGGAACATTGAGCAACATACTCGATGTGTATTGATGATTTTGATATTGGCGCTCAACAAAGCATAATGTTTGTGCCTGGTTTTTTATGTTTTCATAATGTAAAACTCTTTGAACTGCATTGTTGCTGAAATATGCTACACAAAGAAACTTGATGATCAAACTTGATTGATCACGATGTGGGCTGTAAGAAATACTTTAAGACTTGAATGGAAAAATGTCCCTGAATTTCAATCTCAAGATTTCGCCCCCATCTGCATCTATTGAGTGACTGGTCAGAATTTTGTGGGCGTGTTTGTTTATGTGGAAAACAGCACCAGATACTCAACTTCCAGAAGTCGGTCTTCCAGTCAGAGAGCAGAATGGATAGCTTTGAGGAGCAATTGTCCGAGGCCGTGAGAATGTACTACTGTAGGACCCAAACACTGAAATCCCCCTGCTCAGTTGTGGTCTGATGCAACGTCCCACACGTAATTTAATTTCAGGACAATTTTTTCTCAATTTTCTTGCACGTGTGGGTTACTTAGGTTGGTGAGGAAAAGCAGTTGTTGGTTTTTTTGTCAACAGAATTATATTTACCAAGAAACACGTGGACATGTTTAATTATTATTGCATTCCGGTTTCCTTAATGGACCTTTAGGGCTGAAACAATTCCGCAAATGACTCAATTTGACATCAAAATATTGTTAAGGTCAAAATCTCTGACTCAATCTTTTGTTTTCTAAAACCACAAACTGAAGTGGACAGCTGTTGCAAACATATGCTTATGTTTATATTAGCAGTGATGGAGAAACATGGGAGAGAATGGAAGTGTGAATGAAGAAGAGACAGAGATGAGCACACACTTTACAATAAACTTAGCCTGTGTATTGTCATTTTTTTGTTATTTTATTATTGCTTTTGCTTTTTGATGACCCTTCTGGGTCACGGTAGAAATATATCAATGTGTAATAAATTAAATAACATTTAAGCTTTTTCATTAAAAGAATGTTCCAGTGATATTGTAATTTACTGAGGTCCAGCTGTAAATTACTCCTTCGATTAATCTGGATTGTTTGATTCAGTTGTCGTTTATGTTTTTTTTATTTATTTGGACGTCAGAAAGAATAGGGCTGTCATGACCTCAAAGTCTCAAATCAACTGTGAAGGAAAAGATGAAAACACCTCAGACCTCTTCTTGGGATGCTCTCTATGCTAAATTGTCTGAAGGAGATCCTGAAGTCTTTCATTAATGTTGAGTTTCTGGCTCGAGAAAAATTCCATCCATTACTGATCCATCATTTGATTTTCTATCCAGGTATGCTTTTATGTTATTGGCACTACCTTTCGGGGTCACAGTTGCCTTACAAAACTCAAGCTGTTATAAATCAGACTCTGTCCAGATGGTAGTGAATAAATCTAATGGAATATCTCTACATGCAGAAATCCAGCAGTCCAAATCCATTAAATCAGAACCTCTTTACTCACTGTTGATGCTATATTCTACCGTACACAAGACTTTCTTGGCCTACTTCAACCCAGAAGTACAGTCAGTATCTAACCAAAGACATGCTTTGAGCATACCCTCAAACACACACGGTGATGTGAGCTACTACAGTCACATGCATGTTTGCGTGGGCACTTTGAAGTGGCGCCAAATGGGCTGGAGCCACACATCGAGGGTTGCAGCGGGGAGGCAGTCGTGCCATGCTGGCCCTCCTCTGTGCTCATTTCCTCAAAGGACCCGAGAGACACAGCATGCCCTCTGGTGCCATTTAGCCAGGCCTGCCAACAATAAGCCATATTAAAGCATTTAAGGCGCACAAAATGGGACCGAATGTCAAGCTCACAACAGGAGAAGCTAAAGCTCCTCTATTCTCTAAGTAGCTTTAAACCAGAGATGGTGGGTTAAAAGATAGTTCTTATTTGGAGGATTGTGAAATTAATCAAAGCATGGTGTTGTGAAAAATAATTTTTTTTCCGACATTGAAATGTTTCTGGTCAAAAACTTTAATCTCAGTAATTAAACCTGATAAAACACAAAAGGGGAGGCGGGGAGGGAAATGTAACCAAACCAAACTGGCCCTATGTAAATCATGAATCAACTGAGATTAGCTACCTTTTTAGGGAGTTAAATTAAATTTCACTGGACTCAAACAGCATCCATGGGGGAGCTCCAACGTCTCCGGACTGATGAGACAGAAGTGAGATCACTCAGAAAGCATGGATCTCAACACATTTAACTAACAAAATATTTACAATGAACCTGCATTTATGCATGGGCTTGCACACCAGCGAGTCCATGTAAGAATCACTCAAAAAATAATACAAGAAAATGACGGTTTTAAAGTGGCCTAGTCAAAGCCAAGACTCAATTTCTATTGACATGCTCTGGCTTGATCTTATATAAGCTAGTTTACATTTCGTGGCTGAATTAAAACAATTTTGCAAAGGAGAGTCACACAAAATCATGTACTATCATGTAGTGCCATTTATTACACCACAAAAAGCTACTTTAATTTCAATAAATTATTCTCCTGGCAAAGCATAAGTTTTAAATTCAGTAATGAGAATCTAACACCTTTCATACACTGTAATAAAATATTGCCAGTTGAGACTAAACAGTCTAAAAAGGAGCTTTTATTTGTCAAGCGTTTGTTCTGTCTGGATGACACCAATGAGAAAAAAAAAGAAAAAAAAAGAGCAGTGACCCAGATTGGTTTCTGCCAGCAAAATGAGTTTGCAATTTGCTCTGGTTTTATTTTTGTGGGATCCACGAGACCAACAGAGACAGGAGAAGACAGACACACACACTCACACACATGCATACACACACAAAAAAGAGCTTTTGGAATAAAAATGAGGAAGGGCAACAAATGTTTGCTTCAAACTCTTTCTGTATCCACAGATTCTTTCCCAAAAGTGCAACTTCCAGAAAATGGATGTAGGCTCATTTGGATTGTTGTTTTTTGTTGTTGCTGTTCTTTTAAAAAGAAAAAAAAACACTTATTTGCTAACAAAAATGTTTTCAAATTATTTTTCTTGCTGTGGTAATTACGTAGGACACAGACAGTGACAGAATTAATCTTAAAGCCAGAGGAGACATATTTTCTTTGCCTGGACCTTTTAAGTGCCAAACAATATGTGCTAAATATTGGTTGTAAACAGCCAGAACTTTACAACTAAATTGAAAATAAATCACTGGTACTTAATGCAACCAAGGGTTCTGCAGAAACATCTGCATTTGACATTTATCAGTAGAAATATAAACAGCAGAATATTTGGATGCATCATGTTCAGCACAGGTTTTCCCCAAGGGTGTGTGCTGAGTCCAGCACTAATTACATTTCTCATGCATAACTCTTCATCCAAACTGGGATCCAAATGGAAATGTTAGTTTTACATTTAGGCTGTGAGGAAGTCATAACGACCCTTAAACACGGGGCTAGAGCACTTAACCTTTGTCACTTGGAGAAGAAATCTGCAAACTAAAGCTCTCCCACTTCTCCAAACCAGAGTCAATATGTGAAAGTTGGTCTGTGCTCATTTTTCTCCCTATTAAAGACATCTTGGTTAAGGGAGGGAAGGATTATATAGAGCTTGCATCTTAAAAAGTGGTTGTCATTTTTGTGGTCCAATACACTCAGTTTTATTTGTTTCTTATTTGAGTTCTTTCAGCCAGCCGCAAAACCAAAAGACCATGAAATGCAGCAGCTATGTTGTCTGGAAGGGAGGGCTGATATAGATGTCAGTAAAAAAAACCAACAAAAAAAAGAAAATCTATTAATATTACATTAAAGTAACAGACGAACCTTTTCTAACACGGTTTAGCTGTTTCCAGCACATTTGATCTCTGTTTTAAGTCTGAAGCTGAGGTGATGATCTCTAAATGGAAAAAGTTTCCAAAATTCTTCCAGTAGATCCAATTAGGCAATTACAAATAATCTGGACTTTTATTTAGACTACCAATGAGTACATGAAATGTTTTGAAAGAAGACATTTTTCCATAACATATTATCTAGAGGTGGACAGCATTCCTTTGCAAAGAAAAACAGAAAAATATCTGATTCTCATAACCATAAAAGGGGAAACGTGTGGTTCAAATATGGAGTTAGGTGCATGCAAGACCATAAAAGAATCTGTGGTCTTATGACTGTTTTCACCATTTCTCCTTTTGAGTAAAAAATGCTGGGAGACAGGTTAATTAATACACAACACATCCATGTGCCTACATGTGTTTTTGTGTTTAGGACAAGTAGGAGTATGAGCATTCCTCCGTATTTTCTGAACCAGAGTGATGCAGATTAAATGTTGCATCTATGAGCTGAGGGGGTAGAAACTGGAGCCTGGAGCGGTTTAATTTAGCCTGGTGCATATGGCAGCTATCTGGCTTAATTGCCAGGGATTTCCATTGCTTCTTAGTAGTTTAATCATCTCTCGTCGATTTTTGTGGGCCATCTGGAAATGATATGTTCTCAATTAAGTCCTCTCATCCCTGTTTAAGGTTTTAGGACTTTATTTTACTTTGAAGTCGCTTTCAGGCCTACACCAGACTAAGGGTGTACTTCAGGTTCACTTATTGTGCTGAGAGAAACTTTCTCATGGAAGTGAGGGCTCGTGTTATTGCCCTACATCACTTATCTCCTGCCCCAACTTCTCCTGTAGCTCAGCTATGTAACGTTTCATATGTCTCACTCTTATAACCTTCAAATGTGGAAAACACTACTAAATTACTTATACTTCTAACATGTTTTTCATTTATTAATATTATTACAATTTCATACAGCATGTCTGAAATATTTGAGAGAATGCAGTTTGGGAAGCTAAGTGTGTACAATGCTACTTGACATGCTATTGGCTGCCATTTGAAAAGTAGCCAAGCCAATTTTCTTAAGGAATACTGTAGATGTTAGCTTCTAAAGCATTGCCAGGATGCTTTCTGCATATTAATGTCTACTTGGTGTTTAAACTATTAAAATAGGCAGATATAAGTGTTTTTAAAGGGGTCTTAATTAATTACAGATTTCTCTTTGCAGGTGGTTGTGGCCCCTCACCTCTGCGACTGGGTGGTCCAGTGTATTAGCATCTAAACCCCTTAAACTTTAACATTTGTCATTAGAATTTTATGTGATAAACAAGCACAAAGAAGTACATAATTGTGCCTAATTGGCTGTAACAGCTTTGCACTTCTAAAGACTGACATTTTTACACATTCTTATATGAAAAATTGCTTAGAATTAGAGTGAGCAATGTATACGAACAATGTTGATTCAGATTTTCAGTTGGAATTGGTCTGGATTTTGACAAGGCCATTTTACACATGAGTACATGACTATACTTGTGTTGGTGTGGATGTGGGTTTAAGGTTGTTATCCGTCTGGAAGTAGAATCTCTGCACCAGTCCCAACTCGGCCCCTAACAGATTTTGTGCTACGATTGGTCTGTATTAACTTCAAGAATTTCCCCATCCAAAGTGCAGCGCAGCTTTCATGTTCTTCCCGAGGAAGACATGCTGATGCCACCACCCTGTTTCATGGTAAGAATGCTGTCCTCAGTTCATTTGTATTGTCAGTTTTTTGCAACATAAATCCACTGTGTTCCTTGATATTCACAAAACCTCGTTGGCCTTCACAGAACAACTGGATGTACATTCAAATTAAATGAAACCAAGCAAAATTTTCTAATTTGGTGTCTTCTGAAGGCAATTGGTTGCACTGAATCTTATTTAGTGGTATTGGAGTAAATGGGGCTAAATAAAAAGATAAGTTATCCTTTCTAATTTTAATTTTCAAAAAATGTTAAATAATTTGTATAATTTTTCTTCCATTTCACAATTATGCACTACTTTTTTTGATCAGTCACTTAATCCCAATAAAATACATTGAACTTTATGATTTTAATGGGAAACATTTGAAAGAGTCCAAGAGTGTGAATACTTTTCTAGGGCACTGTTATTTACACCAAGACCCTGTTGAAGATCTTCCTTTCCCTTGAGGATTTGTTCCATTTTTATATTGATGTGATAAATTTCAAAGCCCTGCAGGACGGAGAGTTTTTAACTCATGCCATCTTGCCAACATATTCGATTGTGCCAAGTGGGAAAGCTTTTAGAACCCTGGGCCAATTTGCCTCGAGTGTTAATAAAAGGTAAAAAAAATAAAATAAAATAAAATAAAACACATTTAGCCTACTCTGCAACCTTGGAATTGAATAATGAGAGCAAACAGCAAAAGTTCTTTAAAAATATATTAACTTAACAAGGATGGAAAAAGTGAGGGATGTTTTGCATTGTTTTTTTCAGTTCGCTTCTGCACACTTGCCAGCGGTATAATCTCCATTCTTCCAGTTTTGTTTATTTAGGAGTTTTTAAAAGGCGTCAAATCCACCGTCCAACTGGCCTTGTTTGAAACGAAAGTGGGTTCACTTGATTGCTTGGGTCTGTCTGGCTGCATGATCACATTTAAAACACGTGTGAGTGAATTGTTGGTAGAGGAAACCTAGCTTTGGGTTCTTTGCCATCACATAGTAAGCTATGTCCCCCTTTGAATGAGATTCATGTATCTATTCCACCATGTGACGATGATGTACGCATCACCTCAGCATTGGATTGGACTTTTTTTGTACTTTCAAGCTTTTATATTCCACTTACGTTATCTAGATGAAAGCAAAGGGGGACTCGGAGCACGCCTTGTTTATGCATAGTGGTAAGCATGTCACAACAGGATTGAAAGCTTCCTGTGGTCCTTGATACTCCGTAGTCCCGTGTTCTCTCAGCCTTCTGTTTAGATAAGGGGCCTGTCATGCTCCTTTCAAAGGGGCCCCCAAGCACTTACAGCAGAGTTGCAGACTGGAGTGATTATTTGTACTGGGAGACATGCACGTGCTTAACGTTCCCCCCACCATCCCTCTAAATTTTATGCTTGCAAACGCACCAGCTCAGCAGTACGTATCCCTAACCTTGGATTTGAAACCTTAGGGCCTTTCTTTGGCACTTGAATACAACAAAAATTATTTTTAATTTGCCGCAGGCTTTATAGCATTGTAAAACATTAATGATGCTATTTCTCAAATTGCTAAGCCCCGCAAGGATTACCTGAGTTTGTAGTAAGACTAAACAATCCATGCAAAACCCAACAATTCTACAGGGCGTTTAGTTCTCACCTTCCTGTCTTATTTATGGCACCAACAGCTATGTAAAAGTATCAGCCCCAACATGTGGCTTGAGGTAAAACCTTTTCTACATTTCAACAAAGCAATCATGGTGCTGGAGTCCATAACACCAAGTAAAACATAAAAATATGAACTCACTGCTCTTGGAGACCAGATATGCTCTCAGAGGCTATTTGTTCCCTTTATGCTCAAGTCTTTATACCCAATAAACAAGTCTGGCCATAACCAGTGACTAGTGAAATTGGACCCCAAGTTGTCCACAATTAATTTGTGATATAATAAAGTTCACTTATCAAATTTGTTTAATGATCTTAAATTTCTAAGTGCAATAAGGTCAAATCTTTCTCTGTATATGTATATATTTCTCTCAGTCCCATCTATTCGTATTGTCAGTTCTCATTCATATGGGGGGATGAATACATACCCCATTACAGACAGCTGAACATCATTTGGGAAAAGGTACAAAATTGGTACTAGATTCCAGAAGTAAGTATTCATTTATTTTTGCAATTGGGTTTTATTAAATGTTTCTCTGTTCAATCCCTGATTCATTGTTCAAGGTCTAAGATAAGAAAATATTTTATCCTAAGAGAAACTCTATTACTTGTAGGATTCTGACAAGGTTCTATGTCCTATTGCAAATATTTTCGATAGATTACCTCAAGTACAGTTAAAATTCTGCTAAAAATTCATAAGTAAATAAATACTTTGCTTTGCAAACTGTCCAGCAACAGAGGGAAAACATTTTCAATTCCATACTTCACAGATTTTTTTCCTGAAAAGCTTTCTTTGCGCCAAACAAAACATGGCTAAGCATACTGTTGCCAGAGAAATCTGTCTAGCCACAGCACTCTGACTCCAACACCTACAACTATTACTTGTAGACTCAATTAGTTTCTTTTATCTTGAACTAAATTTGTTGGCCTTATTAGTTATTGGAAAACTGATGACAAGATAAAAACTGCCCCGTGCATGGACTACGCTCAATAAGAAATTCACGTCATAAGGTCATGTAAAATACCCTGCCACACTCAGTCATGTACAGTCACACGAATAGGTAGAGATACTCCATGATTCAATAGCTTGTAGAGCCATTTTTAGCAGCAGCAAGGTACCATAGTTGATTTCTATACGATGATCTGACATTGTGGTGGAGGGATTTTGAACCACTCTTCATTTTAACATGGGCCTCTTAAGGTTCTACAACAACACTTCAATCAGGATGAGGTCTGGACTTTGTCTGGATCATTGCAACACCTCGATTAGTTTGTTTTCTGGCTATTCTGTGAATTCGCTGTGGTTGCCAACCTAGTCTGGGCCAGCATACATAAGAGGTGTGGCAGTGTTAGGCAGTTTTAGTTTCTGCCAAGCATGGTGCTGCACATTATGCACAATTATGCCTAAATTGGTAACATCTGCCCAAAGAGCATTGTTCTGCAAGTCTTTAGTTCAATCAGAGGAGAATAAGACAGGCACTGCTCATGAGGTGGAGACAAAGGTGAGTCAGGAAGTAAGCTTCTGCAACTCCTTCACCAATGATCACAAGATATGGATCATGAAGAAATGAGATCCTGGATTCAGGCCGCTGAAATGAGCCTTTCTAACCCACAACATGCTGACAGCAGCATTGCTACGCAGAAAATAAAAGATGGGGTACGATTTCATTGCAATCAGTACATACAGCACAAGCAGTAAAGGGTTAATTTTTTCCATTATGTCCAGCAATAGTGACTTGTGGAGACCAAAAAGATGAATAGTCCCTGTAGTTGGTTCACATCCAGGTCCAGAGTACCAGAGTTTGTTTGGAAGTGACCTTGACCACCTCAAAAAAAATGGGTTTCAGTCCAGTAGTTTATAAATGTCTATTACTTCACACAGACACAGCTTGTGCATCTCTGAGTTCAGATAAAGCGGCATAGCTTTTGGGATGAACTCTCTCCAGTTTGCAAGGCATTGTCCAGGACTGCAATCATATTTAATGATGTCAACTACCAACAGACATCCAAAGGTGAGCACACAAAGAGAATCCAGGTGCTCTTAGTCGTGTCAGACTTTCCTTATTGGTCATGGTTTCAGTCATCTCTCACACAGGAGCTCACAGATATCTCACAAGAACATCAGCTCCTACGCGGGCCATGTGGATTCAATTCTTGGCTATTTAGAGCGGAAAGTCTCCACAGGGCGACTGGATAGAAGTTAAAATTAAAGCACAGCACACGTAGTTGATCTCTGTGCTAATTAGCAGTTACAAGTCTCTTCGGTCCGCAGTTTAACAGTGTACAGTAAACACAGAAGCTCTTTGTTGCTCCCCCCCTGATTGATTGGCGCTTATTGCCTGTCATGGTGTTACTGGGCATGTGAGAGACCAAATTTGTCCTTTTGCAGCGCTTCAAAGGGCCTCTGTTCATTAAGGGTCTCTTTTAGGAAAGAGCAGTGAGGTGTAAATAAGACTATATTCAGATCAGAAACTACTCAGTGACAAAGACAAGAAAAAACATTAGCTCACCATCTCCTCTGAAATATCCACGAACTCTAAAGGACCTTGCTTTTTTTTCAGCTTTGCAATAAACTTTCTATAACCTTTAGACCTCTGCTCTGAAGCAGCTGTTTACTGTCAAATTCAAAACAATTCCTGAAAGTTCCTCTAATCTATACCAGGCTTCATTCTTGTTCCCAGAGGTAGAAGGGAACAGAATCAGTGTGTGATCTTCCTCTTTTTCTATTACAGGACACCAAGAAACAGACATCCATCTCTCAGTCTTGCTTCAACCTGGAGAGGGGATATCTGTGCTACTTCTGCCCTTCTGTGCCTCAGTTGTGGCCATGTGCTGTTCCCTCCTCTGATATATTTGTATCCATCCATGCCTCTTTGCTCCTTCATCTCTAGTGTCTCAATCTTTCTAGCCTGTCTCTCTAATGGCTGTACCACCCCAAGATTTCTTTTTCTGTAATTTTCCTCCCAACCATTCAGGGATAGACATTAGTAAATATTTTCCAGTCCACAATAAGAATGAACTTTGTATCTATACTTCATTAAGTAGTTTTAGAGGCTGGAGACAGGAATGCAGTAAACTTGGATGGGTTCGATGATGCGTAACTAGTAAGTACCTCCTCATTTGATGTTTGGCTGGAGACAGACGTATCTGCCATGAATGAATGGGCTACACAGAGCAGTCCTTGTTCCTGCCAGTCTGTGTATAAGCTCTTTTTCCCCCTTTTCCTTAACTTCATATTCCTGTAAGGGGCCTCCCATATATGCTGTGAAATGTGTTCTGGGTCAGTGGGAAACAAAATGGTAAAACCAAAAGAGATTTTTAGAGATGGAACAAGTGCTCTCTTTGCACTGTCCTAATTTCTTAATGCAGACCTTGCAAATTTTTCACCATTTTTCACTTCAGATTGTAATGGAAGGTTTTGAAGAAGCCAAAATGGAAGAATAGCGCAGTCAAATCTGACACACAAATCGAGCAACTAATTGGAGGCACGCAGTCAAGGCAAAGCGACTGCATTGCTTTTGACACTGATTTCAAATACAGAAGTGATTGTTACTTCAGCAATCAAGATAATATAAACCTTGGCAACAAAATAGGGGCTAAGAGGATTAATCTAAACTACTCGATAGTATTACTCTCATGTCCTCACAGTGTTTTCTTCTTCTACTGTGTAATATACCTGCTGCATTGTGTATTGAAATCGTGACCTAAGAGGATTGCATGTTGGAGCTGTGGAGAGATTTCTCTGCCAACCTCCAGTTTGAGTCCAGAAAGTCTGCATTCCACCATTTCTGCAACTCCACTAATCCTTCAAGTCTAAAGAAGAAACTACAAGTATGGGAAACTCGTTTCTATTAATTTTTCTGGCATTCCTCCCATATCAAATGTTGGCTCTAAGGTTTATACCAAATAGCCCAGGCACAGAAACAGGTCAAATTGTCTGTCAGTCAGTATATTTGTAGCTGCAGGGTTAATGTTTTTACATTTATGTAGCATTCAGGGCTGTACGTTAGAGGCTGAAGTCGTTTTTGGAAGTGTTGAGGCATTTCAGAGGATTCCAGGAAACTCTAATGTTACTAAATATGTGTCACTAAGGTGTTGAGGTTTTACATGAAGCCTCATTTTGGACGGAAAATTACTGAGAGTGGCAACATTTGTTCTGTGGTTTCATACGGTTTATAAGAATTTTCTCAGATTAAATGTCATTTAGTCTGAGAAAGGTGGCATGGTACATTCTTGTGCCACGGAAAGGTGGGTCAGGTGTTGCAGAACTGGTAAGTGCACTTCTAAAAAATATATTTTTAATTTAAAAAAAGCTTTTTTCTGGTGTAATAAACACTAAACAATTTTTTTTTTTAAACAAAGGGGATTGTGGGATCTCAGTTGTCCAGTCTTTATGTTTTTGGTTACCTGGAGAAAGCTTACAAACCTTTCCTTCAAGGTATTTTGTGGATAGTAAAGCATGCATATGGAGAACCTGGGTCATATTCAAAGACTGTTCAGTCAAAGCAAGCACTGTGTTTAAGGCAACACCTCAAACACACATATTTTATGCATGACATCATGAAAAAAAGCTAAAGAAATTAGTCAAAATATATATATAAAAAAGGGGGAAATTCAAACATCTGGTTCATCCTTAGTTTGCAATTTCTAGATGCTTGAATTTGCCACATTCATCTGTTTAAACAATTCTATGCAAGTATAGACAACTTGGAAATGCTTAACCATCACACTACACAGGAGTTAGACAGGTTCTATGTCCAGTAATGAGCCCATTTTACTGTGAGATGTGTACATCTACCCAAAAACAAAAGAAAAACACCTTGTGAAGATGTCATCATCCACAAAGAACTATGTCCTCATAGCAGCATGAGCTGAAAGGTCACGCATAGAAGAAGCCACTTCTCCAAAAAAAAAACAACATAAAAACACAAATCATAGTCTGCCAATGCAAATATTTTATTTTTGGAAACATGTCCTGTGATCTGATTAACCTAAAATTGAAGTGCTTGGTCATAAGAACCAAGGTTACGTTTGGAAGAAAAAGAGGGAAGCTTGCAAGCCTGAGGTCACAACCCTCACTGTCAAGTACGGGAAGGCTGGGTGTGCGTCTTGGTGCACGAGGAACTGATGTGCTTCACTAAACAGATGGTATCATGATGAAAGAACACTATGTGGAAATACATATGCAACATCTCATTTGCTCTCAAAACCAGCAGCCTTGAAAACAAGTGGGTCTTGAGCAAGCGGCCAACAACCTAAGTCAGTTTACACTACTAAATACTGTGGAAATACGTATGTGTCAACTTGTTAATGTGAAGAAAGCTGCAAGTAAGTTTCTACATTATTCTGGCCTAAATAGGCTATTTTGAAAATCTTGACACAAAATAAGAACAGGGGTAATAGCCGTGGATTGAGCTGTTTAGCCATGACTTCATTCAAATTTTACTTTGGGATGACAAGCTGTACCAGCTAAGATGTTGGTGAAAAAGAACTTTGTAGACATGAACTCAACTGATCTCAATTTCCAGTGTTTGTGGTCTCTTGGTGACAGAGACTGTTTCTCGCCACATTCACCTCCGGAAAGAGTGAAACAATGACTGGAAGAGTATTACTGCCCTCCTTTATTAACTAGGGAGTAGAAACTGCCCAGTTTAACATTAGTCAGACCTCATTGCTTCCTCTTTTGTTTCCCATTGAGCCAGTACTTGGATAATTCATTCTTGTTCCTGTAACGGAACACTTCTGACAAAATGAAGGGAATCATGCAGGTATGATGAGATTCAACCTGATGTCACTGGTGATATCATATGGGAAGTTGCGGTTGAGTAGTCATTGCACTTAAGGTTGATGGGAGGATGGGTAATTCCCTTTTACAAGAGTTTTACAATTCTGGTGTATGACAGGAATCCATCTGGTATTATTTCACTGGAAAGGTTGGTGGATGAACTATTTTGGACAAATGTTCCCATTTTTCCGTTTTCTCCTAATGAGTACCAGATTTAACAGTTTTCTTTTCTCAGACTAAAAGAAAGAGATTTTAGAAAGTCTTTAATGCAACTTTTAATGCACTGTAAGCAAAACATATAAACTGCATGTATGTTTCAACTCTTAATTCAAGAAATTCCTCAGAAAATTGCTATCCCTCTGCCTCTCACTGTGTTTGCCTCTAAACAGCAGAGTGGTTAAGTGACTCCATTAGAATGCTGATTTTCCCTGAGAAATGGTCTCATAAACAACTGGAGGGCACAGCGGGGACTGGGCAAACAATGAACAATGTGTGTGAGAATGAGTAATTTCACATACCACAAAATACTAAAGGATTACTCCTGTATAACACAAAGCAACCTACAAATAAGCTGAAGAGGAACCTTTATTAAACAGTAGTGCGTAGATGCTTACGTTATCACTTGAACCTGAAACCCCCAGATCTGCACAGCAGGGCTGCTTGATTCACAAAGCTAAACTTTAGACATAATGAGAGCATTATGCATGTATGGAAGCACATTAGTCATGAAAAAGCGTACTTCTCTAAAGCAATTGTTGTCTCGAAGATCATAAAGATAATGAGTGACTGCAATAAGCTGTTGGATGCCGAAAACTACTTTCCTTGATTTGTTCTCCAAAGTAGGATTTCCATGAATATATGGTAAATGCTACAAATGAGGCTGTGATTTAATGGGGGGAAATGGTTTATAGTAAAGTTATTTATCAGGGAGACAGAAATGAGTAATTAAATCTGCAAATATTACTCAAACTAATGTGAAATTTACAAAAGAGAAATAAAAAATGTCTAGTTGTTTTTTAAATAAGAAAAATCTGCACAACAGTTCAGCAAACAACCTTCAAAATCATTTACCTTTCTAAACAATAATCCAAAGGTTGTATGTAATTTCTCTTGTACTTTTTATATTTATAGATTAAATAGCTCTAAAACATGATATTTACATTTGAATAATATGAAATTACAGAATGATTTGGTTGCTTTTCTAAAAAAGAAACAGAAAAGAAAAAAATATCCCTAATATTGGTCAATAAAGCATGATTATGAAGGGTATAATTATGTAATCTATATGGTGAATATATGGTGAATTATTTTTATTTTGGATCCATAGAATAAACAGCGTCAGTAAACAAATTCAGTGGTATTTTTAAGAGTTAGCACAGAGTATTATATCTTTTATGGTTCTGCTCTTTCCAGAGCAATTCAAGCATGACAGATGTCGATTGATGTACTGCAATAAAACTTGATTTTAGTCCCAATGCACTTTTATTTGTGGTAATTTTCACTTCAACTCATGTTGGGTTTCAACAATTTCTTAATTCTAAGCTTTTGCTTTGTGCAAATTCACAGCGCGTGAAGCTATTTTGTGAACTTCACAAGAAGAAAGTGAACAATAGACCAACAACGGTGCCAACATTGTATTTATTGTAAAGATCTGAGTTCTCTTTCAGCCTGGCAGCTTTCTAAATAAATATACTACCGATGTAAATCATTCAAATTTGTGCTGTCTGTCAAAATAGTGACACGAAATGAGATTAAATAAACAACATTAGCCAGCTGTTGGGACATTTTGTGAAGTAGAGGACTGAAAAGCAGGCAAGGTCTGCAGGGCAGGTAGGTGAAGGTAAATCATTTCTATTGAAACCAAACAAAGGCGGCTGCTAGGCACAGTGTCCACAAACACACTACAGAATGATAGACTGATCATGTTAGCAAATAAAAACAGGACTTGAAATGGGAGATCACTGAATGTAAACAGGATCTGTTTCCAATACTTTATTCTATGTACCCATTTTTATGTTATTACTTTTATTGGCACTGTATCATTGTTTGAAAGAATATCATCAGTCTTAGTTCATCTGTTGTTCTTGTTAGAATGGGATTTATTTGTAGGATTATAGCATTCTTTTATCCAACTATTGTGATTTCTAAATCAAAACAAATATCATTCCTTCAGTTCCAATGTTGAACATTGTACTTTTTGAATGGCCTTAAATAGAGACAAATAGCTCAAAAATATTAAAACTTAACACATTCTGCCTTTCCGTTGTTTTATAAAGCTAAAGAAAGTCATTCTGAAAAACAGTTTTCACAGTAAAAGACCATTTCCTTTTCACACTTTTTTCAATATATTATATTATTATTATTATTATTATTATTATTGAATTTCAGCATTAATAAATACTATATTAAGCTGGGAACAGTCAAAAAGCAAAATGAAACATATGATTTCTAGTTGATGGTGATTGTTTGTTTTGGAACCTGACTTATGTTTTGAAGAATATTTTTTGTCTATACCAGAAAACTTAATGCCCAGCCAAATGTTAGAGGAGCAATTGAGAGGAAGTGATGTAATATTTAAACTGGAAAAAGAAGATCAACATTACAACCTCATTTTTCAGTCATTTTCACTGAAAATACACTTCAGTCTGTTCCTGATAAACAAGAGAAATTGATGTTGATGTTTTTTTTTTTTACATACTATGAAAATCCCTTTATAACTCTTACATAATTTTAGATGGAAAGACATTGCTGAGCCTTTTCAAGATGGATTGTTCCCTGCAATCGTTTGCTCATAAGGGAGAGTGCTTGGTCACATAGATCATAAATATAACACGGTTGGCCAAAAAGTGAATGGAAAAGCTTCCTTTGGTATTTGTGAGCAAGTATCCCAGGGTGGAGCTCAGAAGCTCAGTGAACTCAAAACTGAACTTCATAATACTTTTTCAATTTCTGCTTCTTCCAGTGGAAACATATTTAATTATATGGAAAAAATACATTGCTAGTTTTCTTTCAACGCAACATAATCATTGGCTAGAAATGTAAAATTAAAAGTTTTAAAAATAAACATGAGAAAAAATTAGTCAACAACATCACTTCAAGCTATAGTAGTATCTGTTAATGCAGATCCCAGATCATAGCATTAGTTTGCTTTCATAAAGTATTTTCTATTAAAATGAGACATCAAGACTCTAATATATTAAGTAAACATCAAATACAAATGTGAAAAATATTCAGCTTTCTGTAAATCTACATGCTTAGCTTTTTGTAAATATTATATTTGTAGGACATGTTGTTTTTTTTAAATGTTCTTACTAAGAGCAAAGTGGAACTGAAATCAAATTTATCGTTTGTGTGCATGTACTTTGGGGATAAGCCCTATTAAATCCTCAACTGTCAAAGCGAGTACAACATATCCCTCATTGTGGTAAAAGATGATGCATAGTTGATACTTGAGGTGGAAGATTTTAAAATTGGATACAAAACAACCAAAAAATTACAAAGGGTACAAAACAGCAAAAGAACCAAATGATCAGAAACCCATAGCCACGCTGCTCATAAATATTAAATAGTCCCAGTTAAAGGTATCTTGTTTTCTTTTTCTTTGTCATGTTTCAGCATAGTTTTGATTGGTGACTAAAACCATGGACTTTACCGATAACGGGTGCGATAATTTCTTCAATGAATTTAATACTGAAGTCAAAGACATGTTGAAGTTTTATGGAGTCGATGTTTCCTTCAAACAGGAAAAGATTATGACAACTTGTCCTTTGGCTTGACTTTCCAGATCATAAATGTTTTGCCAAGATTAGCAGAAGCTTCTTGAGATGTGGTCACTCCTTACGTAACCCGCTGCATTCAGCTAAAGAAGAAGCTCCCTTAGTTCATCATTTGATAAATTCGTTGTTGCACTTTTTTGCCAAGAACCTCAAGTTCTTGGTCCTTCGTATTCCTCTTTTCTTCTGCTCATCCAAAACTAGCGAACACCACAGCTGGCAGATATTAAAAATTACATAATCATAGTTGACTCTATTTATCTCTAGGCACGGATAGCCGAGATTAAAGCTTTTAGCACCTGCCAGTCAAATGGTCAAAGACGGTTTTAGATACGTTTTATTAATATAGTTTACGAGCATGAATGCATCTCTGAGCGACTTGAAAAGATGTTTATTCGAATTCGCACCGCTCAACACAACTGAAGCCCAGGAGGGCCTTCGTGTAACACTGCTACGGTTAATCAGGGGCCAACAATTCCCAAAGACAGCTAAAGTCTAGTTGGCTTTATAACTCTCACATGTACCAGGAAAAAAAAGGTGACCCCTACCAATCTGCTGAGTCTATATGAATACACGCCTCATTATTCCATTAAGTTGCAGCTCAGCCATGTAATATTCTTACGCAGCTTCACTAAAGTGTCAAATATGCTTTTTAATAGACTGTTATGCAACGCAAAACCAAATTTACGGGCTTGTTATGATAGGTTTGATACGCGGTGCAAGATGTAGCGCCGGGCAGAAAGCCCCGTTCCTTCTCATGCTTGAAATTATGTGAGGCATTTGGAAAAAGGAACCAAAACGTGTCCGGGTGGATCCAGAGTGAGAAAGGAGTATAAACTCTTACTTTGGAAAAACACAGAGCAAACGTTACTCGATTCGGAGAGGAGCACAACAGATGGCAAGTTATCTCTGAGGGGTAAACACAGAGCAGATCAATGATATTAATCTGCTCGCCTAATCCCACAAAGTAGTCATCAAACTTCTAGGAGACCAATTGAGTGCTGTGTAAATGATTCTGATCAGTTAAAAGGATAAGTAGCATCCTTTCCTGCATGAAACTATGTAAACAAGCGTGAATGTGACGTCAGAACCAGGAAGCTCATCACAGTCAGGGAAGAGCTGTTCTTCTGTCACGTGTAAACACAGTTATGCAATCGTTTGGCTTTGGATGGCAAAAGGATAAAGGCAACGTTGCAAATTTCACTCCTCTCTACGTCAGCACAAGATCCAAGTCACAGTCAAGACATGGAGAGCTAAGCAATCAGAGATGGAGCCACTGCAGTTGCCAAGGAAGACAATAGTGCTGCTAAACCACAGTTTGAGATTGAACACAAACAAATGAGGCAGAGGGAGCCCAACGATTACGTCGGCCTACTAAGTACAAGAACTGTGAGAGTCAGTGACAGAGTGGATGGACTAAGAGGAATGATTTTCCACATTCTGCTTTTTTCCGACTCATTTAAGTCGTGTGCTCCAGTGCTTGTGGTGTACCTTGGTTGTCTGTACATTCTGGAGCTTTCCCCCAGTCTAGAACCTAACAGATTGTTGGCTCCTATTCTGGCTCTTTTAAACACTCTGCACATCTCCTCCATGCTGTCCAAGTCACATATTTTATCTCCACATGCTCCATCTTGGAAAGAGGAAGATAGTGTTCTCTCCTCATGCGAAGAATGACGCTCACCAAGGTAAGCTTTCAACAGCCAATGAAACTGGAGCATTTAAGGTTTGCTGTATTTACCGATGAAGCTAACAGATGACGGCAAAAATATTATAATGAAGATGGCATTATTTAATGCTTTCCAAATAATTTATCTGATGTTTGGAGCAATTAAGCACCAGGTTTTGTTACAGTGAATTGTTTTTAATTGTTGGTTGTCAAAATGGGTACAAAATGTCTGAGGTAGATATGAATTGGTTAATGGTTGGTATGAAATGTCCCTTTGGTAAATAAATGTCAAAAACCAAACAATCAAAACTGGAAAGCATGAAAATGAAATCATTTTATGCTGTCTATTACATTATTTATAATTTTAAATTTTGGGCAGGAAAATAATGCAAAGGCTTGAAATCAAACGTTTTCTTTAGACTACAAGCCAAGATCTCTATGAGTGCCAGTTAGCAATTAGTGCAAATTGTTCATCTCTTTGTGCTATTCATCAAACTGCTAGCTGCCTTTGCACACAAGCTCAGAATAACACTTTTCTACACGCAACTCGGCCGGCGACGCCGACTGTCAAGGCCGTGTTTCCTTTCCTGTAAGCCACAGAGTCCCGAGGCGAGGCCCACCTCCCCAACAGCCAGGTCCAAGAATGCAAGGTGCAAGGGCAGCAATTTCCCCTTCTCCAGCGGCTGTCCTAACACGCCACACACAGAGGTTGTCATTATGGCTGGAGAACATTCCCACTTTGGAACGTTAGAGGGGGAAGAAAAGAAATGTAATGAGGCTCAGTTTAGATAGAATCTAAAGATTTTTAGTTCACTAGCTGAAATATGTAGCAACGCTATAACCTTTGAATGACATAGCCGGTGATACACTACACTATGTGTCTAAATATAATTCATTTTTTCATTGTTGTGTTTGTCCAGGTGCATAGCACCAGACGATGAGGCATTGGGAGGAAATTCAAAGGGGTTTACGGGGGGTCTTGTTTCTAAGATAACACAAAAACACAATTAACCCCTATGACACATGAGAAGCACTTCCTGAGTCTCAGCTATACTAACAGTTTTCCCTGCCAGACAGCACTAGTGAGGGGTTCTATTGTAAAAAGGTGTGTTTATTTTAGCACAGGCTCACCTATTGAATTGGACCTCTCTCCATCCTTGCACTGCACACAGAAAAAAGAGATTTTGCAGATGAAACCTTAAACACATTCCAAATCACATTTGTCTGTGGAAAAAAATAAAGTACAAAATCCACCTTGACCTCCCCAACCCCAAAGAAGCCAAATGTTATTTTGGCAAATTTGAAAATGGCAATTGTTTCTGCACATTCCTGAAAAAGTGCTACAAAATAAACAAGGGGGCCATAACATTTCATTCAGCGGAGTTGGAGTGGGTGCAAGAAAAACAAGCACATGCCAGCTAGAATATGGGCAGCAGGTAGAAAACAGGCCTTTGCTACTTGCTGTAACAGATGGCTTCACTCTTTGCAGGTCTCAATTTTATTGTTATAAGAATAAAACGGGCATAAAAATGTAAATAAAAGGCAACCAAGTTGAGTACCTGATGATCATATCCAGCAATCACTTCGAAGTGTGATTCTGCAGGGGATGTAGTGAAAAGTGAATATGTTTTTAAAGGAGCAGTTCAGATTTCTGAGTTCATGTTCTCTCTTGTCTTCACATTACTACTGGAGGTTGTGTAGGATTTATAGTGGATTTATAGTGGACCAGTAAGATATCAAAGGTTGCAGTGATGCACTTTGTTTTGCTACTTAATTTTATGTAACAAGTAAGATTTTTTTTGTAATTTATTGGTTTGAAATTAGAGACATGACCTTGCTAAGCTTCTTGTTGTGGTGTTAAGAGCTGCATATTTATTTAGTTGAAATAAACTTGAGGCAGTTCACTATCCACTAAAAATGCGCCTATTTGTTGATTTTTTTTCTATAGCAGATCTTAACCATTCAGGAGAAAATGCAACTCCAGCTGAAATACCTCAGCGCAAAACTACTTGACTGGTTTTATTGGCTGATGTTTGCAAAGCAACCAATCCAGAAGCACCATTTGTCTTCTTCGCACTGATTGGCTGTACATTAAGCGGAGACAAGGCAGACTGTAGATATTGTTAAAGTAGGCAGTTACAAGCCTTTCTTGGGCAGGTTTCATATGTTTGGGAATTTATACTATTTGGCGTCTGTGGACCCCAACACTCGTGAACACTGGGAGTTCACTATGCATAAACCACAATGATGTTTTTGAGATTAGAGTTATTTTAAAATGGCACAAGTCTGCTTGGTAATAGTTCCTCTTGGACTATTCATTAACTTCATGATTCTGGTCTAACAGACCCGGTTTTATGTAAAATGAAGGAACCGTTAGAGTCATTTACTGTAGAGAAGATATTGCTGCCTTTAACATTTCACCATAACCTCACTTGAAACATTTGAACTCTTAATCCTGTACTTTCTTATTGATTTCCTCACAAATCTGAATTTAATTCACTGTGGCATATTTATTGAATCTAATATGTTTTGTATGAAACGTCACAATGTTGTTGTTAAAGGCAGGATAGTTCAGCATCATCTAACTTTTATTACATGTGGCTGCACATCTATTTTTCCTCTAAATTGCACCTTCTGACCTTCTTAGACACCAAACCGACTGTTTGTGGCTGACTGTGGTGTGTAGTGTGTAATCAAAGATGTGTCCTGTGGAACAGATAAGTGCCCACCAACACATGCAAGTGTGTCTTAATCTATGTGTGCAAGTAGTGGGTGCTAGTTTTACTCAGCTCCATCTGTTTTTGTGCATGTGTTTTTGGGGTTTTTTTTTACAATAGGAACAGATGGGGAGATGAGGCAACAGCCAAACAGCTGGGTTTACACCCTGCACGTTTGGTCGAGGCTTCAACACCACATGTCAGCAGAAACAGCTGGAGGTGTCACCACTGAGATCAGCCAACTTCTGCGTACATCCACCTGGAGGAACAAATGCTGTTACGGAAAAAAGCGATAAATAGTTTGTCCATAGCGCCTAATGCAAAATATAATTTAGAGATTGGGTTGAACCCCAAACACCAAGCTCATCTGCAGAACATGTGACTGGGAAGAATGAAGCACTTAAGATGAAGATTAACAGTAAATGATTTTCCTTAAAGGTAAGGGGGCCGACCGTGGCGCTTCACCACATACAGTGGGAGGGAAATAGTGTGAGACGTCCAGACTGGGTTCATCCTCCCCTCTTCTTAACTCTGTGGTTGCAATTTCCCCTTCTTTATTGTAAGCTGAGACCAGGCATCTCATACAAAAACACTCCATCTGTGGGCTCGGAACGCACTTTGACGTCAAAAGGGTTTTCCCATGAGGCCATGGGGTCCCTTCTCAGCAGGGCCTGCCCACGTCAACAGAAGTAAGAGCCCCCAACCTGTCCCACAACTGTCTGATTACTGTTATTCCCTGGATTTATGGATTAAACTCCTATGGGATAAGGATTACGTCTCCACACACCAGTTAACAGATGTAGGTCTCTGTTATTGTTACATTTTATTTCACTTATGGACTCAATTATCTATATAACAGACACTGTGGTTTGGTATTAACAGTGTTCATCTGGAAGAACGCTGTGAACAACCCTTAGCTATCAATATTCATTTTTGTTTAAATTCATACATTGTTTTTCCTTTAACATATACTCACAGGCCACCTTATTAGATACATTTTGCTAGTATAGGTCTCCATTTTACCTTCAGAACTGCCTTAACTCTGTGTGATATAGCAGCAATGAAGTGTCAAAGGCATTCATATTGAGATGATAATGTTGTGTAGTTACTACAGATTTATCAGCTGCACATCCATAATGTAAAGACATGTAAATGGTAAATGGACTGAACTTATATAGCGCTTTTCCAGTCATTTTGACCACTCAAAGCGCTTTACACTAGAGTCACATTCACCCAGTCGCACTCACAAACACACACACATTTATACACCGATACACAGATCGGTAGGCAATGTAAAGTTGCATTTAGTGACTTTTTGAAATGTCTTCAGGATATAGACAGGACCATTTTGAAAAAAGGTTTTCAGAAACCTTCCAGTTGATAATGGGCCAAACAAAACCTGTTTTTATATACTGTGAAACAACAAACCATAACAGAGGGCTGCATAGATTAAAACCATCCGAAATGAAAATGTGGACACGGTTTTGTAGTACCAATATATTGGATTTGTTTTTCAGAAACTATTGCTTCTTTTATTCTTTTCTGTTTAAGTTTAACAAGACTAGTAAAACCTTTGGTTAACTTGATCCAGGATGTTCTTAATCAGAATTGGCCCCGGCCCATGGACTGCGGTGTCCCTGGTGACCACAGTGAAGCCCAGACCCTCAGTGCCTAGCGGGGAACAAAACATCAGCGCAGGGTAATTCATTTGGCTAAATATTCATCCTTTTTGTAGTAAACTATTAAACACGAATGTAGTTTGATCATTCATCAATCTGTTTGATGTCTCAAGGGACATACACACGTTTCTCTACACTGAATTGTGCAGAGAAATAGGCCTTAATTTTTGGTCTAATCAGGTGGATCAGCTCTGTTCGAAATGTCTCAATAGTTTTCTAAACAACCTCTTGTTTTCACTGTTTTCACACTGTGATTATCTTAAATGTCTCTCCTAGCACTGACTCTGCCTCCTGTTAGCTTAGACCCTCCTCCTTCACACACCTGGAACACACACACACTCCTCCCTCTTGTTCTCTGTGGAGTTCTTAGAAGAGGCACCGGGAAAATGTGGACACAGTGTATACTTCGAAACCACCAGCAGCCCACTGCCTCTGTGCATTTCAAACTGGTAGAAATACTATGGGGATCCCATTAAAGCCAACAGGTGTTCAAACCTTTTCATATCCATCTTCCTTGACCATATTATTTTTAAGTCTCCAGTATTTCCTTCATCCTAGTTCCTGAGTTTTCATGACTTGCTTTAAGGGGTTTGTTTTCGACCAATGTGAAGAAGCTCTATTATAAATGCATAAAATATATTAAGCAGTTACCTATTTGCATAAGTTATGAAACGTTTTGCTTCCCCACATTTTTTGGATGCATAAAATCCCTGCAAATGCGACACAATTTAACAGTAGTTTCTTATAAAGATGAATCCCATCAACAAAGTGTGACAAATGATAGATTAAAGCAATCTCTGGTGACTACATGGTGATGGTAAAATCCTGATATGGACGTCTTTATGAGGTTTTCTATGGGCTTCACTGCCTTTATTCAACCAAATGAAATATTGATCATGAAACAAGACAACTAATCTTATTACATAAGGTTTTATACTGGAAGGTGTACAAAGAAGATCAAAGATGGCTTTTGGAAACAAAAAACATCTAGCATCATTATTTAAATGCTATAAAAATCTCAATTGAAATATGACAGACAGAAAAATCTTAGGGAAGGAGAGGAAAATCTTCTATGGCACGCAGGCAGAAAGGTTTCAGATTCTTGCTGTCTGCATTAGCCAAACACTGGCTTTCTCAAATCACTATTTTCAGTCACATTTTCTACATTTATGGATATTTTTCTGAATGCATCATCATTCTTACATCTGGCATAAACAGCAGGGTCTTGCTCCTGAAGGAACTATCAAGGAAAGCTCAGTATCAGAGTTGCTATAGAGAACTACAGACCGTGTAAGGGATGAAACCACACTGCCCCCTGCTGACATAGGGAAGAACATCTAATAAACAAGACCACTGGTATTACGAAGGTTTCATATAAATGTATTAAATACCCCTCCTAATCGACAGCTTGCTTTCGACTTTAAACAAATTCAAGGACATCCAGTGCTAGCATCCTCCTTTCTACTTTAGTCTTATTTTACATAGCATGTAAAATTATCACAGCTGGTTTTTGGCATCACTTTCTATTTCTTTAGACTGAACTAAAATGTGAGAAATTTTAACCCCTTTGAATTATTCTAGAGCATACAAAGCTGTAAAGAAACATTGAGTATAAGAGCAAAGAGGGGTTAAAGCAAATAAACACGATATTACTGTATTTTACAAATATTTTTTCACTTCTTGTGATCTTTAACATAATAAAATACATTGAAATTGGTGGTTTACCATGACAAAAATGGAGGAAAAGTTAGACATGGGGTTTGAAAAAGCCCTATAATCTCTTTGAAGTTAATTTATAAAGAGTGGAAAAGAATGTTTCCCACATTGTTTAACGCTTCTTCAATCAATTATCTTGATGCTTTCATGTTTGACTTTGACAATTCATACCAGATCTATTGTACATGCAGAAAGTACAACTCCAGCCGCTGCTGCTTTCTTGAACAATGCTCGGTTTCACACCAACGGCAGCGAGGCGCTCCTCACCAGTTAACATCACCACAATAACCACTAACACCATGGAAGCTCGATACACACTCCACACCCAAAATAAAAGATTACACATTGCATCTGCAAACACACGGCTCCGTGCAAAAGTCCTAATTGTTTCATTCAACTCTGTGTGGACAAGTCTTATAAAAAACCTAAATTCATTGGGGGGTTTTTTACCGCTGGCTCATAATCTGGAAACATGAAGACTTTTCATTTTATGGTAATGAAGTTTGTTGCCACTTCAGGCACTTTGATTTGGATAAGTTGTTCAAAAGCAGTTTTTTTTTCTTTTACATAAAAGTTGGGATAAAAAGGATCTTTCACCATGAAGCTAGTGTCAATCACCCATATGGGAGCCATAGCTGCTCCTTAAGCAAACCAGCTTTTTTAAATACAACTACTCCTCTTAAATTTTAGTCTGCCCATTCATTCTCTCCATCTAACTTTCCTTTCCTCTCTGTTCCTCCATTCCTCTCCGACCAGAGGGTGAGTGGGTTGGATGTGACTGTTAGACTCATAACAAGCCAGACAAGGAAGCCTGTGGACAAGTGCCTGCTGTGTCGCCCACTTTCTGATGACTTTACAATGTGACAAAACCACTCATCCTTGTTTTAGTGAGAGGGAACTTGTGTGGTGACATGCTGAGAAGCAGCCAATGACAAGAGATGAAATATGCTCAGAGTAATGTCGTGAAGGAGATGACGACTACTTAAATTCAATTTGAAGCAGTCTGGGTACGATTCGTGTAAATCTGTATTTCTGACTCTCCCGTTGACTGAGACGCAACAAGAAGGTCCAGGAAGCCAAGCAACAGGTTGAACTTCCTTCCTTTTGGAAAACCCGTCATCACATGGACTCACTGACGAGCTGAGCAGGCATCAGGAGCCGCTGAAGCCGCCCTGTATGTTTTATGTCTATTTGTGTGTAGATATTGGTTTCCATGTTGGAGATCATGGACATCTGTTACCCTAATAAACATTTTGTTGCCAAATGAAGGCCCTTTCACTGCTCTGTTAAACTTCAAATGAATTAAAATACACTCTAGATTGTTTTTTGTGCCCTCCAAAAGGCTATTTATTTCTGTTTAATGAAATAAAGATTATATTAACCCACAAAATCTGGAAATAAAATATATTTAGCTATGTTGGCCCTTTAATATAAAATAAATTTCAAGCAATGTTTCATGTGCAAACTACATATTTTACTTATATTGTTATTGTTTGCATTTTTATTTTTTATTCACACCTTTAAAACAAAATCCAAACACCTAAATGAAACTTTTACTTTTAAATTCCATAATTGCAATGAAAAACTGTACAACACTGCAGGGGTCTTGCTGTGGTCAAGCCCACAAGTGTACAGAGGATCCCAAGGACAGCAGATTGTAGATCTCTCTGTCTGCCTTGATTTGTGCAGTGCAGGGATTTTGTTGTGAAAAAAAGAAATAAATAACTGAGCTCTCTTAAATTCGACTCAGCAAAAATCCAATTCGGCATTTCCTTCACGGTTCAAGAGGAGTTCTCTTTCTCCTGCTCGACTCCCAGCCCATATGTGGGACTTTTTTGGGTCATGGCTATGAAAATCCGGTCTGAATGTGATGGAACGTGGCCATCTGACCCGCTTTCCATCTGTTTAGATGTTGTGGTCGTCATAAGTGCAGCAAACCTGATTGCCATTTTCTTCAACTTCATGAACTCAACGACCTACTCTTGGAGCTAAGCTGAGCACATTATCAACTCATTTATGAGAAAGTGATTCCCCGGAGAAGGCGATGTTCTCCAGATATGTGGTTCCCTCCTCTCGCAAGTCTTCCACCGTTTATACCACACTGATGAAGATTGATTTGTCTGCTTGGACTTAAATGAGCTCCTGGTCTGGCCGAGTTGTTTCACATCAAGACTCAGTCCAACAGTTTGTGTCTTTGCAGAGTTTTCTTTGCCTTGTGGATATAATCAGAATAAGGAATGTTTTTTTCCAAATCCAAACGGCACTGTGGGTAGTTTATGCCTGATCATCAGTCACTAACAGGATGGTGACCTATTGACCGTAAGTTAGTAGGTTAGGCTGTTATCTGCACCACAGAGGGAGCGGGTCTTGATCTGGCAGAAAAGGCAGATGAAGGGTCTGTTTCTCTTAAAAACCCAGAATTCATCCCTTCCACATCATCTCCAGCTGGGTATACCCGTCTCCAGAGTCCATGTCAAGAGAGAATTCCTTCAAGATTTCATGAGAGTTTTGACTAAGACAGACATGGCGGTCACATTAACGCAAGCGAGACTGAGCAGAACTCAGCAGTCTGTCTCCTGCGCTGACACAAAACTCTCATGTTGCCAAGGCTCATTACAGGCTAAAGCAGAGGCAGCAGCAAATCAAGGGAACTCCTCGGTGGGTTAATTTCCTTAACTAACCAAATCTCCTACAGAAAACTGATCGGCTTTCACTCCATCTAGACTCTGCAGCCACAGAGCCTACTGCTGAATTCCACATCTTCGCTTTGAAGTTGTGGAAATCAAAGTGAATGTCACTGGAGGAACAATACCTTAAAAAGGCATTCATAAGGGAGATAAGGTTATCGAATGAACTGCAATTTCCTCGTGAAAGAGATACTCCAGCATAATCCTTTGAATGATGCCCCTGTACTGTTTTAAGGAGACATACAGTATTAAGCCCCGTTCTCACAAGTTCATATCATCCTGAGGTCTTAATGAAATTCTATTTAATACAACAGGATTACTAAAAAAGCCCATCTTCAGAGCTGCTCATCTCGCAGTGGATTAAAGGTAAGTACACTGACATTTCACTCTCTCCCACAATGTGTGTTACCTTGCTTTTTGAGGTATTTTGTGGGGGGTGGATGCAGAATCACAGGGGGATGGAGACTCTAAGTTTGTTTCCATCCCTCATAATCTGGTAGGCTTGATTTGAATGGGGATCAAAATTGCAACAATTCTTACATTTTTAGCTTGTGTGGTTCACTTTCACACTGCACTGTACCAAACCAAACCCTTTGAGCAACCTGTTCACCCCTTCACTCTGAAATGGTACTATAGAGAGAACCACTGAAAGGAAGGAAACAAATATCTCTGAAGAGACGAGCAGAACTAGTGTGTTTACGGGGTTAAATACGTCTTAACAGTATTCAGCATTTACTTATATTATCTTTGTCACAAACTAAACTTGGTTTCATGATCTGAAACATTTGAGAGTGTCAAAACAGCCAACACAGAAGAAACCTGTAAGGAGGTAATTACCAGCTCTGCTTCAATGTTTATTTCTGCACAAACACTAAACAATATTAGATTTTCTGTGTCCTGTTCCTCTGACAGTGTAGGTACGATATTACCTCAGAGAGTGAAGCAAAATGATAAAATAATTTAAAGTAAATAGGGTGGCATGGTGGGTGGTGCTTTTCTCGAAATTATTTTAACCTTAAAGGCCGGTTGCTGAGTCACAGTCCATTTCTCGCATTTCCTGTGAGGAGTCAGGAACTTGTTTTATATAACCCTTTTATATATTTTACAGCTTCTTTGTGTGAATTCATTTCCTGGTTCCTGGCACACACCCATCCACTCCCACCACTGGTCAGGACAACTCGTGCCCAAGGGTCAGTTCAGCCTCCACCTGACAGCTCACAGGGCTTTCATGCTTTGTCGTAATTGCGGCAACCAACTTCCTGCATGACATGCAGGAATTAGTCATTACCGTGTGAGAAACGAAAGGAAGTCAGGGTGTGTCTGGGGTGGAAACATGACATCCGACTTCCTTTAGCATTGAGACAAGGCAACATGTTGTCCTCCTGCATCATTGTCACCCCATGACAAACGTAACTCTGTTTTCCGGCGGTCAGCATTGGGCTTTTGATAAGGTTGATTAATTAACAATGTAGGAATGAAAATAGAAAAGGACAGAGTAAGAATAGAGCTGAAATGGACGGACAATAAGAAGTTAAATTTATACTAAGAGATATTAGTTTCCTCTCTGGGCTCTGAAAGCGTCTGATCTGGAGCTCAACTTTCAGACAGCAAACAACATGTCCCCTAAAATGGGTCAGCCTTCTCTTTAAATCAGAACTTGCTTCAGATGATTAGTGTTTTATTAGTAAAGGCAAAAATCTGCTGATCATAGTCTCCCTTAAAAGACTAAAATCCAAAACTTCTTAAATATTACTCTCTTTTTTATTCTTTTAAAAACATAAAACAGTAATATTTCATTGAAAGTGAAGTTTGGCAGCTCTTTGTTTAAGAGCTCGAGAAGTGCCAGAGCTGGGATTTAAGAATTTCCAAAGGAGTGGCCTAAAATGGGGAACATGTCGGTGTTGTTAATAATTAAAACTGAAATTTCAAAGAGGAAAGCACCACAATTTGAGCGCGGTGTTCCATCAACACTTTTGAGATCCAGATAGTAACATGAACCAAAAGCTTTTATAGCACTTATGCTAACGGATGGCCGGTTTTGCAGACAGCCAAAGTTTGCGGTGGCTGAGATTTAAACTCTTTCTAAAAAGGCAATAGGAAATTTAATTTGTGCCAACGCTAACAGCTCATGCTCTGACTTTTCATAAGCTTTCTTGCATTGTGTTCCTAAGTTGGTTTTCTGCATGATGCAAGCAGAAGAGGACGAACTTGGTCACTGTCCTGCTGGAAGGGTTAGTAGTAGTGTTAGCTTAGCAGTTGCATTAAGTCCTTACATCACCAAATCCACTGCATCCAGCAGGATTATGCTTTGGGTTGTTTTCTAGGAGTTGATGCTTTAGCATATCAAGAAATTGTTGATGATTTCATGCTCCTGTCTTTGTGGGAACAATTTTGGAATGGCTCTTTCTTGTTCCAGCATGACTGTGCATCATTATTTATGGAGCTCACACGAAGCCACAATTACATGGCTGAGGAAGAAATGTCACTGGCCTACACAGAGTCCTGACTCCAACCTAACAGGACATCTTTAAACTGAATGAGAGTGGTGAATGTGAGTACCAGGCTTTCTTATCCAACATCAGTGTCTGACCTCAAAAATTGCTTCTGGAAAAAATATCAAAAATACTCATAAACATTCTTGAACATTGAGGGCCACTCTGTTAAAGCTTCAAAGGGTGATGCAACATCATGTTAAACTCTAGCTATGGGATGTAACTAAAGCATATATATTTACCAATGTAGCACACATGAAAGTTTGTTCGCTTACTCTGAAAAAATGGTTTTGTAAGATAACACAACTGTACTGTTTTTCTTTATAGCCAAGCTATCAGTAACAAGTTTTACATCATTGGAAAAATGTTTCTGATCACATAAAAGTTTAATAAGAAATATTAGCCTATCCAAATGACACTGAGGACATCTCATAGTTATTGTTTGTCCACAGCCACATGGTTCTTGGACATTGTTCTGCTTGCCCTTGCAGCTGAAAATGAGTAAATCTACTGAGATAGGCAGAAATAGCATCCATGTGTTGCTTATCTGTGGCAAAAGCAAACAATGAAGCCATGAAAAGCAACAGAGATTATGATCTTTGTTGACAATAACAACAACCCAGAGGGTAACTCCACTAATGGCAAAGACCTTAGTTTCAACTTTGATCATCTAATCGGTGACCTAATGCACCAAGATCACTTCGTCATGCTCCAAGTGGTGATACAAGATAACATTGCAAGGAAAACTTTTGGGTTCTCTACGTCTGCTGTGTGGCATGTTACTGCAGAAGGCCCAAAACAGCCCAGGTGTTGACAGCCCTCCACCTTCTTGGCATGTGCTATATGGCAGAGGGCTCTATGCCAGCTCTACTGCACATTCTGTCCCGTAAGTGATGTCAGAGAGAGTGGCACCGCTGGGAAACAGCAACTCCGTAACAACCGGGAAGCTAAGAAAGAGCCACCTGTTGCTTAATGTCACTCAACTCACTAAAAAGGCTGGTTTCTGTCACCAAGTGGCCACTCATTTTATATGAAACGTGACAGTACAGAGGAGTCCAGTCTGCAGCTTCAGCATTTTACTTGTTAGAACTCATATCCCAAGGACATTTTCTGTTCTTTATTTTAGCTTTATTTAAGCTCTGTGCCAACAACCAAGGAGGCTTGGGAATTGAATGGTCCACACAGAGATGAGGTTCTTCAAGATTTCTCAAGTTGCACAAATCCAAAACAAAGGGAACTGCTGCCTTTTTAAGTTCTGATAGGTTCAGAAAGAGGGTCTCTTGTGTGGTGTAATTTGAGCTTCAAAACTTGGACGGGACATGAAGTTATAACTCCTCCACAACAATCGACCTGGTGGTAATTATCCTTGATGCAACCCAGGAGTCTAGTAGCTGTAAGAGATGATGATGATGATACAAAATACAGACAGCACACACACACACTATGAAAATATGATACACCCCACCTACACACACATGCACACAGGCCCTCAAACGCACTTTCCCTGAGTCAAAGAGCTCAAGTTTGATTCATGACGGCATTGAGGAGGAAGAGAAGGGAGGTCACTTTCACCCATCAGTCAAAGGTGATGAGAGGAACAGCTGTCAGTAGCTTCCGTTTTGGCTTTGTAAATCCTGCTTTTTGTTAGCAGGAAAAGGCTCGACTACTCCTAGGTGGGGTGGCGATAAAGAGCAGCCGAAGTAACACCTCGAAGATGCAATGATTTTTATTGAACCACATTTCTACTCTACTAATTAACTCACTTCCTGACCCATTTGTTGGCAGTTCTGGGTGGGGGTGCTTCATGTGGAGGATGCGCTGGGTGGGGATATTGGAGGCGTACTCAGCTGTTTTGGCACTGGATAGCAAGGCTATTCCTTTTTTCCCTTCCTCTTCCTATGGTTTTTATAGCCTATTTACTGCAGGGCCTGAAAGATCTGCACTCAACATTTTGACATAGATACCTGCAAGAAAGTAAACTCCAGCAGGGCTTCAAGGTTGGACCGGATAAGCCAGAGGGCTTGCACATTCTAGGAGAATTTAACACACGTATGTTGCCTGTTAAGTATAGGTCTGGTTGTGCTTAAAAACGGTGGCCCAGGCAGTTTGAGGTCAGTGATGGACTTAACTATATCTATCAGCAACTTAGATGAAAAAAAATGGATTGTTATATTGAAATAGCCTTAAAATCATGCAAACATGAAATCTGTTAACAACTTTGCTGGTTAAAACACAGTGCCATGTCCTCAACAAATGTCTTGTGGTTTTACCGTTTTGTCAAACTTAAATTATCTTTAAACATTTTGTTAACATCTAAAAAAAACATACATTAAGAAGATTTCAAATAATAATTTCATTTTTTAGAGGGATGACCAATCTGATCCTTTGTCTCCCTTATTAAATCCTGAATTAATCACATGAACGCTGAGGCCTGATATCTGATTTACCCTGTAAAATCCAATTGAGCTCATTAATTGAATAAAAGTCATATCACCTGAATAACTTCAAGTTCACTGTTTGGAGACTGCTTCATTCTCTAAATCTCAATACACCGTAGCATTTAGCAGTAGAACAGCAGATTAACATCATGTATGTACAGTTGATAAATCAGGAGTAACATGTGATGCTATCATGTCAATATGCACTAAAACTGACACCTTGTCAAATTTAGGCTATGACAGAATAAGGACCTTTAAAGGCAAAATAAATCTACTGGAAAGTGTGGGAAAAAAAACAAAACAATGACATTTAAGCATATTTTTGTATTTAATTTGATTCAAAGTAGTCTGAATTACCTATCCTTTTTTAAAGTGCCTGCAAAAAGCCTTTAACTGGACTTTAAAAGCACAGTAATAATGGTGATTTGTTGTTGTAGTAAAAGGCTGAAAGCTAGCTATTGGCAAACTAGCAAGCAAACTGCCAGTTTAATTGATTTTAAAGCTCAGGCAGAATCAGAAACCAGATGAAAAGTTGGCACAACTGCAAAAGTTACCACACATCTTTCTATGAGTCTAAAATAGTTCTAGGTACTACTTATTGTGTGCATAGCTTAAAAACCTCTTCCTTTTTAAGTCCATTGTCTTGCATCAAATCATTCAAATGTGCAGAATCAGCATCCGGTTCTCTTCAAACAAAGCTTATAAAATGCCAGTGAGTTATTATGCAGCACATCTGAAACACATTAAAGAATTAGCTGAGCAGGGAGATGATTCCTTTAACAAGTTATGGTACAATCTTAGAGCACATGCAAGGTAAAAGTACCACACACATTGAGCTGCAACACTCTATTCATTAAAGACCGCTTTTACTGTATTTTAGTTTCATTAGGCTGACTTTTCATGGATCGGTGCACAGTAATAGAGTCTTAATGTTGTCTGTGAAAATATAGTTCTCCCAGTTTGAAAGCAGCAAAGCTAAAATCCTTGATTTGCACATGTGGAGCATGGTTTATGACATCGCTGAATAAGATGCAATGTGGAACATGTGGTGAAGATATTAAATGGTCAATAATGATGCAGAAGTTTACATAAAACAGCTGCATATAGAACTTTTATTGTAGTCAGAATGAGTTTAAGTCATCGCTGGAGGGTAACTTTCATTGTTGAGCATGGCCACCCAGCCTTCGAACTGAAGCACATTATAGTATCCCACATAAAGTCTGTTGATATGTACCTGAAGCCATTTCACATGTGAGGTTTCTAATCCTTGCTGGGGATTATTAAACATTTTCCAGATTTATGTAACAAACGATATCCCAACCAGCCTAATGTTATACGAAAAAGTAATTCCCTCCCATGTTACAATTAAAATGACCTAATCAACTATGTTCTATGGAAATCTGATGTAATCTCCTCTAATCACATTCATAATTGGGAAATTCAACATCAGTAGAATCAAGAAATCACTTAAATAAAGTCTATCTGACAACATGCCAGCAAAATTCCTCTAGGATGGCCACCCAATCATTCGTTTTTTACCTTAAATCACAGCATATCTGGGTTATGCAGCTGAACTTAGTCAAAGTCCAGACCTTAAACTGTCCATCCAATGTCTTAAACCCTTCCAATGTGGCTGAAATAAAATCTATCCAACACAATTCAACATTGATGTAAAAGACTGTTGTTGCTGATTATGACACATTAGTTTGCATTTTCACAGTCAGACAGGTTTGGATGGTAATATTGGTTATTAATGTGGGTGCTGATCTTGGAAAATATAGTTTTAGTCCAGAAGCCTGAATGGTAAAAGAGTTTGACAAAAGAACTTTTATTGTAGTCAAAATCAATACAATAAAAAGTTTGAGAGAGTACAATAGAAAGTACAACAGAAAGTTTTATCTGAATCACATGAGAGTGCTGATAGAGTAAGAAAAAAGTCAAATAAGAGCAAAAGTCGAATTCATGCCCCGAAAATCACGCTGTGATTGTTGTCAAAACAGTGGATCTCCATGTGTCCTATAAGACTTCATGCATGAGTGCAATAGGGAGGGGGGAGAACTATGTGTGGCATATCTGTGTTTGTGGGTCAGCAGGGGTGTGTATGTGTGTGGCCCAATGTCTCCCAGTCCATTTTGTGTTTGTTTTCCTTTTGACATCTTGGTATTGGTAAAGTGTGGCATTCTGCAGGTGTCTGGCTCCGTATACTTCAGAACAGGTTATGGGTTTGACTTTGATTAGCCACAGTGTCTGGGCCCAATAAGGCCTTGGTGTGTTTGTGCAATGATTCACCACTACCTCTCTGTGCCAAATTCTCATAAATCAACATTCATGGTTGTACATTAGGCTGTCCAAGAAAAGCCAGAGACGAGACTTTTTGCATTTTACAATGAATAAAATAAAACATTACCTGTCAGGCTAATTAATGGAGCTGTTTCTTCAAGCTCCACATATGGATGCATTTTACTGACTGTTTTGCACAAGTGCAAAATTAGAAAGAGAAACTGGTGCACAAAAACGTTTTGTATTCCTATAAACTTTCTTTTCATGATGGCTCAAAGCCAAACCAACGTCTGTGGAAGAGGAGAAACGTGGCTGGACCTGAAGTCCATCGATCAATTTATTAGATAGACTAAATTGCCAGGTAGTTTGGATTTTATTATAAACACAGTTGTCTTCAGGTGTTTACATGTATGCATACTGACCATGAATGTCCTTCATTTTGCATGATGCAACCAAGCCAATCACTGATTTATAACAACTATGCATTCTGCACATACTAATATTTGATTAGAAATTCTTTAGCAAACTAACAAGCTTCTAATTAGTTTTTCCATTTAAATTAAGTCTGCCTCACAGCCAGCTAGAATTAACCCAGAAGCTTGTTGATGACAACACATATGGTACTGTTGCAACTTTTGAAGGGACAGACTACCAAATATCAGTTAAGATGTAAGATTTTAGTTAAACTCATATGCATTGATAACAGAAAATCAAAAAATTTAAAGTGGTGAATGGAGTTCTTGTTTTTTGTTCTACCATAAAAAGAAAAAGGTGATCACCAAGGGCCAGAATGAATGAGATTCATTCCAGTGAAGAGTTTATTCAAGCTTTCAATCAGCGATAACCTGGGCAAATTTAGAGTATTATTAAGCTTTCTCAAAACTTGATAAACTGGCGAAGAACTTTTAGTCATTGTCCATTTACTTTCCACAATTTCCAACTGGTTTGTCTATAAGAGCAAAATGTTTAATGACTTATTTACAGTTAAAATACAGTATGCTAGTTTTCTGCACCCAGTAATTTATCAATAATTTATTCAATAGATGTAGACTCTGAGGTGTTTGTTCAGGATGCTTTCTATTTGACCGCATTGCTTAAGTGTCTGTGTATCTCAGTGGATGAATACCTCCTGCTTGAGTCCACATTAAGCCTCTTTTGAGAGGAGTAATTTTTCCTGTCAGAGAGATTATGTGTTTGCTCCACACTTTACCGAAAAATACAAACAGGATCACATGTTTTTGGGGAGTTAAGGGGTTTTTAAAAAAAACTTTTCTCCCTCTAATATGTGCCAACCAATTGTTTTGCATTTTGATGCTGGAAATAAATCCTCACCATCACTCTGAAGCCAGGAAAGTTTTCCCCTGACTGGAGGCTTGGTCTGCTCCATGGTGCGCTTTGAGGCTAATTGGCTTTGCAGATGGCTTTTCCCCATGGTGACCCACAGCATCAGCAGTCTCAACAGACAATTTCCTTCAGCTATGATGAAATAAAATCTCACACCTGTGAACTGTTCTGGGGTCACTAATGAAGAGCTCTTAGGAATTGGCAAATTTTAGTGAAGTCACTCAGCTCTTTGGTTACCTAACAATATTCCTAATTGGTTGGTTGCCCCACGTATGTCCACTGCATAGGAGCAGGTCTGTGTTTTAGCAAAAACCCAAAACTCTGAGCTTCTATCTAAGCAAGAAATTGGACCAAACTAATTTGCTGTGCCTAATGTGCCACTACCCTAAGTTCTTCTCTCTTTTTTGTGAATTTCTTGTTGTTATCTGTTGCAGCCTTTTCCTTTTGTCCTGCTTCTAAACTTTTTGCAACAAACGTTAAAAGGTATAGTCAGTCAGTCAGTTAGTTAGTGACCACTGCTTAACATACTATAGCAATAAACATCACAGTACTAATGTAATCTGTAACTATCCTGAGGGGGAGTGAACACTGTGCCAAACCATAATGTGTTAGTTTTGGTGTATCAGAGTAGTGAATGTGCGCCAGTCAAAGTGTAATGTGGAAGAAGAGGAGGCGAAATTGGGAAACGAATAAGAAATTGGGCTGTGATCTGAGGAGTGGATTCAACAGTACCTACAGAACTACGTTTCCCTGGAGAGGTTTACACACTGCAGACAGAAGAGAACAGATTGTGTGTATATGTTTGCATTAATCCTCCGAGACACCCTGTCTGTTTTCAAAGGTTGTCTCCATCTATGATTGTGTAAAAAGTAGGTCATGATTTTATTGTGCTTAATGATGTTTTGTCAGAGCTTAGATTTAGGTTACCCAGGAGGCTGTTTGGGAAGCTTGGCAAAAACTACCAGAGCACAAAACTGTGAAGTATATATAAATAAAAACACATAAAAACAAGCTCAGACGCCCACAGACCGTAATGCTTCACTGCCACGTGAAATAGGCCAAATAGTACAGTACATAATAAAATGCAAAAGGATGGGCACAAACTCAAATAGGTTTCATTCTTAGTCCAGAAAAGAAACAGGGAAGGGGTTTGTTTTTCTTTGATTTGTATGAATTTAAAAAAAAACATTAAAAAAAAAGTTTTTGACAGTAGTTTTTACAAAACACTTTAAGTAGTCCATGGCAACGCAGCTTGGCAGAAACTTTGCTAAAGGCTCTATATTTTTTGTTTAGAGATTAGATATGAATAACACAATAAAGTTTAATGGCTTTATAATCCCTTCTGTTTAAAATCTGACTGAAAATGTTGCAATTTCTATTATTTAAACTCCATTGAGATCAAGGAAGTTAAACTGGGTTAAAATGGTAGACCATTTAAATTTGACTGTTTTAATGGATATTTACAACAAAACAAAGGATTTTTTTGTGCGTGGTAATAATTAGAGAGTTATCAACTTCAACGTTCAATCTCAAAATGAATCATCTTTATTACAATAACATCTACTGTAGTTCAGCCTGTTAAACTGGACAAATTCCATATAAATGAACATTGGGATGACTTATGGTCATTTTCACTGCATTTAGATGCCTACTTTCATTAAGTTGCTCATATATGATTGGTTGATTCACCACGTGTTGCAACAAGTAATTCACAAGGGTATACCTAACAAAATGGCCAATGAGTGTATATGTAAAATGACTCTCTGACAACTTGATTAGAATTAGAAATGCATGTTGGACACCTATGCATATATTTGTGACACGTAATGATTTAGTGCAACAGGCTCCCACACCCCTGAGAGCTTTAAGCCCCAAATGTAAAATTCACTCCAACCCCAACTTTAAACCAAGCCACAGTGGCTAAAATATGATCTCCTGCAAGTCAGAAACAGTCAGTTGTAAAAACATCAAAATGTCCAGTTCAGTAGTGTTTTATATGGAGGGCACTATCACATACATTCAGTATAAAACGTCCAGAGACTGTTGTCCTGACAGCTTTTCAGTACCATGGCTACAGCAAGTGTTTATACATCCCTCACAGACAAAAGCTTCCATTCGTCAAATATTCCAGCTGTTGGTTTTATCAACAAATGTGTCCAGTAACCTCAACTCCCTCCTTCAAATCAATGTCAAATCGCCCTGCTCTTGCTTTCGCTGTGTACCCAAAAAAGAAGCAGAGGAGAAACTGAGTCCTGCCTAACATGGCTCCACATGCTCCAAAAAGCATTGTGTCAGCGTCACGTTTCAAAACTCCCATCAGTGACACGTTGCAGCGTCTCGATCCAGATGGAATCAATTGTTCGTTGGAGGACAACGCTTTATTTTCAGTCAGTTTCAGCTTCATTGTCAATCTGTGTGTGAGAGAGCAGTGGTTTGTTTGTTTGTTGATGTGAACAGCAGTAGGACAAACTCCAAACTCGGAGTTCAGCAGTTTGCCCAACATGATTTTTGACATTTTAAGGGCTTAATGTCTATCCATATTGACAAGATTGAATCTGTGATCATGGCCTTGTCAGGAATGACAGTAAACGGTTGCTATTATGGTTGCTAATATGCATTTAAAAAAGTTTTAAAAAGCACAATCCCAAATTACCCAATGGTTTATACCTCAAACACATCATATACACTCACTGAAAACTTTTACATATACCTGTTCAATTGCTTATGAAGACAAAAAGCGAATCAGCCAATCACATGCAGAGGTGGCTTTTGATATGGAAGACGTGGCTCTCAGCCCAAATGAGCATGAGCTCTGGGGTGAAGGATGGTTTTAGCACAAAAGGTTGTGCCAGCTGAAGAGTTGCAACTTTAAAGAAACTGCAAATGAATCAATTTGCAACTTGGTGTACAGTACCAGGACCACAGCTGGCTAATGAAGTTGAGGCTCGTGTCTGATCTGCAACTCTTAATTTGGTACTAAATTAAAGAGTCATTTCGTAGTTTGGATTTCTGGGTCGCATTTGATCCATATTGAATACTTAAGTCTTACAAGTTGCACATTAAATCATCTGAAGCAGCATTAATTTAAGATCCACCACTATTCATAAGGCAGCCTGTAGACATGGTGATGTTCAAACCAAGCATCCGATTGGGGGTGAAAGCAGATTTAAGTGACTAAAGCCGAACTACAGGGACTTTTTCTTTTATAAGCATGTCTTGAGTTTAAAGAGGACTGGTTCTATAAAAATGAATTGTTGACATCTGAGGACTTTCTTCCAACAATTCTTCAATTAAAGCCAAATTTAGGCGTTAACAACTGAATGCATCTTGTCGGCAGGTCCCCATCTGAGCTCAGGACAGTTGTGTGCACTATGGTAAATTTTTGAAAATGTGTGTATTTATTGAAAACCCTCCATTTCATAACTATGCAATTCCTTGGGTTGGTTTATTACATAAAATCTCATTGAATTTAACCAAAGTTTGTGGTTGTAGAACAATGTGGTGAGATGAGACGTTCAGGGACCTCTCAAACTCTCAAATCCAGACAATTCATCCAGCAGCGATCTTCAAGTAAACGCAAAAGCCTTACGGCTGGTTTCTATTTTCTTTATAGAAAGTTGCAAACATCCCTTGACAATTGTTTTCGCAAATCGTATTTCATTTTGCTGGAGTCACGTTGAAAGTCATCAGGCTCAAGTCTAAACACATGTCTGTTTCTGATCGTGTTTATTGCTTAACAGTCAAAACACGTCAATAGATATTAGGATGGAAGTGGGTTTTCTCTTCCAGTGGAAGACAGATATCTGGAGCTTGTTTTATGGGCGGATTCGATGTAAAACTCACCAGGCAAGGGCTTGGTGAGGTTTCTAATGTTGAGGGAAGAAAAACAGCAAACTCAGTAAAAATTAGTCTGTGGATGGCTTATTGCAAACTTGCTTTGGTGATCTTTTAACATAAACAGATGTCAAATGAACTGAACCACCAGTGGTTCTTTATGAGTTCCAACATACAGTACAGTTGAAACCAGATGTTTACATACACTGTGACACTGGCTCAATCTGGAAAACATCTCAAATGTGCTCCTCCTTTGTGTGAAAACAAGGGGAAAAACCCCAAAAGAAATTACCAAATAGAGTTTTGGACCTTTGGGTACAATTTCCAGATGCTTAATGATTTATCTATTCGAAAACACTTTACACAAGCATAAGCATTATGAATTTCTGTGTATCAAGTAAAGAAAAATCAGTGAAGATGCTGGCTGAAGCTGGTATATGAAACTAATTGCCCACAGTGAGACTAATTCTGTCCAGACGTGAGATGAAAGCCGCTCAGAGAGGAAGAAGCATCACCATAAAACAAGATTACAGATAGAAAATCGACTCCGGGACAAAGACGTCATTTTTTGGAGACATTTCTGTGGTTTGATCAAGTACAATAGCTTGTAACAGTTGTTACATCTGGAGTAAAATGAGAAATCTTGTAAGCCTGAGAACACCATCTCAGCTGTGAAACATGGAGGTGGCAGATTCATGTGTATTTTGGAAATATTGAAGCAACATCTCAAGACATCAGCCAAAAATTCTGTCTGGAGGATCTAGCAAAAACAACAACTAATCTCACCCAAATCACAGCTTATAGTATCTCCTGTTTAGCAAATAGAAATAATTCCATTAATCCTAATTAGCCTGAAATAGGAGAGCTTTAGTCTGATTTCCCTTTCTACTGCAGCAGCAATGTTTCAAGACATGTTAGGTCACCATCGGGAGGTCGGGGGTTTCAGAAGTTTAGGTATGCCTTTTCTGACAGGAAGCCAAACCTCCTGATGTGAATGTTTTTCGTCTTCACTCATTCAGTCCAATCCAACCAGGCTCCTATCCTTAAAAAGCTCTAACTGTATAAACTGTTGAACTATGTAAACTCTTAACTTCAGGGCCTCCTCATACTCCCTTTTGTTAAGGTAATGACTGCCAGATTATTGAGCAATCTGAGAGGTTTAAATGGGGCCATGTGCCTCTAACCTACCAAGTAAGAAAGATTAAACCAAAACAACACCTAGACGTTCTGTACATGCATAAAGCTTCAGGTTCAGGTCACATGGAGTTTCCCTCAGGAGTTTCTCATGGTGTTGTTTGTGCAAACACGAAACTGGACTTACTCTAAGGCGCCAGAACATACCCAGCTGCTTCACAGTGTGCCACATCTGGAGCAGGTCTGGTAGTGGTTAGACGTGAGCGTGTGCGCTCTCCTAGACTCCCCCGCGCTCACAGCCACACAGTAAATCCCCTTACACATCCATACATACAGGAAACATTTCCCAAAAAGTGCCTACCTCAGCGATGTACAACTGTTTTTCTATCACAGCCTTGTTGTGGCCCGTAACCTCCCTTTCCAATTTTGTAAAACGTGAAGAGGTTTTAAGTGGAATGAGGTGGGTAAGTAAACACAGTGCCGTTCACTCCTCTTTTCTTCTTCAACTCCTTCTTTTTGCCTTTCTTGCCATAACTCTGTATATTTTTCAGGAGCCTGACTGACCCAATTGGCAAGAAACCAAGAGTGTGGTTAGTGCCAAATAAATATGGTATCCCTCACACACACTTTTCACACACTACTGTCAGGTACTACCTTTATTTTGTCTTTATGTTTTCCAAAATTAGGCACCTACATTGCTGTGGAAAAGTATTTGCCCCTTTACAGAGTTTCTCCATTTATTGCTTTTTCAAGCAGTTGCGGGTTTCAGAGTACCAGACATGAGGCAACATAATACAAGAGGCAATTTTTAAATGAATAATTACATTAAAAACAGCAGAAGGATCCGAAGCACATCAAGAAGTTTCCCTATGAAGGAAAATGTTGGTGAGAGGAATGTTTAAAAATCCTTTCATATGGGCGAATTAAAACAAAGCACCAAAGTAGAATGGGGCTAAAAATCATCGTCAATGATGATCTGACAAAACAAACTATAAGAAATAAATAAGGTGACATAAAACTTCACAGAACCTTAAAATCACCTTGATCTAAAACAAAACAAATTCCATATTAACAAACAAAACTATTTCCTATATTTTAGAAAGAATATGTTTGTCTATAGCAGGCGTGTCCAAAGTCGGTCCTCAAGGGCCGGCATCCTGCATGTTTTTGTTCTCTCCCTGGTTGTAGTAACAACCTTCTCAGCTTGTCAATGTTCTCCTAAGGCCTCTAATGAGCCATCATTGGATCCAGGTGCGTTAAACCAGGGAGAGAACTAAAACACACAGGATGGCGGCCCTCCAGGACCGACTTTGGACACCCCTGGTCTATAGTATATGATGTGTAGCCAGATCTATTTCTGTTCAACACAATCCAATCATAGACTCAGATTTAGACCCAAATAAAAACTGTCTAAATTGTAAAACAAAACAGTTTAGTTCTAAAAGTTATTAAATGTGAACCAGTAGAAAGTTATTTAAACAAGACCAGATAAGAGCCTACTGTAAGTATGGTGCGACAGTGGAAAGAAACCACCTTGTTTCAAAGCTCATGACTAAAATCAACACGTCAATCATTAATCTTAAAGCAAATTTAACACATGGACACCTTTCACATTAACAAACTATCCTCACCCTTGGAAGTGTACTGAAGCAAGAAAGTATTCAAATCACCTCTGCAGGTTTTGTTTTGAGTATTGCAGTAGTAATGCAGCCAAAGACCATAATCTTGTCTAGACACACAAATGGATAACAAGATGCTGAACAAGCTGATGCATACATAAAGACAAAGGCTTAGAGCTCACCCGCTAATCTGAAGCAAAGGGTAGCCGGCTACTGGGAAATGAGGTGGAAAAGAACATGACCACACTGAACCAAAGAGGGGAAAAACAAACTTCTTCTGAAAAGTCCTGCTGATCCAGGGCAAAGTTTTAGGAGCACACCTGAAAACAATCATTACTGTCTGACTCAATTCACATAGTAATATACTTATACAGATGAATACAGGAGAGGGATAATATAATTGAGGATCTGTTCTACATTTCCTAAAAATAGTTTCTTAGAATTGCATTTATTCCACTCAAAGCATGAATTTCTGTAATGACAGCACAATACTCAGTAGGGAAATTTCACCAATCAAGTAATTCGTGGTCATTTTCAGAAAAATCCGTGTCCGAATTTCCATGATGTAGCAGCACCACAAATCAAAACAGACCAAGTGTCAGTGTGTGTGTGAGGGGAAAAATGAATGAATGAAGCCATTATTCTGAGAATGCTTTATTCTGGGCATAGTGCAGGAGGTTCAGCCTGTTCCTCCTGCTCCTCCTTAAGGTACACTGACACAGCAGAGTAGGTCAAACTTTGTTGGACTGATGTCATCGCAGAGTAGTGCTTGGCTCTTGCTCATTTCAGCCTTTTTCTATGCAGGACTAGCTCCTAATTCTTAAAGCAACAACTACATGGTTGAGACTTGGGAAATTTAGGTGTCCCAACAGAGTAACCACCTCTGTTTTATAATTGTATGTCAGGTTTTCTGTTCTTTTTCAATTTCCTGTTTTATTTTGTGCACAAAAATTACACAGAAATTTGCTCAGAGACAAGTTTCAGACAACTTGTCTCTGCCTCTGTTTAGCTTTGCAAACAATCACTTTTTAAAAGAAAAGCAATCCTCTTAAGGTAAACAGGGTTTGCCAAACTGCAAATTAGAGTATAGTACATGTTTGAGAAACAGGCTGCATTAATTAACAACATAAACTTGTATGAACTAAAGAGTATTAGCCTGTCACGGTCACTTAAACTCTCTTTTTTGTTTTGCTTTAAATATGCCAACATTGCTGCACACAAAGAATTTGAAAAAATAACAGTGGGAGTGTACGTGGCCTGACATGAAGGTGCAAATCCTGCCAGTTCACCTGAGGATGTTGGAGATTTGAAGGAAACCCATTAAGGGATTTACGGTGATGCAGGAACTAAGATGTTGCCAATGGGTGTGCAGCTCTAATTAGCTTCATCAATAGCCTGACCTCAAGCAATCCGAACTATTTGAAACACAATTTGTTCAAAAAGGTGTTGATGACGTTGAATGGGGACAAGATATCAATGCTAAAAAAACAAAAAAAACTGCTTTGTTCATCCACTGGCGTTTCCCCACTGATTCCTGAATCAAAAGTTATTAATCCTGTGGCTGTGAAACTCGGGTTCCTCAGCCTCACATTAGCAATGGAGACGAAGCTGATCCCTGTCTCCATGTGTATGTAACCTTCAGACCAGAGACTAGGTTTCAGATTCGTGTGTCTTCAAATTTGTAAAAGCTTACTCTGTCTCATTTTAATAGTCATTCATAGTTAAGCTGCACTGTCAATTTTAGGTCAGGATTTTTGGTTCTTTCAAAATGTCAAATTATTGGAAATGTGTAAACTTCACACATGATTGTAGGTCAGCTATGTTTGCTTGGCAAGCACCAATAACTCTTGAGCCATAGGTGCCAATCTTTTAGTCAAGCCTCACCACCCTGACTGGAATTTGTTAACTTGGACTTTCCACAGAGGCTGTGCAGCAAAGCAGTGGCGCGGCCGTCATTACTGTGACTCAGAGCGCACCTTGGATCCAGTTATGCTTGGTAATAATGCCAGACAGAAGTGCAACACTCTGAGTTTTTCCAAAGCTACAGTGTATCATTTTGAAACTAACAGTAAGTGGAGAAATTTCCATTATTTTGTGACTTCTTTTCATTGGCACCAACAATGGTTTTACCACTGTTTCTGACTAAAGTATTGGTTTCCAAAGTGCAGTCTGTGAAGCCCCTGACCGCCATTATGGGAAGGTACAAATCTGACAAGAACAGTAAATTAAGTAGTGGCAGTAAGTATTTTTGAAGAAATACTTCAAAAATTGACCCAAAAATGTCAGAAAAGATATACTTTTCATTCAAAACAGTCAATAGCTTGATGCCTCTTTATATTTTACATCTAAGATGATTTACAGGTCCCTTTTCTACAAAAATCAAAATACTTTCTATTTTTTATTCAAATCTTCCATTTTCAGTTAATTGCGAATCAAAAAGTACGGGAAAAAACAATAGCAGATTTTTTGTTTTTAATTTACAGTTTGAAATGTCAGCCTACAGGGAAAAAGTCTGGACACTACTCCATAAAACAATCTAACAACAATGGTTGGATCACATTTAAGAGTTTAAAAGCCCCACTCTAGCAAGTATGAGCTGCTGACAAAAATGTCCTGACCTTTAGTAAAAACAAAACCCTGTAATTTAAAAAAATATATTTCCAGTTACCATGGGAAACAAATCCAATACCTGATTATATTAACAGTTCTCTCAGAAAAAGCTACAATATAAGTTCAGAAAATAAATTTATAGCATTGCTTTTTTAGGTTTGGTAAACGACAATAAATATTTGTAGATAAAATTGAAAATATGATCAGTGGATATTTGAAACTGTTGTTTTGCTTGTACCTGCACAGAGCCTGATAAGCTGTCAGGAAATCGTGAGGAACACACTCACACACACACACACACACCCACACACACACACACACTCACACACACAAACACACGCCAGCAAGAGGAGAGAGGAAAGTTCTCTGTACTGTTCATACCAATTAAACTTCCTAAGCTGGCCTGTAACCATAGACATCTCAGTATGGTTTATCTCTTTCCAGATCAAGAGTTGCTCAGTCAAGGGGTGAAGACAATGAACAGAGCGAGCCGATCTGACCCAGTTTGCCGTTTTCAGAGAGCAGAACATCACATCCTGGCTGTTTCTGCCGTCAAAGCCTATCTCCTTGCTCAATGGTCCTCCCCGAAAACGAAACCTTTCAGCCTGGATGCTGGGTGATCACCATCTTTGTTTCAAGCCGTTTGGAGAAGCAGATGGCTGAAGCCAAGCCCGGAGAGATTCCTTACTACAGAAAGTCTGCAGCACGCGTCCCTGTCATAATCCGGCCTTAAAAACAAACTCCTCTTTTCTACACACTCAACAAATCTTAGCAAAGATATTATGCCAAAGATTTATTGCTATTTTAATAAAAGCGTTCTAAGCCTCAAAGTTCAAAGGTTATTCCCTGTCTGTGTGGGTAAACTTCAACTGTTTCTGGAGGAGTATGGTTGAAAAATGACGCTGGGACAATTTATCTGGTGGGGATTAAGTGCAGCCCAGCAATTATTCACAGCCGAAACATGTCAAAAGCCATTTATGGAAGTTCAGTGTAGTCATAAGGACATGTGGGAGAACCCAGAGCGATGGAGGTGATAATATAAGATAGGGTGTGACTATCGACTGTTTTTGTTGGTGCTTGGTTTGAGATTTACCTCTCCGCACCCTAATGACCCCTCAACTCCCCCATGCTCTCCTCCCTTACTGAGGCTCTGTTAATGCAAGGCTTACCCTAACAATTTGCAGCTGTTCCAGACTGTGAGACCAAAACAATGAAATTAAGCGCACATGAAGAAACTGCACGAACAAGCCCAAAATCAGGGCTGCACCGAAACTATTCAGAGAGAAAGAGCGTGCATTAATACAGAAAACATGGAAGTAGAGTAGCTTGTATCAAAGTCAGAGCTCCTTAAATCCTGCTATAACAAATCGTTTATGTTATTTAATGTAAAAGTTATATCTGCTCTTAAGCTGAGGGATGTGGTACAAGTCTAATTTAAAAAATGTCCAACCAAGGACTGGTTGCAAATTAGTCTGTTGTCCTGTTGCTAGAAAACCTACATACAAAACAACGGTTGCTTTGTTTTTAACAAGTGACATTTTTAATTTGCTGTCATTGATGTCTCTTTGATGAAATTAACTTGACTTGAATTCTATTAAGTCGGTTTTTCTCCAACAAAAAGTTGGGCAACCTAGATTTTTTTTTATTATTTTTTAAAAAAGGGGTTCTGTGGACATCAGTAATCAGTATTTTCCTTGCACTACACAGTCTAAGCAACCACTTAAGAAACAAAGTGGAGCTGATATGAGTGGAGGTTGTTCCAAATGCATTGCTACTTCTCCAACTAAAATCTTAAAAATATGAAGATTATTTGTTGATATGCACATGTGAACAAAAAATACTGTACCATGAAAAAGTGTTTGCCCTCTTATAGATTTTTTTTCCATTTTGCTTTTTGGCACACTTGTTTATTTCAGATCAAACAAATGTTACAAGATTCAGTCCACGACAACACACACTTCAGTTACAGAGATAACCATAAATAAAGTGCAGATTCTGGTGTTTTCATCCTCAAGCTGAAGCCATAGATCAGGAGAAGGGTAAAAAACAAAATCTGATGCACCTTATATTCTAAATAAAAACTATCATTAACTAGCTATCGATAAGTTGTGTGCCAAAAGTTGTAGTTTCTAGATGGGCTGCTACAAGTTTAATATTTTCATTTTTTACTTGAATTATGAGACTATACGTTACATTAAAGGTGAAAAGGTTTTTTGTCATGGTCTCATCTTTTAAGCCACAAAAACTTGATGTTATATATTGTTATATTGTCTACAAAGTTATTAGAAAAAAAATCATGTTCAAGAAAACAAATACTGAAATCTTTTTGTCACTTGAAGAATTTTCACTAAGCTACAATCATTTATTGTGTGCATATCATCCAACTCAAAACTACTGACCTGGTAAACAGCAGAATCCACACCGAGTCTTTGAGTCCATCAGCCTGGTGTCTGTATGAATCCCCATTTTGTTGTTTTTCATTGGAAACTGCCAGAACTCCTCCCTGGGGGTCTCTGTGGCTCCTGTAACAAACAATATTGATTTAGAGAAGGGTCGATGGTAAATGCTGGGATTTGATTTAATTACATTCATTCATGTGACATCTTCCAGCATGAAACAGGAAGTGATCCCCACAAAACTGACAAATACACCAACAACCCACTTTTGTCTTTGTATCTTTATCTGAACCAGATGAGAAAACAGCAACTGTTTCTTGAAACTCTAATTTGGGGCAGAATGCAGCTCTCTAATTTACATCTTTTTGTTTCACAATAAAGACAAAATCCAGAAGATCTGGAGCCAGTGCTGTTTTGTTTACGCTTGGTCTACATTATTATATGAGAAGCTTGACTTTTATGACTGTGGGTCTGTGCTGGGGCTTTCTGCAGCACCCAGGCTGGAGTTTGGGGGGCCTCCAGTTTTGTGGCTGTCGCCTTGGCCGCCTGTTTCCATGCTCTGCTTTTATTGGGAGGCTTATTGGATTGTTCTGGGATGTAGCCTCGCCACAAAGCAACACCGTGGCTGGCCTGTGCCGTCTGTTCTTCACAGCGAGGAAGAAACTTGATCTGCATAAAAATTCTTTGGGTTTATTTAAAAATCTACATTGTGCAGAAGATGGGCTGGGCTTTTTACATGGATACATTTGTTAATAGAGTGGTGCATAGTTTTCTGAGGCTATCATAACTTTTCAGGGTTTGTTATGATTTTACACAAGGCAACACCCAAAAACAAACAGATCAGTGGGTTCAAACTACATTTTGTTTGAGGAGCTCTGAAGGAAACACACCCACTCACAGGAAAAGGTGATTATGATTTCTAGGTTAAATCCTATCATTAAAAAATATGTACCCCAACATTTGAACCAATTTTTATGTGTCCAGTTGCAAACAGAATGTGATTGATGCAAAGCGTTTATTGGCCATTTGATTAAATACACCTGTTCAATAGCAATACGACTAGCCAGTGAACAGAGATATACCATCCCAACACGTTGACTTGTTCCTGTATCATCCACCATAAAAACAAACTAATTAGATGGTTTGTAAGACATCCAAAACTGCTTCGGATGTCTTACAACGTTTTACTCCTGAGTGTGTTGGAGCCTCAAGTGTCAGAATACCTTTACTACAGGGAAATGAAGCTACAGGGTCACCATAATTGGACAATAATAGGTCAGAATCTGGTGTAAACATGCAAGCCTGGATCCATTCTGCATTGTACAATTGTTCAGGCACAGTTTGGGCACCTTGGTGCCAACCGAGCCTCAAGATTGTCCAACATCAAGGACTGTTTGACACTTTGGAATGGAAACCTCAGTGATTTAACCAAAACAGATCCATCTGTTATCCATCCATTATCTTACATGCTTTTCCCTAGTGGGGTCGCAAGTGGTGCTGGTACCTATCTCTAGCAGTCAACGGGCAAGAGTCATGGTGCACCATGGACAATATTGATTTTGCAATCAAAAGATTCAAATCTTTTGAGAAAAGTTTCATGTGATAAACCATGCAGCTCATACAACACCTGATCGCCCTGCATGAAGGCATAGATGTCTTTAAAGACAGATTGGGGTAAACTAAAAGCAGACTATGACAAAATTACTCAGTCTGTACTGTTCTAGTGATTTCTATTATGTGAGGACAAGGTGATTCCAGCTATCAAAGGAGGATATTATCAAAAAATTAAAAAGATGAACACTGCCCTCCAGTGGTCATGGACGCCTTAAGGTCTGATGGTCTTTTTTCTCATAAGAAACTGAAGTTTACATTTAATTTCCCTCTAGGTCTAAAAGTATTTTTGAAATGAATTGAATTAAAGTCTTTAGGGCAATTAATTCAAGTTTCTCATCTAATTATTCAGGAAAGAGAATGACTCAAATAAGTAATTAATGATATTTGTGCCCATGAAGGGTAAACAGGTGGATCTAAAAAAATGTTTTAACAAACTCAAAAAGTGAAAGTAATACAGATTAATTATTTGAACAGATATATTTTAAATGTTTGTCGAAGTGGCTTAACACAAATAATCTAAGAGTTATAGCTAATATCCTGGCTGTGTCTCCAAATTTCTGAATGAGCATCGCTTCACAATCCTCCTAAGGCTGCAGTCAACCCTGTCACTTGTGCTTCTTTTTTTAAAACCACACTTTTTCCTTCCATTAAACTTTTCATTATTATGGCTGGGTACCGCCAAAACCTTTTGTAGCTTACCTTCTGTGTGGAGGACGACAGCCACTGCTGAGTTTCCCCTTCTGAGTTTAATTACAGAAATGGATTAAGTTTTTGATCATATTCTAATCTATCAAAATGAAAACACACCCACAAAAGGCAACTTTCAACAGTTTCATCTAGTTTATATTTCCTCACCACCAGAGGGAGCCAGACTCTTTAGGTCTGCATGAAGGTCTTGCCATTCTCCCTGCTATACATTTAACCAACATACATTTTGTTGTTGTTTTGAAAAGCTGTGTTACCAAGCAAGGGCTGAAGCTGAAGACTTGGCTCACCGAATGAGGTCTAAGCTCAGGGACATGTGCTTCTTGTTTCTTTTTTTCTGACTCCTCCCGACTGTCACCACAAGAACAATAAAACACACGCTTTGATATATGTGCATTATTGAATTTTGCACAGTGTCCTTTAAATTCTGTAGTAACAGCCTTGACTGGGACAAAATAAAGATTCAATACTTATACATTATCACCACTAGGGGGTTGGAGAACAAGCAAAGTAAGAGCAGGCATTTTCTTTATCCAAAGGCAAAAAAGAGCTTTTATCATAGTGACACGTTGTTAAAAGTTAAAGCAAAAAAAATGGTAGGTTGATATTTCCTGTCAGATGTATGTGCTAAGCGACTGTGTGTCTGCCACAAGCACACACACACACACACCCAGATGTTATGTGTGACTGCACTGCAAGCACATTCCTAAAGTCATCTTGCACACTGTCACATTCTGCATGGGACATTTTCCTTTCAGGGAACCTCAGAGTGGAAATGAATGAATGAATCTGTCTTTATTGAAAAGAATATCCCTCATCATACCATCCATAGTTTCTATTAAAAAAATTAAAAGGTGAACATTTCTCACTAAATAACATAAAATACTTTCTTACGACTGAGCACATCTGTTGCTCTTATGTTTTCCACGTAAAGCTTTCCAGAACTAAATTTTCAGAGTTCCCAGCCCTAAGATAAATACTAAGATACTAAGATGGAAGGGTAATGGCACTGTAATGTCTAAATTGGGGATTTTCTTTTTTTAATGATGATAAAAAATATTATTCTTCCTGTTCCAAATTTCACCATCAATTTATGCCATATTTTCCTATAGAGAGCAGTCCTGAAGTTTCGAACCTCAAAAAACCATACAAACAGGAAGGAAGAGAAAAAGAATAGTCACAGGACAGAAAGGAAGAATACAAGGAAGGAAAGATGTAAGGACATGAGAAAATGTAAGGAAAAAGAAAGAACAAACAAGATATGAAGAAAGAAAATAAGAAAGGAATAAATCACAAAAGAATAAAAGGACTAAAACAAAAAAATAGTGAGGGCAGAAGAAAGGAACAAAGGAGAGAAGCAGATATTAGAGAAAGGGGGGAAGAAGGGAAGTAAGAAGGAAGGACAAGAAGGGGGGGAAAAAAGGAAAGGTGAAGGAACACATAAAGAACATCCTGAAGGAAGGAAAAGTTTCATTCTCAAAGAATTTCTCTCTCTTAAAAGTACTTGAATAAAACTCCACACAGTAAGAGGAACTCTCTGGACATATTGTGTTTATAGGTTAAAAGTTCGGATCCTATGAACTCCTTTAAAAGCAGGAACATCTTCATCCTTCATTTTTGTATATTTACCTTGTTTGTTTTGTCTGCCACTCATGGTTTATCTCTTTACTCGACTCTTACCTTGGATCACTTGTCAACAAACTCTAGATTCGCTGTGCACCATCACTTGTGTATGTTTCTCTCCTTGTTGTTGGAGTGGGCTCACAGTTTGTCTTAGAAGCTACTAAAGCTGTTCATCAAAGAAAGGAGTTCTTTTTTGCTAAGCAAGAAGTTCTTGAACAATTCCAACTGAACCTTTTACAGTATTGTAATGTTTGATTTGAGTCCAATAAAGAGCATGTGTTTCCCCCAACTAAATGGCTTCCAATTCAGCAGTGAAATCATCCATTAGTCAGCAGGAACACACCGCTACTGTGACTAACTTGGATGATAAGTCCTCATCTGCTTGTGGGCAGAACAATGGCCGCTGATTGCATTTCAGAAATATCCCACGGCTCGAGTGTTCGGCGCATGTTAAGGCAGCCCTGGACGCTTTTTCTCCACAGGATTTTTAGTGACAGTCCAGTGGGTTTTAGTCGTTAATGGTATTGTTTGCAATCACTGACTCACATCAATCACCAGAAGAATAAAAAGAAAGTCCTTGCAACACAAAGAACCACTGCAAGCAAATTTAGTTTCTCAGGTCTAGCAGGGTAATTGCTACAGAGATTGGAAGCAGCTCAAGCAACCTCTAGAAGCAGAAATAAAAAGTGCTTTCCATCAGAACTGAACTGGTAGAGTTCATGTTTTGACAGCTCTCAGAGCTAAATATTGTAGCAGAGAGCTGAAGAGTGTCTTGGCTTGTGCAGTGAATATTGGCTGCCGTATTGACAAAAGGTCAATACGGCAGCCAATATCTACTGTTATAGTTCTGTGGAGTCATGCCAAAGAGAAATTGGTAATCAGTTCTAAAGCAGGGATCAACAGTAGCTCAAAAAGAGATAGATTGGATGTTCAAGCGGTAACTTTCCTAATGACTGATGAACCACAGGCAAGTCAAAGTAAAGTCAAAGACAACTTTAGTAACGTGTCAAGTGTATTCAGTTTTCGGACGAAACTGCGAGGCTTAGGCTACAGAGAAGGCATACATACATAATATGCACCAACCGTACATCAGTAAATCCCCGTCCATGTCTAAACCATGTCTAAAATATTTGAAATAAAATGCAGCTTGGGAAGCTAAAATACCCAACTGCAATGCTTATTGTCATACTATTGGTACAGCCAATCCAGGAGCGCCATTATTTTTTCTTGGTGCTGATTGGCTGTACACCCAAGAGCAGAGACAAAGAACAGACAGCTAAAAGCTTTCTTGGAGGGTGTCTTAAATATTTGGGGATTCGCTATTCTGCTGTGGTTCCTAACCTGCAGAACACCACAGTACGTCCCAGACAAGGTGACAGTTCATTATGAAGTATTTGAAACACCCGGTTGCATTTTCTTTGCAAAGAATAGTTTAAATTTTCAGTTCCTGAGTATTTGAGGGTTAGTGCTGCAATGACCTTCAAGTGACAGATGCAAGCCTCTTTATTTAGGTTCGGGGGTTACAAGTTCAACAATTGGAAATAAGAATAAAGAGCTCCAGCAATTCCTGAAGTGGAAAACGTCCACACACAAGTTGAGTTTCTCTAGTCACTTAGCTCTGGGGCAGGAATGGACTCATGGTGAGATTTATTGTGCTACCGCAGGGTCACAGCTGAAACAAATTGAATTAGGACATGAGTCTTTATCAACAGATGGTTTGATGTCAAATGTATTCATTCCAGCAGCCAATGAATCACCCTTTTGATGTAAAAAAAATGAGGAAACTCCTCATATAAACGCTTTCAACAGGTTGGTCTCACAGATTAACTTGAATCAAGGAGTTCAACCCCCAAATTGCATTTTGTGACGATGGAAAATTCTGTGTAAGAAACTAAAGGAAAATCCTTCTCCTGAACTACAGTAAACAAATTAGAAGGAGCTGACATCAGCCCAGCATGGTACTGTGGTTATCTCGTGATAAGCCCTGATCCAGTCTGTTTCCCCTCTGCAGGCTGGGTGGAAGTGTGAGAGTGGGGCCAATAAACCCCTCAGTATTTGCTTTCCCCTCAAAGAGACTATGTGAGGAATGCTGGGAATTTAACTGATCCCAAAGTGTCCCAGTAGGGCTCCCATGTGCTCCTGCCCAGCTCACGTTCTGCTAACAGCCGAGCTACCTGAAACCGGACACCGGCCGACCACCCCGCCGTGGGAACGCAGGCAGAGTGAAAATACATTCATGAAAAGCTCCTAAATAGATTTCCCAGTCTTACTTGTGGAAGACTAAAGATCACAGGTACCAACAGCGCAAATATTACTAGGTTGTGCTTGGAATTCACTGGGCTGACAAAATTGAAAAAAAGTCTAACTTGGTATTTATTTCTTGGCATTCTCACTTGAGGAAAAAACAATAACCAGGCACTAAAAGTGCAATACAATAAGCTGAAACATATGTTTCTGAGCCACAAATCTTGCCCGTGGCACTTTTTTTATTTTTTAGAAAACATTCATCTGGAAACAAGCCATGATCAAAATTACTTTAGGGAAAGCTGATATCCTCCTCCTTCTGAATAAAACCAAATCACAGGTAGAAAAAAAGAAAGCACATAAAGTGGGCGCAAAGCCACAAATGATGAAAGGTGGGTGCCATTTTATATCCTACGGCCTTATGTGGCAATGCAGTGTAGGCAGAAGTCAGCTGAAATCTTCAGTATACTGTATGACACACAGAGGCCATGAATTCAGCTTCATTAGTCGGCATAATGGCCCCAAAAAAAATAAAACTGCGAGAAAATATCCCAGCAGTCACCATAAATTATAGAAGTAATAACTGAGCTGCTTCTAATGAGGTTTGATTAAATGTTCCAACTCATTTTATGATTACTTATAGCGTATGCAAGTTCAACTTAAATTGTACAAGTGCTGTCATAGAAAAATATCCTGAGAAAAGTTTAGAAATTAAAAAGAGTGATTTAAATGTATCCAATAATTAAATAACTCAAGGAGTTATGACTCTCAGTAGTTTTCTATAGTACTTTATCAGTGTATCACACCATTGCAGCAGAATACTTCATGTATTTACTATAGGTACAGATCTGGTACCATCTTAATTAGATGTACCGGGGTTTTGAACTTAGCAGAGCCATTACAACATCTCTCTTTTTTAAGTCATGTTTTGCAGATTTGCAGGATTACCTTCAAATTAAGGGTGTTGCTCTGCATTGCTACTGGATCAAATGTGCAAACATTTATTGCCGCTTCTTAAAGATCCTTTGTTCACGTTTTGTCATATAAATTAAAAACGAATCATTTTCTGAATTTGTTACTCATATCAATTTAAAATTCAGGTGGCTGCAAAAATTTGCGATGAAAATATAACCTCAAAGCAAACTTGGTTCATCATTTCTTTTAAAATCTAAGTATACGTGTCTTTAAACCTCAAGCGTTTTGACAAAAATCCATTGTTTACTTTTTTTAGTTTTCTGCCATGTTTGCTACTCATTTTATCCTTTCACCTTATTTTTACGCTTGAAGTATTGGTTGTTTCATGCCTGACATATCCAAGATGTGTAATTGTTCTATTTACAATCTGTTATTTTTTTTTTTTTTTTATATTTCCCTCAAATCAAGAACTTGGACTCCATCGAGTGTTCCAACAACAAAACCATATCCCAAATATTCATCTGAACTGGTTTTGGCATGGATGCATAAAGCAGGAGTTAGCTGGGAATCTTCAGTTTTTCCTTTCGTAGGTGGAACATTTCACATTGGTTGGCAGCTTTGACACAAACAGACAGATGAGCGGAGGAAAGGAGTTGCCAACAGAGGGATTAGGAGTTTATTTTGACTAAATCCAAAGTCGAGCAAAGCCAACTGAAATGATGTGAAAAAGAGCGATTTTGCTGGTGAAAGGTCAAATCTGGGGTGTGTGCCTGTTCCACACTCCCGGTTGAGTGATGAACGAAGAGGCCAATGAGAGTCCCTTAGACTGAACGCCGGTGGGCACTAACGCCCACCTATACGACTGATCTCCAGCCGTTGCCGTGGTAACAGTGCAGCTTGATAAAATTCTGATTTTATTTTAAAAACGGGAAGGAAACAAAACAACTTGTTGGCCTTAAGGCTTAAAGGATAAAGAACCACATGTCATGACCTTAAAGTCAGATAAAAACAAAAATCCATCCAAGAGGTTTTCCTGCTTTAATGTGGCTGATTTTAGTTCATCAAACGCCTGTTAATCAGTCATCAATTGAAATCAGCTGGACTGAAGCAAGGAAATACCTAAAACATGCAGGGCAGTGAGCCTTGAGGACCAGGGTTGGGAAACACTGGTCTAAAGTGATACAAAAAAATCATTTAGCTGTTGGTGCACAAAAAAATCTGCGTAAATTTGAGCTTAAACAGAAAAAAAAAATCTAAAATGTCCTGTATTTTGAAGTAATTTTTATTCATGTGCATGTGTGGAAGAAGACAGTTTGCCCTGATATGCTTATGTGTATTAAAGAGAGGTAACGAGGAGGGCTTGGCGTGGGTTGAGCTGTTCATGTTTATTCATAGCACTGCTGATCTCTTCACAGGTTTGGCTACCATTTGCTCTTTCATCTCATATTATATGTTTTCTATTTTTTCATTTTAAATAAGCCTGAGATGGATTTTTGTCCACAAACTCTGACAATGCATTTCACATGAATCCAAGTGGAGTCAGCTCAGTAGTGGGCAGTGATTACCGAATTCGCACAAAAGAAGAAAGTACATGTACATTTAGAAGCCACTCATGATGTGGACTGGACCGGACTATCGTCTTATTTCTTGTTTTTCTCCAGTAACACACAATACACAATACAATAAGGCTCCTATTTCAAGTGTCATGACAAAGCTTTTATTTTATTTTTAACCTTTTTACCCATTGCTTATACAGCAGGATGTGCTGGCAATACAAGTATTTGGTTAATTTAGATGAATTAGGGCAAATTTAAGATTTTCTCTAAGCCACACAATCAAAAATGTAAGTACGGCTGGATAGTAGAAACAGTTTATAATATTTGCATATTATTTTTCACTGCAATGGTTTTTTTCATGCTTGTTTCTTGTTTTAACTCTTCTGAAATAATCTGTGTTTTCAAAAAGAGATATTGACCCCCGTACTGTGGGCCTGTTTTGTTGCAAATGGTGCTTTTGTGGAATAATAAATAACACATAATTATTCAATTTGTGGTCAAATGAACAGCTGGGTTGTTAACATCTGGACACTTCTGCATGTCCCTACACCAAAATGTTGAACTATCAGGACTGGTTTATGAATGGATGAACCAGGCTGACAAGAACTGACCTCAATCTTGTTAAAAATGTATCAGCTATTCTCAAAGCTGGGTCCAGGGAAGAAAACTACTTTTGAGGAATTTCTCTAATTCTGCTACAATTTAAGATTAAATATACAGCTGGAAATATGCCAGAACCTAACAAAAAGTGTGTGGGTTGTATCCAACTTAATAAGAGACGTTTATACAAATATTAGTTCGGTTGTATGTGTATATTTAAGCCTCTATTTGTAAATTAAAGTCTGTGGATGAGAGAAAATCAACTATAAATTTAAATTTGTGCATCTGCTTCCTGTTGTTTGTTTGTTAAATAACTTGAGCAATATGTTGTATAACATGTTTCGCCCTGAGAAAGACAGTCGAAATAAATAATCTGCAGTCAAAAACTGTTCAAATTTAGTCATTTTTCAACCAAACCTTCTGAAAAACAAATCATATTTGACCATACACAAATATGATACACAAAAATACAACTATACAGATTATAAAAACAAACAACAAAAAATAAAGCTTACCCTCCCTGACATGTTGGCTGGTGAGAATATTGAAACAGTTCAAATCAGCTCCTGTAGACCTAGAAAACAGGAAACAAAACTCGCTCAGCCTCTTCGTGTGCCACCAGTGCCTTTATGGACATGTAGTCCCATCCTAAAGTGTAAATGGTAATCAGTGCAGTGTAACCAGTTATTTAGATAATTTCCCTGACTTGTTTTTATTTTCATTGTCATATTGGTAAGAGTATATTTTTCTTATACAGTAATTTGTTAAATATATATATGCTTCATACTCTTGTGTATAATTTATGTATGCTGTATTTTGAAAACTTAATAAATATATATATTTAAAAAACAAGATACAATCTGAGGAAGTGCATATTTCCCATTTTACATAATAATAATAATAATAATTCAATTGTTTCTTTAAACCACTGAGAGATAGAACAATACTTTAGTGATTTCCAGTTTAGTAACAAAGAGGAAGCTTGAGTTGGGTTTAAGAAGAACAATTAAGAGCCCTGATGATCATTTACACAGATATAAAAGTCCAAATAATAATAAGGTGACAAAGAAACTAATACAGAAACATTCAAAGTTTGGAAAGTAAGAAAACATGACTTTGTCTAATTTGTGTCATTCTATATTTTGTTTTAAGTTATAGTCTACTCTCCTTCTCCAAGCCACAGTTCTGAACAGAAAATTAGTTCTTATCTTGTTTTTGCCTGGCCAGTTAAAGGCAAAACAATAACAGACATTGCATGACTTTAATTTTCTGCCTCTGCAGAAAATCTTCCAAATGAAAACAGCCAGACTCTCTAAAGGACGTCGGCAACGTCAATCCTGTAATGCATTTCAATTTCAGACATGTTGTCAGCTGCCTGCATCTTCTCCCATGTGCGCTTCTAAAAAAAAAAAAAAACACAGACGCCCCCGATTGTGGGTAATGCACAGCAGTTTGAATGCCTCGGCATCAGACCAGGATGTGAAAGCAACCTTTTCTTCCTCATCACCTGCCTCCTTTTTCCTCCTCTCTACCACTTTCACCCACGCTCAGCTTTTATGGACTCTTGTCCAGAGTGAGTGGGTTTCAGAGAGTGTGTTTGTGGGCCTTTTTGCTGTGACATTTCACCCATTTTTTTTTTTCGCTTACATTTTCTTTTGACATGTTTTTGCGTTTCCAACTGCAAAAAGCTTCTTTCAGCCGCAGTAAGAAAGCCGTTCCTGTCATACCGTCATGCGGTTTGGAAGAGGAAATTACAGGAAAAAATATGAAATATTAAACTGCAACTGAAGGCATGTTGCTGATTGGCATAATAAAATATGAAAAATGTTAATAAATCTGGTTCATTTTGAGGGGCTGGGGGTTCAACAAAATTTAATGCATGTAATTTATTAATCTTCTTTCCCCCACTTCAACCTTATCACTGTGGAAAATTATTTCCTCCCATTTTTTTTACACTTATAGGTTTCAGATCAGACTAATTATCTGACGAATATAATTTAAGGGAATATAAAATGCAGCTTTCAGAACATGACTCAGTTTCCTGTATTATGGGAAAAAATTTACATATATCAACCCAAGTGGCCAGTGTTCTTTGTAGTCGTTGAGTTAAGACACCCAAGAGAGGAGGGGTCCTGTTTATGTCCAGAATTTGGTCCAGACTTTGATTAGGCCACTTCAAAACCTCCATTTTGTTTTATTTGAGCCCATTCAAAGGTGCACTTAATTGGTGTGTTTCCAGGTCATTGTCCTGCTGCATAATCTAAACAAGTTTGAACTTCTGCAACTGGTTTGATTACTTTCAGTAAGTTGTACAGATACTAAGGGAGAAAAGCAGTCCTAACACAAACATCGCCATACAAGGCTATTCAGAAACACTTTTAGTTTTACAACAGAAGCAACAGGAAGCTTTCAAAAAGTTCCCGCCATTAAAAGAATATTTTCCTAGAAGATTTGGTCTCTCAGGAAAGTTTACAGCTGTTCGATGTTTTCTCCACTTGCATACAGCGGTTCTCTCTGTGGTTGAGTGGATTTGCTATCCCATAGAAATGGCTTTGCAGACTAATAAATGTCAGATATTGTTTCCCCGTTTCTTCTTTAACTTAGATTGAGGAATGATATGTTGCTTTTTGAGATTGTTTAGCCTACTTTATGTTGTCAGACCAATTCTATTAAAATTATTTAGTTACTGTAGTTAATTCATGATTTAACAAGAGAAGAAGTACTTTTTCCACATTTTCATTGGTATGAAGAGCTTTTTTTTTACTTAATAGATAAAATCCTTTGAAAATTGCTTTTTAAGGTCATCTTTGTCTGATATTAACATTTTCATGTTGATCTGAAACATTTAGGTGCGACACAAAGCAGAACAAGACATTCTTTCCAACCTTGTACATCGCAGCGACAGCTTTTGAAAGTGCAGCAGGCTGTGTGTTGGAATTAACCGAACAATTTCTCTAAAGCACAAACACTCTCCTCTCATCAGCGGGATTCACACTCGACTGTTGCCATGGCTCTGCAAATCTGCCTGCGTCTATCCGTCAAGGCCAGAGTGTTTGACAAAGATATTGTCTGGAAGCATGATTCACGTTGCACTCAATAGACGGGATTTGTGTGTGTTGCTGCCAATGTGCGTGTGTGTGCGCGACACAGATAGAAATTTGTGTTTGCTCCTTCTATCATGGGAAAGAAAGCATATGAAAGCTGAGTCCGATGTTGAGCTTCAATAAGAGTATAAGCCAAGGATTTCTGAGTTTCTCACTGTTTATTAAGACTCAACACACATAAGTCACCCAGTGACGATGTATCATCCTTACCTTTCTTCAATTCTTTGGCGCTTTAACACCAAATGTCACGCTTTTCCACAAGCAATGCCACCCAGAATTCGGCTGAATCTGTGACATTTTTCCAGATTAACATTGAGATTTAACTGGCAGGAATAAGATGTTGCATTTCTTGCCTTTTGTTCAAATGGAGAGAACGTAGCTGCTCTTTGCCAGAAGACGCCCACGCGGCCCATGTGTTCATCTTCACTCCTCTCATACACGAGATAAGTACACACAGCGCTTTATTATGCACTTGAAATTTAAAAAAAAACTGAGGCAATCGTCCACACTGGCAGGTAAGTACAAGACTGACAGCTTATTTGGTGTCGTTTTCTTCCTGAAATCCACTGGTGGATAGTTCCATTTGGGACACTTTGGAACGTGAAACAACATTTTTAGGAAGCAGGACAGGAAGTCCAAAAGATTCATAAACCTACTGAGTGTAATAAAACCTGAATAACGGATTATGAAACCTGTTTCCAATACAAATAAAAGGTGCAGAACGTACAGATGAATCATCCGGTCTCAGAGTTTCCTCACATATTCAGAGCAGACGTCTTACAACACACAAACTTATTATCTTTGTCACTGTTTGTTTACTTTATTTTTAATACATTCAGACAGTGCAGAAACATTCATTTGCAAGTAGAAGAGCAATGTTTGCATAATTACCCCTATCTCTGTGGGTGCTTCAAACTTCAGCACATCTGCTCACTGCTATGTATAGAAAGTATCTAGTAGCAGCTTGATTAACAACCTTTTATACCTTATAAAAATTATTATCCACACTGCTATGCAAACATGTTTAGATCAAGATAACTTTTCTGTCTTTACAACCACAAACTTTACTGTATATTAGTGGAATTTTTTGTGAAAGATCGACACAAAAATGCAAATATTTTGAGGTGGGAGGCAAAGGATATAATACTTTAGAATATTGTATACTTTATAATTGTATTGCAGTTACAGCTGCAGGCAAGAGACTGAAAGTTTTAGTTATTGGTCTCCATCAGCCCAACCCCCCCACACACACCCAATACCCCACCACCTCAAAAAACATACACACACACACTTCCCCATTAAAGTCCTACATCAATAAACTTTCCAATCTAAGCTGATTAGCAAATAAATTTTACCAAACATAACCCTACATATTTTGTAGGGTTATAAATGGTTCCTAAAGCTGTACGCTATTTTAAAGACACCATGATGGCGAGTGAAACAGCTTGCAGCCAACTGACTCCACAAATATTATCTCAGGTGAAAGATTAAAAAAGTAATTTTGTTTGTTATCTCCCTAATAATATTTATATATTCTACAATAACCTTTGTAAGTACATCATTTTTTCTGTTCTGATATAGTTTTTGGCCATATTTAATTTGGCAACATGCCAGCGTGTAATGCCAACAACTAAAAATCATTAAAGAAAGCTTTTAATACCACAAGAGCTTAAATAAACCTGTCCTAATGTTGAAAATTTGAAAACACAAAGGCTACTGTGTTACTTTCACAGAGAAAATGTGTGATTGTAAAAGGATATTTTTCATCAAATAAAATTTTCATTCTCAAAAAAAAAGAGAAAATATATTTAAAATCGAGGACACATAAATTTTAATGCTCATATTTGCTCTGTCATAAAAATAATTATAATTTTATTTGGTGTTTTCATGTCTTGTGCTCAAGATAGTCCAGCAGAGAGATATATTGTTATAATATTGAACCAAAACAAAATGTATTATTCACTATACAACTACCCTATACTAAAATTCTATGCAAATAAATATTAGGCAAAAAACAAGGTCATTTGGATCAAAACCAGTCAGATGACATCAAAAGTGGGTAATAACTAGTTACATTTACTAACGAAAAAATATGGCATAATTTCACTATGCCATACTTTTTTCTTCTTACCTTTTATTGAGTAATATTATCATGGAGTATTGCTACTCTTCCTAAATACTCTACCTAGTCAGAGTAATGAAGAGCAAACGTTTTAACCAAAAATGCACCAGACAGACACAAACCTGTAGTTTATGTTAAAGTGAAACTTCTTGTTTGGACACAAGCTTTGCTGTTCTGATGGTATTTCTATTTGCTGAGCCATTTGAAGGTCAAGTGGCACAATATCTAAAGTAAACATGACATATTGTCACAGGAACTTCTTTACTCTCTTCCAACATAATGCATTGCTTTCTGTAAGTATTAGTTCCATGTGTTTTAAATTGGAAACATTTATATTGAAAATTGTTCCTTCTGCCTCAATTTGTTATTTGTAAATATCAGTTAGTTATGTAATTCATTTATTTTTGTCTTACAAAAAAAAAAAATTTGCACACAACTTATATTTTTGGAGTGTCTCATGACATTCTTTATTAAGTTGTGTTTTTATCCTTGATACCTGCAGTCGTTTTATGTTCCACTGAAAACACTAAAACTAAACACAAGTTCATAATGTTACAAACATCATATCAAGCAATTGTGACCTTACCTGAACACCATTTACAGTAGAGAGCGGAGCATATAGGGTACAGCCTCCGTTTGGTACCTTTCTGTGTGGAAACGCTTTCCTGCCGCACCGGAAGTTGAACTAAACAAGCCGTTCACAAGTCTGTCAGTCGCTACCTAAAGTGTTTCCCCGTTTGCGCTCCATTTTCTCTTCTATATTTCTTTTAATTTCCCAGTTGAATGTAAGTTAATGGTACACTCTTTGTGGCGGCTAAGAGGTGAAAATGTGCCTCAGCCACCTGGCCTCGAGTTAATTGGCACCAGGTGGTTCTGATTGACAAAACAGCCAAGCCTCCTGAAAACCAATCAAAATCCAGGAAATTCCTTCAGCTATAGAGACTGGGTAGAAGAAGAGGAAGTGGGGGTTAACCTGGTGCCCTTACTCGACACAAGGGGACGCCAACTCCCCACTGGCTGCTTATAAAACTCATTCAAGATGCAACCAAAACATAAAACCACTGCATTCTGGCTTAAGTCCGCTGCTGGTGCTCTGACAGCTACTTCAATTTAACACCCTCACATCAAAGCACATCAAAATGACCACTCATATAAAGTCAATTTCCTGACACAAATTTTAAATCTGACTTTTTTTTTTCTGGACTTTGACTGGGCCATTCCCAAAAAATGAATATGTTTTGATTAAAACTACCGTGCTATAGTTTCGGCTGTATGTTTAAAGTTCTCGCCCTGCTTGCACCTGTCTTGGCTCCACTGGAATGTGTTTATTAAAAGCGGCTGAACTGCAATCTGAAAAATCTCAAGTCGTATTTCTTGACGTGGATTGTTTTCGCGCAAGTTGCAGTCTGTTTGCTAAGTGCCTGTGTCCTCATAGTCTATCATCACAGCACATCTTAATTGTACCCTGCTTTTCAATTAACTCTCTTTTATGCACTTGAACTCATTCTTCCTTTTGGTGCACTTAAATCCAATTAAAAGCAGAACTTTTCTCCCCCTTTTTTGGCACATGTACTTAGTCACACTCTGCCAAATTTAAATAAGTTTGCTGATTTCAACAAAATCTCCTCCATAGATAGTCTGGATTGTTTTCATTCTGGTTATTCTGAAGACAAACTAAGCTTCTCCACTTTGGCAAAGACAAATGAACAAGGGAAAAACCAAAACAAACCAAGCCTTCTACATCTCCACTTGGGGCTTCAGATGTTGGGAGTTTCTTGGCTAACAGTCAATTTTTTTTTAAATTTCTGATCTTTGATTAATTCATCACCTCTGCTATTTCAGCTTTTGTTGGCATTCATTTCCTCCAGCCATGTTCTGTCTTGTTTCTTGTTTTACTTTGACTGGTTCCATTTCTGAAGAACTGTCACAAGGCAAATTCTCTAGAATTGAAATATTTGTTTGGATATTAAGGTGTGTCTTCAAATAAACAAATTGGTTGCTGTCCAGACTTCTTGTATCCCCAAAGTTCATCAACATGTCAACTTTAACAGACCGCCTTTGGGCAGTCTGACAGATGCAAGAAGCCATTTTGCGCCTTTGGTGCTCCTGAACAAGACCAGTAGAACAGGAATCGAACCAGCATTCCAATGGTTGTTGGGTGAACTCCTCTACTTTCTATATGGACAGACAGCCTTTAGTGGTTGCTATTGTCTTCCAGCTCCTGCAAATCAACTGCAACATCAAGTTTGGCATAGAAGAAGATTTCACCTGTTTCAGATTTGGACATAGAACAAGGTTCGTACATATATCAGTAGAGACTTAATTTAATGCATCTTGCTACCAGGTTGAACCATGTTCCTGTTAGATTCAACGACATTGATGTCAGAAACATTCCTCATAGAGTTTGGTCTACATCGACACAATTTGTGCAACAATCTACACAAAGTTGCTGTAGATTTGTTAGCTGTGCATCAATGATTCCATTGATTGCCATTGGAGTTCAGTGAACATACTGTGGTTTTCAAGAGACCAGTTTAAGATACTCTGTGGTATAGTGCATTATTCCTCTGGAAATAGCCATCATAAGTTGAACACAGTGGACACATGAAGGTAAGGACATGGAGGACAGTCCATCTCAAGGTACACTCCTATCCAGACACAGAGAACAACATTACACCCTTCTAGTCTGCAAACCCTGATAAAAGCTGAGAACTGTTGGCTGTATTACCAACATAGGGTGCAAAATGTTTGGCTAATTGTATTTATTTACCTGCTAGTGTCTGAAGCTGCATGCACCAAGGTCAGCAATCATATAATCAGTCTGATTCATTTGCCTAAAGCAGAAATTCCTTGAAAGTATCAGAGCTGCTAAAACAAATCCTAACCGCTGTCATACCGGCAGCCCCCACAATCCTGCTTGCCCACGTGCAAACACACCAGGCGAGCTTGCACGTGCACGCACATCCCACACCTAGAAAAACAAATACACACACACACACGCATAAAGCATGTGTGTGGAAGCCAGTGTTGTTCATGCATGTCTAGTAGAGTTGAGCTATGTGGAGGGGATCTTTGATCTCAGCCAGGCAGCCTACTAGCTTCTTCGCTATTTGCATTCAGTCTCCTGGGTCTGTTGCCTTTTTGGCCCCTTACCAGCTTCAGATGCAGGTTACAGAGGTAGCCAGAGGGGAGATTCCCACACATTCCTGTTTGTGAGAGAGCCTGCTGTGTGTTTCAGGCCGCGCACGCATCGGCTTGTGTTGTTCTCGGACAAGAATTGCATGTGTGTGTGCGTGGCCGTGCGAAGGAGGAGGCCAGGCGAGAGTACCTGGGCCAGCACCACATCAAAGTACAGCAGCCTGACAGAGTGAAAGAAGGAGTGAGAGACAGAGAAAAAGCAAGGGAGGCAGAAAGGGAAAAACAAGCTTTGAATGGAGGAGGAAAGAAAAGGATACAAATAGGGTGAGAAGAGAAGGAGAGAGAGAGAGAGGCCTCTCTAGAAGGTCAGAGTGTTTCTGGGTCTCCTTTTGTCTCACACCACATTTCATAGCAACAGTCAGACGAGTGAAATACGAAGAAGGAAAAAGATAAATGTACATAAAAGCTGTACACCCAGTTCAACTCACTGGTTCACAGCTAGAGACCAATGTATGCAGTTTTGCACCTATTTGAAAATGCATGAGCTGTTGTTTATTGCAGAGGCATTTCTCTAACCTTCTGTCAAATCATGCAAGTAGGTCTGCTGCAGGAGCACAGTCCTGTGTTGACAGGATGCATTGAAAATTTTGTAGAACAAGATTTCTGTCACATTTGACCTGCATTCGTACTTTTGCAAATTGCTCAAGTGAAAGTAACTGTTGGATTCATCATCTTATACACTCAACAACTACTTTATTAGCAACGTCTTGCTAGTACTAAGCTGGACTCCCTTCAGTCTTCCAAACCGCTTCTATTCTTAATATCGCCATTTCAGAAACCTCAGAGGCTTTAGTTTCTGTTGACACGACACAAATTTGTCGATTCCACAAATCTCTGATTCCACAATGGGATTTTGTCACATTTTAGTCAAACAAAAACTGTGTAGTCTCTGCTGAAAACTAGCTTTATAAACCAGGGTATATCTTCAACTTGAAGCAATAAACCATTGATTTTTTTTCAGTTCTCGATGGGAGCCGATCTAGCTACATGCACCTACTCAAACATGGGTGGTCAGTACTCTCCCAGAAACAAATGGTAATACAGCCTGAAGTCAATAAGCCAAAGTGTAACCTCAGTTTCTCGTCCTTGGCTCAGAGCTTTGGTCTTCTGGTGCAGTTGAATTCTGCAAACTCTGAACCCAGAGAACTTCAGGAGGACTGTATCTCTTTAGGGCGTGGGAGAAACTTGAGATCACCCAGAATGAGCTGGAGATTGTCAATAAGTGACGATGGTTATGATTTCTCTGCAGATGTCTGCTTTGACAACAGTTCAAAATCTCAAAACCCAACTTTTAAATTTCCAATATTGCACAACACGATGGGATTATCATGAATAATCCTGTGAGGTTTAACGAAGATGAATGTCCCTTTAGAGAGACATTGACTGAAATATCTCTGTGTCTTTTGGATTTTCATCCAACATCTCCAAACTAAAGATATTCAATATGAGATACAAAATACATCCGTTTTGTTTTCTGCTGAACTGACCCTCTTTTCTCCCCCATCTATGCAAATCAACATCGCCTGAACGCACAAATTCTGGAAATTACCCCTTGCACACTGATTTCAGCACTCTTGATGAATTTCCCTGCACACCAAAGCAAGCGGGTTTGCGCTTGTTCCCATTGGTAATTTGAAATGTAATTACCCATCATTTCCGAGTGCTTCAGGAGCCTGATACCTACATCTCCTTTTCTGTCTTCCTTCCCTCTGTGCATGCAGCTCTCTCTCCTCCTGGTTGGTTTTGAATGCTGGTAGAGGATTGTATCTTTTCCACCCACGCACATTTTTGAGCACTACCCCTACCATTACCTATGTAAATGACTGTCGCTCAGACAGGCAGCTCACAGAACTAGCCAGCTAACGGAAAATGAGTACCTTCACGCGAGCAGGGGACACACGATTACATCAGGATTTTTCAAGAAAATTTGGTTTATGAGAAACTTTGTGTTTCGAAGAGATTAGAGCCGCTAAGGGTTTTCATTGCAGCAGCCCAGCAGGGAGGAAGACAACAGCAAAACTATAAGCTCCACAGTCCAAATGTAAACAGACTGAAGAAGAATGAAGAAAACGCTTCACCCAGTCTTACATAAATGGCACCCTGGGCGAGCTTTTCCTTCGGCTTAACCACATTACTTGATGCCTCACAAAGAAAAGCATCAAATCAATCCAATCAACAACAACAAAAAAAACACAAATTCAATTAGAAACAGAGTCCCTGTCCGTCTGGAAAAGATTACAAAAACAAATTTCCAACCAACAGCAACAAACCACCAATCAAAACGCTGATCGAAATGTAGGTTTTGCAGAGGCCTAGTCAAAGTCTGTTCCATTGAAATGCTCCGTGATGCTCGTAAATTCCTTCACAGCAATTTCAAAGTCTCACGACGAGTTCTCAGAGAGGGAGGGACTCGATTATCATTTCATAACTTAAAGGCGGTATCCAGTCTTTCATCCCCTTGATGATAATCCTTCATCACTGCAACTTATTGAAATAAAAGCAGCAATTTGCCGCAGTAACTCCATTACTTACGGGACTTCGAGGGGTTCAATCATTTCAGTTGGAAATAATAATAATAATAATAAAAACCTTTATGATTAAGTTTCACATTTTATAATTTATTTTATTGCATCGCAAATTCAAGCCAATTACTTGTTGGCAGATCGGTCAGTGAGGTGGATCTCAGTGTGGGAGTTGTGTGTCATCACAGCTTCCCAACAGTTCATCACTCGACCTCCTTCAAATTGTTGCATGGCATGTTTTCACCTCTAATCGTCGTTTACTTCAAATATCCACAGCAGACTCGACGTTTACCTCTTTTTCTTTAACCAATAAAACACTTGCATGCAGCAGCTCTTAACACCGTCTGCACTCACGTCGCCTGTTAGAGAACTCTCACGTTATTATTCTCTTCCGATTGAGCTGCGTGTCGTGAGCTCGGGTCTCGTGAATAACACAGGTGTTGGCATCCCTCTCTCGGCTTCCGCTGTGATTGATTAGAGCGGTACCTGTCGCCGCGCTCGGTTCTCCTCCTGCGTGTGTCTGGTGAGGACGCAGGCGCTGCCAGTCAAGCCCACACACAGAGCGTTTGTCTCCATTATGGCAGCAGAAATTAGCCGAGAGGACTGAGAGGATTTATTACCATCATTTGTTGGTTTTTTTTCCTTCTAAAAAAAAAAACTGTGAGGATGAGAAAGATTGACTTAAAAGTGTCAGTTGCAAGTGGAAGTTTGACAGCGGGACAAAAAGGGAGGGGTCTTGTTCTGCCTATGCTCTTCTTTTGCAAAATGTCTCGAGCGCAGACAGACTGGGTGAACATCCACGGCTTCTCGGTTGGATTTTAAGTCCGGACTTTGACTGGGCCATCCTTAGATATGAAGTTTCCTGTCGCTTTTAGTTTTTCCTGTATATGTACTCTGTGCAGCATCTCTAAATCCCCAGAGCATGATGCTGCCACCACCATGTTTCACTGTACGTATGATACAGTGAAACAAACAGAACTTCCTACTTCTTCCTCTTCTTACATCTTACTATAAAGTGAAATGAACTTTCTTTCAAGGACTTCTGGGTTTTATTTGGGGGCAACATGTAGTTAGGGTAATGTCAGTTACCTATGTCAGTTTGGGTCTTGATAGATACTGACAGAGACATTAGCTTGTTTTTAACCTCGTACCTGTCCGCCCCCCTTTCTAATATCACTCTGGGCAACCGCCCATACAGTAAATAAGTCTAAAACCCTCTACTGTGATCACTCTTTCTTTGCGATTATTTTTGCACTCGAACTTGGAAAGCACTCCCCGCCACTAAATAGCAACCACCTCCACGCTCCTTTCGCACTTACTCCAGCGACGTCTCTGCGTCTGCGTGGTAATTATCTCGCTTTGTGAATGACATCTGTCAGCCAGCCGTGCCCCTCATGATGCCACTCTGTGCTCGTTACGGCTATTTCGGTTTCCATCTCGGAGCTGCGAGAGAGTCCTTGTTCTCTCCCCCTTTTCGCAGTCCAAACCTCTTTGTCGCTTGAAATCCCTGCGTGGTGCCGGGGGTCAGTTATTAGAATTGAATCCGTGCGTTTATCCTCATCTGTCGGCTCCCGCAGGATGCATTTAGATCCCTATTTATAACCGCGTTGCAGTGCGGCTTTGCTTTAATGCGCCTCATTTAAAATAAGCTCACCAAAGTTGGCCTTTTGTTTTTCTTTTTTAATTGTTATTCTTGCTCACTAACTAACGTCCATTGTAAGAAGCTGCTCTTCAGGATCAGACATGAGTCACAGGTGTTCAGAGCACCCAACCCCCCTTTTCTTTTTTCTTTTTTTTTTTGCGGAGGATGGTTTGCCTCTAAGACGCGCGTTCAAAATAAAGAATCAACTTCAGGTGGAGGGAAAAATGTGCACTTCACTTCTAATGGCACTACTCTGTGTAGGTGTAGACGCACACAAGTGATGCGTAGGGGGTGAAGGAGGGGTGTGTGGAGTGGTCAACTGTGGAGGCTGAGAGCTCCGGAGAGTGCTGTGTGGGTTGGAAGCCTCCTCTCTCAAACACACAAATCTGAGGGAGGTGGAGGCAGCAGAGCTTGCTTCACCGGCTGCCCATTGATCAGACTTAAAGGATTCAGAGTAGAAACAAGGGGAGAGCAGAGAAAGGATGAAGGGGGGGTAAGATAGAAAGAGAGAAAGATGCAAATCCTGAAATGAAGAGGCAAATCCCAGCAGCTGTTGGTGGGGGAGAACCCCTGGGTTTACCAATCTGGATGATGCTTATTGGTAAGCACTTTGTGTTTCTGTCCTTGTACATGCGTTGCACGTTCCATCTTTCTTTTCTCTATTTATTTATTTTTATTTTTGTGGATGGCTGCATGCCTCTCTGCAGAGAAGATGCGAGGCATTTGTGTGAGGAGTGCAGCAGCAGCAGCAGCAGCAGGAGTACAAATCTCCCAGGCTGCCTCTCCACTGCAGACAAAACCATTCAGGGTTGTTATCTGTTCAATTAAAAACAGCAGTGAAGCGGCGTTGCTGCTGCTGCTGCTGCTGCTGCTGGGTTCATTCATTTGTTTCAGGGTGTGGAGGGGGGAAAACAAAACAAATCCCCCAAAAAATCACAACGACGTCCCGGCATGTCCTCGGACGCAGAGATGCGTCCTGAATAACACTCTACATATTGATGTGTGTGTGTGTGTGTGTTTGTGGCGAAGGGGTGGGTGGAGGGGTTCAGCTTTAACATACATTTCTGCACTAATCCGCTGCTGATGAGATACTAGATGAACCACCTCAGTATGCAGCAACTTAAAGCTTTATTTGTTTTTTTTATTATCATCATTTTTTTTAAAACTAGTTTGACTCAGAATTTGATAAATAACACTGGGTAAATGGAGACCTCTTTTGAACTTTAATGAACTATTTTGTTTTGCACAGGGGCGTGCAGAAAGTTTTGAAAAGGGTGATTGTGGAGAGGAGTGGGGGTCGTTGATTTTATCATGACACAGCAGAATCAAATGCGTGACTTAGACATTTTAGCTTTGCAGATTAGATAGATAGATAGATAGATAGATAGATAGATAGATAGATAGATAGATAGATAGATAGATAGATAGATAGATAGATAGATAGATAGATAGATAGATAGATAGATAGATAGATAGATAGATAGATAGATAGATAGATAGATAGATAGTTTTTTAAAGCAATCATTTTTTTGTATTTTTAGGGGTCCCCTATAGGTCCCCGAACCCCATGTTTGTGCACCCCTAAATCCGGCAGCAGCTTTAACAACCCCCCTCCCTCTCATAATATGGAAGCAACACGCGTTGACGTGTTGCGCTACGCTTCCGACCGCTGGTGTCGGCATGCGTCCTGTGCGCGCACGCACACAACACGCACAACACACACAGATACGCACATACACAGCACTCTCGTGGGGACATGCGGCCAAGCAGACGCAGTCACGGTAAGTGGAGCCGCTTCTTCTCCCAGACGGGGCACTTTATCTCCAGGGGAGGGTTGAATGAAGGAACTTTCTCCATCTTCGGTCGGCTGTTGTCCTTTTTGGGGGTGGCGAGAAAAGTGGGGAAGTTTAACTAACACACTTTTTTTTATTGTTATTATTCCCCCTCGCCGCTTCTTCGCTCCTGCTCTCCGTGCAGATTGCGCAACGCTGGCGTGTGATCGGGCTGAAAAGCGTGAGAACCAGTCGGGATTCGCGGTTCCGATTTTACCACCGGGCTCGAAAGCGAGGAGGGGAAGGGGACGGGGGTGGGGGGATCCATTGAGGCTGAAGCTCCCCTTCTTCTGCTCGGCTCTGCTTTGCCTTGGCCATGCGGGGACCTCCAGGGAGCACATTCAGTCCCTCCCGAGTCCAAAAGAGAACTCTTATTTTTAACGCGTTAAAAGTAGTTTTCTGACCTAAACCCGTTGACTTTAAGGTGCTTTTTTAATTCTATGTTCACTTTCTTTGTTAGTTCGTGACTTTAGTTAGAGTGCGATTTTGTGTCTCCGTGTGTGTGTGTGCGTGTGTGGCGGGGGCAATGCGCAAAGTGTGTGGTCTTTCCAAGACCTCCACCCCCGCAGAGACGCACGGTTTGTGCGTTCGCGTGGTGTGTGTGTATGCGCGCGCGCGCACACACGCACACACACACACAACCAGGGGTGCTCGGTCTGTCTCGGTTTGGCATGCCTGTCTCAGGAATGCGCCCGGCGTTTTCTCTGTATTTTTCACATTAGGAGCACTTTGGGAATCGCTCTGAAAAGCCGCTCTCAGAAGCGCTGCCACCGCCGTCAAGCGGCCCGCGGTCACAACCAGGCTTCCGGTTGAAGCCTGTCGAAATAAAAGCGCAGTGCGCGTCCAACAAAGAGAGGATGTTTGTTTTGTGGCGCACGTGCTTTTAATTGAGTATTTATTGAAGCTCATAAAACTCCAAATTCAGCAAACTAGAAGAGGTGATAATAATTTGCTAAAAATTATTTTAAATACAAATATGTTCCGCTATGGCCTGTTAAATCACGAGTTATTTCATTTCCACTTATACTTTGTAGCACCAATTTTTTTAAATCTTGAATCATTTTGCATAGCTAAGACATAAGAGCCGTCTGGCTAGCTGTTAGCCTTCAACCGTTCTGAGATCCTCTTCACTTTCTTCTCACTTCCTGATAAATATACGATGATAATGTCACAGAACACATTTGTTTTACCACAGGTTTTTTTCTTCCACTAAACTTTTCACACAAAATTGCTCCCCATAAAACATGTCCCACAACAGACAGAAGTAGAATGACCAAAAGGATAAAACAGAGCAACTTCGCTGTCGCTTAGCCTTCCTGTTATCTGCTTGTGTTGCAATCTAATTAGATGTAGGCTTTGAAAAGATGGCGGCAAAGTTTTCTTTTTTTGGACTACAAAACACCAGGGAGCAAAAATAAAAGAAAGGAAGACAGAAAGAAAGAAACAAACAAACAAAGAAAGAAAGAAAGGAAGAAGCAGAAGCAACACCACTTCTACACCTTATTGACACTGAAGATATTAAACTTTCAGTATCAAACTCCACACTGAAGAGCGCGTCTCGCTCAGTTGTTAGCTTCTACATACAGTATGTTGCATTCACATTTTTTTAATCGCACTTTTTAACTTTGAAAGAAATAGGAAAAAAGACAAGTAATTTTGCCAAACGGCCGACTAAACCCATTCGTCAGAAAAAAATTAAAATAAAAAATCAGTCTGACTGAACCGAATGCTTTTACTCTCAACACCATCACTGGTGTGCAGCTTCCGGTTTGCCCCCGTTAAGCTATGCTAACAACATGCAGACAGAGAGAGGGGGTGGTGGTGGAGGGGGAGGCAGTCCCAGCCTGGAGAGAGGAGAAATTCTTGTGTTTTTTGGTATGCGATTACCCAGTGGAGAACCCATGACTGAAGGGGAGGAGGAGCTGGAGGAGGAGGAGACACATTCCTCGCCTTCCTCTTTAAGGTGACCACATTTTTATTTATTTATTTTTATTATTTTATTATTTTCCTGCCGACATGTTGCCCCGTGTCGCCACATGACACCCCGATGCTCTCAGCTGACGCTTCGCCAGTGGACGGAGCGGTCAGTCGTACACACTGTACACAAACCAGTAAGATGGAGTAAGGAATGACCTTTGACCCACCTGAGCTTCGAGCAAAATATTGTGCATGTGTGTGGCGTGCGTTTAACTCTAAAGAAATACATTTTAAAAAATAATGATGGCTACCCCCAAAAAACTTGCTATAAACTATTTAATTTAGGTCTAGACTTTGATTAAGCCATTTTAAAAAAACCCCGGCTCTACTCCATATTAGCACTAATTGCATGTTTAGTGTTGTCTTTAACCCTTTGCAGGATTGAGCAGATACTATCCCGTCTTCCCACTCACTTGGGTCAGTTTCCCCATCCCCGTCGAAGAAAAGCATAATGCTGCCACTACCGTGGGAATCCATTTAAGGCGCTTTTCAGATCAGAGTTGCCATGAGTCTCTTGTGGACTTCTTTTAATTGAATTCCCTTGCCCGGCCCCAGCAGAACTTCTGAAACGCAGCGACTTTCCATCTGACACATTAAATGGGCCCCCGTCAGATTTGCATTAAAAAAAAAAAGAAAGAAAGAAAAAAAAACAACGCCGCTCCGCCTGTTCTTCGGCGTCTCAGTCGAAGCCTATAATCGCCCACTCGCCTGTAACGACAATTACAATAATGGACTGATTGTCGGATTATGGCACCAAAGTGGTTTTAGCGCACATCTGCATAATTGTTCTTAGCAATATAGGCGCCCGTGGGCTCCCGGCTGCCATTAGCCGCGGCGACGGAGGGAGACGTTCGACGCTTGATGAGCAGGGGGGCAAATTCTGCTCCCAAAAGCGCGTGGGTGTTTTCAGTGGAGAGGGAGCGAATGCACAAAGGCATTGTTTTATAAGAGTGTTTTTGTGTGTGTGTGTGTGTGTGTGTGTGTGTGTGTTTTTTGTTTGTTTTTTGGAGCAGACTGATGAAGGAAGTGAATCCTGGACCTTTAACAGTCTCTTTGCACTTTCGGATTGACAGTTTTTTGGGGGGAATCATCACCTGTATCATCTCTATCTTTGTATCATCTTTGTAAAAAAAAAAAAGAAGAAGAAGAAGGCATCACATGACCAACAGATGGACAGACACATCCGTTTGTACATGATGGGGAGGGAGATGGTAGGGTTGGGGGGGGGGGGGGGGGGGGGGGGGTTGTAGCAGCATGATCTAGAACAACAGCTGAATCCAGATCCCCACCCACCACCTCCTCTCTATGTAAACATGAGATGAAGGCTTTTTGGGAAGGAGGAACAGGGAAAAAGTGCCAATTTCGCTATCCAGCTCGTCTGTGACTGTCTGCAACACCTGAAACCTGCGGCGTTAATTCATCCAACTCCTCCTGAAAGCAGGCCAACATCCCACTCCTACAAGAAAGGAAAAAAAAGAAGGGGAAAGAAAACGTGCTCCCCCTCTTCCTCTGTCCTTCTCTCTCTGTGCTAATTACTTGCTGCTACCATGGCAACGGGTAGCACCTCTTTTTGTGTATGTGTGTGTTAACTTGGCCATCTAGCCCATCACAAAAACATGCACCAACATTTCCTCGTCGGATGGAAGAAAAAGAGAGGCTTGCTGGCCGTTCTTAAAATGAATTTGAAATTTTAAGAAATTCAGATTGGTAGAGTTTTAAATTTTAAATCCCCTTCCCCCCAAAAGTTCCCAGATAACCTTCTATGTACTATAATGCGTCAAAGTTTTTGCATAATTTATAATCCGATTTCTGTCTGTGCAGACAGCAAACGATACTGTCTTAAGCTGCAACAAAATGGACTGCATCAACATTTTCTTTTGCTTTTTGCACATGCTTCTAAAACAGTTTTTATTTTGAATTTTTGCCATGCTTTTTTTTTTTTTTTTTTTTTTTGGCCATATCTGATCAAACCACGCCGGCTTTACGGCGCAGACCCGTTCCAACATACCCGGAAAGCGCTGTGATTAATTACTTCCCTTCAAGGTCCTGAAGTAACCACAAACTGTTATTGATTAACTGATCAGTAGAAGGCTGAGTGGAGATCTATTCACCTCATATCAGTTCATTCCTCTGGATGCCATTGTTAAGGCTGCACTGTGACACGGTGGCACATTTCTATATTTGAGCCCTGGAATTTGGGGAACATCGAAATTTGTCTGCAGATTCCTTCCTTATTAAACACACGGGATTGTCGTGTCACGGCGAGGTGCACGTGCAGTTGGCCAACGTCGGGTCTGGACTAAAAGCGGCAAAATAGACGCAACAAAACCTGGATTCAACAAAATGAACATTAGTGAAGCTCATGACTCTGATTCAGATCTGCTTCTGAGAGGTCTAGTGAAAAATACACAGTTTATGCACTCAGTTCTTAGTTAGGGCATTTTTTGCATGAATAAATGCATCAGTGCAGAATGACACAGAGGCCATCAGTCTGACATAATGGAAGCCCAGACAGCTTTGACAGCATTCTTCAGACAAAATACTTTTCCAAGTAGTTTTTCCTTCCATGGAACTTTCCATGAATGTGATTGGAAAGCATTAATCTTTCGTCTCTTTGTGGTCTAATCTCCATAGCCAAGTCAGCAAACTGTGAAGGCCATGATAAAAAACAAAAACAAACATTTATAGATTAAATGTTTGTTTCTATTGCTTTTATGTAATGTCATATTTTATTTCCACGATCCGATGTGTGACATGTGGTGAAACTGCATTGCGCAAACGAAAAAGCTGCCACTTCCTCTCCTTGCCCTGCTCCCCGCACGTGTCTTAACACCACATTATCTTCAATGACCCTGGGTTTTATGAATGGGTAACATCTGGCTCTCTCATTGGCTACCAGCAGCAGCCAATCGGGATGGAAATCCCTGACAACAGTTATGGGCTGGCGGACTGGGCAAGTCAAGACAGTCTTTAGAGGTCGTAACCCCGACTCCTTCTCACTTTTGTTTGTATTCGTACTGTATGTGTGCACGTCGCACACTGACCTACTTGGTTCACCGCGGCCGTCTATACATAGCTGTGGGAAACGCAGGCAGACAATCAGCCCCGGTTAAAATTAGCAGTCAGGGCCACCTGTGTGCCTCTCACAAAAAGGCGGAAACATCAGAGCAGGCAGAGGAGCGATGAAGGGAGGCGCGAGGAAGGAAAAAGGGGGTCGGGATGGAGACATTGATCACTCTGCCGCTCGTTCTCTCGTTTTTTTTTATCCCCACTGCGACACAGGGAGACATTGTTAGGCGGTTGGGATTTGACGACGAAGGGGGGTTGGTTTCGAGGTCCAGGCCAAGTGGAGTTCACATACCACTCGGCTGGAGCGCTGCCAAATTTCAAAGCACATAGGTGGAATATATAAGGAGAGGAGATATATTGAGGCTCGAGAGCCATTAAGCACCTTAAACAAACTCAACATAGCGAAAGAAGGCAAAAAAGGAAGGAAAACACTCGACTTTCTAAATAATACTACATCCAGTCTGCCCGATGCCCCTTTCCTGCCCTCCCATATAACATGTTGTCACTGTATAGCTAAAAAAACGACATGCTTCCTGCCTTTGTTGTTACAGACAGCCGACAGGAAGCCCTCGTCTTCTTTAACTGACGTTCACATTAAAAAACTGCCACCTCGTTTCCTAGAATCACCAGTTCTCAGCCCACACTCGCTTTTTGTTCCCGTGAGTTTCCACCAGAATGAAAGTGGCAGTGGGCGGAAAGGCAAAAGCTCTCGAGAGGAAGCTGCGAAAGTACAAGCAAAGTTCAGCTGATTTTAAGTGTTTTATACTCTTTTTTTAAAAATGTTCTTTGTGTGTGTGTGTGCGTGTGCTTTACAGTAAAAAGTCCAACCTTAATGTCGGTTTTCTCTCTTTCAGGACAGAAGATTTGACTCTGCAGGAGAGGAGATGGAGAACTTCTGCAGCATCCGTCCACCTAGGGCCATTTTGAGTTGGAGAAAACATTTTAAACACTGAAAAGCAAAGGAGATAAAGAGGAAGTTAGCTCATTTTCAACATGTATTTCTGGGTCAAAAGTCTTTATAAAGGTTCATTTTTTCCCCTGTGTAGACCAACTTAAGCATCATTAGCCAGCTGAGGTGCAGTTTAACTTTTTTAGTGAACAACACCAGGGGGCGCTGCTCTGCACTCACTGAACATGCTGAAATTGGAACAAAATGCATTGAGGTGCAACTGATAACTTTTTTGTGCAGATTATGACACTCTGGGCAGAGAGCCATTTTCTCCTTATTAAAAACACTAATAGATTTGTTCTCTATTTTTGAAAAATGAAATTGGAAGAATGAGAACGTACTGCAAAGAATTTTATTCTTAAAACGTGTAATGTTTTCTTTTTTAAAACTAGTTAAAAACTTACCAAATCCTCCATACTGATGCTAAAAAGCCAATGGCGGTTTTCTTGGGCGACAAAAAAAAAAAAGCCTTGGGAAATTTGGCGTCGTTGCTTTGCAAAATTCAGCAAGCATAGCGCTACAGATGCATACAGTCAGGTTGCTTTAACAAGTCAGGAACAATATCCTCATCCGGGGTTGTTGCAGGAAGTGTGAAATCAGATCTGTATCACTCTTACTTGGAAAAAGCGACACCAGTAAATAACTTTTTCATGTGTGTTGCTGAGGAAGGAAATTGGCAGGACATATGTAGGTGAAGGTGCAAATAGGAAATAGGTGTCTGGTTGTGTTTAAAAAGGAAACAAAAAAAAATCTGTATTCACAACTTTTACGATTGTGTTTCTGTAAGAAAAAAAGACTGGCAGAAATTGTTTTTGCATCGTTACGAGCGCCACACGCCCTACTCGGCAGACTTACATCAGCTTGAGGTCGTTTCCCTGCTCATTAAAATCTCCCCCGCCTGGACTGCGGCGCCCAATCAGAGCGGCGGAGGAGCCAGAGGGTGCCCAGCGTTTGCTCAGTAGTCAGTGTAGATCCTGTGGGGCTGGCAGCAGCTACATCTGGCTACTGGGTCTCTGCTGACGACCAATCCGGTCCCAGAATCCAGGATTGCCGCAGATGTCTGGTTTCTCCTCACTTGGGACTAGTTCTGGACCTGGCATACAGTGTAGGATCCTGTGTGTGTCCGTCTACAGCTACATTGTCTGCTGGGTTTCAGGCCTTTCCTCTGTCTACTTTAAAGTCACCTTTCAGATGAATACATAAAAATAAAAAAAAAGCATGAATAAATTGACAATTTTGTGTTTATTGACTCATAAAACATTCTTCAAACAATAAAACAATTTTAAATGTCTGTTTCTGTACAATACTTGGTAAGCAACTTCATTTATATTTATATATATATATTTATTTATATTTATATATAGAAAATGTAAGAGGAGTTGTGTTAAAATGACAAAACTCCTTCAAATGTAATGGCAGGTATTCTGGAAAAAAAAAATAACAGCATTCCATCGACAAATATTTTCAAGCAATAAATATGTATTTATAAATAGTGTAAATTTACATCAAGATTAGAAACATAAAAACAAAAAAAAATAATCACAAATTAAACTTCCATAAGTCTATGTGCAACCCATTTTCTTTGTGACTTGGCTAGTACATTTTTTTTTATTATCTTTGTTTATTTTTTAACTAAGAAAAAAACAGTTTGGAAAATAAGACAAACATAAAAAACTGCAAAACAGAAGAAAAGAGCAACAAAAGAAAATTACCTCAACTCTTCACATTACAAAATTTTTTTTGGGAGATTTTGCTGTCCAAAGAGTCTTAAAACGACTATCTAAAAAAAAAAAAAAAAAACAAACAAAAAAAAAAATATATAACAGACCAGTTAGGCTAGTGCTCCTTAGAAGGGGGAAGGGAGGGAGGGGAGTTCCACAAATCAAAGCCAACATTTCATCCTGTTACCAGTAGAAAAACAAGGAAATAGAGACAGAGAGAGAGACAGCGGGAGTCAGTAGTCTTTACGGTGGGTGTTGCCAGTTGTGACAGTTAAGTATCTACAAAAACATTTTTACCACGCTTTAAAAAAAAAAAAAATCAAAAAATCCCTCGTCTCCACATTCCCAACCGTATTTGATTAAATCCTCCAGTAAAACATGAAACCACTGTCTTTAGAAGAGAGGGGAGAAGAGGGAGGAAAAGAAAAGTTTAAAGTCCTGTTATCAGGCCAGGTGGCGCCCCCTTCTGGCTTCAAACAGGTTGCATAGACAGACACTCAGCCGCCTCAGCCTCAAGCGACAGTGATGGAGGGGGTGGAGGTGAGGTGGGGTTGGGGTGGGCGGGGAGACGGCCTTAGCTTTTCCTGAATATCAGAAACGGGTCTGTATGTGGAGGCGTTGTTTCCGATCTGAGAACAGGGGTCCTGCAGGGCTTCATGGCTCCAGAGCAGAAGAAGAAAAAGAAGACAGGAAGAGCCTAATGTCAAGATGAAGAAGAATGAAGAGGAGGGGCCTGGAAGAAGAGCAGAAACAATCACACTTTAGCATATAATAATAATAACGTTTTTTTTAAATTAATTAATATCTTAAAAATGGGAAACGCAAGTAAATAATTAAGATGGTTTAAAATAATGTTGTTTTACTGCATACTAGGTTATTTCATATTAACAAAATTAAATCAAACCTTCAATTTCAAGTACATTTATTAAGTTGGGGGGTTAATCAAACAAGAAATAATAATTACAATATTTGTAGCAATGAATATGAATATTTTCTGAGATGCAGAAGCAGAATTCAGCTTCTATGTGCCACAAATATGGAACTTCCCAAAAAAAAAACTGCACAACAGCCGAAACACCGAGTGCCTTTAAATCAAGACTAAAAACCCACCTGCCTTTCGTCAGCAGTAGGTGAAACATTGATCAACATGCTTGTTGGGTTTTTGCTTGACGACAAAATGTAGCGTTTATTGCTCGTGTCATTTTCAGGAAATGTCACAACCGGCTTCCTTCCACTTACTAGTGTGAACTGGTCGTAGACCTGCATCAAGTCCTCCATCCTGTACTGCTCCAGCACCATGAAGTCGTCGAGCGCCGCGCTGCCCTTCCTGGCGCAGTCCTGGCAGTGGACCAGGCACTGCTTCTTGGACAGGGGCTCGCGGCGCACAAACAGCAGGTTGAACACCTCCACCTGCAACGTCACATTTCCAAGTTTATCGTTAAATGGAAGAGAGCGAGGTGAAGTTGTTTCTTTCTAGACGGACGGACAGACGGTGCGGCGTGTCGTTGGGGAGAGAATAATAATAAACAATTAGAGCAAGGATTTAATGGCGTTTGTCTGGGAAAAACTGCTAAAAGCATTTCGCTCTAATTAAATCCATTAGCCGAGATGCTAATTGGCGAAAACAAACAAACAAAGAAGGGTTTTTTAATTCAGTTGAACCAAATTAGTCAATTCAATAATTAAGTGCGGAATGAGTTATACGGAAATGTTTTGTTTTTTTAAATAGTAATGCAACATTTTAAAGCTAAATCTAAGCTTTGTACTCGCCTCGCAGATAATGCAGTAGTGCGCCGGCTCGTCCCTCGTCCTCGGCTTCAGCACCGTCTCCTTCCCGGCCGACGTCAACGCCTCCTTCACCCACTGGCACTGCTTCAACGTCCGCAGCAAGCAGTACCTGCGACCGGAACGCGCCGCGTTAGTGCCACAGCGGAGGAAAAAAAAAAACGTGTGCGAAACACTCAAAAAGGTGCTCTGCGGCTCACTTGATCATCTCAAACAGCTTGTGGTCGGACACTTTGATGTTCCGCGCCATGTTCCAGGAGAGGTGCACCATGGGAACCACAGACTTGACGCTCTGGAGCTTGTTCCACTCGTAACGCTCCACGGCCAGCTTGTACTGGTGGGCTGAAAGAAGGAGAGTTTTTTGGGGGTTAAAAGAGGGCACATTCCTGAACATTTTCACATTCCGCCACATTACAAACACAAATTTCATGTATTGTACGAGAGAATTTAACAGCTCGATTAACGAGCAAGGGTCATATTCCCCGACGTCCAGGCAAAGACCTTAAAGAGGCAAATAAGGTGGATTAGCAGTGCTAGCTAACGACTGATATCATCCAGGTCATGTTACAGTGGAATATTGGCTCTCAGGAATGGATATTGAACTGTTAGCATTTCATGTGGCCATGAGTCTGTCATACAGCAACATTCTTCAGTCAGAGGCCTCTTCTTATTTGTTGCAGGACTGACGGCTACCTTCAAATAGTCTCCAAGGTGACTCTTTGAAGCAGGGCTGCAATTAACAGTTATCTTTGTAGTTGACTGATTGATTATTCTGATGATTAATTGGATTTTAAAATATGGAACATTCTACAGATTTCCCAGTTAACCATGTAAGCCTTTTTTGTTTACTTTATTATGAATAGCAAACCAAAAAAATGACTCAATTCCTTTTTGAATAAGGAAATAATCATTTTATTGCCTGGTTAGTAAACCTGAACTGTGGGAAGTTAAATGTAAACCACTTAAGGAGTTTTGGCTAAAACACATTTACAAACAAAGGCGGATTTATTTTAAATGCAAAACATATATTTTCATATTTACTGCTCTGAGTATGTTGATTTTTTTTAATCAATCAGTTACTAAATTAGTTGACGATTATTTCAATAGCCAATTAATCACAATTAATTGTTTCAGCTCTACTTAGAAGAAACATTTAATTTCCTTTTGTGATAGAAAACAAAACAAGCATTTTTAAACTTAAGCGAATTAACTTGAATTCTGTTCAAACACTCAAACAAATAACTGAGACACAAAAAAGAAACTCATTTAAACAAAAAAAGAAATGTGTTCTTTGACAAATATGGATAAAACATACCGGTGAGAGGTCCGACGTTCCAGCCGATGTTGTTGCACCAGCCGATGGCCTGCACCCAGTGGATGGTCCCCGTGTTGAGCCACACCAAGTCGCCCGGACGCTGGATGAAGCGGTAAACCGGCACGTCCGACTCGTACAGGTCCTCCAGATTGGGCCACCACGATCCCATCAGGAAGTTGATGTTGTTCCTACAGGGAAGCGAAGAGCTTTGATTTACACACTCGCAAACACGCAAAAGCGAAGCGTTAAGACGACAAACTCGTCTCACTTCTCGCAGAAGTTGCTCATCACGCCCCAGTAGGCCTCCGGCACGGCGAACCACTCGCAGTCGCCGGGCCCGATGTTGATGTTGACGGCGCAGAAGTCGTTGTGCTCTTGGTGGCCCGGGATCCTGCTGCCGGGAACCTTCATGTACAGCTGCACCGTGTTCATGCCCAGGATGGTGTGGCCCACGTGGCTCAGCAGGTTGCCGGCAGACACCACCCGCGCGAAGGCCGGCAGCTTGCTGAGCTCCTGCAGCTGCTGTTTCCACCTGACAGGGGGCGCAGCGGAGCAGAGTTTAGAACTTGTTTGTTTTCAGGTATCGGAGTAGAACGTAGTACAGCGTGTTAGGGCTGGTGTAAAAAGAAGAACAGTACATTTCTCCCCCCCCAAAAATCTGACATTTTGAGTTTAATCTGTTAAAACCTGTTTCAATTGTTTTTTAAAACTTTTTTCCAGGAAATTTTTGATTTTTCAAACTTTCAAAGGTTTTTCTAGGATATTTCTCTTCTACCAGTCAATGGACTTAATATTCCTTTGTAGAATAGAAATAGACTCCAAACTCACTTCCTTTCGTCAGAGACGTCAATGTTGGTTCCAAATTTGATGTGTTTTAAGGGCCCTCTTCTTTTTCGTGTTGCACTTAAAAAACAAAAACACACACATTTAGCATTTTAGCGTACTAAACATTTCTTTCTTGATGCAGTTGTTTTTAAATACCTCTCTGCAGATGATGGCTCTGTGTCCAAAGGTTCCTTTAGTGCCTTCTTTTCATTCTCCTCCTGAAATCAACCCATTAGAACAGAATCTTACAAATCTTGCTGAACTCTTTGACTAAGAAGTCTGATTTCAAAGCAGGACCAACCCTGAGGGACTCCTGGAAGGAGGCGGCCTGATACTGCGCGTATTTGGCGATGGTGGTGTGAGCGCGGGTGCTCTCGCAGCGCCACATCTTCTTGGTGCCGCTCGGGTCCCAGTTCTCGTCGGCGGGCTGCAGCAGCTGAGTCCAGACCTCTACCGGGTGCTCTGGGTTGGCCTCCACCAGCGTCTTGGTGGAGAACAAGCCGAGATCTGGAAGCAAACGGAATGGAAGTGAGCAAAAATGGGAAGAAAATAAATAGGGAGCAGGAAAGCGGTTCCTACCCAGTTTGAGAGCTCCAGCCAGGCCTCTGATGACGGTAACCGGGTTGGAGGGGTTTGTGCAGAACTGGTGCAGCGGCGGGAAAAAAGCATCCCTTTTGTTCTCCAGCTGGATGAAAAATAAAAATAAAAAATTAAGAATTTCACAAAGAAAAAAAAATCCGCTTTTTGATCCAGAAGAAGCTGCTTACGTAGATGCTGGGAGTGGGAGGGTTGAGCTTGTCTTTGGGCAGGGCCGGCGACGGCGGGGGCGGCAGTCGGGGCGGGGGGCACTTATCGAGGAGGATGCTGCTGTTGGAAAGGCCGTTCTTCCCCAGGTTTCTGAAAACGCACATAAAAAAAAAAAAAAAAAAGAGGATGAATCACGCTTTAAAAATCTAATTATTCTTACTCATAAGAAAGTTTTAACTTTTTTTTGGTCTTCCAAGGATCCAGTTAGAGGGAATCTATTGAACTGAGCAATGTTTGCACAGCAACAAGACAACCCAGTGGCCTTTATCTGGGAGCCGTTGCATAACCGATTCCCTGTGGACACTGTACTTCCACTGTGAGTCCACCAGGGGGAGACATGCTCAAAACAAACCAGCTGCTCCACTATCAGTTTCATCCAATCAGAGCAGCTATCTAATCTGGCTTTCTAAACTTTCAGTTTTTAAAACCAAAAATGAACAGATTTCTTTTTATGAGGCGACAGTTTCATAACTTGTCATGTTGAGATAAGATCTTATACTGATGGAGCAAAGATATCGATGATGTGATGAATGTTTAGCCACTTTTAGAATGGAGTTAGCATCTTTTTCAGGCTGCTGCAGATCATCAGCAATCAAGATAAGAGCGATTGTTTCAGTCTAAAATTACTGAGTTAGCAGCACTTTTTCAAAAAGGCTGCAGTGGAAGTTGCATAATTTCTTAAATATTTTTACCATAATGTAGTCTTAAAAAAAGTAGAAAAACAGCTGCACAAAACCGGAACCCCCCAACAATTTGAGCATTTTCAAGTAGCTTCTTGAAATAGCATCCATAATACATATACAAAGACAAATTCCGTATTGGTAATTCATTCAATTATTATGCTTACTTGAATGAACATCTCAAAATGGTTTTGCAAAAAATAACAAATAAAATAAAATATTGAATTACAAGTTTCATCTGTGCTTTTTGCAAACAATAATCAAGTTTACACCAATAGTTGAGTTCTCACCTGCAGGCTTTCAGCACGTCTGTGGAGCTGGGATAGATGGAAATAGAAGAAGACGAAGACGAGGATGAGGACGAGTTGTGTCCGTGTGGCGGCGTTGCTATGAGACCTGTGATGGCGGGAGGCTCGGCCTTAAGGGGGCTTTGAGAGTCCTCGGAGATGCCTCCTTTGCTGTTGCCGTTGACGGCAGGCGTGGTTGTGGACGTAGCGGCGGTGGACGTGGCGGTAGTGGTTGTGGGGGGGCTCTGGCCCCCTGTTTGGATGTGTTCAGAGGATTTGGGCGACGGCGTGGCGGTAGACATGGCGGAAATGGGGGAGGAGGCGGCTGAGCTGCCCTGCGGCTGGGGGGCAGAGGGCAGAGCGGCCGGGTGGATGTTGTTCACCTTCTTCTGGGGCTCCAGCCCCGTCGCTGTGGATGTCGTGCCCTCTGACGGCGCCTCGCTCTCCTCGGGACCCTTTTCCACCGCCAGGGTGGCGGACAGCCTGGGATTGTCTGCGCTAAGGCTTTGCTTCTCGCCACCATCCGCCACCTTGTCTCCCTCTTCAGAGCGGACGTGATTGGCCAGTCCGTCCGCCTGCGCCTTCTCGCTCTCGGCAGGCGGGAGTGACGTTTGCGCCGAGCCGTCTAAGCCCCCGTTGCCGTGGGACGCGGCGCCAGCGGCGTCGCCGTCTTTGGTAATGGACGCGGCACCGCCTGAGGTAGAGGAGTGAGGGAGCGACGGCGGGGAGGGGAGGTGGTTGTGAGTCGGCTGCCGTGGCGACGGGGCATTACTGGAATGTCCAACCTGATTGTTGGGGTGACTAGTGGAGTTGGGAATCTGGGGGTGAGAGGGATTCCCCTCACTGCTTGAGCCTGTCGCATGTTTAACACACTCCTTCTGAAGCCCCTGAAGGAGAAACAGAAAGTGTTACATTTTCATGCTAAGCGGTTAATTTTTTTAAAGAGCTTTTGGGGGACAGTAAGTCCAACCTGAGAGGAATTTAGGTGCGGCGCCGCGTCCTGTGGCGTCGTGCTTGTGCAGGTGTGAGGTAGCGGTGCTGCGGCGGCTGGCGGGTAAGGCACGTCTCCGTTGGGTCCCGGCTGATTATTAGCGCTGCCGTTGCGACCGTCGCTCGTGGCGTCCAAGTGCCCGACTGGCCCGTTGGCCATCGGCTGTGGCTGAGGCGGGCAGAAATGGCGGGGTGGGCCCAGGTGGGGCCGCGTGGGGTGGAGGCCGGGGTTAGGAGAGGGGAGAGTGTTAGCGGTGGGGCCGTTAGGAAGGGAGGGACGAATCGGAGCTCCCGATGCATTCTGCCTCATCTGTGAAAGGAAAAACTTTAGATATTTAGTGAAACTGGAAACAGAGATACAGGGATGACGTTTCCCCTCCCCCCCCCCCCCCCCCCAAATATGCGGTTTGACCGTTTACCTGGTGCTGCTGCATTACTGCAAGCTGAGCCTCCAGCTGCTCCAACGCCTGTAGCTCATGGGGCTTCAGGTTGCCTCGGTTACCACGCAGCTGTTCCAGCATCTACAAAACAAGCAGCGGGAAGCCTTAGCTTAAACGATCCGTTCCTCGGAAGATCCATCGGATTTCACATCAACTTTACATCAGAACAATTCAATCGTCCAGAAGTGGAAAAGGTCTTTCCCACACTCACTGAATGCATCAAAACTAGAAACCTCAGTCAAAATCAGAATCCCAAAGAAAACCCGACATTTTCTATTTCAGTTTTGAAAACTAGGTATTTGAACACTAGACATTTCCCTTAGAAGTACTTATAATATTTGTACGTTCTCCAACTCAAAAAATTAAAATGCAGATTTTGACTTCTGATTCAACAGTTTACAATATATTTTTGTCAATTTCTATCTAAACAAACAGAAAATATTTTGGGTTCATACGGTCATGCAACTCCAAGAAAATCTCAAAATTTTTTCCTAATTATATAAAAGGTTTTCTTTTTCTTCATATGGTTTGAAAATCTGAGTCATTTCGGGTCGTAGAAAATGATCACCAACCTGTAATTTCTGTGGGGAGAGGTACCAGCTCGGTGATGGCTGTTGTGGTGGATTACTGGGCCATGAGTCATTCTGAGGTGGGGACATTTTTTTTTACAAAGAGTCCAACTCAACAAATGCTTCCAGTGGATGGAGAACACAAAGCTGTCGTATGTTTACCTTGGCAGGACTGCCGGCTCTTCTCCTCTTGGCCGGGCACGACTGGTCCTCCGCTTGGCCCAGCGCGCCTGCATGAGGGGGTAGAGACTGACCCGAGCCCCCTCCCTCTGCGCTGTGATTGGGCTTACAAGCCTGGAGAGAAGGGGATGGAAGGGGGCACAGGCAAAAGTGAAGCAAAACAAATGTGAGGAGGCAAAGGAGGGAGACGAAGAAAGAAAGAAAAAACAAAAGTCGAAGCAAAGTAGAAAAATAAGATGGAGGGAGAGTGGAAACCCAATTATGGGTGGTTGTTATCGAGACGCAAAGCGGCAATAAGATGGTTTGGGGGGAAAACAAGGAAAAGAAGAGAGAAGGGGAGAAACAATGCCGTGATTTTGAGTTTGAGCTTAAAGCAAAAAAAATAAAAATAAAAATAAAATAAATAAATAAATCCTGGCTGGAAATTCAGCACTACTGCTTTTTTCCACACCATTAGGTCACTGGAGCTAAATTTACAAGTTTCATTTACAGCAAGGAACAAGCTGCTGTGACTGAGCAGAAGATGCATCTCATAAATTAGATAGTTAATCAAAAGAGTCAAATGTGGCTGCTGACAGGTCATTGTTTGTATTTTTTTTTAATAAAATGTCTGCAATTGTTTAAATCTTCTTTTTTTAAAATTTGGGTTTAAATAAATTAAAGTAAACATCAGGCGTAAGCCACATCAGCTCCACTGAAATCTATATAAACATTTTAAGGTCATTCCCACAGTCACAGCTACTGAAAAAGCAGAGCTACAGTATTTTTTGCCTTGCAAAAGTATCCACACCCCTTGAACTTTTTTCACCTTCTGACCACATTACAACCACAATGCGTTTCACTGGGACTTTAATGCAAGACAAACGCAAAGTATCAGATAATTATAAAGTAGATGGAAAATACATGTTTTTTTTTACTTCTCTGTACTTTTTCTGTTCTTGAAAAGAGCTTCAAGGCTTTGTGGGAACAGTAAATAACGTCCCATAATAAAACAAAATAACCCTTGTTTTGTATAAAAGTTTTCTAGCCACAAGCTAACTAGCAAACCCAGTTCTTGGTTGTAGCTATTAACTGAAAAACAGTTAGCTACTTGGAAATTTATAGTTCAGAAACTACAGGACAACATCCACATCCTTCATTAAGGTCATATTAAAAAAAAGAAAAAGCAAAGTTGGCATGCTAACAGTTAGTAGAAGTAGGCTTACCTGCTAGCTAAGATGGACTAACTAGCTAGCTGGCTAACTTTAGCTTTCAGTGTCCCTCCAGGAGGAGCAGAACTGATAGCAGCAATAAAATTCTCAATAACCACATTTTATAAAAATTGCTATAACAAAATTCAGCAGGTTCTCGTATCTACATAATTATACATATAAATATAAAAAAGTGACTAAATGCTCAGCTGTGTTCTCCAGAAATACATTTCACAAACATTATTTGAGCAGCAGCAATGAAATAATCTTTTTTGCTTGTTTTTCTTTTTTGGAGCATTTCAATCATTTTCAATTAAAATATATCTGGTAATAGTTAAAGCATATTTTTACTCGAGGTGATCAAACCATGCCTACTTCGAACTCATCTAAAAAATTTTCTCCTTGCCCATCTTGACATTTTTTTTTTTTGGCTTCTTGGTGAAATTGTGAAAAATGTGTAGCATTTTCTTTCCACTTTATAACTCTGCACCACGTTGTTTGATTCCACCTCAATAAATAAGTGGCTTTAATGGGACAAATATGAAAAAGCTCAAAGAGTGGAACAACTTCATTCGGGCCTCATACAACCTAAAGAAAACAACAGTGATCACGCACAAACAGAACTACTGATATCTACTGATTGTATACCAAACACTGAAGTGACAACGAAACAGTAAGGGGGAGGGCGTTGCTAGAACTCTATGAGCGGCTGCAGTTGCTTCTAAGGTCAGCTACTTGAAAGAGGAAGAGGAGAATGATGACAGAGTCAACGGGAAGGCCTCTACAGCAGCACGGCCTCATCGATCACGTCGGAGCATGCTCAAAAGCCAAAATTAAAAATCATTTTAAAAAAGGAGGAGAAAGAGAACAGGAAAGAATTAAAAGGCCTTTGTTAAGTTTTCATTCTGCTGGAATTGAGCGTGATGGGTGAAGGCGAGTGACTGCTGCAGAAAAGAGATGGAGGGGGAGAGAGGGGGAAATGCAGGGTTGGGTAACACTTGGCTGGAAACCTCGTCGTTCCAAACTGAAATCATTGTGCTGAATGTTTCGCTTCTTTTGAAGCGTGCGCTCTAATGAGAAATTTAGTGACGTAGGAGCTCAAGTGTTACCCATCCATATGCACGGCGGCGCCTGTGCTGACCTGCGAGGTGTGTTCTGTGTCTGGGCAGATGGAGGAAGGGTGGGTGGGAGGTAGAGGGGAGGGGTGGAAGGTGCGAGTTGCTCTATCTGGTCTCTCACCTGCTGCGGTGCACTGCTCAGGCCTCCCTGCCTGGAGGTTAGCTCAGCTGGGATTGGTAGGCTCCATGCCTCCTCAATAAGAGGGAGCATTTTACTTTTACCCTGTAGGCTACTGAGCTGGGGGTTACTCAACTGAGCCTAGGGGAATGGAAAACGACGTGAAAAACAAAAAATAATAAAATAAAAAAATAAATAAATGAATTAAAAAAAATTTTTTTTTAAAAAAAAGGACAAAGTTGTGATGACCTCAAAAACAAGGAATGATCAGAGCAATGGCAATAGGTAGAGGTCTTTTTAACGATTTCTGGCTGCATGGATCATCATCATGAATTAACCACACAAGAAAGTGCTTATATGACACAGAGCAACAGTCACAGATCAATTAAAACAAGCCGAGCTGCTTGTCTTAATGCGACATGATATTACGCTAGCAAACGTGGTGGAAATGTGACGTTCCTTCATGCACATTCAAAGAAAAATGACATTCTTTGGACAAAAATAAGGATGAATATATGGGATATAGGGACCGTCAGAACCTCGACCGATGGTAAATGAGGGAAACTTTCTGTCTGCTACTTTATGTACCCCAGCTGTCAGGGTCTTTATCAGAACTGTGCTAGAATCTGGTCTTTTTTCTTTTGAATCTGCCTTCAAATCCAAAATAAAACCCATGTAAATGTAACTCTGTCCATTGGTTTCAATAAATGAAACATAAAAGACAATCTGCGTCTCCATTGGGTTAATTGGTCAATAAATGAGGGGGAAAAAAATCATATGCAGGAAACATGGGAACCTCTGGAGGAAAAATTATTGTTTTTAATGGGTCAGAATAAATCAGTCTCTGTTATAAAACCGTACTTCCCTCAGATTTCTACATCAATTTGAATTTAAGGAGAGAAAACATCCGAGTAAATGCCATAGCTAGGACCACAACTGTTTGTGAGCATAAAGTTCCTCAGAAAACAAAATATCACAGCAGTTTTTAGCAGTCGTGTCCCACATCAGTATGAAACGTGCAGATGTTTGTGAAATCCATCTAATTAGTCTCAGCTGCAACCGTTTTTTTCCCTGTGTCTGAGCTAAATGATTTAATATGTACAACAACGGCTACAGTCGCCAGTTGAATTTTTGTTTCATTCACATGTGGAGAACTGATTTGAAATTACTTTTCTAGTCTGAAAACAAGCCAGTGGTCTATAAATGGTTCAAAAGAGTTTTTCAATTTAAAATTTTTGTTACAAGCAGTACTGTGGTGAGAAAAAAGACAGGCTGAGCTTGGGGAAGGGAACTTTTAAATCCCACTACAGGGTGCTGGTTTGTTAGATCTCCACACCGCTCCTCTTTGTTTTACACAGTTATGTAAATCATCACATAATTCGTCACCTTAGGTTTTGATAAAAGTTTATTAAATTCTTTCCTTTTGTTCTGTAGAAAAAAATCTATTTCCTAACTTTCAAAAAACTAAAGATGTCAATTAAATCTACGTTTTATGGTTTTATTGGGAATCGAAATGTGTTTTTAAACATCGTCCAACCCTAGAACAACTATTTCAGAGTTTTGAAATAAAATCGGTAGGTAGGAACAATTTACAGGGGTTTTGTGGGGAAGCATTTGAAGGCAGCAAAGGACAGAGGGTTCTTACTTGAATTTAGTTTGTAGGAATGTCATGCACAAAGAGAATCTCTGAATCCCACAGTATCTTAAACCCAATTCCCTGGGAATACTATAAAGAATATTTAGGTTTTTCCCTACAAGAATTTTTTTTAAAAAGGAGAAGAAATGGTAGTACAGAAGACACTGAAAGATCCCAAAGCTTTCACTCCCGGGCAAAATGAGGTTTGTTTCTTTCAGTAGCATGCATTGGCCTGAATCCTACTGCACTCAGAGCCTCTCAAAGAAGTAATCAGCAGCCGGCGGATTGCATTGTTCCACAAAAATCCAGCTTAAGCCGTCTTCCAAAGATATTTTAGGGGAAGAAGGGGTCTCCCTGCTTTTAATTGCTCTTTTCACCCACCTGGAGACATTTGATGCGGTGGGTTAGCGCGGCGGTGTTGGTGCAGCCTTTGCTGCGCGTGGCGTTGATGTAGCACTTGATGGCATCGTGCGGCTGGTTGCAGGATTCGTACAGAGTGCCCAGGTCCATCCAGGCGGCGGCGTGGCTGTGGTCCAGCTGCACGGCGCAAATGTAGGCCTGCAGGGCGTCCATTGGCTGGTTCTGCTGCTGGTACAACACCCTGAGAGGGGCGCGTGTCGCAAAGAGAGGAAAAGAAACAGCTTAAATTTAAGAATAAAAACAAAAACTACCCTGATACACGTTGCTACTGTACACAGAAACACACATTTACCCTATAGAGCACCAAGTATCCGCGCTAGCCTCCGATTTATCTATGGATTGCCGATAAGAGACGAAGGCATCCTGGACTTTGCCAATGCTAGCGTAGCACCTGCAGGTGCAAGAGAACGAAAAGTCATTAGGGAACTTGTCAACAGCTGAAATATAATTTAAGAATGATTTCATCAAACGGTAAACATCCCGTTTGATGCAGCGTACCTGCCAAGGAAGTACCAAGACTGTCCGGAGTTGGGGTCAGCTTCCACGGATTTCTGCAGACACTGGATGGCATAGCTGTCCCTGCTGGCTTTGTCCCCCAGCTGTTCCACTGTGTGGTGCATCCAGCCTGAGAAGAAGCCAAAAAGAAAAAAATAGACTCCGTCAGAGATGCACTTTAAATCGAAAACAATTTGTACCACGACTAAATGGCAAAGAAGCTTACCCAACTGCTGCAGGGTGGTGGCCTTCACCTGAGCAGGGAGGTCCTCGGTCTGCAGGAGGGTCTCGTACGCCTCCTTGGAAGCCCCGAATCTCTTCTGCAATATTCAGTTAAGAATAAGCGGATTAGAAAGTTTTCGTTTGTCTTATTCGACCTTTTAGAATTAAGAACATATTAGAAAAATGTGCAAGATGTGGTTAAAAGAAGCATTCTTAATGTGTAAATACATATAATGGTCATATTAGATCATAATTGGATACAAAGACGGTCAACCACAAAGGTTATTGCAAAGAAAGCTGAATGGAAGGAAAAAGTACACCAGCAACAGAGATAATTGCAGGGGTTAAAAGAAGTCATTTTAATTTATATATGCTCAAGTAATGACCGCATAAGACTGATGATTGGACATAAGGAAGGCACGCAACAAAACTAAGTTGCTAAAAAAGCTGACTGTTCACAGAGCATATTTAGAGAAGGTTGAATGGAAGGAAAAAGTGAGCAAGAAGCAGGAACAACTCCAGTTGTCAAAAGAAGCCTTTTTAGTGCATTTGTAATAGTCATAAATATTCTGGTTGGACAAAAGGAGAGTTTTTAAAAAATGGTTTTCCAAAGAGCATATTCACAGAAAGTTGAGAGGGAGGAAAAAAAGTGCACCAGCAACATCAGAGAGGATTGTCAAGCCAAATCCATTCACAAGGGTTGAACTCAGACTGAAGTCAGCGCATTGAGGGGCTACAAATGTACCAAAATTCCCTGTTCTTAAAGCGACAGCCTGTGTGCTTTGTTCATATTTAGTCACGTTTGCAGGTAAACATTCATGAAGCGGGACAGAAAGCCGAGGTGTGTGTGTGTTACACTCACACGCGCGGCTGAATCTGACCACATTATCTGCAGCGTGCTGCTGCTCCCAGCTCAGCGCTACTGTACCTCTCCGCTGCAACCCACATAAAGAGACAGAGACGCCACCAGCATACCGAAGAAGGCAAGACAGACTTTGCTGTTTCCGTGGCAACCCCCGATGATCGGCTAATCTTGTACTCCCCTCCCACGCGCAAAAACCCTCCTACCCACCCAATCTCCCCATCCATCAGCGCCTGGTTTATGATGCAAGAAAAACAGGGCTTTCCCCAGCATTGAGGTGCTCACATATACATTTCTATTACTAATAGGAAGGATGCTTTTCACACAAATCAAAAAGGTAATAATAAAAAACCCGCACACACATTCCTGTACCCTTGAGAGCAAGGACAATGGATGCACAAGTTCAGCAAACAGATGAAAATAAAACCAAAAACTTACCTGGATCTCATACAGATGAGCAATGTGGAACTGGACTGTAAAAGGAAGAAGAAGAAGAAACGGGTTAGGCAGAAGTTAATTGTACATTCCTCCCCCTATCAGCTAGTAATCCTCATTTATCTTCTAAAGTCTTTGGAAAGTAGTGCAGCGGCGTCGGGAGAACCTGCGACGGGAGCGGATAGGTAGCCGTGATCCTGGCGGCACCTCTCTTTGTCTGGAGCGCTGCAGTGTCTGATCTAAGCTGCCTGAGTGACTTTCGGCAGATGGAGGGGAGAGAGGGAGTTGAGGAGAGAAAGTGGGGGAAGGTGGAGGGGGATGTGGGGAGAGATCGGGGCTGCCCTTGATATTTTCTGTCTGCGCGTGCGTGTGTGTGAGAAGAGGATGAGGAGGGGAGGACACGCCGAGGCAAACACTAACGGGGTAAAAAAAAAAAAAATCTGGGAGAAAAGGGATGCTGCCGTTGTCAAGGTAACAGGTGCCAAGGTGGAGCTGCATTTTAAATCATGGTTTGACTTAAAAACTACAGCACCTTACACAGAATATATGTAAATAAAAATCTTGGTGGCTTACTTTCAGCTTTGGACAAAGTGCAGGGGTTGGAGTCAATCAAAGCCAGCTGAAAATGCTGCAAAAAAAACAAAAACAAAAAACAGAACCAAATGGTAGAAATTAGTCAAATTTTTATTAAACACACGCAGACCGTCCTGGTTTCTGCGTACCTTTAGGCTCGACTCGTAGTCTGTGTTGACTTTGAACATGAGGCCCAGGCGGAGGTGGATCTCCTTGGCCCGGGAGAATCCTGGATCGATGTACAGCACCTCCTGGAATGCTTTGATCGCCCTGCAGGAGGAACCAAGACGACATGAGGAGGTAGAGAGCGACGGATCGGGGAACAAAACGCTGCAGCGCATCCCAAAGGAGCGCCGTCTCGACCTGAATGCTAAGCGCGTTTCCTCGACAACGGCCTCCGATGTGGGCGTAAATTCCGACCATGCTAATACAACTTTCTCCCAAAAACATTTAGTAATTTAAACTACTCCCAGTCAAGTTTCTTGAAGTGTTCAGTTTTAATTATTATGATGCTAAAGTATTTATGAGGGGAAAAAAAAGCATGCAAGAAACATCTGACACAAGATAAATTTTTGTACTTGCTCAAAGAGGAAACTGTTTATTTGAAACAGATTTAATGCCCTTAATGCAAAATTCTATATTTATTAATAGTAAATTTTGCTGCGTTTATCCGACCAGGAAGGCTGTTGCAGAAATGCGACAAACAGATCGGACTCACCACTGAAAGGCGTTATAGTGGAAGTAGACCATTCCCAGGCCATACAGAAACGCAGCATTCTAGATAAGAGGGAGAGATGATTTGAAATTAAAACACACGACTTTACCACTTCATTTCTACTCAAATAAAAAAATTAAAAGAAAAAGAAACGAGGTTAAAAATGGTGTGGAAAACTACAGATGGCAAGACTTTGTCATTTGTAGCTAAACACCAAAACTGTTCCACTTTGAGGTTACCTGCTAACATTTACTACTTATTACAGCAAACAAAAACAAAAGAAGAGGTTAATTCATTACTAGCATTTAGTAAACCGCAGAAGTTCACAGCCAGGTGCTCAGAATGACTGACATGAAACCTGAAACCGCATCTCACGCTGACATCTAACCCAAACGAGACCAGAAAGGTTTCCTGTGAAGGAGCGAGCGCAGGCGTGGGCGGTGAGGCTGCTTGGTTGCGTGTGTGTGAAAATAAGTGTTTTTAAAAAAAAAAACAAACAAAAAAAATAAAAACACAAAGCCTTACCTTCCAGTAGTCTGATTGTAAACTGTAGTACCTCTGGTATGCTGATAATGCTGGAATGAACAGAGAAATGTGTGAGAAATTTGAAAACACAAAAATATTAATAATGAAAAAAAGGCCTATTGCTAGACCCTGCATTTTTTCCTTCCACTCAACTTTCAATTAAAATGCTTATAAAGACTCAAAAATGCTAGATTCTTCCCCAACGACTTTTTGTGGCCAACTGATATAGCAAAACATTTGGGTTAAAACCCCATTTTTGTTTGCTTTATGTGTATTTATTAGCAGAAAGTCACAATCATCACATTTTCTCAAAATAGAAGTTAAAGATGTATTAGCCAGTATGTAATCCATTCATACAATACAAAAGTTTCACTATTTGAACCGAGTTAGTGAGAATAAAAGGATATTTCTAGTCACTGAAAGGAAGGCTCACCTTTTGGATAATCCTCCAAGAGGAGGTTGAAGTGGCCAAGCTGGCAGAAGACCTCAGGCTCCACTTTCCCCTCGGCTTTCAGGATGAGCGAGTCGTAGCAGCGGACAGCCTGGGAACACCAGGAATAAACACACGTTAAACCTTCCTGTTGTAATTTTAGCTAGCAGCTATTATGCTGGTTTCCAATAGCATAATGCTTATAAAACACATACTTTTCACTAAAAACAAAAAGACTTCTGAGTGCTTTCTGATCACACAGAAAGTCACCAACTCCATTACCAACAGAATTAACTGATGCACAGTGGTTAAGAACGAGAGATGAATGTTTTTTTAAATAGAGGAAGGTTGGGATGAAATGGTGAAAATGTCAAAAAGTTAAACTGACGTTTGAATTTAAAATTAACAGGCTGGAATTATGAGTGAAGTTGATGTTTGGTTTATGTGTGGGAGTAGAAAACGTCGCTAACATTAGGGAAGTTGTGTAACAGAGGAAGTGAACGGAACTTCACTTGATAAATAAAACAGACTAAAACCTCTGTTCTGTTGCAAATTATTTAAACAGCAAGATTTTCTTTTTTGCTGCTGTTGTCTTGGTTTAATGTAGAATACATTTATATTTTTCAGGATTGACCCATTTCAGAAACTTTATTTTCTTGCTTTTATTTAATAAATACTCCGTTTCTTTAATAGTAGAGCACAATATGGAAGCTGCTCAACATACTTAATCAAAAAACATTATTGGAACATGCACAATAATGTTGTGCCTCTCTAAAATTAGCCTTCCCCCCAAAAAATATATATAATTGTTCTTTATACCTGCAACTTTCAGACTTAACTGATAAAATCTCCTTATGTTGGGGTACAAAAAAATATATATATATATACATATATATATATATATATATATATATATATAATTATAGCTAAATCTGCATTACAACAGAAATCACGTAAAATTGACTTCCAGCTGGGATTATAGCTGAACATTAAATAAACTAGTTTACTCAAATAAATCACGTAAAAGCATAATTTTTTTAAAAATCCAAACAGACAATTGCTCTGTGATCGAAGCCTGACGTCTTATTTTTAACAAAATGTGAAGAAAAATAAAGTAAAGGCGAGAGAAGGTCCAACTTAAAAGAAAAAGAAAAATAAGTAATTTGTAAGGAAGGTGATAATATGTGATGTTTTGCAGGGATAGTCTAGGTAAGTCATTAGGCTTTGAATGGAAACAACCTTGGGACAACTCACACAGATGGATGATTGCTTGACTTTACAAAATAAAAAGCTGCTACTTCTGACAGAAGCTTATGTAACCAAACACATTCAGTTTGAATGGAGGCATCAGATGTAGAAAGAATATAAAGAAAATAATAATAAAATAAAGGAGTGCTGGATAAAAGGTGCGTGAATCTGAAATATGGTTCTTGCTGACAGTAGACATAAATCGGTCTGACTTTTCACATCTGATTCCGATTCTTGGTTTCATTTGGATTCCAGTGATAAGTTTTCAACTATTGTTATGAATATTATGCAAGAACAAACACAAGCCAGACAATATTTTGTAAGTTTATGTTTTCTCGCACTTTGACTTGGACATAAGAGCTACAAAACATGACTTAACAATGCAACAGCAACACTCTTGTAGAGTATTGCAAAGACAATATTGATTAAGCCACATTTCCCTGACACTTAACTTTACCACAGATTTTCCTTCCACCCAACCTTCCATTGATATGCCAGAATCCAGCACTCTGAATTGCCAACTTCCTTAGGAATTATTTTTGTAGGTTGTCAGTGACTTCTGGACAACTCAAGTAATCAAGTAAATCAAGTAACAACTCTTTCTGAAGATGGTTTTTTAGTGCAGTAAGAGCAGACGTTGCGGAGAAAAAAAACCCTAAACAAAACACTTGAGATATCTTTAATATGTTCCGTTCATAATCATATAACTGATCCAGTTCTTCTCAGTACCAAGATGGGAAATTATAACATATGAAAACCCAGACATTTTCTTCCAAAAAAACAACTAAGAAACAAAAACAAATTGTCTCACAACTTGCAGTTTAGCTATTAGTTACTGTGAGTTAGCATCAGTGCCAGATAGTCACTAGTGATAGTGACCTAGTTCTGTCTGCAGCACTGAACCCAGTCTTATCTGCACACAGTGCAGAGGCCCGACCACTGCAAAGCACCAGACAGGGCTGTCAAAAACTGAAACACTGAGTGGGAGTGGAGTCATAAAAAAATGTATTACAATAAGGTCAAGTGGTGAGTGTTTCTGTTCGTCTACAGACTGGGTTTGGTTTAACACAAATGGACAACGTGGTTTAATTGCTTTCATTTAAAAAAAAAAACAGAAAGGTGACAACTGTTCCCACAACCCATTAGAAACGTTTACAATAAATAGTTTCTTTTAAATTTTTTCCTCAATGGAATTTGAAAGAAAAAAAAAAAAAGTGCTGCAGGTTTTTTTAAACAGCATTTTTAAATCCAACAATCTAATCTTCCCAGCAGTGAAAACTGATCCTACAGTAATGAAAATGACATATAAAAAAGAAGTAGGGACGTATCCATACATTGTCCATTTAACAATTTTAAACCTAAAAATGTCTGTAAAAAGCCCTTTTGATTCAGCATTCAAATGAATACAGCATTGTTTTAAAAGCTTACTAAGGCGCTGAAATCAACATCCGCCGTGCAACTTTAAAAAGCAAACAACATACGCAAACCAAAGAGCTATCAGGACCGTTTCTCGTTTAGCTATTGTGACGATGGGGGATTAAAGGTGGACTGAACCAAAGCTGTATATCAGTGTTTTTAAACAGAAAAATGGTTTGTAGATCACTCTGTATGAAACATAATCACTCATCTGAAATGGAGGCGAGCTGAATGTAAACATTATATGGAGAAAAGTAGGCTAAAGTGCAAACCAAGCTTCCTGTAGTATTCAAACAGCCCTAAAAACCATCGCAGTGATTATAGTAGCAGATGTGTGACCACATCGGTACTATGTAGACGCAGGTGTGCTTCAATGGCGCATTCAAGAACAACTTGCGTTCAAAAATGACACCGACTACTTAGGCGTTTTAAATTTTGTACAGCGGTTTTAATAAGCAATAATAAAAAAAACTCTCTGATTAAATCTCTAATCAATTCTATATGGCTCACTTTCTGGAATGCTCCAAAATGTAAATAAAAGTCACACGCCTGTCAGAAAATATTAACATTCACTGTTCACGGTCGAGTAGAGTAAATATATACTTGGAAATGTGTCCAAAATAAAGCAAAATGTGATTTTTAAAACTGGTTTTTGAGCATTGTTACGCTCAAAGAAAGAAAGAAGCAACGAAGGAGATAGGGAGGAGAGATAGGAGACAAGGGAAGACACAAACAGGAAGAATAGAATCAAAGAGGAAAGAGCAATTTTTAGACAGTGAGGCAGGTCAAGTCTGGCAATACACATACTTATCCAGAACCAGAAAATACTCAAATTCTCTCCGCATTTTAACCAGACTACATTATTTTAATGCGGGTTTTTTTCAATCAAATTGGAGTAATTATAACGAACTGCGTTGTTATAATTACTCTCAAAGATCAATTTTGCTTGTTTTGGGCTTACTCCACATTAGCTGCCTCTTTTCTCTCGCGAGAATTGCCACACTGGTACGACACACTTGTCCCTTTTGCTGCTTGTGTGCTAGATAGAGGTAAAGGAGCGGTTCCACTTCCTAGTAGGTATCCCACACCACCTAGCGAGCGGATTCATTAAAGGTCTCCCCACATTATCACTTGTCAACAGCTCCACCTTTTTTTGGACAAACTTATCATACAGTCACAAAGCCTGAGGAGTTCGTACTCGCCAGTGCGCTGTTGTATTGTGCTACGTACAGGTAGACTGTCATGCATGAACTGTAAACAAAGGACCCTGACACCATCTTGGTCGACGAGTGGGACACGCATTCACAGTGCGCCAAGACCGGGGAGAAAACCCAACATACCGCTAGGCAGCACGTAAACAGCTCGGAGCTAAGCGTTTACATAAAATTTGTTGTAAAGCTATCGGTGTCGTTCCGCCATCTTGGACAGGCAACCAGCCATTAACGTCACTTGAAACGGCCGTCAGATGGTTCCTACTTACTTCACGCAAGCACTCATCCAAACTCAGTTTATAATACAACTGAATGTATTTATCCCATCAACTGCAAGCTAAACAAAAATCCCGAAGGAAGTGCTCCGACACGAGCTAATCACAACTAAACAACGTCAATTGCTGTGGTTATATTATTCCTATAATAGTTTATTTAGGTACTATTATAGGGAGGCATCTACGGCATGCAGTTAAAAAAAACCTGACATTTACTTCTCATTCAAGTTAAAGGCTTGCATGACTGAAAACCATAACTACGCTGTGCACAAGTGCACACAGATAAGCTCCTTGGAAGGGCGGTTGCCTCAAACTAACATATGCTAACGCTAACTAGCAGGGTAAATCGGAAGAACGAATGCTCTTGCTGGTAACGCAAGCCAGCCAGTAGTCACAACATGTACCTGCAGGTGCAGAGTCGCTCATCTTATGTGAGCAGCTGAGCTAACTGGCTAAAAAAGGGGCTGCGGCTAACTGGCCTTGGTTTCTCTACAGAGTGGGCCACTTGTATTCGGCCCAGCCCGCTAAATTAGGAGTGAATTTTAAAGCCCTGCACTCTGGTTTGTATTCTTACACCAGTTCTGTGAATATGAACGCAGCTTCGTAATGCAATGCACCCAGTTAGACGAGCTACCTTCATCAACAGGGCCTTCGTTCTGGCGCCATCTTCATGAAGCTTCTGAAATCCAAACAGTGAGCTGCAAAGCAAGAAGACAACATAGGCGGCTCAGTATCACTTGCAGGGCGGTTCATGGACATTTAAAACACGAAATGGAGAAAAGCGATTAATTTTGCGTGTCTGAGCATTAATGCGAGTGCGCGGAGTTGATATTCCCGACCTGTCGATCCCGGCCAGAGTCTCCCTCTCCTGGGCTGTCAGTGTCGGAAAGTCCTCCTCTGTTTCACTCGCTTTTCCCGCCGCCATTTTCTTTCCCTCATCACCAGCAGAAGAAGCCGAGCCGAGACTCCGAGCAGCAGCGCAGGCAGCGGCGGCGACGGAGACGCCGCACGACTGCATGGGACGAACGCAGTGCTCCGCCGAGTCAAAGGAAGGAAGCCGAAGACAACAAAATGATCAAAAACTTTTCCCCAGGATGATAAGATGCTGTTCGGTGTAGTAAATCCTGTCGGGGGGGCACAAAAGCGCTCTCCGGGTATCTCCTCACATTTTTCATCACAAAGTAATATTATCCCGTTGTTGCGATGCACGTAACTGAGTGCAGTATCCGAAATGTGGGTATTTCACCATAAAATGTGTTTCGGCCGCGAAGATAAAGTTGTTATAATTGTGAAACCCAAGCGGACCCACGCGCCGTTCTAGCCCCGCCCTTTCTTCCCATTTCATCCAATAGTAGCGCCCATTTCCTACCATATGACTTCTCTGCTATACCATTTTTTTATGGTTTAATGTAAATTTGTCCCTGAAAATGGCAAATTATTAATACCACTACGATAGACAGATAGATAGCTAGATAGATAGATCCTAACCCTCACAATTTGTCCCTTAAGTTTTAGCATCATCACAACAAATAAACCACATTATTATTATTGTATATATACGTACATATGCATATTATATCACACATTATTATTACTATTACATTAACAGTACACTTCTTTAATCATTGTTTTTCATCAGTTTGAAAATGTGATTCTACATTTTTGTATTCTTGTATTTTAAAAAAAAATTAGTAATAACTATTTATTATTTCATTCATAAAGTTCAGTACAGTGAAAGATGGAATGCAATTTGCAAATAATTTCCTAAACCACTGAACGTAAATAAATGAAATGACAGCTTTTTTACCGCGTGACGTAGGAAGTCATCATGCTGTGGGCGTGGCTTAGAATTGTCAACATCCCGGTGACATAACTAGTATCTCCAAAATGGCGACGGGGGACCACAGAGAAGGTTAGCAACTGTTCTTGTTGCGATTAAATGATTTTTTTATTTTTTTTAATTCTTTTTCTATAAAAACCTAGTGTTGGAAATGAAATATATCTTTCAAACACAGTGAAAACAAACCTGTATCACACACCGGGAGCTATTCGCTATATACCTAGCTAATATTAGCTACTCCTAATGAAAGGAAAAACAACGTATGAACCGAGCACTTGAGCTTAGGGTCAGAAACAGCCTAAAATATACATTTCATGTGGTTAACAACACAGCAGGACAGGACGACCCAGAGAGCGAAGACGAGGTCTATGAGGTGGTGGACCTCACAGAGTACGCCCGGAGGCACCAGTGGTGGAGCCGGGTGTTTGGGAACAACTCCGGGCCGATTGCTGAGAAATATTCCGTGGCCACCCAGATCATGATGGGAGGGGTGACTGGCTGGTAAGGACATTGTGGATCGACTAAAACAGAATCTCTATGCAGTTATTTCCCATCAATTAAACGATTATGTCGACGATAATATCAGTTTAAATGTTCTGGATTACATACAATGCCTTGCAAAAGTTGTTCTACCAATTGAAAATATTCATATTTATCCATATTATAACAAAACAAAACAAAGATCGAAGTATATATATATATATATATATATATATATATCAATTTCATGTGATAGATGAAGAAAGTTGGATGCAATCTTAAATTTGAAGAAAAAAAGAAGTGTAGTTTTTCTGTATTTAAAACCAGCTCCTGTTATTCTGTTACATGTCAATAAACTACAATTTGTACTGAACAGAAAGTTTGAGCTGCTTTATGTTGGTCTATTACATCAGGTCCTAATAAAATCTAGTCAAATTTAGTCACATGACAAAATATGGAGACTCAGAAAAATGACTGCTTCTGCAAAGGGCTATATTTTGGCTTTTTTGGTTTGAGAACCAATCCTCCTTATCTTATCAACCTGTCCAGGTGTGCTGGCTATGTTTTCCAAAGAGTCGGGAAGATAGCGGCGACTGCCATTGGTGGAGGATTCCTTCTTTTACAGGTAAAGGCATGGAAGCAATGAGTTTATGCTGCCCTAAAATAAAAAACAAAAATGTCGCGGCATCCTTTGGAATACTTAAATGAAAAGTGAAGAGGCCAGCTGCACAGCATGCTGCTCGACTGCTTAACAGCAGAAAGAGTAGCTTTGTGTGTGCTGGCTCTGGGTGGACATGAGCCATCTGGGTGCATACACAGAATTGCATTCATATCGGTTCTTTTTTTCTGTCCGTTGAAGCAATCTCTGTTATATTTCACATTGAGATTAACATGTGGTTATGATTTATTCCTCCTGCAGATTGCTAACCACAGTGGTTACGTGCAGGTGGACTGGAAAAAGGTGGAGAAGGACGTAAACAAAGCAAAAAAGCACCTGAAGAAGAAGGCAAACAAAGCAGCCCCTGAAATAAACACATTCATTGAGGAGGTAAAGGTACCTGGAACAACGCTTGCTCTTTTTTAACCCCTTTTTTGTTTTAAATTTAATCTTGCTGATGTTATTTATCATTTTCTAAGTTTGTCATTAAAATAATTAAATGTGGTGTTGATCTGAAACAAAGCAGTGCCCTCTAGTGTTAGGCTAGAACAGCTACATCAAAAATGTTTCCTGATTCAGAAAGTTTTCTTTTTTTGCCTCATTCTCCTGCAGGCCACAGATTTTATAAAGAGGAATATCGTCCTGTCCAGCGGGTTTGTTGGTGGCTTCTTTTTGGGACTGGCATCCTAAAGCTGCAGCTCATACATTACCCTCCCACCTACTGTGAATCTCATCACTACATTTATCTCCATACTTTACCTCTTTGCCCCATACATCTCCTGATTTATCACATAATGAAGAGAGAGTAGGGGTTCTGTTAAATATGTAAGCATGATCTGTTGTGACAGTGGCACTCCTGCTTTATCCAAGTGTTTTCTTTTCTTTTAGATTCTGAAATTGACCGCTGTGGGTATCATTGTAAATATTTCAATTCTCATCAGAACTGTACATATTTCATACACTAGGAGTGGACAAACTCAACTAAAACCCAAGAATTTACTTTTTTATGTTGCTGAAATATTAGAAAAGTTAATTTTCTCAAAGAATTGTGCATTTTCGCACCACACGGCATGATCAAAATGCTTTTTAAATGACTGGGTGGTCATCGGCTGAACTGTAATTATGACCAGGCTGTAGATCAAAAACAAAATGAAAGTGTCTGGTTACTCAAAAGCAGCAACTTTGACTCATAAGCCTCTTATTGTAGTGGTTGTGAGTCCCTTAGCGTCTGTGTAGGAATAACAGCGTTGTTACGTTATTTATAGCAGTCAAACTCTACTCTTAAGTTGCTTGAATTTTATTTTTGCCTTTTTTTGTATAAGTGCAATAAGCTATATCATTATTTGTTCTTGAAGATGTTGCTAAATCTTAAACTGGTGTTTTTTGCTGTTTGTTTTTATTTGACATGATTTTGATAACCCTGTTTGTGTTTTATTTGTGTCTTTTTGGAATAAATATGCTTGAATTTGTTGAAATTCACAGTTTTCTTAAAGTTTGCTCTTTGATCAGAACATTTACATATGCCTCTCACTAGAAAATATTTAATTAGTAGAAAAAAAAACATGCTCATACATCATTTCAAAGTTCATCATCACACAACTATTAAGACCTATAGAAAGTTAAACTCAGCATGAATGCGTTTCATTTTAGGTGTGTAAGCTATTTTAACGTAGCAAAAATTATTTTAGTGTGTTATTTTAGAACTTATGGACACACAAACAGATGGAGAAACAAATGGGAGGACGGATGGACAAGATGAAGTGATGACAAAAAAAAAAAACTGACTTAAACCTGAACACAAGAAATAAAGTTTGAAAAAGTCAACTTTTTGCTACACTTTTTTCTAAACATGTCAAGATTATACATTTCACATTCTGTACAAAATGAAACAAAATAATTTTTGCTTTTATTCATGTCAAGTCACAAATAAAGTAAAATACTCACTGTATTTACAAAAAGGTGCGAAGCTGAGGGGGGTGTGCATTTGAAACACCAGTAAGGTTCAGCATCACTCGTTATAATTGTGAGCAAACTGAATTTCTCTGAAAGTGTGAGTCCAAAAAAATAAAAAGAATGTCTGGTTTCACTTACGTTTGTATTAAAGCAGAAACTAAAAAAAAAAACAAACCTATAGTCTGTTTTTTCTGATGGCTGCTCAGTGTCACAGCTAGATGGGCATTTTCAGGAGGGCACATTCGGTGAGCAGGCTGAAGATGCTGATTAGATATCTGCTACTGGAAATCTGAAATAAAAGAAAACATTTGCTTCAAATACTGTAGCGCATGTACATTGCAAGTCAGGATGCCTGAAATTCAGCATCACCCCTACTTGGTCAATATAGTGGCGAAAAATACGTACTTAACATGTCAAAGCTTTTCCTATCATAAATTAAATAGAAGTACTGATATGAAATTTTCACAAGGTATAAACAGTCAAGAAATCCAGAACAAATGCAAAATAAATTATGCGTAATAAAGGGAACAAATATTCCATTAATTAGCTGAGAAATGGGAAAGAAAGACAAAAAACCAGTTGAAATCTATCTTCTTTTTTTTTTTTAGAGAAATCCTGCTTTCAACCACTGCACATATACACACTATGTCAATACAGTACCTTTATCTTGCCGTTGACTTTGGCTGATCCCAGTGCAGAGGACACTTGGTTCAGTTCCCCAGCTGAAAGGTCCACCCTGAAGTGTCTGTAAAAGTGGCTCATGAGTCCCTGCATGAACCTCGTCACCTCCGAGAAGTCGATACACACTTCATCCTCCGCCTCCCTGCTCTTCTCCGCTGAACTCTCCCTCGTGCTTCTCCACAGGTCCAGCACGTCGTCAGAGTCGACCGTGTAAGTCACCTGTAGCGGTGGCAAGACTGGGAGAGTCCAAATCATTTTCAAGTTCTGGATGTTGGTTTCCATGTGGCAGTTGGTCCATAAGGCAGCAAGCCACTGCAGAGTGGTTTGGTTGATGTCCAGAGGGCCAAAGCAGCAGTCAAAGGTCCTCTGTAACCAAGACTTAACCAAAGAAGACAGGTCCTCAGCCCCTTTGCTGCAAAACAGAGGTAGGCAGGTAAAATCCTTTGGAAGCGACTGAAGATATTCAGGGTTACCATTGATGCAGGACAACCACCCACACCAAACCGTCTTCGGTGGATCTTCCTGCCTTGCAAACATTGGCTTTGACTGTACCTTTAAAAGAAAAAGGGACAAGATGACAAAACGCAACCGAAAACGGCTGGAAAACCCTCCACGTCCGAGTCCCATCACTACCTGGATGAGGACAGTCTCAGGGTCATCGCTCGTCTCTGCCAGCCCCTGCAGCACGGAGAAGGAGACTTTGAAGGTGTTCTGCAGCCCCCCCACCTCCACCGCCAGGCCCTCCTGCTTCTCTGCAGCAATGAACGCAGAGAGCTGCCGGGAATAGCTCTTCAGCTGGGTGTGTCTGAACTGGTAGAGAGGAGTGACGTACGACAGCTGCCACTCCGTTTTCACCAGCAACTCCAGGTGCTCTGGCTTCACTTTTTCCTTTGAAATCAATAAAGTATGGTCATCACTCCATGACTTTCGAAACAAACAGAACCACCTATCAAAGTGAAAGCCAGGCGCCACTCACAGTGATGTTTTGGGACCTTGGAGCTTTCCTGCTGGTGTTCATTCTTCGTGCGGTCAGCGCCGGCGTCAGGCCAAGCCCTGATGCGACGCCGAAGCAGGTGCGGATTGACCGCCGGTAGCTCTGACTTTTGCTCCTCCTCTTTACAACACCGCTGTGAGGAGTCCTCCCTGCACTGAAGAGCAAAAACAGATGCAGGACATTGCGTCTGTTTTTTTCTCAAAGAACATAGACTTTACAGACAGATATAACATCTCGCTAATTCACACTTTGGTTTGTTAGATGTTCTTTGTGCACACTTGAATTCTTATAATTACTTTGGAAGTCAACAAGTTTCTGGCTTAATTCTGACAACTGCTCTTGGCAGATTAGGTAGATCATACTGTGTGTGTGTGAGGGGGATCGTGGGGTAAGGCAAATAAAATGAATTTAATCAAAACAATTTACCAGCTAAATTTAAGGTCCATTCCACCCTCAGATTATGTGCAATTACTTTGCCTCTGAACAATTTGTCATTCCCAACTGATTAAAGGCCTAGTAGTATATTAACTACATTTGAATACATGCTTGCATTACTTTGCATTTATCCAAAATATATAATTTTAGTGATTATAACTGCCCTTTAACAGGAAATATAAGTTTGATATAATGTCACAGCACAAAAATGTGAGTGTCTTTTTTACAGTGGATGCAATTATATGGTTTAACTATATATTGACCCTATGTTATCTCGATTTTTGTAGAATTTGAGAAATCCACAATAAAAACCTATGTACAAAAAAAGCGCATGTCGACTGCTAATAAAGCTATGACAACAATGAATAGATGAAAACGTCTGACAACCACTGTCTGTAGAAGTCATAGCTCTTCCAGAGTCTTATCGGAAAACTGTGCTATAAATATTTGAAGAAGAAAAGTCGAAAACATCTCTGATTCTGCTCCGACATAAAATATTGTCGCCCAAAGCAAATGAAAGCGAGAATTAAGTGATGTGAAAACTCAATCTGTTATCGTACTCGGTTGGATTTAAATGATAAAGTCATCGGAGATTAATAAAAGACACCCAAAACATTCCAAAACACACCTCACGCAAAAATAATTCGTGAGCTATTAAGCTAGCTGGACGCCCCCTGTGCAAGGAGATCCACAGGGAAAGCTGTGAAAAACGACAGGTTTAATGTCGTTTGCTAAATTAGTTCCACCAGTTAAAAGTGCAGAGATTACTGAAAAACTGTACCTTTCGCGAGACCCCTCCATGCTCTGTTTACCGACCAAAGCTCAGAGGAAAATAACAAACAGTAACAAAAACTGGAAACTAGTCTTCTTCTTCTTCTTCTTCTTTTTTATGGCGGTTGGCAAGCCGGAAACTAATTTTGAACAATTCGCGGTCTTCTTCTTCTTCTTCTTCTTCTTCGTCTTTCAGCATTCCAGCGGTTCGCATTCAGGTTACCGGCGTATTACTGCCATCTACTGCTCAGTCGATACCACTACGTTTGCAATGCCATTCAAAATAACGACTTCTCCTTTAACTTCTTACGTTGTCACATTACAATAAAAGTAGGTAGAATAGAAGACCAGCAAGATGTGCTCAAGTAAGGGCATCGCTACTTCAACATATTTTTAAACTAAGTAAAAGTTAAAAAAAGTGAGCCGTCCAAAAAGCTCAAACTGAAAAAATGATAATAATAATTCTTGCATATAATGTGACGAAAATGTGAATATTTAGGCAATGAATCAGTCGGGCACAACTTCACAGCTAGAATTTATTCAAATAGTTGACCAAAAAGATCATCTGCTTCTTGCAAGAAAAACATTAAATGTACTTGTATTATTTTAAGTTTATTTTAATCTAGGGGCTCTCCATCTTTGCGCCTGTATGTGAATTGCCGTGTGTGCATATTTTATAGCTCCCTTTCACATGAAACCATGTTACCATAGAAACAGGGCTCTTTTCTTTTTTCCCCGTATGCCTGTTCTCATTTTTCAGCTTCTTTGCACTTTATTTTGATTTTCATCCATCTGCTTTGGCTGTACTTATTGTTTCTAGTCCCACATGTGCACTGTTCATGTGTCTGTGTATTTCTATGTTTTCTGACTGACTGAGCATTGAATGGAGGGATATTGAGCAGCAGATAGCATGATGACCACATCAACAGCCAATCAAATGGTTTGCACAAGCTGGTAGGTTCAACCAATGGAGGAAGCCTGAAGAGGATGTGTGAGGAGAGATGCAGCACTCCTCACACAAACTGCAGAACATACTCCAAATACACAGCACCATCTAGTGGCAAGCAATGTCCTTGTTCATTCCCATCTGTGTCCCTCAAAACGGTAAAGAGCCAGGCAAACCAATCTGTTTTGATGATCCCCAGTACTTTTAGAAAATATCCTGCGGACCTATGACACAAAAAATTTACTTCATGGAAGATTTCTTGGAATTACATTTAGAGTAAAACTGAAAGCACTTAAGAAAAGAAACTTTACACAGTTAAGTCATAGACATTTCAGCAACAAGACAGTTGAAAGCGCTTTAAATTATAAAAATCATCACACAATCATCAATTATGAAACAAGCAATAAACATTCGCATGAGTCTTATTCACTGCACGCTTTGCAAAAAGGCCCTAAAAACAATGCAGCATCTCGTATCGGGGTGTAAGAATAAGGAATACACGGAATGCTTTAACCAAGTATTGTGTACAGAAAAAAAATAATCTGTGGAGAATATTAAATGGAGATCCCTACAATCCTGTTGGAATGATTGCTTTTTAATTTTTAATACATTTGCAAAATACTCCCCTCCCCAAAAAATCTAATTATTTTAAAGTGGTATTTACATGTAGAATTTTGAGAAAAGAGACATGTCGGGGGAATGAATAAATCTGATTTTAATCCTTAAGAAAATTTGTGGGTATGTTTTCTCTCTCATTATCATGGCAAATAGAAATAATTTTGGTAATTCAAGAGAAATTTGCTCTCTTTTAACTTCAGACAGTGATTGAAAAAAAAAGGTGCATGTCTTTTTATTCAGTGTATGTACACTTCTGGTTTCTGGTATGTGCATATGCTAATGGCAGCAACAAATACTTTTATTTTACTTAATTGTAGACCCCTGCTGTAGAACATGTCAGGTTTCATAGAGATGTCCGTGACACTGATTGGGCCCGCTACCCCACTATTGGAAACCTCCGTTTTCAGGCATGTCCCTGATGACCCATGGGAATTTGGGAATCACTGACATTTCTGCTTATACCTCATTTTTGTCTAAGTGCAAACAATATCCGTTTAATTATTCAGCAAGTAGCCATAATGTGTGGAAATGGCTATGATTGACAGAAAATATAATTACGAGCGTAACACAGAGTCTGTTCAAATGATGGTGATAAGAAGGGGAAAGGCTGACGTAAGGTGATGAGATTTTGCTGGTTGACGCCTGCGCGGGATACACTGACTGGAACCATTGGAGAGATTAGCAAGAAACTGTGAATGTAGTGCGCAACAACAGGACGCCATATTGGCTCAAGTTAGGCTAAAAAAAAACCGTGTGTGGGCCTTCTTTTCTTCGTGGCCATTTTGGCTCTGGAAAGACCACTTGTCTGGTCGACAGAGGGAGGAGTCTGGCATTTCTGGAAGTCGCGAAAAAAAAAAAAAAAAAAAAAAAAAACACAGCCAGGCAAAGCCAGTCAGCATCTTGGGAAGCGTAAAACCCGAGAGAAACGAGTGGGTTTTTTTTTATTCACGGTACAATTTTAATATTCTCCAGCGCAAGCGGTCTATGCAACAGAGGAGGCTGTGGACATGGTCGCGAAGGGCTTTAATTTGGGCTCGGGAAGCTGAAGCACACTGCAGCCCGAGCTCATAGCGTTTTTTCGGTGGGGATAAGCCATCTGTGATACACCAACCGGTGATTCTGTCGACTGCTAGCTCGCGTTAACCTAGCTTGCTAACCCTTCTCGAGAGTCCCGTTAGCTTGCGGCGAAAGGCAGCATCTTGGGTCGGAGCACGGGACGTGTCTGTGGATGCTGCTGCGGGTGCAATAATCTTCGCCAGTGGGGTACACACCCGAGGCAATGCTAAAAGGGGTGTTCTTCTTCCAACGAACGAGGAAATCTCCACGCCCTGGGGTCTCGTCTGTGGTTACGGCTTAGCCAGCCCACCAGGAGCGGAGCTCGGGAGAAGGTGGGGCCGAAGACTGACAGCCTGGGTCGCCAGCTAAATGCGGCTAACCGGCTAATTCGGTTTATTTTAGTGGCTATTTGTGTTCTCGTTAATTTTTGTTCTTTAGGGGTTTGAGTTAGCAGCTGCGTGTTTTCCCGACGCAGCAGTAACCTCACTTGACAAAGAAATTAAGCTGACATTGATTACTTCCAAACCCCGGTGGGTGGGATTTCTTTCGGAGAGCATCCCAGCTTGCCTAGATGACCATGGCGGACGACGACGTGCTGTTCGAGGATGTGTACGAGCTTTGCGAGGTGATCGGCAAGTGAGTATTTTCATGTTCGGATGGATTGCAGTCATATTGACACGTTCACCATATCTGTTTGAAACATGCTTATGTCTTGGCGCACAGGTGTACTAGGCGAAAGGTTAATTGGACGGGTGAGGTTGGATTTATACCATCTTCACTGGGTTTAAAGCTGCCACACTAGGGTGTATTTTCCTTGCCATTAATAGACACACGCTGACGGTGTAAACACATATGAGAAACAAAAGTTCAATGTTTGTGTAAAGCACACATATAAAAACTTTCTATTTCTGCTTTATGCATATTTGGATCAATGACATCACAAGAGGCACATACTTTAGAATAGGAAAGAGTGAGCGTGTGCTTCTACTAAGCCTTGTGTATTTTTTTTTTGCTATATTCTGCTTGGATCAGCATAAATTATTTACTAATACAGTGGCACTGCATACAGTTTGGGTTACAACTACTTTAGCTTACCCAAGCAACTTTTTTCTCCATTTTCCCCATATGTTTTTTATATATATACATATATATAAAAGTTTGACTCAAAATGATGTCAACTCTTTCTTTTGTTACAAAATATTAGCTGCAAAGGACTAGTATCTTGATTTGCAAACAATTCCTGCTTGTTTTACAGTTGACAAACAATGTTCAAAGTGGGTCTGATTGATTTTACAGGAAAGTCTGTCTAGTAGTTTAAAGATGAATGCACACACAAAGGCCAAGGGGTGAATAATGTTTCATGCAGGAAGAGGAGTTTACAAGCCTAAATTGGATCATTAGTCTGATAAGATCTTGACCTGCTGGTTCATCCTCTGCAGTATGTGTTTTTCTGTTTTTGCTTGTACCCTGTTGCCATTTATTGCTTTTAATGAGGTACACACTTTTTTTTTGTAAGTTTATGCATGAAATGCAACTAACCGGTTATCTTTTTTAGTTTTCTGAGCCCAAAGCAGCCTTTTGTGCCTTTGTCTTGAATAACCCTGAACAGACAAGTCCTTAAATTAGCAGTTTTCTCTCTTTATGGCGAGTATAGTAATACGAAACTGTCTCTCCTCTAGTTGCTGCTCACTGCTGGTCAGATGGCTGAAAGAAGGCAGCTATACTTTCCCTCTCACTTACGTGAAATGCAAATTTTGCTGCTTGCAAATATTTCCAGCATCTCTGCAGGCAGAACCCAAGAAGGTAGTAATTAGTGGTGACTGATTAATCTTCTATTATTAGCTTGCTATACTTGATACTTGATAAATTATTTGGTGCAGTAAGCACTGGAAAAGTACCTCTAAATTTAGTTGATAAAATTGAGAATAATTGCAACGCTAAAAAAATTGTAGTCATGTGTTTTAGGAGTAAATGTTTAAAATTAAAACAAGACACTCAATCATGTTCTACATATTTGTTATAAAGTTTGATTAACTTTTTTTTTTACAGTGGTCTAAGCTGCATTCCTCAAGGGCCAGAGTTCTGCAACGTTTACATGTCTCTCTGCTTCAGCACACCTGGCTCCAATATTAGCTCATTAGCAGAGCTCTAGAGCTTGACTGCATGCTAGGGAGGCAGTTTGGCCGTTTAATTCAAGTGTGCACGACAAGGGACACATCTAAAGGATGCAGGTCTCTGGCCCCCAAGGAATGCAGTTTGTGACCACTGACGTAGCGCTATCAGGTTTCGCTTTTCAGTTCTGTCCCTAGATTTTTACAAACTGAAAATTGCATCATTCTTCTTTTTTTTTTTCCACAAAAGAGAAACCAAAATCTCATTAGTCCCAGTTTAAAATTGATTTCAAGCCTTTTATGTAAGGAAAAATATCCGTTTTTCCAGCTTTATTCCCGATGACTAATTGCTGAATTTGTCCACCGCTATCCTGTTTTTGCAGGTCAAAGAGTCTGTAAAAAATATCTGAAGGAAAATGACAATAAATACTTTTATTTATGGTTTAATAAGGGTAAACTATGGATTGAGAACATTTATTGTCAAGGCTGAATAACTACATCTTCCAGGACTCTTTTATTGATAATGTGGCACAAGGGGAGAGGAGCCGCTACTTTTCTGGGTCATTTGAGAAGATAATAACCTCTGCATTTGGTGTACCAAATCAGAACTTTATACTGCACTATATGAAACCATAAACTGCATTACATTATTGTTTTTTGTTCACAGGGGTTAAGGGAATGATCTTATTATTTCTGACAAGTGGCTAAAAACCTTTAACTTTCTCTGTAAGTTAGAAAAAATGCATCCAGCACTCCTAATCTCAACAAGAAAACAACACAGAATGAACAAAATAGGAGAAATATCAATCCCATTTCTTCTTCTGAAGGACAGATGGTGGCCTTGCTTTTAAACGTCATACACATTGCTCTTAGAATCCTAAACAAAAAAATGATGTGTTTAGAAAAATGCCACGAAATTTAGAGTTTTTAGTATTGAATTTGTCAGCAGAAAGGAGGAACAGGGATGAAGGCACCCTTTAATAAAAGAGGTTAAGGGTACTGAAACCGGAAATGAATGTTTTTGTTCCATTTCCTCCTGCAAGCATCGAGGGATCCGGAAACTTCTCACTTTCGATTTGAGGGCCATGAAAAGGTTGTCAAAAAGACAAACCTGCACTTTTCTAAACTGGACCCAAAGACTTTATCTTATCTTGAATGTTGAATGTTTGAAATTAGTCAAACTAGTCTCATCACTTTTATTAAATGATAACTAGAAATGCAACAAACAGTTATGTTTATAATTAGTTATTCTAGTCATTAATTGATTAATCAAAAAAGGCACATTTTAAAGATTTTTCATTTGATCACTTAAGGTTTTTTTAAACAATACAATGCATAAATTAAAATATGCATATAAACAAATAACTCAATTCCATTTGAAATAAGAACATTTTATTGCCTGAAATGCAATAACAGAATTTCTTGTGTGTGTGTATTTAATTTATTTTAATTTATCTTTTTCTTTTACAGAATTTGAACTAAGTGAAGAGGAGTTCTGGGTAGAACATATTTACAAAGGAAAAAAAAAATTGAAATCCAAATGTGTATACATGTATTTTTATACAGTTTTGGCTTAATTACTGTGTGCTATTATTTCAGCAAATTGCCTTTTTTCTGGGTCTGAAAGCTCCAGTTACTGATTAATTGATATCTAAATTAGTTGACAATTATTTTGAATTATTTCCATTAATCGTTTCAACTTTAATGCTACGATCTCAATATCCTGGCAGTAGAGACGATATTTCATGGCAACACGTCCTAGCACTGCTAATCCAGCTCTGCTGCTTTTGCCACTATGACTGTGTGGTTAGAAAGCCATGTAGAGAGACGTTTGAGTCTCTGTTGTCTCTCCTCCCTGTTTATTTGATTGTTAGACTCTAGTGTGATGCTTTTAATTTCTTACGCATCTCTACAGTTGAGTAAATTCATCTGATTAAACAAGTTAAAGGTAGTACAAGTACAAGACGGTGGTATGGAGGACTAGAGTCCTGCCTGAAACTTTCTGTTTTGCATATTTCAGTGCTTATAGTTGAAATTTGTTGTTTCGACTGATCAATATGTACACAACATCTGCATAACCAGCTTAATGTGATCCAGGTGTTGTCACACAGTCCAGAACAATGAGTAGAGAAGGAGACTATGTCGTCATCTGAGGGCCATTTGAAGCTTTGCTAGAAAAAGTGAAATGTCAGATTAACGTCAAAGAAAAGAGCAGAAGATCCCTCTTATCCACTCAGTTCTCCTTTGGTGGATCAAGTGTGTTGAGCCCACAGAGTCTCAGGATGTGTTTCGGCTAGGAGGAGGGGATCACTTTTCCTCAGCAGAGGGATGAGGGGGAGCTGAGGGAGATCAATGGAGACAAGTGGAGCTGGGAATGTGATGGCCCTGAGGCTACGGATATAAATAATGCTGGGAGACACTGCAGCACTCCGCCTCGTTTTTATCTCGGGTTTTATTGACGCCGCCTATAGGTGGACGTTACGACAGGCGGAAAACGTTTAAAACGAAGCCAAGTCTCCCAGTACTGACATCTTTTTTGTTGAACAAGATTCCCAATTCTGAGACTCATCAAGTATAGATTAGGGCTGAAACGATTAATGAGATTAATTGTGATTAATCGGTTTACTAAAATGATTATCAACTCATTTGCCACTTTATTGTCAACTAAACAGACTTTAAAAAAAGGACATTTGCTGAAAGAACAAAATACTCAGAGAATTTCTCTTAATGTTAATCAATAATGCAAAAACGAATCAAGGAATCTATAAATGATCAAGAATTCACTAAAGGAATACTTTGTTATTGCATTTTAGTCAATATTTTTTTTCCCTTATTTAAAAAGGGAATTAATTATTTGGCATATTTTATTTCCAATATTGTATTAAAAATAGTGGTTAAATAAAGAATCTGCAGAATGTGGCAATTTTTAAAAAAATATGATTGATCGTCAGAATAATCGATTAGTGAAACAATCAAAAGTTGCAGCCCTACTTTAAATGAGATTAGGAATATAAACATTCACCACATGCTTATTGTGAGACTTCAGCTCCAGTGTTTGAAAGGCTTTGGGGTAATTTAATCAGTTTTATCTGCAATGATTGTGTTTGAATTGGGCTTTGCTTGTCGAGAAGCACTATTAGAGTTTTTATTTCCGCCCTGCGGCGCTCATTACTGCCAACAGTATTACACCGTGTGACTCAATCCAACCCAATGAAGTGATCAGTCCCCTGGCTTATTGTGATCTGGATGATAACAATAAAGTTTCTTGTGAATATTCTAGACCCTTAAAATCTCATTGTTTTGTAATTGTAGCAGCAGTGGCATTTTCTCATCAAAAACGTTTTTATTTGGGGGGGGGGTGGTTACGAGAAAGTCCAAGTATTAAAGTTGGAGAGGCGTCCGTTCCCCATTTGGCCACGCAGACACCTCGGTCTGCCGAGGCGTGTACAGCTGCAATTCCTGCTTAGATCAATAAAGGATTGCATTACTGTCTGGGTCATGTAGCCTTCCGCTTTGCAGGGGAACAAATCAACACAAACCCTCCTCCTTAAGCAAATAAATCAGATTCTGCTTGTCTTTCTTCGGCTTGAAATACTTACATATGAACAGTTTAATAGGGATTACAAATTCAATGATTTGGACAGTTATTTGCAAGGGGTTGCCCTTGATGCAAATTATGCCACATTTATCAGCAGCTTAGACTGGAGCTTGGTCCAAAGTTGCTTTTGAAAGGTCATAAATTTTCCCTCAAATTTTCCAAACTAGGTCTTGCATTACACTTTGTGGGTTTTTTAAAATGACTTTTCTCTACAAATTTATTTGAGAATTGCATTGCTTTTGTTTGTTTGTTTGTATATATGAGTTATAATAAAGGAATAAAACCCATGATGCTGAGAAGCATTAAGGAATTTCAGTATTTGCCCTGTAGCTGTTCTAGCACTTTCTACATCGTGTAGGAAGGCGCTGAAGTTGGTGAACCAAGGTGTGAAGATATTTGAGTCATCAAAACCGCTAAGTTAAGATAACTAAGTTGATTGCTATCAGTGGTCAAGTCTTAAATTAAACTAACTTTTAACAGAAATCCTGTGAGAAACTACAGAAAAAATGTTGGGATTTTTTTTGCTGCGGTTTATTCAACTTGTTTATTTAGATATAATAGATTTTTTTTCCCCCCATGAAGCAGACAAGTGATGCAATCCAAACATCAGGCCGCCACCTCGGCCTGATGTTTGCCAACTGCTGCCGTCGGTGGGATGTGGGTGTTTTGCGTGAGCCCACCAAGTGCAGCTGCAGTGATTTCAGTAATGGCATGTGCTCCCTTCACCCCGCCGCCTCTTTCCCCCAAACACTCAATCCCTAGGCTCATTTCTGCACATGTCTGTGCTGCCATCTTTGCGAGGGCACCTGGCTTCGTGACTTTATGAGGCTTGGGTGATTGGATAATTTATTTATTCCAGATGATGTGATGAGAAATACCGCTTTATTTATCGGATTAAATGGGCGTTTAAATCAACCCAGGTTTGAAATGAAGTTTTGATTTATGGGCCGTCAGGAGAGAAGAGGTGGCTGCAGGAGAAGCTGACGAGTTAATCCTCAATTGTGGTTATAGTGTTTATTAATATGCTAACAGTGCTTCCTGTGTGGTCTGGGACAATTATGGGGATTTTACTTCAGGATGGAAAAAGAAAATTATTAGCATTCGCTATTTCATTCTCTAAATATTTGGGTTTTCCTTCTTGATGTCCACTTCTCCTTCCTTACTCAACTTATTTACTTCATTTCCTATTTGTTTCTACCCTGTTTCCCTCCCTTCTTCTCTTCTTGTATCCTTTCCTATCTTATTTTGTTTTGTGCCATTCCTTCCTTACTTTCTTTCAGTCCTTGTGACCTTCCCTCCTTCTGTATTTCTTCTTTGTGTCATTCCTTGTGACTTTCTTTTTCCTTTCTTTTTTGGTGACCTTCCACACTGTTTTTTATCCATGCTTCCCTTCCTTCCCTGTCTCCTATCCTTTCATCCTTTCATGTGTCCTTTTTTTGCTTCTCTTTTTCTTTTTCTCTATCTTCCGTCCTCATCTTTTTTTTTCTCCTTGTGCCCTTCTTTTCAGCTTTTTTCATCTCCTTTCTTTCTTCCTCCCTCCCTGGTCTTTCTTTCATGTATAAGGCCTACCTTTTTCTCGGTACTATTTACTTCCTTTATTTTCTGTCTGCAAGTTTCCGTTATGAAAACTTTATCTCACTTGGCGCAATGTGTAAACATCATTAGCAGGATCAGACCCTGAGTTTGCTGAAAACATTGTTTATTTTCGGATACATTTTCAGAAGCAAATGCTGAAGCTACGAGACGTTTTGTGTTGAGAACGTTGCAGCAGCTTCTTAGACAAGTTAATCTTATGTTGGAGAAGTTAAGGCTGTCCTGTGTTTGGGAATAAATGTGTTTTGTTGTAAACCCAGTTTGGAATCCCTCATGCACCCTCCTCCCCGTCAAACACCTCCCAGCTCTTTAATAATAACAGGCAAACACAGCTGCTGCAGCACATAAACCCAGGAGGGCAAAGGTCAGGAGGAGGTCAGGTTCTCCCCGGGATTCCTGCTGACTTTGAGGGAAACCACGTTGTTTTCCAGACGAACGTCCAGATGCTCCCAGTGCTTGTTTTGGTCATAGCAGCAGATGTGAGCAAATCCACTGTTGCTCTCACACACTCACAGGTTTTCACACACAAATCCCTTATTTTAGGTTTCAGTTCAGAAGTGTTGTAAAGGTAGTAGTGACTGTTGCTCTGTTTTTTGTGTGTGTTTCTTTTAAGAAGTATGTATCAAAAAAAGCAAAATCTGTTTTGAATAAAGCCAAATACTACTTTGCATACCTCATCGTCCAGGGTGTGCATCTGATATTCTGTGTAGACTCTATTTACCACTTCCGCTGATATAAGCAGGTGTTTGGTGCTGGGATAAAATTAATTTCTAAAGAAATGAATTGGAGTAGTTTGAGATCTCTGGTCGTTTCTGTTTCATTGCTGCTTGTTTACATAGCGAGAAGTTAATGACTGAATCTGTTTGACAGGTTGTCTCTGATCTGCTGCTGCTGGCAGAAACCCTTTACCCTCCGTTTAACTCTAAAACACTCCAGCTGACTGCTAAGAGAGTCATTTTCTCCCCCTGACCGTTCTGATAAATTGTTGGGTAAACAATAATATTGTTGTTTTAAGATCATTTTCAATCACGATGACAAAATTATGCAAGTTTGCCCACTCAAAGACCAACAAACTTTAATTTTGTAAAAAAACACATCATACTTGAACTGGAAGACTTCCTAAATACCTCGAATTAAACACGACGAGCAAAAAACAAATAAAATGGATTATGTAGTCTCTGTAAAAAAATATAAACATCAGAATGGAAATTATTGATCTAATTTTAACATCATGTAATTGATTGTTTATTGCAACAGGCTATTGCAATAAGCAAAGTTGGGGTTATCCCTGCTGCTGATGCACTCCATACTTTTTCCTTCCACTGAACGTTCCATGTATACATTTTGATGAAGCTTTAGTTTCTATCATAGGATGCTCTTTAGGGTTCTTATTCATATCCAGGATGAATGACAACACATTTATGCTTATGAATATAAAATATTGATAAATGTTTATTATAATGAATGGAACAGGTTTATAAACAGTAGTGATATGTGTTTTTTGTTTGTTTCTGTTCTCCTACAATCTGCCATTGTTGGATACAACAGATGATTAGTGGTGCCAAACAACCGATCTGATAAACGTCGTGGTTGAAATCAAAACTTTAATGGATCTCAAATGCTCAATGATTTCCTTGATGAATCTTTTGGGGAAGTATTACCATTTCAACTAGTAATGAAGCTGATCTGGATGATTAATTATGAGTTTAACAGGAGATTCTTGCTTGGTTTTATGCCAGGATTACTCTCCATCCATCTTCCTATTGACTTCTCAAGGAAAAACATCTCAATGCTTGAAACCGACTTTACAATGTCTTCTGCCTTGGAAAAAGATTATGTGGGAAAAGTCTTACTTGCGCCGGTCTCTGTAATAAAGCTTTTATTTTAGACTTTACAGCTGCTCCGCACTATAATTCCCACTGGCACAAGCGCTGGAGGCTACGTAGCCTAGCTAACCGCGCTGCGAACAACCCGGAATGTTCTTAGAGACAACCCGCCAGTGTGTGTGTGTCTGTGTTTTTTACGTGGGATAGAGACACTTCACCATGTGTGACTTTGACTAATTTGGGCCGTTTGCGTTGCAGGGGTCCCTTCAGCGTGGTGAGGCGCTGCATCAACAGGGACACGGGACAGCAGTTCGCCGTAAAGATTGTGGATGTGGCCAGCTTCACCTCTAGCCCCGGCCTCAGCACAGAAGGTGAGAAAGCCAGCGGGAACGACTCCACGGTCGCTCAGGTTTAAGGAATATTTCCAACCAGAAAGGAAAATTTCAAACTGACTCTTTGGAATGATTTAAAAAAGAATAATTGTAGATTATTCCCTGTGCTGTTGCGTAAACTCACCCACCTGCCTCTCCTTGTGGGCTAAAACAACAGTTGGAGTAATCCACAAATACTCCTTGGCTTTGATATCAAACACAACGACCCACAGAGAGCGTATCATCATATTTTCACAGAAATAAATCAAGCAGAACGTCCCACAGATGAGGTTTATGTCAAAATGTTCGTTTTTGTGCGACAACGCATTTCACTGTGCAGGTTTGTCAACGAGGGAGATTAGAGCTAAGATCAGAGGTGTGTGTGTGGTTGTGTGCATGTTGGTGGCATCGTTGGCATCCATCATGTGCCATCTGCGACGCCCCAGCCAGAGATGAGCCCTGCAGCCAGTAACAGCAAGACAAGGAAATGAACTAAGGGGGCTGACATGGAAAAGGTTCACGATGAATGAATTCACCTGCAGTTTCCTACCTAAAATACAGATTATTTTACCAACTTCAGCCATGTTTGATTCATTCGAATGTCTGATTAGTTGGATGTTTTCTATTTCTAATTAATTTGATGGATGTAGATGTAAAAATTCTTAATGGTGATGAATTGAGATTTTTTTCTTTTTGCTAAGGAGGGTTTCTACAATTCTCTCTCCTTTTTGGTTCAGATGTGGTTTTCAAGCTGTTTGATCTGCTTTCAACAGACCAAAGATTATTTCATCAGGTAGTTTGTTTAATTCAGGCATGTGTGAAAGCTTTTCCGGACTGTGGTTGTAGACCAACAGAGAAAATTGTGATCGGGCTGAAAATATAGCTCTTAGTTTATTTAGAGTTGAACCCGGAAGCGGTTTGCTTCCAGTGGGAAAGAAACAATCTGTCCCACAAACCACAAAGAGAAGCTAACATCTCCAATATGTATAAATTAATGATGTGTGTGTGTGGGGGGGGGATCTAAAAGCTTTAAAATGGGTCTATACAAATATAGAAGGACATTGTAGTCCCTCCCTATCTGTCTTTTTTCATCTAATTCAAATTTAGTAATTAATTAATCATTAACTGGAGTATACAAACTCAGAAAAGGCCATTTGCTGAAAGAAAAACATACTCAGATCAGTAATTAAGCCTAAACTGCACCAAAATATCTACATTTTTCATTTTCTATTAAAAATATTTTCCTGAAGATATGTTCTATGTGTTTCTGATACTGAATAAAAAGAGACTTAAGTGATTTACGTTAAAAATCAGCAGAATGTTTTTATATTTTTATTTTTATTGATTGTCAGAATAATGGAGGGAGTTATCAGTATTAAAATAGTTTTTGTTTGCTGCCCTCATTCAAATGGGAATTAGAGATTGGTGGTGTTTTTTGTGATTAAATGTTAAATCGGTTTGCCATACTCACCTGCTGCAATTTGCTGACCAGGCGGTTTGGTCGTCGTTCAGTAAAGCAGTGAATCCTTCCTGTAGTCCTTTGTATGAAACATCCATTAAAGGCCATGATTGAAGCTTTTACTGTAAATCTACAATTGCTTTATTCCTCATATCAGCAGATGAAACGGCCAGATTGTCATCTGTGTCAAAATGAAGTTCAAAGCGAACATTACGTAACACGGTCTGGCCGAACCATCCGTGGAAGATTTGGAACGGGGCCAGAGGACGGCATCGGTTCCTTTCAGAGCACTCCAGGCCCCGCGCGGACATTAGGCCGCATTGTCGCTCTCGACAACGAATAATCAATGAGACGGCTAAGGATGAGCGTAGAGAGGAGGGGAGAAAATAATGGAAGAAAAGGGGCTCTGTAGTTGTGGGATGGGGGAACACAGTTTCTCTGTCTGTTGCATAACGTCGCTGCTCCGTTACGACACAGACAGCCAGGAAGTGTAGTGTGTAAATGGGGGGTTTTATGGACTCAACAGGAGCACATTGTCAGATTGTTATTGCAGTTCCAATCCGTCATAACCGCTTCACTCAATGAAATGTAATTTATCGCCCTCTGGTGGTGACATAGGGCAGTGACAGATTTGTTAGGTGGACTATTTGATGAATAGTCCACCTATTCATCAATAGGTGAATAGGTCCATGATGTAAAATGGAAATCATTTTACATCATTTCCAGCCTTTAATCTCAGCTTTTCTAATAAGACTAATAATTGAAGTGAACTTTGATCTTTAATTTCTCTCTCCCAGATCTGAAGCGAGAGGCCAGCATCTGCCACATGCTCAAGCACCCCCACATCGTGGAGCTGCTGGAGACCTACAGCTCTGACGGCATGCTCTACATGGTCTTTGAATTGTAAGGTTTGCTTTAATCAAAACGCCAACTCTGACAAAGCAGTGGACAGCTTTTTCAAAACCCTAATAGATCCGTATGTTATTACAGATATGAGTTATGGTTAGTGGGACTGTACATGTATGAGTCATGAACATTCCGCTTAGACATGCACCAATAAAAGCCACAAACCATGCTAATTCTGCTAACTGAGTACAATTAAGTGGTGGTTGTCATTTCCCTGTACAAAAACAAGCTGTACGTTGTGCCATTTATACAGCTGGTGGCAAGCTTGGCAAACCACAGGAACAAAACATTTAACACACTTGCACAACTCAAGATTCAGATAAGAGGTTCTGTCAATAGATTAACTTGATTCAAACTTGACTGATGAGGTTTTATTACAGCAGAAAGGCTAACATTTGGTTTCTTAATAGAGCTGTTTTAACAAGTTGGCATAATATACACTGCTCAAAAAAATAAAGGGAACACTTAACACAATATAACTCCAAGTAAATCAAACTTCTGTGAAATCAAACTGTCCACTTAGGAAGCAACACTGATTGACAATCAATGTCACCTGCTGTTGTGCAAATGGAACTTTGTACAGAACAAAGTATTCAATGAGAATATTTCTTTCATTCAGATCTAGGATGTGTTATTTGAGTGTTCCCTTTATTTTTTTGAGCAGTATACTAATCTGGACTGGATTGCATTGCAACTGGGATTGAATTTCAATCCGTCTATAAGGATGAATTAAATATTTCTGTATCTAAATTCGAGCTGCTGTCCAGTTTTTGGCAGTAATAATTTTTTTTTTTTTTCAGAAAAATTAAGTGATATAAAAAAATTCTTACACATTTTAATATTCAGTAAAGGTGTCTAATTCCTGTATTTTGTTCAGGCAATAAATTAAAAATATTCCTAAGTTTTCCAACATTAAAAAGATTGTGGAAGTTGTTTAAATTATGAACCTTGCAGAAACCTTGTACTAGAACGCTTATTTTTATCTTTCCTTATTGCACTGATGAATGTTTCCTTTCTGTCCCAGCATGGATGGCGCTGACCTGTGTTTTGAAATTGTTAAGAGGGCCGATGCAGGGTTTGTCTACAGCGAAGCTGTGGCCAGGTAGGACACAAGAAATTATTGCACTTAAAATAAAATAAAGTGTGTGGGTGCCCTAAATAAGTCCCTCGCTGCTTCTCTTTCTGCTTTTTTCCCCCATGCAGCCACTACATGAGGCAGATATTGGAGGCCCTGAGGTACTGCCATGACAACAATGTGATTCATCGAGATGTAAAGGTGAGATTTAGTCACCGGGTAAATCCAAATGAGAGAAATACGGTGCTGAAACTGCAAACAATCCTCTTGGGTAAAATCAAATGACTGCTGCCAATTTTGACCTGATGTTGATCTACACATTCTTAGGTTAAATAAAAGCTTTACACCAATGACTAATATCTGCTCTATAGGGTAGGTTGACATTGAGTTTTTTGGGGGGTTAAAACAATTTTAAAGTTTGAAGTATTTGCAAATAATTCAAAGTGAAATATTAGCATATATTATTAACTTTTTTTCAGCCCTCCTTTATTTTGATACCTCTAAATAAAAGTTCCTTTAGATGTCACCTTAATAGTCAGTGAAGTCTATGTGTAATTTAATATTGGAATAAATGCATAGTAAATAATTGATTTTATTGATTAATTTAATTTTCTGTTTTTGAAGATTTAAGTTTAGGAAAATTAACCAGCGCACTTCTTGGGTGTCCATAGTTCAGAGTGATGTTAGCTCACCCAAAATCTTTTTTGGCAAGCATGTTTCACACCTTCTCTTTGTTTTTTCTTTGAATTCAATTAAACTCACAGGATGAAATAAAAGCAAGTATTTAAAAAGTATGTTCTTTTATAATTGTTTTATGGAAAAAAGTGAGAATTGGAAATCAAATTTTGTATTAAAAAGATTTGACATTTTATTTTTAAACCATATCACTCAGCCCTACGAATAACCCTGGAACTTGTTGCTCTTTTTCCTTTTTTATTTTCTTCAGTTTTATGAATACTTTTATGAGGCTCCTTTTTGATGCCGGTTGAAGTTTTATTTTAGTAAGAATGCTTTTTTAAAAATGTTTTATCATAGGTAGTCATATTTTTCCATTTTAAATAGTGAATATAAGTGGGAGACAACTTGTCTTGAAAAATACAATGAAACAACAAAAACACTGTCTCATACATTCTTGGGTAAAAGCTTTTAAAAAGACCAGTATGAATGATCTAACAGTTATACAGCCAAAAGAAAACAAGATATTGTTAAAAAAAATCAAAAGTTCTGTTTCAGCTTCAATGTGGCTTGGCATTCTGCCTTCTTGACTATCTTACGATCACTGAAGACCAGCAGGAGGAAGTGTAGTTGCTTCTGTGCGACGGAGAGTGGAGTTGATGACACAGAAGCTGGTTCTAGGTGTGAGTGAAGGATTGTTGAGGGCTTGTCCGGGTGTAGCCAGCGGTGCGGACCCTCGTCTGTAATCTATGGTAGAGCTGTTCACTGTAACATCTTGAAGGTATTGACAATGGTTGCAGAGCCGGTGTCCAAGAACCCGCAGAGCGGTTCTGCGCACTGAGCCGGACAACAGAAAGTACATGACTGGGTCCAAGCAGCTATTAAAGGTGGACAACAGGAGTATGATCTCGTTGATGCTGCTCACCATCCCCAGGTATGTGCAGGATGCATTGGAATTTATTTGGGACTGGATGTACACCGGACGGAAGATGTGGTAGGGCGCAAAGCAGACAGTGAACAGAAAGAGGACAAAGAAGGACTTCTTGGCGGTTCTTTTGTACTTGGATGCATTGGGAAGCTCTGGCTTCTTCTGTGACAGCTGAAGCAACCTTGAGGCGATTTTGGCGTGGGAGATGACCATCATGACGAAAACCAGCCAGAACAACACCACTAACATTGCATTGAGGTAAGCCTTCCAGGTGACATTGCGGCGCTGCCTGTACTCAAAGCACTGGCCGTTGAAGTCTTTGTCCTCCTTTGTCACGGCCATCACCATCGTCCCGATCAGAAAGATACTCCATATGGTTCCACACACCACCCAGCTCCAGAGCTGCTTATATCCACAGAGCCTCCCCCACAAGCTCCTCCTAGCCCTGCCTCTCCCTCGCAGCCTCACGTACCGATCCAGGCTGATGAGTCCCAGCAGCAAAATGCTTGTGTACATGTTCATGTAGAAACCGTTCCCCACCAGCCTGCAGGCCACTGTCCCCAGCACCCAGCGGTCTCCGTTGAGGTGATGGAACACCCTGAACGGCAGGCACGCCAGGAGGACCAGGTCGGCCACAGCGCAGTTGATGAGGAACACCCGCACTGAGTTGTGCTTGGAGTGGAGAAAGAGGAACACCCACAGAGCGAACAGGTTCCCCACAAGCCCCAGGACAAAGAAGAGCGAGTAGAAAACCGCGAGCGGCAAACGGAGTGAGGCGTTGTCCAACGTACAGTTTGGTTCAATTGTGGCATTGGGAGAAGAATACGGAGTGATTCTTGACATGAAGGACAACACTGATGGAGATGCAGTAGAAAAGGAAGCGTTTGGCGGTACAGAACCCGCAGCGAACGGTAGCAAGGTCATGGTGTGTCAATTCTGTTGAATTCAATGATGTTCAGCAACACGATCTGCAAAGGAAAACATTTTTACTTGTACAGAAAAATAAATCAGCTACAGACTTATGACACTATGAAACCAATGTGCAGACAGGTGAGTAATATGTCAGCTGGATTTCCAAAGTTCACTCTAATTCTCTCATGACAAGGTTAACCATTTCTGACATTAAAAAGGGACAGCACCCTGCAAACATTGACCTCCAAATACACATTTTCATAAAGTCACTCAGTTTGAGTCAGTCTTCTTGAATCTGGTGTTTTATCTAAGACTCATTTGAAAGTGTGCAAATGAAAAATGGATGTTAATTTGACGCTAGACTAGAATAGAAGCCAAACACTCACCATTAATCCTCCTCTCAAGCAAAGCTTAGCTCAGCTGTGGTTTTCGGATGCCACAGGACATATTTAGATGTGCAGCTGGAGAGGTCCCTCAGACATTTTCCTCCATCGATTACTTAAAAAAAAGCAACAACAAAAAAATCCCTCCACCAGAACAGACTTGGCATGCAAACCGAATAGAAACTGCTGTTGAGTTCTCACTGTCTTTACCTTTAGCTGCAGTCTTTAAATGAGTCACTGCAGCAGCATATTTGTTGCTTTCCCTTCGCCCTATCACCAATCTGATTGTACATCTGTCAGTCCTCTCGTCACTGCCTCTTTTCCTCTTTCGCTCTTTCTGCTTTTCTTTATCTTGCAAAATCTGTCGGCATTGTCCACACCCCCTATTCCCCCTGTGCTACCAAAAGATACAATACGTACAGGAAGTAAAACCCACCACGACTCTGTCTCCAGGTTTTCTTTCATATGATGCTTTTTCTATGCATTTCATTTCAATGCTATCAGTTGTATGAACTGGGACTGTCTTATATTATCTGGTTGCAACTGCAGGCAAAAACATCAACAGTGCAGTTTTTAAAGAAGTTGTATAAAATGAACATTTAAAATATAGGGAAGTGAGTGAGTTTACTCTTTGCAGTCTTGAGCGTATTTAGAACTCAAATATAACTCGGAACTGCTTCCTTGCGATACTTTTTCTGCATTTTCTTTAGTGTGCTTTTTTCTAGTGAGATTAGGAACTCTACTTTCCACGTGCCAGAGGTTAGAAGGGAGTAATTCCATGCACATAGTGATGTTACAAGGCAAAACAAATATTTCAGTGTATAAATACTACCAGTACTTGCTCTCATGGTGAATTTATTGTGCATCCTAATCCACACAGGATCAAAATTTTAAATCAAACTCCTACAAATATTTGGCTAAATGATTTTTGTATAAGTCACCAAGATTTTGGCATAGTTTTGCTGGATATTTGACCACCTTGCATAGCAGAAATTGGTTGAGTAGATGTGATCGACCACTGTATATGCCTAAACAATAGAGGTAAGACTTGGAAGACCAGTATAGAATCTTACTTTTGCCCATTTTTTAACCATTCTGAAACTAGTTTTGTATTTTTGTGTTCATTAAAAAAGGTTATCCAAAAACCACCACGGATGAAGTTAACAGTAAACCACTGAAATACCAAAGTCAGGGTTCTGATTAAAAGGAAACATCAACTCCAAAACACCGTTTACGTAGTCTGACATTTGCGGTTGATCACGACTACGAGCCAAGTGCCTGCCGTAAAACAATTTTTATTTTGTCATGATGATAAAAGCATCGAGTCAAGATGAGGGTTTAACACATTTAAACATTGTAGCGTCTCACAGGTACAGTTGTACACAACACACAAAACTAATTTTGATTGGCTAAAACGGAGCATATGAATTTCTGATGGAGCTAACTAAATACAGCATGCATGTTTCAAGACTGTGCTTGGTTGCTATGAGGATTTTATATTTATCTCAAAATAGGGAAAGTGAGAAATTAGGAATTAACACTGTCACACTTCAGGTGTTTTGTAGCACTTGAGTGTAGATGTAGCCATTTGTTAAAACTGAAGTGTGATGGGAACGTCTGCTTCTACAAGGCCACTATTTACATCAGCTTGGGAACTTGTAGCCCTAACTTTTAAAGTCAGTTTGACACATTGAAACCTGCATATATTTGTTCTGTTAATAATTTGAATTTTGACAAAATCTCACTGTTGAAATTGTAATGAGCCCCTTGCAGTTCATAGTGTTTAACCCAGACCTCATGCTAAAACACGGCATTATTGGAGATCCATTTGATCGCATCTTGACCTCAACATGGTGCATCATCTGGTTTAAAAGGGCATCATGGTAGCATTATGTCTATGCACAATCCTCATTTTGTCATTGTGAAACTAAGGTGCAAAGCATTTGATCACGTAAGAAAAACACTTCTGCACAGAGCCAGAAATGCAATGCTCTGCAGGTTGCAGTGAGCTAGTAAGAAAAATTTGGTTTGTTACTTTCAGGGTTTTTTTTGTTTGTGTTTTATTAATCCATGGTCTTATTTAACCTCTCTGTAGTTTGACTTGTCTTCATTTTCATTCTCTTTGATGTGTTTCTTGTCTTCCTCTGCAGCCTCATTGTGTGCTTTTGGCTTCAAAAGAGAACTCTGCTCCCGTGAAGCTGGGAGGATTTGGAGTGGCAATCCAGCTGGGAGAGTCTGGTTTAGTAGCTGGAGGTACAGATCATCACGCCTCACCGTTGATGTCCACACGCTTAAAAAAATCACAAAAAATAATAAGTTCAGAGCTTATTTGAGATACACATACACACAGTTAAAGTAGACATATTAACAGTTTATAACCCCATAATCAAGCCTTTTTTAAGAGTAAGCTGAAATCGAAACAGAAGTATCACTAGTGCAAATTTAGCAGTCGTGACTTATTTCCAGTTGTGGTCTGAATTTATGTTTAGTCATGATGATGCTTGATGCTGATATAACTTTTGTTTTTAATTGTTCTATTGAGGGTGGAATAATTAGACGACAGACAACTTGTGATTTAATGAATTATTCTGAATTTTCTCTTTTTACTACATGGACAAATTCATAGATAAAGGCTCAAAAATGTACATACACCCTGACTAATATTTGATCGTCAGCTGTACACTTTTGTAGCTTGTGGTGCATTTCTAAGTTCAGAACTAATGTAGCTCTTTTCAAGTGGCTCGTTTCCTGGCACAGGAAGTAGCCCCCAAATTTAAACGGAGATAAAGTTGGGTTTTCAGTTCAACTTTTAATCGTTTGACGCTAAACTGTCAATTTTTTTTTTTAAATAAAATTGGTATGAATGATCAGAACTGACTACTGCTGTAACACCAATGTTTCAAAAACCTAAACTTTGAATTTGGTAACAACTGCACAATGATTCTCAACACTGTCAACTAGTTTAGAAATGGGAAATCAATATGGCAAAATGAAAATATTGTGTCTGTACCAAGAAACCCTTATTAAAATACCTGAAGCTTGTAAATGGCTATAATACTTGAGCTGCAACTTGCTTTCATTCTAAACAATATGCATTTTAATTTCATTGTAATTGATCACATTTGGCTGATTAAAAACTTCTGCAAATGTAAATTTTCCTGCTGGGGAAAAAAACATCTCTGCATCTCAATCTCCTCCCCTTCCTTTTCATCTTTAAACTGAGCGATTCAACTTTTCTGAAGTGAACCAGACAGGAAAACTGAAGTTGCTCATTTTGTTATGCTAGTGTGGTTAACGTGGTCTTTAAAGCGAAGCACCTCTCTTCAGAGAAACGAGCATTGCATTTTCTATCTCAACACAGGCTAACTAAACCCAACCAGTCGATTTGTTGCAGCTGTTGCACTTTCACATCCTCTACAGTTGTTATCTCTTCACAACCTCTGCCTCTGATTTCATTTAAACTCGATTCCTCGTGGCTGTGTTTTATTGCGCTGTGTCTTTCCCTCCCATCATCAGGTCGGGTCGGCACGCCTCACTTCATGGCCCCGGAGGTGGTGAAGAGAGAACCGTACGGTAAACCCGTGGATGTGTGGGGCTGTGGGGTCATCCTCTTCATCCTGCTCTCTGGCTGCCTGCCTTTTTACGGCACCAAGGAGCGCCTGTTTGAGGCCATCATTAAGGGCAAATACAAGGTAATGCATCAATGTTCAAAACTTTTGAAAATGTCATAAACAAATATTCACACTAATAGACATTAAAGTTGCACAAATCACTGGCCTACCATTATTTTGCTCATTGTCCCTTAGCTATTCAAATATGTCACTTGAGGAGCCCAAGGCGTGATTTGGTTTTGTCATGTCTAATAAAAAAGCACATTAGAAGACAGATCAAAGCTGCAGTGCAAAGCAACATCTGTTGGAATGATGAAACTAGAGGCCAAATGTTTAACCTAGTCCTAACCTTACCCACTCCGCTGTGGAACTGTCTGGCTTTCTTGGTCAAAGTGGGCAAAATTGTTTGATTCAGCTGTGAAATAAAAATCTGAAAATTGTGGTGTGTCTTTGCATTCAGTCTCCCATCACTACCTTGTTCATTTCTAAAGATCTCAGAGTGGTAGGAGATCTTCTTTAAAACATCACTTTAAGTTTTTTTTATCTATATTTTGGTCTGGACCTTGACTAGGCCATTCCCACACAGTTCTACAGTTAACCAAAGCAGCTCTAGCTCTGTTTCTAGGGTTGCTATAGGGTGAAGCTTTGCTTCCGTCTGTATTTGGACATAACACTGACCATAATGCAACCACCATCACGATTTCATAATCGTGGTGGCGATTATGAAAGGCAACTTGTTCTGTTTTTCACCATATGAGGCCAAAATCATGATCATCTGAGCAGGCTACCTTCTTTCGCATTTTTATGTTTTTTTTAATATGTCCCTTGCGGTGAACAAGACTTCTTCTTATTGCTTTCTTCTAAGAGTCGCAAACGTTTTCAAAATCGACTTTTTTTTTTCTTGTCTCGGCGACAAGTTTCAGGTGATTCTGAACATGTTTGTGCAGATGAACCCTCGCCAGTGGGCTCACATCTCTGAGAGCGCCAAGGACCTGGTGAGGCGCATGCTGATGCTGGACCCTGCAGAGAGAATCACAGTCTACGAGGCCCTGAACCACCCCTGGCTGAAAGTGAGCCACAAACACACACACAGCTCCTTGTACAACTGGTGTTAAAAATGTTTTTAAATCAGCATCTCCAAAATAAGAATAAGGCAGAAGGAGGAAAGGTTAGCTTTTCACAGTCACCTTTGGGTTCTTTTTGATGCTGACTCGAAAAGCACTTCCTCTCGCTCAAAACCACAGCGCTGCTTTCACATCCGTATGGCTGCAGCCTCATCTGCTTTTTCTCTGCGTGTTTCCAACTCTAGGAGAGGGACAGGTACGCCTACAAGATCCACCTGCCGGAGACGGTGGAGCAGCTGAGGAAGTTCAACGCCAGGAGGAAGCTGAAGGTCAGCAGACTGCTGATTTTGAAGCCCGGATTAGAAACTAGCAGGATCAGCATGATTGGTGATAAGAGGAATTGACACCGCTGCTGTTCTGTGCAGCTGCCTTCAATAACCCACATTTTGATTCTTGGCAAAAGCTTTTCTCTGAAAGAGTTAAAAAAAAAAAAGTACACCCTCTTGAGGTTTCATACACCACACACACACGAGGGTCTGCTCAGGTTTCACGTAAAACCCGTTTGATCTGCCGTCTATTTCCCAGGGTGCAGTGCTGGCTGCTGTTTCCAGCCACAAATTTAACTCCTACTATGGGGACCCTCCAGAGGAGCTCCATGACTTCTCAGATGACCCCACCTCCTCAGGTAAACCACACACAGCAAATGTCGCCACCTCGTCTCTGAACGTTCTCGTTCTCCCCATCATATACACACCAATGTGTGCAGTAAATAAAAACAAAACATCAATGTTTACACTTCTGGTTTCTGCCCTGGTGTGACTGTCAGCTGTAGCAGCAGAACTTCCCAGTTTTAATGGAAACATATATATTGCAACACAGCCTCACTTCTCTGTCTCTGCCTCTGACTTTCACTTCCTGCAATAAGAAGACTCTATATTGGCATATTGAAACCTTGCGTGTGTGTGTTCACATCCTGCAACAAAGAGCAGGCGTGTTTTAGTGTTGCCTGATGAATGGCTCAGCCAGACAAACTAAAAGCATCAAACACGTCCGTCCTGCTGAGGTTGGCACTCTGTAGCAACCACACTTCCTTGAGGTTTATTTTAGCTCCTGCAGAGCTTTAGACAGGTTGACCCGCTCTAGATCCCTCTGTTTTCCCTCAAACTCTAAATCCACATTTTGCAGCAAACTTCCTCTAATTTTAGCCTCTCTTTTTGTGGTGTTCTGTTTTTTTTCTGCTCTGCTGTCTGTAGGACTGCTAGCTGCTGAAAGTACGTATCCCCCTCCTACCCATGCTTAGAGTGTTCTCATAGCACCACTTTGCATTATAGATGCATTTTCCTTCATGTTGGTGTTGAATGATGCAAACACTAACTCCATCCTCCTGTGTCTCCCTCAGCGTTTATTTTTCTGTCTCCCTTTTGAGAAATCTGATGTAACCTTTTTTCTTTGATTCCAAATGCTTTCCCTCTGAACCATAAAGATGATTTGCTGTTTACACGCATCTTTAGAAAAACTTTTAAGAACAGTATTCATCAGTATAGATATGAATTCGCTTTATATTAATCTTGTGATGCATGTAAACACACATGTAAAATGTTTTCATACTGTTATTAATGAGTAAATTTGCATGCTTGCTCCTGCTGTATTTTTGTTTTTGCCTAAAATGCAACCCTGGCGCTACTTCATTAAATTAGACTTCTTTATATCCTCTCTTCAGCTGCATTTTGTGCTAAATTGTATTGTAAATGTGGGGAAAATGTTGATCTAACCATTTAACAGAACTACTTTAATTTATTTTTTGTTTTACTTCGTTCCATTTAACATCATCCATTATGATGCCACCTTTAAGCTGAGTTAATATATGTGACTGGATACATTTTAAAATAATTACTCTTTTGGTGCTTCGGATATAGCATCTTGTAAAAAGTATTCATACTTCTGGAACTTTTGCACAAAGTTTTTGCACATAGAGGTCAGAGGTTAGCAACCTTTGCAATTTAAAAGTCACTTTTGACCTCACTGCTAGAAAGTGAAATTTGTTTGTAGGTGCAAAAAAGGAAGATATTTTCAAGTTGACCTAAAATGCTTGGTTCATCATAGCGAGAAAAAAAAGACAGCTGATTGAACTTTTTCCATAAATATAGAAAATGAACTAATATCCATAGCCCATTTAACATAAAGCACATAGTTTGAAGATATTTTTAAAGGCTTCTGTTGGTATTTTATGCTTGAAAACATACAACATAAAATAACTTCTAAAATTAAATTCTCTTATTGCTTTCACTATTAAAAACACTTCTTCTTTGGTTTTATGAGTCACACGCGATCATTACGTTGCAGAAAATGACCTAAGCCGAAAGGCCAAGCAAGCAGACCATTAGAGAAGCAAACAAGAGAAAATTTGAGCTTGAATTCAGAAGTATTTAGAAGGAATTATTTCTTGTTACCAGTTTGTCATACAAAAACAGTTTTATATGACAGTTTTTAATACATTAATGCGATAAAGGTTCAAGGTGTGTGAATACTATTTGATGTAACTAGCTGCTCTGTGCAGTTTAAGGTGTATCTTAGAGGGTGTGTTCCAGAATCCATATATCAGATCCCAACTCTTTCCTGATTTATTTTCCACATATTTTTCTTGAGTGCCCCTCACCCAAACTGTGATTTTTTTGAAGTGACTTTCCTCTGACTTTTCTATTGATGCCATGTACCGCTGTTTCTCTGGTTTTGCTGCATGTATGGGCGATGCAGCAGGTACTTGGGGGTTAAATAGTTTTGTGTGTGTTTTTCTGTGTTATGACTCCTTTTGTGCATTTTTTTTGGTGTGGCACTTTTTTTCTTTTGCTCGTTTGTAGATGTTGTTGCAACCTTTGTGTCTGTGACTAGATGTTTGGTGTTTTCGTGTTTGTCTAGTGCTGAATGCTCTGTGTCTTTGTGAATATGTTTGGCTACAGTCAGGATGATGGTATAATGTGTGCATGCATGTGTGCTCAGGGGCAGTATCGCAGGTTTTGGACAGTTTAGAGGAGATTCATGCGTTGACGGACTGCAGTGAGAAAGACATGGACTTCCTGCACAGCGTCTTCCAGGATCAGCACCTCCACACCCTGTTAGATGTGAGTTAATCTCAACCTTTTTCCTCTGTAATATCAAAACTGTCCACTAGATGTCAGAATCAATCAGGAATATGTTTAAGTTGTTGCTTTTGTTGCTATGCTTGGGCTGTATTGTCATCATTATATTTTTCAGCTGTATGACAAAATCAATACCAGGTCGTCCCCTCAGATTAGAAACCCTCCAAGTGACGGAGTGCAGAGAGCCAAAGAGGTGAGGCAGTTGATTTTCACACACTACCCATTTTATTATCTAAATGCTACAAAATAACACACCTAATGTCTGCGCAGGTACTGGAAACCATTGCCTGTTACCCGGAGAACATGGAAGCCAAGGAGCTCAGGAGGATCCTCACGCAGCCGCACTTCATGGTGGGATCATCTAGTACAACATCCACTCCTAATTCTCAAAGATCCATGTTGCGTTGAGTGTGGGCTTATTGGTGTGTGTTACTGCGACCCGGTGTGTCAGACGCCAAGGCTATATGGACAATCCACAGAAAGCTGCTTAGCACCTGAGCTTGGCGAAGCCCCAGTGGGTGATAGACGCATGCAGAGGAAGCGACGCACAGAGCGAGTCATTCGGCGCTCTGCTGTAAACCTGAACACGGTGTGGTTACGTTTTTAGGTTTGCTGTCAGAACCGCCGTGATAAACGGGATACTATTGTAGGGCTTGAACAGACCTGAGGCGGACACTGTTGAGGCTGGAATCTGTGAAGAAATCAAGGTAGTAAAATGGCTTAGTGGCTTGTTTTTAACTGTTTATTCAGTTGTGTAGATATGTGGTTTATTTTTGTAAACTGTAAGGCTAATGGTTGTATTACGCTGCTGTAGTGGCATCATAAGGTGTGTCCCTGTGCTGATCCAGTGTGTGACACTTACCATAGCCGTCACGCTTCGGATTTGGTTCAATCCAATTAGGCCGCTCTGCTCTCTGACCCGAACAGACTCGGATTGTCATCCCGACAGACATTTTACCTCTGTTGCTAGCAGAGTGAATGCAAAAGGATTTAAAGTGGCAGCACGAGGAAAAACATGCCTCTGCTAATGTTAGGATCTCTGATTTCTCATTGACGTAGTGAGGGAAACGGCTATGACTTGGAATATCTGGTTGTTACTCTGCGATCTCAGCCTTTTGGATGATCTCTGCCCACCCAGGCTCTGCTGCAGACCCATGATGTGGTGGCGCACGAGGTTTACAGCGATGAGGCTCTGAGGGTCACCCCGCCACCCACTTCTCCTTACCTGAACGGAGACTCCCCAGACAGCACCAACGGGGACATGGACCTGGAGAATGTTACCAGAGTCCGGCTGGTCCAGTTCCAGAAAAACACTGACGAGCCAATGGTTTGTAAACAGAGAAACACATGTTTTCTGTTTCATCAATATGATCTCCTGTTATTGACCTCTGTTCCTCTTCTTGTTGTAGGGCATTACTCTTAAAATGAATGACCTCAACCACTGTATTGTGGCACGTATCATGCATGGTGGAATGATTCACAGACAAGGTATGTGCTCATTAGAGTTTATCTAAGTCTTTTCAATCTGGATCTATTTTAATTGCGTTTCTTTTTCAGGGACACTTCATGTTGGAGATGAGATTCGAGAGATCAATGGCATCAGCGTAGCCAATCAGACGGTAGAACAGCTGCAGAAGATGCTGGTACGTCACATCACCCAAGTAAAAAATTTAAAACGGTATTTGTCCAGCATGAACTATAGAATGACGTGAGTTTTTTTTTTAGCACTACGTGTTAGAGAAAATCATTTTCTGTGAGAGTAATTCATAAGCACCACAAAATTTCTTGGTAAGAGAAAAATTTCTGTAAATTGTTCAGATAAATTTTAGAAAACACATGTCTTAGTCCCAGAAAATTAATTAGTAGTTTTATCAAACCTCCTAGAAAGTTTGAGGTAGGTTGTACCTCCAGGCAAAACTAACAGTAGTTAGCGGTTAGCCTACGTGTTACGTAGTGCTACCAAGATGCGGATTTCCATATCTCAGTGATGATAGTTTTGTCTTGTGGGTTAATGTTGAAATAATGTAATCTGATCTCAACAGAGGGAAATGAGAGGCAGCATCACTTTTAAGATTGTACCCAGTTACCGCTCCCAGTCGGTCTCATGCGAGGTACGGCAGACAGAATTAAGGTTTTCTTTCTTATGTCCCGATGGGGAAATAATTAGTTCTTTTTGATTTGCTGTTGCAGAAGGAGTCGCCAGATTTGTCTCGCCAGTCACCTGCAAACGGTCATGCTAGTGTCACCAGCTCCATCCTGGTATATTTGACTGTCATTTTCTCTCTTTAAACATGTTTTATTTTAGAAGGATACAACACCTTATGAGAAAAGTGTATCAAAAATAAAAGCATACATTATCTGACAGCATATTTTCGTTCCCTCTCAGGATTTGCCTTCGACGATTCAGCCCAAAGGCCGTCAGGTGAAACTCGCTGTTCTATCTCAGCATAGCTGCACTCTAGTCTGTCGGTTCCTCTCCTTGCCTTTCAAATCGCAATTTTTGTAAATGTGTACACAAGGCGGGCTACTTTGACTGTATTCCAACATCACACACACATACGTATAAAATGCAGTATGGATATTTGTACATAACATCCTCTTATGGGTCCCCATCACACTTCTTTTGTTTATGAGCGTCAATTTTCTTTTTCTACTGCATGATACATGTGTGTGTGATGCTCTCAACCCCTTAGATCTCCAGACCTGCCATCAAGGACAAATTGTCCATCAAGGTAAGAAGTAAAACCAAGTGGATCCTCCCCCCCCCCCACCGTTTTTTTGTAGAAGTAGATCCCAGGCCCCATTTCACACTGCACAGTTTGGTACGTCATCACAGTGTTGTTCTGATCCCGTGCTGCTTCTCAAACCTTCACTAGTGGTCGTGATAGGCCACAAACAATTGGTGCACACACCATCAATCCAAACGGACACATCCGCAGGCAAAGACGCAGAACAGCTCTTCGTACAATCATCTCTGTCCATGTGTGCGCTTCCTGCTTCGGCTTATATACACCTGAGCTTCCAGTAGCTTTCTTTCTTCTTAACAATTTTGCAGTTCTTTTTTTTTGTTTGTTTTTATATGAGCAGCTTTGCAAATCCTCTTCTCTCATGGCTGCAGGACCATTCTGTGCCACATCAGTGGGTAAAACACTCGGTTTTCTCTGTGTTGCGCCCGCAGATTTACGTACGCGCTCAGTTTGAGTACGACCCGGCGAAGGATGACCTTATCCCTTGTAAGGAGGCGGGCATTCGCTTCCGCGTTGGCGATATCATCCAGATCATCTCCAAGGACGACCACAACTGGTGGCAGGGAAAGCTGGAAAACACCAAGAACGGCACGGCCGGCCTCATCCCCTCGCCTGAGCTGCAAGAGTGGTGAGAACAATTTTTTTTAAAAAGCGTCTCAGAAATTCTTTAAAGAAGATGTTTAAAATATGTAGATATACATTTTTGTTAAAGTTGCGTTGCTTTTGTGTCTTCAGGCGTGTAGCGTGCATAGCGATGGAGAAAACCAAGCAGGAGCAGCAGGCCAGCTGCACCTGGTTTGGCAAAAAGAAGAAACAGTACAAAGATAAATATCTGGCCAAGCACAATGCAGGTAAGAAAAACAACTACCTTTTTTTAACTTTGCTGAATGTTCATACAATAATATTATGTAAAGATTAAGTAGTGAAAAGTTTGGCTTGTGAGATAGGATTTAACCTCTTTGTGCTTCTCAGTAGTGCCAGTTGTTTTAACGATGCAGTGAAGTATAGCAGGTCCAATCACATTGCTGCATTTAGAAACAGTTCAGACTGCATGTGTGTGTTTTCCCTCTGAATGCCCTGCTGCCAAGTTTTTCAGTGACTAACAGCTTGTGCTGTTGACAGTTTGTTGTTAATGTGTTTTTAGTTGAATTGTTGTTCTTTTATTAACCCTTCCGCTCCCACCCCTTTGTCCATATTTCATGCTGTCTCTTACCCAATGACATGGCTGCATGTAAGTAAAGTTCTGTGTTCTTCCTTCTCTTTATTCTTACTTTGTCCTTTTTCCTAATGTTTCCTTGACTTTGAATGAGGACTGCTTTGTTATGAGATGCTCAGATGTGATTTGTTTAAAGCAATGTGATTCAGATTGATCTGTTTTTCAATCTGACTGAGGCTTAGTTGCAAATAGGACTGATTAAGTACTTGATTGGGGCTTCATTGTTTTTGATATAACTAATTATTAAATATATATACCATGTTAATGTAGCCTTTTTCCTCTGTTCTTCAGTGTTTGATCAACTAGATCTGGTGACATACGAGGAGGTCGTCAAGCTGCCATCGTTCAAGAGGAAAACACTTGTCTTGCTTGGTAAAAAACTGAAACAAGATGTAAATTTGTTTTAAGTCATAATTACCTCTAACGAACGCTTGAAGTAAATCAACTTGTGCTCTGAGTTTTATTGTTCTATTACTTTAAAATATTTCTGTGGTGTTTTTCTGTGTAGTTGATCAGAATCCATCAGTAAAGTAATGCCAAAATGGCTCACAGTTTGCTAATTAGTGTTTGTTTCTGAAATTTTACATGTAAGCTACAACTTGCGTGCGCAGTGTAGTTTATCCAATTAAAAAGGGAGCAGAGTATTGTTTAATTGTAGATGCAATCTAAAGCAAAAATTCACAATTTCTCTCACATTCTTGGTTTCCAACTAATTAATTCAGACATTTGCTGCTTCACTGGCTTGTTGTAGTGGCCCATAGCCACTAACATAACATTTGTTTCCTCTGTTAGTTTCATCTTCAACTGAACTAAAACCACTTTCAACAGTAACACATTAAAGGACTTCTGCAATCAGCAGAGCTATGTTAACTGCACTATAAAGTGCTGAGTCATGGAGTCTTAAACCTGAATGCATATTTTTCCCACACTTATCTAATTGCATTTCAGTTTCTAGAAGGAGTTTAGAAGCCCACAATGTGACTTGTAAGAGTTCTTACTAACATTGTGAATGAAAATGCCAAACTTACAACAAAGTATTAGGGCAGTGATAAATGAAATGGGGAAAGAAAATGTGGCCACAGAAATTTCTGGCAAAAAAACCTTTGATATTCTGTGATGTCAAAAAGTTTTAAATTTGCATGAAAAATGACAGAGAGAGAAAAGCCTCTTAAATGTTCCCAATCAAAATTCAGACATTTGCGACACAAGCTTACACTTTGGAAAAATGGAGATGCGCATCTCAGAAATGTAACACTTCAATCTTAGAGGCATTCTGGGATTTTCAGTCACAAATGTCTGGCGTCACAAACTGTAACAAAAAAATTCCATGCAAAGTTTTGACTTTGCAATGTAACAGAATATCCTTTTTTTAATACAAATGTACAACGTTTTGACATCAGAGAATATTCAAAGTTTTTGAACATTTAGTCCTCTGTGGCATTTTCTTTCTTTGATCTACAATGGCCTAAATCTGTCTTAGAAACTTTCAAATAAATGCCCAAAAGGCTCCCATACACAAACTACAACAAAAAGCCTTTTCATTTTGAAAATACTACAAGTACAAGTACTAGTTTAATTTTGTGTATGGAGCTATTTATATGTTGTTTAAATGAATCCTCTAATGTCTTGTGTGAACATTCAGGTGCTCATGGAGTCGGAAGGCGGCACATCAAGAACACACTCATTGCCAAACACCCAGACCGCTTTGCCTATCCAATTCCTCGTAAGTACGTGCAAATGTTTTAGGTGGTTTTTGTAACCCGACCTTGAATTGATGCCCACCTATTTGTCTCTCGGTTTAGACACCACTCGGCCTCCCAAGAAGGACGAGGAGAACGGGAAGAACTACTACTTTGTGTCTCATGACCAGATGATGCAAGACATCAGCAACAACGATTACCTAGAGTACGGCAGCCATGAGGACGCCATGTATGGAACAAGGCTGGAGACCATCAGGCAAATCCACGCTCAGGGCACGATCGCCATCCTGGATGTGGAACCGCAGGTACTCCAGGAGGGCGTTCCTGTCAAAAATAAATAAATCTATCAAACTTGAATACAAAAAAAAAAATCATTGTCGCCTATCAATCTGGAAAGGGTTAAAAAGACATTTCCAAATTGAAACTATGACCCTTAAGTTCTCCTCTGAAAAATAAGTAAAGTTTGATGTTGTATTCACTCAGTTATATTAATCTGATATTAAAAATGTTTCAATCTAAAATATTGATGACCAAAAAAAGCAAAAATAAGCAATCTAGGGGAAATGAAATACCTTTTTGTCAAAACTGCATGGAGAGAGAGAGTTGATTTCTTTTGAAATATTTCATTTAGCAACATTGACAACCTGGCAATAAAGATAAAGTAAGTGAGCACTAAATCTACAGAGACGTGAGTGACTTACTTTGGCTCTGAGGCGGCCTTCACAATAGATAATAAATATGCAAATTAAACACTTGTAGTTTTAAAAATGGCATGTTGACCTGATAATTTTTCCAGGTTAATGGCAATTTATTTTAAAATCCCGTCTCTTGATTGTAACAGAGACGACCAAGAGACCTATTAGCAATAACCTAACAAATCTTATCGCTAATAGGACTCTATGCAGGTGTCATGGATTTGACGTCAGAATAACATCTTTAAGTCGAGCTTTTTCTTCCCCATCAGGCATTAAAGATCCTGAGGACCGCAGAGTTTGCTCCGTATGTTGTTTTCATTGCGGCCCCCACCATCACCCCAGGCATGACTGAGGTACGGTCTCCCTGTAACATCACTGATCCTGCTTGTTTACATGTGTCCTACTTCTTAGTTTGGATTCAAAAGCAATTCATCAATTATTGAGATTAAAGGAATATCTTGTCTCAAGAGAATCAAGCTGCCAACTGAATTCAAACAAAGAAAACAAATGTTAAGCCACCCTTTGCTAACCTTTTTCTTTCTTTCATGCTTTATTTCTCTATAAATATCCTGCTTGTTTTAAGCATGTTTGTATTTTCTCCGGCATGCTTTTTATCACTTGTACCTAAGATCCCAAAGTGGTGCAGAAAATTGCCTGTAAGTATGGATGTGTGAGCTTTGTGTCTGTAGTGACATTTGTGGTTTGTATTTCTCAAAAAGTTCCATTAGATCCTTGTTGTGTGACTTGTAGCATTATTGTTTCCTCTGAATACATCTTATCCCTCAACATTAAAGGAATTTTAAGTTTCTTCAGCAGGTAAATTGCAATCAGAGTTGATGACGTGTTGTCTATTTTATCCTCCACCCCGCAGGATGACTCCCTCCAGAGGCTCCAGAAGGAGTCAGAGATGCTACAGCGAACATACGCTCACTATTTCGACCAGACCATCATCAACAACGAGATTGACGACACCATTCGCCTGCTGGAGGAGGCCGTGGACCTGGTGTCCAGCACCGCTCAGTGGGTTCCCGTCTCCTGGGTCTACTGACAAACATCCTCCCTGTCCTCCTCCCTTCACCAGGAATCTGAACTCTGTCACTTCCTCGACTCGCGTCTCTCATTAGTCTCGTTTCTGTAGATAAACTGATGTTTAAAAAGTGGGGAAATGAAGAACAGTGACTGCACACTTCATCCCACCTCCTACCCATCTCTCAATAGCCTGAAAGGCTCATTGACATGTACATATATACATATGTGTGTATATATAAATGATAAAACTACATGAATATGGTTCTGTCCTCTTAGTCGAAGGTGGGGAGTGGTGGAGCAGTGTAGTAGATATTTTGTAATTTTCATTTTGTAATCGATGGATGGATGAAAATATTGGAAAAGGCAATAGCAAGCATGACCATAAAACAGTCCTATGGAGTTGCCTGTGTGTGTGTTGGCCTTTTAAAGGCACTTCTTGTGGTACTGTGTGTTCTCTCTAACATCCCCCCAGACCCTTGGCCTCTGTGACAAACAAGCCGACCTTTGAAGCACATTTGAAGCTGCTACCGTGGCGACAACTCCCTGAGCTCTCAGTGTAGGTTTGGTTGAAGGAAAAAGCACTGCAAACCGGTTCTCTACCCCCCCATTATCTATTATTTCACTGACCCTCTGTGCCTTTCAGCCTGTTGAAGGAGCACACTGCATCCCTCTGTTGCTGTTGTTTCATGCCTCCCCTGACAAACCACTGACGGTCTATTGTTTACATGTCGGTTTGCACAAAATGGACAATGAAGAAACATACAAAGAAAGAGTACATTTTATCATCTTGGCTTTGATTTTATTCTGCCCTCTAACCTACAACGCAATCAAGAGGTACCGACACGATTCCTTAAGACACAATCAGCAGATGAAAAGCACCGACTTTAACTAAGATGGGCTCTGAATCTGGAAGATGACCCAAAACCAAAAGGAGAACCTGCCTTACCAGAGCCTGGAGGGGGCAGAAAACGTTCTTACCACCTATGCACACCCCTGGTTTCTGCCAGGCAGACTGCCACGACCGTGTTCTTCTAGCCCAACAGAGAGCCATTGCTTGTTAAAATGACAGAAAAGAGCTTTCAGCCCTAAAGCCACCGATTCAGAACTGTTACCTGTCGTCTTTAAAAAAATATGAAAAGTATTCTTGTTTTGGAGGCAAGAAAATAATTTTGTGTGTAAATGTCTCAATGGTGCGTACGTCATATGAGTGAATTACCAAGAGCCAGTGTATATTAACCCTGAAAAGAAGCTCAGTATGTGACATAACTTTCTCACACTTTACCAAAAGTGGCACAGCGCTCCCCTACCTGCAGTCAGAAGGAGGCCTGATGACATTAAATCTAAAGAGTTTTTTGAACTTGTGGTGTAGCAGCTGTTTTGGCCACTTTCAGTGTGGTGTTTTATTTCATGTCCTGTGTAAATTACCTCTGCAACGACAGAAGCAGCTCCTCTGGAAAAAAAATGTTGTTCTTTTTGTTATTTCATTTTTAAAGAAAATATATTTCCTTTTACGTGTTTAAAGTAAAATGCATTGTCTTCCATTTTTTTTTTTTAGTGCAAGTTAATGTGTGGTGTACTTTCTGCGGCATCTGCCTTAAACAGTGCTTTCATTCAAAGGTGACATCACAAGCACTTGGTCAGGTAATTATGATACAGTCTGAGGGGAAAACGTACTACCGTTTGTTTCCTGCAACCATGAAAATATAACCAAAACCAACCAAATTTACTTAAAGAAGATCTAAAGTAGGCTAAAAGGTATATAAGAGCAGTTGTGACAAAATGAACACAGTGGGTGTACATTTGGGTGATATTTAAATATTTTACTATTAACAGTATAACATCTATGCAGAATCTTTAGACACTTCTCAAATCTTATTAGTTAAGTATTTTTTCAGCAATAGTCAAACGTCTATTCCAGCAAATATCATTGAAGATATTGTCCCACAGTAAAGTAGAAGCTGGTTTGGGTATATGATCTCTTATTGTTTGTTCAATACATTGATTAGCTTTTGTACTTAAAAATGGGTCAGAGTTACCAATGAATAATTGTTGAACAGAGGAAGACGATAACATTTTCACCCCAGAAAATGGGGAATAGCCTCAAATACACTATAGGCAGTGCAGGAAATTATGTGGTCAGAAATTTATTATAAAAATATCTTTGTTGAAAAGTTTATGTACACAAACAATGCCAATGAAAATGGTTGAAAATGTCCAACCATTTTCAAAGAAAAATACATTTATGTTTTAAGCAGATCTCTTTGTTATTCCAAATGTATTTGTGTGGGGAAAAGTTATGTTTGTATATTAAATTCCAGCATAGCAATAGCTGTTTATGGAAACTGGAAAGTTTAACTGGGATGTTTCAATACTATAGCTACAGTACATCTTAAAAGAAAAGATAAACCACCTAAAACCTCAAATACATAGGTTGATGTAAAGTTCCACAGAGAATTTGGATTTAGAAAATACCTTTTGATCTACTTAATTTTAATATTATACATTAAATCCACCAAAGCCCAACTTATTTCTCATTACATTTTTCAGAATAAGATTAACCATTTTCTTCCAAATAAAATCAAATAATATGTTATCTACTTTTGAACTGATTTCATTGGAAATCTCAAGTGCTGAACTTGCATATACCAGAGTGGAAAGACCTTTAGCTTTAGGGAGGAGTGCCTGACCAGAGATGAATAAATCTCTCTGTAAGAAGACTGGATTCAAGTCTTACTCATGGCAATGTTTTAAAATTTAACATGAAAAGCCAATGTTGTGGTATTTGTAGAAGTTCGAGCACCAGGATTGTCAGGTGCTTGTTTGGCACAGTGGTTTGAGTCTGCGCTTTGGGCACAAGAAGACTGGGTTCAAGTCTTGCTCATGGCAAGGTTTTAAAATTTAACATGAAAAGCCTATGTTGTGGTATTTGTAGAAGTTCGAGCACCAGGATTGTTAGGTGCTTGTTTGGCACAGTGGTTTCAGTCTGTGCTTTGGATACTATGAGACTGGGTTCAAGTCCTGGTTGTGGATCAATATATCCAAAGCACAAACTCAACCCATTGTACCAACCAAGCCTCATGGCAATGTTTTAAAATTTAACATGAAAAGACATGTGGTATTTGTAGAAGTTCGAGCACCAGGATTGTTAGGTGCTTGTTTGGCACAGTGGTTTGAGTCTGCGCTTTGGATACTATGAGACTGGGTTCAAGTCCTGGTTGTGGATCAATATACCCAAAGTACAAACTCAATCCATTGTACCAACCAAGCCTCATGGCAATGTTTTAAAATTTAACATGAAAAGACATGTGGTATTTGTAGAAGTTCGAGCACCAGGATTGTTAGGTGCTTGTTTGGCACAGTGGTTTCAGTCTGTGCTTTGGATACTATGAGACTGGGTTCAAGTCCTGGTTGTGGATCAATATATCCAAAGCACAAACTCAATCCATTGTACCAACCAAGCCACAGGCAAGGTAGGCACTTGCAGGAGAGGGTAGAGTGAGAGGCAGGAGAGGGAGGAGGGCAGAGTAGGAGGGAGGCAGGAGAGGAGGCAAGGGCAGAGTCGGAGAGAGGCAGGAGAGGAGGCAAGGGCAGAGTCGGAGAGAGGCAGGAGAGGAGGCAAGGGCAGAGTAGGAGGAGGGCAGGAGAGGAAGGCAGGGCAGAAGAGGAGGCAAGGGCAGAGTAGGGGACAGGTAGAGGAGAGGAGGCAAGGGCAGAGTAGGAGGAGGCAGGAGAGGAAGGCAGGGCAGAGTAGGAGGAGGCAAGGGCAGAGTAGGAGGAGGCAGGAGAGGAAGGCAGGGCAGAGTAGGAGAGAGGCAGGGGAGGAGGCAAGAGCAGAGTAGGAGGAAGGCAGGGCACAGTAGGAGGGAGGGGAAGGCAGAGGAGGAGGCAAGGGCAGAGTAGGAGGGAGGCAGGGCACAGTAGGAGGGAGGGGAAGGCAGAGGAGGAGGCAAGGGCAGGCAGGCAGAGTAGGGGGAGGCAAGAGAGGAAGGCGGAGGCACAAGAGGGACGCAGGGCAGGAGAGGAGGCAAGGGCAGAGTAGGAGGAGGTAGGAGAGAGGCAGGGGAGGAGGCAAGAGCAGAGTAGGAGGGAGGCAGGAAAGGGGAGGCAGGCAGAGGAAGGCGGAGGCACAAGAGGGACGCAGGGCAGGAGAGGAGGCAAGGGCAGAGTAGGAGGAGGTAGGAGAGAGGCAGGGGAGGAGGCAAGAGCAGAGTAGGAGGGAGGGGAAGGCAAGAGAGGAAGGCGGAGGCAGGAGAGGAAGGCAGGGCACAGTAGGAGGGAAGGGAAGGCAGAGGAGGAGGCAAGGGCAGGCAGAGTAGGGGGAGGCAAGAGAGGAAGGCGGAGGCACAAGAGGAACGCAGGAGAGGAGGCAAGGGCAGAGTAGGAGGAGGCGGGAGAGGAAGGCAGGGCAGAGTAGGAGGGAGGGGAGAGGAAGGCGGAGGCACAAGAGAAAGGCAGGGCTTCACTCTCCTCCTACTTTGCCCTTCTCTTGTGCCTCCGCCTTCCTCTCTTGCATCCCTCCTACTCTGCCTGCCTCCCTCCTACTCTGCTCTTGCCTCCTCCCCTGCCTCTCTCCTACTCTGCCCTTCTCTCCTGCCTCCGCCTTCCTCTCTTGCCTCCCTCCTACTCTGCCCTTGCCTCCTCCCTCCTACTCTGCCTTCCTCTCCAGCTCTGCTCTTGCCTCCTCCCCTGCCTCCGCCTTCCTCTCTTGCATCCCTCCTACTCTGCCTGCCTCCCCTTTCCTGCCTCCCTCCTACTCTGCCCTTGCCTCCTCCTTCCTACTCTGCCTTACTCTCCTGCCCTCCTCCTACTCTGCCCTCCCCTCTACTCTGCCTTACTCTCCTGCCCTCCTCCTACTCTGCCCTCCCCTCTACTCTGCCTTACTCTCCTGCCCTCCTCCTACTCTGCCCTCCCCTCTACTCTGCCTTACTCTCCTGCCCTCCTCCAACTCTGCCCTCCCCTCCCTCCTACTCTGCTCTTGCCTCCTCCCCGGTCTCTCTCCTACTCTGCCCTTCTCTCCTGCCTCCCCTTTCCTGCCTCCCTCCTACTCTGCCCTTGCCTCCTCCGCCCTGCCCTCCTCTCTCTTACTCTGCCTTGTCTTCCTCTCCTGCCCTCCTCCCTCCTACTCTGCCCTTGCCTTTCTCTCCTGCCTCCGCCTTCCTCTCTTGCCTCCCTCCTACTCTGCCCTTGCCTCCTCTCCCTTACTCTGCCCTCCTCCCTCTCCTGCCCTTGCCTCCTCTCCTGCCTCCCTCCTACCCTCTCCTGCAAGTGCCTACCTTGCCTGTGGCTTGGTTGGTACAATGGATTGAGTTTGTGCTTTGGGTATATTGATCCACAACCAGGACTTGAACCCAGTCTCATAGTATCCAAAGCGCAGACTCAAACCACTGTGCCAAACAAGCCCCTAACAATCCTGGTGCTCGAACTTCTACAAATGCCACATGTCTCTTCATGTTAAATTTTAAAACACTGCCATGAGGCTTGGTTGGTACAATGGATTGAGTTTGTGCATATTGATTCACAACCAGGACTTGAACCCAGTCTCATAGTATCCAAAGCGCAGACTCAAACCACTGTGCCAAACAACCACCTAACAATCCTGGGGCTCGAACTTCTACAAATACCACAACATAGGCTTTTCATGTTAAATTTTAAAACATTGCCATGCGGCTTGGTTGGTGCATATTGATCCACAACCAGGACTTGAACCCAGTCTCATAGTATCCAAAGCGCAGACTCAAACCACTGTGCCAAACAAGCACCTTACAATCCTTGTGCTCAAACTTCTACAAATACCACAGCATTGGCTTTTCATGTTAAATTTTAAAACATTGCCATGAGGCTTGGTTGGTACAATGGATTGGGTTTGTGCATATTGATCCACAACCAGGACTTGAACCCAGTCTCATAGTATCCAAAGCGCAGACTCAAACCACTATGCCAAACAAGCACCTAACAATCCTGGGGCTCGAACTTCTATAAATGCCACAACATAGGCTTTTCATGTTAAATTTTAAAACATTGCCATGAGGCTTGGTTGGTACAATGGATTGAGTTTGTGCTTTGGGTATATTAATCCACAACCAGGACTTGAACCCAGTGTCATAGTATCCAAAGCGCAGACTCAAACCACTGTGCCAAACAAGCACCTCACAATCCTGGTGCTCGAACTTCTACAAATACCACAACATAGGCTTTTCATGTTGAATTTTAAAACATTGCCATGTGGGTTGGTACAATGGTTTGAGTTTGTGCATATTGATCCACAACCAGGACTTGAACCCAGTCTCATAGTATCCAAAGAGCAGACTCAAACCACTGTGCCAAACAAGCCCCTAACAATCCTGGTGCTCGAACTTCTACAAATGCCACATGTCTCTTCATGTTAAATTTTAAAACACTGCCATGAGGCTTGGTTGGTACAATGGATTGAGTTTGTGCATATTGATTCACAACCAGGACTTGAACCCAGTCTCATAGTATCCAAAGCGCAGACTCAAACCACTGTGCCAAACAAGCTCCTAACAATCCTTGGGCTCGAACTTCTACAAATACCACAACATAGGCTTTTCATGTTAAATTTTAAAACATTGCCATGAGGCTTGGTTGGTGCAATGGATTGAGTTTGTGCTTTGGGTATACTGATCCACAACCAAGACCTGAACCCAGTCTCATAGTATCCAAAGCGCAGACTCAAACCACTGTGCCAAACAAGCACCTAACAATCCTGGTGCTCAAACTTCTACAAATACCACAGCATTGGCTTTTCATGTTGAATTTTAAAACATTGCCATGCGGCTTGGTTGGTGCATATTGATCCACAACCAGGACTTGAACCCAGTCTCATAGTATCCAAAGCACAGACTCAAACCACTGTGCCAAAAAAGCACCTAACAATCCTGGTGCTCAGACTTCTACAAATACCACAACATAGGCTTTTCATGTTGAATTTTAAAACATTGCCATGTGGCTTGGTACATACACTGGATTGAGTTTGTGCATATTGATCCACAACCAGAACTTGAACCCAGTCTCATAGTATCCAAAGCGCAGACTCAAACCACTGTGCCAAACAAGCACCTAACAATCCTGGGGCTCGAACTTCTATAAATGCCACAACATAGGCTTTTCATGTTAAATTTTAAAACCTTGCCATGAGCAAGTCTTGAACCCAGTCTCATAGTATTCAGAGCGCAGACTCAATCCACTGTGCCAAACAAGCACCCAACAATCCCGGTGCTCGAACATCTACAAATACCACAACATAGGCTTTTCATGTTAAATTTTAAAACCTTCCCATGAGTAAGACTTGAATACAGTCTTCTTGTGCCCAAAGCGCAGACTCAAACCATTGTGCTAAACAATCCACTGACCAGCTTGGTGTTCAAATGTCTACAAATACATGACAGCTTTGTCATATTAAATTTTAAAACATTGCCATGAGCAAGACTTGAACCCAGTCTCATAGTATCTAAAGCGCAGACTCAAACCACTGTGCTAACCAAACACCTAACAAGCCTGGTGCTCGAACTTCTGCAATTACCACAAATTTGCGTCCAGGTAGGTTTTTCCCTACGGGATTTAAAAAAAACATGCCTTAGGTCAGGTCTTGAACCTCAGAAAATGAGCCACGAAGCACAGACTCAATCCATTGTGCCAAACAAGCCACTGACAATCTATTGGCTTGAACTTCTACAAATACCACATGATAGGTTCTTCATATGAAATCTTAAAACCATGACTTAAGTGGGGCTTGAACAAAGATCAATGTACAGGAAGCACAGACTCAATCCTCTATGCCAAACTAGCACCAAAATATACTGGTGCTTGACCTGCAAATATATCCAGATGTGTTTTTTATATAATTTTTAAAATACATTTTTATGCCCTTTTTGTCAAAAAAGATCTTGATTTTTTTCTAGAAAAAAACTCCACAGTATTCAATATTTTTTTTTAAAAAGTAAAAAAAACAAAAAACAAACAAACCTAGAATATCTTTTGATGTGAATGTTCAGAATAAAGCTATAATATAATAATTCAAATGTGGCATAAACATAAGAAATTTGCAAGGACTCATTATTGTTCCTTCTGCCTTCAGTTTCAGTCAAATATTATTGACAACTTACAAACTTGAATGATATCAGAAAACACACCAACCAAAGTGCAACAGTGTTGTACTTCAACCAAACTGAAGTACAACACTGTCGTATTTGTTTTCCAGGTTTCAGAAAAGGCTAGCTTAAAATTGGGAGGCAAAGCAGTAAGCAGAAGCAAGCTATCACTGGATCTGGATTCTCCAGGATTTATTCCAACATTACAATTTTTCCTTCAGTAAGATTCAAATTCACCTATTGATATCGAAGTTCAGCTACTCAAATGTTTGCTCTGTATACACCATTCATTCAAAGCACAGATGATGTTTGGCCCACCAGAGAAAACAGAAATAAAGGTTACAGCTGCATTAATAAAATGGAAAACCTTCTTCATTTAAAAAACATTATACAACTTTGCTGCTATTGGACAGTTTTGTTTATATCTAATAGTATTGTTAGCTCTATGTCAAATCTATTTCCAATATTTGCTCCATAAGAAACACATTCAGCTTAGGTTTAGAGGAAAAAAGTTGACTTCCTCTTGTGGTGTTTGTATGCTTATGTTTATGTGCTTGCAGATCATATTCTCTAATTTCCTGTCAACTTTTAACATAACTCCCCCCCCCACCATCCCAAATTAACGTGTTACTTTCCCCCCTTACTATAGAGATTAATAATTTCTGCATTTCTCAAAGGGGTAACTTGCTTATTTTTGATTATACAGATCAGCAATAACTTGTATGTGGCTTAACTTATCTCTAACTGATGAAGACTGGAAATTCTGGTTCTTCTCAGCTCTATTTCTGCACTTCATACTGGCATTCACGACTCAGTTTATCTCTATAGCACAATAACAAAATGTAAACATCAAAACAATCTAGACATTCCCCATATGGCTGTAATTTGTTTTTTTTCTTTAGAAATAAATTTCTTGGAATTCAGTTTTAATGAATGTTTTGCTGGGCTGCGCAGTTGGTAGCACTGTTGCCTTGCAGCAAGAAGGTTCTGGGTTTGATTCCTGGCTGGGGTCTTTCTGCATGGCGTTAGTTCTCTCTGGGTACTCCGGCTTATTCCCACAGTCCAAACACATGACTGTCAGGTTAATTGGTCTGTGAGTGTGTGTATGGTTGTCTCTGTGACACACTGGCGATAGGCACCAGCACCCCTCCTGACCCCAATAGTGACAAGGGTGTACAGAAAAATCTACAGATTTTTGTATCTATAAATCTTTTCACTTACTAAATTCAGTACTGAAAAAAATTCTACAAAATATTCTTATTGAATGAGTCAAACATGTAGTGGCGCTACATAGACGCCAGGTGACGCTAAAATATCTTCCCATCAAAGGCAAACACTTGCTAAAAGTGCAGTAAAGCCGGTGTTCTGACTTGTGACAGGGACGTTTACGCACCGAACGCCAATAGATTAATTTAGCATTAAAGACACTTTACACTTTAGTTCATCTTCCCAACGCGACTGTGGAATTGCTCATTTAAAACACCTGGATGAGTTTGGTGGAGCGACGCTCCTTATGTGTTGTGATTGGCTGATTTTTCCTTCAATCAAACTGACGGACTAACGCGAGTAGCCATTGGCCCTGGTTGAGCGAAAGTATGAAAGATAAATATAGATATTTGTATATTTTGGAAAGTTTCGAGAAAAATGAATTACATAATTATAAGTTAATTTCTTTTGAATTATTTTTGTTGAGAAACTCATGAATCTATACGCACACACACAAAACGATAAGACCCTCTGCCCCCCAATCTCTCATAATTCAGATATCAGATTCTTTCTCCCAACGAATTGTGACTTTTTGTCTTTGAATTTTGTCGGAGACAAAGTATTTTCAGTGATCCAGTTACTTCCAAATGTGGCGTCTTGCAACACCAACAAAGGTATATTCAGTCCTTGTTCCTTGCATCATTCCACGTTATTCATCCAAGAGTTGTTTGGATTTTCTTTGGTGAGAATTTCATTGCTATGGGCTCGTTAGAATATATATTTTGTCTAAATAAAAAAATAAATACTTTCCTACTGTATATCAGTGTAAGCAAAAGAGCCAAATCCTTAATGATAAATCTATTTCAAAGAAACACCCCATTTACAGGCTCTAAAAGGATTTAAGATTTTAGCTGGAGCAATTTGGACAAGTAATAAAACGTTTTTATTTCTTCCGTCATATTGTCTTCTGTTCTCAGCAAATATCAATTGCGACATGCTTCCAGCAGATGGCAGCGTTTTACTGCAAATTTCCTGATAGCCAAGTTTCCTTGTGCATATTTCAGGAGAAAAACGTTGAATTTCAACTTCAGATTTCATCTTCCTTTTTGATCAGCTGACACAGTAAATATAACACGATATTATATAGTGACAGGAGCACTTTTGGAAAGTAAAAATCAAAGTGAAGCGTTATTGTAGATCCAGGGAGTTATGTTGTGCTGAACCATGGTGAGTGCAGGATTACCTCAAAAGTGGGTTAACAGCTGCCTGCATTGCCTCTGCAAATGCTCCCAGCTCTCTCTCTTTCTCTCCGTGCACAGACAATTGGCCTGGTTCTCAGAGTGGAAGACGTGTCACATAAGACACATGGCTGCTTATAACAAGACCCTGTGGGACACCGAGAGAAATGGCTGCTTTATCTGCCACAGTGAGTAATACTCCTCACCAGTATGGATACAAAGCACCTGTTCTTGTGGTGTTCTCACCACAGCAAATGCCTTCACTCATCCACCGCTTTTGTTAAGGGAGCTTATTATGGTGTGACACTGTAATGAAGTGAAAATTAGCTTAGGAACCTCTCCTTTTCACATACCATATGGCAACAATCCAAATAATAAAACATCTGGCAGCTTTCTGTGTGCATCCAGATGCAGGGGTCTAATGGTATAGAGAGGAATGAACAATAAAACATACATGAATGTGTGTTGCAGAACGCAACTGATTGACTTCACTAATGGAATGCCGTAAACATAAGGTGTCCTATCAAAATGCTTTTCTAAAATCCCAAAATGAAACAGTGGTGGCAGCATCATGTTTTCATCAACATTGACAGGAAATATGTCCCAATGAAAAATTTAGAAATTCAGCTGGTTGTGTAATGTAAAAACATGAGAAAGTCAATAAATATTTTGAGATGAAAGCTGAAACTGGACATGGTGAAATGTTTTCTTTGCCTTGATTGTTCAGCTCCACTGGCCTCTGCCACATTCTCCCCTAAAATTCCAATTGGAAACCCCCCCCAAGAAAACAAGGCAAATATATAATTGTATGTGTTATGTCTGGGAACCGTGTGGTGTTCTGTCATTGGTTTTGCACAAACCTCACTTTTCAGAAGAGGAAGGATGCCCCTGGTGGTTGAGACGAGTCATTGATGTTGAGCATGGTGCATCCTCTCTAATTAACATTGATTAAACAAGCACTAATTAGCACATTCATCTGAAACACACATGCTACATTATGTAGATCCTGACAGCAGTGCTGCTCCTCTCTGGACCAGACCAAAATAGCATGGGGTGACTTGAAAAGGGCCAAACAACTGAGTGTTTAACTGTGTTCAAGTATTTTTTTGATTAATGTAAAAGGCCCACATTTTTGTCCTAGAGTCGTCTTCAGTGAGAAGCTCCAAATATGAACTTCATGATGTAGTACACACTGCACCTGCACAGTGGCGAAGTTGATAGCACTGTTGCCTTGCAGCAAGAAGGTCCTGGGTTCAATTCCCAATTGCATGGAGTTTGCATGTTTGCCCCGTGCATGCGTGGGTTCTCTCCGGGTACTTCGCCCAGGTTGACCCTGCCTCTCACCCGAAATGTATCACTGGAGATAGGCAGCCCTCCCGACCCCACTAGGGACAAGGATGTACAGAAAATGGGTGGATGTACTAAAATATAATTTTGTTTATAGCCGTCTTCTACATTCTAATGTTCTGAATTTGGGATTTTCATCAAAATTACCAAAAATAAATCCATGCCTGCAAGTATCACATTGAATGAAACAAATTTATGGATCAGTACGAGAACATAAACAATTTAAATAAATGTATTTCCTAATGTAGAACTTGTTGTGTGCCTGTTTGTTTGACAGTAATCAGGACAGCATGCATCTTATAGCGTTTCTCAATGCGTCGCAGCTCCCCTGATTTAATCCCGTCTCGAAATGAGGTCGAGCTGATTCAGTCTCCAAGTGTTATAAGGAGACTTACTGATCGTTTTTTTTCAGGGCTTTCTTCTGGAAACAGAAGAGTTACGGCAGCCCGGGGGGAACTGTGTCAGCTCTCCACCAAAAACTGCGATCCGGTGCGTCGTCAGAGCTGGTACTTTTGTGCGTTTTACCAAATTAATACGTCTGTCCAAGCACATCACATACAGGACAGATGAATGCCATCACCATAAATGTGGTTTTATTATTAATAACAGTATCTCTTTTAATGAACATTGCAGATACATAATAGAAAATAAATCAGAAAACAGAGACGTCGTCTCAAGTCATGAAAGTGCCTGGAATAACTGTGCTATATATTCTCATTAATATCAATCAACGTCATGACCTTTCCAATCAAAGCCTCATCACCACAAATGTTCTATTAATCATGAACCAAAGTGTTATTGTCGTCATATTCACAGAGCCTCTCAAAGCAAAGAAGACGTTGGAGTTGGACTCCAGTGAGGATTAGTGGTTACACTCTGAGAAACCTTGTGAATAATGACCAGCAGGTTCCATGAGTATGGCTCGATTGTCTTCATTTTAATATTGTAAAGGTTTTATTTACACATTTGCCATATCTGAGGTCTCTGTTCGGAGTGGATGCTCCTGAACACGTCGGTATTTCGCTTTTCCGTGGAGGGAACTGCGTGAAATAAAGGCTTTGATTTAAAAAAACCCAAAACAACAACAACAAAAAAAAAATGTAAATATGCTGGCTTACACCTCAATAAATTATAAAAAACCAAAACAAAAAAAAACAAAACAGGCCTTTTCTCACATTTTACACAACAGAAAGATTAGAAAGCAAAACATTAGAAGAGGGGAAAGGACAGTTTTTCATTTATGTTCTTACAAATTCATCACTTTGCATATTTCATGGCACAAAATGAATCGTCTGAGACGCCGAAGTTGGTTCCTATGAGAACTGAAATGGTACGTGGCACAGGCGGATTCAGGAAATGGGGTCGTTGTCACGGGCGACGTGAGAGCGGCTCTTCACTGGATGGAGCGGTACCGATCAGGATGGGAAGTAAATAGTTTTTTGTGGATGAGGTCTGTTCTGTTTACCTTTGCTTTGGTCTAAAGTTGTTTTACTATTAGCTATAAACCAAGATTTCATTAGTGTTATTCATTATATTTCATTTTGAAGGATTTCATTCTAAAATGCTACTAGTTTTAAATATAATTTAGCTTATATTAAATGTTTATTAAATTAAACTATGTCTCAAGTTAATTTGTAAATATTTAGCCATTTACACTTTTCATGAGGTCGGTGTTGAAAGTTGTTTTACAGTGCCTTGCAAAAGAGTCTTTTCCACATTTTATCATGTCACAACCACAAATTCCTTTTCATGTAACTTGAGACTCATAGTGTTGCATAATTGTGAAGTGGGTGTGGATGTTTTTTTTTTTTTAACATTTTCTATTTTCAAATAAAATTTTAAAAGTGTGGCATGCATTTGCATTCCTTTCCCATTTGTATTTTGAGTTCAGCACCTCAGGTTGTACCGTCTTTTACCTGGAACAATATTAGTTGTGCACTGAGTGGCGTTGTTGGAAAGAGGCCATGAGATGTCCTATTTAAAGTTTGCCACCAGACGTGTAAAAGACTTGTACAAGCAGACTCTCTTTCTGGCCAACATACAAAACATTACATGGTGGGAAACCCTGACCATATCTCCTCCATTGGGAGACATGGTGGAATCCAGATTTTTTTTCCTTCCACTTCACAATTTTGCACTACTTTGTGTTGCTCTTTCACATAAAATTGCATAAAAAATAATTATTTGTGGTTGCCAAAATGTGACGTTTCAATGGGAGTGAACTGTTTTCAAGGCACTGTAGATGTTACGGAAAGAAATCTTTGTTTTGTACATTAGGAAACACTGAGTGGCGCCTTCTGGAGGGAGACGTGAGAGCCCTGGGAGGACATCTCTCCTGGGGAGGGGATGGGAAACAAACAGGGCTTTCATTTAGCAGGAAATGGATATCTGAGACAATGATTTTAGCCCTGGACAGCCTTGTTTGGTCCTGTTGTGGAAACTGGGTTGAGTGATGATGGCTTTCTCCTTCATCCGCGCTGACATCGTCGATAGCTTCATCCCTACTATACTGGCGGTGAGCTGCTGCAATGACAATGAAACCAACAAATGTGATAGAAAAAGTCTGCTGAGCTGTGATTGGATTCAAAATGTCAAAACTCCCAACTTCACATGTTCGTATCATCTTACAATATAAGACGTTAATGGGTGATTTTTGTGAGCTAAGCAGTTCCACATAACAAAACAGGTTTCTTTTAATCCGTTTTCCACGTCGCTTCTATCAGAAACGTCATACATAGAACTTCTCTAAGCAAATATCCCTCAGTTACAAAAATATACTTTTCTTTTTTTCATAAAATAATACACATAATTACTTTTCAGTGATATAATCTTCTGTTAAGGTAAATAGCAAGGTTGCTTTTTAAAAGGAAATGTTGATGTGAAGAGATAGAGATGTGAAGCCTAGCACCATAGTCTTCTTTTTCCACAAGCATTCATTATCAGAGTTGAAAACCCAGTGCTGTCCAAATTTTGCATATTCTGGTTAAGCCCAAATCTATAATATCTCAGCCTTCTCCTGAGGGCTCCCTCCCAAGAAATAAAAAAATCCATCAAAAGCATTAGAAACTACACCAGCCAACAAATTAGGATAAAGGTAACAACAGTTCTACCAACACATCTTACAGGCCATTGCTTCACTTTAGTACAAACTGAAAACAAACAAGGAAAATAAAGATTCCCAACTGATAAGGAAACATAAAGAAACAAGTCCCAAACACTGTTGCTACAAAGAATTAGAAAAACGTATGTACAGGACCCTGTTTTCCTCGACTCTCACGGTAAATTAGGACAGGTGTTGGCTTGTGTTACTTGAGTGTTTTTACAGGCATACAAAAAAAGTTCTCCTTGCTTCTTTTTTTTGACTCTTTTGTGGTTCAACTTTAATAAAAGCTCTTATTAGACTAAAACAAAACAAGAATTTTTCAGCTCCCGTTGTGTCTGATGTTTCATCCCTCCCGCCTCTTTCCCACATGTCATCTCCTGGTGCAAACGTAACAGCAGCAAGTATCTTAGTGCCATTCAGCTCCGTTCGGCTCTGGTGGATTCGGGGTCCGACTGCCGGCGGCTAGTCCCCCCTGTGATGGATGTTGTCCGGATCCGGACCCGCCCGGCACCGGCTCTGTCACCAGATTACGCTGGATATACTGGTCTCTCTGGGAAGCAGCGGCAGCATGGCGTTGTTGCCGTGGCCCTCCTCCACGCTCTGCTGGCGCGGCGACTTGGACTGCGGCCGCTGTCCGTTGATGAGGGTCATGGGGATGTTGCAGTAGGTGTGCTGGTTGCCTAGCGAGGACAGTGGCGGGAGCGTGCCGCTTGGTGGCAGGTCGTAGTCGTAGCTACGGTAATAGTGTTTCTGCCTCATCTGGGTGTGGCACGAGTTGTGAAAGGTCGAACGCAAATCTGGGTGTGCCGTCGCCATGGCGGTGGAGGTGGCCGCTGCCATGGAGATGGCCGAAACAGTCTGGAGCTCGCCAAAGGCGCCCTGCTCGCTCACATCCAGCACTTGCTCGTGGGAGATGCTCAGGGGCTCCATGCGTTTGAAGGGCATCTCGTAGAGCAGCTGCTTCCAGAACTTGGAGGTCAGCTTGTTGCTGGACGGCCCGCGCCACTTGATGACCGTCAGCATTTTGATGGTGTGTTTGAGGGCCTCCACTTCCTGGTAGTTCATGATGCCCCGGAGCTCGGCGCACTCGATCAGGATGACTTTGATCTCGCCGGTCACCAGCATGTTGCGTAGCCGCGTCTCCAGTTCAAAGATGCTCCACCCCCTCCGCACCACGTAGCTGGGTGTCATGACGATGATGAGTCGCTTGCTCTGGTCCACGCAGCGCGCTACGTCCTCGATGTAGGCTGGATCGACCAGGACAGAGAGACACATTCGTCACTTTGGCGGAAAACTCAAAGCATTTAATCATTTCTGCTTCCTTATGTTTGTATTTCATCTAAACAGACTTAAAGTTAAACTTTCATTTAAATGTGAAAAACAACATTACACAGGGTACAAGAACTCTCTTTGGCCTCATTCCAAGTTTTTATAAGGCTTCTCCATTATAGTTATCAAAACTTTATCAAGCATACGACTCTGATTTAACTATTCCACCATTTAGAAATGAAATAATTGTAAATAATAGCTACAGACACAACACAGTTGTTAGTACCTCCTGCAAAGATGAGTTGAAATAAATAGATCATTTATTGCAATAGTATAGTCACACTGAAAATATTAAATACAACATATCATTTCATGGATTTTTTCAAGAAAATAACCAAAGTTAGTGAGTAAAAGTTAAAGTTACTCTGTGGGCAATTCTTGATATATTTAATTATTCAATGTAGTTATCAAGAAAGCGATTCCTCTAAGTGGTGACTCCCAATTTGTGAACAAGGTTCAACTGGTTCTTTTGGCAGGATAATAGCCAAAATAAACACAGAGATGCTTCAAAACCAAGATTCTTCCATTACCATCTTGGTTTCCAAGCCTAAATCCTACAGAAAACCTGTGAGTCAGCATCCGGTAGGATCTCAGTCTACTATCTAATCTAAGATTGCAATTTGTGTAAAAAATAGTTTCATTGACAATTATTTCTCTAAAACATATACATCTCAACTGAATAGACATACACTATTTAAAGGTTTAGTTTTTCAAAACTGTTCACTGAGATTATGTTATTGCATTTTAAGGCTCTTATTTTTTCCCCAGAGGTGGCAAGAAACAAAAAAGAACAAAAAAAAAAAACAACCCTTCTCCAACTGTCCCCTGCATTCAAAACCGAGACATTGAAAATTTCGGCCACACGTAGGCAGAAAACAGTGTGGGTTTACATTAGCTAGTTCTGAGCCACTACAGCTAATGGATGCGTCATCGTGCAGCAAACTGAGTGTTTTTGGTTTTCACACCTTGCCTCGAGTGTCAGGAGAAAGTGAAAGCATGAGAGAATGCGTGTGCATGCAGCTAATGCTTGCTTTTAGCCTTTCTTGGCCGCCATAGCAGCTTTGGTCAGCAGCAGGTGGACGGGATAAAACCAGACCCCGTCTCTGTTGGTAATATCTCAGTGTGTTTGCTGGTCGTTAAGCCAACCGACGCCACATTCCCTCCCCGTCCTGCTCTGCATACATCGGAGAGCGAACTGCTTCTCTTCTGTCATGCTGCGCCTGAGGCTGTCCAATGAGAGAAGCTCGATTAGAGTAAACTTGGGTTTGAAGTTGCCCTTTACTTCAACATGACAAGCCAGTCTCTTTGCTGTTTGGTAATTGGTCATCATGCTGTAATTCAACAGGACCCTGAGGCCAAATCTCCACTTCAAGGTCTGAGCCAGTTCACTTTGGGGTTTTCTTTGTAGTATATCAGAAGGAAAAAAAAACAAACTAAAAAGGATTAATGGATATTCTACATTAGCTAATGAAGAGTGGCTTGATTAGATTTTTTTTTAACTGACTGTAAATCTGCTGTTACTAGATGCTGTCTGCCAACTATTCATAACTTTAAAAATTTAATTTCAACCCTCTAAATCCAAAGGAATACAATGTTTCTCTCTTCAGATCTGACAGACCATATTCTAATGAAATAGCTCATAAAATCACTGTTGTCTTTTAGTTTTTAATAAGAAGTTCCAATTAATTTACAACAGGAGAGTTATTCCTCTAAATTTTGTTAGCCAAACAGATAAAGTAAAGAAAAAGTGAATAATTGTTAAAGTATTTAACGCACTGGGGTGTGATGATGCGTCAAGCTTTATGTTTACAATTATGATTACCCCCATTTTTATCACAATGTCCCCATATTGTTTCTGTACTTCATCATCTAAGCTCTGAGAATAAACATTGAGGGAAGGGAAAGATGGATGGACACAAGAAAGGAAAGGTGGAAGAGATAAGGATGTCACAACTGATAAAAGAAGGAAGATAGTACAGGTCAAAACGATTAAGGGAAATGAAGAAAAAAAAATGCAAAAAAGAGAGTAAGGACACAAAGATCGCGACTAGAGGAAGGAAAAGAAGAACAATTCAAAGAGTGTCAAGAAAACAAAAGGAGGAAGGAAAGACACAATAGAGGAAATAAAAAGGGACAAAAGGAAATGAAAGACGGAGGAACACAACAAAGACAAGATGGACAGAAAGAACTTATCAGGGAATGAATCAGAAAAACAATCATTGACAATACAGTGCTATGGAACTTCATTTACAATTAAACTACACAGTAAAATAAATTTCATCATATTGATGATTAAGCATCCATATAATTCATCAGAGTGATACAGAACTGCTGGCTACATAGAAAATTGTTTACAGGTAAATAAAGTTAAGGCTTTGATAGAGAATGGTTTACGAACAACAGAAGGGACACATTTATGTTTTTACAATCTAAAAGTGTTCTAACAACAGGTCTAAAATATTGTGTTTCCTCAAAGTGGTATGGGTTTTATGGAGTTTGGGTTATGATTTGTGACGCACACTTCAAACTGACTGTGACATAAAAACAGCAACATTTTCTGGCCAAATCACAGTTTTCTGTCTGTTAAGTTAATAAAAATGAAAAACTGTCACAACATGTAGCCCGTTCTTTGTGACTACAGGTCTACAGTTTGTAGTTGAGCATTCTCATCAGTTATTGAGCTGACTCCTCATATTAATGCTCAATGTTTAGTCTACAAACTTTTGACAGCTCTCTTTTACTCTGAATTTACTTCTGATCCCCATGTGGGCCTGATGACAAAAACTGATGGTCGTGCGAACCTTATCCGTGAAATTATGTACTAGGTAGCCTAACTTCCTCCATGGAAACTAGGCTCATTTTTCTGAATGAGACTTTATTTGAAATAAGAAAACTAATTGCAACACATGATATAATAAAGCATATTGAAAGCAGACAAAAAAACCAAATGGTTAAAAGGAGACTTCATGTAAGTTCTGCAACATATGAGTACATAAGACAATCTGTAAGCTCTTTAGCTACTAGCCAGAGTCTGTGTCAGTGTTTGTCAACACATGTGGGAAAAATCTGGGGAAAAAGTACCTCTAAGTAGTCTTGTGTCATCCTGGAAATGATCATTGGTGAAACCTAAACAATAGATATTTACATTTAAAGGGTGATCAGAAGATTTGTGAGCAGGTGAAAACAGTGACGGAGATGTGGGGACACTCCCCTGGCATAAACTGGATTTATCCACGGGTGCATAAATGGCGGCGATTGTTTCATAATCGCAATGAGCAGTTTATTCCAGTTTAATATGGGACATGAAGCATAAAAACGCAGAGGAATGCAAGTGGTAGGAGTTCAGCCAGGACTTCTGCTTCGGGAAACTGCTGGAAGTACAGTGGCTCTCAAAAGTGAACACACCCCTGTGAAATTAATAATGTTTTTTTGTAATGTAAAGAAAGTGAGACCATAATTAATTATTTAAAAACATCTTCCACATATTTTTGAATATTTTCTGCCATATTTTCTGTATTTTGAAAATGTTGGTGCCTCTATTTCGTTTGAAAAAAAAATCCCAAATAGAGCCGTTTTAGACTTGGTTGGTTCAACCTGAACTTAACGCTCTCTTGAGAAGAAACAGATGATGAAATTGAGTTTAATTTATTATTATTTTTTTTTCCAGTCAGAAAGTTACAAATCAAAACTCTCATGGGCGATATGTCCAAATCAAAATATAATGTGGTAAATAAAACAGATTAACATAAATCAATCTCCTCTAGAAAAGAAAAGAGCAGCTGGAAAATCAAACATTTTCATATAGTCAATTTTCTTTTTAACTATTATTGATGTCAGGTATGAACTCAGAAAGAATGAATGCTGAAAAACTTAATCAAAAAGTGGAGGCTATGAATGCTTCTTTTAATGTTTCCTATAATAAACGTGTTTTCACCTGAATTGTACAGGATGAATGTCACGTTATATGTGGAAAAACGTCTGGTTTCAAGATTAGCAGTTTACCAAGGGTGTGGAGACTTTTTAGATCCACTGCACATGGGATCCAAATCTTGAGTTTTCCTCAGAGCTGACATGCCACTAAAACAAAACTAAGAAGGGTTGTTGACACACGGCGAACCCCCAAAAGGCCAAACTCTGTTTTTGCCTAACTCTGCCTTATACTGTGTTATATGAACTGTTTGGATGCTAATACGCTCCCAATGGGAGCCGAATGTTTATGCGTAGCAACAATAAAGCAGAAAGCAGCACCACCGGGCTGAAATGGTGGCACGCTGTGGTTGAGATTCCTCTCCATCCTTGCATTTTTATGCCATTTTTCCCATATTACAGCAGTCCCAACCCTCCCCCGCCCCCCGGTCTGCGAGCACAGCATCACAAAAACAGATTCAGTTTATAACCCTGGCACAAAGCCACTGACGGAACGCGTAATTAGTAATGGCGGCATGTGCGGGGAAGACAGGCAGATGCAAGTATTGAAATGGAGGCTAACAGCATAATGATATTATCAAACTCATCTGTGTATTGAGTTAATCAAAGGTAAGCACGGGGCATGGTGAGATGCTCCATTAGGAATATGCTGTGGTAAAACATGCACTAATATCCATGCATAAAGAGATTTTGTAATGTGCAGCTGACACCATTACACATCAGCATGCAGAGGCAGAGTCTTTGCAGAGCTGGATCTGGAATATGGACTCTAATCAGCAGGATTGTACCTTCTGCTGATTGTGTTTGAAAGGCAATGAAGGTTACTTTGGGTCCAACACGCTGGAAATACTCCATACTGCAGGCTTTTTATATATTCCATTGGTTTTTAATTGGTCTTTTACTCCAGGTTTTTATTATTTTTTATTCTTCAGATTGTAGATATTTATAGTGTATGCATGAAAGTTGATTTATAATGCATAATTGGGTTTAGAGGTTTTCATACACAAACAGTATTTTTGTTCTTTTTAACCATTCGGAGTGAAATAAGTATGCGACAAAACCTCAATGAATTTAAAAACATTTGAATTTATTGTTTCCTTATTTGCTTTTATTAATTTCATCTTGTTGGAGCTTAATGAGGTTTGTTTTGAACTTGCATTTTAAAACCTACTGCAATATTCTTTGGTTTTATACAAATAAAAGCCAACAAATGCTTGACTATTTGGCATTTGTTGACTCCCTCTCTGTAAAAACAAACTAGTAAATAAAATTAGACTGCAAAAAGTGGGATGGTATAAAGGTTTGTGGATGGCCCATGAACTCAGGCATATTGAAAATATGCTTGCAGGCAGAATCAGTGGCAGGAAACCAACACATTTAAATGAGCTCCATCAATTCTGCCAAGAAGAAGAGTGGTCAAATGTCCAGCCAGAACAGCTTGTTGATGGCAACAAGTGTTTTCTCTGAAACTTGCATACAGACAGTTATCTAAAATTACAAGAGATGTATGTATGTATTTAAGCCTGTATGTCAAATTTGACTCTGTGTGGATAATAAATGATTCATAAATTCAAACATGTGCAATAAAGTGCTGTTTTTGTAAACCATTGCAGTTGCATGGTATATTTTTGTTGAAATTAATTAGCAAAACCCACCAAATGAAAGATTCTCATGCTAACATATTAAAAACATATTTTTCAAAATGTATATTGTGCAGCTGTTGTCTCTTTCTTAAAATGTAATTCCAAATCTTGTACGTGTGAAAGAGGGGAAAAATATATATCTAAGACTTTGAGTCTAAGCAAGATTGAAATATTATTCAATATCCAGAAAACACTGCATGTGAAAGATAAACCAAAATAAAACCATTAAACTAAGCTAAAAAGATAACATATCAAAATAAGTAAAATGAAAAATACTTTTTCAAACTTCTAGTTTAAGTTTCTATATCATAGAGTTCTTAAATATTGAAAAAAACATATTGTTCATGGAAATGTTCATGGTTGAATGTCCTATTTTTTATTTCTCAACATCTAGTATAAAAACTAGCTAAGAAAGATCAAAATATGTCATTTAAAAATTTAAAATAGTCTGTCTAACTTTATTTTTATCCACGAGCATCAAATGTTCAGTGGAAAAGTACTGAGTTTACATAATTTTATAAGATAATCTAAATTTTTTAGATGCATTTTCTTATCCTTACCCCTGGAATATTGTAATTCCAGGCTTAGACCTGGTACTTTGGGAAGCATGCATTTAAAAGTTATATTTTGTCATTTTGGCAAACTGAAAAGCAACTTCTAAGGTAGCTGTTTTTGTTTGTTTCTGTAAAAATTGTCAAATTCAGACCTCATCAGGTTTTTAAAATCTAAAACACTCCTAGAAACAAAGTCAATTTGAAAAAAACCCAAACAAAACTGATCCACCTCAGTCGGGCTTGTGGTTAGGAAAAAAATAAACTCGGAATGATCAGAAATGAAAACCCATGGTGCTCTTTCATGTCTTTGTTATGCAACGGCACAAACGCATAACAAGAAGCCAACAAACACGGCATCGCCACCGCACCGACAACAGCTACACGAGCAACACCAAGCCACAAGACATTGGACACAACTTGACATCGCCATGAGAGAGAGCTTACTTCCTGTGGGGATCAAGTCCCTGTCTGGAATGAAGAGTTTATACCCATAATGCTTCTCCAGGACGTCGGGGAGGATCTCCAGGGCAAAGCGCTCCTCCTCTCTGGTTTCCTGGCTCCACTGGTCCGGGTCCACTTTAGTGTATGACAGGTAAGCGTCATAGTCTTTGTTTTCTGCAAGGAGATGGACGTTAAACCATCAGTGGCAGTTTAAATCAGTGAGTTATACATACCATCATTGCTTTTATACAACTCAAACTGCGCCATAAATACACTCTGTTCCACCTCAGATGCTCATAATCTGTTTTCATACTGCTGCAGACAGCTCTATCATTCACAGGGAGCTTTCATCGAGACAGGGCGCCTCCATCCCGCTGACCTCTGGGCACCTCTGCCCATCCGAGCTCTTTTCATTACAGCTCCGACCCAACTGACAAATTATGTTACCTTGATGGCTATTGTGCCCTCTGCAGGCAAAACAAATTAGAACTAAACGCCCGGCTCCGCCTGCTCAGCCCGCCGTCGCGTGGCGCTGCTCCATCACCCACATGAAAGCGGAGATTGATGATGGATTTGAAAGTAGTGAGCTGGGAGATGGAAAGTGAGCCGAGAAGGAAGAGTTTATGTGTCTTCTTAAGCTTAAAGCACAACAGTAAAAATAAATCAGGAGAATGGAAGACGCGGAGATATCCCAGAGCTTCTATTGGAACGGAGATAATGGCTTCTGGCTCCACAGCAAAACAACCAAATCACTTGGAGCGTGTCTGCCGCAACCCTAAACCTGCTCACTGATTTCAACGTGGTTTGTAAATGAACAACAAACACATTAGAAATGTGTACATTTGATATTTTAAAATAAATGTTTGTGAGATTCTGCAAGCGCACACATTTGAACATTTTTGTGCTAGAGATAATACTTAGAATATAGGCCAAAAAGTTTGATTTTGGTCTCATTTATTTAACATGTAAAAGACATTAAATAATTGCAACAACAGTCATGAAGATTTTATTTGGTTTGGCTCTTTAAATGGAGTGATTCACATACCAAAAAATAAGTATTATAACACCATTATAAAAAGATTAAACAGTGAATTTAATGTTGGGTCCATCTTAACAGTTGGATACTGAAGGATCAGAGTAGCAAGGGAAGAGTTTCCTTTGACATGAAGACCAAAGTGTGTGCAGGCAGGAGGAGGCGTCAACTTAAATAAAAAGATAAACCCTCAGAGCAAAATCTGACTTTATCACATCTTTAACCTTTGACAACATAAATGTGCAATATTAAGACATAAAGTGAATTGATCACATCCTGCACGTTAACTGACTCGTTTAAAACAACATTTAAGCTTGTAACTAAATCTAAATCAATAGACCTCTGTGTTTGAATACAGGCAGAATGTGGTTTTTGGATTATAATTGTCGTGTTTTTTTTTTTAAAAGTGTACCCTCTCTGAAATTTAAACCTGTCCCATCCAAACCAAACTGAAGGAAATCCTTCCAGAGGTAAAATCTTAGAGGATAAGAGCAGATTTCAGAACACAAAGTTCCCGTCTTCATTTTGACTCTTGTTCTACCGCTTTATTGCACAAGCCACGTAGACGTCTCGTTCGGATGGAGCATGTTCAGAGCAGCATTTCCATTTTGCCTCCGTTAATATCCTTTCCATTTTACACTTGAGCCTCTCTCAGGAGCTGTGAGACTGTCAACAAGATTCACTCACTTCCCAGAGGGTAATCTTGATATTTGGCAAGTGCACACCACTCTTACATGACGCCCCGTAATGAATCTATCTTGTTTTTATAACGTGCAATTCATTTTACAGCACCGGGGACATGTAAAAATAATTGAAATGTAACCTCACTTAGTATAACTAACTCCGAGGCATAAATCTCTGCCTCTGTTTTTCTCTGCTAGCATTTAAACAAATGCTGTGTAGGCAGATCAAGGGCTATTTCGGTGGAGGTGATTCACTCATCGGTAGAGAAAAACAGAGAGGAGAGAAAGCCTGACCCCTCCTCCTCCTCTAATTCCCCTTCAGCATCTTGAGAAGTCACTATCAGAGAAAGCTGTGGGATCTACCTACCAAACCAAGCCCACGTATATCTGACGCGCCACACGTGTGCTTCGGGTGCGTGCACGTGCACAGGCGGCCCACAGTGAAACTGAGAACTCTTGAACTTCCTGTGAAAAGTGTCAGGAGAGTTGAAGGCGTAAATTTCTGCTGCAATACCCCCCCCGCCCCCCGGCTTCAGTTCAATTTAATGGAGACCAAATGACAAATATAACAAACATGCAGAACTACTGCTAATGAGTGGATGGATCTTCACAATCCTCCCCCGCCCTCTTCTTCGTGCAACATTTGGTTTTCCATTATTAGTTGCACCAAAATAACATGGGTTTGCATCAGATTGTAGAAAGCTGCCTAACATTGAGAAACTAATTTTGTAAAAGAAATCGTATACTGCCTTTTTTTTATATATAATCTAAGCACGGAAGAAAAGAAAAATCATTCTTTGTGGTGAAAAAGACCAGACAGATTATTAATATACAGCAGTTCTGTTTTTATTTTAACTAAATCATTCAAAGTCTGATATCATAGCAAACCTATAAATCAAAGGGACTGGGATAAATATGGCTTTTAATCATTTTTCACTTCAAATGTCTCTACTTTTCTTGCAGACTCGAACACTCCATGTCTACATGACCCTTTGAAAATATCAAAGGAGTAGCAGCTCAGCCGTTCATCACACGAGTATCAGTTCCAAATCAGCTTAACCATTTTTAAACATTAAATAGAAAAGTATAGTGTGATATCACTTCTTGTTTAAAGCTCATACAAATCAGGTTTTATTACAGAATTCAAACCAGCCTTAAAAAAACGAAATGAAAATGGTCAACCATAAGTGACGCAGAAAATGTCATTGTCAATCAGATAATCAGTAATAATGTAAAATGACATAAAAACTCAATAACTCCACATCTAGGAGCCACAGTCAGCCGTGCCAAACTTTTCCTTGTGGACAATAAGCAGCGGCATATACACATCTAATATGCATTAGAGTTGCCATGTGTGCAACAAAACTATTAGCGCTTTGCATCTCCAAACTGTACTTAACACCAAGGGAGTCTCATCAGTCCTCGCTGCCTTGACAACGATGACATTCGTATTTATGGCGCAGTGTTGATGAGCTCCCACCTCTTTGTCAAGCCCAGCTCGCCTGTTGTCATCATGAAGCCTATTATTGATTCTGGTGACACCCACACAATGTGACAAGTGAGCGCTCTTTAACTAAATTGCATCGCTGACAAATAGCTGACAGTCCATCCTATTGTTACGCGCAGCTTACAATTTTACATCTGGCAGAGGAGGGCGTTCAATTAGTACTTGGAGTGGCCACGATCAAACACTGGCACTTTCTTGGCAGCTCGTGTGGGGCTCTGCAGGAGAAAACCACATCTCTGTGCACTGGCTCAAAGCCTTTATTGATGAGAAGTACCAGTCTGAGCAAATACATCTTATATGTATCCATTTTGCAGATGCTACAGTGTGTTGCATAAGTGCTTTTGTCTTGAGGTTTTCCACATTGAGTTGTAGTATTCTATGAAGGCTTCAGAGGTTTGTTGGAGAACATAAGAACATAAGAGTAGGGCTGCAACAAACAATTATTTGTTAATCGGTTAATCCCTAGACTATTCTAACGATTAATCGATTAATCGGATAAACACTTGATTATACAGACTTTTCCTTTAACTGATGAAGCATTTTCATACAATGTTAGAAATACATTAAAAGTAGAACAGTAACTAAGGACTATTTTAGTAATCGATTAATTGATTATTCTGACAATCAATTTACAAAATGTCAACTTCAATAGACGTTTGATTAAACCACTTAAGTATTTTTTATACAATATTAGAAATACATAAAAAGATGCTAAAAAGCAAATACGGTTAATTTTATAAACTAGAAAATAAACATTTTATTGCCTAAAACGCAATACGGTAAACCTAGCTAAAACTATACAACTTGAGAAATTTTGGCAAAACCATATTTACAGACAAAGGTGTTTTTATCTTAGAGGAGCAATTGTACATATTTCTTGCACAATTTTGGCTTAATTACTGCTGTAAATATCTTGTTTTTTCACAAAACTGCCTTTCCTTTTTGAGTCTGTACACTCCAGGTAATTAATCATTTACTAAATTAGTTGACAATTGCTTCAATAGTCGATCAATCATGATTTTTCCACTTAATCATTTCAGCCCTACATAAGAGTATCAAACGCTGTGGGATCCCTTCAGTAATCTTTGAGAAGTACTGGCCTAGTCAGTTAAACATGTCAACGTAATTCAGGGTTAGGGGATACAATTAGAAATTTATGTTCACATGTTCAATCAGATAAAATCTCAGCAAATAAGTATTAATAGTAATGTGACAAAATGTGAAAAAGTTAATCCCAGTGTAGATGGGATATTGGTTTCTTATCTACATTGAGAGACTAAACAGTCCAGTTTAATCATTTCCACTTATCTACAAGAAACTGCTACTTTGAGGTGGCAGAGTGGAGATCTATCAGACCACGGCGTAGGGATCTCTGGAGAGCCGTGCAACATTGGACCTGATCTCCTTCTTCTAAGGAACAAATTGAAAATCTTTCTCTCTCTCCTGGCACTTGCTCTTGTGGCCCAATTAAAGAAGACAACTGTTTGGCTTCAGGTTCAACGGCCAAAATTCCTCTTTTTGGGGTTGCTGGATTCCAACAAAGCCGGAGGTAATGGCGTTCAATAAACTGTCACAAATGCTTCTCCCTCTTAACAAATAAAACTCTCCAGCTGCTTCTTCCCACTTTGCAAAAACCCCGCAGCCTCTCTGAGCTAATCTCATTCCTCCTGAATTCATTGCTGTGCTGGTCCTACAGAGACTCATTACAGGAGAATCAAATTAAAACTTGCTCCTTGTCTCAGTTTGATGCATTCTCAAGCTAAGAATCATCCACCAGGTCCAATCAAAGGTTTTTTTTTGGTTTTTTTCCCACTGCTGATGAGGTCTGAGAGTTAATGTTTTTGTCTGGCACAGGGGTAGTGTTTTGATTTGCTTTATAGTGAGTGTTCAGCAGAATATAATGCCACCCAAACCTTCACTTTATGTGGCTTTTTTAAAGAATCCTTCATTTTGTGCAACCATGTAAGCCACTCAGTTTGTTTTGTTTATGAAAATCTGCAGCTGTTAACATTATTCAAGTAACATGACGTGCGTATGCTGGAAACTGAGGCTTTATTCTGTATCAGTCGGTGGTTGGTGAGTTGCTTCCTGCTCTTCGGGGGACAGCATAGTGAATATTTAGCAGTTTTTATTTAACTGCTCCAGTGGGAGAAGGTGAAGAAGATTCCCTAAACCCAAGAACTAGATGAAATTCTGCAAGGCTTTTCAGTTGGAGCCAATGAGTCATTCGAGCTCAAGCGCATTTGCATAAAAATGGAGCCACCTGCGGCTTTATGACTTGATAAATAGCCCAGGTGCTTTCTAAATAAAAATAAATCTGTGCGCGGCGCATCTCTGATACTGGTCACGACTGGGATTCGGTTCCTGTTTTGGGAAGGAAAAGTGTTTTTATAGTAACGCGAGGGGCTTTAGAAATCGACAGTCGTGCGGCAAACTTGAGCATCACACAGGTGATGGCGTGTGTATCTTACCTCCATCAATGTCCTCACTGCCAAAGTGGTTCCTGTAGAAGAGCATGAGCTCGATCCTGTAGCACTTGTAGAGGGTCACTAGGCAGATCAGCAGCAGCAGGATGGCCCCCAGACCTCCAGCTAGCTCCACAGTGTACATCAGCTCAGCTGGTAAAGACAAATACTTCTATGTTGGTATTTTCAAAGACATAAAAAATGCATTATCGAGTATTCAAAGTAACAGACTAAATAGAAGAAAGAAAGAGAGAAAGAAGGAAAGGAAGAAAAGCTTGTGCTTTAAAAATAATTTAATTGATCTTAAATGTCTTTATCAGTAACATTTTCTACCATTTCTTCCATTCTGAAGATGCAAGTTTTACATCTTTCTTTTCTCCAGCTTTTTTATGTCGTGTGATTAACTCTGAATGATGCAGACAAGTAGGCAGAAACTGTGTCTCTGTAGTGTGTCAGTACTTGTAATTAGGGAATGCAAGAAGAGAAAAGAAAATGAGGAAAGTGACCAGAAAGTTAACACACTGTCCTTGGTTTATAACTTCTCAGTGTAGCTTAAAAATGTTGAAAAGTCTAAAATTTTTAAAAGGCAAACCTTGAGCTTTTGATTTAATCCCACATACAATTTCTTCTTAAAAAATAAGGTTCTACATTTGTTTTTCAAAACAGATTGCATTATGTTTTTGTGTTGGTCTCAGTGAAAATTTAACTCTTTTGTAATCGACTGAAATGAAGCTCAAAGTGTCATCTTCAGTTACTGACTGAACATTTTTTACTGCTCAGAAACTCTGAAACCCATCAGAACCATAATCAAAGAACATAAGAGAAGCTTAAAAAAAATATATATATATATACAGTATATATATATATTGAGCTGGACAAAGCATTTATCCACCTTTGTAGATTTTATTCACCTTTAAACTCTACAGACCTAAAAATCTAGCTGGATGAAAAGTCTTCACTCAATTCCTGATCCTGGGATCAAGTTGCTCAAGTCTGCCAGCCTTTTATATAACAAAATAAAGCCACTGACAAAATAACTGATACCTTTAGGTTCTGACAATTAAAGCTTCCTCTTTACATTCTTTCCTCAAGTTTGTTTGAATGGTGTGAACACTCTCTCTTCATTCTCTTTAAGCTGAAAAAAGTTTTCTTCTTTGAGATCCAACAGACTCTCCTCTCAGTCGTTTCCTCCATCTGATGGTTTCTCTCTGCTCCTTTAGACAAGCGCATTTGCATCCGACAGCTGCAGATCCAAACGTAATCGATGTAAAGGTAACACATGATGCCATCATGACGGATAAGAAAGGCGCCAGCAGCTAATGGGAAAGGACTCCATGTTTGCGAAAGTGTTTTTTATGCATCGACCGGGGCTGCAACCCCGTCACTCGGTGTTTGTGTCAGTTTTTCTTGTTTCCCCTCTCCATCTTTCCAACATTGCTCATTCTGGCTTGATTGGATTCGGATGCCACATAACTCAGAGCTGAATGAAAGCAGAAAGCTGCTCCTATGCCTGTCATTTAAAGCCTCCTGGCTCGACTCGGATAATAAAAAACTCGCACCGGGGCAACCGGTGCGACAATGGCACGTGACAGATTGCGCTGCCAAACTTATGAAGATTGGTTACGCGTGTGTGCAAAGCTGCAAAACGGCAAAGCGCTCAGGTGGTTGCTGAATCACCTGACGGATCGGAGCAGCTCGTCTCTGCAGCTTGGCAGGACCTCATGAAGAAGTGAAACAGATCTTCAGAGATCTTCTGTCGGTTTTATAGTACATTACTTTAGATTATGTCAGTGATGCCTTTAACAACGATAGTAGACGGTGTGGTCAATGTTTGCAGAGAGGCACCCAGATATAATCTGGTTGCTAAATCGAACAATTTTCAACTCGAATGCTCCTGACTGCTCAATCGGAAAATCAAAAATCCAAACCACATTTACTTCCACAAGAAATTTCACATCAGGCTCAAAAGTTTATCAACATTGTGGAGGCTTGTCTTCAGTGTATTGTGCTCCTCACTCTTAAGGTAAGGCTGAGCATCACAGTAAGCTCTAAAGAAGACTATGGTAGCGTATGCGTCTGGGTGTTAAAACGCATCAAAAGAATTTGAAAGGATTTTTATGGCAACTCATTGCTGTTTTTTTTCTCATGTAGAGGTTTGAATACTATTTAATTAAACAAAGAGGCCAGGCTGGCAACACTGACTTTGAACGTTCATGGTCTGAAACAGATCAAAATTTGCTAAAAGTGGAACTGGCAGGTCAAAACTGGAAATCAAAAACTCTGATTGTTGCATTTCTGACAGGTTTGATCATGACTCTCTGTCAGATCTTCTTACTTTTGTCTGATGACATTCCAGTTCAACTTTTCCTCCTAGCCACGCCTCACAGATTCACTAGCTGACTAATGCATGGCAGTGAAAGGCTGGACTAACTGCGGCGCTGCATGTACGTCTAACCACAGACAGAGAGGACTCTCCCATGAATCGCGATCCATCACTGGTGCGTGTTGAACCTCTTTGTGGTGAGCGATGCCTGCCTCCCTGCAGTGGATTTCAAGCTGACAGCTCCCATGATGAGGGATGATGTTCCTGAAAGCTAACGAGCATGGCCTGCTCCGCCTCATCACGCCTGTCTGTTGATGACCTTCAGCCAAACTCACCAATGGGCATTTGAGTGCGTAAGTAAAAAAAAAAAAAAGAGAGAAAAAGCAAACAAACCCGAGGCAGTCTGACTACAGGTTTCACCATCCTCCTCTGAGCTCAGCTGGATCTCGGTCCTGGCAATCCTCCTGATTTGCCTGATTTCTCAGAGTGAGGCGCTGAGGCTAACGAGCACTGCTAAAAACTCCACTCCTACCACATATTTAATTCAATGTCCTCTCCACCTCTCCCTCCGTCCGCCTGCCTTTTGCGCAGCCTGATTCTCTGCTTCAGTGTGTGGACCTCATATGGAGCCAGCTGCTTTTCAAGCTGCAAAGATTACAGCGGAGGAGGAAAATTCCTCCCTGCCTGGAATCCATATTGTAGCAGCGCTGCAGAGGGACAGATTAAGACAAATTAGCTCCAGATGACTAAAAGACTGGATATGATTGAGCTGCATGGAAGAGGGCTATTCATTACTTCCTCTTCTTCCTCTCCCTCTTTTTCTGCTTCTCTCTGATGAGGGAGAAGCATGAAATGATGAAGAAGAGTCCAAAAATTAGGAAAGCATTGTACAATTAGCCACCTGCTAACAGCTAAAATACTAGAGACCTCCTAAAAAAGCTTATAACTGCATATTTTAATAGGTCAAACACCAAATATAACCTAATATAAATGAATACACACATAGGAAACCCTATTAGCTGTAGGGCAGAAGCTAGCATCTATCGTCTTGGTAATCTCTTGAGGGCAGAGCTACTCAGCACCATGGAAAATAAACAGTGCTCTTGGATTGAGAACTAGGTTTACTCACTAATAAACATCTGAAAGCAGTTGGTTGAACTGAATTTTCTTTAGGGCTATCAGAATAAAGGGGGCTGAATACAAATTGAAGCCCCACAGTTTGAAATATGTCCACCACACACTTAAGCACCACTTTGTGCTAATGTGCCATGTGAAATCACAAACTATTTACACTGAAGACAGAATATGAAAGAAGTTCAATGGATCTGAAAACTAGCATAGCGCTATATGCTAATGTTGCTTGCATTATGAGGGCATCAAGACTTGAGAGTCAGGCCCTGTGCGCTGCTGCTGGCAATGTTTGCGTTTGCGTGTGAGGGATCCAAAGCATGTCAAATCAAACGAGCGAAATAATCACATTCACTTTGAGCTTCAAGAGCTGAAGACACTGTGATGCCTTTTTAAAAGTGATGTAAACACTCAGCCGTCTTCAAAATGCACCAAAACCAAACGCACACACTCACAAAAAGAAAACAACAACAAAAAAAGACAACTCAGAAAATGCAGAAACGAGATGATTCCTTGCAGTCTTTCCATCCGGCGAGGAAGAGGCTAATCTGCAGCAGTTTATTTTCAGATTCCAGCATGCAGCATAAGCCCCTTTAATATAGCAAATGGAGAGGAACTGGGCTGGCATCAAAGTTAGATCCAAGGCTTCCAGCTTTAAAGAGAGGAGGAATATCTTACTATGTAAATGTATTCTATACCAAAAAACTTAAAGGCTGCAGAGAAATTTCCCTACATATTTTAAGGACACTAAAATAATCTGCATCCCTGTTTTAAATTAGCATGAAATAATGTTAAAAAATAAAAGAAGCAGCTATCAAAGTGATGTTTTTTGTGTTAGTTGTGGTCAGACAGTATGTTAAGTATAATGTTACCATAAACGCCTGGTTTTTGGAATGCAGTTTATAAATATGTTTTATTTTGCACTGTCCGCTATAGTTTCCTGTTATTCTCTCAATAAGGCAGGAAACAAGTCGTCAATTCCCACAACATAACATATCAGCACTAACTATCAAGCCTGTCTTCTCATTTGTTTTATTTATGGTTAACAAAAAAAAAAAAACTGACGCTCCAGATGTTTCGGCTCACCCTTCTTGATGAGTTTGACGTTTGCTTGCCGCCGCCCGTTGCTGTTCTCCACATAGCAGGAGTAGTTGCCGAGGTCGCTCTCCTCCAAGGAGTCGATGGTCAGAGAGATGGAAACTTCCTGCTCTCCGAGGTGCTCCCGGATTGTCCTGCAGGGGGCAGCACAGAACTCCTAAAGTTGCGCTTGAGCATAAATGATGTTTAAATAAATGTTTTGCATCGCCTTCGGTCAGTAAAAATGAAACAAACACACAACAACGATTCAAAAAAGCAGCAGTAATACTTCAAACATATTCCCAAAAAGAGAATGGCTGCAAGGTTTAGATCAAAGCAGCTCCTGGCAGTCTGTGTTTAAGGAGTTGAAAAAGAATGAAAAGAAGAAAACAGAGTAATCAGGCACCACGCAGAGCAGAAGTTGTGCTTTAAATATTGCAGGTTTGCTTGATGATGACAGATTCCAAACAATGCTGGATCAGACGTTCTGTAAAAACAGAAATAAGATAAAGAGGCAGCAATGATTTATTTAAAAAAAATATAAAATAAATAAAATTCTTTCTGACAAACAGATGTTTCCCTGAGAGGAATCTAAGATGTACCAGCAGTGTGGATCAGAAAATCTATACATCCTGACCTCATAAATTTTTATACCAAGCATATTCACATTTTAATAATAGGAGGAGTTCCTGAAATGTTTTGGATTTCCTTCTGCCTTCAAGTCAAATACTTATCAGGTTCTGCGTGGTGGCAGAAACCAAGCCAAGAATTATTATAAAACACTGAACTCAACTTTCTGAAAATGATTCATCTCAATTAATTCATGATTTCACAAAGGAGTACGAAATTTTCACATAGGTTCAGGATGGTTTCGAAAGCTTTTAAAAAATTTATTATAAATCATAATTTGAAACATTTAAGTGTGATGAAAAATGTTGAAACAAAAGAAATCTATGAGATGCTGTGTCTTACTGCAGTAAATTATTCCATATGGATACTTATCTGTATTTTTATCTGTATTTGTTACAGTGTAGATGCAGGTTTGATATAAAAAAAAATAACAGTGGAAACATGTCTGTTTAAAAGGATTTCAAGGGAAGTGTAACCCGAGTCGGAGAAGGTTACTATTTTAACAAACTAATAATAAAAATAATAAAAAAACATCATTAAAACATTGTTGAGGTTTACAGCAGGACGCCTTGTTAATTATTCAGAATTAGTTCCCTAAACAAAGTAACACCATCTTATATTGTAAAAGCAATCATAATAAACTTTTGGAAAAAGAAAAAAAAAGGCATGAAACAAGAAAACATTAGGAAAGAAAAAGCAGGATCTTACCTGCGGGGGTGCAAAAGCAGCTAATATGTATGAGCAGATAACCTTTTTAAGGCTGAAAAAAAATTACAGCTATTTCAAACTTCTGTTTAATGATGCATGGGGCTAATAGTGCAAAAAGGTGTGAGTGCCACTTAGGCATTCATCTCCTGCCTACTGCAGGGCATTTGCATATGAAAACTCATCTCATTCTTGTTGATCAATGAACGGACTAAATAAAGCAGATTGTGAAGCGCTGGGTATATATGAGGACAAACTACAATACAGCCGCCGCTGCCATGGCAATGTCTCACATTAGCTGCACAAAATGTGGCTAATAAGTGGAATCCCACAGAAAATATCACTCTGCAGTGAATTTCTTTTATTGAGCATATACAAAGAGGGACCATTACAAGCAATTATTTTATAGCTACATGTGCAAGCTGCTCATAAAACCTAATAATGAAGAACTGCTTTTTGTGGAGGAACAAAAATGGTAACAACTAAAGTTGGGTTATAGAAGCATGAGTGCGAAACTAATTTAGCCTTTTTTTTTCTTGGTTCCTGTGAACACAACGCTCCACATTGTGAGGCCAGTCAGGCGGAGATGCAGGACTTCACCTCAAGGTTGGGACACAGAGTCCCACTCATGGCTTTTTAAAGACTATGGCAGCCATGTGTGACACAACATAGACTGTAGTGGAGCAATAGGAGCTGGGAGAGTAAAAAGAATCTATCATTCTTGTTGGTGAAAGTCTTTTCTAGAGAGAAATGTGGTTCCACGGAAGGAGGAGGCAAGCAGAATAAGCTCACCCACGCCAAAACCTGGCAGGCGATGTGCTTGAAAGTCAAGGACACTGGTTAAGTTAAAGAAACCAGAGGAGAATGAGTTCAGGAGAAAAACGTGATGGACTAAGGTTTGTGATTTGTCTTAAAATCTTTGGGTACTGACATTATGCAACGGCTTAAAAACAGAACTTCTGCAACCTGAGTAGATAGCAGAAGTTCCCTTCAAACACTTTCCCACACTGCATGACAAAAGTATTTATAGTAACTTGTTTTCCTGTTGCAACTCTTTCCTAAACACTATTTTTGTGCATGATTAAAAGTTAAACTACCATCAAATTCAGATACATGAGCTCTGCAGATCCTCCAGAGCTACTGTTCTCTTAGCCTAAATATTACCTGGTTATTTTCCCTTGCTGTCTCAGTGTTGACAAAGTTTCGTTTGAATCAAACCACAGCAATCAAAACGAAGCATTAGGACAAGATTACCAAGTTATGCATCGTTTGTTTCTAAGCCTGAGATATCACTAAGACAATTACTCTTATTGGGACCCTTAACTTGAACTGGAATGAACACGGATCTATATTGAAATCCGTGGCTCTGCTGATGGTACATTTTCTTGTGGAAGATAAAAAATAATCCAACAGATATGAAAACATCTTACTACTGGTCAGCATAGGCATGAAAACACTCATAAGGAAGAAGAAGTTATTTACAAAGCTACTCTGTTAATGCTGTTGATTAGTGACCCTTGGTTTTGATGAATAAATGAAAAAGAAGATATGTGTTCATCAACCTAAAGGTCAAACAGATCAGAAAACCAGCAGAGACTGAAACTTCTGCAGTGCTACCTCTATTTTTAAATGTCCGATGCTTAGACAACATAAAGTCTTCTTCTCCAGCCACAGAAATCTGCATCAACCTCGAATCTCGGAGGTGTGATGTTTTGCCAAAAGCTCCATTTCGTGTATTACCGGCGGCCCTTCAGGGAGTACTCCCGTGTGATTCATTTCCATTTCAAAGCTAAAAGCTCACAGAGTGATGTCAGAGGAAAGAGTCTGAAGTGGTGCATGCTCAAATGGGAGCAAAGAATAAAATAAATAATACCTCTAACTGAAAGACAGTATCATGCAGCGGCAGAGTTAAAGTAAGCGTTTCAAACACTTGAAGTTGAGCCTCCACAATATGCATACAAGCCTGGTCACTTCAGTGCCAGCACTCGTATTAACATACTTTTTCACAGTCGCTCAGGGTCAAACATTTCCTTTCTCCCTTGTTACTTGATTTGACTATCTTCTGAAAGCACATTTCTAACCGCATGCGGTTCTCTCCCCAGTATTTCTCATCATTATCAAACCACCTACCCAATTCTGCCACCTGCCAGCCCCACCAACACCACCGCCCCCTTATATCCTGTAGGCTCTAATTGGCCTGGCGTCCTTCACAACAGAGAGCGCCACTAAGAGCTGGGTTGAGCAAGCTAGCAGGCTAATAGAGACATCTCGAAATGCCAGGTCACAGACTGGGCTGCTAACTCTCCTTCCAGCCTTGTCATGCTGCTTACAGTTAACCTTTTCATTAGATGGCATTTGTCGACAACAGAGACTTTCTAGTCTTATGCATGGGTCGGAAGGGTACAGTCAGTGGGACATGAAAGGGTGCGCGACGGGTTTATTTCAGTGATGAAGCAGGAACAAAAATCTTCACAATAACAAAAGCTTCTTTTTTGAAAGATCAGAGGACTGACTAATTCTGTTGTTGATGGGTTTATTTTTTATGGTTTTGTCCATAAATAAAAAAAATGTTTTCCTCCAGTGAGTCTCTGTAGAAATAATTAATGCAGAGATTATGCTTTTGTTTAATTGCTTTCATTTGTGATTTTTAGAAGATAACTAATCCAAACCAAGGCATGTTTTTATGTTTCATGTGTTTGTTGTAGTGATGCTCTGGTTTTCAACTAGTCATCATTGACCACAATACAAACAAGGAAGCTTCTAGCTTTTCAAACCTGTGATTAACTACGCAGCAATTTCGCCTTCATATCTCTATAGAGGATGCCTTGTTGACATGTGCATCTCAGTAAATACGAATGTCAGTGCAATATTTTTTCAGCAATGTTTTTAAAAATGTGAAACTCAAGCATATAGTTTTGGGCAAAAATTATGTACAGCTAATTGAAAGTCTAAACGCAGTTTCTCCTAAATTTACAGAAAAATATATTCTTATGAGTCCAAGAGTTGGGGCACATCTAAGACACTGTCGAATCAAAGTGAGAAATGTAATATCAGAATTATGGATTTTCCTTGTGAGATTTGAATGCAGCTAAAGCCAAGAAGATCCCAGCAGATTTTACTGGTGGATTTCTTACCTGGTGTGTAACGTTCAAGGAAGCAATGAATGTCTAATGAGAAATGTGAGCAAAAAGATGGAGATCACCACTGTGGGAATAGGTTGATCTACTATCCCATTACTGCCACAATCAATGGGAGCATGTCTTAACTATGCATATATACAGTACTGCATGTGATAAAGAATGCATGGCTTTCTGCATTATTAAACAGCTGCATGAAGCATTTATGACCATCATTTTTATAACAGATGCAGGTCAGAGTGTTGATGGATTATCCAACAGTTATGGGAATTGGGCATAAATAGGAAGTTCAGATGCACATAAATAGATAAGAAGTGCCTCATAAATTGTATTATATATTTTCCAAGCTTTTTAGAAAGCAGGACAAATTAGGTTAAGTCATGTTTATTTTCCTTTTTTTTTATATCTTCTTTTTAGACTCAACACCTAGGCAGCTGTTGAAGTGCTTACTTGATGTCACTCTCTTGAATTCGCTCCTCATCCAGGTCTTCAATGAAGTTATCCTCCTTCTTCCAGTAGATAAGCGGACTGACGTCGCCGTTGTAGCCAAAGAACGCGCTGCATGTGAGGTTGACAGGACTTCCTGTAAGGAACAACAAGCAGGATATGAGATGGCACCTTCATGGCTCTAGCGAGAATATCGCTCATTCATTTCAAAATTAAAGACATGCATGAAAACATGTCGGAAAATAGCTGCTGCGTTTCCCTAATATTAGGAAAGAACATTAACAGGAAACTTTTCTGCTTCAACCAGTAGTTGTGAATATCTCAATTTGTCATAATTAAACACTCAAGTTTCTCCTTCTCAGATGAGCAGAAACACACTGGATCCATTTCCAGCACTATTTCCAGATCTTCATGCATTCCATGTTGAACCATCAAAGGTTCTTTCTAATTTCCCTGAAAAGCCCTCAGACTTTGGAAACACTCTTGAACCCTCTTTCAAGCCACCTTTGTAACACTTCTAACCCACCATAAAAGCTCTTAAACTCTTCAATGGAACCTTTTTAGGGTCAGGAGCTACATTTCAGATTCAATCGCTGCGTTTTGCACAAAGTACTTTAAAAACATCTTTTATTACAAAATCAAAATCCAGGCAAGGGCATTGCAGGCACTGAATTGTGCTGCTAATATGTTCTTATGGCTAATGTTAAATTCTTTGCAAGCAACCAAAGTTTTTATACTTCTCTATTCTGGAACCAGCTTCCAGAAAATTGTAAGTTTTATTGCCTTGTTGCTGAAATATGCCGTACAAATGTTGCCTTCTTCCTGTAGAAGTGGGGGACATGGCTACTGAAAAGGATGCCACTCTGAAAATATAGAATTCAGATGGCAAAAGTCAGCATTTTTTGTCCAGGCGTAATGATCAGACTTTTTCTGGGATGACCAAAATGAAGTGAACTGAGTGATGAGAAAGTCCAGAGAAAACATAAATGAATAGATAAGCCCCTTTCACTCACATCAGCAGGAGGTCTTCTCTCTGCTCCGGTCATTTTGAACACAACGTCCCCTGTGACGGCAGACAGATAAAACCCTATTAAATGTCTTTTCTCTCCGCTTTGGATTAGAGACCTCGGACTCATTTTAATAAGTCTGAAACATATGCTTTGACCGATGGCACATAAATGAGTAGGAAAAATATACTAATATGTATCGACACACTAGAGGAGCGGCTCAGGTCTAGAAAAGAAACACAAGGAGGTAGAACAAGCTGTGTCCAAGAGGGAAAAAAGGTGATTCAGCAGCTCTTTATTATCTCTCCTTGTTCACTGGCCCTACAGCAATGAGTCAGAAGTCTGTGAGATGTGTGATAACTGTGGCGTATAATTGGGTACTTGCTAGTTCAAAGATAATACGGATTTTACCTTACAGGGCCTGCTCTAATTTGGCCCTTTAGTTCAGTCTAGCGTGGCCAGGTGATAGCTGCTGTGTTAACAGGAAAAATCTGGTTTGGTGAGGCAGTGGCTTGCTAAAGTATTCCTACCCACTGAACTTTTTCCGCATTTCGTCACAGTAGTGCCACAGTAGTGTTTTATCTGTGGTTTTTATACCACAGGCCAACACATGTTGTGCATAAAATGATACAGCAAAAATAACAAAAGGACTGTTAGCTTGGATGGAGATGACATGTAAGCAGGAAATTTCAAGATTTTCCAAAAATTCTCAATTGCATTTAAGCTTGGACTTTGACTAAGCCAATGGAACATGTACATGTGTTGATCCAAACCAGTTCATTATAAGCCTGGCTCTATGTTAAGGTAGTTATCCTGCTGGAAGGTTGCTGATTTTTACCCATTAATGAGCAGTACTAATTTATACTGAAATTAATTTTCTTAATTTGGTGACTTCTGAAGGTGTTTTAGTTTGTCACGTAAAATTTCAATAAAATTTACTAACATTTGTAGGTAATTTTTGTAGAAGTATGGATATTTTCATGTTTCTGAAAAAAAGTATTAAACTGCACAACTCAGTGATGGGGTAATGGGTGTAGTAAGCTAGTGAGAGAGAAAAAAAGATGGGAGGCAGGATAATGTCCTGGACCACCCACATATTGCATAGTTGCAGCAAAACAAGCAATGCTCTGCCTCTTTGGTCCACCAGGGGTCTCTGTGGTGCCACAAAGCCTCAATCCAGAGCAAAGAAAGACCAAAAAAAAACAGCAACCAAAAAAAAAATAATAAAAGGCCCCATATTATGACAGGTGGAGACACAGTAAAAGGAAACACCGATGGTTTAGTGTGCCACCTCTGATGTCAAGAGGCTTCACCCATGGATCTGAACAGCATGTAGGATTGTAGTATTGACTGATCCACTGCTGTGCTGACATCAGCTGCAGTGTCACTCTCCAGGACTTATTGCAAGGGGGCTCCTTGTGCATATGGCAGTGTGATATTCCCATAACGACGGTGTGTTAATTTGTGCCGGCTTATCTGCAAACTGCCAAGGCAGCGGAGGTAACGTGCTCAGGCTGGGGACGCACAAACAGCCATGCAAGGATTTAAGCATACCTAACACCTAATACCTAACATTTAAAACCCGACTTCTCGGCCTCGTCAGAGCAGCAAAGTGACTCTAAATGCGATTGTCTCTACTATGTTAGCTCCCATAGACACTGAGGCATTTCTCTATCAGCGACACATTATAAAGGTATAGCATGAAAGAGAGAGAGAAAAAAAGGCATATGGTCATGAAGCGCTTAGCCGAGGAAATCTCATAGTCAAAATCAAAGACTTCTGGCTAGTGTACAGAGCATTGTTCTGCCCTTCAGAGATGAAGATTAAATAGATTACACATCAAAACATCTGCATGCAGGAAGGGCACCATCAGGGCTGAATTAATCTGCTAACGCTTCCCTTTCTGATTCAAACAATCAAGCTCTAAAGAAGTTAGATCAGTCTTTTCTGTTTTTTTCTTTATTTCTTTTAACTAAGTCACACACATTAAATCTCAAAGCTTCCCAAAGCTTGGGAAAATGTCTCAATATATATTCCTTGTGGCTTATTATGCACAGTCGTGTACAAATTCAGCAGAAAATCCAAGGTTTTATGTCAGAACGTATAATAACAATATTCAAGAGCAACACAAATTATCGTCATTTCTGATGAAACAACCCACAGCTAAAGTCCAGTGATGTATTATGTCTATTAAAGCCCCTTCACTGCCTGAGATTACATACAATTATATATGAAACATTTAAAAAAGGAGATGCCAAATTAATCAGAAATTGCTTGACATTTAAATTCAGCAACTCTGCAAGAAGCAAATACATTTTCAAAGCACCGAATGAAGGAAACTCCATTTTAGAAGCTTATAATTATTGTCTTTTTTCATCTCTCATGTTGCAAAATCCAACATGCATGAAAGAGAATTGGTTTTTACTCTTAAAAGATCTCAGTTTTTATTGTTTCGGAGAAGATATTCGCACATGCTTTTAAAGTATAACTAAATCTCCTTCCTAAAATGTTAGAATGACCTGAATAATTTACTGATGTCCTCTTTCCCACCAATTATTCCTCTAATACCAGCATTATGGTTTTCGATAAAGACTGCCCTGCAGCTCATTATCCAGCAGGACAGGAAGAACGGGCTTGTGACCCGATAAAAAGCCCAGAAATCCAAACTGCAGCTAAGTGAGGACAAGTAAAGGGGCTTTTTCACGGATTCAGCAGGATGTCGGAGCAGCAGGAAGTGATTCCTAAAAATACTTCACAAGCTCTGAGGAAGGGTACGCATTATCCTTTGCTCCTGCCCGACGTTCAGGCTGTGACAGACAAGTGTAATTGCGGCGGCTGGGTACCAGCTCCCGGCATCGTTGCCAGATGTGGCAGCTTAATTGTCTGTTAGTTCAGCATTCACTTTGTCTTGCTTATTACAGCCTGAGCCTCTCCAATCAAGCACTTTATGGCAGCCATTGACAGCGCATTGTTTCGCAGTCATTTAGCCATGTCCCCCTTGCGTATGGTCAATCTCCTGCTATTCATATTTGGCACCGCACCTCATTATCACTAAGCAGGCAACTACTGCTGCTGTTCTCCTTAATTAAAGCAGGTAAAGCAGATATTAAGAGACAATGGACCACTAACAACCCGTCTGTTAACTTCATAAACGTGTTAGCACATGGGACTCAACAGGTAGGAAACCGCAATCTGTTGTGAACTTTCAATTTTCTATGTTTTTTTTTTTTTTATTTGCCAGAAACCAGGCCTGAAAATGAAATAAGGCGATACTTTGGAATATTACAGGGCCACTGGAAACAAAAACAAACAAGCTGGGGGTTGGGTTAATACCAAGTCCAATTCCAGCCTTGTAGAACAGAGCATGACATTTGCAAAGATCAACACCCACGCTCTACATTGATGCTCTCATAATACAACGTTCTGCTGCATGAAAGCAGTACCTATTATTGCTGCAACAAATCCTCGGCGGCGTTGCGCTTACAGTCGTGCATAAAGGAGCCACAGTTGAACTTTCCCAATGAAAACCTCATTAGACATTAGTGAAACACTTAATGGGTGCTTCATTAAACATTAGAGAAATGCCACGCTGGATGAAAGAAACAGTGTTGCACTGTAGAGATGCATTAGATGAGGGCAGTCGCCATGTCAGCTTTGAAGCACATGTTGCTAATGGTTATTCAGCGGTGTTTATGTGTTGATCATCTGAGATTTTAATCTATTTTTTTCCAGGTTAAGTTTCTCATCCATCTAAAGTGGCTCATCAAAGTGTTTACTTTCACATTTGGTTCCTCTATAACCGCATACTTTAATGTATTTCATTTCAGCTTAATGTGACAGACCAACACCAAGAAGGAAACGTCAATTGTTTCAGAGCCACTTTTGCTCCAATTACAACTGCAAGACCCTTGAGGTATGTCTCTGTCGGCTTTGTATTGAATTTTTCTCAACTATTAATCTTTCGAAAATCACTCACGCTAACTCAGAAATTCTCACCCCCAACCTGATTCTTTCCTAAAATGCTGATGCGGCTGTTGGGGAAGAATAAAAGCAAGCTTCCCCTCCGGCGATGGTAGGTGGGAACCGGATTTTAACATTCATTTGGTACAATAAGAGAAAGAACTCCTGATGGGCTTAGCACAGGACAACAAAGCCAGATCAAGAATGTCAAAGTGGCACCATATAGTCCAGATGCTGACAGGGAGCCAGAAAGCCATAGAAAAATAAAAATTATGCCAGGTGGGGATGTAAGGGAGCGAGAAAAAGACTGATAGTGTGACCTAGTGGGTTCTTGAAGATCTCACTGTGTCACCTTTGAAGCATGGCTGCAACCCCAGCAGTACTATTTTCCCAGATGAAGTCCCCTGCTGTTAAAAGCTTTTCTCGGACACACTTTGGTAACATTTTTTAGCCTTTTTTCCCCCTAAGCATTGTCCAGGGGAAGTGAAGTGTCTCAAAGCCCTTTTGTAGTTCTCCCCTGTGTGTTGCAGGACTGCAAAACTAAATCTACTCCCATAAAATGAAGCATTTCCACTAAAAAAAAAAAGAATCAGTCTTGATTCAGTTTTGCTGATGTCCACCTAACTTTGCTTGTTGAAAACATTTTCAGGTTGTGTGGCTGAACCCCTAGAGTACAATTTGTACTCTTAAGTTGGGTGTCCTCCTCACAAATCATGACAATGGAAAATGGTATTGCATCAACTTAAGTTAAAAAACATTATTGACACTCAAATGAAAGTATGTTCTATGTACAGACAACTTAATATTAGATTTTTGTCAGAGTAGTTTGAAATACTACATATATTTCTTAAAAACATTATTTAAAAATATTAAAAATGTAACTTTTTTTTTATTTTAAAATGCATTGTACAAAAATCCCCCAAATGAATGGTCAACAAATTTAAAAGAAGAATAAAATTTTGCTTTCGACTTAGAGTTTGCATTTTTGCCTCCTGAATATTTAAATTATCTGAAGCCTCCCACAATATTGCCATTTTTAAAAGGCATCAAGCTAGCTTGTATTTTAACAAATGACAGTTTTAGATCAGCCATTAAAGCTTGTATTTTTATGCCAACATGTCAAAGGTTTATCAAAGAATCGATCACATGAATTTTATTATAGCCAGGGCGTCCCTCGTTTACCAAGACGTCAACATGGAAAACATGATAATCCAGAGAAAACCAACCAGAATAGATCAAAAATAGCTTCCAGAAAGACAGAAAGAGGAGTGAGGCAGGAGCTAGGGAGCACTGCTGTATTCCTGTCCTCCAGTGGGTGAGTCCATGTAATGAAAACAGGACACAGCAGAGTGGTTGGAACCACGGGTGATTTTTCCACTGCTACAGGAGGTGCCGTGTTGAGCCAAATGAACAAGGAGGTCCAGGCAGCAACTTAACTAAAGCAGCAGAGTGAAGTGAATGAGCTGAACACGTTTTTAAAAAAATGGGAGGAAAAACTGCTGCAATTTGTCATCTCACACAAGCAGCAGATGGAGTGTTAAGTGTTAGCTCGGTTGGAGTTCAAACTAAAATTATTTAATTCAAAGATGTCTGTCAAAAAACATATTTAGAAATTTAACTACTATTTCTAAACACACGAGGAACATATTAACTTAGTTTTCATTAGCTCTTTATTAAGTTCAGTTTCTTGAAGGAAAACGTGGGATTTATTCACATTTTCCTGCACATATTAGAGGATGTTGTACCTTCAGGTGATTGCACGCACGCACTGGACCCTCTTCATCACTGTCACTGGCTAAACCCGTCAAGAGCATTGCCTCAAATGTGACCCATGTCAGGCCGAATGCCATTTAATCAACAGATTTATGAAGTCATTAATTTTAGATATCTCATATCTGAAAAGGGCTCATGAAACACATTTGCATAATGCAGGACCAGTACATATAGGGTACAACTAAAGGGAAACGTGAGGAGCCGTCCTGCAGTCCACTATGTTGAATCAGTCAGATGACCAATCAGAGGGGTGGCGTAAAGAGACAAGTGCTGAAATAAAGGATTTCAGTGCTATATAAGTGGACAACTCAAACTACACAGCCCTGTTGATACACTTTTTTAGCATTATTTAGCTAAAGACAAACAAAAAACTAGAATAAAGAGGCAAAACGTAATAAAAAATTGCCAAAGCTTGCATGGCTAGCTTAAATTTTAGCACAAATTTCAAGTCTTAAAGACAAAAACTGCTTTTTCTAAGTTGGGAAATTAAATAGCAAACACATCAAACTCTATATTCTATAAAATTATCCTCAAGTTTAAAATCCTTTGTACAGTTTTCAATTCCTTTCTCCCTCTTTGTTTTCCACCTCACCTTCCTTTCTTCCCTGTCCTGCCTGGAGCATGTCGTCTAAGAGGTGGGTGAATAAACAGGTTTCCATAAAGAGTGGCGAATCAGAGGCAGGAACAAACAATAGGGCCTGTGTAGCAGGGGTGCCAGGAGGAGCACGGTGCGCTGCAGGAAGGGTGCAGAGGGAAAAAGGTTAAGGCTCCGGTGAGAGGGGGGCATCATCCACACAGCATCCCTGCTGCTTCCTCGCTGTCCATCATGTTCACAGAAAAACCCGCTGTGAGATCTCAGCCTTTGTGCGTCTCTGTGACACAGGAGGGAATAATTGGAGTGATCTGTATTATGCCTGTTTCTGTATTTCCCAAATTACACGAACATAGGGAGAAAATCTAAATTCATATGATGAAAAAAGGGCCGTCTTGGGATTCTGCGACATTTGGCTTCAAGTGGAGCTCAGAGAAGCATAGTGATGTAATACAGATTATGTATATTTGGTAAACATGCCATGACAAGAAAATGTTTCAAAAGATTCATCTAGGTTTCTTTCCACAAGACTGACATGAACATCTGGGGACGGAAAATGTCAGCATGACGAGAAAATTGTGCGAGACTAGCTCTCCTCAGGGACGGTGTGGTGTCTCCCAGAACAGTGCATTAGCAAAATAAAAGAATCTTATGTTTTAAGGTCAAAGGGGGTCATCCAGCTACGACTGCTGAATGTCAGATCACTACAGGAATTATATCACAGCGCTGTGAATGGATGCAAGAGAAGATAGTCTTTGAGGCATGTCCTCTCTCAGACTGACAAACAGGATAACAAGTTTTAATGCTCACCTTATTAGAACGGAATAGATCATTTATAGTCCATCAGCCCATCAACTAAAACCAGCTTTCCTGCCCCCAGTTGATGAGACTGAAACTCTGCAGCTCCTCAAGAGTTACCAGGAAGCCATCAGTGCTCTCCTTTAGAAGCAACTGGTTCTAAAGGCTATCAAAAAGGCTGAATACAAAAGCATGCCGTACATTTCTGATTTATGTTTATAAAAAGAACATAGAAAACTTTCATATTAATCCCACTTCAAAGTTATTTACAACTTTGTGTTGGTCTAACACTTAAAACCAAAACAGTAGTTTTTGAGAGAAGACATCAAACATGTTTTTTAAATTATTTTCGCAAAAAGCAGGTTAGCTTTCATTCATCATGTTACACTTTACAGTCAGTTTATTAGCACTTTTACACACACACACACACACACACACACACACACACACACACACACACACACACACACACACACACACACACACACACACACAAACGACAAATGAAAAATGGAACCATGGATCCAATAAACAGCAATGTTTTTATTTACTTTATCCTGTAAGTTGCTTTAATATCCCTACGCTCCTCCTCCAAAGGTGACCTTTGCCTAACAGTTTAATCCCCCTAACACACACAGTGGCACAGTTTGGGAACTATTCAGCTTTATGGTCCCGCTTTACGACAGGTGTGCCCAGAATTTAATATTCAGATAAGAAAATGTTGCATCTTGGAACTGCTGGGCTCTTCAAACCCCTCCTGCCATCCATTTAATTAAAAACAATACAATAAATTATGAGCAAAACAAGGAGCAGAGGGAGAGAGAGACAAAGATGAAGAAGCAACTAGATGAAGGTAAGTTATTGCCTTAAGCTGGAAAACCCTTTAAAGGGGGACATGATGCATAAATTTAGAGTGCAAGAGCTCATCTGTCAGTCATCTCCTCCCTGAGGGAAAGAGTGGGGACTTGGTACAGATCTATATTTTATGGTATATTTTTTGCTATGGATAAGAAAGAAATTAAAATATGTGCATAATATGGACGGATTGGAAATTGACCTGCGGCCTAAAAATATAGAAATACAGCAGAATCAGTACAGATTTGACACGTGTGTCACCCCCGCAGCCCAAACTCCGGCTCCATCTCCCTAACGTAATTTTTACAGGCAAGACCAGAGCAACGTGATCCCCAATCATCAGCCTCCATCACCGCTTACCATCAGCGCGCTCCGCAACACAAACAGACAGATGAACATCTGCTACGATCCGCAAACCAGCAGGAACATTCGGGCTCATTTGCTTCACTCACTGTTAAGACAGTAGCTTCTCTGCTGCTGCTGGGGTTGTGTGATCCATGATGTGATCAGGGCTCAGTGGCGATGCAAGTGCTATAAATCACAAGCGTTATCAGTGGAGTTAATAAAATATACGGCGCGGCTGTTATTGCTTCTTTCTGTTGCAAGTTTTTGGTGAGGAACTGGGGTTAAGGAAATGTGTTTAAGTTGAGAGAGCGTTTTGATTTGGAGGGGAGGAATTTATGACTTTAGATGGAGCAACAAAGATTTAACCTGGTAAAGTCAGTTCATTAAGTTAAAGGTACTGCCAGCTGATCAAAGCCGGTGAATAATGTCTGAGATTGACAGAAATCTATCACCTTTCATGTTTATTTGGCTGTCTTAGTAAAAATAAGTGAAAATTTTACAAATGACCTTTTTTTTGCAACTGCATAATTTTAAAGATCCAAAATATGTAAAATAAATACAAATCTTTAACTTGACTACATCTGCTATGTGGGGAAAGAAATCCCATATATGTTTTGAACAAAAGTCCTGTTCAGATCTATTGGTATACCCTGACACGCCCTATATATATGAGTAAATATATAGTTTTTATTTACACTTGTGTTTAGGATAGAGGTGTCCAAATACACCTGAAATGATTTTGTTCGGCCCCTGACCACATAATCAAGAATGGTTAAAAATTTGGCCAACAAAATAGAAAACAATTGCTGACCCCAACATTTGGAAATTGTCTCTTTTTCTTTAAGGCAACAGTCCGGAGAAATGATAAAGATTTCATAAAAGTTTTGTTTATTGTTGAGCAGGGACAACAAAAAAAATTAAATATATCACATTATACCAATGTTTGCACTTTTTATTGAATGAATTTTGTAGCTTGCCAGTATTTAAAATTGGCCAGTTTTGACACCTGAGGGAAAAAGCTGAAACTCTACTGGTTTAGCAACTTTTAATTACTAATCACAATGAATGAAAAGATGGATGAATGGATAGATGGATGTGTGCAAAATGCTAAAAAGACAGAAGGAAGAAAAATGCCTCGCATGCAAGTGAGAAGCTTTTTCTGTTCTAGCGTCATAAACATAAATATGTGCAGATTGCTAAGCAGTTTTTCATGAGGATTTTTTGTGAGCATATGCACACACACAAAAAAAAACAAACAAAAAAAGGCTGAATCAGCAGGAAAATGAGTGATGGAGTGTTTATGTGATTGCATTAGTCTGCTATTTGTCCAAGCTCAGGGATACTTGCGATCTGCAGCAGGGCTTTGTACATGTGGGACAGTGGGCTAGAGAGCGACACAAGGAGCATACTGATCATTCTCCAACACGCACAGATTAAATTACAGAACCAACTCTGTCAGTCCTCCCTGTTGCTCTGCATTTACATTGCTTCCATCTGAAGGTAAACAACCAGACACTCCTCAGGGTGACAATAATTGCTCTTGATGGTCTCCAGCACCTTGCCTTGTCAATATGGCTCCTGGCTGATCTGTGTGTTTTCTCAGATGGAATCACATTAATATATATACAATCTGAGAGACATGCTCCATGCTGAGTTTCTGCTCTACTGTAAATCTAATATTACAGAAACAGGAACACACAAGCTGGGTAGGAATAGAAGTAAATTAGGGATTTTAAGAATGGAATAAACAGTTTTATTTTACTGACCATGCAGGTTCAAATTAGCATTAGGAAAGCATGTACTCCAAACATGCATTTTCCAGACTTCCCACTCTATTTTATGCAAAGTTTTGTATGTGGACCACTAAAACTAAACATCTGGTGAACATCAAGTGCAGTTAGAGACCTTTCAACTGGCCACATGTGTTATTGGCATACAGAGTGTGAATGCATAGTGCTTGAAATATGACAAATATTGCATCCAAGCAGACCTCGGCAACCACAATGTTTCAAACATATGACAGCAGTGATGATTGTAATTTCATATATTGCGCAGCTTTTGTTCAAGCACGTGCATTCATCCCCACTAATATTTGATTAAATGTTCCCAAGCAAATAGCAGAAAATTTGTAATTTTTTTGTATCCATTGAGAAGCTTTTGGTGAAATTCTGGTATGACATTTGATCACTCTTCTTGGCAGAATTGGTATAACTCATTTAAATTGGTTTTATTTCCTGGCATCGACCCGGTTTGACGCATAATTTGAGTCAGAATTACTGGAGAAGAATCATTTTAGTCTTATTTTCCCATTCAAAAACCAAATGCCAGTGTCATTTGGAAGCACTCAACTTGGTCAAAATTTCAAAGAGAAGTTTTGGTTTAGCCTTTCAACATTATTCCATCCACTTAACCAAACAACTTAAAATATTTCTACCAAATCTGCAAGAAAGGTTGCCAGAAGCTTGTTAGAGGTGGTTTCTCTGCAACTCACAGATTAACATTTACTCTGATATATATGAAGATTTTTATGATTGTGCTACCAATCCTTGTTTTTAGAATTGCTGCAGTTTTTTTGCAATATATTCCCCCAGAAGGTGTACTCAATCTGAATAGTTACTATGAGTTTTAATAAGTTTCTGCCACTGTTAAGCAGTTAGGTGTGTAGTCTGGGAGGATGAAACACTAATAGAAAGAAATTTGGCAGAGAATCCAAAGTGTTGCTCATCAAATTGAAAGGACAATTACTTGCAGTCATTTTTTTAGAGTCTTTTTTTTTGTATTTTCAGCTCAAATCAATGTCATGAAACTTTATTTTTTAAATGTAGCTTTCATTCAGGAAGAAATAGGTGAAATAAACCAGCTTTAGACTAAACGAGAGTGAGTTACAATAAATAGATCCATAAAACGTGACAAGACCATCAAGAAAAACTTTTTAAACAATCTATTTAACTCAAACTTGCACTTAGCAGGTAGAGCACTGCTTACCTCTTATACTCCAACTTGGGAGATTTCCTATGATTGGCAGTGGCCACTGACGAGCCAAATGCTCTGCTGAATGCTGATTGACTCGCCTCCGTGCTGGACGCCAGGTCTAGGTCAAACCGCTTTCAGAGGTGATGCGCAGCAGGTTAGACTGACCCGTGGGTCAGAGAAGTAAAGTGGAGGCAGAGATGAGGTGTAGCCGGAGCGCGGGGAGGATGAAGCTTGCGCAGGATAGCAGTTTATTTCACCAAGTCGTTAGGAGACAAGAGTGTGAGTCATCGCTTTAATGAACAGTGGTTTTGTATTTATGGGATTTAGATGCCAATATTTGAAAATCTTCTAAAGATAATGGCAAACCTTTGCTTAAATCACAAACTGGTGAATTTGTTTAATTTGTTTTTCTTATTTGCACCATGAACAACACGTTGGTGTTTAGTCATCATGTACTGGTTGCTGTGGAGACTTGGTTACCTTCATGCCACTCTTTAATGCAGTTCTCCAACACTGACGTTTGGATATTTTATATAAAACTAATAGATTTTTTCCAAATGGTAATTCACATGAAGAGTTAATTATAAAAAAAAAAATTATGTTAAAAAGACTGTCATAATACCAATAATACACAAAAACTTTATATTTTACACCAGTGAATACTCTTATTGCAACTAATTGCTACAACTTTACCCACATCTAACAATACAATTACAATACTTGTGCAAATTGCTTTTTTGGGAGCCCTTTAGAAGATCGAATGACAAGAGACAAAGAAAAGCATCCAACAAAACACAAACAGGAGATTGAAGTAGCTGCTGCATTGCAGCGAGGGCCTTGGGTGTGAAGCGGGTGACTCTGGGTTAATCTGACCCTGGGGAGGGGAGGCAGTGATAGCGGCCCTCATGGGGAATTACTGGAGAGATTTGGAGGGAATCTGCTGGCAGCAATTTCCCCGTCTTTTTTATTAGCCTCCATGTGCAATTTGCTGCGAGCTGCTTTAATATGACAGGCAACTGTACGTCTTGCTCGTCCTCTTAAAGCCTCTTCTCTCGATGTGCATGCACATGCAGTGCTGGGGGATCCTAGCTCAGCCAAGGAAGGAATATATGTCACTTTTTGTTTGGTGTATAACAGAAAATTGCTGTGTGCTGCTCCCATACAGCAATGTTCCTCATTTGCTCGGCCTCCCAGATGAGAAGTCAAAGGTTAGCTACGGGGATTAAGTGTCTAACTTAGGGCTGCTGCAGAGGAGAAGGAGGGATTCATGAATTTATGGTCAGATGTGGGGTTCTACCCGAGGCCGCCCAGCTGTCACGCTACAAAACTCCAGGTGAGAGTTTGCATTTGCACATCTAACTACTGAAAAACCGTCTGTGGACAGCGATATCCTCTGCAGGAAGCAGCCACACATTTCGTAACACCCAAAGCAGCTCGTATTGTCTATCTTCCTCTCACACAAGGGCTCTGTCCAGCCCTGCAGGTGTTTTGCTGCTTAGTATGTAAAGGATAAAGGAGTGATCGGCTCTGACTATGATGGAGGGAGCCTTAACAAATTAACTTTTACAGCTAATTGTAAAAGTTCACACTTCCACAGAGGTTAGAAAAAGTGGCAGATTGGCAGAAGGGCAACCAGGTGTGAGCATCACTGGAATGATAATCAGAACCCGCTGACTTACTTAAGCATTATTTTGCAGAAGACACTATAGCTTGAGAGCCATGCTGAAGCTTAATTGCAAAGTTTTGCCTCTTGCTGAGTCATTAAATTGAAGTTTTTACTTTTTAACTTCATGATGTCAGCTAGGTTCTAAAGAAGAGGGTTTTTTTTAAAAAATTGTAGCGATAGAAATGATCAAAACCTGTGGGGCAGTGGTGAGTGCAGCATATCTGAGTGGAATAATTTAACCCCATAAAAGGTGCATTGCTGAGTTGATCTGTACAGAAATGTATAATAATATCCTTATTCTTTTTTTCTTCATTATAGCCAGCCAAATATCCACAACCTGAAAGACTCAAACGGTCTTACAAAACCCTAAACTACATTTGAGGCAACAAACTGAGAAAGCGGTGGGGGGGGGGAGAATATCAAAGAATCTGCTTTCCGACCCCCTTTTCAAAGCTTTATTGGACCAAATCTATTCATGAGGAAATGTAGTCTGATGGAAACCTTGCAACTGCATTAAAGGAACCTCATGATTGGATTTTAAGAACCAGCAGTTGATAAAAACATTCTTAACTGCGATGAAGATATTCTGTCAGAAAAGTCCATTTGATTTTTTTCTTTCTTTGCTTTGTGAATTCAGAAGAGTCTTTCATTGCTTCACGCAATCATGTATTTAAATATGGATCATATAATGAAGCATAAACTAAATCTCTGAATTGAGAAATTATTATTTTCTCCCATGCAAATCATGTTTGTTTAATTTTTAACCTTGACAGAAGAAAGGACTAAGGTAGAAAAACAACAAACTTTCTTTATTTTACCTTATTTTAATAAATGGACAATTGCACAAAAGCTTAGTTTATAAGTCTTTCAACTTGTATATGTTATTGTTAAGCAATTGTCTACACAAATAAGAATCAATAAAAAAGTTACACAAGAAGCAGATGAAAAACAAGAAGCTAAATTTTGCCAATTTATGTTTATATAATAGAACCAGATTTGATTTCCAATGAAGCGGATCCAGTTTTACTCTACCCCCTATGGATAGCATTTTCTCATTCTGGGGTGAAATGCCTCCGGGACTTAACACAGAAAACCGTCTGTCTGGCACTGCACAGTTCAAGTCTGGAAAAGTGTATTTGTTGAAAAAAGGAGGAAGGAGAAAGAAAAAAAGCTGAGAATCACAGAAAGGTGGCATACCTTGAGGGACCGAACTAATGAAGCAGGTAATGAATGAACCTGCTTCCTAAAAACCTCTAGCTGGCACAGCTGGAGCATAATGGACTGCAAAAACAAATGAGTCACTTATCAGCTGAGCTTCTCACCCACCAATGTTATTTTGGCGTAAATGCCAGAAACTTTTAATGTCCAGCTCATTATAAAAGACGATCAAGTAACTTTTTGATGAATAGACGCGGAGGTAGATGGTTACTGAATTGTTTACGGGACTTGAATGATTTCGCTTTAGTTGTATAACTTCTTGTGAAATTCATCTATCCTCTGGTTTGAGATATTGATGATTGCTAAAGTTTCCTTTTTTTTTCATCTACAAACAGAATTTAGAAGTAGATTAAATCTGCAAAGAATGAATAAGATTGTAAGGGGAACCTGCTTCAAGAACAACAAACAAAAGCGTGAAATGCTTATTCTAGCCCCTTCTCTATTGTCAAGTCTCAAGTCCAGCTGATTAATTAATATCTGGTTCGGTTCTATCAAAGTTGAGTGTGTTTCCATTCGCAGTGTGTATGAATGTGAGCGAGCCATGAGTGTGCAGGAGTTGCGGTCAATGTGAACTAATGTCATTTGGTGTGTGTGTACCCTTGAGTATCCAGTTTATCTTAAATCTCTCAGCGTATTTGTTCATCCAGTTGACGCCGTGTCGACCAATCTGCTGCCAACCAAAACGCTACCAAGTCTATCATTTTTCTCCAAATTCGCAATTGTGAGATACCTTTTGTACCTCAGAGGTATGAGTACTTCTGAATGAGTTCAGAAATTCTGAACTCCTAAAAAGCCCTGAAATTGTACAAGTTTTTAATTGGCTGATTACCTTTCTCTGCTGTTGCAAATGTGTGTTTTACATTCAGGAGACTTGCTCTCCAAGCAGTCATCACACTAAAGGGCTTGGTTCATAACAAAAGCCCCGCACCAATTCATCTCGAGTGAAATGGAGTGGCAGGCGGCCTCCCAGCTGACCACGTTGTGTTGTCCTCCGGTGTCCTGCTCCCCACCTTTGGGCCTGATCTGGCTCACCCGTCTGTTATGTGACTTGCCCCTGCTATGCCCCATCAACCCAGGGAGACACAGCCATAGGCCTAGCATCCCTGACTAAAAAGCGTATGCACATATGTGTAGTTTTGGACCTTGAGGGTGTTTCCTCCTCTATCAACACGGCCCCTGCTGAGGGTGACACCTGCAAATAACAGTTTAATAGCTGAGTAATGCGCCTGGCCTCCTCCCCAGCTGCGCGGGGCAGCCTGGTGGGCTGAGAGGCAATTGAAAGGTCTTTGCTGTCTTTAGTGTATATATAAGGCAGTGCAACACACAAACGCATGCAACTATAGATAGCTTGCACAAACACACATAAACTGGGATGTGATCTGATAAGAAGGTTGTAAAAGTGGGGCAGACGTGCCAGCAGCTGCCCAATGACTGGGTCATACATCATATTTTCTCCACCTGCTCCAAATTCTGCTTTGTTTCTATTCATAACAGGCATACACATGCTTCCCAGACTGCAGTCTACAGTTCCTTGCGAGAGTATTTATATCGCTTCAAGTTTCTTTGACTACGAACTTAAAAGTTTGGGTGGGGTAGGTTGAGTGAGACTAAAAAATACTACACTCAGATTTCTATCCACATATTCATCAAACACCCGTGCATAAAAACAGTCCCATGACATGATGCTACCACCACCAAACTTGAGATCCCAGATGATGTGGAGCATTAGCTGGGAGTAAAATCTAGGTCTCATCTGACCAGAACGCCTTCATCCACAAAGATTGATGGGGACAAACCATCTGTAAGTATTAATCTCAATGCACTGTGTCAAATGTACTGATTGTTACCCCAAAATTGTAAGTCAACTGTACACAAACTCAACAAGATAGAGATCTAAATGCATGAAATTAAAGATGCTTAGAAAGATAGAGAGGTCAAGTTAAATCTATGTCCCTGATGGCTTTGATAATACCAGACTAATGAAGAAGCAGTTCAATCTGACAGGATGAAAGAAAACATATTGAGTAGCAACTGTTCTTTAGAAAGTGGGGCATGTCAGACAGAGAAACTTTGCTAGAAACTGAAAACAATGCAATAAACAATAAACAATAAAACAATAAAACAATAAAAACTAAAGCACAAGTTACGAGATAAGAAAAGCAGGTTTAATAGTTGTAACAACAAAATTAAATTTATTTTCTAAACAGCTTTTCATCTCTACGTTGATAAATGAGTAAAAAAACAACTCCATTTATGCTGGCTACAATTGACAAAGTGATTTATATCCCTAAATAAATATAATACATTAGCCACCTGCTTAGCAGATATAATCTCTCAGGTGTTCATATTTCACTGGAACGATCCAGTCTCTTTTCTCACGTAAATAGATAATGTCTGTAATTTTACTGCAGCTGCCAAAATTCCCCATTTATTTCTCAGACTCTATTCTTAAGAACTAAGCAGAGCTTTCACTGCCTATTAAACCACACACACGGTAATAAAGGTGTCACACAGGGTGCGCTGCTGACAATAATCACTGGATGTACCAAGTGCTTCTACGGCTAAATAAAGCAGGAAGAAACATTTAAAGAGCTTAGAGGAAAGAGATTAGTTTTTGCTGAAAGCTGCCATTCAAAGTCTGGTGCTGATGAAAGCAATCAATACCAACAGCTGGATTAGGAAGGCTGGCACACAAGATATAACTATATTTTACAAACTGTATTATATTATTAGGATTTTGCTTTTTCAGGTCAGCACAAGGACAGAATCAGACAACGGTGTGTTTCAAACAATAATTGTAAAACTTTAAGTCTAATTCAATTTCTACTGATTAAACCCAACAGTTGTAGACAGCTTGCTTGCTGCATGAACTTAAAGGCGTCAACATACAGCTAGGCCCAAATGTTTTCATACCACAATCAGATGTAGATTTAAAGTCATTTTCATTTAACCAGAAACAAATTCTGATTTTAAAAATCCTAAAATGGAAACAAATGTTTTAATTGTGAAAATAGATATTTCCTCGGTTTTTGTGTTATTTAACGTTTTGTTCAAAATTCTCTTTGCAATCATTAATTGAAAATTCTTCATTGGTTATTGTATCTGCCAAGTGCCAAACTAACAAACATTGACCATTCAAGTCAGTTCTTTTTTAAAAGAAACTATAGCCACTTTGCAGAATCACATTTTGACATCTATATTCTTACCAGCCAGACAAAAAATATTGGTGAAGTTTAAAAGAGTACTTTTAATGTAAATCTGTCTTAGTATGAATTAATTGGCTTAAAGTTGATCTTACAAGCACAGCTAGCACAGGTTTTATTACTACAAAAGTTTACCATTACAACGCTCAAACAGCTAGCTACCTTAAATGTTGGCTGTCATCTTTTAATGTCTTTGAAAGAAAATCAACCCAAAAAAGTGTAAGTTACTCTGAACCTAAAAAGAAGGTGAAAGAAGTTTCCTATAAAACAAAACTGTCTATTCTAGTTTTGAGACGAAGGCAGCAAATTCTGTATCTCCTTACAAAAACATCAGTGGGTGCAGATCAAAAGATGCTCAGCTTCACCTTTCTGAGAGACACTCTGATTTGCCCCACAGTGGGAGATCCAGGATGAGTTCCTGTCTGACAGATGCCTCTCTGTTCCCGAATAGACATTTCGGCTTCAAGTCTCACATCAAACTGCAGTGTCTTCATCAAGTGTCCAGAGACGACTACTGCAGCTTGATTACATGGCAGAGTCTCTAGAAAAAACTACTCTCAAGCTTCTAAAGGCGCAAAGTGTAAAAAAATTGAAAGATGGTTAGGGATGGTAAGGACCATTTACTGACCTGGTGTTATAAGTACACAAGCGCCAAGAAGAGCTTGACTTAACTTTATCATGTATATTTGTAAGTCCCAACATGTCACAGTAATAACCCCACTCTTCAGTGTAAAAACTGTTAAGACTCCAACATGCTCAGGTGTATGTTGAGCATGCTTTACTTTACTCCATGCACGCCCGATGGATGTATCCGTGCAACACTTAATTAGTTTTTTTTTTACGATTCCTACGATCATCGCACACTGCTCAGTTTACATCGAACTGTTTTATAGATTATAAGGTTGAGAGTCGCCGCCATCTTGTGGAATAAATGGAGTAAAATTTGGAAAAACAGATCCTGCTATTTTAGTCAGTATTGTTAACCACGGAGAGTCACTAATATAACATTCTGCAGCAGCTTAATATGTCAACTCACTCATACGGTTTAATGTTGCATATACGTCCATTAGAAAGTTTCGGAAAGCTGCAAGCAACCATTTTGAACCTTTGTTATTAGAATTCTTTAAGGGAATTCAGTATTGGGAGGTTCAAAACAAAAAATTGGTAAGAAATCGCTGATCGGTACTTAAGGCACACAACACAAAGTGGAAAAGATTTACTTTAAATTGCTACATTAATTTTGCTGTCAGAGAAAATACTATTGTTCAGTCGGTATAAGCAGCTGCAAAGTATAGTTAAGGATCAGCAATGGTCAGAATATTTGTTTTTTCCTGGGAAAGAGATCCTGAACAAGCACCGGTATGCCTCCACACATCCATTTCATGCTTTAGAAGATGATAAACTTTAATGCAGTGAAAAAAACGTCTTGAAGAATATGAGCTTTCTGTGCTGACCATCTCAGCCAGTCTGAGTAGCATCTCGACATCCAAAGTGTACCTCTGTCATTGGTGTTTTTCTTTTTCCTGTCTGCACCGGCTGACAATGTTACCTTAAACCAATGTTATGGTGTAGCTCTTTAAACTTCTTAGAAGTATTTGTGCTTTCTGACGGTTTTGCAGGTTGTGAGAAATTAATTTTCATCTGAAACACTCCCTTAAATGTTGATTGGTGGAGAATCTTTTCCTCAAGTCTAGCGTTTTGATGAGGATTTGCCTTGATTGATAATAATGAGAAAGCATCAGAGATAATGGGCTCTCTGGCATTTGCCTGAGTAATTTGCACATTTCCAACCAGTGAGAGATATTACTGAACACTACAGGCTGAAGAGGCAGTGTGTTGCATCTTCAGTTTGGTACTTTAAGAGTATTCATCAACCTGTTTAATGTTTGCAACTAGATTGGGAGGTCCAAGTATAGTAGATGCATCCAGTTACTACTAAATTCACCACAGCACTACTTTGTGGTAAGAAGGAAGTACAACCTCTTTCAGCTCTAGGACTTAGGAGACATTAGCATGAGTTGATCTTAATCAGGTTCAGCAGTAATGTAAATATAACCTCAAGAGCACAGAAATGCAAAAAAAGACGTTGATCTGTAACTCTGTAGGAAATAAAATTGAAGATAAAGTACAAACAAGCAGAAGATTTGGCTATATACTAATCAGAAGTATACAAGTTTATGTTGACACAATGTCAAGGAAGACATTGTGTCAATGAAGGGATTGGTGCAATTAATCAATCAAAGAAGGGCCATAAGTCACTCCCCAGTAGTGGATGTGCTGCTGCTAATACTCTAATGTGCTAATAAACGGGGCTAATTTTTTGTTTAACACTTGAGTGGTTTTGCTAACCTTAAAAAATATTTAGCGCACTTAGCCTAAACAAATGTTTTAGGATTAATTCCAAGTTGCTAATATACTTGGGAATTTAGTTAAACTTTGATCTGAATAAAGTTCAACATCAGTGTTAAAGTTGTGGTTATCGACAGGTAAGCCTTAACTAGCTAAATGTTCATATTCATGCTCTTATTTTGAAGTGGGTGAACACTGTTTATGCAGCAGTTCTGTTTGCTCTTCTCTCTCTTTCCCCTCCCCTAATAACTTTATTTCAAACAAAAATACACACGCAGGAGCAAAATAAACCCTTGGCATTAGAGATAAACATAAACACAACATTTAATGACCTTATAGAGCATGTAGATTATGTCAACATGAAGTTGGTGCTTAATGGATACAGCAGCACATTTGATGTTGAATTCAAATAACTTTTTAACCTGGTAAATACCAAAAAAGCTTCATCATGTCCTGATATGTAACCTGATGGGCGTTACCTGGTTTTACCATAATTGTTCATGTTCTTGTAATGATAAAGCCTCAGAAGAATGAAATGAGACAGACAGTGGTGGATAATATGGGTAGGGGGAACGAAGCAGATAACATTCTGATTGTTCTGACTAATTACTGAGGACAAAGTGGGTAAACGAAGATGAGGACGGAAATACATTTGATGGCTAATTAGAAAATCCTGTGATTTCCAGCTAGTGGTAATTACTCTCTATAATTTCTCCAAATGTTGTGTTTCAACCAAACATCCTGGTTGTGGAAAAAAAAAACCCCAGCATCGCAGAAGAGCTGCTTTACATCTGTGGCTGTTAGTGGGAGCTGAGTGGCATCCACTCTCCCAGCTCCTACCAGCCAGGCCAGTAAATCATTGCGTCTCTCCTCTTGCCTTTCCAGCCTTCTGCTGAGGTCAGCTATGAGCGGTCCAGACGTAAAAGGGGGAGGCATCCACCACTTTTTTCTTTTATATGCCCAAATCTTCTGCCTCTTAATGCGGCCCCAGACGGAGAAAAAGACAATCCAATCAGCCAGCTGAGATCCAATCCTGCCACATTCGTGGGTTTTCGGTATTTGCAGACTGGAAAGTGCAGCGAGTTGCAGAAAGGCGCTTTTAGGGGAACAAAGATGCATACAGCTCCTGAATCGATCCATCTGAGAAAGATACAGGGAAGTATGGCTGCATTTAACACAACCTTGAGGAGAGGAAACTAATTCCTCTTTTGGCAATTCTTTGAGGAGATAACGTAAACACAAAACTGATGATCTTTCTCATGGTATAGAACATCCTTCACTCCCGACTGGAACTGGGGCGAAATAAATTAGGAGCACTTTTCCCAGAATAGCCTCCTGAGACTAATAAGACATTCTCAGAGAATAGATGTCCATTTCATTGTGCCCCTACTCATTCTGTCAGATTCATGTAGTGAAAACACAGAAGGGAAGTGTCAGAGTAAACAGATAATGCTGTCTATATGCGATGGCGGATAAGCTGACATTACACCCCAAATCTGAAAGGAAGCTATTAACCTTGATTTGGGAAGCGGAGATAATCTATCATACCACATTTTATAATCCCTCAGATTCTTAGGCAGTCAATGGATTCTTAACTTTTATTTGGTTGCCCAGCAGCTGCTGGGTGAACAGGTTAAAGCTGGAGCTGCAAAAAGTCCAGCAGAGGACGAAATGATGACGTCACAATTTAGTTGGCCATGTTTTTTTAAGGGCATCACTCCCTCGGCTTTGTAAGGATTGGACTGGAGGTTGAAAGTCTTCTCATAACCGAAGAATTGACTTATTTCACTCATTGAGAAGGTTTTTTTGTCTTCTCATGAATGTAGGTGTACTCATTAAGTTCATAAACGCACAAGAAGATAACAAACAGCCACTGATTGGATCTCACTATTAAGACGAATAACCGGACTGAACTGGGTGTAATGGGCACTTCATAAAAGATAAATGCTTCATATGGATACAAAACTCCTTACTTTGTTTTGACTAATAAAGATTCTATTTGAAGAGGACAAATTTGTAACTCAGGGACTTTAAAAAATACTTTGATCTTTACTACATTTTTATGAAATCAGCTCTAATAAAAAGGGTTAACTGAAGATCGTTGATCTAGAGAAGCAAGCATATGGTGGGGGAGTAGTTAGCACCATTACCTTGGGACAAGAAGGTCCTACGTTCAATTCAGCCTTGGAGACTTGTGCATGTATTCTCTTTGCATACTCTGTCCTCCCACAGTCCAAAAAAAAAGACTGCTAGGTTATTTTGTTACCCTAATTTTCCCTGAGAAGTGACTTATCTTTAGAATATGAATCAACTGTGGTTATTATAAGAACAGAAGGAATTCAGTGAAAATTCACAACAGAAGTCTACCATGGACATACAAATCGTCAGGAGATATATTGCTTCCTTTTACATCATACAGCTACATAATCTTTGCCAACATGATAACACTGGCTAAAAAGGGAACCAAGTGTTGCTTTTAACATTAGTTCTCAAGAGCTAATGTTGCAATGATGACAACACTATTATTAAATAACACAGAATTATGTAAAAGTAGCAAATGAGTCAGGGAAACATCCCTAAAAGTGAATTGTGCAATATTATTGTAGTGCTTTGCTCTTTTGCTTTTGAACATGCATGCAACAGTCTTTGGGGGCGCCTGGTAAAAAATAAAACAAAATGGCCAAAGAAAATTAACATCTTAATGTAAATATGTCAACTGGAAATAATTGTTTTCAAACCTTGATTTTAAGCTTTAATTTGAAGCTTAAACATCCCTTACCTACTGAAATATTCATCAAAAAATAAATACTGCATCCTTATTTTTACATATTCCACACTGTGTGAATTTTAAAAACGTCAACATGGTTGTCCAACACCAACCTTTATTGCTTCTTTCTCTGATTTACTATGTAGTCATTAGATCCTGTTCCTAGAGAGATGGAGTCGAGGGCTCTTTTCACTCTATCTTGACCAAATAGGAACAGCTCCAAATACGCACAGCAGAAGAAAAACTTCTTAGATTGTCCTTTTATCTTTGAAATGTCACATTTATTCACACTTAAACAAGGCTTGCTTGCATGCACTTGTTTGGATTGTACTGCAAGGTTGTATTAAGATTCAAATCATGCCTGCCTCCCATCTTGATAAATGGAAAGAGTCTGCAAAAACTTCCCTAAATGGCCCTCTGGCATGGCTGGGGAATAAATTGAGCTAATCAAGGGTGGCCTCACAATCACTGCATCCACAAAGTAATCAAAGAGTTGAAAAGGAAGCACACTGCGCATGCAGATCTAGGAGTGTGTGGATGCGTTTCAAATTTGGCTTCAAGATATCGTCTTGTCTGGGCACTAAAAGCCAATTTGGAGTGTTGCAGCCATAATTGTACATGTGCGTTGTCACGGCACAAGTAAAAGCTTTTCTGCTACATCCACATGGAAACTGAAAGTGCACAATTAAGCAGCGACATTGAGGACCACCTCATTGATGTGACAGACAGACAGACAGACAGACAGACAGACAGACCAGAGCAACCCCAGTGAAACTTAGATCAAATTAGTTGTATTGTAAACACATAAAATGAGCTCACCGGACAAAAACACATGACTCAGAGGGGATGACTTTGCCAACTATAAGTTAACTTAACCATCCCCATTTACTTCCTGTTTATGTTTTTTTCTGTTCAAAATGAAACAAGGACAAACAAACTATCCCTGTGGGCTAGATGGCTGGGGTATAAATCCTGGAATATGGGCAGAGTAAAACACCTGGTTTCCTTGCTAATGGGTATGCTTGCACTTCCTTCCAAAAGAGTTTCCTGCTGCCAATTTAGTCACTGGCGAGGATATTCTCAGAGGTGGCAATCGCGGGAAGCAAACAGTGAATGTGTGTGTGTGTGTTACTTTGACCGATTCCCCCTGCGGAGCTGAGGCGTGATGGATAACCACTCAGCCAAGCTGCTGCTCTTTTCTACGAGCCCGGGTTATCTCCCAGTGGTGTGGCTTCATGAAACTATGCTGGAATGGCAAATTCCAAACAAATTCAACTTGGTCTCAAAGGTCCTCAAGGTTTGAAAGCAAAGCAGAGGCTCCTTTATCTGGAGTCAAACACTAAAACACTATTTAACACCTATTCTCGTAGAGATCTGTGCAGTTTGCCCATTTTATCAAAAGGCAGACAACTTGCCATAAAACACATAAGAACTGCAACTACCTGCTTACATACAGTACTCCAAAACATCTATTTTCCTTTTCTTGAATAAATCAGACAAGTCCCATTGAAATACAATATAAATTCAACCTTTGCTTAACCAGAGGGTACAGATCAAATCTGCTATTTATGTCGACTTCTTTTACAACCAGATCTTTAACTTCTTCCTTCAGCATATAATGCACTTCATAAAAGATAGTTATCAAGTTTTCCATGATGAAGAAGCTCAGTGTGGATAACATGAGTACAGTTTGACTTTATTGCCAAACGTGCAATTTTTAATCAGTTTCCCTTTCCCAACACCAATTTCCAGTTTTCTTTGAAGTCTAAATTGCCAATTCCAATTTTAACCAATCCAAACATTTTTTAAGAGCAATAAAACATAGATGAAACCTGATGCAGGCTCTTTGATTAGTAAGTAAGAAAAATGTATGTATACTTCACCTTTTATATAAAAAAACAAGATTAAACATAAAAGATAAAACAGCATACATATCTCCTAGAGCCTAAAACTAGACAACAGTCAGTGTGAATAAATTAGTCTTCAGCTGTTTCTTAAAAGAATCAATAGAGTCAAGTAAGAGCAAAGATGGAGGCAACATGTTCCACAACCTGGGGCCACAGCACTAAAGGATTCATTCCTTCTGGTCTTAAAAAGTGTTCAACATGGAGGAAAGAGTTTTGAATCCAGCAGAAAATGAAGAAATTACAAGCTTATCCTGATATATGCATGAAAGCACAAGTTTTGGTAGCCTTTTTGGAATATCTGAATTAGGGCAAGATGCTTTAGTAACTTTGACCTTTATTAGGGGTGGACCCATGGATAAGCTGCCCTGATTCCTTTAATTTTTGTTGATCAGTAATCGGCCAACATTTCCATGTGCAACTGATCTTTTTTATCCCCGCAAAGGTTTGAAAATCAGCCGCTGTCCATGTTTGTTGAACATTGACTAAATATGCAAGTCACCTTCCCTGCACTCAACAAAAACAATCAGTACCACTAAAATGGACAGGCAGTCCTCGGTGGCCACACGATGCAAATATGACATTGAAGCACAGAATGGGAAAGGTACAAAACTACTTCATCACACAGTCTGAAATAAAAGGACAAATGCAAATCTCTAATTCAACACTGACAGCTTGTTTCACCCACAAATGCTTCCCACTGTTGAGTTTTCCTCCTGAACAAAGACAAATGTTTAACAGCTCTGCCTTAACTATTCTTTTTCAAATACTTTCAGGATCTCAGCAGGGGGACCTTGTGTCTTACAGCTACATTACCAAAGGGCCCTGATGGATCAAGGCCAACAGACATCATGTGAAACACAAGGGCACAAGTCTCTGCAGGTAGTTGAGAAATAAAACAAGCCTTTTCTCTGTCCTAAGCTACCTAGAGGCCTAAGTGCTTGGTAAGCCTGCTGAAACAGATGCTTGTGAGCAGCAAGTTGGTGTAATGACTAGATGATGGGAACGTTACGGAGGGGACAGAGGGGTTTTTTTTTTCTAACAGGCAATGGACCATAATCCCTCTGTTTGTTGCAACAAGAGGGTAAATCAAGACTGTGTCAAAGCTGAAACAAGTCTCCTGTAGCCTCCCCTCCTTTTCCAAGAAATGCTCCAGCAAGAGGCACGCTGAAAGGAGTTAAGCGAGCCGAGGGAAATACACTTCCATTCGGAAAGGAATTACACGGATATCCCTGTGGATATCCACTGTTCAGAGAGCAACAACATCTACGCTGGGATTAAACGCAATGTTCCTTCACAAATCTCCTTTGAACGTCGAGGTACTTATGGACATGTTCTCTTTCTCAATCTTTTTTGTAACTTTACAGCGTGAACATTTTGGATGCAGGTGTTCAGCGCGTGCTGTGTTTCCCAACCGGGGAGCAATCGCTGATGGAAAGCGGCAGACCTCAGGAAATACAATTTCCTGCTTGCAGGAAATGAATGTGGCGTGTGACTTCTTTGATTAACAAGGAATAAATAAGGTGCTGATTGACAACATGCACATATTGAAGCAAACACGCCCCTTATAATTCACTGACCACACTCAATTGTTTGCGGTCCTTAATTCTGGCCCCTTCTCTCCCATGATACTCGGTGCATCTTATCTCTCGACCCATGCCTCCCTCGCTCACACACCACTGCCTCCCCTGCTAAGAGAAGGAACTGCTCCGTCTGAACAGGCCCTTCCTCTGTGCAGGGCTGATAGGGGCTCAATCTGACGGCTGATGCTCAGGAAGAGGCTTATTAAAGGGGGGCCGAAGAGTAAGAGCCCTGGCCTTATCACAGCGAGTAAAGCATCTCAACTCTTGGGGCTAATTGGCCGGGGGACCAGTGGCCAGCTGCTGGGCAGAGATTGGGTCATCTGATGGCTCCCTTCTTCCAAAATTGCTGGGTCTACTTTTACGCTTTTGCACTTCTGCTCTCGTTAAATGAACACAACCGTGTGGTACTCTAAGTTCTCTCAAACTCAGACGGCAAGCTCTCTGGCAGTCCACCCCACATACAGTGATTTGATTTATGAAAGCCTGATTGCAAAGGCTGTGTGTGTGGGAAGAGGGCTGGCAGTCCCAGAGCTGCAGCTCTAGGTAAAAGGATTAATTCTGCTTAAAAAGTGGGGCTGCTGAATCACTCACAGGGTCTCAGATACAAAATGCCTTGTTTACATGAAAACATTGTCCCACGACACCAGTTTTGATATTTACTCAAAATGTGCAGAGAAAATGTTAAAACTTCAGGGTTGGTTTTAGACAAGAACAAGGGCAGGATATTTATTAAAGTTCTTTTTAGCTTTTGCTACACCGAGCCTTATCTTATGTAAATCAGGCAGGATCTGCAAAATTAAAAAAAAGAGCCCAAAACAGAAAAACAACTTCACAGTCTACTCTAAAAATGTTGAAATCATTTTGCTCTCATCTCTTTGCAGACAAATCTATACATTTACAAACAGCTCATGTATGAGGGAATATAATAAAAATGCCAATATATATTACATATGCAAAAAATAAGCAAACTCTTCAGACTCTCTATGGGAAGTTGACTGGAGTCCCACTTGTGCTTATGATTCAGTGGCAATAATTTAGGCAGCACATACTGTCCTATATACGATATCATAAAAGAGAAAAACAAGCCACAAGGCTGAGAGAACTGCAAGAAACTGCAAGAACTGTGTCAGCACATAGAACCGGGGAAGGATGAAAGAACATTTCCACCGCAAATGTCTAAATCCTAAGACCCCTTCGTTATTGGAAAAAGTTTGGAGACTTTGCAGAGTTGGAAAACAAGCCAAACTGTAATTAGCACTAAACTAAAGAAGCTGCAGCTAACAGTAAGGTCAGTAGTGACATTGGGCACTTTGAATGGGATGCAAAGCGGTTCCCTATAGATAAACTGTAAAAATATTGAACTTACAGAGCAGTTAAAAGTATTTGCCCCTTGTAGATTTCTAAGGATTTTCTTTTTTTAAATCACACATAACTTTCAATCAAACAAAGATATAGAGGAATTTAGACCCATTCTTTGTTTTTCATTCATAAACAGCCAGCCTAAGGTCATGCAACAGCCTCTAAATTGAACTTAAGGGCAAATCTTGACAAGGTCAATCCAAAACCGCCCAAATGTGAACTTGCTGATTAGTTTCAGGTCATTTTAAGGATGAGTAACCTAAGCAAGCTTTAGCTTAAGCTCACTAAATGATTGACATTTTTCTTAGGATTTTTAGAATAGAGCAGAAATCATGATTCCAGTGATCACATTTGTTTTCTCAAATGTTAGATATGTGAACACCTTCTAAAATCTTCCACAGTTGTCTCATTCTTCCAAAACTTGGTTATCACAAAGCTGAAAATGTATGAAGGATGTTTATGCTCTTTGTTGTCAGTGGTGGCTTTTGCTATGACATTTTCCCACAAATGACAATTTTGCCCAGCCTCTTTGCTATTCATCCATGTGTGGATAATTGCAATTACCAATGTTTGCTACTGTGCCAAAGAATTAAAAAATAGCTCTGAAACTCTGTTTAAATTATTTAATGTCGATTTGTTTCTCATTTGTTCTTGAATGTATTCAAATTGGGACATTTAGCCTAAGTGATTTTTCTTAACAGATCTGGTAGTAATCAGACCTGGGTGTGGCTAATTGAACTCGGCTTTCAGAAAAGTATTTTTAATCAAACTTCATTCATTATTTAACAAGGGGAGTGATTTTTGTTTAATGCTGGTTTAAGGAGATTTTTTTTCTTTTAATAAATGAAACAATCAGTTAGAAACATGTTTTTGTATCCTCAGGACATCTTTATGATAGTAACACTTGGCTTATGATCGGAGAAATGTAAGGTGCAAAAACTTTTCACAACATTATGTAGAGCTTTTTCTAGTCTTACCTTCCATTCAAAGCATTTTTACATTACATTAAGTTGATTTAAACTGAATCTGACTTAAGTATCAATTTGATTTGAAGCCCATAGACTGAATATTAATTAATAATGTGTCAAAAATCTTTGTGGGAAGGTTAAATTTTGCTCTTTAAATTATACGATTTGACTAATGGTGTTAAATCATTTAGGATAGTTTGATCCCTTTTTCTTTATCTTCATACATTTCTCAGAAAAAAATGAAACGAAGGGACCTCAATTCTTGCAATATCTCCAATCCTTTGTACTTTGTCTTACAGTTTGACAGCTCATGTATAGTTATGTCTAAAAAGAAGCATATTAGACATGAAAATGAAATGGCTCAAACCTCAAATGAGGCAAAAAGCTCTGTTTAACATGCTACCAGAACAAGACGTCTGCTGGCTGAATCCCAGTCCCTTGTCACCACCCAGCCACCTTTCAAACTGCTTGCATTAGCATAAAATTTATGTCAGACAGCATGCAGGATTCAGCAGAAGTGTGACAGAAGAAAAAGAAGGCTTTTCACTCCCCTCCCCTGAAAAAAAGTGGAAAGGAAGACTGCAAAGCCAGGGCAAAGTCTCAGGGAGGGGTTGGCGTATGCGTGGAATTACCCGGCGTAGATCTGCACCACAAGCAGAACAGATGTGAAGTCCCTTAAAAGCAGCAAGTTCAATACCATTTCAATATTCGCTCCTCAGCAAATCTAAAACCTGTGACATTAAAATAAAGCTGCTTTTGCAGGATTTGTGCTTTAGCATGCCTGATAAGATCAGCAGGGCAAGACAACACTTGAATACTGACAAAGAACTGATTGTCGGAGCAGTATAGATCCACCTGATACTCACACTCCACACACAGGGAACTTTGAGCTTTAAAGTCCCTGTCAATAGTTTTTTATCAGAGAATAAATAGCTATAATTTTCTGTTACGAAGGTTCTGAATAAAACGAGTATCAGCTGTTTCATGAATTTATGAGCTGATTTTCTCAGGAGCCTTGGCATTCAAATGACAGTTTTCCAGATACGAGTCATAAATTGAGTTTACCAAGGACAGGTTCACTTAATCTCTTAGTGTGTGAGGACTTGTGTCACATGCAATCACTGGACAATTTATTAAGTACACTCCGGTCAAATCAGCCAACCACCTGGCAGCAACTCAGTACATTTAGGCATCTAGAAGTGGTGAAAACAGCTTGAAATCGGACATCAGGTAAACAAAGGGGAATTTCACTGACTGAATGTTGGTATGAGAATGGCTGGTTTGATTAGATCAGTAGACTCAAAAGACGGTGAAGAAGGTCAACTACCAATCATACACACATAATCCTACAACATTTTGAGGTATTACAGAAATAAAACCATGCTGAATCTATGCCAGTAGGAAATCCAGAAAAAGATATCACATACATATCTGTCAAAATCTTCTGATTTAACAAGTACACCAAGACAATTACTCCTCAGTGAGGATGAAACAGAGGGAGAATAAAATAATCCAAGACATGGAGGTTTATGCGTCTGTTCTCTATGCATGGGGGCCCTCTGTGCTCTTGAAGAGCCTCGTTTTCTATTGAAATCTTCATCTTCCACTCTGCTTCAGTATAGTCAGCAGAACTTCTTATATGCAGAGGATAATTGAGTCAACAAAAAGCAGTTCAACTATTTATTTCTCCCACATACACACATGTTTATTATTTCGACAGTTGGTAAATGATTAAAACAGCTAGAACTGCTAAGATCCCGCTTCGTCTTAGCTTGCCACAACCATCTTAAAGAACTGCATCAATTTCCCCAAAGAAGCTCTAAAAACATAACAGAGATCCAGAGAAAATAAAATATATACCTTCCCCTGAGTTTCAGCAACAGTAAAAAAAAAAATCCAAATGAAAAGAAAATGGAAAAAAAAAATCATTGCCAGCTCAGGTGAAAAGCTTCTGCTGAACTGGATGTTCTTGTCTTTAAAATGTTGTATTTCCCATGATTTGTGTGAAGAGAAGAGAGAAAATGCTCTCCTGGCAGCTGACAGGAAAGCAGATATGGAGTGACAAATTTGGTGTTTCAAAGGCTTTCATGGTTTATAGACATAAAACATACCTATAAACAATACAGAAACAATGATTTATTGTTTGCTACTGTGCACAGACGGTAAGAGTCTTGTTTTGAGACTTACAGACCAACTTAGGATATAACCAAGTAACAGCTGATTTTCTTTTACGTATAACGTAAGCTCTGGTTTGTGCAATTTTGGTTAAAGCCACATTATTTCGCCCGACTTATTAGTACCACTTGCATTAACATTGTAGAGTAAAAACACACTAACTGTGTATTTTTTAATTCACATCAAACCAAAACAATACTTATCATTTCTAAATCTGTAATTGCTTGGGCAATTACAGATTTAAAATTACAGTATGTTTTTTTTAGCAAAATCAACATATGTCCAACTTAGATCAGGTCAGAACTTAGGAGAATTTATTCCAAAAGCTCAATACTAGCCCATTTTAATGTGTATTAGGACTCTAAAAAGGTACAGATTAATGAAGAATGTCATTCCCCAAAATAAACACCTTCAAGCTGAATTGAAATTTTCAGTTGCCCACATTTCTGTATGGTGAAAGGAGAAAAAGATTGTGCTTTTTGGCCTCAATACCATGAAGTATGTTTGGATGAGTCACTGCAAAGTTCTGCAGCCTAAGAATACGGCACCATTTGTCAAGCATCACACTAAGAATCTTTCAGCACAAGTGGTATGGATGTGTTGAATCTTCAACTTCACCTCGAATAAACTACTAAAGTTGTTCAGTAGTTTATTGTTTAGTCTAAAACCATCCAAACTGGTTTTAGAGGAGGCTAACTTAGTTTCTAGAATATTCTTCCCCAAATGTCAGAACTCAATAAAAAAATAAAAATATTACCATTTAAAACTAGGCAGACATTTAAAAAAAAAAGAATATTTCTCTATGTGGAAAGATGTTACTAATCCCACTATCTCTAGGCTTCTTAAATCTTCATGAACAGAGCCGGCTTTTGGTATCTTGCTGCCACTGACATAAATATTCTTACCATTTCATGTCAAATAAAATAAAGTGGAGCCTCAAACAAAGTGACATATTGGAGCCTGACACTTGATGACTACCTTGTATTGTGTGCTGGCCTCAGTCTACTGACCCACCAGAGCATAAAATGATAGTTCAGGCAGCTGAGAGCGAAAGGCGGGCTCCGGTCAAATGAGGGTGTTTGGTGTACCAAAAGAGGATGGCAGAGTCACGACAAGAGTTACAGCTGCACAGACACTAAAAGAGCCAGACAATAAGAATTAGAGGTACATGGGAGCTGAACAAGGGAGAGACAGAGAGAGATGCTTGGTTCCGTGTAAATTACTGGGACTGAAGCATGATGCCAGGGTTGCCAAACAGCCGCTTGGTATGCAGTGCACAAAGCCTTCTCTATCACTGCTGACATACTGGGCAGAGGAATTATGATGAGAGATGATTGTATCATGACTGTAATTGTAAATGTAAATCCTGCGGCGCGGCCACCCTCTTTTAGTGCATAGCGATGAGTTCCCCAAACAAAATTTACATTCCACTTCATATCATGCGGCGACTGCATTACTTTGACAAACAATAACCATTGACAAATGAATAACATAAAAGGAGATGATTAACTCCAGAAAAGCAATCTGGGCAGATAATTTACGCTCGGCTCCTGCGCTGCAGCTTTCCCAGGCGGGCCTTGTTTTCTTCTGTGTATGTAAGACCAAGGCAGCAGAAATTAATACTGTGCATAGTTAAGAGTGCATGAACACATAGGTATACACTTGATTTTGCCATTAAATACCCGAAAGCTCACTTTAAACATATTTTACTAAATTTTTCATCTTTACCCTTCAGTGCAACTAATCTCGACTGCCAGATGTGATAAAATAGCTGCTAAAAACACTCTTCATCAAAACATATATAATAATTAACAATTAAAGTATTCTAATCACTTCTGTATGGCTATTAACCAGATACAGACTGAATGGGAGGTATGGTTCAATCCTTTCAAGATGGGAGGAATTTATCTTATGAAGGCAGGCAAGAGGACTCAGTGTTGCATTGACACAAGTTTAATTAGCATACACAAATAGGGTTCCTCATATTTCATCAGACAAAGAGGTAAATGAGCTAACAAAGTTTCTTCAAATTAGTCCAATTAAGGAAGCTAATTGATACTTTTCTCTTTATATTGCTCTTCTTGTCCGTCGAACATTGAACAAGCTACAATACTTGGGTAGAGCATCTGTCAACAAGGCTTGGGAGATCCATTTCACTTAGAGGGTATAGACTGGTTGATTAGCTTTCAATGAAGCCGTTTCCATTCAGAAAAGATAAGCTGCTATGTTAGAGCTAGCTGCCTATTTATACTTCTGATGGCCTCTAATGTTTTTTTTTATCAATATCTGTGCAACCTGCTACAGAGTTTTTCTCTAAACTGCAGGGAAATACATCTTTAATTGATATTTGGTTATGTTGCTACTGGTAGTTAGCTTGGTCATTCAAAAGCCAGTCAATCAATCAATCAATCAATCAATCAATCAATCAATCAATCAATCAATCAATCAATCAATCAATCAATCAATCAATCAATCAATCAAATTTTATTTGTATAGCACATTTCAGCAGCAAGACATTTCAAAGTGCTTTACATCATTACAAACACAGAATCACAATGCAATATAGAATCAATAATCAAAACAAAGCATTAAGTCAAGTTCCATCCATAAATTTGTAATTGATTACATTTCAAATACAATTCTAAACAGGTGGGTTTTTAGTTGAGATTTAAAAGAAGTCAGTGTTTCAGCTGTTTTACAGTTTTCTGGAAGTTTGTTCCAAATTTGTGGTGCATAGATGCTGAAAGCTGCTTCTCCTCGTTTGGTTCTGGTTCTGGGGATGCAGAGCAGGCCAGAACCGGAAGACCTGAGAGGTTCTGGAAGGTTCATACAACAACAGCAGATCTTTAATGTATTGTGGTGCTAAGCCGTTCAGTGATTTATAAACTAACAACAGTATTTTAAAGTCTATTCTTTGAGCTACAGGGAGCCAGTGTAGGGACTTTAAAACTGGTGTTATGTGCTCTGTCTTCCTGGTTTTAGTGAGAACGCGAGCAGCAGCATTCTGGATCAGCTGCAGCTGTTTGATTGATAGTCCCACTAGTTTCCCTGACATGGAACCAGAACATGTTAAGGCAGGTTTGATGTTATTCCCAAATCTTGATTGTTAGATTTAGGCTGCAGATCTTCAGCAAAACAGATTTTCTACTAAGTTTATGTTAAGCCATGAAGGATCACTATGCTCATCTTCACTGCGTGAAAAAGCAGCAACTCCCAAACAATAGAATTTTTTTTTTCTAATGTTTTCCTTCCAGGTTCACACTGAGACATCCAACATAAAAAAAAAAGTCCATCCATAACCTCTATGAATAAAGTTACTGACAACTCCAGTAAACCCAAAGTCCAATTACACAGAAGGGGGGTGTGGAGTATATGAGTCCGATTACGGACCCATCTTCCCAGAAATAAGGACTCTGTCACTGGGGAGCTGCTGGCCTTGCAGAGCCAGCCAAGCCTGGCCAGGAACCAGAGAGGTATTCTCTCTTCTGTCACTTCTCATTGTTGTGAAGCGGGCGCGCCGCATGAGAGCGGAGTAACCTGCCAACAGGCAGCCGAGACGAAAAACATACTCTGCTATTTACATTCATCAAATACGAGAAAGCGCAGGCAGGAAAACCTGCCCAAAGACAAAAAAGAAACACCTTTTAACGAGCGACACACATGACTGCACTGCATGCATTTTCGAACATTAAGCCGCATATTTTTCAACATTAATCACTGAATTCTTGAGGCATTCTGTCACGCAATCCGCCATCAAGTGAACGTGAACATTAATAATGCAGATTCAATCACGGTGGTTAGTCTTATCTGCTTATGGAAAATGAAGCCCATAACATGCTTTTGCAAGAATGCTAAAAAGCAATTATTGCTTTCAGCTTTGGTGAGCCCCAAATTAATGAGGGAGTGTCAGGACGAGAGGAGTTTTGGAAAAGTATCCAGGGAATGATTTGTAAGGGGGAACTACTGTAAATAGCTTAAAAAGCTAAACACTAAAAGTAAGGAAGACCAGGAAAGAATCTGAATATTTTTATTATTTTCCTTCAGCTGCCCAACCAGGCACATCTTCCATTTGAAGACCTGCTGAATAAAGCATTTGAGTAACAGAATTGAGGGATATGCTGAACATTATAAAAGCAAAGTTTGCATATCCCGCTGCTGCACTTTTCTCCTTTGAATGACAAGATAACATTTGCTCAAATGAGGATTCCTCATACTGGGACCACTGGGGGCCAGATGAGTTTGACTTTGAAGTGGGGGCATCAAGTCAGGGCTAAAGCCTTCTGAGAGTCCCCAGGCCTTACAGCTTATGTAGCACACACACACACACACACACACACACACACACACACACACACACACACACACACACACACACACACACACACACACACACACACGCCATACACACATATCTGTGCAAAAGTGAGTTTCTATGTGGGAGGGATGTGCACCGAAAGGTCAAGAATCAGCCCACATCCTCCCTCAGATGGAAAGCTGGGTACAATTTGTAGGTGGGAAATTGCATAAATACAGTAAACTGCTTGATAGCCTGCATGCCATAGTCTTAAATGTGTTTGTAGTGCTTTGCAAAAGTATAAATGTTCCTGGAACTTTTTTTAAAACTTTGTCATACACAAATTGTACCACGAACACTACATCCCCACAGTGAAACATGGTGACGGAAGTGTTATGCTGTGAGAAGGTTTTTCATCTGCAGGGAAAGCAGCACTTAGGATGGAAACAAACTTGTACTGTATAAACAGGCAGAAAATAAAGTTTCCTTGCCAAATCAAGAAGTATTAAAGATGCTGAAAATACTTACTTCAGCTGCTTATTTGTTTTCTATGTTCTATTCAGCCATTTTTTCTGGTTGAACGGCTCTGTTCTGGGAGCTCTCTGCCCTTCAGTTCATACCTGCGAAGCCTGAGGCAAGGAGAACTGCACCAAAGACCCCCTGAGGTCCAGCACAGAGCAAGCAACTGTGACTACAGATGTGACATTGATTCAGTCAGAAAGCTGAAAAAGGAGGAGCTGGGGTGAAGGTAGGTTGCGAAGTGGTTTGCAGAGAAAGCAGCAGGGGTACGCAGTCCAAAGAAGCTTACATACAGCACCCTGTTTCCAATCCTCCTCTTTCTCTGTAAAGACCACCATCACACATACTATTAGAGGTGACCCACTACTGAGATTATCTAATGTGAGCTTAAAGTTTGTGCAATGACTAGCATTTGGTGATGGAAGCAGCTGAATGCTGGACAAAGCTGACAAGCAGGGTAAAAGGGCCTAGTCGACGTAGTTAAAGGACTTTTTTTTTCACACACACACTTCAAGGTTCACAAGAGACACTGAGCCAAGCTCCTGTGAAACCTCAATTTGTCTTGGCATATAGGTGTGGTTTACAACAGTATAAAAAACACAGCGATCATTGCAGAAAAGATCGAAGTTTGGAGGAGTAGGAATTAGCTCTTGACGAGCTGCAACATTTTATTTTATTTTCAATATTATACCTGAAACTAACTAAAAAAATAACAAATAAAATAAAAAAAGAAAGAACAGTTCGCATTGGTGGGACAGTCACCTGCTGCAGTGGACCAGAATTGAGCAGGGGGAGTTCAGTTTTTTGGTCCAACAGAATGATGCACTTTCTCTTGACCATGAACAACTGGTTTTCAAACCATCCGTTCTGTTTTCTGGCTGACAAACTGGCATCTGGAAATTGAGTATTAGGAGGGTGTATTCTGCATAAAAAACATCTCAAGATACTGTCGCACATGAGGGCAAAACGTTTGCCAAAGGGGTAGATGACATGGGGCTGGTATGAGCATGTGTTGACATTGAAGACTGAAGTGATTGTAGATAAACCTGTTCTGATATGCTTAAAAGGAACATCTTTGCTTTTTTTCCCCCTGTGTCCTATTCAAAGTTAGCTTGAACAATTTGAAAAGGCTTCCCGCACCACATTTCAACAACAGTAGACATCTTTTTTTACATCTCTTCACTTTTAACCAAAATTTTGTGTTTTCCAGAAAGTCTGTTTTCTGTTTATTTCATTGAACTTTGCTCACAGGGTAGCACTTACATATGGTTACACATGAAAGATCATCTCCATTGTTAAAAGACCAAAAATTAAATGCATATAGCGTACAGTGCATGAAATACTTTTCAGTAACAGGCTTTTGGGATCATTTCAACTAAATGGAATAATACATTTCTCATCAGGGAAGATTTTTATAGTCCAGGTAAACTCGCATTTCTCAGTTGCAAATTTCACATCCAGGAATGATTACTGTCTACAGAATATTAAACTACTAAATGCATATTTATTTGAGCTTTTAATGTCTACACTATAAAGCCTCAGCTGTCATTTCACCTGGGAGTTGAAGCAAGTTTTATTCATGTGGACTCCTCAGATAATCACTAATGTTTGTTTATCTTTGGCCTTACCACCTGTTTCCACAATCAAGGAGAATTAATCAATTCAGCATAAGGGGGAAAAAAAACAATTACCATCCCGCAGGGTGATGCTCTGTGGTAATTGTTTGATGTAATTTTATATAAAAGAGGAATAAAGACAGCTAAGGCGCAGGTGGGTCAGATAAAATACCAAAGCCCCTGAAATGACAAAGTTCCAAGCTGACACTGCAAGGTGAGCCGGATAACTAAAGCAGCATTTAAGCCGCTTTCTGTCTTGTATAATTGAGGCTGACACAACATTCTTTGAATTCTGTTTACTTCTACAAAGAGAACAAGTCCTGTTACAGTGGTGGCCTTAGGCAGCCAACATCAAAAAAATGTGACAGAAGAACTCCGGCTGTTGAGACTGCAGAGAATCCTTGGTGCTGCGAAGCATCATTAAGTGAAACCTTGATCAGCTCTATGTGCTGCTGAAACACAGCCACCGACAAGATGTTATGTAAGGGAATGATGGAGCAGCAGTTTGCTCCAAAGAGTCCATTATTTTTACAGTCGGAACAGTGCAAGTCCACCACCACTTACCAAAGCAAAAAATAAAAAGTCCCTTTCTAACCATTTCTTATCAGTGTAACTCGCAGTGAGAAGCCAAAGTCTGGTTCTTCCAACATATCTTCATATATTCGACATGTAACTGGTGTGGAACTGTTTCATAGTAGCTTTATATTAATTTCATCTATATTTCCAGGTAAAAATTGATGAAAAGTCTGTAATATCGTATGCCATGATGAAAAAAGTAAGTAGAGTGTAGGAATACATTTATCAATATTTCACTACATAATATTGATATTTAACAGAGGAGAAGTGAACATTTCAAAGCAGATTTTAAACAAATGGTCAGTGCAATATATTGTTTTTAATCTGGTGCTTGTGCGCCTCCTTTCTACTACCACCCTAGGTAACCACCCAAATGCTTCAAAAGTAAAAGCAAATGTTTATACAAACATCTTGCATGTGTTCTAAAATATTCTTAAATCCACTTTTTCTATATACGCGCACAATAAAACCAACTGATTTAAAAAGTATACAAACTACAAAACAGCTCAAATGAGTGAAATTGACAAAAATGGCCAACTATATAGAAAAACAAAACAAATTGCAAACAGAAATTGCAAAACAAGAGGCTAAAAGACGCTACATTACAAAATGTTTTCAGATTCTTACCTTATAGAATGTGTTCTGGTTACTTTAATACTAAAATCTATTGTCTGTGCAATGTGGATAATATTCAAATTAATCCATGTCATCATTTATAATTTGTGAAACAAGATATAGAAAACTTTAGACCATACATTTCCATAGTTTACATGTGAAAACACTAATTATTTCAGTTGAAAATGACTGCTTATTCCCTATCTTTAAAGACAATTATTGCAGCTGGTGAGGATCAGATCACTGGCCTGAAATAGTCTAGGATAACGCTCATGTGTTTTCCTTTAAGGAAGCTCTGTGTAACCAGCTGCAGTGCAGATTCATTCATTATCAATGCATCTGAGTTGCATAACAAGGACTTTGGCCAGATTTCCCTATCCTCCTGCAGCATTCATTACAAGCTCAGAAAAGGACTGCTTGAAAACTAGGCCACTTTGAAGTTCAACGCTTCTAAAGTACTAACAATCTAGTCAGACCACAGCTCAACAACAAGGTTTCCTCTAAAAAAGCTCTGGTGGGCATCTAATGATTTTGCCTCTATAGACTAAGACCAAGTTGTTAAATATATTTCTATAACTACAGAGTTTGTTTAGATTTCATTTTAAGCAGGTAACATAAGTAGTGTCATGACTGCACAGATAAAATACACATTCACAGAGAGGTCAGCTGTTTATGGAAATGTTTCAGCTCGACTGGCGACCACAACTTAAAAGATCTGATCATTTTTGCAAAGAATAGACTTTAAAATACTGTTGTTAGTTTACAAATTACTGAACGGCTCAGCACCACAATACATTAAAGTTCTGCTGTTGTATCAACCTTCCAGACCTCTCAGGTCTCCTGGTTCTGGTCTGCTCTGCATTCCCAGAACCAGAACCAAACGAAGAGAAGCAGCTTTCAGCTTCTATGCACCACAAATTTGGAACAAACTTCCAGAAAACTGTAAAACAGCTGAAACACTGAGTGCCCTTAAATCTCGACTAAAAACCCACCTGTTTAGAACTGTATTCGAAACGTAATCAATTACGAATTTAATGATGGCACTTGACTTAATGTAATGTTTTGATTGTTGATTCTATGTTGCATGACTTTGTGTTTTTGTGTTTATGATGTAAAGCACTTTGAAATGACTTGCTGCTGAAATGTGCTATACAAATAAAATTAGATTTGATTTTGATTTGATATTCTGATTGGTGAAAGTATTATATATACCATTTCAATCTGTGTAGAACCCGCTATCACTGACTAAAGAAGACTTAGAAGGGTAATATCATGCAAAATACACTTTTTCATCTGCTGCACAGATATTTCTACAGTCTGTTTGGGTTATTTATCTCAACCCCATCAGTTTTCTCTATTCTCGATTACATTTTTGAACAATTATGTTGCAGTTTTTGCTGTTGAACTGCTAAACAAGGTCAGAGACTTCCAACTAACAAATTATGCAAATTTGATTTCGTGAAAGGATTTTTTAGTTTAAGTTCAGTTATGCCAAAGATACAAGTCAAAATGTTCGGTTGTTAAGTGTATTAACCCGTGTAATTCATTACATAAGAGGAAGGGTAAAAGAGAAAAAGCTGGATTTGAAAATGTGAGTTAGGCTAAGGATCTACACTGTGATTTTAGTATTGCCAGCCACACTGATTGCTAATATAAGATGGTAAAGACAGTTTAAACTCTCTAATCATAAGGGCTCTTAGTTTAAAATGTTAATAAACTACTCTCCCACATGAAACATGCTCCTTATATGAATAATTAAAGAACTTTCACAGCTGCCAGGATGGAAAATTCTGTCTTAGTTTCTTTTTATATTGTAGCTCTTAAAGAGAAATTGGAATCTGCTCAGATTAGTATCAACCGTATATCGGTAATAGGCCATATAACCCTGATAGGTGAATCTCTATTTTAACCCTAAAAGAGCCAAACAAAAGTGAGGAATTCAATAATGTATTCAAAACGTACCGGATGAAGATGTCAATTCTTTATTGTACAATATAATGATTTGTTATCAAATTTAATTATTGAACTCATTAGAAAGTGTTACCAAGTCTTACAATATAGTGACCAGCTATTGCCCAGAGTCCCTTAACTGCTGTGGGTGGGCTTTTCATTGGCAAACAGTGCAGAAGAATTGGCTTGTAAAGTTGGTTCCCAGGTGTGAAGGTGTACAACAATGACTGAGAAGCAAGACGTTTCTGAGGAAAGGACAGGCTGAATACAGAGTTACACGTCGGCCTCAAGAATCAATGACACACTCCTGGCCTTGCTATTCAGGGGATGTAAAAATACGACCCAGACTGAGGAAAACCTCGTAGCATGTCAGCATGCATGTCAGTTTCTGTCCAGAAACTGACATGCTGTTTCTCTTGGAAATACAAAAAGCATTTTAAAACATAAAACCAGGAGCAGAGGAAATGCTGTAATAATCATGCAGAATGGAAACTGAAAGTTTTCTTGTTACAGGATTGTGCAGTATGACTGGGAGATAACATATTGCAGGTGAAAGTAGATTTTTAGATTTATGCTGTATTTCCATTTCAAAGCAATACTGTGGAATATCACATACCTGACACAGTCATCCGACTTCCCTCATGAATCATAGGAGTTACTTCTTTTTGGCAATAATAGTACTGTATAAAAAATGTGGACTGCATTAAAGCAGCAAGTCATGAAAAGACCCTTATCCCCAGGATATAATAATATGACCAGAATTTATCTGATATTTCTGACTTTGTCCTTCGTACTAAGCTCGATACAAAAGTCCTTCAGATTCTGTCAGTCTGTACCTGTGGCTATAGATAATCAAGAAGAGTTATCACAACCAGCCACAACAATACAATCATCTTTATTTTTCTGCTTAGGTCTGAAAGAGACAAAAACCTAAACATTTAGGATTCACTGTTATCATACAGTATATCCACACACCGTTGTTAAAATAAAAATTATGTCAATTTAAAAATATATATATAAATAAAAGAATGCTTCTTTGAAGACTGTATAAAATGAGCTTAGGGACATACTGACCACATTTCTTAAAAAACTGGGCATTATCTGCAGTAATTGCTGACATTGAGCCAGATTCTGTTGAACATTTCTTCTTACTACATGCATGTGAGAGATTGCTGCAGAATAAAAGGCACCATGCAATTAATGGTGTATTGTCACTATTCTTTCAAGAGGAGTGATTGCTGCAGGTTCAGTGACTTAATGCAATCGGCTAGGTTTGCTTTGGCAGAGAACCTTTTACTGCTGAATAACTAAACTGACTAGTAATAAACTGAACGGATTGCACTCTGTCAAAGAGATTTCTCTTGCAGTCATGGAAATATTAAGCCAATCAAAGATTCTTCTTGTCTGCTGTTGTTGGGCAGAATTTCTCTGGTAAGGAGTTTTTCTGGTTCCTTCTTTGAATACTTCCAACCTAAATAAGAGCATAAGCTCCTATAAATGTTTTTATTAGCCAGCTCCGAAGTATTCTGGAAGAACCATGACCGATTGTCATAGGAAATAGAGCTGGGGCCGGTAGCAGACATTCAGAAATAATGAAAAGATGAACAAGGATGTCTAAAAGGCCTGGATATTGCTTGAGGATCATAAGAGTCACTGTAATTCCTACCAAGAGGTTTAAAGGTTGTGCGTTTACTTTCATGTGAGCTACTCCTTTGCCACAAGATGTAACTAAATTCTACAAACGTACACAGCTTTAAACTCACAACATTTGTAGTATAACTGAAGGGGTACTGCATTTTTCTTTATTGTTTTTATATTTTCACTCTCAGCCTTGACTGCTTTAACAGAGAACTAGTTTTCTGTTTCTTATATGTGGGAGGAGGAGGAGGGGCCGCTTCATGTTGGCTGACCTGTATGCTTAACGAGGCGGTAAATCTGGAATGATGTCCGTTTAACATAGTGATGTATGGCAGAAGCACTCTGAAAGGCAGAGAGATGAAAGAGCAAAGAAAAGTGAAAAGGCTTGACCTGCCGTAGGACAGCAGTGTGAAAATAGACACGAGGAAACTTTTCTCTCTTATAGAAATTCATGCAAAGCTCTTAAATCCTAACTACAGAGTGATTTACTCAAACGACTCAGGACTGACAGCCTGAAACCTTGACCTTACAAGGTGAATTGCACAAAATGTACAGTATGTCTCAAGGGATCCAACTAACTCACAAAGTAACACAGATGACTGGATCAATCTAAATCAATACCCCCAATGAGGCCGCTTAAGGCCCTCTCATTTATTCAGAGCCTATGTTCATATAAAGCATGTACCACCATTCTCTATACTCCCACTTGATTAATGCTGCATTTATTCCCCCCTAACTGTCTAAATCAGTTGCTATTGTGTCTTGTGACGCACGCACCTGCCTGACCACCTTGACTCAACAACCTTGGCTGTGTTTTAGCTAAAGTCATGAAGGCTGTAATGATGCTTAAAAGCCCATTAAGGTGATGGAGACCCGCCAGTGTGAAGAAGCTGACATGTCAGGGTCAAGAAGTGGAGCTGAGCACACAGGCGAGGTCGTGCTCAAACGGGTAAAATGTGCTTCACTTTCTAGATTTTTCTTCCCTCTACATGAAGAAAGAAGGATGTTACGCTTTTAAAGAAAAGATTCGGCTACAGTTGATTCCTCTTTTATTGAAGAAGCATAATCGCACACTGAAAGAATTAGCATACGTCAGCCTTTGACAGCACGTTTATCCAGTGCAGGAAACAGCGGTGTAAGAAATTGTACCAAAATCATAGGAACATAAAAAAAGATAACCACAATATCTGGGAACTTATCTTTAGAAATCCATTACCGGTACTTTATATTTTCTAGGATATGAACATAATCCATTTTAGCATCCATTTTTCTGCTATTTTCAAAATGGGAAAGATGGACGAACAAAGCAGTGAGTGATTGGTAACCTATGTTTATCTTACCAAAAGATGGGAAGAGACAAAAAACAATCTCTTAAGTTCACTGTTGGAGAAATGCAGCAACGTGTAGTTCAGTGGAGTCACCAGGTTTCCATGACAACCATTAGACGCCATCTATATGCCAACTAATTGTGTAGGAGGCATTTTGGGACTGTTTCTTGACCTACCATCAGAAAACTCTACTGGAACGTCTTTCTCTCTTAGATCCTGAAGGAGTTACTGCTGCCTTTAATTTTTTACTTTTCTTTGACATAGAAAGTACTCCAGGACCAGTAGTTCTAAATTTTCTTTGTGTGTATGCTGTCTTCTCAAATCGGTCATGGCATATGGCTGCTCACATTGACCCAGGTTTTGGTTCTGTCGAAGGTTTCTTCCTGTTTAAGGGAAGTGTTCCTTTCTGCTGTTTCCATATATATATTCAGTATCAGCAATTACTGACAAGTCAATGACATAATGCAGGTGAGTGTTCGATGTTGCTGCATGCTCCAGTCAGTGACTTGATTCAATCTGCTAGACTGAAAACCTTTTAAATTAATTTGACTGCAATAACTAGAATCAATGTATGTAATTGACTTGGAGTCTATGTGATTGGACTGAACTGACAATTTTTTGTTTTGTACAGATCCTTAAGAGTTGTGAAATGATGCTATATAAATAAATTAATTAATTTGAAAAGACAAAGTAGATTTATATTTGGGATTGCAGAAAATATGAACTATTTTGACTCCATTAAAAATTTTTATGAAACATTTTCCCCACTGAATACCTTCTGGAAAACAAATCATTATATTTGTATAAACTATAACATTGTGCCACTTTACCTAAATCACATACACTGTACATTTAGCAATACTTGAAAGGCTTGAAGCTTATCCCAACACTTTTACCTCTGCTGCAGTGTTTTGTGACCTCAGTTGAACAAAAAGCTTCTTCTTCTGTTGTGTGATAATATTGATTAGCTTTGCGTCATAATTGCAGAAGACTTGCAGACAAACATTGCTCACTTTTATCTCTCACAGCATGTGACAAAATGGATCCCTAATTACTATCAAGTGTCTTAGAAAACAATGCACTTGAATTCACTGGAATTGCATTACATTAAGTTGTTCCTGCTTTCGAACTTGAATGTGTAATTGATGATTACCCCTTGCTGCTCAAAACAGTCTTAATGTTGCTACAGGTGGCAAAACAGAGAATGGAACAAGATGTGGCAAAAAGTGGAAGCAAAGGCCTGCGAAAAGGCCAAAAGAATCGCAATGAAAGGCTATGTGTATGTAAGCTTCAGTAAATCCTGTAACTGAGAACTAATTCTATGATTACATTTCCTCATACCCCCATGCTTTAGTTGATCGCTGAAATATGCACAACCTAGTTTACATTGTATGCTGGTTATGTTGATTTGCTAATCTTTTGATAAAACCTCCTCAGTTTAGGTCAAATGAAGACATGCATCCAGACGCATCACTTCACACAAACATCTACGCATCTGCATTAACACACGCTTTACAAGATCACACAGCTCCACTCTCAGCTAAATCCCTCATGACACAAATACATCTGTCTGACAGGCAGATTTCACAGTCTTCAAAAGACTCTCTGATGGCTAAAACGTTACATGAAAACTTTAGCTGCTGCTGAGTTTTAGCAGGAAAAGTCAAAACAGAAATGGCACACATTAATTTCCAGCCAAGAAAATGTGCAGTTTAGGCATAAAAAAAAACCCTTCCACAACAGGGTTATAAAGCAGCAATAGCACCGTAGTGTATACACAGTCAGACATACATGTACATTAAACAAAGACAAGATGTTCAGGCTGTATACAGATGCAGTGTGTTGCCTTTATGCAGGCTGACACACTTGTTTCACTGCTTCAGGCATTGGCCGCATTTCACTGCTAGGAAATAAAGGGGGCTCTCCATGGCAACAGCTTCTGCAGTTTGTAGGTTGTAACACATCATCCAACAAGATGGATGCTGCAACGTATGCTCTGATCTGGCATTCAAAACCTCTGATTCCAAACACTTTTCCTAAAGGAGTTGAGTCTAATTACAAACAACACCCCTCCACACAAAAACATTGTAATAAAAGCTTCTAATGAGTCATATAAAACTAATTTTCTCATGTTTTTCAAAATGCGTCAAGATGTTTAGCTCTTTTCACTTGCAATCAGAGTTTCTATCTGTCTTATAGAGAACTGCTCAGTTTCAGAAGTCTGTCATAGGACATTTTTGGTTTGTTTCTGGTTTTTAAAGTCTTTGCTCTCATTCCTAAATGGTTAAACTTAATATCTACAAACTCTAACCCCATAAACCAACATTTGGATTGTGACCACTGATGGCCAAAGACGTTTTGGTCTGATTCCTTCTTCAACTGGCTAGCTGGAATTTATGATATAGAGTAAATGAAATCTTAGCTTATATTTTATCAAAATAAAAAGCTGGTTTCTCTAAAAAATGCTTCCCTTTAAAATGTTTTACATTTTTTTGTTTATCTAAAGACCACAATTATCGGGATGTTAAGGGATGTCCCTCTGGAAAACCGTTACCAAAATTATACACCAAAATCTATTTCTGATTGGCTGGTAGGTACCTCATGATGACTCCTGTCCCAGAAGCTTCTGCACTGTTTGGAAGACACAAACAGAACCAAATTGTCAGGAAATCTTTTGTCTATTGAAGAAGCAAGATCAGACCCAGTCACAAGGCTAAACAAGGCTTTGTGCACTGCAACTATATGAAATATCTGGACCATTGCCAGTGCAAAAATCATAATTTTTTAAGTTCAATTCCTTAAAACTCTTCTTTCCTTCCACATATTCAATAAGTTTCTTAGCTCAACTTCCAAATCTAAAAGTTATATAGTCATGGGCGAGGCAACAAAAAGGCAGCTATAGAAGAGAAAATGTAGATGAAGCATGAAATATGGCAAAGAGGAAGGCAGGAAGAGCGATGCCACAAGCAGGAACAGATGGCAGGAAAGGAAAGAATCGGACAGTGAGTGAGAGAACAGACAGAGAGAATGAGAAAAGGGGTGAAAAATCTGGATCAGACTGAGAAAAAAAGAGCCTCGAGTTCACTTTGGGGAATACAGTAACTAGGACAGGCAAAACCTAACTTCCAAAAAAAAAAAAAAAGGGACCTGAAAATAACCCAAAGGGGAGCAAACCACTTGAGCCTGGAAGATATTCTAGATGGTCACTGGAAACTGTTTCAGCTCTCCCGCTCTGAATAACAGTTACATCTTTAGGTTTTCCAATCTGCCTGGGGATGACCATAAGAAAAGGCCTGAAATCTGAATGATAATCTATGCACACTGAACAATGATAAACAGGGCTTCCTGATGCAAATCCAGCTCCTAGAGGATATTCATCCATATGCATGTAAAGGTGTGGTGTTGATGTTTACTGTATGCAACACAGTGATGGAAACAATGCAGAAGTTCTACAAAATGCTGCAGTGCAAAACATTTACACCTGCAAAGCACTAATTTGAACCTTAATGCATTTAGCTACTTAAGACAAAACTCTTTTCTCCCTCAAGCTTAAGGCAATAAAAACATAGAAAAAGAATTGATGATTAATTCAACAACCAGTCCTCTGTAATTCCATCCTAAATTACAAAGAAGGCCATTAACATGCAGAAAATGATGTGACTCATTAAGTGGGGTGTACCAATACCATTATTAAGTTAAATGAAACCAGCACCGGTTGTCGTAGCCCTTTCCCATCTTTCCCCGACATGATCTCAAACACACACTTTCACACACAAAAACATCCCAGGAGCTAACGCTCAGGCTTTCCACCAGGTGTGGGACGAGAGCAGAGCAGCTGGCTGACTGACAGCACTTGGATGAGCACATAGATATGCCACGATAGGCTCACTGACAAAGCCGACATGGAGGTATGCGGCTGACTCAATTACAGGGGGGGAAAAACTGCAGAATCCCCAAAACCATGTATGTTCGCGAATGGCTAACCCCATGCAGAGACGTGTGGGTTCAGTAATTCACTTGATGAGGAATTTACCTCTGTGGATAAAAGCAATGAGTTCACCCCACTGAGAAAAGAGGCTTTAAAAATATGTCTTCAAGAGAAGCGTAATGATCTGAATCCGAATTGCCATCGAAAGCTTCAAAATTTAAAATTTCAAAAGATGACCTTGATTGCGATCCCATTTGAAACGGATGAAAATATTCACTGATTATTCATCAATGGGAGATTGTTTTACAAAGAGCAAAATGTGAATGCAAATTTGCATTAGCTTTAAAAAACAACAAAAAACAAATGTTGAGCTGCGCAAATACAACTAAAAAGCTGGCTCTTCAGCAATGCATAAAACCAACACTGACATTAATAGAATAGAATAGAATTCAACTTTATTGTCATTGCACTGTCACAAGTACAAGCAACGAGATGTACCGTATTTTCCGCACTATAAGGCGCACCTTCAATGAATGGCCTATTTTAAAACTTTTTTCATATATAAGGCGCATAGAATAGACGCTACAGTAGAAGCTGGGGTTACGTTCTGCATCCATTAGATGGAACTGCGCTAAAGGGAATGTCAACAAAATAGTCATATAGGTCAGTCAAACTTTATTAATAGATTACAAACCAGCCTTCTGAAAACTCCTTCATTCCCAAAATGAACAGCTGTTGCTTCCTCCACTTCCGCACCATTGATTCGTTCATGTTAAATTCTCTTGCTGCTGCTCTATTCCCGGGTTCTACTGCGTGACTGATTGCCTTGAGCTTAAACTCTGCGTTGTAAGCGTGTCTCTTAATAGAAGCCATTTTGGGGTCTTTACACAAAACCCAGCTTGCACCGCTGGCTGCATCGGCGGCTGGTTTCCCCCGTTTCTTCTTCTACGGGGAAAATGAAGTCGGCGTCTGCTTACCGTAGTTGCCAGACCTGTCGTGGCTCAATATTGGTCCATATATAAGACACCGGATTATATGGCGCAATGTCGGCTTTTGAGAAAATTGAAGGTTTTTAGGTGCGCCTTATAGTGCGGAAAATACGGTAGTTGTACACAAGTCATTTAGACAATGAGCACCATCTTTAGTTTGTATAGTTCAGATTACAAAAATCCTGGACATCTGTCTTGTCTGACAAGAAAAAATCAATACAGCTGAAGCAAAAGCCTAAGATTCAGCCAAAAAAATGACCCATTACCTCCTGCTTCTTCATCGTTCTCTCAGTCAGCTGTCAGTCAAGCTGCCTGTAAGGCATGCTGGAAATACACAAGTTAAGAAAATGTGGGTCGGTAAGAAGTACGTTTTTTTGATGCCAAAAGTCACACACTTCGCTTCTGTTGATGTTCAAAATAAACTTGGAGTATTGCTAAAATATTTTGTTTTATGCAAAAACTTGTGGAAGTTAACATGAAATATTAACTTTTTTATGTGTATACTGATTTGGAATAGTGTTTATGAACTTTCTAGTTTATTCTGTCTTATATTTATATACTAGAAGACATTGGAAGTGGTAGAGATGCATAAAAGTTCAAAAGGTTTGACTTTATTTTCTGTCCCTTGTCAATCTACTCAAAGGTCAAAAGATTAAATCTCACTGACAATAAGGTTGGTTTCACTCATTATAGTCCAGTAGACTTGGTTCGACGGGAGACCAAAATTGCAACATTTGCTACATTTTCAGTTGGTAGGGTTTACTGCAATGTCAAACAAACCAAAACCTATCCTGCACCAAGTTCCACTGAAGGAAATGAAACAAAAACCTCTGAAGAAGACAATAAGCACAAATTCCTTCTTCACAAAAAGAAGTCAAAAAATGAATAATTTCCCTTTTGTCTTTGGTAAAAGACCATGAGCCATTTTTCCTACTCGTGCCAGACTCACATTTTGGTTGTATTTACCCAAAATGCCCCGTATAGTCCGTTTCTTGCTTTTGGAACAGTCTCTGGTCCACTTGCATCTAGTTGAATCTGAAACACACCAGAGGTCACTTTAGCTGAACTGAGACCTAGGTTTTGTAGGCAGACCAGAGTTTGGTTTTTTGGTCTGCATCAGAGTTTGATTTTGAATTCACACCTCATCAAATAAATTCAACTTTCTAGGCAAACAAACTAGAGTTCAAATAAAGTGGACTAAACGAGGCTGGTGTGAATGCACCATAAGTCATCATTCCATAAATATGACAGAAACAAAAGCACTCTTTGCATCAAAAGCTGCTAAAAAAGCAATAGTTTTGTCTCAAATTGACAGCCACTGCATGCTCACAAGTTTGTCAGGAGCACAAATAGGAATGGCTGTGATCCTGACAGCACAGCAAGGACAACAAAGGACTCCAATGCACAGAATATGCAATCACATCTAAAGACATGATAAATGAATGCTAAAAATATTTGCTGCATCAAGTAATGTAAACGACAGCAGAACAATATGGTCAAGAGGGCAGTGGGTCCGGCTGTGAAAGCACTCGCCGATTCTCCCTGCGGCTCACAATGAGTCTTGCTGTGCTTCTTTTCCCTCACACTAAACCAAATGCACAAAAAAGCAAAAACCTAACACATATTGTACAGTTAAGCCTTTCTCTCACTCAAACACGACCATGGATGCATTTCCCTGTGCATCAAGCTTTAATAGCTGATGAGTCATACCTCTGGGTCCTACAAACTGGAACACATTTAACACACATGCACGGCTTTTTACAGGGAGTGCACCAGATATCCACTTTCTTACATACACACAAAAGAAGACATGCAGACACCGGGGCAACTTGGCGTCACCCACGCCGACAGCCAGAGGGATCTCTGAAGCTCTGTAGTGTTGATAGGTTAGAGATGTTTTCCCTTTACACATCCAAGAAAGCATGTTGTTTGCAGAACATAAGGTTGCCGCCTTCATCTCTCATAAACAAGCTAATTAAGTTTGTCCTGGGAAAGCCTTGGGTATCTCCTCTAGGAAACACTAAGAGGAGACAAATTTTGGATTATGTAAACTCATTCAGTTTTAAGAGAGTATTTTAAATCATTATCTGTTTGGCTTCAAAAATGCAAAACCAAAGCATTACCGCCTAGATGAATTTTACTTGCCAAGCCAACTACAACTTAGGAGATTCACGAGTGTGATTTGAGGAATGTTAGCACTTGTTCAAATAGCTGTAAAACTGCATCGAACTTTGACACTGTCAAGTTCTAGTGGAGAAAAAACTCCAATATCTGATTAGCAAAACATTTTGCAGACGGTATGAGAAGGTTGGAAAGTCCAAAATGCCGGGAAACAGGGAGATGGTGAAGAAGGGAAAAAAGCCTCTGGCAGCTCATTGAACCATCATTTTGGGTTGGATTGCTTCTTCTTTGACCTTTGGCGGAGAAGAGTTTGTGTTTATTATTTTGTTTTAATGTTTAACTGTAACACTGGCAGAATACGCATCAGTATCCACACTTCGCAGCTAAATCTTACACACATTTACACAACTAAAGCAAACTTTATCCAAAGGTTACAAATGTATTAACTGGATTTTTGTCCAAAGCAAATGCTGGACAAGTTTTCAGTTTAAGACCAACACACTGTACCAACAACAAATAGACAGAATCACAAAATAATTAATGTCATATAGTCACCGGCCACTTTATTTGGGACACGTGTTCAATTACTTTTTGAAACAAGTCTGCAAACAACACATGTAGGAATCTAGGCTTGTGAGAAAGTAGAATAAAAATGTATTTAGGTGACTTAAGGTGGAATAGTTGTTGGTGGAAGAGGGCCAACCATTTCTCGAGTTTATATGGAATTTTAGAAAAGGGAGAAAAGAATGAGTAACCACCAATAGTCTGGATGGTGTCAGAAAATGGGCTGACTGGTTTCAGAAAAAATATATGGAATATGATGGCTACTTCTGGTATAGCTAATGCACCATGACCCACATCTCAAATCATTTCAAGGTGTAGCTAATAAATGGAAGAGTTGCTCTGAAGAAGAATGGGAAAGAAAAGTCATAGAAACGGTAATCCGAGCGTACAAGCCATGCAACTGTGGCGGTAGTTTCTATTAGAGACATTTAAAAGCACTAAGAGTCTGAGAGTGATCATAAAAACAAAAGCATCGTGCAGCCCTGTTAGGGACAATTAAACTGAAAAACTAAATGATCAAGAGAGAGAAAATGATAGAAAATGGATTGTTTAAGCCTTTGCAACCCATTAGTTGCTCAAGCAACTAATGGACCAGAGAGTCAGTAATGTATGTTATAAATGAAAAAATAAAACCTAGTATCAATATCAAGACTCTGGCATCGCACAGGGAACCACTCAACATGGTTTTCTGGTCTATAATTTGACAGACAAAGCAAATATTCTAGTCTTTGTTCGCTACAGGAAGAGGAAGCTAGCATGTTATAGTTAGCCTGAGTCTCTGAGATTAAACCTAAGCACTGCCAACATAGCTGGCAACGTGGCCCGTGGTTTCCTCTAAGCAGGAACAGAAATGAAATCTTGTGACAATAAAACAATTCCTGGGCACGTTGTTTTCATTGTTGAAAACATGTTGGTATCTTCCAAAAGCAATGTGTTGAGCAGCAAAATAACAATTTGAAATTTCACCCTGGCAAGGGTATGTAGGAACCATCATCCAGGATGCTCTGGGAGGAGCTGCCTGCTCATCAGCTGTGTCCAAACTGCACAGTAATTCAGGAACCTATTCAATTTTTCTGGGACAAAATTACAACAACGGCGGTAGTGACCATAAGGGTTACATTGCTGGTTGGTTTCAGAGACTTCTCTGGATAATGATAATGATAGTATTTCAGTCTGCAGTTTGATGTTTGCTAAATTGCAAAATTGAGAGCAAAATGTAACATCAATTACCATTCCCACACACACACTAAAACCTAGAGGGGGTAGGGGAAGAATGTTTTGATTGTTTGATTTTTAAAACGCAGTTGCAGAGCTTGCTCGACTGAAACTGACATAAAAATTCCAAGCAAAGCAAAAAACAAGTATCAGAAGCTGAGTTTAGTCAAGCTCTATGGGTATTGTTCACACTGCAGGCCTTAATGCTCAATTATTATTCAAAGACTTTTTTTTTGAGTGGTTGTTCACAATTTTAGTTTACATGACTTGTATGTGATCTCCTGTGTGAACTGCAAACAACCTGAAAGTCTCCGTCATGTGCAGTAGAGGAAGCAGTAACGTGACAAGTAGAGAGAATGCTCAGTGTTTGCGAAAATCAACACGGATAGTATTGGTGAAGCATATCTTGTGATTTTAAAGTTGTTTAAGACCAGAGTCAGCTCATTCCCAACTTAATCCGCATTATCGTCCACTACCTGCATATGAGCACGCAGACTAGTGGCGTTTGTAAAGTATCAGTGATGTACATGTTAAATGGCTGTAAAGAGATAGGTTACATTTGAAAAGATGTATTTTCTTTTGAATATTTTAGGTAGGATCTCAGACAAAATCTGCAAATAAATTGGAGTTATGTCCCACAGCAAAGTCTGCCAGAGACCAGAACCTCACTCCCCCACCCCATTGTGACCCTGAACCATGCAGGCCTGAAATAAAGTATTGATATCATCTATTAATGAAAACTCATATGCATAGTGTTGTTGCTGTTAAAGAAGAAAAAGAAATACACAGGGATAAGAATAGGAAAACAACAGCTCTGTTGTATAAATTTCGGTTCTATTTCATCCTTCAGTATTTTGGTCTGCAGAGACGTTATTATGACATGGTTGACATTAGTTCAACCATGTCATAATCCCTCCTACAGCTGAAGAAGAAAATACAGCTTCTTTACCCAAGCTTGAAAAACAAGGTGTTGCTTGACTCATCGTGGTTATGAGACAAATATCCATAACACTTCATTTGACACATTCTTATTCCCAGAAGCTGCCCGCCCACAGACAAAACAGAGGGCCACAGCTGTAGATACAATAGCCTGACATGCAGCAGATGAATACAGTGTTTATCTGTGGGGTGGGTAAATCTGACCACATCATCTTGTTTTAGCACATTTAAATTCCCAGAGGTGATGCTGTGAGCTGGTGAAAGCTGTGCAAGACCTTGTGTGCAGGAGTGTGAATGTGGGGAACATTAGCTTGTGCTTCTGCTCGCCTTAATGCAAGATTCTGCCTGTGCGCGCATGATTGTGTAAGCAGCAGCTGTATCAAGCCATCATTTGCCGGATCTGTGCCCTCGTGTGTAATGCGACACTTGCCAAAGTTTGCAGCCACTGTCCCTCGCCTCCTGACAGTAATCCCGGCCCCCTAGCTCTCTGGCTAGACATCAGAGGATGCTCTCTTTCTTTTCTCTGTGCTCGCCTTTCTCACACACAAGAACACAAAAACCAATCAAAGTTGGCCCAAAAGGCCAATGTGAGACCAATAACGGTACACGCGGAGCGTCCAATCAAGGTCGCGCTCTGGGTGGAAAGGAGACGCTATCATCTCTGTCCAACCTGGAGGCACACTCGCATCAATACAGCCAGAAGGAAAGCAATATGGCCACCTGTTTGGCTGAAAGCACAGTGAGGACAATTAGTTCAACCTGGCAACCGCACACGTGCACCGCTAAAGGAATGATAAGAGAAAAAAGTTTACAGGGTTTACAATTTTGGCAGTAGGAGCTAAATTTAAAAGAAAGGCTGCTGCAATGTTGGAAAAATGAACATAGCGAGAAAATGTGAGGCCAAGAAATGCTCCAAACAATGCAGAAAATTGTCCTGAAGAGAAAAGGTGAAAGTCTGTTCCCACGAATAATGGTTAAGGAAGACCGATAAATAGCTCAAGAGCGCCATGATGTTACGGTTTAACTGTGGGGCAATCTAACAGCTCTAAAAATCGCTGCCACACTAAAAGGTCTGCTTAAATCTCAAGCAGGTGGCTCCTAGGTATCAAACTGTCACCCAGTGGAGTTGAATGTGATGCTAAGCCCATCTCGCCACTGATGGTAATCTGCATGATGTTGAGTTGAGACCGGCTTGATCACTGAAACACAGCAAAAACTAAGTGTGAAGAGGGAAAAAAAGAGTTGTAACAATAAAATACTTGCCCAGATTTAAGGTAGAAAACAGTGTTGACAGACCACCACCTGGATAGAAACTGCACTGTCTGCAATGTGTTAGTAGATGTGATGCAGTAGCACTTGGGAGACAGCGGTCTCAGTGAAAGGCCAGCACAAAAACAAAATCTTGGCAACTTGAAAACTTGTGGCTCCAAAGATAAACTGTGCTAAAACAAGTCCCAAACCACCAGAGTAAATACCATAGAGCAAAGGTTTGTTGTAGAGGCACACACTGCTGCTGCAGTGAAGACGACCAGAAAACCTAGACCAAAGATGTCACATTTGAGGCTGTATATAGTTCGGTGAAAAAAAAAAAAAAAAAAAAAACTATAACTGCAGAGGTGTTGCAAAAGTTGTAAGCTGCAATCTAACTTTCTAAACACCAGCTTGCATCATAATGTGAAAAGATATGTTTTTTTACCTCTTAACATTTGCATCCACTCATCTCTCTATTATCCCTTGGCTGTTCTCCGCCAGGACGTTTATATAAAAAAGGAGGATTATGTAGAAGTTTGAGGAGCCGGGTGCTTTATTGAATCAACCACAACATTTTCCTATTTAGCAAATTCATCTATGTGAGCCAGTGCTCAAGTCATGCAGTCCAGCCTTTTACTCTCAATGACGCTGCGACTAAGTTCAAGTTGAAGTCCAGACCCGATTTTAACTACACCAGATTATTGTTGTGTTTGCAGATAATGGCCAATGTTGTTTGCCTTTAAGGTGAAGAGGTGAAGCACTGAAATAAGGAAGAATATGTGAGGTTATTAAAGACTGCAGATAATACCGTATATACAGTATACTCGTTAATACAATGTTAGCAAAAAGCTGTATCAAAAGTTTCTTGCCATATAAACATTAGTGATGATGGGTAATGTATTATTTTACTGCTGTTCAAGATCAGATAGTTCTCAAGCAGATGGATGGTATTTATTCTAATGAAGTATCGCAAACAGCAAATTCCTATTGCATTGATTGAAGACATGGAAAGGTAAAACAATCAAATAATATTTGCTAGTTCTGAGCCCCAGAGAGATGTGACCCAATTGAACCCTGCCAGCTACCACCAGCTGCTGATAAAAGGATAACTGTGCAGAAATCCCACCAACTACTACTTCAAAACCCTAACCATTCTTAATTGTGCATCCTGAGGGTAAAATTTCTTTTCATCTAGCAACTTTTGTACTTCTGGCTTTTTAATAACCTTGAAAACATCAGAGAAGAGCCGATTGTATCAATCAGTCCAAACATGCCTTGGTTTACACATTAAAACTTCTCTCAGAATAACTATTTCACAGCAGTTAAGCAAAGTGAAAGATTCGTGAAAGACAATTGAAGAACTGCAAACTTTTGTTTTATTAAGTATGTCATTTCTGGTTGAACTTAAATGATCAGCTTTTACTTTCCTGAATAAAACATTTTTTTTACTGATTTGTTTAGGCATTAAAACTTCAGAAGGGTTACTCCCCCATGTAGATGTCCAGGTATAATAAAAAAACACTTAAGCCATCAAATTCCAGACTTTCTGTAAGCTTCATGCCACGGCTCAATTTATGATTAATAGGTGTACCCAGAGAAAGCAGACACTGCTGGCTTGGACAAAGGCCGGCGCATCTTAACTCAACTGCCTTTGCCATTTCTTTGTGCTATTTTTGGCTAAGGAAGCCAAAGCCTTCAGCTATTTTTCCTCGTGCGTGTTCTGCTGTCAGTGAGCGAAGCTGAGTGCAGGGAATGTAAAGCGGTGGCTTAACTTTTGAGGTCAGGCGCGATCTGAAAACGTGAGCAAAGTCCGCGCCACGCGGTCACACTCCGGTGGATTACCTCGATGGCTGAATGAAATTAGGCATCCTCCGTCCAACGGACGATCAGCTCTCGTGACGATCCCTGTCATTATCACGCGTATGTAAAACACTAATGGAGGCATCGTTTAGCCTGGAAACCCCTGTACCCTCTGCCTATGAGCCCACCACTTTCTAATATGACATTCACAATTTATACCTCCACACTGTAGGGCATATTAACCATTTGGGACAGTGTGCCATCTTGTAACCACTTTCATCTGTAATAACCTAAGGTATGACACCATCATATTTCATTCCCTCTATGAAACCTTATTGAATTTGTTCACTTTTTCTCTTTTCTTCTGACTCTTTGCCCAAACTCCTCTAACCTTTATTTCTGTCTTATTCTTTCCTCCCTTCTCCCTTCATGTTTATCACACTCTGTCTTCCCCATCCCGCGGGGCATCCACTCGCCTGGAAACTTGCCATGAATGCAGATAGGATCACTCACAGATGTATAATAACTTGGGGGTGGAGGGGGCGAATAAATATGCCCTAATTGAGAGAAATGATGTAATATTGATCCTGGGGCCTCTGAACCTTTGGCATCGATGGAGCGTTCTGCCGAGGCTGTGACATTTAGAGTAAAGGCTGTTTGGTACGTGAGAGTTAATGTGTGTGATATTAGGGAAAGGTGTTGCTGAGGCTGAGCTGAGGAAAACGTTTGTGCGGAGAACATACTGAGTGAAACAACAAGCTGATTCTGTACCATGGGAGTTGGAAAAAAACAAGGAATTCGAGGCAAGCAATGCTGGTTTGTCCATTCAAGAGTGTGTCGCCTGCTTTAAAACAGTCTTGCATCTCTTGTTTGAGGTATTTCATTTATATTGCCTGCATATATAAGCCCTATTCTGGAAGAACATTTCCTTCAGTGTCAGGAAGTGCGGGTGGTGAGAGTGGTGAGGCAGATGCAGCGGACCCAGGTATGATGAATATGATGTTTTAATGAAAATAACTTAGTCTAAACAACGAGCAGGAGTAACACACACTGAACACGAAGAGACTAAACATTGACGACAACAAGGCTAGACATTGACGAGGACCCGACGACGAACAAGGAACACAGGTGGAGTTAAATACACGGGAGGGTAATCACAGAGACGAGACACACCTGGGAACAATCAAGGGGAGGACAGGACAACGAAGAGACTTAACGACACAGAAAACTCTAAATAAACAAGGAAAAACACAGATCATGACAGTACCCCCCCCTCAAGGGCGGCTACCAGACGCCCAAGAAAAAAAAAACAACCAAAAAACCCAGCAAGGGTGGGTGGAGGGGTGCCGGACGGCGGGCCAGAGTCCAAACCAACAAAAAAAAAAAAAAAAAAAACAACCCACCATCGTGGGCGGAAAAACAAGAAGGGCCAAGAGTCCAAAAACAACAAAAAACTACCCACAGGGTGGGCGGAGGCAAAGGAGGCGGGAACCACGGAGGTGGTCCGGCGGTCGTCCGCGGCGGCGGGAACCACGGAGGTGGTCTGGCGGCCGTCCGCAGCGCTGGAGGCGGGAACCACGGAGGCGGTCCGGCGGCCGTCCGCAGCGCTGGAGGCGGGAACCACGGAGGCGGTCCGGCGGCCGTCCGCGGCGCTGGAGGCGGGAACCACAGAGGCGGTCCGGCGGCCGTCCGCGGCGCTGGAGGCGGGAACCACGGAGGCGGTCCGGCGGCCGTCCGCGGCGCTGGAGGCGGGAACCACGGAGGCGGTCCGGCGGCCGTCCGCGGGGCTGGAGGCGGGAACCACGGAGGCGGTCCGGCGGCCGTCCGCGGGGCTGGAGGCGGGAACCACGGAGGCGGTCCGGCGGCCATCCGCGGCGCTGAAGGCGGGAACCACAGAGGCGGGACCCCAGGAGGCGGTCCAGCGGCTGTCCGCGGCCCGGGAGGTGGCGATGATGAGCCCCCCGAGGCAGGGTCTCTGGTGGAGCACAGGGGGTCTTGGTGGGAACGCCGGGGGTCTGAGTCGGAACACTGGGAGTCTTGTGAGGAACGCAGGGGGTCTTGGTCCTCGGGGTCTCGGGAGTCAAGGTCTCGGGGGTCAGGGTCTCGGAGGGAACGCAGAGGGTCAGGGTCTCGGAGGGAACGCAGAGGGTCAGGGTCTCGGAGGGAACGCAGAGGGTCAGGGTCTCTGGAGGAACGCAGAGGGTCAGGGTCTCGGAGGGAACGCAGAGGGTCAGGGTCTCTGGAGGAACGCAGAGGGTCAGGGTCTCTGGAGGAACGCAGGAGGTCAGGGTCTCGGGTGGAACGCTGGAGGTCAGAGTCTCGGGTGGAACGCTGGAGGTCAGAGTCTCGGGTGGAACGCTGGAGGTCAGGGTCTCGGGTGGAACGCTGGAGGTCAGGGTCTCGGGTGGAACGCTGGGAGTCTGAGTCGGAACGCAGGGAGTCTCGGTAGGAACGCAGGGAGTCTCGGTCGGAACACTGGGGGTCTCGGGAGTCGGGGTCTCGGGAGGAACGCAGGGAGTCTCTGGAGGAACACAGGGAGTCGGGGTCCCGGAAGGAACGTAGAGGGTCTCGGTTGGAACACAGGGGGTCTCGGTCGGAACACAGGGGGTCTCGGGAGTCGGGGTCTCGGAGGGAACGCCGGCTGATTCGGCCTCGGGTGCGCCGGCTGGAACGCCGGCTGATTCGGCCTCGGGTGCGCCGGCTGGAACGCCGGCTGATTCGGCCTCGGGTGCGCCGGCTGATTCGGCCTCGGGTGCGCCGGCTGGAACGCCGGCTGATTCTGCCTCCGGTGCGCCGGCTGGAACGCCGGCTGATTCTGCCTCGGGTGCGCCGGCTGGAGGTGAGCCGGAGCGGAGCCTCGGTCCCGGCTGCGGGGGCGAACCGCAGCGAAGCCTCGGAAGCGGCTGCGGGGGCGAGCCGCAGCGAAGCCTCGGAAGCGGCTGCGAGCCGCAGCGAAGCCTCGGAACGGGCTCCGGGGGCGAGCCGCAGCGAAGCCTTGGAAACGGCTGCGGGGGCGAGCCGCAGCGAAGCCTCGGAAGCGGCTGCGAGCCGCAGCGAAGCCTCGGAACGGGCTCCGGGGGCGAGCCGCAGCGAAGCCTTGGAAACGGCTGCGGGGGCGAGCCGCAGCGAAGCCTTGGAACCGGCTGCGGAGGCGAGCCGGGACGAAGCCTGGGAACCGGCTGCGGCGGGGGTAGCTCCGGAAAGCGACGAGGGGCCGGATCCACCGGCGGCTCACGTCGCTGTCTCCGAGCTGGTCGCGGAGGTGGCTGCTCCGGAAAATGACGAGGGGCCGGATCCACCGGCGGCTCACGTCGCTGTCTCCGAGCCGACCATGGAGGTGGCTGCTCCGGAAAGCGACGAGGGGCCGGGTCCACCGGCGGCTCACGTCGCTGACGTCCCGGACAGAGGAATCGACGGGGGCCGTATCCGGGGGGTGCCAACACCAGTCTTGTCCCCCGGAAAAGCTCCCGCTGCAAGTCGGCAAGGGCTTCAGCCAGCTCCCTGTCCTCCCTGCCAGACCTCCGCCTCGGGCCGCTCTGCCCTTTAGGAGGAAATCTCCTTAATCCAGCTGAGTCCATAATAGCTGCTTCCTCACCGTTCGGTCTGGTCGGGTCCTACTGTCAGGAAGCGGTGTGGTGAAGGGTGGTGAGGCAGATGCAGCGGACCCAGGTATGATGAATATGAAGATTTAATGAGAAAACTTAATCTAAACAACGAGCAGGAGTAACACACACTGAACACGAAGAGACTAAACATTGACGACAACAAGGCTAGACATTGACGAGGACCCGACGACGAACAAGGAACACAGGTGGAGTTAAATACACGGGAGGGTAATCACAGAGACGAGACACACCTGGGAACAATCAAGGGGAGGACAGGACAACGAAGAGACTTAACGACACAGAAAACTCTAAATAAACAAGGAAAAACACAGATCATGACATTCAGTCTTTGTTGGATTCAGAGTATTCTTGTTGCATTTATTTATTTTCCCTATTACTACTATTACTGTGCTTTTTTTGATCAAACTGATTTTTACATTTTTTATCTCAGAAAATGTGTTATGCACCTCTTGAACTATTATATATAGTATATATATATTATATATATATATATATATATATATATTATAGATATAGTATAAATCCCTACAAGTGGATAGACAAAGCTTGCATATATTAGTTATTAATTTTTAAACCAAATGTTGTAAAATTTTAATTACTGCAAGTGTACACAAAGGAAAAGAAGACGGACGTCTTAAAAAGCTTATTTGGACTAACCTCCACACTCTTATCAAAATGAATGCAAATTTAATTAGTAGTGACCAGAGACTTTCATGATTGTGGTTGTTTTGGTCTGAATGCATTATGCTTAGTTAATGTCTTTAGATGGAGTAACTTTTTCAAGTTTTACTGCTGGCTTTGTTATCTCTTCAGAGTGAGAAGTAGCGATGGCAGAGACTTGCAAACAGCTATAAGAAGCTTCTGTTCTTCCTAAAGGGGGTAACAGTAGTTTTAAAGTGGTAGTGTATCCCAATTTTCTCAACAAATTGTCATATATTTTGTTTAATGAGGTTAAAATGAAGTTCATTTTTGCGATGGAAATGCAACTGTCTCACTACATATGTACTTACTATGTACTACATATGACCTTGTCATTCTGGACAAGGTCAGTATTAGCTCTCAAATAACAATGCTCAAAAGTTGAGAAAACAAGAGAGGACCTAAAACTTAAATGTCGAGTGACGCATCCCTGACCTTCAGTTCATACTTGCCATTTTTCCCGAAGATTTGTGGATGAGCTGCTGCCTGTCGTTGACTAAAAACTACAAATTCACTCCCAGTCCCCGGGGACTTCCAAAAAATCATTGTGAGAAACAAAGCAAATCACCAGTCGAGGTACAAAAAGACAAAGTGATTTTGGGGGAAAGCGAATAGATTAAATCTATTTAATTACTTAGACACAAAACAACCCATGAGATGCATGAATATCACGGCTTGATGGTGCAGAACAATACCCAAAGGAGGTGTTGCTTAAATTTAGAAACAGATTTAGGAAGAATTTCGCACATGAAGCGACTGTCACCTCGTTTCGTTTCTGGAGTGAATGCAGAAAATCTACTGCAGTGTCATGTATCAGGGAGACGAAGTGCTACAATCCAGGGAAGGATGCAATCAAAATTGCAGAGGAATTTCTAGGTATAGTACGGATAAGATAATTCATTCTCAGATAAATAGACAGTCTGATGATTAGTTCTGCACAGACAACAGTGATTGCAAATCAATTTTGTCAGAAAGAGCAGCGTAGTAAAGGCGACCGAGATATGCTGAACGATCTAAGTTCCAAACGTCGTCTATTGGATTCGTTCGACAGGGGAAAATACCACAAACCTACACACATTAAGAAATTAATCACCCTGCTGTCAGAGTGTTCAGAGATTACAAATCATACACATTAGTGGTGTTGTGGGAGCCGACTCGCTCTGCAGCAAGTCTGCAGTCAATTATTGTGCATGTGCACAAGACAGAAAGAAAGCAGCAAAGTGTCAGGCCGAATTACAGACTCCAACTGTATCTGATTGGTCCCACTGAGAAAGCGGAGGAAAGATCACCCACCAAGGGCTGAGCAGAACATTTACACAACATGTTTTAATCATGCGTTTTAAATTTGATCAATTAGAAGTGAGAGGAAACGTGAAGGAGGGCAGGGATGAACGGTGTGTGCTGATTAATTGCCCACTAGCAGATCCATTCCTCTGTTCTATTCTTCCAAAATACCTCTCAATGTTTGCCTTTCTTGTCTCCCACTTTATTTTCTTCTCCCGTCTAATTAGCTGACATTTGGGCTTTCAGATTTCATGGAGGGGAGAATGTTAACATGCTGCACAGAACTCCAATAAACCAGAAAGCATTCAGTGGGAGGGTTCTCTAGGATCAGGGTTCCAACACATCTTCAAGAAAACATTCAAGACTTTTCAGAGACTCCACTTCCCGGAGTTTTAGTACTTTAATGTTGATGTCTGACAATAACATGCTAAAAAAGGTGCTTAAAGTTTACTTTGAAACTTTGGCAGCTACTGTGGCTGAATGTAGCAACAACAGAAACTTGAGTGAATTAAAGAAGTACAGATACAAGGAAGGAAGATAAAAGTGTGGAAGTTAAAAGAAGAAATAAAAGACAAATGGAAAATATAATGACAATAATATTATAAATACCAATGATCATTTTGGACCAGAGCCAACAGTAATAACATTTCAAACACAGCATTTAGTGCCTCAGCTTTTTAAAAAATGTTATTTACTTTTGGTATCAATAAAGTATTTTTGAAATTGAAATTAACTGAATTAACTTCTCAACAGCATCTGTAGAACTGGACATTCCCCACCGTTGAAGCTTAAATTAGAAAAATTAGTCAAAAACTGAAAGAGTTGGGAACTTCATTTAGCCATATGTTCTCTACAATTAAGTGATTTATCAAAATATTAGCAGTTTCTTGTTTCTTTTTTGCACCTTTACAGTACATCCCTGACATTTTTGTAACTATTTTAGTAAGTATTTTCATGGAACAACACTGTACAAGGTAAAATAGTCAGTGTACAGCATGAATAGCAGTGCAAAATGCTGTCCCCTCAAAATACCTCAACACACAGCCATTAATGTCTAAGCCACTGGGAACCAAACTGAGCAGGCCCCTAACTGAAAAACCATTTTCCCCTCCCTGGTGTCATATGACTCAGTGCTGCAGAGTCTCAGGTGTGAACGGGGAGCAGGTGTGTTAAATGTGCTATCACTCTCACATGCTCTCATACTGGTCACACGGAGTTCAACATGGCACCTCATGGCAAAGAACAGACAGAAAAAAATTACTTTCCAATAAATCAACATGTCTGTCTTCTTTTCCCATGAAAGGATGTGAGGGGTGTACTCACTTTTGTGATAATCTATATATAAATTTGACCATGTTTGGACAGGAGGAAATCCATTTTCACTCAATTCTTGTTGAGTGTAATAAAAAGCACCAAATAACCAGAACATAGACTTCTGACTGGAACTAAACAGACAGAGAATCATCAATTCTAGACATAAACACACAAACAAAAAATCCAAATGAATGAGCAAATTTAATAGACTGAGGTGAATAAAAAACAACAAAAAAAGGCAGAGGTAAAACATCAACATATGTCTTTTATGTATTATAGCCTGTTATCACAACTATCAGGTAATGGGGTTTGAAAATCCCCCATCATCCCTCTATGAAAACTTCATGAGATGAAAACAGCCAGAAAGGCTTTTATCCATCATCACTTAAAAGCCACAATGATTTGCGCCTATTTTCTGATTGTCACCTTTTACCTCCACAAGCCCGTTGTGTTCATAGCCCGTGACAAATTTACTTCAAAGGAAGCCTCCATCATGACCCATTTTCCCATCCGGCAACAGCTGTGCTTCTGTCCAATACGGCACAAAGCTCGGATTCCCCCATGAGCCAGCCGCTGGATGGAAACTGGTGAGGCAAACGACGAGCGCATACTGGAGAACCGAGACAGCCACATGAGGAAGTACGTGAGGTAATCGCTTGAAATATTGCTCATATGATCAGCTTGATGTTTACATGAAGAGACTATGTATTCGCTTATTCCAGTCCAGAAAACACAACCCCCATGTACAAAAGCAGCCAAAACACAAAAGAAGGAGGTACAAATTGAAGAGAGAGAAGGAACACTGAAGGACAGGGCAGCAGATATTTTTCTTACATGCACTGAATCACTGCTTTTCATAATAAAATGTGATCCATGACTCATGCTGCTTCTTCTCCCACCTCTCCTGCAGAACACTCAAGGTCCATTCACAAAAGAGTGACAAAGTAAAGCACACTAATTGAAAACCTTCAACTGAGCTCTGCGTGGTTACTTCCAGTGAAATCTTTGCAGCTCTGCAAGAAAACCCGAGCTTCATAAATTACAAAATGAGGTAAGTATAGCTGTGACAGCTCAAAGAAAGCCTTGGTTTCAAAACAATTAAAAGTTCACTCCCCCCACTGCGCTGGGTTGGAAGCAATAATGTCCAACATATGGAGCTGAGGAAGGAGGTTGGTAAAAACCAGCAGGAAGTGATGAAGTTACAGTGCCATGCAAAATTATTCACACCAATTGAACTTTTCAGATTCACAATTACAAACTTCAATGTATTCTATCGAGATTTTATGTGATAGATCAACACGAAGTAATGAATAATTGTGAAGTTGAATACTTTGGCGTATATTTCACAAACAGAAATTTGAAAATCGTGGCATTTGTTTCTTTTTCTATTAAAATGGATGAAGCTCTGCTGGATGAAGATGATTTCTGATGATTCATTTTCAAATTTTGCCACAGACTTTTGCTCGTATGTAGTGCTGAACTATGACTAAGCCGTGTTCCTTGGTCTTCATGGTAGTTTCACAAATGTTTTCTAATCACATCATTTCAGAATTATGTGACTTTGATCTTGGATTTTATTTTGGGGTATTCATGTAAAAAGACAGTTGTTAGAGTTTTATTTGATTTTGAAAACTATTACTACATTTTTTCAGCATCACAACAGGATTTTTTTGTCAATCAAATGTGAATCCCAGTAAAATACGCTGACATTTTGGTTTATAATGTGACAAAATGTGAAAAAGGGTCGAGAATAAATTTGCACAACAGTGTAACTGCATAATACAGAAATGCCCATTACTATTTTAAGCACACCAAAGAAACAAAAAAGCAAAATAGCACTATATGTGAGGAATCACTTAAGCAAAAACTTGATACAAGCAAGTCCCCCCAAACTTTGCACAGAAGAATGCAAATCTCTCAAAACAAAGCTGCAAGTAAGTAGAACGAAAACTACTTTGGGAGAACTTTCCTTTGTGACGAACAGGCGTTTGCCACCAGACAGACAACGCACGTTCCAGCGACAAACAAAAAGCAGGCAATCACTGTGGGGAATGCAACATGTTTCCTTACCTAGTGCCATCTCTATGATGCTCATTTGGCTCTCTGAGGGAAACAGGATTTTTGGCGCCTGGTCTGTCACGGGAGCTGTGAAAAGGCAAGCAGAATGGAGCACACATTAAAAAATCCTCTTCGTTCTCCCCCAGTGGACTGTAGGAGTATGATTTATTCATTAAAGACCACATTAAGGCCTGCATTAAAACGAGAACAAATAAAATATTATATTTAAACAGTGGAAGGACAAAAGGGGATAAATTACAAGGATTCTGAATTAGCAATTCAAAGCGTTAAACATCAAAGTCCAAAGCAGCAGCAGCACTACTCAGCACTAATCCAATTCTCTCCTTGTGTAAGTGATGATGCTATGGCCTGGACTTGGATGCAATACAAATGAAGTGGGATTTACATTGTCTTAGTGTCTTAGACTGAAAACATTTGGTGAAGATGTGGCTTTATAACTAATAAAAACTCCAGAGAAGTTAAGAAGTGGATCGCAGCTGCTTTAAGACATTTCCCTTTCAAATGCACACACTAATTAGAGAGCTGCTGAGAAACTAAATGGGCACTTAGCTTGCGAAAAGCGGAGAGAATGTTGTTGTTTAAACTTGGACTGTGTTTCCTGTATGATAGTTATGTAGTTTTTAATTGCAGCATCAGTAGAATACCACTAGATTTCAGTTTTTTTTCCAATTTTGCAAGGACACCTAACTACGGTTTTAATGTTTCTGAATCCATCTTTTAAGCTGATCTAGTGTCCCTATTTCCGCGGTTGATGCTCACATACCTTCAGACACACTGAAAGTTTAAAACCATCCATGCCTTAACATCCTCCAAACAAACTAGAAGAGCCTTCAGAGGAGTGACAGATTTAGGTTTCAGTGGCACATGAATCTGCAAGTCATCTGTGTAACAATGAAATGAGATGCCATGTTTGTTTTAAAAGTGGTGCCCAAATGAAATATAGACTAAGAAAAACACTGAACCATGGTTAAATCCCTGGGACAACCCACAAGAAAGTGAGATTGGTGAAGAAGATGTATCCCCCAATCTGATAGAAGAGGTTCTGTTGAATCGCTACGTTTTAAACCTTTCCAGTACCTTTCATGACAACACAGTGCTCCATGCAAAACACAGAGATGATATGATTTACAGTATCAAAGCTAGCACTGAGGTCTGCTAGTATTAACTTTTACTCCCCAATCAGTAAAAGTTAAAAAGTCATTTAAATCACTGAAGCCATTTTGATCTAGAAAAATCTGGAGTTGAAGAGAACAGAAAGTTGAACATGCTTTAAAAACTAGAAGATATGCATAAAGCATAAAGCATAGACAGACAAAATGTGGTTTGTTCCCCTTTGAAACAAAACTTTTAAATCACATTGTTACCTGTAACCAAAGCAAAAAAAACCCCTCCAAGACATATATTAGCAATAGCAAATGAAAAATATACCCCTTTGAAATGCAGAGTTTCAGGGTCTAGTACAATTTTCACAAACTTTGCTGGTCTAAATGTATTTTTCCGTAGTAAATGATGACCTGGTAGAATCTGAGTGTGGAAAACAGAGTAATTTAGCCAGAACCAGGTTTATTTTCATACAGCAGTGGAAATAGAGAAATAGGAGCAACCTCAAGTTTGATTCCCAACATTATACTCTGACTGGCAAATAAATGAATTCAATATTTGAATGTCAATAATTTATAAGCACATAAATAATTTTATGTTAAATGAATTAAAATGTACTAATTCTGAGTAAAATTATAAATAAATATGAGCATTCATTCAATTATTTTATGAAACAGTTTAAACTACAACTGTGACGCACTGATTAGACGTCAATATCTGATTGGTTAGTCTGCATAGCAAGTCAGCTTCAGGTCAAATATATTGAACGAAGCAGCTTTAGCTGAGAGTGGAAATCAATTTAAGATCCACCAAAACATTTATTCTTTTTTTTTTTTTTTTTTCATTTGGGACCCCGTTCCCAGCTTTGGGGTTTCATCGTCTCTGGACAAGAGAAAATTTCCGAATCCAAGTTAAAACAGTGTGTCATCACATTTGCTCTGTCTATTCCGATTAAAACTGAGGAGAGGAAGGCCTCTCGTTGTTTTATAAGAACAGTCATGCCCTGAGACATATTACAAATACTCTGCAGAGCCTCCCTTCAATTCCAATACGGAGGCTAGATTGGATTTCCAGAGTTCGCTCCATGAGTTGAAGGTGAAATCCCAACCCTGGAAGGTAATCAAAGTTGTGTTTTTTTTTAACAAGCTCCGAGGGTTGGTTCTTGGCAGGCACGGCTTCATTTGGAAACTAAAGGTAACAAAGTAGGAGAAGGCTGTTTAACTCTAATAAAAATCCTGCCCTTCATCCAAATCAAGGGCATGTGGCTGATGCGTTAGTCAGTTGGATCCCACCAAGCTGGAAGGCATGTAAACTCACATCCACACACGAGAGAGACAAATTCAAGACGCATTAGTGAAGCTGACTGGTCTGGTCTTCCACAACAAAACCAGAACGCTGTGGGTGGGGTTATTATGAGTAGGAGTGGGCAGGTTTCTCGCTGGGGGGCAGAGGGGGGCAGAGCACATCCAGTTTGACCTGCTCCCCAACGTGCAAACAGCATAATCACATTCAGAGGCACACAATCCCACACACTGGAAAAGTCTAAAGTTGGTTGCTGCCTGAGAGAACATCTTTAAAGTGTCCCTCGCAGAGCCTGTGATCCACTCTCGCTGTGATCACATGATGATGGATGGAGGGATGGAGTAATGCAACAGAAAAAAGGGAGACCTTGTTCTCTCCCATTAACTCCGCCGTCACCTTTTCTCCCCGCGCCTGTCGATGTGCCGCTCGCCGTGTGTCTTTGTAGCTCTGTCTGTCTGGTTCAGTCGCCTCTCAGGGCTGAGATGGAAGGAAGATGAAATAGTGGGAGAGGAGGGAGGGAGGAAGGGAAAGGGTTGTGGTCCTCTGTTCACACCTCATTAAAGACCACTTCAGCAGACATAGATTAAGAGGGGAAAGCATATGTGTGTGTCTGTGAGCTCGAGATCATTAAAGAAACGATGCAGTGTACTCACTGCATATTTCCACTGCAGCAAATAAATGAAAGCCGTTTTCAAGCAACTTGAGAGGCAAACCTTGTTAGTCACAGATGATGCAGAGGAAAAATTTTTTCTCTCCTCCTCAAGCCAACCATGTTGGAGCTTCGACTATCAGAAATCTCTCTTTTTTTCCCCCAGCTCAGAAGAATTGGGGTTTTTTGCTCATCATCCAGGTTCACGTAGACTCAACAAGATGTTAGAAAAACGTTTGTCAGAAATTTTGCTCGATATAGCGTCACTCAGCACCTCTTTTTCAAGGCATCCCAAAGCTTCCCGACTGGATTGAGATTTGGTACAAAGCAGAACAGATCAGTGCCTTCCAGATGTTCACAAAGCATCTTCTTCTTACTTGGAGATGTATGAATATGAATAAGGTCGACTTGAATGAGGATGTTTACTCGCCTTACTCCACTATTACACTCATAACGTGCCATGTTGTAATGACCATGACCATTACTAGGTTAAAGTAACAAAAGTAGCTTTAGCTTGCATGTGAGGTTATATACTTTTGTTTTGTAAAAACACTAATTTCTGCTCTAATGCTGTAAACAACATCTTTTATGTCCATAAAACATGTTAAAGAGAATTTAATATTTCCATTCAAGATAAAATATAGGAGCTATTATGTTGACCGCTAAATAAAAAGAAAGTCTTTTTTTTACAATAGTATTAATATTAAGTAAATTAAACACAATCACTAATTCATTTTATATTAGAAAAGTAATATTTGTTTTTTTATATAAGCTTTTTTATTCAAGAAAGTTGTGTGAGTTAAATTTAAAATTTTAGGAGAACTGAAGTTAGCTTAAATTATGTTTCTGAGAAGTTGTTTGGTGTTAACATATGAGGATGGATCCTTAATTTAAACAAATTCTGGTAACAATCATTCTGAAATGTATTTAAAAAATCTACTCAGACTAAGAAAAACACTTTAACTTATCTGAACTTATTGCCTCGAGTTGGCAAGAGGTAGAATCGCACTACTGCAAACTCTCAACTCTGAATTCTACTCTGCAACATTTTTAAAGCACTTTTCTTTTTCAAACCATACTGTTGTGAAAAACAAGACAAAGGTTTTTATTTTCACTTGCTGCTAGTACATTTTTGCACTCAGAGCAAATCTTTTTGTTTACCTCAAGTTGTCTCTCAAAAGAGTAGAACAAAGAATCAAGAAAACCTTCATAAAGTGTTCATCAAAGGATAAATGAAAATCTGAAAGACTTTTTAAGCTATTGTCTTCATGGTGTTATGGAAATTCTTTTGTAGCGTTTTCAGCAGAAAATGTAAAAGCAAACATGCTTTGCTGGAAAACGTATTTGTTTTGTAACAAATATGAAGAATACTTCATATTAATCGCTTATCGACTTAAAAATTTGAAAATGGAATTATGCAGGGGTAGGAATAAATCATAACTCTAAAATGTTTTGAAAAAGTCAAATAAAAATATTTTTGTATTTTATATTTGCAGAGTAGAATTTTTTAGTGGACAGAAACATTGATTTAGTGAACATCCTGGAGGCAGGGTTTCACAAAACTGTTTCCTCTTTTAGCTTCTTTGCAGTGAATGTAATTGAAGCAAGAAATTAGCCTTTTTTGTCTTTTGTGAGTTTTCATCCTGAATACAGGCATAATTTCACCATTTAAATGTGGGGAGGTTGCATCAATCCAGAGAGAAACTTGACTGAAGTACATCTTGCGCTGATCTTCCTTTACATGGTGTTGAAAAGTTGCAGGGCCACATGAACTCTGGTTTTGCATGATCACAATTCAAAACTTCCCACTTATTACTGTAAATAAACAATCTACCTTTAAAATACGAGTTATGAGTCCGGCTAAGACCAAACACTTGAGCAGATTCTCCACTTAAGGGAAAAGTTAGAAGTCTGAAATACAAGAGGAGTTTAAATGATTGTCTACAGACTGGCCTGAAGCTGAAAGGAACTTTATAGCCCTGCAGCTGTCAGGAGATGTTAGAGTTTTGGAAAAGAAACAGAGTTTCCTTACAGAAGAGATGAATGGATACCATCAAGGGGAAATGCCTTTGTGAACTGCTGGAGTTAACTACTTAGCACAGGAAACATCCTATATTTACTGTGTTGCATCTGGAAGTCCATACAATTTTGAGAGGCAGTAAAGTACTTGCAAAGTATTATTGTGCACCTGTCTTTTTTCATGGCCTAATAAAAAGGTCAACCGTGTGGAAAATACAGCTGTAAATAGTTAATGTGACCTCAGCTAAGCCAGAAGTGCTTCCACTGCCATACGGAAGCTGAAGACTTTTCCTTCAGCAAAAGCAGCTTCACACGTAGTAACAGCAGAACAAAGTTACCTCTTGTCTGGTAAACATGAATCTGTGAATGAGGAGGGTGTTGCTGCCGCGGATGTTTCTGTGTGGGAGTTTTTAATTTCATAGCTGTGGCAAAATGACTTTCAGCTGTTGCCCTGAAACATCTGCTTGAGGGCTGCAGGTGAAATGAAGCAAAGTCAGTATTAACACAGTCCCTGATAGAGTGGATACTGTTCTTCAGGCAGCTACACAGATTTGATTCCTTGCAGGTTAGGAACTAAAATAGACCTAACAGATGGGCTCTGTGTTGGGATGTTGCAACATGAACTATACAATCTATGGACTGTGCAGGAAGTGGAGATCAACTGAACACTTTAGAAAAGAAATGTTTTCATGGTTGCATGAGCATGCATATATTTAAAATAAAACCGAAGTGTCTTTCAATTCACTATGCCATCTTATTGAGTCTCATATTATGAAACCAGTAAACCTCAAATAAATTCAACAGCATTTTCCTATTATTTGTTTTATTTTTTAGCTGAAAGCTCTAGTTAGCAGGTATATAAGTAAGCTGCAAGTAAGCTAATCGCTGCTTATGGCTACTCAACTGGACCATTCTTGAAATTATCAATGCTATCTCTTTAAAAGAATAGTAACACAAGTTCTGGTTAGGGTGTGTAGACTTTTTCAAGCCGCTTCACTACCTAGCAGTTGTGTGATTCAGGTATCCCTGCAGAGGAAATAGTCCTCTATAACCCGCTTCCATCTGCGATGAGCCAGTTATAATTCGTCTGTGCCAATTCTTTTCTTATCAGGGTGAATGTTTACTGCACTTTAAGTTTTCATCTGCGTCAGTTTCAAACACACATCTCATTATTACACACCCCAGTGTGAACCATACTCGCCATTTTTAGTAATTATGTGGAGTGTCTTTCCACTGGAGAGTGTATTCGCCCCTGCTATTCCCAATGCCTGCACTTATGTGATTTATATGATTTCCCCAGAATATATTGCCCTATCCTGTGGGCCCTCTCATATTCAATTGTTTTGATGGATCTTCTGAAACAACACCCTTTTCAATAAGAAAATATCCTCTTATTATGTTCTGCTTCTGCAGTTTCTATATTTATATTTTTCAACAACTGTCCTCGGAGAGGCTTGCGTTGTCATTTCTACGTGGTTCATTTTTATCCAGTGGTTCATTTTATTTTTCGGCGCCTGCAAAAATCACAATTTGAGCTTGGTGAGTCCTCTAGAGCATCTATGTTATTTTTAACAAGCAGTATACTGTTTCAGCTGAAAGATTTATCTATTATATTTTAAATATCTATCATCTGAAAGGTTGCAACTCAGCAAAACACACAGAGGTCCACTAACATTTCAAAAAATGTGTTGAAAAAAACCAAGACAGAATTTGATAGGAATAGGTACCAGATATGAGCGAAATATATCTGTAATGAAAGTCCAAACATGTTTTTTGGTGATATTAATGAAAAAGTTAGATGTAATGAGGCATAATTCTGATCACTGGTCAGGTGGGTTTCAGTTAGTAGAATTAGAACTAGAAACTTGTGAAGGTGTAAATATTTTATCACCCAAAATAAGTGGTACAGTAAAGATGTACTATAAAGGGCTTGAAAATATTGTATTTGCTTATTGTTTGTTTTGTTTTAAATCAAAAAGATCTAAAAAGATAATTTTGCCAGAAGTGGGAAAAGCTTTAGGTCGTATTTGTGATGGCTGAAGAAAACAGTAACTTAATTCAATAGTAAATTTTCAGATGTGAACAAAGAGTAAAATGATTTTCATTAGAAGTTCACACAAAAAAAACCCACTTTTGTAGTTGTATTATAGAAGACAAAAATATGACTAAAAGAAAATATTAAATTATCGGTTATGTTTTCTGATAAGCTAGCATTAGCACTGTGGCACAACTAGGAAATTATTAAAATTGCATTTTAAAATTCACTAGCCATTACTTCATGACAGCAGTAGAAAATAGCAATGAGCCTTCGAACTGCCATAAAAGATTTAAAACCGCAAAGTATAGGTATAACTTTATTACTGGAGCTATTTTCCTCTTTTATTTGAAAGCTGTGAAATGGTTTTACAAAAATGTTAAAAGGAATATCTCAACTATGGCTGTATATCTTGACATTACAAGAGTTTCAAACAAACCTATACAAGCAACTGTAGGTAAACAAATATGCCTTTGGGAAGTAACCTAAAAGCCTTCGAACCAAACTATCCCAGATGTTACACATAGTTTGAACAGGAATGCGAGCTGAGAAAAACACAAATATCAGATTTGAAGGCGAGAAAGAAGATCTACTGGGTGCCATCAATGCAAAGATGCCTTTTAGGCATCATAGGATGTGTTTGAGTATAGACTCACAGCTGGGCTCACTGCATGATGGAGGCTGAAACAGAGTAGATGGGATTTTTAAAAACATGGACTTTTAGGTACAACTACAAGTAAAATCTTTTAAAGTGTTTGCAACGCTGCAAATACAAACTCATTTTAACATGCACTACGCAAGTATGGGGGGAAAAAATACTTTAATCTCAATGAGGCATAATTGAAAAAATTCTGTAATGCTCTTCATGTAATTTTGAACTGCATAGCATTGCTATTAGCAAACAAAATCATAAAAGTATGCTCAAAACTGAAAGGTGTTTCAATATAAAATATAACAAAACAATTTAAAAAGTGTTTAAACTGTTGACTTTATTTAATGCAAGTGAAAATGCAACATAGAACTAAACAGCTCTGCAAAATGTGAGAAAAGGGGTTATACAAAAAAAGCTATTCTTGCATTAGCTTAGTGTAGAGTGCTGTAGTATTTATGAATTAAATTGTACTGTTAAAACTCTACTTACAATTATATTAACTTTAAAATTAACTTATAGGCATGTTTACATTATTTGCAACTCTGCTGGATGTCTGGCAATAAAAAAAGCTTGCTTGTCTTTGACTTTGATGGGGTCAACAAAGTTTTATGGTCACGCAACATGCTAAGTGTCCTTCAGCGTCACACATCAACACTTGGCTTCAAACTGACACAAAGGGCATCTGACCTTGACACAGAATGACAGGCAGCAGATAGGTTATCAGACTATCAAGATGATTAATGCTGTATCGATTAAATCAGTCATTTCTTCATGAATCACACCCACAGCTGGAAAAGTAAGGTGTAACTTGACAAAAGCTTTCTTAACTTTTGATGTTAATATTAAAATTATTCATCACAAATCCAAAACTTTTCTTTGTTCCATTTCCCATAATATCTGACCCATTCGAAGACGACAAAAAAGATTACTTAGAAGTGAAAATAAACTTTAAATAGCCTTAAGAAAGGCTCAGAAACAGTGAGGTGACTTCTGCATTTGCTCTGCTAGAATCAAAACAGAAAAGGACATTTATGAAGGAGCTTATATATATAAATATATATAAAACAGCATGATGAACTGTTAATGGGTCAAACAAGTACAATACCAAGAGGTTTTGTTTTAAATGCATAAAACTGATTTCTCTTCCGCCAACACAAGCAATTCTTTATATACAGCAGAGTCAAGGAAAATGAACTATTGACTCATAAACTTTCTGCCCATTTACTGAGTTTTCAGAAAGCTCTGCTTCATGTTTATCTTAGCTTTAAATCTCCATACTCGACAAGCAATACCTTTGTAATTATGAGTTATTTATTTTGAGCAAGGTCGACTATAAAGTACAAAGAAGAATTTAGTTTTCCTGATAAATTTGCTCATGACAATGAACCGAGGTACAACTGTGTTTAAAAAATAGTGTGCTTTAAAAAGTGAGTTAATCTCTAAATCCTAATTTTACATTTTACTTGATTCTGATTATTGTCATACCTTCAAAGATATTGGGGACACGACTCATTTTATTTCACATAAAATCCTGAAAAATAATAAAATATTAATCATTCTGCAGGAAGTGGAAAAAAAGATAATAGATGGTTGAAAAATAGTCTGAAATTCACATTACAATCTTGAATATTTTCATTTAAAACTGATTGGATTTTCTGTAAATCACTAAACCAGCATTTTCTTCTATAACCAATTTTTTGTAAGGACTGAGTTCTTCACATTAGTGAATAAACAATTGGATTACATTCCATAGTTCCTCTATTTCTTGTTTTTACCCTAAAAACAGCATGTTTTGTGGGTCACTTTCTGGTACATTCGGGGTTTTCTCTGACCGAAACATAGTTTTCGACAGCTGTTCCTAATGAAGACTTTCTGCAGAAGTTAGGCTTACATCAACATTGCAAATAAAGTGACTCAAAGTTGCAAATCTGTAAGCTAATTAATCATGATTGGATGTCTTATATCTTGTTCGTCACATGAAAAGGAGTAAAAAGGTGACCATCAGCAAAGAAAAATGTAGGAGATGAAGGATCCGACACAAAATGACACTCTGCAGCCCCAGCAGTGCCTATATGAAATTTCACTGCTGTGGATATTAAAAAACACCAGTTCTCCACCCGCAGCAAATAATTTCCCTCTGATTCCCGCTGTATTTGCAGAGTAAATTATTTCTCTTCCTTGTCTGTAAAAACGTGTCTTTTAAGTCCATTATTTTCCTATTTTCCATAAGCAAAGTCTGTCTGATACAATCTTTTAATTAAGATTTCACAAGTTACTTCGTCCAGCTCGAAAAACGTTTCTTTTAGTGTTGCAGTCCCGCTTCCAAGGACAAAATCAAACATCGTTGCGTAGCTTGGCAGATCCCTCATCTCGCAGATCTCATCTGTAGAGAGGGCGGCTTTTTTATTTACCATGCATTATGTAGCTGGAAGTTAAACAGAGAATATATGGAGGATTTATATAACTCTCTAACTGAGGATAATGTTTACAAGCATGGCGATGAAACTATCGGTAACATTTCAAGTTTAGCTACAAATTCTCAATTGGAGTTAGATATGGATTTTCTAACATCAAAAAATTATTTGATATAAGCAATTTATGCTATATATTTAGAATTATTTTCTCTCTACTTAGCAATTATGCACTACATTGTGTTGGTCTATTGTATAAAATCCCAATACAAATACATTGACGCTCAATATTACATCATTTCAAAAAAATTCAAGGCGCATAAATACCTTTTTGAGAAAGCTTCATGACCAATTTCACAAAAAACAGAAGGATTTCCTAGAAGACACATTGCCTTCATTCACAGAATTAACTTGAAGTTTATGTCTAAACTCATAACTTTCCAGTACAATGTGTCCAAATGCTATTTTGTGCCCAGCAGAAAGTATTATAATTGCAAAATGCAAACTCCGTTCCCAGAGAGATTTATTCCTCCACGCAAATGCAAGACTACATTTTACTAAGAGAAAATTGAGATTTTGACAGGGAAGAAGTTGTGCTATTCTTCATTTTAATCCACTGCCTAGCCCACCTGAATCTTTACAAGGTTCTTTTACAAGAAAGAATTTATAGTTTGGAAAAGTTAACACTAATTAATTTGGAGGAGATATATGACGGTGCGCAATTAAACACCAAGCTGACATCCAGATGATTGGGGAAGAAAAACCATAAGTGATTCCTTCATTTGACATTTTTCTTGGGGCCATTTAAGCTTTGATTGCAGCAATCCATCGACCACTTATGCGTTAGTGACCAATGCATAAAATTCATGTCGAGCCTCAGGGCACGTTTAACTGTAGTGATGCAATAGTTGCGAGATGTACATGAGCGATATTGGTATAATAGCCCGAGCAGAGATCAGAGTAACGATCTGCAGGCTGGCCTAAGCAAATCTTAGGAACATTAAATGAAGCATAGCTTCTGTGCATGATTCATCACACCTGCCTACAACATGCCTGAGAGAAAACACTGTGCTTAAAAACTTGCATAAATAATGAAATGCGAGCTCTCAGATTGGAACAAAGCGACAAAAGAATCCATGGGTGCATAAAAGAAAGAGGAGGCCGGTTTATAAGAGGAACCGTGGCATTATTTTCAGAGAAGCAACCAAAACCTGCTTGTCCCGGTGTAACCTATTGAGCCTTGACTGATTCAGGGCAGCTCATTATTCGGTTTTTAACAGAAAGCCTGATAAATATGCAGCTGCCTTGAGAACCTAAATGTTGCACACTGAGCTCTTATCAAATAATATCCTCACAGCTTTGTGAAATATGACTAATGCGGCCGACTGGTTCCTGATAATCTATGCAGTGTTAGTTAGCCGAGCACTTGGCACCTATCACATTCTCCGATCTCCCTCCTTGGTGTGTTTATTTAGTTTACTGGACTTTAGCACAATATAATTGCAAGATTATAGTCACTAAGGGTGGGAGTAAAATGGAAAAATTCAGCTCAGGTTGTCAGGCAGCACTGAGTTTAAAACTAATTTTGACTTAAGTAGAATTGAAATGCATCCTGTGGTCTAATAAGTAAAAATAAATGACATGCGGCGTTTAGGAAGTGCAGGTTAATCTAACTTAACCAGAACAGAGTTTTAAATACAAGTTTTTGTAATAGGAGTAATTTATTATAACAGCAGTGCCACGTTAGTGACAGCAACACAAAATATCAGAGATTTTGCAGCAAAAAACGCTGTTAATTGAATTCATCATGTGTTAAAGCTCAGCTGCAATGTGTTGAACCTAGAACATTTTTATATTTTGTTGTGTTACAGCCACATACCTTCAAGTGTTATGATACTGCAACTGCCATACCGACCTCCATCACTAGAATCTTCAGTTTCCAATCACATAAAAACAAGTTATTGTATTGTCCATATCTTAAAGGCTGTGCTCTACCTTGCGAGGTTGTCATAAATAAACAACCACTACGAAGTGTAAGGATTTATACGAGATTGTTTAACATCTAAAGGAAGTCAGCATGCTATCTTGTGGCATATCTTCCATGATGTAAAAGGACAAAACCACACAGTGGAGTTCCTGGTTACGTTTTTAAGGTGAAACTGTAATCTGAAAGTGACTATGGATTAATTATTTAACACTAGAGTGAAATGCCAGAAAATGAAAGAGCTGAGAGAGAGTTTCTCCTCATAGCTGAGACCAAACTTGACATTGAATAGCAAATGCGTAAACCACAAGAGGGAGGAAATGTCTTGTAGAGCACATATCTGTTTCCTGTGTGCAGAATAACGCCGTCTCAAAAAAACCTCCCCAAAAAGGTCAACATTTGAAAACTTTAATTACTCCTGATTCTGGTGAAGCATGCTACTCTACAAGATTCTCCTTCCACACGTCCAGCCAACCGGTTCAACCCCTGCTGCAAGCTGCTAAGTGCTCCTTTGTGTAAGTCAGTAACCTCCTACACCCTTAACACACAGACTCAACACCAACACCATCCACTTTTTCTTAAAATAAAGAAACAGACTCCTAAGTTGTCAACAATCAATTATGTGCCCCGGCTTCCCATTTGTTTCCTCCAACAACTGAATGGACTGCCTAAAACTGGCCAGAAGTTAATAAAACCTGTCTGTTTGCTTTTAACTCTATTTCAACCTCCTCCCCAGCTTGCTGCCAGTGGCCTGTTTAATTTCCTGCTTGGTGCCATTTGTGCACACTGGCCCCCTATTGCTGAACGATGCCATGACGGTCGTCCCTCCCGCTCCTCCACTGCTTCCCCTTCTTCCTTCCTCTCAACCCTTTTGCCAGTGGCTCTGCAAACCTCCGGAGGGAGGCAGTGCCAAGCGTTCCAGCTGTTTAAACAGGTCAGTGATTGGAGCCAGATGCTGCGAAGGGGAGCGCTACCATTGTTGTGCCCCATATTGCTGGTTTGTGCAAACTGTGATGATTCCATTGTCTCCGCAGAACAAGGAGCAGGGATTAAAGGTACTCACTACGAATCAAAGATGCTTGGTTTACTCATGAATGTGATTAAGTCATTAATTTAAGGCTCCTACTGATACACTGAACAATCATTTTCCAGTGTTGAATAACATTTTAGCAGTGAAGGGCTGTAGGACTTCTAAATTATGCATTTCTTGAACCTGGTTATTAATCAAAATGAAAGATATTTCATAGAAGAACAGTCTCACTTGAAAATATGATCAGTTTATTGTTCAGTTTAGTTTAAGTTCCTGCAATTACATAATAATTTATGTCAAAACATATATTGTGTTACTTTATAAAACTTCTTTATGCAGAAAACAACAACATTCAAAACTCAACATTCAAGTTGATGGCCATTACAAGAATCATGTTACAGTCTTATCACAGAAAAATATTATTTGTGTTTTTACAGCAGCGACAAAGAACAAGTAACCCAAACGATAACATGCAATTTGTAGAAAACTGCTTAATGCTGAAGAAAAATATTTTTCATCCCATATTTCTGTCTTTTTAGATTATCTTCCAATAACGCATAGAAGAAGTTCTGCAAAATACATGTTACACAGTAGAATTATGCATCAGCCTCCCAGACCAATTAGTATAGAATAGTGCAGCATAAATTTTACAGGAACAAAAAACAAACCATGTTTTCCTCATAATGAGATCATCCTTCCTTGTTATTGTGTCATACTGTCTTGTTAGAAGAGGAAGAATATTTAACAGTATTTCTGTTGCTTTAGTATAAGTCCTCTTGTTAGTTACAACTTTTTTTTTTTTTACAATGACAAATATGGGTACTAGTTCAGCGGCTGCATCTTTAGCTCTGAAACATCCTAATTGAGACAGATTCAGTGTTTGTTGTCTTTAGAAAGATTATTTGAATTGCTGCATACTTGTCAGGTCATCTCAGACTGTAGAAAAACTAGTATTGTTCTAAATATGTCTTACTGTAAGACTTCCTCTTGGTTTTTGTATTTACACATTTGTGAATTTGGGGAAAAGCTGCATAATAATGTACACAAATGTAATAAAAGTAGTGTGTACATTGCCAGTTGTAAAGGACTTGTGATCTTTATCTATCTATCTACACTTTAAATCATCAAATAAAAATAAAAAGCAATTCGAATTATTTAAATTGTGTTCCATGAAAAACCTCCCTCTGGCAGAGCTCCAGCATATTAAATCTAAATGCATAAATATGAAAAATTGCTTTGTGTCAAAAGGGCCATCATGTCAGACCCAGACTGAACAAATTTACAAATCTAAAGTTGTGAATGAAGGGCATTAACCCAGCCTCCTGGCTCTAATGCTGATTACATCCCAGCCAGAGGCAACTTTAAACTTTATTGTTTTGACCTCGGTACATTATGCCACCTATCACGATGAAGAATAGGAGTGATTAATAGGAGTTAAAACTAATATTTGTTTTACACATTACTTTTGTTTGATTTTGACTAATCCCCCAGACCCTTGGCTGTTTAAAACGCTGCTAAAACCTAACACCATAAAAAAATAAAATAAAATTGTGAAATAAATAAAAATAAAAAACATAAGTCATTCATAATTTTCTTACCAATTGCAACCCATCCTGAAGCTTTTCTAGGGTCTTTTTATTTTGGATAAATTGGGAGACCATAACCCCTACCCTGATTGGCTGCATGTAACTTTACCTGGGCAAAATGAGTCCACAGCTCTACTGGACTATGTGTCCTAGTACTGTATATTTTTTTCAGGAGAAAATTTATTTTAGTTCCAATTAAAATCTCAGTGGAGTTTAGCAAGCAACGGTTTTAAAACTGTGATCAAAGAACAGAAAAAGGTTTTTTCTGGCATGCTTTCCAAACAATCGCTGGGCATGTAGAAAGGGTTTAATGGTTGCTATGGAGATGCAACTCTTTCCTGCAGTTTTCTGACAGTGAGCTCATGAGATTGCTTGCCTCCTTACCATCCTCCTCGCTGTGCTTGGTGGAAAGATAAACCTGGGTCATCATCCAGTCTTGCTTGTCACAGTTCTGCTTGTTTTATTTTTATTTTTTCCTTTACTATTATGACTGTAGATATGCCTACCCAATAAAAGTAACACATTCTTTTATCTTTCCTGTTTTGAAGAATGGCCAGAGAAACAAACTCATGTGCCTTGTCATAACTGTATCACATTAATACAGGCAGCCATACATGTCAAGACACTTGTAAAATATACTTTTCTCATTGTATGAACAGATTCTATTTTTGTGGCAATTTTTCAGGCAATTAAAGCTAAATATTTTAAATCAGTACAAACATCTATTGGCTAAAAAGCTAAATAGAGATTAAGCAATATGCAGTAGCAACAAATGAGTTGATTTTGCAGAATTTAGATGATCCAATAGTTAAAAGATGCACTACATATTCAAACTGTGCTGTATTCAGTCAATAAATATTAAAAGCAGCTAAAATAAGTTTATTTTCCTATTGAAATTGATGTTTCTCAATTTAAAAGAGAACATTAGATAATGTACATGGCCATTATGTCCACTTTGGGCCACTCGCTGTATGTGTGCAAAAGCAAGTTCATCATTCATCCAGGTGATAAAAGCTCAAACACAAGGAGACAGATGAATCAACACACATTTAAATCCCACCAAAGGGGGCACTTAGCGCTGATGATAAGTCTGCCCCTGATGGCAATGCCAGAGATAGTTCAGTGAAATTACAATTCTAATTTAGACGTGCTCCATTTCTGTCACACACAGTTGAGATGTATTAAATCCAGCTCTAAAAATCACAAATGGTGGCGCATGTCAGATACGAACTAAAAGCATGTTTTTTATGCAGGTCTCCTGATTGATTACAACAGCATTGCCGTCAGATTCAGCTGAATGACCGACCAACTCTCCTCCCACTCGCGATTCTGAGCCTCTCCTTCACAGACGCTCCAAAGTGAACTTAGTTTATAGACTTGTCCAGATGACCAAGCAGTGTGTGAGTAAGGCCTTGGCTGTGCTGACCTGTGAGATGAGGCTCACTGCTGTGCACAGCGGACAGTGACACAGGCAGGCGCAATCACCACATTGAGGCTTGAGTGTGTATGAGTGTTTGCAATTTGCTCCAAATCTGACTGGGCATTTTTAAATTTTTTTATTTCCCAGCTAACGTTAATCATGACAAGCTCAGTTCTTCAGCCTCAAATTCGGCTTTCGCCACCATCAATATGCAGCCTGCTGATTCCATCCGGCCCACACATACGTGATAATGATAAGTCATGGTAGGCGGTAATGGCAGTTTCAGTCTGGGTGCAGGATTTTAATTGGCTACTTTAGCTGTCAGAGAAAGCAGGAGTCTTGATTGAGCCTTTGATTTGGCCAGAGTGGCACACCGAGAGCCTTAATTGGCCTGTGGACCAAACACCAGGAAAACACATTAGTTGAAGTGCTCGAGCATGAGCCCTCAGAATTTATTACAAGGGTTCAGATAGCTGAAATGTCAAACTCAAAATGTCATTAAACTTTAAAATAAATTAGGAAGTAAAAACGCTGAGAGACTCTTTGGTGTAAAGTCTTTTGTTTTAAAAACTACTCACTCGAGATCTAGCTGGTCATAAAAAAAACAACTTCTTTTTGCAGTTTTCTTATAAATTATTATCTAATCAAGATAAAGTATTTATTATCCCAAAAACAAGGTTTCAAAGAGCACAAAGTGTTAAAAGTATAATCTCATCTAAGTAACTATGTAAGATGACAAAAGCAGAATATTGGTTGTATTAATTTATGGGAGTGGCAAACATGCATGGAAACATTCAAAAACAGCATGGAAGATTAGTAGTAGCTTGGTGTTGCCATCCCTGGTAGTCTCCGTCTGGCACAAATATATCAGGTTGAACTAGTTCCAACTCAAATTGCTCAGAATCTATCTCAAAATCTGTCAAGAACCTCTCCACCACCATAGTGTTGACTAAAGCCAGCGAATCATCTGGATTCTGTAAGAATCCACTTGTTAAAATTAGCATTTTTGAAAATCTGTACCTCATTACCCTGCTGTCTTATTTTGTTGATACACAGTCAAATAGATCCCCACTGTTTTGCATCTTTCAGAAAAATCAATCATTTTAGAACATAATGTAAAGCAGTGAACAGGTTTCAACAATTTCCATAAAGGTTGGTTTTAGTCAGCTAAATAATACAAGTGTTCAGATAAGCAGACCACAGAAGAACTTGAAACTTATTAACAGAAGTATCTAATTTGCAGAAAAACAACAATATAAAGAAAGGCCATCTTGGACACACAGAAGCAGAGAGAAACCAGAGCATTCCCCTCTGCCACTGTTCTTATGTTGCAGCCATTACCTGTGTGAGGCCAATAAACAACAGATTTCATTTCGGCTGAAAATTTCCTTCCTCCCTGCTTGACAGGTTACTACTGGGATAAATGGGGAACGTGGTGCATATGGCTTGTATGGACTGTATTTGTAGGGTCGTAGAGCTCCCATCTAAGTGCACAGTGAGTAGCACAAATCATCCTCTAATTATAACTTTTGAGGCTTACATAAATCATTGGGGGCAATTTCAAGGTGATGGCTCTTCAGTTTACTGAAAATGGCTCTGGGGAACTGTCACCATCATCAACCATCCACCTAACATAATTTTCTTCTTTCATTTTAATCTTGTCTTCTTTTTTTTTTTCCTTGAGAAACATTGTACTGTCCCATAGATAAGTAAAAGCCTGGCAACGCTACAAATATGCCCCAAGTCACTATTGTGTGACCAGCCTCTTTCTTTTAAACTTCAGCATAAGCCTGCTTCAGTGCCATTAAAATAACTTGTCATGACAGTGTGGCCTGGGAGCACTGCAATCAATTTCTATTACATCAAGGCCCAACTGGGCATTGCTACTGAACTAAGCGCTGGTAAGCAATCTCCCTGGCCGAGGGTGGTTTGTGTGATGGTGGCGTATCTTTATGTGTGAGTGAGCAGCATAAGGAGTGTGTGTTGGCTTGTAAATGAGCAAGAACTGCAAGAGGTTTTACTTTTCTCTGCACAAGTGTGCAGTCTTATCAGCACAGGGAATGAAACTAACAACAATGCTTTTAAATTCTGCGTCGATAGGGATTAAAGTGCTGGAGAAAAGAATTTGCCCCCATATAGATTTCTACTGTTTCGCTTTTATGTCACATTTAAAGACGTCAGATCATCAAAGATAATCAAAGTAAATGTTAAAAAAAATACAGTTTTCAAAGGATGTAATTTATAAAGGGAAGAAAAAGACAATCCAGACCAATCACATGTGGGAAAAATAGATTGCCATCATTAAATTGTAAGTTCATTTTGAATGAATAACTTTTTTTCTGTATCTGCCGCTACATGTCTGTCCAATTACAGTCTTCCCTGTCAAAATAAATCAGTAAAATTACTGACAACATGAAGAAAACTACGAGATATCAAATAGCAACATGTTATGAACTGATTATGAGAAATTTGACAGCAGATAAGAAACAAAGTCACTAACATTAATCTTAAAATGGTTTCCAGGCCATTTCTATAGACATTGGGATTCCAGAAAACTACCCAGAGAGTTCAGAAATGAATAACACATGAAGAATTGTGAACCTTTCCAGCAGCAGCTAGCCTACAAAAGTTGATCCAAAAGAACATTGATGATTCATCCACTGTGTCCAAACAAGTAGTGCAGGCCTCACTTAGATCTATTAAGGTCAATGTTCATGATTGTACAATAAGAAAGAGTGTGAGCCAGAATATCATCCATGGAGAGTTTCAAATTGAAAATCACAAAGAACCAAAAAGAACACAAAGACCTAACCCACATTTCACAAACACTACATCTTAATGACCCTCAAGACCTTTTGAATAGTATTCTGTTGGCTAAGAGGATTTTTCCTGAAATGCTTCTATAAGTCTGTTGTGGCGAGTGTCATCTCTTCTTCCATCATCTGTTGGGGTAGCAGCATCAGAGTTAGGGATGTAAAAAGGCTAAACAGTCTGATGAAGAAGTCTGGTTCAGTTCTGGGACAAATGTGGTGCAACAGAGGATTTGGGGGAAATCCCTGTTGCACATAAAGTCAGGCTGTGGATAATCTGAAAAATGAATATGTGGGAAAAAAAACTAATTTTCAACACAATATATACGATTTATAAATTGTGTCAAACCAATTTATTGTTTTTCTTGCTCTGAACACTTCAATTTGAGAATAACTGTTTGCAGTACTCTATCTTACAACAGCAGCCTGATTTCCCATCTTAAGATCATTAGTGATTATCACCAAATAAACAATTTGCACTCATCTTCCTGGACTCGACTCCCTGAACTGATTTAAAATGCACCTTTTGTAAAAGACCAATCTGCAACTAATTAAAATCAAAGTAATTTATGCTACAAAATTGATTTCTGCTCACTATAAATTATGCAAGAGCCTGATCTGCTGTTCCTTCCTTATCTCCCTATTGGGATCCGTGGACTGACATGTGGCTGAAGTGTCCTTGATGGGGCGTTTCTACTAACCGAGATGGAAGTACAAGCACAAGTAGAGAAGAGCTTCTCCAAAGTAAAATACATACATTAATGGCTTGGAGGGAAGCAATTAATCTTAAACCACTTTAAATCCACCAACAACAGAAGAGACATTGAGAATGATGAACACACCCCATCAAGTAAGCACTTCTGCTTCAGTCCATATGCTGGCTGATTCTTCAGATTGTTTCTATCTCCATTTAATGCTGTAAATCTTCATCATAAAGATTTTTTTTTTTTTACTCCCTACATATTACTCTGATCTCTTGTTTCTTGCCATCGGTGTAGAATTACATTAACATTAGTTCAGAGCTGCGTTTCACATCTCAACAGCTATGCCACTAAGTAAGTGCTAATTAGTCAAGTGAAGGCATTAATTATCTAACATGCCATCTTAATTTGCAATCCCAGATGTAAGGGGTGTCAGAGAAGCATTCGTAAGCACAGTTAGCTAATTGATACATATTTGACAAAATGTATGGTGGAAGATTGTTGCAAAAATGGCACCAAGTTTAGAAATTATATACTATGGTGTTAATTTCTTGTCATAATTCACCATCATTTGTTTTTTTTTTATTCTAGAAAGGAGATTCCTTATTTTTGTTCATCACAAACTTGCTTCTAAATATGTTCTGCTGAGGATTGCTACTCTTTATTAGTACGGGGGGTGAGAATTGGTGCACCGTATGGTGACTTGGTGCAGAGTGTTTGTGTGGGCGCCACATACACTCACTGGTAGACTTTTTAATTGCTTCAGCAGCAACTTGCTGCATTTAAGCATCTACACATGGTAAGGAGGACTCGCTGAAATTCAAAGTAAGCTTTAGAAAGGACAAGAAAGCAGATTTAGGTGGATTTCAAAGTGTTGGGGTGTTTGGTTTTAGAAAATTTGAAAAAAAAAAAGCAGATCTGGTGGAGTTTTCATGCACAGTCATCTCTTGAATTTTGAAGAGGCTGGTCAGAAGAAAAAGGCAGACCACTAACTAAACTGGTAGTCAGCTCAGTTAACTAATTGAGTTAATTAACTGCACTGAATATATTATTTAAAGATATATTCTAAATACAGCTGTACAATTTATATAATTTCATTAAGTATTCTGACAATTTGCTGCAGCAAAGTATCAGTTATTATATGAGCAAAGGCTACTAAATATTTTAGATTTATTTTTGAGTCGTGCATAAAACTTACATAAGCTGTTTTTCCATTGACGATATAATTGTGCACATTGGAATTATAAAAACAAATTCACTTAATAAAAACATGACAATTTGGGAAAAAAACACTAGAATTTTAGGCTTGAATGAGATGGTTTATCAGTTATATCCAAATTAGTGTGTTTTGCTAACCTTCAATGGAAACACTTTTTCGCATCAAACGCACAACCGGATGTTAGTACTGCTGGAAAAGACGAAGACAGCAACAGGAAGTGCTAGGAGTCTGATGGCGCAGCATGGCGCAGCATGTTTAATGACTTAAACTTATTCATGAGTGATTTTATTTGCATTTCCTATTTAATGGAAACATTGAAATCGCAAAATTGTGTTTTCTCAAGATTTAGCAGAATATCAACCAAGCTTTACGCACATTTGTAATGGAAGCATAGCTATAGTTACAGTGGAAAAAATATCACCTTAATCTGAGGGATTTAATTAACTATATCCATCAAAAAGCTTTCATAATAATTGGAAGCAGTATGCTTTTGACTCAAGTATTGACAAAGATTATTGTAAAGCTTCTCTTTCTTTTCTTTAAGGATTCTGTTCAGTAGTAGAAGCAGAAAAAACTATGCTTTATGTAGCATCTGTTCAGTCATCATCATCACCCGTAATTGGTTTCACCTGGTTGTTGAATGCACCGTCTCCAGGGCAACACTTCCAGACAATTCCCTCTTAAAACAAGGTTCAGCGTTTTAAAGAGAGGTTGCTTCAGATTTTTTTCTTTTTTTACAGATAAATTTGCCTTAATTTCATAGAGGCAACACAATCAGAAGGAAACAAGCAGACAATCCAGCTGGTATACAGCTGGCTTTGTTTTTACATCCCGTCTGAACTACATCATTGTCACATGTTGCTGGAGCTTTTACTGTCCATAGACATTTTTTCCTCTTAGTATCAAGCAGCTTATGCAATTAGGTAGGTTTACATGCTAAACACTGTGACTAATAAAATAATAACAAATAACACCCATTATCATCCATCCATCCATGTGCAATCCTAAGATATCATGATGTAAATGCAAATGGTAGGAAAAAGAAACATAAATGCTGTCGTCTTTTTTAAGTGTATATATCCAGGACAGTAAACTCGATGCAAACTTTAGTAAATGTTTGTTGGCATGGTGCCAAGACAGAGCGCTGTGCACAAAAACAGTCCAATTTCATTCAACACACAGATGCTGATCAAAGTCACCTGACTTTGTGGAAGCTGTCCAAGTACAAACAAATTTCCTCTTTTACAAAAATGCCCGTGGGGTTCACTTACAGGAAAACTGGGCAAACAAAATGTCAGTCTTGAAAAAAAGCAAACAAGGCACACCTGGAGGGAGGCTGAAAGGAAAAGAGAAAGCAAAAGAAGGAGGTGGACATGTCTTATGGAGCTCTATACTAAATAATAACATTCTTTATGAATTAAATATAAAGTAGTTATGCATAAGCTTCCTTTGTGTACCAATAATAAAACATGTTGCATGCAGTAAAACAACCAAATTACACTCTGAAGCACTGATTTACAGTATCCAAGAAACCACTCCCGGCTTTGAACATCGAGCTCTGCACATGCTTCACACTTGGATATTTTCTCTCTTGCTTCACCTCCTTCCTCCCCAGCTGTAGGCTATACCCACATCTCATTTGTGCTGCTCCTTTGATGGCACAAGCAGGTGGAAACCTACCAGGATGCTGAGTGTGCAGCACAATATACAGACAACGCTGCCGCTGCTGAACTGATTCGAACATAGATGTGAGTCACCACCCCGAAAAAAATGATGCTGCGGGAGCACAAACACTGGCTGCCAAACAACAGGGGAGAAGAGTGAAACAAGAGGGCTACATCAAACAGCTGGACACAGCGGAGAGTCAAAGCACTGAGCGAAAGAAGCAGCTGCTTGTGTTGCCGGGATGGCATGAATCTCTACCGGTAATACCAAATAACCATGTAAGTGTTGTAAAACACAATGAAGACAGAGATGAACTTAATTTAATTGGCGTAAGACCTGATGATCCATCTACTGTCTAAGAAGTACTTATAAAACATGCAGTGCTCTGAAAAAGTATTTGAACACTTACACGTTTCTTCTGTTTTTGCATTTGTTGTGACGCTGCAAAAGTTTCAGATCTCCAAACCAATTTTATCTTGAGTAAATATAAAAATAAATTTTAAGAGAGACTATTTCAGTTATTAATTTTCCTTGTTTTTTTGAATGATTAATGTAATTAAACACGTTATTTGACATGTTTAATTTCACTTGGCACGCCTGTCTCTGATTACACCCCAACTTGTTGGGCAACAATTATCTTCACCAAACTCAAGACTTTTGAAAATTGTTTTGCAGCTGGACAAAAGTGGAATATTTTGAGGGTGTGCGTCATATTACATCTGGCATAAAGCCAACATAGCATTAAAAAAAGTGATATCAGTCAAACACGGTGGCCATAGCGTAGTGGTTTGACTTCAGGACGTGGAGAACTTACCATATTTGATAGAACCACAAAGCCAAAGTACAGTAACATGTTCACCTCAGAATGCCTAAAATGACTAAAGTAAAAGTTTTTGAGTGGCCTAGTTAAAGTCTAGATATAAATCCAATAGAGATGTTGTGTTATGACTTTAAAACAGGGGTCCCCAAACTTTCTCCTGTGAGGGCCACATAACTTGTCCCTTCTCTGATGGGGGGCCGGGGTCAGTTTGTAACAGAAAAAGTGTGACGATTGTAAGAGTGCTAAACATAAAAATGTATTGTTTTTCAGAAAGCACAATCAAATAACCTTTTCTGGATTCTTCAGAGAACAAAAGTCAGGAAATAACACTATTTATTAAATAAATAATAACCAAATAACACTGGGTTCTCCACATAAAAAAAAGGGTTAGGGTCAATTATATGCATATATAAAATAGTTACTAACTAATAGTTAATAATAAATAAAGTTCATTACTAAGGAACATTTTATTGCAAAAGTCCAACTTATCAAATAAAAATGCACATATATGAAAATACTCTGGTATTGTTCAGGGGGCCGGACCAAATGTGGAGGCGGGCCGCATCTGGCCCGCGGGCCGTAGTTTGGGGACCACTGCTTTAAAAGGACATAAGCTCAAAAACCCTTTGATGTGGATTTTCTAGCAACTCATACAAAAAATGGGCAAAAGTTTCTCACCTGTAAGACAAATGCACAATCAGCTATGAAAAACTCTTTACAACATTTACTGCTGTTGCCAATTGTAGCACAACTAATTGTAAAAAGTCATGTTAGCTCTTATTCTTACAAAATGAAAGCAAGTTTGTTTGCTAATCAGAAACATTTAATTGTGACACAATAAATAAAAAGGTAAATTCTTTTTCACTGCACTTCACTGCAAACAGGATAAAAATATTTTTGACACAATTACAGCTAAATAAGCTCCACTTTTATCTGCTTCTGCTACTGTCAGACAAAACAAGAGCACATCTGTTGGGGGTTCTGCTAATCTAAATATCTAATCCCTAATGAAAATAAGCATTCTTGTACATGAGAATCTTAAAAATTAATGCTGCGTGTGAAAAAGTGAGGGGGGTGGGAGAAAGTTAATGATCTTCCAAGGGAGTGGAAACATTTCACTGATCACCCTTAAAGCAAATTTCAGATTTCTCCTGCTGACATATTTCCTGCTAATTAAAGGTGCAAATAAAAAAAGTCTAAAAACATGCCAACCTCATGAAACAAAATCAAAAATACAATTCGCAACAGAATAAAGTGATTAATTTTCTCTTTATTGGAGCCAATTATTTCACAAACACCAATTTAATTGTGACATGTGGTATGGTGTGTACAAGAGCAATACTATGAAACTAAACTGAGTTAAAAAAAACTAATTAAAGGTGATACTTGAGCTATCTTTAGCTATTTAAAGAAAAATTATTAAGATAATGCAAATGCCTAAAGTTTTTTAAAAATATAATTTGTTATATTTTTCTGCCATAATGTCTCCAGGTGTAGGCCAAAGAAAGTTGAAACATGCTTTTATTTTCCTTTGATTCCAAAAGGTAGATCTCGGATTCACAAATCCTTTTATTCCTTTAAAATCTCCAGTTAAACCTCAGATGGCATAAATGATTTTTTAACACATTTAACTTCATAGCCCACATGCTTTAACAAGAAGGCCTTCAATTTGCTGCAATGATTTACAATACAGTTTAGTGGGCATCAGTGGAAGAAGAAAAATGAAAAAGCCCAGCACAGCCCCTAGGCTTTTTGATATTGGCTGTAAAAGAAAAGCCTCATTTTCTGCATCTCAGCTTTATTTTGTTTGAACTGAGATCTGAGTGTGTGGTTATGGTGGAATATGTTGAAACATGAGCAGTGATGGAAATATCTGGACATAAATATTACTAAAACTGTAGTTTACACAGATGATATCAACGTAAATACTCGCATGCTTTTATTTTAGCTGAGGAGATTATAATACAATATTTCACAATAACAATTATATAACCGGTTTAAGATGTTTCAAAAAGTTTAATGTTAAAAAAGTACTTATGTGTGATCAAGGTTTAAAAAGTTTAAAGTGTCTCTAAAGGTCCAAATACTGTTTACTTTCTTCAATTAAGTATTTTATTTAAAAATCTTTGTGAATTTTTGGATAATTTTTTTAAATTACATTTTTATGAAAAGACTTTTTAAAAATGTTGCTTCCTGGATTTCTGAAGGGTTTAATCCGTCAGATCTCAGCACACAGCAGCATATTTTAATTTAATTGTACCAATGACCAAAGTAAAACAGTAGGAAAGTTACCTGGATACAATTTGTCAACAATCAAGTGTCTGTCCTAAAAATCTTCCAGTAAATGATCAGGAATCTCATTTTACAACCAGATTGAAAACAATTACTGAACGTCAAAGTCAGAGAGAGTTGCATGATAAATGCACTCAGTTTTGTACTTCGACCAAATGCTACCATGAACTTTCTAAGCATCTTCTTAAATTCAAACTATTTTAAAAGAGAGATTATTTAACACAAGCCTCACCTTCTGATGCAAACAAACAAGTTTTGCTCCAAAACAAGAAAATAGATGATACCAAGAACAGCATATGGGCAATTTTTCAGCAACACTCCTTGTTTGTTAATAGAAAGAAGCTCCTCTGCCATTTTAATACATTGGCACAAGAACAGTTTCTCCTTTCATGCCTGATATTAACATCTGTGACCTGTGTCTGACCACCTAATAGGGAAATGTAATTACAACAAATTCAAATCATCTCAGTGCATCGTAAAAACGTTTATATATTTAAATTAGAGAAGCACAGTTGCCAACCTGCTTGGAAGCTAAGAAAATTTGTTCTTGTTAAGCTTTATTGGTCAGTTGGCAAGTCATCTGTGATCAGAAAACACTTTTCCATTTTAAAAATCGACATGAATTAATCTCTAGTAACAACTTTACAGCAATGCTAAACATATCCAAATTAAAAAGACTCATCAATGTTGTTTCCTATTGGATACATTTAAATGTTTCAGATCACACAAATCAAATTTTAAATTAATTTACTTTAATCTCTTAATCAGTATCTACAGCCTCAACTGGGTCTCAGTAGTGACAGATCTGTACAATAAAGAAATAAGTGAAATAGAACCCTTCTAATAACAAGAAGTAGGTTAAAAACACGTTATACCCCAACCAACAGGAACTTAAGAACAGAAGAGTGACTGACATCATGATAGTGGATGTAACCATGTATTTATTTCCACATAAAGCAGATAATAGTCAGTCAGGTCAGATTTTATGACCGAGCATGAACATGCTCTAACTAAATCACTAAAGAATGCGTGTTGGCATCAGGTCACATGAGGGGCAAAAACTTAAAACTATTATGCAAGAAAGTGGCTCACTCAATAGAAACTGGCTTTTAGGATCCCAGACTAAAGTGCTGACTACAAAAGTAATGCATCAACTATTGTCTTAAGCCAAAAAACTGCCAAAGAATCACAGATGTCAATGCTAAAACACCAAAGTAAAACAACTTTTATTTTTTGCTTTTCTGCTGCATAATTGATTCCTTCCATACTGACAAGTGCAAGAAAAAAAAGACCCTAAACAGTGTTTTCTTGCAGCCAAGCACACTTCATCGTGTGGCAATTTAAAATAAGAAAAGCAGGTCAACAGCATCAGTCCCAGCTCATTAACTACAGTGACAGTCTATTCTACAAACTAAAGTTGCTTCTGCTGGATAGATGTATTCCCTCACTATTCCTTTCTCTACCCGTTTTTAATCTAACAGATCAAATAGGGCACCTTTCATAAAGTCAAAAATTTAATTTGAAAAATATGAATGTGTTTTCTACAGCATCGGAGCTCATTATGATTTTAGCATCAAATATAGTCTGGCCATTTGTCCCTCCGCAAAGCTGTGAGACGTGTCTGTTGTGGATCAACTGGGTGAATAGCAAAAAAATATCTTCAAAGCTCACAGTTAAGGGAAAAGTAGTTGAGTATGGCTTCTCAGGGTCACCAGGACTCCATAGCAATTAGATTTCATCTACATCCCAATCAGAGTAGTTAAACTCCACTGAGACATTGGGTTTGATTAGATGAGACTAAGATTGAATTGCGAAATAGAGATTTTGACATGTTTATTTCTCAAAATTACCTCTAAATGTTTAGGACTACCCTGAGATGCTAAAATATTTTTATTATAGAAGCCTACAAATGTTAGTGGACAGTCAAAAACATCTTACAGATCAAGCTAGGGCATAAACAACTATTTCATTTGAGAAACTTCCTCAATACTTTGTATAGTTTTGAAGCATGTGGCAACAGTAGAAAGGAAATACTACCTTTTAACAGGAATACCTCTTAGCAGCATATGGCTCAGGTTAAGGGCAAATCCAACGTGACCAAGTGGGGTTTTAAGAGCAGACCAGATTTTTAACCAAAATAGAAATAAAAGGCAGAACTGTTGGATGCACGATTATCCCACTTCAATAAAATATTAATATATTAAATATGTTTTTGTCCACATATCATTACCAGAGGTATCAATGTGCGCTGACAGCGCTGTGTGAATGATTTAGCTCTACAAACCTCTTTTTCCTTTTATTGTGGAGCTTTGATCTAACATTTGCACTTTCACTGGCTGTTTATCTGAGGGTATAACAGAAATAAATGGCTGACAATTTCCTAAACAACTGAACCCTACAATGCTTGCTGACATGATTAATTGAGAAAATTAAGACAAACTTGGGTGTTTTGCCTGAAGAAGTAAGAACTAATAAAACAAGTTGGAGACATTGATTCAAAATGAAACCAGTGAATTTATCAAAACACGTAACATTGATTGGATTATAGTGGCTTTCTGAAAGTCTTAAGGCCTCCGGACTGATGTGGTGACTGATTAGAGATCAGAAAACGTCTCACGTCGTCTCTCTAGATGGCAAAATCATGCTCTTTTTAAGGCACTATTTGTCTCGAGTGTGAAGAGGCAGAAGCGGCATACAGATGTAGAAGACTGATCAAAACTGATGAGTATTTAGCACAGAGAAAATGTAGAAAAACTGAAAACATCTTCAGTCAAAAGCAAATCTAAAACTTACAGCAAAGCAATTCTTCCAAGCAGAAAAAAACAACCTGTCAAAAAGAGAATATGCGCCAACATTTCTTTCCAACGATAAATAGCGTCTCTACATCCACTGAGAACAATAAGAACCTCCACTACCTTTGATTCTTTGTAGCAGAACTTTGCTTTCTGAATTTAGAGTGTTTATCCATCCATTTTCTATGCTCTTTAAGGACTGCTGTAGTCTATCTTTCTAGCAAAGTCATTCTATATCCTAGACAGTTTATCAAAAAGCTACATAGAGAAAACATTACTTCCACACTCGGCGAGAGTGTGGGAGAAAACACACCGAGACAAACGGCTGAAGGATTATTTCTTCTTAAAAATCATAAATGCTGCTTCGACTGCCATGGCACTATCATTAATCATCTTTTGCCACCTGTTTTGAAATGCTGGATGTCTCAAAGGTAGATGGAAAGATTGAGACTGTTCTCCCACGATGACATTTTGAGGGCGGTGAGAAATGAATCGAGGCCGTCATTGTGGCCCTCTTAAAGGCCCAAGCAAAGTACAATCATACAGTAATTACAGGAAAGCACTTTAAAACCTAAATGAAACAGCAAGAACTACTGTAAATCCAAGTGTGAATGCATTCATACTGCATCATTTGCACATTTTAAGACAAAAGCAACAAAGATGTCAGTGAAAAACGACACAGGACTACATAGGTAAAGTGCCCAGCCTCCAGGGGCCAATAATGATAAGGAGCTCTTCCAACTGTTTGATGTTTAGGTCAGCAGCACATTTGAGCAAATGAATAACTTTATGATTTGCTTTGCCATCATTGGATAAAGTGGCTCTGAAACTTGCAATAAGGTGCAAATAATATCTGGGTAAAATCAGTGTCAAGCGTTTTGGCACATTGTGCTTATCAGACACACACATATACACACACAGGGATGACATATGTGGGTCAAATGCACACTTAACGTATAGGAAGTCTTGCTGATGGTGCATTTCTTAAAGAAGTGTTCAACTCATGTCAGGAATGACCTTAATTGATAATATAATTCTGCCAATGACTTTCTCATAGATGTAGAGACGGGTTACCTCATCATATGTTCCAACCAATCATTGTAATTTGTTTGACATGTCTTTGTATAGTATAAAATACGTCTTCAGTGTGATCATTAATTTTTTTCTACCTGGGAGCCGCATGTGTGGCTGAGCGGTGGAGAGTGATTGTTTTGTAACCAATAAAACAGACCTGGTTCAGAACATGTGCTTGAATAAACTGGCAATGGAGAGAAAATATTTTGCTGTCCTGTCACTTGTAATAAACGTAATGTGCATCGCACTCTGCTGAGGATCTTTGATGAGGAAGGAGTTTACAGAAACGCCTGGCTAACCTTAGCTTGTTTCCATTTCACTCATGAAAACTTTCATGATGTGAAGAGAAATTTAATTATATTTATAAACCAGGGAAAACAATCGGCCAAGCAGAAAAAATAACGAATACGACTAAAAATAAACATTTATGAAAAAAAATGACAAAAACTTCAAACTTCACTCGTAAAAAGTAAAACATTACATTTGTAAAAAAGTTGCCCGTAATGAAGTCATCCAAAATGCTTTGCATCAACCTTGGTTGTGACAGAGTCCCTGACAAGCAATCTGTCACCTGCTCCGGATTCAGGCTTAAATATTTCAACAGCCTTCAGGAAAAGTGCTGAAGTGGCTCACAGTGGATTCTACTACTGAGCAATTAAAAAAGCTGAGAAGTCAAAAGAGGCTGCAATGTTGACTGAAAGGAACAGAGGCCAAACTGAATTATTTTTACAGAGTAAAATAGTTTAAATAAAATCAGAGGAAAAATGAATGGATTTCACTGCTGCTGCCAGTGTGCAGTCACGGTTTCGGACAATCTAGATTTGTTATGCTTTTGTTATACGCCTCAGTTTGCCGCAGGAATAGTTCAAGGCGGAAAAGATGGAAAAATGTGGAATATTCTCTTACCTGTGACTGATAACTCTGTAGTCCTCCGAACAACAAAGTTCCCAAACGGTATTTCACAGGTGTAATTCCCAATGTCATCTTCTCTCACTTCTTTGATGAACAGAGTGTCCCTCCTTCTCTCTATGGTTTGTCTCCACTGCTTTGGCTTGCAGTCCTTTTGTTTACAAATCAAATGACAGACATAAGCAAAGGTTTCAGACATATATGGTCTATAGTTACTGCACTGATTTCAGTTGCACTATTTAAAATGTTTACATCATGACCACAGTCAGAGGGGAACAAAAGACTTAAGAGCATTATTCTAATTTGAACAAATTGAAGAATAAAGCAATTAAATTATCTATCAAATAATAATTAATACCTATGCATTCATGACTTGTTGTTTACTACTTAGTCATTGGCAAAAAAGATAAATATATATATTTTTAACATCTTCTCATTTTAACTATAGTTAGGGGTCTGGAACTGGTGGTTCAAGAGCTCCAACGTCTCTTTTGACTTTTCCTAGTGGCTCGTTTAAACTTAGCTAAAAATTATAGCTGATGTTTTATATACAGTACAGACCAAAGGTTTGGACACACCTTTCTAATTCAATGGGTTTTCTTTATTTTCATGACTATTTATAAGGCAAGAAATCCCACTTATTAACCTGACAGGGCACAACTATGAAGTGAAAACCATTTCAGGTGACGACCTCTAGAAGCTCATCAAGAAAATGCAGAGTGTGTGCAAAGCAGTAATCACAGCAAAAGGTTGCTACTTTGAAGAAACTAGAATATAAGGGGTATTTTCAGTTGTTTTACACTTTTTTGTTTAGTGCATATTTCCACATGTGTTATTCATAGTTTTGATGCCTTCAGTGTGAATCTACAATGTCAATAGTCATGAAAATAAAGGAAACTCATTGGATTAAAAGTTGTGTCCAAACTTTTGGTCTGTACTGTATATTGATTAACAAATGCAGGTTGTTGCACTTTCATTATTTTCTCAGCAACAGAATGTCACTAAATGTACCAGTAATATCTTTAGATATGTTTTTTATCTTGTCATGAAGTAGAACATTATTTTTTATTTACATCATTTTCCATAAAACAAAGCATAGATTCTCTTTTTTCATGCAAATGTTCTATGCTTTTTCTCTTTTGAAAAACATAAAAATAGAAATAAAATGGTGGCTCTTAAAAAATGACAAGTACTGTATTGTAAAAGTCACAGACTTCTGCTCTAAGTGAAGAGGGAATGTATACTTTTGTGGCCCAATTAGAAAATATTGCAGAATGACTGATCACAACAATGGCCAGATACATTGCCTTATATTTATATATATATATATATACTTTTTTGTTCTGGGTAGCAAAACCTTCTCCCTGAAGGTAACAGCCTAAATGCAGTAAAAAGTGGATGCTTTTTACTTGCTAGGATAATTTTTGCTTCATCATCCAAGCTGACATCCAGCAGCTTTCTGGCAGCAGATAGTACTTTCCTCTATGTGTTCTTTTGTGTTTCCGTTATGCCACAAAACCAGCAGGTAGTACAAAATGTTAAAACCTTCTCCACACAAAAACACTGTGGGCTGTCTTCAGCAACAAATGAAGCCAACTTTTTTTTTTTTTTAATAATAGCGAGTCTGTCCCTTTTTTTCTGAATTGGTTCTTTTATTGCTTCCACTTTAACCTGATATCTACAACCAACCCGAGTTGCTTAAATTCATTAAAGGTCTTTGCAGACTATGCATTGATGATTGTAATGTCAGATTTTTGGGATGCAATATATAGCATTAATAAACTGGATTCTTTAAAATTGCATCCATTTCATATAAACCTTAATCCCTAACATTTTATGAATAACATGGGAAGCAGATCACCAATGTTAAGAACAACCTAGTTCACAATAATCTGATTGATATATGAACAAACACAGCTCTGTATTTTACTGAATTGCTCTTACTCAAAATAAAAATGGGACAACAGTTGTTTACTTCCTTCATCGTGTCACCCTGACACTTCATTTTTGTCATGAATTGTGAGTTTTTGAATGGACCAAAATGCAGACAGGGTCTGGAAGCATTGGTCATGTTGAATGTTTTAATGAAAAAAAGATGAAAAAAACAAAACAAAACAGGCAGCACAGGGAGCCAGAGCAGAAAAAACTATAAATCCAAGGAAAAAGCCAGCAGGAAACATGGGGAATATTACAGGATATAATGGGGAAATTAATGGTGAGAAAACAGGAGGAACCAGCAAAGAGTGTGAGGGAGAAGGGTTTAAATACTGTGAGAGTGAATGTTGTAAATATAAGACCTGGGCTGATTAGCTAATGAGTTGCAGGTGTGTAGGGAGAGCAGAAGGCAGGCTGAGGAGACAGAGACTGAAAATGGCACAGGAGGCAAGGGAGCGCACACAGGGGACTAAGGAAATGAGTCTAAGAGTAATAAGGAATAACTAGACACAATAAATAAATGTTATAAACTAGAATCCTTAAGAAGAACTGAACTAAGGTAAAACAGAAACAAGGCTGATCCAATTAAAAAAAAGACTAAGGAACACAGAATCATAATGAAAACAGAATCAATAAATCAAACTCCGTAACAACTCAACAACCCGTGATGCTAACAATTTCCAATTAAAATAGGACAAAAAATTTATTTGAAGGCTGGTGTCTTCTGTAAAGATGAAGTGAGAAACAGTGTGTAGGACGGTGTGTTTCTGTGCACAGAACCCAAAGATAACTAGCTGCATCTCTCAGATCAGATGTGACTCACCATTATTCTTTAATTTCTTTAGGTATGTTTTCAAAAACAGATCATCTGGGAAATTTGCCCTACGTGTGTGAGAAGCAGTGCAGTTTGATAAATGGATCACTAACAGTAGTAAAGTTTTGCTTACACTAGCCTTTCGGTCGTTAGGTTATTGACAAGGCAGTAAGAAGCTAATTCAAAGACGGGTTATTTGTAAGAACTGTAGATATTAGAAAATTGCTGAAAATGTGGAATGATTCTGAACTATGCAAGATAAAAGTGTCATACAAGCTTCCTTCTCAGACAGTTGGGTTTAAAAAACAGTCTTGAGTTGTTTGTGCAGCACAGCCAAGTTTGCATTGCCTTTGATCCGTTAAGCTGCATTGATTATTGAAAATATATTGGCCAACTTAACCGTAGCTAAAATGAAATTACGCCATTTTGTCTGCTTACCATACAAATAAAAGAGATTGTAAATTGGCCAAAAAACTTTAATCAGTGAATTTACTTTGATGTAAAAGAGTCAGGTTGTTCATAGACATATAAACTCTGGTTAAAAAGAAAATAGCTATGTAGGTTAGGTCCATTTCCAATATGAAAGCTATGATTTATGGGTAATAGTGTAAAGCAACTTTATATTTTAGGGATATTTTATGTCATTCAGTGGTTAGGGATGCTGCTTCCTCAGCTAACTCCTTGAAAGATGGGACTGACAAGCACTCAGGCCAACACTCACCAGGTGGTTCAGCACACAATGAAAAACAGCCCGAAAGAGCAAAATGATTTAATTACCCTCCTTCTGTATCTCAGCTCATGCTACCATGTAGGTAGTGAGAGGAAGGCAGGTACAGCCTTTCAGGATCAGCTCAGAGCTCGGAGATTTGGGGCCACCTGAGGCAAAGAAAACTGGGGCACAGCGGGTCCGCCTCTCAGAATTTAATCAGCCACCAGCAAAGTGAGAGCCAATAACTGGAGGGTGTGGAGCCCACAGTCATTGTCTGCTATTTTAATTTAATTTCTGCAGGAGAGCAAAGCGATTTGGCCATCTTATCCGGCGGAGTAACATTTGATGAATTGGTCTGCGAGCTGCACCTAACAGCTCTGTCTAAGAAGCCTGTCGGACAGAGAGGTTCTGGCTGGGTCAGTTACACTCTGTGGGCCCACAACTTCTCATTAGAAGGAGGATTAGGTTTAAAACCAGAGAGCCAGATAAATGTGTTTACATAGCAAATCAATATGCTTTAGCTGTATATTAATCATTTTGAGTTTTAGAAGCTAAATGAGATAAGGTAAGGTGAGTTTATTAACCTTAGGTAGGTTTGTCTTGGTCAGAAAAGAGAGACCAATGTCCATTAAATCATAAAACCAGGAAGGTGCAGAGATAGATAGATCGTAGGCAGTGCAAGAGAATCTGCCATAAATAACTTCTGCATAATAACTTTACTCAGACAAAAAGGTTAAAAATAATAATTAAAATCCCCAAATAGGAAATCCCTACCTATGATGACTGTGAACCGCTAACCAAAAGGAGAGATATATCAAGTGTCGGTGAAATTATTCAAATAAAGAAGAAATATATATTTCAATGATCCTTTAAAATAAAATGCCTCTTACCTTGTACCAAACTATTTTCGGTTCCACCCCCGGCTGTATGAAGTCCTCGATGTCTGGGCAGGTGATGTTTTTACATTTGCTTAGTTCTGCCTTCTCAAAGAATCTCATTTTGGAGTTGTAGCAAAGGTCTGTGTCATTCTCTGCCACTATGAGGGACATGGACACCTTCATGCAGTATGTGGAGTTCCTGGAATGACAGAGTGATAAAAACCAGTTAGAATGAGGAAAAAGGGATTATACTGAAGCCCTGAAAGGCCTGCAAAGCAGAGCTTTTCAGTACTCCCTTTGGTTAGCTGTAAAAATGCTGCAAGGTTCACTCTGATTCAAAGCAGTGAGTCATTAAATGTAAAAACACCTATAGGAAGAATTTTTCTTGTTTTTTGATGGTAAATTTCCTTCAAACAACAAATTAGTATCTAAGCAATTCCAGATTAATTTAATGTTTTAGTGAGTTCCACAAATGGAACCGTTTCTTGATTGCAATTTTTCATTCTTAATGCACATTCGTTTGTTTTAACGGTGTGGAGCAAGATGTTTAGCAAAGTGACAGCTCCAGAGAACTGATAGAGAATTTGTTTTCACACATTAGCCCTTCGTAGAGCCAGCTACAGTAGCAGAAAATTATCTTCTGCAGCTGATGTACTGTAACTGCTCAGGTCATATACATAAAGACAAGAATTTACAACCCGAGGCAGAGGCAGCATAAAATGGGAGGTTGCTTGTAACGCCTGAGCCTTCATGCTTTGTCTGTGTCTAAAGATAATAGCTGGGAATCATCCTGAGTGAAAGAAATGTTTGATATTGCTGCTGAGGTAGGTGGTTCATTTCAAATATATGTACAAGACCTGGAGGAATGTAATGGTTTTGTTCCTGTGCAGAACTTAATGTCAGGAGCTTAAAGACAAATAAGGTGCAAGGTAAGATGTTTGAAATGGAGGAAAAAACCTTCCTCAATTCACCATGACGTGTGTGTATTTGTGCCGCAACAAATTCAGCAAAGATGATTTAAGGAGGTGGTTCTCTTTAAAACACCAACAATTATTTCCACTGGATTTATGTCAAGCGGTATGTTGACAAAGGTCAAATTTTGGAAGAACAACTTTTCTCTTAGCTGTTCTGGTTTCTTTCCATACATGGATTACTCGTGTTGCTACCAACACCTGGTGAAAATTGTATGTCATTGGCACCTTTACAAATATATTTACTATGACAAATTCTTATGTGTTTAGTACTTATTTTACCTGTTGTAAGTAGTACAAATTATTTTTGCCCTGTTTTCTTTAATACAACATGTAAAGAGACTGTTATGAATTAGTTTTATTATCGTTAATAACAATTCGACAATGAATTGTTTTATTATTACAAGAAACTTATGTCCAATAAGTTTCTGATTAGAAACAGATACTTGCCTTTGTGCTTAAAAACAATGTTCAATTATGACATTTATGAAGTTTGGAATGCTTTTATTTTGAAGAACCAGTAGAGCATTACATTTTGTTGAGTAAATTGTGTGACGTAATCACATTTAGATTTCCAAAGCATTTGTTGACGATTGTTCATTTCAGAAACCCAGTCAGCGCAGATACAACTATTTCCCATTTTCCTTTATCATCTGTTATCAATTTATAAGAAAAAAACTTGTTGTAAAACACTAAATCAATCTGACTGAGTCTTCTCCTGTGATTATAGAGAGGTTTGTAATAATACTGATCACATCTCTTCCACGCCAGAGTAAAGTTGGAGGCTGGAGCCGCCGCTTGAGCAGTTCTTAACGGAACATAGAAATCAATCGGCACATTGATCCACTGTAAAAGTTGTGCTATTTGAAGAAGGAGATCAGAAGCAAATGTTGTGGGTGATCAATAAATTCAATGAAAGCACATTTTCTGTGCCCAAACAGGCTAATAAGGCTGTCACAGTTGACAAGTACTCGAGGCTGACTGCAGCAAATCCCCGCTGGTTTAAAGACCAAACAAATTGGCAGTATTTAGCGAAAATCTCACTGCTAATTTTCCAAAGCTGGTTACACAAATTGAGCTGAACCAACAAACAATTACAAACATGTTAAATCCTTACATAATTGTGTCGTATTAACGGCCTTGTGGATTAGCATCACACATGTGACTCCTCGCTACAGTATCAGCTTTAAAATCCCTCGCCCCTCTGAACCGGCCCGCGCTGTTGGCGTCCCTTACAATACGGGCGCTGTTTTTCGTGAAGCCCTGATGCAAATGTGACATGATGTGGAGATTATCCCAGACAACTTCCACCAGATGGACACCTGTGCAAATGAGATCCCACGGGCGCGCCCTTTTCTCTGCTAAATATTCTGGGCAGCGCTGATAAACTCGTCGACTGGCTGAGGAAGACAGAGAGAGAGACGGGGGGAAATTGTGTCATCTGCTCCGCATGAGTGATTGATGGTGTGAGCCAACACTTTGTCCTACGGTGTCTTTCCAACATTTCACATCCATCAGGAAGCTTTTCGAGGTTGAAGAGCTGGGCGATCTCTTCACTTTTCTCTAAGTAGCGGAAAATCTGTTCAAAGGACGAAAAAAAAAAAGCAGGAGGAGGATTCCACACTCCCGAGACTTAATTGTGTGCCGTGCAGTCAGCATTTTGTGAAACTCTGCGTACTGCGGTTACGGTGATAACAAGCTAGGTGACACTATGGCATTAATGGGTGAGTGTGTCACTCGGATGTGTCAAAGTAAAGCAGATATGCAATGCTGCGGCAATGATAGATGGCGTCCTGCACACATCATCTCGGAGAGGTGTCAGCCTGACAGCTACCGGATACAGCTGGAGGGCAGGCACAGGGTTTGAGATGCAATATGCAGCAAATTCTGTGAAATTATGAGGAAAGGGCCAGGAAGGAGTTAAACAGGCTGTTCAAAGCTTCACTTTACTGTAACATATGCATGGGATTTTGCTCCAATTAAACTTATAGGAGAACATGCTCTAGACACTCTTCTCATCTTCAAAAATAACTGACAACCTGCTACTGGAAGATGAAGCCAAAGCGAACCTGGCCTTTCATTCGCCAACTGTTTCGTTTAGTATTAAATAACAGGCGGCAGAATTGATTTGTAATTCTCCTGTGAATCTGCGGCACCTGGGGGGAAATTAATGAACTAACTTAATGAAGCTCTTAATTAAACTAACTCCTCCCTAATAGAAATGGAATGATGGAATAATTGCTTATTAAATATTACAGCTGGCTTTCAAGTGATAATATTCACTGGTGTAGAAGTCATCAGGTGAAAGGACATTTTGCCTGATGCAACAATTCCGGGTAACTCTACAGGAGCTGCAAACATCCACAACTCAGGTGGGAGAATCTGTTGACAGCAACATTTAGTTGTGCACTCCATAAATTAGGCCTTTAACAATGGGTGCACTGCAGTGGAAAAAAACCTGAGGAGTACCTTGATATTGAAGTGTGACATGTTCTTGCAGCCTTAGGTACAATGAACATTTCTTGGTTCTTGTGAAGTATGCACTGCCATTTTCTAAAAGATTTACAAAGAAATTGGTTTTCATAATCAGTTTGCATGAAAGATACCAGGGAGAAGTTAAGAAAGTTGCATAATGCTGACTGGGGTGATTTACTTTTGTTATGATTATTATCCAGTACAGGGGATTATTTGCTGTGTTAGTTAAAATAAAATCAATAAAATTCAATGTGAAAACGTTTATGGCTCGGAATAATTTCACAAAGTACTGTGTCACAGTTCAGTTACAGTATTTACAACACTGTGCAGGAAACTGTATCACCCATGATACTGTGTCAAATGCTTAAGCTCATTGAGGTCTCGCCCTACCATGCCTGCCCACAAAAAAATCAAGATAACCTAAACCAAGATAGAGCTGGCCCGGTTATCCTGAATCGGTATCTTACGTCTGCTTCATTATTTATAGCCAGAGCGAAGGTCACAGCAAGCAGTGGGAAGACTGGGGTTCCTACTTGTGGCACCAGCTCATAACTCACCTGTCAGCTCTAGCACCAAGTCCAGGATGATTAAGCATCCTGGTATCCAAAATCCGACTGGAGTCTAACATGCTCCTACTTATCCCCTGTAACAGTGTGGTACATTTCTGCCACCCTTAAACAACAGACTCTGTCCTCAAATCATCTAATAGTTTGTCACCATCCTTGTTTCAATCCTCTTGCTGACCTGCTCTTACTGTAGGAACACCACAGTGGAAGGATTGGACTGTGTGGTTAGTTTGGCCTTCAGCTCTCAGAATGAAGATAGTCAAACAGTATATATTGTGCAGTATGTAGCACAAATAACTAAATATGTTAGCCAAACAAAAAGAGTCATAAAGCTAAACAATTTGAAGCCAATCATGTTCTTCTTTTTGCAGTGAAAATTGACATGTTGGGATAAACGTAAGTACAACTCCTTGCAAGTCAGTGAAGGTAAAGCTAAAAACAAGGTAGCATATCAGCACAAAAACCTCATACCTAGTGTCAAGAGTGGTGGTGGATGGAGCATGATATGGGCATATTAACATCATTCATTATCAACCACAAACCTTCTGTATACCACAACTTTACAAAGTTAAAGTGTCTGAGAGCTTGAGCCTGTCCAAGACTCATGAAGTCATGACACAGGAGAAAAACACAAATCTACAACAGAATGGCTGCAAAAGCAGCAAGAAACCCCAACAGCCTGGCTAGTAAAATCCTTGAAAAAATTGAAGATGTCTCGATACAATCAATACGAGACAAATTAATAATTCATTTGCATCAAAATCAATACAAATTGACTCATTCACTGCAATGACAGAGACACTCATCCCCACTATTGGTATTTTCCCTATGAGGCAGACAGACAAAAAAAAAAAAAACAAGGAAAAGCCAAACAATGCTGCAAGTCACAAGCTCACCCTATAACACTGATGTTTGAGAGCAACTTAAAAAAGCCAGTAAAGCTCCTGTATCTACAACAGCATAGTAGTAAACCTCAATTATACCATGAGCTAAAACTATCTGGGTAAATATTTGCTTTATGGACCCAGACAACCCAATGACGGTGTTCGGTCGGACTGAGCTCTCCATTAAGATGTGGTTTCCACCTGCTAAGTTCAGAACAATGCAAAAAATATGGATGTGATGTGAAAAATGGTATTTAATAGAGTATTTTTCTTAATACTGGTATACAGTTTGAAATTGTATTTAGTATTGGGACAACCTCGTTCCTTTAACTCCACAACAGACAATATGATTGTCATCAAGATCTTCTCTGCTAAAAATACACAGTGCTGAAAATATTTGCATAAATCATCTCACTCCAAAAACCTACTTTAACCAAGAAGCAAGTCTTCAAACTCCTCTAAGCCTTTTTTAAATTGTACAACTCAAACTGACAAAAGTGCTTCTTCTGTGCAAATGCATTAGTCTGTCATTTTCTGTTCGATGCCTTAAGGGAGCTATTTTCACATTCTCTGACAGTCACAACTCATCTTTATGCTTACAACCTGATTTCATAACAAGCATAAACAATTTGTCTCGGTTGTTATTCTGTTCTAACTCTGTCATGACCTTATTCATTGGTCCCAAGGCCCTCTGGGTGTAATGAGTGAGCAGTCTAACTCCCATGCATATCAAACACAAACCAACCATTTCATATTATCACTGCTGGGCTCTTGCACTCTGAGAATGGGTTGTATTGGTGGAAAAAAGCTCTTTCAGTAGGAGTGATCATCTAGCTGTTGAAAATCATTGTACATTTTTGATTTGTTACCTAGCTTTGTTTAGAAGTTTAGCAACTAAGAAAACAGAATAATATAAATATTGAGATCAGATTTCTCTCATTGGTGCTTTTTGGCAATAAAAGGCAGGCTTACCACTTCAATGGTTGACACAAAGAAGTGAATCAGCAAATCACAAGCCATCAACTGAAGGCTTCAAGTTGTAGTGAACACAACTTAAGAGCTTCAAATACAGAATAAAACGAGGAATAGAGTTTTAAATGGCTTTGAACGTGACATGGTTGCACTGAAGCAAGAGAATCTTATTGGATTCAATGCTATAAAACACACAACCAGAAAATGGCGTGTACTTATATAGTACTTTATCAAGTCCAGTGCACCCCAAAGCACTTCACACTACATTCAATCATCCACACATACAGATAGTGATGGTGGCAAGCTACTGGATTGAAGCCGCAGGTGTCCTGGGGCAGTCTGACAGCAGGCAAGGCGGGTGAAGTGTCTTGCCCAAGGACACAACCACAGATTACGGGACAAACTCCTGCAACCGTTGCCACCATTGCCCAAGAAAAATCCTCAATGACAAGCAGAAAATACATCTACTCAACAGTGGCAAAGAAACTCAGAAACAGAAATCAGAGGAAAACAGGAAGTGCCACATAGCACAGAGGAACCATCCATCCCCGCTTAGTCTACTACCTAAAATCCACACAATACAAAGAAATGTTAAAGTGCCAAAGTAACAGAGAAAATCCAAATCCCTACACATCACTATATTTTGGGATGTGGTGAAACAGAATATTAACATCACAGATGAGCAGCCAACAAATCTGGAGCAACTGGGTGATGCCATCATGTCAATATGGATGGAATATTCCAGGAGATGTTTCTGAGACCTTGCTGAATCTATATCATGATGAGTTGAAGGTGCTCTGAAAGTAATACAGGGATCCAACCCACAACACTCAAGGTGACCAGTGAGGTTAAGGACTATTTCAATTTCTCAAAGGATCTTAAACAAGAAAATAAAATGATAATCATACAAGTATGTTCTTTATAACATATCCTTTCTTAAAAGGAATTAAGTATAAACTAAAAAGCTGGTGCAAACTCATATGATCAAAAGTTTCACAATGTTCAGCAACAGTTAAATTAAAAAAATAGCTCTTTGAGTTTTATGAAATTTTAATGAAATATCCTTCCCAGCTTCCAGCTACTTCCCCATCATTCTTGCACCCTTAGGATCCAGTAAAGCAGTGTGAGTTCTCCTCTACACAGCAGTTTGACTGACAGCTGTGGTATTGCAGATGTCTCGCTCGCAGCTCTGCTGTTCACAATCCAATCGGGATGGAAAAACCTCAGCAGTGGTGCCAGAGTGATTGGGCTTGGGGAATGGTATTTCTGACATTTGTCTGGCAGATAAAAACTAACATCAGATATGAGGAGGAGAAGGTCAATGTCCCTACTATCAGATAGCGATAGGTCTTGTCTGATGACTTCCTCTGCTTAATGTGGACCAGGATAGCAAGGAGGCTAAACATATGGGGACATATTAGACTGACTAAACCCTTAAGCATTCAATTGAATGATATGAATAAAACCCTGGGTGCAAAAGCAAGAAACACTGATTACTGAATTTACCTGAGCCAAAATGCATATCTCTGAAAAATTGAACGAAAATGAAAATGCAACCATAAAATGGGTGATGACTAAAACCATAAATCAGTCCATTGTCTATACCAGCCTGTCTTTGGGGGGTTACAAGGAAGATGGTGTCTATCTCCAGCGATCATTGGGTGAAAGGCAGGACACACCCTGGACAACCGTTTGTACTTGCACCTACGGACAATTTAGTGAGACCAATGGACAAAGCAGTCATGTTGGACTGTGAGAAGAAGCTGGAGTAGCCAGAGAGAATCCACACTTGTAAGTAATAGTCCTACCAACAACGCTACCATAGAGCCATGACTAGAAACCCCTGTGGTCAAAGAGGGGCAGTATATGTATTTAAACCAATAAGAAAAACCCTGAGCAAATGCGAATCAGAGGAATCACATAGTATTTTCGCAGGATGCATAAGTTCAAAAAGTTGAGAGAAATAAACAGCAGATTTAAAAGCCATAGACAAAATGACAGCATTTCTAAAATATGTCTTTTACAGAAGTTTATTACTATTCATTTTGTTGCCCCGGAGTGGTTTGAAGAGCACATTCTCTCTTTTTTTGACAGTGCCATTGTAGCATCAGACATCCACAGTGAATACCTGGCAAACTTCACACAGCCACATCAGAAAGCTGAATAAAGCATGGTGTGAAAGGTTGCCCAAACCCAAACAGCAGCCCATACATCATGAGACAATGGCTGTTGGAAAACAGTCTATACTAAACCACACAGAGCACGCTAACAGGCTGTCCAAGCAGGGTTGACGGAGCACTCTTTGCTATACAGGTGTAAAAGAATACTGACTACAGAGGGGCATCATCAATAACCCCTGACTGGGAAATAAAGCTGCTTGGCAAACCCATATTACACAGTTCAGACCCCATATAAGAAGTGAAAACAATTAATAACAGTGTGCTGGCTTCTATACCATTTTTTCCCAATCAGATTCTGCTTTAACTGCACCTTTTCCAGTGAAACAATGATTGTTACCTTTGCTACATATTAGCTTATAAAGCCTGAAAGGGCTTCACAACCAGGGTTCCTGCTAATTTCCCATGTTAAAATTTCATTCTTTTTCCAGGTTCAAATTTCAAGATCTTTCTGATATTTGAGTAACTTCTCTAAACTGGGTTTTATGGTTGTTTTCTGGAAGTCATAGCAAAAACAGCGCTGAGTTTGAAATGGATGTGTGATTATTTCTCTGAAATCTGCACTATAGAGCCAAGACTTGTTAAATCTGCCATTAGATTAACACACATTAACAGCAAGAGCTTTAAAAATCACCATTTGTGACCTTTATCATATGTTTGCAAAAAACAAACAAAAAAAACCTTCTAAGTAAGTGACAACACAAATAATATTTTTTGACAATTGTTTGGCATCTAATATGTCAATATTAAAGAACCAGTTTAAAACCATGGCAAAAATGTCATGAAAAACTATTTGTAGATAATTCATTGAGAAACAAAGATTTGGTGTTTACTTTCTCATCCTCACAACAACCAAAGCATTAACAAAATTAAGAGAACTTGGCTCTTCTTCATATTTGACAAACAGAAAAATCTTAATTAGAAAAGATCAACAGATTCCAAGGCCTCTGCTGTTTTATGCTTCAGTAACTTCTTACTTTTTCTGCTGAACAGTGCAGAAAGTTGCTGAAGCAAAATGCTCACACACAAGCTGCTGATGTAACAACTACTGGGAAGTGAAAAACAGCAGCAGATCTAAATTTGTTTTATCATCAGTAAGGTTTCATAGCTATGATCTTTTGGGTGATGTATATTCAATATTTGGTGCGATTACTGGTAGGAAAAAGAACTTTTCGCTCTTCACTGTGATATCAAACCTTCATCGATGTTATGCTTGGTGTGAAAAGATTAAAAAATAAACTGAATTCAGAAACACTCGTTGTTGAACATATTGTCAAAGAGGTGCTACCAGATTGTTTCTTTCTAGGTAGCTCATAGCCCATACAGCAATACTTCTTTATCCATCATCCACAACCTCTTGCAGCAAAAACCATCCATGCTGCTCCTTAGTCCAGCGTCTCTCATTGGCTTTGACAGCTGGGCAGGATCAATTGGACAGGCCCTGACTGGAGCTGAATGACAGAGCGTTCCAGACAGCCCATTCTGACTGTCACTTCCCTGAGAGATCACCAGCCACTCCTGCACACGAATACTAATACGGTCAAAATGGCCACGCATGGGACAGGTGGGAGGTGCTTTGTAACGTGTGTGTTCAAGACGCAAGGTGAGATGCATGCACACCGGGAATTTTAAGCTTAAATAAAAGAAAGGATGCACACACAGAGACGCACACCGCCCCCTTTATAATCCTCCCCTCTCAATGTCCTTTGGTTCCGACAGCCCAGGTATTGCAGGGCATGCAGGAAAGCCATCAATAAGCCTAAGGCAGTGGCAGCATGCCAGTGCCTGTGAGCGGGGTCAAAGGTGAGATGATGGCTAAATACAAGGGGCCAAAAATTCTTCCTGTGCAATACATCTGTCCTTTAGATAAATCTCTGTACTTTCACGGTGATGTATTTGCTGTAGCTCTGCTCACGTTTGGTCATTTGTTCATGAATAGCAAATTTTCCATGGCTAAGCAAATTGTTTTTCTTCACTTTGTTATCTAAAACATCACAATGGAATATCATTTGGAAGAAAAATGTTGTAATTCAAACTATGTAGATTAGTTGGACATAAAACTCTATCTATTTTTTTAAACTAGTGATGAGGGGAAAAACAAGTTAATACCAAGGTCTGTCATTAGTTAATCAAAATTGATTACATTTTAATTGAAAACCATCTATTTTTAATTTAAAAAACAGTTTGCTCCTAAATTACTGAATAAATAGCCATCTGAGCTCAATAAAAAAGATATTTATTGTTTTAAATATGTTATTTAGGTTATTCAACCATCAGGCTGGTGCAAAATGCTATCATACCTATTCAGATTTCAGATGTTTCGGGGACCTGTGATCATTCATGGAAGTTCTCGGGGGGGAAAAAATCCTTTCAAAATGTGGATTGTGGATGTTGACATTAGCGTTAGAGACATCTCTTCTTGCATTGAGATGGTATTTTAGGCTTGAATAGTTTTGGGGATAGGTCAACTCCTGTTTCTACAACTTGCACACAGCAGTAATCTTTTCCAGCAGAGATAGGGAAATATTTTGCAAAGAAGAATGGTGAAAAAGTCTCTAGATGTACAAAGCTGGTACACATGGACCTTAAAAACTTAAGTCAATGAAAACCACAAAAGATGGTTCTATACTGTATTTACTCTTGAGGAAGAACCCAAATGCATGCCTCATTTCTCTCGGTTATATATGTAAATTTTAAAAACCACACAATTTCAGCTTCATAATGATATACAACTATGTGTTGCTCTGTGACAAAAACACTTTGAAGTTTGTGTCACATGACAAAGCATGAAAAGGCTGGAGGAGGTATTAATATTTTTGAAAGCCACTGTACAACATTTGTTCCTGAATTTATTTCTATGCCTTATTTCAATCCTTAGCGCAAAACATTTTCCTTTCAGATGACAGATCTAAATATAATTTTCCCACTCATGTCTAATTTGACTCCTTCTCGCTTGATTTCCTCAGATGCAAAAGCAGAATTTAATCACAGCAGAAACAGTACACTATTAATATTTTTTACAGAGACCTACAACAATGCAGGAGAGTCACAGGTACCTTCAAATGCATCCGGTTGCCTGTGCGCATGCATGCGCCTCACTTTGTATTGTACTCTAAGTGACTGCCGCTGCAGATGTTTTCGTTCTTCATACGACAAAGTTCCTCAGGGTATTGTGTTCGAAACAGCTGAGTGTTGACCTCAATTTGACGTATGGCGGTATTCATCTGCTCCTCTCCGTCTCGCTACTGCATGCAGCTCCTGTTCTCCCTCATCATGTGCCTGTAACGCATCTAGGACTTGCGTGTGTACGAGCACGTCCATGCTCACCAATCCCAGAGAGTAGAAGTGATACTTCAGCCTGCTTGAAATGTTGATTGTGAATGTGTGTTGGTCTGCTGTCACATGTAGGTTGGGAAGTACACCAAGTTCCCTTCCACTGACAGCTAGTCTCTTGGGCACATCGACCTGACGCTCTGTGTTTGTGTGCATGCTTATGTGCACGGGTGTGTTGGTGTACGGAGGATATGCCCTCTGACACACTTAAGTGCAGCTGAGCAGGTAAACAAAGATGTGATGAAGATGCCCGCACTGATGTGTGTGGCTGGAAAGAAATCCACTAAGAAGGCCAAAAGTTTAAAATCACAGAGGAATAAAGTTTCAAGTTAAACAAAAACAGCGTTTTTAGATGCAGAGTTAAATTTCCTAATGTGACTGGCATACTTCCCCCTTCTTTATATCAGACTAATAATGTAACATCAAGGGATCTCATCGTAACTGGTGCTGAACTGTTGCAGTCTGCTCAACTATGAAATGTACCCAGTGAGAAATCATTTATTGTTGTGCTGAGGTTCATTTGTTCCATCTCACAGGGCTCCAATTTTCCAGGGCCCTTCACGTTTCAAAACGGCGAGGATCCTCAGCTGAAAACAGCCAAGAGCTTGAGCCAGTGGTAATGTGTTAACATATGCGAGTGCTGATCATCTATAGGGCCCACACTCCAGAGACAAAGGAGAAGAGCAATCCTTTGACTTGGCTGGGGTACCTGGGAATTTAAATGAGTCATACTGAGGGAACAGATGAGCATGCTACAGTGTGTTTGTAAGACTATGTGAATCCATTACAGCATTTTTAACCTTCAACCAAAAACAGAGAACATGCCCAAGTAGGTGCAATTATATGCTATATAGTAATCTTTGTAACTGATAATGGAAGAGCTCTATATTGAGTGGTATTATAGATGACATGCATCAGAGTGTCCCTCTTTGATCTCTAACAAGGTAAAACATGAAGGCATTACAGATCAAGTGATCAAACTCCACCGTAACTTTGAAGCTGCCCTTTAATATTCTCCACAGTGGAATTACAAACTGATCTTGTGGAAGGCCAAGGTAATTACAAAGGCTCAGGTCTTCGCAAATACCTTTAAAATGTTGATCAGCACTCAGACAAACCTGATATATTCAACCTATGCTGTGGAAGTCTTCCTGAGCAGGTTTTCCTGTTCCTGAACTGCAGCTCGTTGCTGCAGAGAGCTGACTAATGAGCCAGTCAAGAGAAAACGCCCTTTACCTACAAGGTTAATAAGTTATTACTATATAATCAAGCATGTGAAACTCCCAACACTATTGCGTTTTATTTCCTTAACTCAAGTGTTGCAAAGCTGACAGTAAACACACTGTGACAAATGAATGTGTTTCGCTTGATTGTTATTTTTTTCTTTTTAGTCGGTTCAGTTATTATAGCTGGCAGACATGCAGTAAGTTAGGTCAATTTCCAGCTAAGATGATTATTTTAACATGTGTTGATGGTAGGATGATATATCTACAAAGCATACAGTCGTATATTTTTCTGAAATATGGTTATGGCCGCTAGTGGAACAGAAACTGTAGCTGTAGTAGAGGTAGCTTGAGAAAAGGTAACTTCCTGTTTGGACACAGTTAATGGTAGCGCTCAAACACTAAAGCAAAAAGAATTGAAGATGTTGCAGAATAACTTCAGTCTCAGCTCTGCAATGTGGATAACAACACATACATCTAGATCTCATCTGCAACAGTCCAGGAAAAATAATTGTACAGCTAGACCATTAAATGCAACTTAAAGTCCAAGTTATTGTGCTCCATTTTACCGAGGAAAGACAGGAAGCATATAATGTTGAGAAAAAGCTAGCTGACTCCTAATCCTCAAGTGTGAAAACACAGTTAAAGTCTATGAAACCATTACAGACAACAAAAATTCAAAGACAAGTCCACAAAGAGAAATCTCCTGTTAACTGAAAGAGCTCTGCACTTTTTTCCCCTCTCTCTCCATAACAACAAATAAGTGTTGCCCCTTAATTTGCTTCTCAAAAGCAGGGACCAGTGAAAACGCAACAGTGCTCATCCAAATCAAATCTCAAGACTCTACTCGGTGTGATTACACAATAACTCTGAGCTGATTGTCTACCTCCAGAAACCGCTGCCAACACGAGTGAATAGAGAATTGTTGGACTGGTTCACCATGTTTCTATTCACGGCGGCTGCCACATCGAAGGGGAGGGTGCTAATGGTGTGGAATAGTAATAGCCAAACTCCCTTAGAGTTGAGCTTCTGAAACACAAAGAAACCTGCGTTGAAAGCTACTGTTCAAGTGCACATTATTCCCTCGATTCTATTTAACAAAAGGTCTTAAAGCGCATAAGTGTTGCCAAATAAAAAATAAAAAAGACGGCACTTCTATCATGCAGAAAGATGCGTTTTAAAGTTCTTGCCGTGAAACAAAACTGATCGCAGCTTAACATTTTCATTCTGAGCGGTCACAGACCACCTTCATGTCGATGAAAGCCGCTGGGAAACCAGAAGTTTTACCACATAATCTAACTCATAAATCAAACAATTGTATGCCTCCAACATCCAGTGAGTTAAGAGGGAAGATAGAACAGGTCAATTTTTTCCCCTTTCTTTTATCTTAGCAGCTTTTCCCACTGTGCTTGAGAGTGTACTTCATCTTTTCAAGATGAAGTACACTCTCAAGCATTCTACTTCTTTCCATGAGGTTTTCAGAAAACAAGAACTTGTGAAGGCCAAAGGATTATAGACTTACCAATTGCGTTGTATGGCTTATTGCCCTTGAGTGGGAAATAACAACTAATTTAACATATAAAATGAGGCAACGAGGCCTCGGAGGCACAGAAAACGCTCTGTGGAACCTCGACCAGCTATTTTTTTGGCTACATCTTGACTTTATTAGACATCTACAGGGGAAGATTTTACAGGGCTTTTCTCATGCCTACAGGGATGCAAGACAATGTTATTTACTTCGTTTTATAGACAAGCCGCTGGCAAAATAATCCCCCTAAAATGGTGGAGGATTCTGCAACAAATGTTTGCTCCATTTCGAGCTGTAAGGTGGAGATAAACTGTTTATCTTTGGGATTTTGAGTTAAAACACATACCTTAATACACAGGAATAATACCCCACATCATCCAGTTCAGCTGGTCGGAACCATATAGAATCCTCTTCTTTGCTCATCCTTGCACCATCAAAACTGATGGGTTCCTCAAAATCCCCATGCACTGCACTTTTGTACCACATGAGGCTAAGTCCTGTGCTCTGTGCATGGCTGTAGTTTGCCCGGATATATCCATAGAATAAAGCACACTTGATCCGGACAGGCTCCCCAACAAGGACTTTGTACTTTTGGTAGTCCACGGACCAGTCAGTGCATCCTTCCACTGAAAAGGAAGAAGAGAAACAAAATTTTAATCAGGAGTTGTAGATGAAGGGATGTGGCTGTGAATATAGTACCCAGAAAACAATGTTTTGCATTGCAGTTAATATAGGTATCCTGGTGATAGTTGTGTAGTGCAACGAAGCTCTGGATACATCATTAATGTTCTGCAACTTTATGCTGTGTCTTCAGTTGTTTCTTTCACATACATGTCATCTTCAGAAATCAAAACCACTGAGACAAAACAGAACTGAAGGGGTACATCTGTAAAAGAAAATTAAAACACAAGATATATGCCTTTTACATAGATCTCGTACTTAAGAGTACCTAATAGGATTCAATATAAATTTTAAAGTAGTAAAGTTATAAAAATATTTATCCAATGTAAAATTATGCTGCTTGAGTATTTTGTTTACCAAATAATCTATTTCAGATTATAAACATTTCAAATGTCAGATCCAATAATTACTTCCTACATTTGACTTTCTATGTGAACCTCCCACAGTTTCCATTTTAAAAGGCTGCAATGACACGTTCCTAAAATTAACCTCTGATAGACACATTTCAATCTTGCTCTGATCCTAAAGTTATGAGACCATCCAGGATTATCATATCTTCTGCTATATCGAGGGCCAAAGTACAAAGCCACAGGTGCCCTCCTATTAGAATATCTCAACAAGCTCACAAGTATCAGTAAAAATTCTTTGAAGATAAAGTCATAATTGAATTTGTAATGCAGAGTAGGTATGGAAACGGTTCAGCTGCTCCCATAATTATCCATCTTAAGGTGAGAAATATACCCTTTAATCTCCGCAGGAGTCACTCATGGAGACTCACACGGACATTGTATGACTGATTGATATTTCTGCAGGCGGTGAAGCATCCAAGATGGTTGGCATAGGGTTCATGCTGTTGAATAAAAAAAGAGCAAAAAGAAGCAGCTCTAAGGTTTCCTGAGTATTACATGGCAACTCTAAGACCTCGGCTAATAGCCCCAGGCTCAAGCATGGGATTCTGGTAACACAATGCTGGCTCACATCTAACTGGGATGCAATCACCATGGTAACCTCCACATGCACAACCTACCCTAGAGATGGTTCACTTTGGAGAACCAGATCAAACGATGTACATCGGGTAGGGCATTAAAAATGTAGTCCATGTTCTGGGAGAATTCAAAATCTGTTTTAGAGTTTATACAAGTTATGTTTATGGGGCAACTGTTTATATATGATTTTTAAAAATTTGTTTGAATAAAATAATCATTATACAAGACATTTAAAGCAACACAGTTAGCCAAATGTCCCCTCAAAATTTGATTAAAAAATATAAATTCAGGGAAAAACAAACAAAAAAATCTTAATAAAGGAAGTAAAAAAATCTAATAAAGATGAGAGCATGTTAAAATGCATGAGGTAGGGTTGCCTGTTATTCTTGAGTACTCAACTACAACATAAATAAGAGGTTTGATCCGGTACAAACAATGTCACTTTGGCCTTAAAATAAATACTTGATTCTAAAATGTAAAACACATTTCAGCTTCTAGTTTTGCCACAAGGGAAATATTGTGATGGGGAAAACAGAGTCCCTTTGATTTTTTATTTGAGAAACTCACAGCCTTGACATATTCAGAAAAATGGTAGCAGTTGCTTTAATTCTCAACAAGCTCTCACAGTGACTCTTTAGAGCCAAACGTTTCTTTTTTCCATCCTTTTAATTAAACACATTATTGGGATGACTGTAATTTTATAAATGATGAGTGAGTCTGAATTTTAAAAAGCCAGCTAATTAATATCAGGAAACCCGAACAAAAGCTTCAAACATATCTAAAATTGTTTATTAAAGAAATGCAATTAACTTTGAGATATTTCATATGTTTACAAGATTGTTGTTGCATATAGTCTAGAATAAAGATGCTAAGCATGGGAGGGTTTCTGAACACCCTTTCCCCCCGACTTCACCTTGCTTCATGCCTCTTCCTTTAAATAAAAACATCTGGCAAGCACAGCTGTGTCAGACACAACAGGCTTGGATAATTGAGCATCTATAAATATTTTATTCACCAGACAGGCAACCTGCCTGCCAATCAGAGGGGTGGATTGCACACTGCAGTCATAGGGGGGGTTACTGTTGAAGTGGTTAACTGCGTATTCATGTTGGCGCACCGTTTTGTGTGGGATTTTAAATGTCAGGTTGAGAATAGCAAGAGTGACGTATGTTGGTACTGCGTGTGCTGAAGTGAAGAAAATAAAAGACAGAAACATGAAAAATGTGACATAATATGACAGATTGTTTGAGGGAAGGAGCATTTTAAGCTTCGTAGTGGTCTAGTTTCAGTCACGTACACTGATCATAGAAACGGATATCATTGATTTTCAATTTAAAGTTGTTGTTCTAAACTGTTTCTATTTCAAAGTCAAATTTCCACATGTAGTAAATTGCATCTTGATCACAATCACAATGAGCACTGCTAGCTGGCATACCAACAAGGTATTTAGATAATATATTATACATAATACATTATACATATATTATACATAATATTAAAGCACTAAAAGTCTAAATTTAAACATACTGATACCCACCACGTGTCAAAAACACAACATGTGCTTTATTGCCCTTAACAGAATCAAATTTGTTTTTGCACACCTATTGACATGGTTGCACTTTCAGAAGTGATTCTTTGTAACAGACCTATCACTCATGGTTTCAGTTTTAGTTGTTCAGTACAGCTAACTTTGGCAACAAACCAATATTCCAGGAAGCATACTCGACACATTTTAACAAGATTTTCAGGAAATATTATAGAATTATTCTACTGGAACACCCATGCATTAGTACCATTTTACCCAGCTCAAACCCACAGAGGACATACAATTGGTTACGGTTTTAAGGAAGAACCCATAAACAACAAAGGCTCAAGTTAATCATGAGCTGGAACATTAGTTTCACTGGCCTCAGTGAAGCGAGGTTGACATCAACATTGACAAAGCCTTGCCAATAAGGAAAGAAGTGCCTCCTGCAAAACTGAATGAAACTCGTAGTCTCCAGAAACCGGATGCCATCTGGAGAAAATGTGATGATCAGCGGAGACAAACATTGAGCTGTTTGGTGACTAAATATGTTTGAAAGTGACAAAAATAGACTTTCAGACTTAAGGACACTTCAACAACTGAGATGTGTGATGGTAGAATCACTCTGTGGGTATATTTCATGACAAGATGTACTGGATGTACTTTACTTAAAAATTGCTCATCTTCCCAGGACACACACAATATAAATATTATAAAATGTTAACTTTCTGGGAAGGTCAAGAACTTCACCCATTGTAAACCCATCGGGTGTTTTATGGCGCAAGGTTGAGTTTGTACCAGGAATCAAAACCAGTTTAAATGAGTTGTGCTCAAAACATTACGCCAAATAGATACAACGTTTTACCCTGTGAGTAATGAATATAAATTGACTGAAAGTATACAGCTGGTTTGTTAAAAAGTTCAATTAACAAGGTTTGGTGTTGGTTTATCAGATTAAAAGTTACAGAAACACATCTGCTATCTTTTAAGAGCTTAAAAACATCAGAATGTGATTCACTACTAATGTAAGGCTTTTCAAAATATCTGCTGCTGTTTGGCATATTGATTCTTAGCTTGAAGGGAAAAGAAACCTAGAAACAGGTGCCTTCTTGTGCAATTGTAAAATTTAATTTCCTGATATTTCTGAAATTTGTGACTCATAGGCATCCCCCTTTTATAAAATGCCTTCTTTAGAAAGAAAAACACATACATGTTGCACACAGTTTGCACTAAAGTGAAAACCAACAATTTCAACAGTTTATCTGCAGCTTTAGGGGCTTCCATCTGCTTGCACTCAATTTGCTTGTTTGATTTCTGTTCAGCAGGCAATTATCCATCTCTCACTTCAGCGATGGCAGAGAATCCTTTTAGCAACAGAGACAATTTTTAAAAACTAAAAACAACGAACTTTGTCACTTAAACACTCCTAATAGACAAATAAATGATGAAATGATAATAGATTTGTTTATGCAAACAAGGAGACTTTAGAGTCTGTTAATTTCACAATAAAAATATCAGCTGATGCTCCCTCATTGGAGGTATCAATATGATGAGAAATAATCAGCAATGATGTACGACCGTCTGATACAACACTTGTGTTCAACTATGAACTCGTGTCGAATTTCTCTTTTTTAAATTCATCTTTTTGAAGCAAGTCAACATGAAATGGCCTTGCGAGTGCACAAAATTTTAGAGCTGCGAATGAAGTGAAGCATAAAACAAATGCAGAGGAAGTCGGTGTGCTCTGTGACCTGCCCACCAGCACAATCCTTTCATTGTGATTAACCGTTACTATGGAAACAGAGGGCCTACCCCTCGCTTATCAAGAACTTGCTAATTAGTTTGTGGACGATAATAACTTGAAGGCTTAAAGTAAGGCGAGCGCTGCCAAGATGGTTTCACTTCTAATTGTAAGTGCTAATTGAGACTCTGAAGTGTTTTACGCTCGCCACTAATAAAAACAGCAGAAAAAAAAGAGGTGTAAAAGGTCACACACGCAGGATCCAGCTAGAACATAAAGAGCTGGCAAACTGTTTTATACGAGGGAAACTATTTTATTCAGATATTTCTCATCTTACATGTCAGAATAAGAAGAGCAAATTGGAAATATATATATATATTTTTTCACTTTGTAATAAAATTAGTGTTTCAACATATCAGTGCTAATTGGGAAAAATGTTATTGTGTTCTTATTATTTTTGAAAATATGTATGATATCAAATTCTGGGTCTGGCATATTTAAAATTCTCCATGGAAGCATGAGGCATTCCACTACAGCGAGTGGCTTCGAGAGTAAAAAAGGAGACAAAAATTGGAAATTAATTTCCTTCAAGAGTGAACTCCAGCCAAGCTGTTTCAAAAGCTTCGCTATATTTGTCTCTAATAACGCCATGAGTAGCTTGGCAGTGCCAATATTTGTTATCGGTACCTTTCCTGAAATTGCCCATTTCAGACTTTTGACAGAGGTTTATTGTTTCTCTCGGAGAGGGTAGGGATTCTGGATAATCTGTTGGCAGAATACAAACATGGTACAAAGCCTAATTGAACTCGATTATCATTTCCCGACTCGACACATTTCCATTTGACTGCGCAGCAATTGGTGAGGGAACGCGCCAATCTGCCGAGAGATAACAACTCCAGCAGCTTTGAAGCAACTCGCGCCATCATCAGCTGCGTTAGAGACAGAGCAAATCTATAAACTCCCATAACCCGCAAAAAATAGGACAATTACTCTGCGAATGGCCAAGGTCCCAGCATAAGAAACAAAATGGTAACTGAAAGTAATTAACTTATGCCAAATGATTCAGGAACAAATATTTGCTGGATTTAATAGAAATAAATGTTTAAATAAGAACTGTAGGTTTTTGTCTGACTTAACTTTGCAATTAAGCAAAATATAATTGTACAAAATATAGTAAGAACTTAGATATTGTATGTAAAATATGAAATGTAAATACATTCTAATCAGTCTTTCCAAGGTGTTTTGTTTTATTTACCTTATAGCTTATTAATACAGTTGACATAGCACTTTCATCTTACCCCAAAAATCCAACTTGAAAAGTCACTCAGATCCGTGAATGAAATAAATAAGTGATTCTCTCTTGTTTCTCTATTCAACACAAGCTTCACCTCAGAATGATGAAACTTTTGGAAAAACAAAGGAAACTTTTGATAGATAGCAAAGCTCTGACAGACCGGTCTAGCAGAGAGTCAGCAGCCAGACCACCACAACATGACAACATACTGTATGTTCCTCAGGTAAGAGAAAACATTTAACCAAAGTTTGTCTTTTTGTCAACCAACAAAAATGTTGGTTGACAACTGAGGATTTCCTTTTTTATTTATTAAATCAAAATCTGTTCTTGACTAACTTATTCTCCAATGAATATTGGCTTATCAGAGCTAAATAACATACAAGAAAGTTAAAAGCAAATGAATGTATAGATTTCAGAAGTTGTCCATTTTAGCAGCTACATTACAGTAGTGTATTTAAACAGTCCTGTGCAAAATAAAGACTGATTATGTGTAGAAAATTAAGATTTTCAGCTGCTTCCATTTACTGATAATGTTTAACAGAGCTCCTCGGCAGTTTGATCATATATTCTAGTGATAGAAAGTTTGATATACAATTTTAATTACTAATGACTTTAAGAAGCCATTAGTAATTTCTGGGGCAGAAATATTGTCTATGTAAACACAAGTATTCATTCAGGAAGACGAGGCCTGAGCAACTTTAAACTCCTGAGGGAGGTGCCGGTTTTGCTTAAGTCTTCAAGTTAGAGACTCACAGAAAATGCTCCTTCTGTCTCCTCCTCTTCTAGGTTTTCCAAAGATAGAATTTCATCACTAGTTGGAAACCATCAGATGCCTTGTGCTCATGTACTATCTAGTCCAGAAAATTCATAGCAGATTTCTGGACATCAAATATTGAATTAAATGTAGACATCTGGATGTACAAGCGAATAATTGATATAAAAGGAAACTTCCTAAAAATTAGGATGCCAATTTTAAAGGCAATGCCATTTGGAGTAATTAAACCTAGACATAAAACACACATAAAACCTAGAGCAAGCATATAAAAAGAATCATGTCATTACTGCTAAAAAGATACAGCACAGAGGTTTGTCATTGAAAACAAATGCAGGTTTATAGGTGGATGAAATAAAGTGAAACAAATATTATGTCCCTGCGTTTCGTCAACGCTTTAGTGTCATATAAGCAAAAGCAGCCATTTATCCGGTGCTCCTGGAGAGGAGGCGATGAGCCCATGAATTGGGTTACAGGTCTGTTGCGGGGTAATCAGATGCAGATTGACTCAGGTCACCACAGAGACTCCCTCAAAGTGTCTGCTCTCTCATAGCGACTCGACAAGGTGGTTTACCACTATTTTTCTCCATAAAATCTCTGGCGTAATTCAATCGGAACAACATGCATATTTTAGACCTAGGCTGATTGAATAAACACACAAGAGCGGTTGTTGTGCATACAACCAATGAGGTAGCAAGACACCAACCTTTACATGCCCTTAAGAGGTGTAGCATCTGAGCTGGAGGAGCTCCAAGATCCCCAAAGGAACTTATCAACATCACAGGCACTTTTGCCAAAGGGACAGAGTCTTAGAGGAGAGAGATGTCCTGATGTCTTGACCTGCCATTTTCCACCTTGTGAAAATGCTGTCGCAGCAGAGTGGGTCTCAATTAAGAGGAAAATAGCTCTGATGTGTGGGGACGGTAACCTCTTGGCTGCCAGTGGGGAAAGGAGGAGGTTACCCAGTGTGTTTGAAGTACATCCAGCAGGTTGGGAAAAAAAAGGACTGAGTCATCAGCCAATGCAGCAATCAGCAATCAGCAAAGGGTGTCTTGCACACATATGCATGAACAGTCACAGCTAGATACCCACCGTAGGGCACCTTAACAAATAAGAGCCAATGCAATGAGGATAATGAGAATAAAAATCTAAATTACAGGCAGGTAATTAAGGGTTGCATGCTGCTGGTGGAATGGCACAGCCACAACAAGGAACTGCAAATGGCCGCCATTATGGGCAATATGGAGACACAAAGAATCTACAATAACCTGGAATAGTGAACCACAACTATGGATTAGAACATAAAATGTAAAAAATACTGAACACATATGAATACTTTTGCAATGGAATAAGTGTGAATGCTCATGCTTAAATAAAGGTGCTGATGTCTTGCTCAAGGCCAGAAACAGCAACACCATGCATCCCTTTGTTGGCAATGAACAAAGGGATGACAACAAGAAAGACAACAAGAAAGAGAATGGACCAGCCCTGCAGGCTTGGTGGGCATCGGTTCCTGGGAAGTTTGCCGTTTTGAATCGGTCCTGGTATATAGTGCCAGGCCTGCTCAGCAGGACAGAGAAAAGCTGGCAGCCTCTTTCCTCACTGGTAACATGTATTGTTTGTCTCTGTCAGTTTTCAGTTTCAGATCCTCCTTGTGAGACTCTCTGGTCCACAACTTGTGTCTTATGAAACATTCCAGTGATTTATCACTCCTTTTTTGGTATAAAGGAGCTGAAGACCAAGTCTGACAATATCAAACCAAGCACAGCTAAGTGAAGCAAAATAGACACTCAAATAATCAGGTCTAAACTTGAAATAACAGAACAAGCAGCTAATGATTCAGAGCAGATTTAAACATTGTGAAATCACTCTCTGATCACCTAAAAAGTCAGAAGCAAGTAAGTCTGGACAATAAGACGTTGTACAACAAGTCAGATATTCATGATCAAATGAAAGCCCAAGGACTGGTTTGAATGGGAACCTTTAGTTCTCTGTCATCGCTAACATCCTTATTTCACAAGAAATGTACTGTAACTACACATTCAGATTTTCATAAAATTACATTTAAAAGGCAGGATTTCCATTTTGTAAAGAAAAATTTGGTTTTTAAAATGAATAGCAAAGAAGAAATTAAATTCTTTCTTGGGGATTGTAGCTGCTGACCCTATTAAATGATCATGGTGACATTTACCTCCAGTCTGGTTTCCTGTTCCTCACCAGCAGATAAAACAGTTCAATCTGCCCCCGTCTTTACTTATGACACTTTGTCTTCATTTCTTATTTACCTCTCTCTTTCTAAGTCCCTCTCTTTTTGACAGTCACTGGACTGTTATTTATATGCAAATACCCATATCTGATTGAAAAAAAAGAAAAAAAAGGGGGGAGGTGGGGGGTTCCTAACCATAAACATTGGCCACAAACTTTGAGGTTTTTTCCTTTGGTATTGGATTCTGCTCCCTTGATTGGCCAAGACCTCAAGAAAGGTCCCTGCTGTCTGTAATCTCAACTCTAAACACAAAGGGAACCAGGAAGCACAAAAGTAGTTGATGTTAAAGGGTCAAACTTCACCATCTGGATCCTTGCGGTGAAGAAAATTACAGGGACAATGAAAATAAGGTATGTTTATCCAGGTTTTTATTATTGTTGTATAGTATAGGAAACATTTTACGCTGACTGAAAACAGCAAACTATCACCTAACTATGGGTGGAAAGAGATTAGAGATTTAGAGTTGTTGCAGATGGTGATGGCTGTAGGCAGAAAGGATGTCCTGTAGTGGTCTGTGTTACCACGGTTCTAAGCCTCTGAATAAACACTTTGTAATTGTAGTTTTGAGAAGACTAATGAAAATAGTGTTGCCCAGAGTGGTTTCAAGTACAAGAAGTGAAGTGTGAGTACAGATTCAATATGAAATATATATATACTTTACTACCAATGTTGAATAAAACTGCAATAAACATCTAAATGGAAAGTTGACAATAAAATCGACTTTTAAATGTTAAAACAGGTGCTCTCTATTAATTTACTGAACAATAGGATAGCTTAATAATCGAAATTGCTTCCGTATAACACAATTTGGCAATCTAACCTTGTCTGAGTTGTTGAGAGAACTGCATCTGCCTCACTCTCAATATAGTCCTAGGAGTGTTGATTATGTGAGTTATTGTTTCTAATGGGAATTTAATGGTATATAAGAAAACAGGGTCTATTTTCATGTTTACTTGCTATTTTTTGCCCGTTTTATGGGAACGTTACACAAAAAGCAGAATTAACAAAGAGCCTATTGTGAGCAGGGTTTCACCTCTGGAGAGAGCACTATATCATCAGAAAATCATCCTTCTGTTCCCCACGGCGCCAGTAATCCTCTCATCTAACTAACAGCCTTGGGAGGCGTCGAGACACACAATATAAACAATACCGACTCCTGAGAAAAAAAAAAAACACGAGTGCTGCATTGCAGACATGACTGCGCACATAAGATGATCCCCCCCCCCCTCCACAAACGTTCTCATCCACCCACACAGGAACGAGAATCTGAGCGAGAACAAACACATACACATGGAGAACTGGTCGCACTGCCTCCGCCGGCAGCGCTGCCAGCCTGTTATTCTGTGCTGTATCATGGCAGTGTGGGTGCATCAGCCGGTGACTCAGACCACACCGGTCCACTACAGACACCGACACACCATTTGGGCGTTGTGCTCCGATGCCCCCGCAAAATAAGCGTTGGTGAAAATAGAGCGTACCCAGATGGATAGAGAGCCTTGTCACATCGGCCACTGAGTCAGCCGTCTGTGAAATGATAAGATGGCAAGAATATGTAGCCAAGCAAGCAGAGGGTATGGACCTGATGGGCGCTGGTGTCAACTCTAGTATGTCAACTCTGACCTTGTTTAGTTTCTCCCACATGGTTAACTACCGCATCACCATTTCCCCTACTCTACCTCTGCTTTGCCACTACTCTATCTCCATTTATTTAGTGCAAAAGTGGGAGGATGAGGCAAGGTTGTGAGAGGAGGAGGATTGTGAAATTATTGGAGTTTCACAAGGACAGAGAGATCTCTAAAAGTCACAGATGGAAAAACCTCAATGCCACAAATCACTTGAGGCCTTTGGCTCTAACTCACCAGACGTAAATTGTAGATTATGACTCAGTTTCTGGGTAGATGTGTCATCAAGGTGAAATTTTTCATAAGAAAATTAGCGATTGTTGACTGAAGTTCAGAGGTTTGTGGAAGGTTTCACCCAAACACACTGCGGATTTGTAATGAAATTTTACAAGTCTGATTGTATCCCTGAATTCACAGAGCACAACTACACTAACTAAACTTTGCACACCCCTTCTACACACACCCACATAAACAAGCAGATGGGGATTCAGGGAAACCTAGCGGCCTGGAACCAGAGTAGAGCCAGGGCTTCCCATTAGAGGACATTACTGTCAAACACTGGAACAAAAACTACCTGCTGTACACTGATAACCAACCTACCTCTCGCTACAATTCAATTACAAACTGGATAATACGGAGCGCTGCACTCATTCTCTGTGACAATGTTAAGCCTGTGACATAAAGAAGGGTTGACAGCTGGCGGGGATGTTTCCTGAAAATGCAGATGTATTTCTTACCACCCCCTGCAACCCCCTTTTCTGCACAAGGCATTGGCCTTGTCCTCTTTGCAAGTCAAATAGCTGCATTGGATTGTTCAGAATGGGACAGTATATTCTTATAAGTCAGTGAGGGAAATAGCAAAAACAAAAAAAATTCAGAAAAGAAAAGGGAAATTAGAACAAACAGGGTCTTAAAATGTATGTTTGCCAGCTTTTGTGATTAAAGTTTCATGAAATGTGTCATTTTCTCAACACTGGAAGCCTGTATGCTTCAAAGCTTCTTGCCCTGTTAAATAAATCTATCTAAAAAAAAACTTTAATATATAAAGAAGGCATCAAAGTGACAGTTTTCCAGCAGGAAAATGTCACTGCTTTGAGATTATTTCCGTTATTTAATGAAAGTCTGACTAAAGTTCTCAAGTGATGTGGTATAATAAAAAAGTTCTCTTCCGGGACTTTACTGAATATTACATGTGCAGGTGAGGGTCACACAGCGTTGAGCAAGAGAACATTGGGCCTCAACTCCAACACTCACAGCCGAGAATAAAATTGACAAAAAAAATCTAGTTATTAATGCAACAGATTGGTTGGTCACTGTAATCAACCAGTTTCAAGTTTAACCAACCCTGATTAGTCAACTAGAAACATAATAATGTCCACTTTGCATCAGTAAACATAATCGTGCTTATATGCTAACACAAAGCACAAACAACACTCTTCAGTATGGATGTTGTTGCTGTAGGACATGGTAAAAAGTGAGAGAGTGACTTATGGATGACAATGCTCTCAAGACACAAATTCAATTCAATGTGTTGTTCATAACATAAATTTTGAATGGCAACCTATGCAAGTCATTTAAAACAAGTAATTTAAAGCTGGTTTTAGTGCAAGCAGCTGAATTAGATGATTAGTTCTATGAGAATGATGCAAACTCTAAATACAAGAATCAAGCAGAAAGTGTTTGCATTAAGGATAAAATGACTTTCAACTATCAGAGTAGTAGAAAAAAGAGACCAACAAGGCAAATATTGCCATTTTTAAACTACTTTCCATGTTACATAACAGCTCTCTGAATACACAAACTATAATTTTCCGATCTTTTAGCCATCCAGCTAATAACAACCAGTTTGTTTTCCTAGTTTAAAATAAGCCATCATTTTCTGCTCCAATTAGAAACTCTGCATTAAACTTCCATTAACATGTTCTCCACTCGTTCTTCTCTCGCCAAATGTATCTAATAATGCATAGTCCAGACAAACAAAAGTGAAAATGCATGAGGTATTTTAGCCATTTTGGGCACAGAGATGTGCAACAGTTAAAAACATAATTTACAATGTCAGCAAATTAGAAACTTTATGTATTTGAATTAACAATAAATCCTTGTGCGGTTGCAGAATAGGGGGATAAGGAAAGAAGTAGAAAAGGCCAAGAAAATGGAAATTGAGATCCTGGTGCTAAGAGCATACATTTGCATATACATAATTAATTAAACAGGGGTTCACTGCTCTAGATGGATGACCGTCTGAGGGGAAGCCAGAGAGCTGTGGTGGAACAGTGCTAAAAAGGTTAAACAAAAGGGTGATTCTTATCTTACTGAAGGAAATAATCCCTGTAATTTAACTCGCCGACTCATCAGTGCTGATTCATAAACCCAAAACTGGCTTTGCAGAATTTACTTTTTTAAAATAAATAGCTAAAACCAAGGAAAGATTCACAAAAGACAGCCAACAAAAAAACAGCGACTGTGTTGGTAGGAAGTGCAGGTTCAGTCAGGGTAACAATGGATAATTCAACACAAACAAATTATCCACAGAGGTAGATGAGCACACTGTATTAATCCATTGTTCGTTCAGCTCTTTAAACTGACTCATATTTGAAAACAGAGATGTCATTCCAGCTGCTGCAAGGTAAGTGAGGCATTTTAAGAAAATACAAAGCAAAAAAGGTGCGAAAGTTGGTATTTAACAATTGCTTCAAAAACAAATGTCAAAACAAGAGAGATCGGATCTGAATGTGATGAGGCCACCATATTTCAAGAACTAACAGTTCCTCCAGATTTTTGGATAGTGATGGAAATTTTTTTGCAGAGATAAAACCTAGTGTTTGCAAAAACACCAAAGATGTTCAAACTGTAGTTTTTTGAAGATAAAAAAACACTACCAACGCTGCCAACTGCAACACCCAAAAAATAGGTAAAGATGACAATGAAGTTAAATATAACTCAAGAGCTTAGAAGTGCTAACTTATAAAGCTTTAAAATTCTTAAATTTGCTGTTTTTTATTCAGAAAAACAGATTTTTTTTCAGTGCTCTTGTTAATCACTGAAAAGCATTGGTTGAAAACAAAGGTCATTGTTTTCAAGGTTTGTCTTGAGATGCTTTGTACCATTATTGGCACTTTTGAACAATTTGTAACCATACAACCAAACAATGATTTGACTTCAACAGCCTAATACTAAGACTAAGCAACCATAAGAAAAACAAAAGGCAACTAAATGTTTCTTTTTACAGAAAATATGCACAGACCACAGTTATTGTTCACGACCATTAATATGCCAGTTCTGCAAGAGCATAGAAGATTATGGGATGATAAATTTGTTAAAAATGAAGCCGTTTTTTGCAATGACTCTTGGAGCTTTGTGGGTGGGGAAAAAAGCATAAGAAGTTCAATTATAACCCTCACCTTTGAACTCAACTGATGACACTAGAAAGGGCACACAGCCAGGAAAAAACAACTCCAACTAAAACACATAGGTGCAGCAGCGACACTGGATAAGAGGCAGTGACTCATGTATTGATCACATGTTAAAACTGGCTCACAAGTATGTCAGCAAAACCGTACCTTAGACCATCGCCGCTAAGTGATCATAATAAGACAATTGCAACAATAGCAGTTGTTTTTCTTAAATATCCAAGTATAAAATTGGCCTGCTTGGTACTGATTTACTCTTTCTGGTATGGTGTTTTCTTTACTACAGTCATGGCCAAATGTTTTGAGAATGATTCAAATGTTAATATTTACAAAGTCTACTACTTCAGTTTTTATAACGGCAATTTGCATATACTCCAGAATGTTATAAAGAGTGATCAGCGTAACAGCAATTAATTGCAAAGTCAATATTTGCCTAGAAAATGAACTTTATCCCCCAAAACACATTTCAACTTCATTGCAGCCCTGCCTTAAAAGGACCAGCTAACATTGTTTCAGTGATTGCTCCATTAACACAGGTGTAGGTGGTGATGAGGACAGGGCTGGAGATCAATCTGTCATGATTAAGTAAGAATGACACCACTGGACACTTTAAAAAGAGGCTGGTGCTTGGCATCATTGTTTCTCTTCTCTGAACCATGGTTACCTCGAAAGAAACACGTGTAGTCATCATTGCACTGCACAAAAATGGCCTAACAGGAGAGAAAATCGCAGCTAGAAAGATTGCACCTCAGTCAACAATCTATCGCATCATCAAGAACTTCAAGGAGAGAGGTTCCATTGTTGCCAAAAAGGCTCCAGGGCGCCCAAGAAAGACCAGTAAGCGCCAGGGCCGTCTCTTAAAAGTGTTTCAGCTGCGGGATCGGGCTACCAGCAGTGCAGAGCTTGCTCAGGAATGGCAGCAGGCAGGTGTGAGTGCATCTGCACGCACTGTGAGGCGGAGACTCTTGGAGCAAGGCCTGGTCTCAAGGAGGGCAGCAAAGAAGCCACTTCTCTCCAGGAAAAACATCAGGGACAGACTGATATTCTGCAAAAGGTACAGGGAGTGGACTGCTGAGGACTGGGGTAAAGTCATTTTCTCTGATGAATCCCCTTTCCGATTGTTTGGGACATCTGGAAAACAGCTTGTTCGGAGAAGACGAGGTGAGCGCTACCACCAGTCTTGTGTCATGCCAACTGTAAAGTATCCTGAAACCATTCATGTGTGGGGTTGCTTCTCAGCCAAGGGAGTCGGCTCTCTCACAGTCTTACCTAAAAACACAGCCATGAATAAAGAATGGTACCAGAATGTCCTCCGAGAGCAACTTCTCCCAACCGTCCAAGAGCAGTTTGGTGATGAACAATGCCTTTTCCAGCATGATGGAGCACCTTGCCATAAAGCAAAGGTGATATCTAACTGGCTCAGGGAACAAAACATAGAGATTTTGGGTCCATGGCCTGGAAACTCCCCTGATCTTAATCCCATTGAAAACTTGTGGTCAATCATCAAGAGATGGGTGGACAAACGAAAACCTAGGAATTCTGACAAAATGCAAGCATTGATTGTGCAAGAATGGACTGCTATCAGTCAGGATTTGGTCCAGAAATTGATTGAGAGCATACCAGGGAGAATTGCAGAGGTCCTGAAGAAGAGGGGTCAACACTGCAAATATTGACTTGCTGCATTAACTCATTCTAACTATCATTAAAAGCTTTTGTTACTCATAATATGATTGCAATTGTATTTCTGTATGTGAAGACAACATCTGACATACACACATGAAAACCAGAGGGCAGCAGATCATGTGAAAATATAATATTTGTGTCATTCTCAATACTTTTGGCCATGACTGTAGGTTGGATTTAAACCACTAACATGTAAACTCAGGTAGATCACACTGGATGGAAATTATGTCAGCTAAGTGCAGATAAATTAAGGTAAGGTTTTGTGCAATATCAGTGAAATTGGATAATAGCAGATTAAAACAACATCATCTATATTGGTTTCAGAAGCTAAATTTAAAAGGTATGATCAGAATTTGGCACATATGTAAAAGGTCAAGGTCGGGCCCTTAAGAATCAAATTAATATCCTCAATGAATATCCCTTTTTGATGAGCTTGCCTATCATTTTATGACTAGAGCATACCCATCTCATGATGGTTACTACAAATGTCACAAAACATCTAGTGTAGACTTGATGCAGTCATGTTGCAGATACTCCGTTACATCAAAACAAGAGTCCTGACCAGAAATACACATTGTTGAGGTTAGAAACTATCAGCCTAAGCCCTGGATCTGACTTGACCAGATGAAGCCACAGATTTTAGCACTTTATGAAATTGACTTCACTTGACAAGAAATATGGAAATGTATCATTGCTAGGTCTTGTTGAACAAGAGGGGAGTTTTAAGTCATAATAATGAGATGTGTTAGAGAAGTTATTTTCACATTTTCTTTGCATTAAAAACACAAAATAGAGCATCATTATTCTTCATCTGAACAGTGGCTTTCCCTGCCAGTTGTCTACAAAATTAGTTTCTGACCAAATAATACATGTACCTCTGTGGATGCTTCATGTAATAGCCGACACTAACCTCTGACTCTTCTTTTAAAAGAGGTAGACACAAAATGAGGAATCTTTTCTGAAATATTCGATGGGACTGTGCTGCCGTTGTTTTAGGAGAAAAGAAAAATTAAATATCAAGGTTCATGTGGAGCTCATGTTTTCTGTCATTGCTTCGGCCCTTCCATATCTCTTGTCTTTGCCATCTTGCTCAGCTGCACATCATCTAATAAGGCAGGAATGCTATAAAAATAACCCTAAACCCCCTCAGCCTGCCAAATTCTGACACCAGTCTAATTGAGATGCCATCATAAATTTTGAAGTCTGTGATTCTTTTATAGAGAGTATGGGAAGAGGCAAGCTAAATGGATGAGAGGGAGCTGGTTGCCAGTAATGTATGAAAAAGGGGAAAGAGGGGGCTGAGATGGCATGTGCGTGTGTGATGGGCTAGGCGTGTTGGAGGAAGGGTTTGGGGGGGGACAGACAGACAGACGGCAAACAGATTCAAAGACAGGCTGAGTGCACATCTCTTAACTCTGTGCATATTAATGCAGCACTGCAGAAATCCAGTCAGCCAGGCAGCAGCCAAGGTCAACAGAGATTACTAGGACCATGACTAAACATGCTGGCCAACGATTACAGAGAGCATCCTCCTCTCTTTTCCCCATCATCCTATCCATCCGCTTTATAAGGCCTTGATCCTCACCACCCCTCTCCCGCCCCGAGTCCATCCAAGTCCAGGCTCAGTCGCTAATAAAACAACATCCCCCCCTCTAAGTGATCAGCTAAAGTGGGAAGCGGGAGGAATACATGAATTTTTCATGCACAAAGCGTACAAAATATGGGAGGTTGTGATGATGTAACAAGACAGGGTTTCTTACCTCTCTTCACCTCCTCTATTTCTGCTTCCAGCAGAGTGGGAAGACTTGGTAAAAAGGAGGGGAGGAAAGTAAAGGGAGAAGAAGCAAGGGCGGGTGTCGACGGATTACTTCAGGACCAGCCGTAGGAGCTTAAGGCCACCCTTGAGTTCTTTTCATCACCTCCATTTGGCATGTTGCGTAGTTAATTGACTGTTTTAGGCCAACACATTGAATTAGCACTAACTGTGAGCATGCTAGCTGTATGTGTTTCATGTTAGGGTGAGACACATACTGCTATGTTCAAAACAATAATAGTGCATTAATAAGTTTGTACACCTCACCACATAGTTCTGACCTTCTCTACAACCTGGAGAATATCAGAAGACTTCACTTTCCTGTCTATTGATGAACTAACATTTAAGCCAGGGGTCTCAAACTCCAGGCCTTAAGGGCCACTGTCCTACAGATTTTAGATGTGCCACAGGTACAAACCACTGGAATGAAATGGTTTAATTACCTCCTCCTTGTGTAGATCAGTTCTCCAGAGCCTTAATGACCTAATTCAGGTGTGGTGCAGCAGAGGCACATCTAAAAGTTGCAGGGCACCGGCCCTCCAGGACTGGAGTTTGATGCCTGTGATTTAAGCCATAGTTTCTCAGAACTGCTCCTCATCCATGTTGGATTCTTGGTTTTTTTAAATGGGAAAAGAGGGAAAACAGCCAGAGGAAGAGATGCCTGACAGCGCAACGATGCACTTTGCAGAGAAATCCAAAATAATACATTGCTTGATAAACTGTTAAACTAATTTGTCAAGCAAATTTGTTTGACAAAGTCAACGATTTGGGTATTGTCTTTGTAAAATAGCTCCATCTTTATTGTATAGACAACATGCAAACAGATATCTTTATAAGCCTTTTTACTATAGGATTTACTAGATTAAAGCAATATTGTAGGGATCTCAAAGGCAATTCCACCATAATATTGCAGGAGAATACAATATTGTAGATGATTAATCCTATATCTGTAGATAGTAGCCATTTTTTACCCTACTTACATGCATACTTACTTCCACAAATATGCCAGTCACATAAGAAATGCCAATCTAAACCCTGGGCAAATGTACGATCACTGACCGCCTTAAAGATGGAGGATATGCATAAAACAGATAATTAAAGTCAACACGCATTTGATAAGTTTTAAATAAATTTCTGTTGATCCAGTACACTTTTCCTAAGATGTTCTTAGTTGTGTCTCACAGTCAGATTGTCAGATAGCTTCCAAAGCATCAGAGGATTCTCATTGTCAAATGGTTTTCATCAGAAGAAGGACTACATGAAGGTCCAAGGCATCAGATATACATCAGAGTGGAGCATAAAGTGGAGAAAATATACTGCAAAAGTGGCATTACTATAGTATATCTAGACAGGTTTGTACATATGCAAGCATATTTTATTTTACTTTTTAATTTAATATCAGTTATAGTCTGACAGTGAAGATAAGTTTGTAGAATTTGTAACACAAAATATAATATTTTAACAGTCATTGTGTTGTCTTTGTATCTTCTTGATGCACATACACTATTTTAAACATGGATAGTCTGTTTAAAACAACCATTACCTTACAAACATGATTATCCATAAGACGGTCCCAACTAGAAGAGTTACAAAAAAGCTAGATTTGCATTTACATACATATAAAAAGAAACAAGTTTGTTCAGACTTTTTGAACACATGGCTCCTTCTGGATTACAAAGTTTCCTGCTGAATCTGGATATATGACTCCAAACGTAATGACTACTCCACAATCGATGCTACACTTGATGATCTTCTAATGAAGGCAGTAAACATGCAGATTAGAGACTGTCAGGAGGCTTTCGAAACCCAATCTCCCCTCCCACTTCATCGCCGATCCACTATTTTACAAACAATCAGGAATATTAGATCCTGAGATAAATGGCCCTATTACCTAAAGGAGTCAGAAAACTCGTTTTTGGCTCATCCGTCTTGTTAATAGCATGCAGAAAACAACAGAAAACCATGGCAAACCTACCGCCATCGCAGGAGATCTGTTAACTAAAACTCTGCTGGCTCAGATCTTTTACACAACAGTAAATCTCATTTTCTGTTTTCCACAGGTTTAACGCCTGATGCAGTTTCTCGTGAACGTCCATAAGTGTAACACCTTAATAACTGTTCAGGTTATTTGAGCAAGAGTAAATGATGAAGTATACTTGGAATAAGTATGTAAAATACTAAACAATTCCTACTTTTCTCAACAACAACAACAAAAAAAAAAACTTTTTCACAAGGGTGTGGTAATTATAATGAGGTCCTGGGGTACATTTCAATTTAATTTCTTATCCTATGAACCCTGTAAACAGCTTCTCAAATCAACAGATCGACAAGTCAAGCCTGCGGTAATGACTCCTCTTTTTTATTAGAATTAATCTGCCCCGCAGAATGTTCCAGGAGATAATTAACTACTGCTTTCATCCTCATTTTTACTGGCATGTTCATTAACGGAATTCCTGCATCCGGTAAGAAAAGACATCTAATGTTTCGGTTAATGAAAATAAATAAATTACTTGGACCAGAGGTAATCAAGTCGAGGCCAGGCTGCGGCAGGGTGACAGGTATCACGGCAAGCCGAGTAAGCTTCATTAGCTGGAACAGGGCAATCATGTTGGGATCATGCGGGCGGCACGAACATAATGATCATTATAATGTTAGCTGGCAAATAATAAAGTAAACAAGTCGCTAATACCAGGCTATCAGCAACGTATCAAATCTTCCCATTATTTCTTGCACATTTGAATGTAGAATGATCATAATAAAACAATTTTAGCACCATTATTTGCCAATGTATGCAAATAATGCAGACCCTAGCATAAAAAAGGGATATTTGCATATGCAAATGATAGAAAATACAACAGTAAACACTCAGATTTTTACGCTGACAAACATTGGCATTTTGTGTTATATCTTTAAAACAAAGAGACTAAAACTGTCAGCATACATCAAATAAAATAACTTATATTTATACATCGATACAAAGATCGGTAGGCATCTTGTGGTAAAGTGCCTTGCCCAAGGGCATAAGTACATGTGGTGGCAGAAAGAAGCAAGAATTGAGCCTATAACCTTTTTCAGCATCAGTTTGTTATTAAAAAATTAAGCCTAAATTTCACAACCATGTACTATTGCTGACAATTTCTGACACTGGAGGCCACCAATACTGTAAACCATTTCAGTAAATCGTCAGATGTAATATTTTCTTTAGTTGCTTGCACGCATCCAGAAACGGATGCATTCAAGTGTGATGAAAACTGTGCCATGTTTTGCCGTAAGTATGCTCTTCTTTTCCTTAGGGATGTCATTCCTCTGTTAAACTGATACAATACATTCCCAAATAGCTTGACTTTGGTTTTCACTCCACACCCCTCCATACTTCCACCCCACCACAAACGCAACATTATTCCTGAGAGACAGTGTTTTCTCTGTGCTTTGCTTCTCTTCTCTCAGTAGCAGTGTAGCATACAAAATGGGCAGTGACAAACCAAATATTTCTTTCTTTATTTTCCACACCCCTGAAGATATTACACTTTTAGACCTTCTGATTACCCTCAGGATCAATTCAGAGCATTTTACCATAATTACAGATTGCCTTCTGGTCTTTTGATTTATGCTTTTAAGACTGAATTAATTTTCCTCACCACTGTGCAAAAGAAATGTAAATAAATTGCTTCCAATTTATGCTTTAAAGTAGGTTAGATAAATTGTTGTTGCCCCATTTGCGGTTGGTCTGGCCAGTTACATGGCAATTGGAAATTTAAAAAACAAAATGCCCCATCGGAAAGCAGCAATTTTCTAATTCCTATCTGTTATGACCATGCTGAGGTGAAAATGTTGGCAGCTTTTCAAGTCCCACAGTTAAAGTAATGATATAAATAATTTAAAAAAATACACACAAAGGCTGCCATTTGCAGTTTGTAATGCCAAGCGGTGAGAATAGAGAATATTTGTTGTGCTTTGCATTGGAGTGTGTAGAACCATGTTAATTGTTAATATAAGTCATGTAAAGACAGATGCCAACTAATCAATCATATTTTAATAGTAAGGCTCAGACTCATATCACAACACCATCTAACCTACACACATGGTATTTCACCCTTCCTCCACATTATTAATTGATTGTTCAAAGCAGAAACGCTAAAAGCTCCTGAGCAGTCACAATAAATAAACGATTGATTAAAGAATTGAACACAACTAAGAGTAAATCAGAGCTTTTCCCCCTCAAACACTAGGTAGATTTTACTGTAGAAATTGTCTAATACAGTGCAATTTATGTGTACAAAATGTTAAAGGGCACAAAAAATGTTTTACAGCCAGAACACCTAAATACCTACTCTACGAAACAAATCACGACTGACCTTTTTATCTGGTTTTTAAAGTGGATGAGTAATTTTACAACCCCTTTTCTCTCAAACAAAAGAGCCTCAATTCACACCTACAAAACTCTTGTTTTCTGAAGAATAAAGAGCTTGCAAGCAGGGAAGTGTTGAAAGGACTTCATCAGATAAGAAAATGCTTCCTTTTAATGATAATTAGCTGCTTTTCTCCAGGTCTGAGACAACTGAACCACATGAAGGACATGTGTAGCATTAGCTTTAAAAAACTTTTAAGGAACAAATAATGCATTGAAAAAGCCAAATGTACACAGACTGGTTGAGTCTGGGGGATGAGGCATATTATGTCATGTTAAGATTTAGACTTCTACTTTAATGAAGTAAATGATGTATGACTGTGCACATAATGCTGGTCAGAACTGAAGCAAAAATTGCAACATAAATCTGAATTCTTCCAGGACTGTAGTGATTTGCTGTTTGCAGTTTGGTTCTACTTGCACAATTAACTCTTTACATCAAAATGGATGATTTTGAACTGCGATTAATGGATTATGTACACAAAGATAGATTTATAGCAGGAATAACCAGACTTTGACCCCATGACTGCAATCCAAAAATAATACAAATTGTGACACGTTACATCAGGGGATTGATGCCGATGGAGACTAATGATGGCAAAAATATTTCAGACAAATTAAAACATTATTACAATAAAAAATGTTAGGTGCAACACAATCTGTCTTTTTTAATAAGCACATCTTCAGATTTCTCTTTTATTTAATTGTAAATAGGAACCACATCCTGTTAAATTTCATGAAAACCTGAATTTGTCAAAATTGACTTTGGGAGTCAGAGGTTTACAAAAGCTGGTAATTGGAAATCACATGTTAATGTAGACTATCTTTAAGCAGCAATAATCAGCATTTGTTGATTAATTCAAGAGTAGCAAAAGGTTATTAATATTAATAGAGCTCGCTCTATGGAAATTTATGAGGGGAACTAATTATACACCACCAAAAGACACCAATATTATACATAACAGTAGATGATTTTATATATAAACCGCCTCAGTAGCATATAAGAAGAGGGAACATCATTAGAACATATTTGGTTTGAACTTCTATGATTACTGTAAAACAGATGTGGTCATTGGAAATTTGTTGCAACAATAGCATTCAGGGAAATGGTAGACCATCTATGAGACAGTCTCAAGGTAAAATGCAGTGTTTGTGGTTTCACTGTAATGCACATGAGAGCAGGCATCAAATGCACTCTCCGATTATCCCTGAAGGAGATTATTCTGGCATCAAATTGAGGCATAAAAAGAAATGGCTAATCAAAAGTAATTTTATGTAGCAAACAGTTCAACGAAATTCCTTAAAAGGTAACTTATTCATTCTTTCTTTTAATGCAAATCTTAATCTGAACAGTCCTAAAATCATAAAACCACAATTAATCAACTTAACATATATCTTAGAATATTCTTGTAACAATCACAGAGATTTTACATGAACAAGATGTTTGTTTGTTGTTTCTTTTATCTGCTTGTGCAACCAAAGAACTTGACATTCAGTATGGTCTGCTTCCTGGTAGATTGCTTTTCATACAAAGGCGCTCAAGGATGCCAGTTTATCCGCTTCTGTGTCATACCCAACCTCACTCCCGTTCATTCAGTCCCACTCCTCTTTTCACTCCCCTTTGCGTACCATCCCTATCTCCTTGCTGGAGCTGTAAACCGTATTTGCATATCAGTCGCAGAGGAGCCATTTCTCTGGTGGCAATGGTTGTCGCCCTAGAGTATTCTTGTCTGGCATCACAACACAACTCCAAGATCAGAGCACTGAGCAGTATGCCTGTTAATGGGAAGATCTCCCCCCACAGGCTCCTTTACCACATACATTTTCCCTTACTTTCATTTAATCCCCTCTCTCCGCTTCCTCTTTTTCCTTCTCTCACTCAGACTTCTTCCTTTTGCAATCCTCTCCCTCGTTAATCCTTACCCTTCTCTAGTGCTCTCCATCTACTCTAACTTTTTTTCCCCTCGTAATCTCGTGTGCTTGTTTTGAACGCACCAGAACCAGGACATGGGTCTCTGGGGGTGCCGAGGCTTCTTATGTAACATAATAAAAAATTCACACTTTGCATGTTCTTATTATGGAGAGAAGTAGAAGAAGAAGAAGAAAGGGGGGATGCGAGATGTGGTTGTTGGAGGCTGTAACTACAAATTAAAAATAATTTGCATCATGAGGTAAAGAAAGAAATATTAGGATAATAAAGTAACAAAGCAGCTTTCTTTGGCCATTTTGATCGCAGAGACTCCTGATTTATTTTCTGTTACATCTGCATAAAAGTTTCTGCATTTTTTTCTGTGCAAACTCATTTCTTGCACATATTAGTCCTCAGATGGAAGTTTCCCCATGAGACAAAAACAATACAATTAGCATTAAATCGGTGCCTGTCAAGCCATGACCCTATTTCCACATCATCAATCATCAAAGCAGAGCTATTGTGGAAGCAGGAAAGGATTCGGCTGCCTAATGATGCACCGCTTACAATTTTTCCCCCTTATCTACAGATATAAAAGACATTTCAAACAAATATCAGACAAAATCACAAACCGTCCTATTCTCTCCACGGTTGGGCCGGATTTGCGCCAACATTCAACTCACTGGTCGTTTTCTCTTACTTTCTCATGTTTTCCTGGTGCAGGCACATATTGCAGCTGATTTAAAACCCATAAAAGCCTGTTTACCACTGCTATTCACAGATCATCTGCAGAGCATGAATTATTAATTCAACCAGAGCATCTTCTTCCTCTTCTTTTCTCGCTGTTTAAAACACTCTTCCGTAATGTCATGCAGAGGCGTTAGTCATTACTCAACTATCTGCAAAGCAGTGAAGGCCTAAGTAAGAAATGTAGAATATTATTTACTCTATCCAAATCAGTTTATCCAAATTAATATATGTGGAACTAAGTGAAATAAAGCAGAAAAAGACAAACAAAATCCCTTAAGTTTAGCCAACAGTACTTTTATACTTATTTTGTTGCTTAGTGTCTATTAAAGTCTGTCTTTTTCTCCCCTTGCATTTGCAACACAGTGGAGCAGTGTTAATTAGGAATTATCAGAAATTAATTAAGATTTAAATAAGTCCCAAGGTGAAGAACTTGCTTATTACAGTACCATGTAAATCTCCTATAATCCGCTATAACACAGCACCAGCCAAACACTGCAAATATTAAGATGCACAGCAACACTCACTGGTCACTCACATTAGCTGCCATCTAATAGCTGCAGTGGATTTGCACATGGGATGACATGAGCATGAGATGTACTTTGCACAAGTGTTAGTGAAAGTAAACTTTTTCCACATTTGGTTATTCCACAAATGCAATATTCAATGAAACAAAGTTGAAAATATATTATTGTAAATGCAGAAGTTTCTCTCAGCTCTTTTACATCCAATGTTTGTTTTTTTTATTATTATTTTGTTGGTTATTAAAATGTGCTTAGTCTGTTCCTAGCAACAACAAACGACAACCTTCTTTAACAATCTTGCTGTATTTAGAATTAATTAGTGCGTGTGTCCAAATCTGTTTTGGAGTAAAATGTCACTCTATTTATTAAATAAAAAGGGGAAAAAACATGTTTGAAAACAAAACAAAAACAAAAAAAACTTATACCTAACCTTTTTCACCTTAAAATATACATTTTAAAGGGAAATAGTGTCCATTTGCAAAGTCCAATTCACTAGAAGGTCAAATGTTTACCTTTCTTGAACTACGATCAAGGGTGAGAGATATTAGTGAAAATATTAGTTTTCCCTCCAAAACACTTGGAACTGTGGCTACACACATACAATACAACGTATTGACTCAAAGGGGTGAACAAAAACGTGCACCACATTTTTTAGTCAAAGCCTTCAAAAGGGTTATGAATACTTTTGCAAGGCAGAACTTTTGCACAGGATCAGTGAAGTGTAAAATAATGAGTTATAGGAATTAAACAGTAAGCGTGAAGAGAAGCAGTTGAGGATGTAGTATCATCTGTTAATGAACAGGTGAGGAGAACAGTGGAGGCGTCGGATTACACAGCGTCACGCGGCGCCACAAATCCCACATCAGTCATCCATCCTGTGCTCTGTGGCTTCTTTGGCTAATGGACAAATGCCAGTGACACGATTTCTTGTTGTTGTAAAGCTCGTATAATTTGCAGCTACTCCTATCTGGCTGTTTCAGGAAGTTAAAAAAAAAAAAAAAGAAAGGAGAAAAAGGCACAGACTGATGATGTCACCGAAGCGTGCTTTTTAACTACACAAAAGCATGCTGGGCATCACGTCAGGGGCTTTCCTTCTGAGATGGGTTCAACGTTACTTAAGGGTGAGGAAAGCAACTCAAGGTTAATCAGTACATGAGGAAATGTGCTGCCTACCTTGTAAAGGAGGGGGGCCTAATTTGCCTTTTTTTTCCCTCTTCCCTGACTGGTGGAGCATTATGTGGTAGACAACCAGCGGAGCAGTGTGACAGTTTACATCCAACATCTCTGTCTCACCCATCATGCATCTCTGGGGCACAGGCCAAGTCCCATGGAGATCTGGATGCCCGACATGAAGTCGACAGCAGCTCAGGCTCCAATCCCACAACAGAGTCATCTTTCACAGATGCTGCGGCACACTGACACAGCAGTATCCCCTGTAATAAATGGGAAATGAGAGCGCAGGGCTCTAGCTGGCTGGCCTCTAAAAAACTTTTAGCATCAAAGTCACTTGTATCTTTTGTCAATGTTCTTGTCTTTTATTTGTACAGTTTCTGGTGGAGTATCTTTTTTTTTTTTTTTACATTAACAAAAAGCAACAGGAGTAGCTTGTCTGATATTTCTATGATGTTTGGGAACTTTATACCTCTTGAATTAAGTCAATTTGATTTAGATTTTATGTGACAAATGAAGACAAAGTAATGAATAATTTGTAAATTGCAACTCATAAGATGACATCTGAAAGCAACTGTTTAAATGGGTTGAATATAAATGCTTAATTTTCCTTCCAATTCACTAATATGCATAATTTGTGTTGCTCCATCATATAAAATGTAGATAAAAAAAACTGAAATTTGAGGTGTAAATGTGACAAATTTTGAAAAATTTTAAGTGGGTACAAATACTTTAAAGAAGGCACTCTAAAATATTCGCAGAAAAGTGATTCTATTGAATGATGCGTACTTTTCTTGGATGGCATGCTCACGTCTCTAATTATTTGGAACTGTGGCTACAGCATAATCTGATTTTACAACCTATAAAACCACCTACCAATTCATTAGTCTTGCATTGCTTCAAAGCTCTAATTCTTCTAGCTGGATTACCAGCAGTAATTAGAACAGCATTAATACCAAAGCATCATGTGGTGCTGTTTTTGTCTATGACACATTTGACCTTCTGGATGCTGTTTTGGGAAAAACGATGAGCCACATAGCTTTGCAATGATACCAAAGCGAAACAAACAGGAAGTTGTGTAACTGCAGCATAGCATGCCTTCCAAACTGAGCAGATTTTCTGCATTCTAACCTACTGCTCTGACCCCCCTAAGCCAATAAGGCTTTCATTATGTGGAGGAAGCGTTCTGTGAGACTGGGGAATACCAGACTAAGGAATGTTAAGCCCGCTGCTAAAATGGCTGAAAGATTTTTTTATTTTTTTCTTCCTCTTTTTCCTTCCCTCGGTGCTGTTTTAGGAAGCAATCTAGTGGTTGCAAATTTGCATTTCTTTGTTGGAGAGACTCATTAATTTGAAATGATTGTGAAAACTGTGCCATTTGTTCCACTCTTGTGAGTTTTAATGCACCCAAGAGGCAGGGATTTTGCACAAGGGAGCAATCATCAGAAACCAAACTAACTCTTGGCTTCTTATCACAGATGTAAGTGCATCATGGAGGATGTAGACAGATACATGGTATAGTTAGGTGAAAGTATACATATAATTTCTAATATTTTGATACGTATTACATAAACTAAGATTATTCAGCTTCATTGTGACCCATTCATGTTATTTTATTCCTACTTTAAAAACAGGATAAATTTGTCATTCGTCTAAACCTACAAAACGAAAGTATAAACGTGTATCTGCAGAATATTTTGGTTAAAACATGCTTGTTTTTCATCCAGTGAAATAACTTTTACAGAAAAATATATGCACCTCTGTGGCTAACTTACACTAAGTGAGTTAGCCACAGAGGTGCAGATGACAGCATTAAATAAAAGTTAACTTGGAAGCTGCTGTCGACTTCTTTTACTCTGGACAAATGTTATAGCATACTGTGTGTTGCCATCACTACTAGTCATTAACAAATATGCTATGTGAAAAACAAATTTTAAACTCAATTCAAACAGAAGTTCCTTTTTCCAATGAGAAATAAAATCCATGTTATTGAAACTATCGGTTTATTTAAGGAGTTGCTAAAGATAGGTTGTCAGGGATGTAAAAAAACAGGATATAACTTCGCAATGAGATCATATGCTGTAGATGGAGGTTTATGGAAATGAACATCAACATATATGCAGGTGAAAACAGAAAGCAGAAAATCTGTAGTCTTTCCGTTCGCACTACAACTAGTGAAAATGCTCTACTCCAACCCTACTCTTAACACTACAATGAAGCTGACAATAAGATCCTGGCATTATTATCATGGGAGTTTGATAGATGATAAAAATAAATAGCTCTTTGACAACATAATATACAGCAGGCATGTAGAAAATATAGCTGCAGAGCTTTGAATTTCAGCAACCATTTAATCTTAGGTGTCATCAAAGAAAAGCCAGGGACCGAAGAGCCCACACACCACCTTTATCAAAGCAATTTACTCACAATCCTACCTGGGCTGAAAATAGACCAGTAAAGCACATTTTGCTGCTTAACTACACAAAACCGAATATTCAGCATATCAGCTTTTGATACGAGTGGCAAGTTATCAAATTACCTCGGCACTCTCACTGTATTTTGGGTCTCCTAATACAATACAGCCAGGTAAATTGATTAATTTGACCATTTATATTTTACTCTTGGGAAGCAAAAGTCATTTATTCACACTGCATAGAAGCAACCCAATCTCTCAGAATACAGCAGATGGTTTTATGCGAAAAAAAATGTTTTGCTTTTAGAAACATCGCCTGATTCTTCATTACAAAAGATGGACACTGTCTATATATAAGCACCCATTTAGCTCACTCACCCAGGGAGAAAGTACAGTGTTCTCAGCTCAGATTATTTGAAATTTATGGTGTTTTCAACATGAAACCAAATCTTAAGACTGGCATGACCTGGATCATTAAGGATGTTCAGTGACAGTATTTGGTTGAGTCCCAGTCTGCACAATTAAATTACACTTCAAATTTGACCTACAGGCTAAGCAGAGCTGCACAACTAGTTTTTATCACAACTAAAACTGTCACTCACAGAGAAATTAATATGTTACTTCTTAATTTCTTTATATTATGTGTAAGTCATTATCATTCTGTAGGATCGTTAATAAAAGTTCTACTAGTTGTTAGGTTATGCACACAGAGCTTCACACAAGCTTAATATAATGTTTATTTAAAACCCTAAGCATTAATAAAGCACTTTCAACAGGATATTGCCTCTGCCACTTCTCTTATTATTCTCAGGTTATTAGCTATAGGTTACGCAATCAGTATATTCAGTCTAACATTTTATCCGGAGCAGTCAAGGAGTTACAATAGGTGTTTATATGGAAGTAGTACAGAAAATTATTTTTAAGACCAAATTATTCTAACCAGGAGAGAACAACATGCATAAAGAGAATTACACACTATGGGAAATATTGTATGAAGTGCAAAAAGTACCACAGTTTAACAAATCATGACTATTTGTGAAATACAATTTCAAATAAATAAATAAAAATAATTATTTCATCCATGATCATGAAGATGAATTGTAGGTGTAAAATTAGTTATCAGAGTTTTAACATTTTGTTAATTCCCAGAATTATCTTCATCTTCATAGAATATTGATATTTTTATGAAGTTTTATAGATTGGTTATATGCAGTCATTATTGTTTGAAATAGAGGATGATTCTTTGTTAATTTGCCGTGAAATATATGAGCATAGAAATATATTTTTCCAAATGTAGACACAGTCACCATAATATTTTGAAATTTTTATGATAATTTATACAATGTGTAGTTATTTTTAAAATTTGGCTCTACATTGGAAATCTTGAAATGAGTATTTATGGTTTAAGATCCTTTTTTTGTTTGGTTTGGTATTCCTATTCACTGGAGTTTGAGTAGGAATTCAGCACTCATGTTAACTGATGATAATTTAAGCAAAGGTTGAACTTTGAAAAATGTAGGAACTGCCTGGGTTAAAAGAACCCAACATTTGCAGATTAAAATTAGTTTTAGCTATAGAAACTCAGTGTCGTTAAGTGAACAAAACGGCTTGGTCCAGAGATTCACCTTCCAGGGATGCTGCCTGCTGTGTTTGAAGGTAAAAGAGGCATCCATGTGTGAAACTGAAGGCTACTGCAGTGAATTTAAAACTCAATATCAAAATATAGAGAAATAAAACATGTATCTAAACCTCAACAGGACACATTGAAAAGATAAGACAACATTTGCACTACTGAGGGGGAAAATGCTGATTCAATAAATTTCTCATGAATTGTTTTCTGCCAACTCTGCAGGTGTGTGAAAGATTCCTCTCTCTTTCTGGGCCATTTAAATGAATCAGTGTCATGCATGGCTGACGCCATCAAGACTCGATGAATACTTTTGCGCATGATAAGCAAAGGTAGGGAAGAGGTACCGGTGAATCCATTAGCTCTGCTATGTTTCACTGACTACATTGTTTTATTCAGTTTCCTGGCAGCAGGGGATTCCTCTACACACAGAAGAATGAAGGTGGTGAAAGGCAGGATAACGGACCACTCAGAGCTTTGAAAGGGGGAGCAAACAGCACAGTAGGAAGATGGCTGCTTGTTGCAGTATAGTGACAGGGAGTGGGCTTATTTATCGAGAGAGGTTGGGGTCTTGAGAACTGGCAAGCATGCAACAGTTCACTGAGGATGATTTTTATCTCTATGATCCAGTTTTGCAGCCTTGCACTAACAAAAGCACACAGAAGTGACACATCCGAAGAAATGTAAACAAAAAAAATCTGCAAAAACTTGTTGCACAACCTTAAACTAATTCTTTTTTCTGTCTGATTTAGTTCTGGCGTCTGACTAAGGTAAAACAAAAATGTAAATTTCCGCGTAAGGAAGTCATTGTTTTGTTGATGCCTCTTCAGCTTTCTAGCAGATACCTGAAGGTATTGGGTCGATTCTGATCCTTATACTTAGAACTGTAACTTTATCCACCTTGACTAAATCTCAACTCCCATCCAACAAAGAACATTGCCAAACCAGGATGCTGCCACCTCCAGGTCTCACCATAGGAATGCTGTGCTCTCTGTTTTAGAGTCAAATAAGCCATTTAAAATTACAAATGTTTGGTGAAAAAACAATTTCAACAAATCACATATAGAATATTCCTAGAATGACGTGTTAAAGCCTTTATTTCTGTTTATATGTCATAATTTCCTGCTTCCAGATAATGAAAACAAAATATTTAAGACTATATTATTAAATGAGATTAGGAATATATTTTCTAACAAAAATATCAACTTAATGGGAAGTATGTTTAATACCCGCTTAAAGGTTGTGTCTTTCAAAAGGTACTTTTAACCTGACAAGGAAGTCTCATCACAACACACATTCTGATTGAATATTCAGTTTAATTAGATTCAAAAATAGTTTATATATCCCAAAGGGAAATTCATCGTTGTCATAACCCCTGTAATCCAAATATCTCTGGTAGGTGATGTTGTATAAAGGAAGAACATTGTCTGAAAAATCCTCTGGCTAAAGACTGTTGCTGTACGATAGTTTGTCATGACAGTTCAATATCTTGGCAGCACAGACAATATTCCACAGTAACATCCTGGATGATACCATCAGTTGTTGGTAAGCATTACTAATCCACCGAATTTGCTTTTGCCACTCCTCTTTAAATTTCTTTCTGCCCGTATGATTAGAAAGCCAGGCAGATAGACAGAGCAGGTAAATTGGTGATATGATTTTTGCCCATTATGATTGATAGAAGATACGGTATGAAACACCTCGATTTCTCTCCGCTCTTTGCCCTTTTCAACTCCTCTGGGCTTTGGGGTTTTAATACAGGTATTATTTGAGCTTTTCAGATGCTAATCAGCTGCTCCCAGCTGTAAAAGCAATACCTTGCTGCCATGATTATGCATCATAGCAACTGTTCAAACGTAAAAATTAAGAAAAACTTTCCAGCCGCACAGCATCCACAGCCAGAGGTAATAATTTTCAAAAAAAACCAACACCTCAAAAAATAAATAAATAAAATAAAAAGTCTAGGAAAAGAACAAATCAGAACTAAGGTAACATGGCTACTCTGACAAGCTGACACCATGACTGGCACAGTTCTACAGAATATTATATATATATATATATATATATATATATATATATATATATATATAATTCCAACATTATCTTGCAAAGTATGGTATATTTTGATTTAAAAACTAAAGTTACGTGTCCTCACCACTTCAAGGCAGATGTGTCCAGCAACCATCTTTTACCATTAAGGTAAATTTGGTTTATTTTTAGGATCACCCCCACAATGACGACAATGTGGGGGTGTAAGAATACTCAGAAACGTTTAATATTATCCTACAATCAACCTCAAAAGGTGACATTTCTGGCATCATTTTAAGAAATGTGCATCGAGATACCAATCACATTCTTCCCATTTATCCCCCCCAACCGGAAATATGATCATTAAAACAAGAAGCTGCTACGAAAACGAAAAATTAATACACTGGTACAGGTTTGATCATGCAACATGCTGAGCTGAGTTTTAATGAGTGCTCTTGACATTTAATGTTCAACCGGAAGGCTGATTGTCCGTCTTGCATCCGTGTGTGTCTCTATTACGGTTATTGCCCAGGTTTAATGACGGCAACATGGGATAGAGTACATTAGTGGAGAGTTGAGCGCTTCAAAATGTCAGGCTTATCAGAGAAGAAAGAGTGTGGTTGATAAATATCAGATACAAATTCCAAAAGGCTAATGAGAAATATTCAAATTAACAGTTTTCCCAAAAAAAGAAAGAATGAAAGTTGTAATGATTCATTGCAGCCGTTGATATTGGAGACATTTGATGAAATGAAATTTTCTTTGACAAGCAGCACAAGGACAAGTGCTGTGTAGTCCATCATTTGAACAGCGTTCTCTCCTGGGCTTGCTAATCTGTCGAGCCATTTACCGCGGACAGATGAAACAAAATTAAAACTTGATGAAAACAAACAAGGGAGAAGTGAGAGTGGTGCAGCTGGGAAAAAAAAGGTCGGCCGGGATGATGAACTCTTTAGGTCAGGCAGCATCAAACTGAGCATTGATCACCCCCTCTGCATGGATGCATCTAATCAAGCTGGTGTCTCTGTCTAATAAACCTACAGCCCTACGCATGCTGATGACATCTCCGCCTCTCTGCAGCTCCAAGCACACACAACATGCACGCCAGAGTCCATTTTTAAATGCAGCCAGCAATCTGACACACTACAGCTTTTATTGCTGAAGACAGCAGCTACAGGATGGGTGTCGTAGTCCTAAATGGGCCCCACGTACTGAAATGGGAAAACTGTGGGTCCTAAATGAGGCATTACTAAAAGAATTTGGATTCCTCCCACTGCACTCAGTGAAGCTGGAAAATAATATTTTATTTAGGGTTTAATTGCAGCTTCTGGCCCTCAATACCACATTAGACAAACTATAATGAAACCTAATATGATCAGAATGGTTACTGTCTTCGCCATGCCTCTTTGAGTGAGCATTTAGCAAAGACTTGTCTTTTTCTTCTTGATGAAAAAAAAAATAGACCTAAACCATCAGATGTTGACATGAAATAGCTTCATGTAGCTCAATGTGTTTTCTGGTTTACAGTTTAACAAAGATTATGTCAGAGAAAAAGCTTTACTAATTCTCTGTCCAAACGTCTTATGGTATTTCACTAATTTCTAAGACTTTCAAGAAGAAATGTTTTAAGGCTCCGAATAAAGTCTTTGGTGTGATTAAAATTAGGGAAAATGCCACCATAAAATTGCAATCTCCTGATCTTTGAACCACTTCTCTTTGCCTTGTGTCAGAAAATCACTGTTCATTATCATCTTTGATGATGTCTTGATACCATTCTTTAGTCATGGCATTGTTTTAAGGAAGACTCCGTTGGCTAGATCCAACCCCACACTTGGGGTCTTGAATCTATCCAACAGTTTTCTTTGGGGCAAAACATTTCTCTGCTTGAAGTTTTCACAAGCAGCAACATTCCCACCTCTGAAGTCCTATTCATACAAAGCAATAATACAAAAAAGTGTTTTCTTGGAATTAAGCATAGCTGGAAAATAATTGTTTTAAGCACAACAACCTTTTGAAGCAACCAGTCCAGAAATGGCTTAAATTGCTCTAGCAGGGGAAGGAACCAAGTGACTTTCTCTACTCATTATAGCTTGTCGTGCTGTGAAACTTTCACAGCAGGATCTGTTAAGGGCCTGGTGACCGCTTGCTTCCTGTCCAGCCACACTTGTGAGAAATTAATCATAAGAGCAGCCTTTCACTTCAACCTTTGTTAGAGTGGAAAGCCTGCGAACAAAAAGGCCAAGCCCACCCAGCATCCTGAAGGAGCGACCAGGCTCTAGACAAAAAAAATAAAGGATCTAGAGTTTGTAAAAAGGTCAGCTCTACAAGAGGAAGATGAAAAGAAAGGCTGTTGTGACATCACTCTTTATAAAGTCAGCCTTATCCGTTTTATTCATAAAGGAGGAGATAACAATGCAGAGAAATGAGACCGCCCGTTCAGCGGTTGTCAAGAGGAGGGAGACATGCGGCAAACGACATGACGCGCTTCCAAAGGCAAGCTGGCAAAGGCAACAAATCCACCCACATCTTTATCTGTGATCAAAGGAAAGATTTATGATTCGCTGCATTTGCAATCAACTCTCCTTCCCCCTTCCTCCCTGCCTTCCCGCACATTATCTCCGAGTTAAGGCTATCAGGGCGAATTTGCCAGCCGACACATTTGACCCTCCTCCAACGCGTGGAGGAAATTTCCCAAGAGTGACACTTTCATCAGGCCACTTACTGTCTTGACCTTCTGCAACTTCTGCCCTCTGAGTGTCATAAACACAGCTAATGTGGCACTCCGGCTATATGTCTCACTTTGTGCTTTGGACTGGCAGCAGGCTGGGTGAAAGCAATTTATAAACCGGGTGAATTCATAGAAAAACAGAGTTGCCAGATGACATTCCTGATTTCTTCATGTAAAATACAGTTAAACCTATTTTAATTCTTAAATGAATGAAGCTCTGCTGCCTTTACCTTGATCTAATGCTTCTCGTTTTCAGAACACACCGTCACCTAATTAAGATCAAGATGTTTGATGAGGTTTATCGGAGGGGGTTCCTTCTCCCAACCAGATGCACCAGATGGTTTGATACACGCAGGCATCTGCTTCACTATCCATGTAAAGGGGCCTAAACCCACTCTAAAATACATTCCTGGTGACTGAATTCATTATCTACCTTTCGCAGGTGATTATGAATAGACTTTAAACATTAAATTGACGAAATGGTGCTAATGGAGTAGGTTGGTGATTCGACTTTTAGACAAAACAGCCAAGAGTAAGAAAGGTTAGACAAAGACGGACAAAAACACAAACCAGCATTGAAATTGACTATCCAGTGCAAAGTTTAAAGATTCTATAATAAAGTTTAAAAATAATATTTCAAGAAAACAGTTTGTATCAGTTGGGATATTTTTCTAATTCATAAGGGCACAACAGGCTATCTCACTAATATTTAATTAAATGCCATTTAGAAAACTGCACCTTTATCTACATACTTTTTGTATTGATGAACAAACCTCTAGTGTAATTCTGGAAGGATATAGAGTTCACATAAACTGGTTGGGTTGGCATTTTTAATGAGTTTGCAACCTTTTCATATGTGTTTGGCAATTTTTTTGTTGAAATGCCCATTTGACTCAAACTGTCAACCATAGTGGTGGCTGCTGGGAATAGGTGGAATATTTTCTTTACATTTTATCACAACCTAGAATGAAGACAATTTTCTGCATAATGATTGGTTGGGTGCAGCAGAAGGAGTCGTGATTCATGCAAGAACCACTTTTATGTCTTAGTGGTGCCAATGATACTTATAGCTAAATAACAGCAAGTTAAACTTGTTGTTTACATCCTTGCAAGATAATTCCACTTATGGTCATAATTTGGCAAACCACTTTTTTTATTTTGTGATTAAATACTTTTCCTTCCAGCATTTTTAATCAAACTGCAGTATCAGGTTGAACTACTTTTTAGTCAACATTTTGTTCTGTTCAAAATGACACAAAAAGACACATAACTATCTGCCAGGATTAACCAACAGCATATAATTTAAAACGTACCTGTTCGTCCTTCATAGATGGCAAAGATCAAGACATTAAATGCATTAGAACAGCAAATAAAGTATGAGGGGGTAGGAAAATTAGGGACTCTGGGCTGTAATTATCTAAAGTTTATTTAAGCCGACAGGTTGATTAACGGCTCACCTTCATTCAAAGTGACAGCTTGGCAGAGTTTCAGCAGGAGGAGGAAAGACCACTACAGCATTTCAGCACTGGCCACTGCTAATGCAGAACTCAAAAGAATAATTTTCAACTCACCAAAATCAATATCGAGTGAAATGAAAGAAAGTAAAAAAAAAAATCCCAGTTTCTTTTAGGTCTCACATGCAGAATGTGCCTTAAGCTCAGGGGGATTTTTAAGATGGCACTCTTTTAAGCACAAATGCACTTCCTTTTGCATTAGGCTATAACTGTCCTAAAAGTTCAGATTGCTTTTTTAGCAGACTGGAACCAATCTACACAGCAGGTTGTTTTCCCCAAAGCCAAAGCCACACTATCTCTGTCTCACAAACACTGCAACAACCCACTATTTATACCTTAATTCCTACACTGCTGCAGCAACAGCATACTACTGTAAAAAACGGAGAGCATGAGGCATGTAGGGACACATTTATGGAGATTTGCTGAGCATATATAAATCATATACTAGTTGAAATCATTCTACTGCAAAATGATATCTGTATAATTAATGTAACACAGGAAATGCCTTATATATTACATGGTCAAATAAAAAAGAGCAATCCACAGCACTATGTCGCGTTTATCAGGTGCCTTTTATTTCATACTTTAGCCAAAACCTCTGGGTTCAGCTAAGTTTAACACATCACCCTGATTTTAACCTGGCTTTTCCATGGGAGGCTTAGTAATTCTAGGTGTTATCATCCCGACTCATTTTATTTTATTAATATAGCGTTATTCAAGAAAATGTATTTATAGGTTCACTATAAGACAAAGGCTTCTAAATTATATAAAAACTAAATCAATTCAGATCGTCTTAATTTAATAAATGCCTTCCATATTAGTCACAATTATAAAACTGCATCATCAAATTCTGTTGACTAATAAATGTCAGCTACAAAACCTTTCATCATTTGAGGAAGGCGAGCTATTTTATTGAGTTTGCACCAATTCCTCAACTGCATGTAGCAACATTCAGAAGGAAGAAGCATCAGCAGAAGTTCTGTGAATAATTGCTAAAAGACATAGATATACCTAACCCATACAAAGTATTATCAATAGCTATATTCCCCAATAATAAATGGACATTAGTTACGTTGGATGGTTGACGAGACATGACTGGTCCGTTTCACAAGATAAAAAAAGACTTAGAAATTCAAACAGTGGAAGATTTTCAGCTCCACAACTTTTACCAACAGATCACAGAGGAAGAGATGAAAACAATACTACAAAGAGAAAACAGTGTGTTAAATAAATATATTAACAACAGACATCCTGGGAGAAGCTGAGCTTAAAAAACAATCAACAATTCAAGCAAAGGAGCCAGACCAGAAATTCTCTAGAGCAAGACAACAGATGGGCATGTATGGTATGATTAAATAAACATGTCAACTTTAGGCCAGAAAACACAAACTCTGTTTTGTTGTGTATGTGATTGCAAGATGTGGCAGACTTCTTACAAATTAAAGACTGTTTATGCAACACTTTCTTAACTGCACACACATCTAATAGGGAAAAAAGAGAGGGTTACTTAAGGCTCTCACACCAACAGTGTGTCTAACTGGAGCTTCAACAACAATCCTGAAAGGAAAAAGTGAGGCTCGATGGGTTCTAAATAAATATTTAACAGCCTGGCTTTGCTGCTTTAGTAAAAACTAACTAAGCAGGACACAAGCTTAGATAATAGACTAAAAATTCTTGATAATTTTTCTCCTCATAAAAAGAATGTTCACTTTTTGGTCTTTGTGCAGGAAGTAGGGATCATCTTTTAAATTACAGCCATTTCAGCTGGAGTGATATATCTAACAGTCATTTATATAAATGCACAACGGAAAAAATAAAATGGAGATTTGTATGCATGGAAATGTATCTGCAATGGAAATAGCAGTTTATTGTGAGGCAGAACTACAAGAACCACATGCAAACCTTGACAGCAGACTATTAAACATTAGTTGCAGTTTAGAGATTGTTTACTCTGAAGTGGACTCTGGAGCCCTCAGTTCAGCAGCTTTGTGTGAGCATATCTGTCCAACGTTGTTAAGTCAGCCTGTCAGAGTGACTGCACATGCACCGTATGTGTGCATGGATGCATCATTTAAACTCAGAACGTGTTAAGTGTGTGACTGTCAAAGCAAAGTAAATGTGTGACTGTCACTTGGACAGCTGAGACCCGCCACGTCCTGATGTTTGCACAGACGCCCACTCCAATATGTCTGCGGAGCCATGAAAAAGCTGCTTAAAGGAAAACTATACAATGTTTTCTGCGAGCGCTAATCTCTTGGCGTTTGAGCTTAAAAAGCCAAAGAGCCACCGTTATAAATATCGGCAAATACACGTTTTCAAAAGCATTAGATAAAGGAGGAGACAACCCACCTAAAGTGGGATTTGAAACCATTTGTGGCCACTTGGTCTTATCTAATATCTATTCACTTTATCTGACACCTGCAGCTGTACTCGGCCTTTAAGAAAAGCAGCAGTTCATGAAATGAAAATTTAGCCTCACAGAAGCAATCACAGTGAGCACAAATGGACAACTGACCCCTTTAATCCGACGAGGTTAATGCATTAGAGATGGAACACTTCCAAACACTAAAATACACAGAAAACATTTTATGGAAGATTTATTTTTACTCTAAAGGCTTAAAAAGTCTATTTATGAAACACTGAGACACAACTATCTAAATTCTTACTAAATAACTTTTGACTGACAACTGGACAACTCAGTTCATGCAAGTTCATGCCGATAACATAGATCTTCACGCATAAAAAAAAAGATGTTTACTGTGTTTTAGTCAAAACTAAAAAGTCCATTCTTTTCATTCTAAAATTTTAATTTTTAACTAATGAATCTGACACTAATATTTTATGCTTGTCCTAATCTAAAGTAATTTTGATAAGAAAAATATTTTGTACCTTTTCTCCAATCTTTAACTGTGAGACAGCACCATTTCTATTGACTGGACATGCAAATTGGAATGAGCAATATGGACCTAACATTTCAGTAACAAATTGTGGTATTTATGACAATATCAATAAAAGGGAACACAATTTTTATTTTTTTTTAATCACAATCTTTTTTGGGCATAGGTTTAGCATTTGAAACCCCACTAACAAATTACCAATTACCTGATAAACTACTTCAGTTCAACAATTACATTATGTAGAGCAAGTCCAATTCAAAACAGCACAAAATATAACTGCATTTAATCATATTCTCAAAAATGGTAAATGGAAACTTGTCAATGTTCTCATGGAAACAAAAGTTGAAAAACTTGTGTAAGTAATTCCAGCAAAACTAAAGTTGTTGTGGTTCATCATCTATTGCTTGCAAAATGTCTATCTCATAATTTCTAGTGCTTTATGTTGCATCAATAGTCAGTCTTTTAAAGAATAATAAAATAACAGCTTTAAAAGAAAACATATATCCATCATTGGTTCATTTGAAGAACAAAATAAGCAAGGTTCAAACCAAAACTTTGTTTTAATTGAGCTGAGAGAAGAACACATTCCCATTGATTTGAATCTGTAATCCATGGTGGCCTTTGAGAACCAATAAAGAAGTGCCAGTAGAGAGCAATAGCAGAGACTTAAAGCTCTTTCATAAATCAGCACAGATCTGTACAAACACAAGGCAGAGTTCCTCAGGGTGTGCGACAGACAGCAAACACATAACTCCAGTGATCTTTGATGTTTAAGCTGCAGGAAAAACAGAAAGGAAGGATGACGATGGAAAACTTGAGGAGCAAAAACATACAAGTCAGGAGACCAGGTCAGATTTATAGGATGGGATATGAGGGCTAAAGAAAAGATGTGATTGGCTGGCTGGGAGTGAGAGACTTGTTCCCTATCCTCTATCTAAGATCTTATTAGCTATGACGACAGGAGACTTTATAACAGCTGTATCTCCCTGTGTCCTCAAACATAGATCTTTGTGAGGCATCTCCAAGTTTTCAGTGTAAGAAATGTGGACAGAGCACAGTAGTCGTCTTTTAAAGATTTTTGGGGAAAGCTGGAGTATTTTTTACTCTTGATTCTCATGTTCATTTTGTTGTCAGCTGTAAAGTTTGTCAGGAAATATTACCCTCCTTGTTGCCTGATTCACTGGCTTCCCTTTATACAAAAATGTCAAATATTATCTTTCTCTCTGTAGGGATTATTTGAGTCGAGCAGGCAGTGAGTCACATCCATGCACACTGATATCCTTACATAATTTAGGGCACACAGAAATTACGTTTTTCTCCTCATAAGGTTATATTCATATTAAAATATATGCAAAATAATGAGCAATGATGACTATTTTTAAAATAATACAATATTCTTCATTTTAAGCATTTTTATGCAGTCTACAATTTAAGTGAAACTTATTTTTCCAACACATTTTGCCTTTCAGAAGGATAAATTAACACCAGTGCAACAAAGGAATGGTTTCCATCAAAATATATTCAACATATTTGGAGAAGTTTTGATTCATATATAGAGAACAAATGCATGAACTCCTTATAACATTTTTATTTGGGGAAAAATCCTTTTCTGGGAAATTGACAAGTATGACCTATTTTATCCATAACATAAAAAAACAATAAAACTGATTAAAGATTATGAGTGTAATGTCTGAAAATGTGGTAAAGTTTGAGAAGTTGTCTTTCTGATGTAGAGTTCAAGCATAAATAAAACAAGGGTTTGTTTTGAAAAAGCATGAAATGCATCATCAATTTATGAACAACTATATTTTTAAAATCCAAAACACCAAGTCGTGATGAATGTAGCACACTTTATATAAAGATAATTAGTATTAAGTTTGTAATATGCTTAGAAAGGAACGCTGGTTGCCATAAACTCAAAAATATATTCTTATCTTTAATGTGACAACTAATTTAATCCTTAGAACTAACTTTCATTTTAAAATTGTCACTTCGGCTTTTACTTTTTTCTATTTTTATCTCAACTTCTAAAAGAAAGCTTGTGAATAAATAGATTTGATGTAAATATCCACTGCCAGTAGAAATCAAAGTTGCGAATCATGCGTATGCATTAACCTTGATTTTAACCCGAGAGATGAGCTTATTATGATAAACCTGAGCTGATTCTTATCCCAATAAAGTCGGTGAGTGGGTGAGTAAACACAGAGCGCCGCAGTTCAATATGATTTGATTTTCCTGGAACAGCAGCAACATATCCTCTCCACAGCTCTAAAGTTTCCATTGTGCCTTTGTTTTTTCATTCTGAGGTATCATAGGGTTCCTTTTATTGTCGGTGGACATGCTGGAAGAGTGCCGTGTGCACTGTGGTCTGCCTGAGGGGACTGTGACTTCCCTACAGCCATTCCCTGTCACTGTATCCCATAATTGGCCCCCTGCTTCTCAGCGGAGAGCGTCCATGTATGTGTATGTGAGTGGGTGCCTGCGTGCTTGACTGTCAAACTCAAATGATGCACAGATGGGCACAATGGAGCCCTGAACTGCTATGAAGACATTCTGTCAGCTTAGAGGAGCTGGGAACTGCTGAGATAGTTCAATCTGGAAGCTTTTTCACAAGGTTAAAGTTTGGGGGGATTTTCAGTTGGGACGTGAAATATCTGATAGCAGAGGAATAGTGTAGAAATAAAGGATACAGAGTGTGAAAATGCACTGCAGAGAGCAAGATTTGGCAACAGTGCCGGAAATGTGATACAGCAAAACAATTCTTTATCAGTTCAGAGTGCGTGTTGTAATAGTGAATGTAGCGGTTCGTACCAACATCGGGACTTTAATTTGTGGCTGTGGAGTATAGTGGAAGAGTGAGGGCCACCACTTTGCTTCCAAGCTGAACGAGTGCTCAGGCCAAACCAGATAGATAAGAAAATGCAGCCCGGTGTGTTCGGTGTGGATTTAATAATCTGTTTTCTGTGGATAAAGCGCAAACAGCTCATTCAGTGGAATATAAGAAATAGCCCGGGTATATCTGACTTTCAAACAAATTGAGTTTAAAGTATATTAGAAGTGTAGTTATAGCCCTTAAACTTCTTAGATTATATCACACCGCAAATGGTTTTCTCTTTTTATTTTCTAATAGACCAACAATAAGAGCCACACAATAATTAAGTAAAAGGAAAATGACAATTTTCTTTTAAAACATAAAACTTTGTTTAACGTATTTTGATTTTCTATACACCCCTCTTAGGAAAAATGGTGCATATTTCTAAAGTAAAAGGAAAATCATCCATAGTTTTCAAATTTTTTGCAAAACTATCTGAAAAGTGTATATTGGCAATTTTGAACTAATTTTACATGTTTCCACTGTAATAACAGCGTTCTAAAGTCATGCCAATTTCTTGTTGCTGAGAAAACAAAAATAAAAATAGACAAAATAGAAAATCAATCCATAAATATTAGAACACAACAAACCAATGGACAAAAAGAACCAAACAGAGGAAATATAACAGAGCTACTCCAACATCCTACAACATCCTTGAGCAGCACAATCGTAAAATACAATTCTAGTTGGTTTATACATTAAGAAATGTGAAACAAATTGAAGGGCTGTGAATGTTTTATCAAATCTCTGAAAATAAAAATAACAAGAACAGAAACCACAAAAGATAACGCCAACCCACTCAAAATATACCCATCTATGCTACCTTTTATCAGCTATCAAATTGTGATGTAATTACAATTTGTAATTAGGAATAAAAAAAATGCATTTTTCCCCCTTTTCTACTTTGAGACACTGTTCAAAGTAATCTGCAAAAAACAGAAAAGCTGAATTACTTGCAGCTCAAAAACACACTGCATGCAAACTCAGCGGGACATATGTAAGGAGACATAAGAAGCTAACTAATTTCAAACAGTCATGAGCCACAATGGCTGGCAGACACTTCAAACGGCAGATAAAACACTTGGGATCAAAGCAACATCCAAGATAGTTAGCCTGACTCACTAAAGATTCAAGCTAACTCAATTAGCCAGCCAAGTTACTGTACACGACGAGGTAAATAACTACTATAGTCGATATCAGTGCCAAATGTTTCACTCTTCAGTCTCCTCCTATAGATCAATGCATTTGCATGTGGCTGTGACACATATAGGAGTTTACAGCGTAGGCATAACACAGCACAATGTTTTATTTGACAAAAATTAAATAACACAGCAAAATAAACCATCATTGCTTCCTACTAACACATCTTCTGCCTTTTTTCTTTGGCTGCTCCCTTGAGGTCATACATCGGAGGTGCTGCTCCAACTGACAAGTGAGCAGCACCTCCAGGGGGAGATGGAGGTAGCTGAGATTTTCATTGCAAACACCTGACGTGCTCATCCTCTGGAGAGGTGAGACTGACAGTGAGAAGGCCTATAAGCGAAGGTGCTGCCAGATTATGCTGTTGCCCCGAGGAGCATTTCATCATGGGGGTCAGGAGAGGAGAGGAGCAGGACATGCTCAGAGATTGAGTTGATGTTTTTATGTAGTAGGTCAATTTAATAAAATAAATAATAATGGACAAGATTTGAACAAAAAAAAAAAAAAAAAAATCTGACCAGAGTTTATAACATCCTCTCTGGACAGCCTAGAAAAATATGAAGGCAGTTTCTGAAGGCCAACCAGGGAACAAGATAATACATTAGATATATTATGAATAACAAAACGTTGTTTCATTACATTTTTAAAGTTGCATATCAAATCAACTGCATCTCATAATCAGTAGGGATGAATTAAATCTTACTTGACAACCATGAATGAGTATCTCATGCCCAAAGTAAGGCAAATGCATGAAACCATCATATTTCCAAGAATATGAACTGATGCAGATATATTGCTTGTATTAATATACATCCAAAGCACCAAATTGCAACATAAACCATTATTAATTCAGTGAATTTCTATCCTTCATCTTACATTGACGCTCATTCTGCTCTCCTTTTGTGAACAGCTCATATTGGGAACAGAGAAAACAGCTATCTGAGAGGGATGAAAGTTTTATTGATGTGTTTTATGTTTTATCAGCAGCAGCCATATCCACTGCTTGCTGATACAACCCTGTAGGTGGCTCCTTAGGGTTCGCAGGCTAATCTCACCAACCACTGCAAATCTGTCACAGGAAACTTCTATGATATGCAAATCTCATGAAGAGTGGGGTACTTAATTACATATATTCGTTATATATTCATTTATGTAGCTTTTTTCCACACATTTTGTGTAAATTGCTTAAAATTTACAACAGAAACGCATAAACAACGACAAACATTGTTTCACTGCTTGAAATTGCCATTTTCTAAAGGAGGACGAGGAGTAAAGCAATTATTTGAAACTCGAGTCACAGTTCGAATTTGCATTTGTGCAAACTAATCAAATGATTTGTTTGCATGCAAACTTAGGTTAAAATGATCTGACTTTTTCTGCTTTTTCATTATGGAAACAAAATTAACAAAACTTCCGATTAGCTAACCTTGCTTCAGAAGAATGATTTACAATACGTTTTATGCTCTGTCAGTCATCTGTGAAAGTATTAGAAGTATGCTTAGGGAAACGAGAGACATATACGATAGAAGTGAGGCGTAGGCACACAGAGGGGATAAAAGCAATTGAGAAGTAGACATTCTGAATAACAGTGCATGAAAATAAGATCGAAGGTAGAGGAAAGCAAAATGTAACACGGGAAAAATAGGGTGAAACTATCATTTTGAAGTAATATTTGTAAATTAGACAACAGCAGAGTTTACAGATTTGCACTCAACCTCTCTTTTCAGCTGACACAGGGAAAAAAGCTACACTGTACATTCGCATAACGAGACCGGTGGACCATCATTAAAATCCAGGGGCCGCAAGACAAACTAAGCTCCACCTGAGTGTTGGTTGGTGTTGCCCCCCAGAGAAACGCGCCTTGTTTAACCTGCTCCTCTTCTGTCAGCACTTTCATAAATAATTCACCGAGCACTCTGGGGCAAGGGAGCCGTAGAGTGAACACTGCTTCTCTCCCGTCTTTCCCTGCATTATTTTATTGCCATGTATTTGCAGAGCACAAACAAAATGTGTTCATTTGCATAGGAAAACACCTGTGGGTGCAGGTCATCAGAGCTGCCCGTTAGAAGTGAATTTGAACAGTGTGGGAAGGAAAAGGAAACTATTCTGGAAAGCATGTTCACACTCTGGTTTATTCTGTTTGCTAAATTCATACAAACACTGATGTTTTCAGCTCTGGATGCATCAGTGTGAATATTTCTAGAGAGCAGGACATACTAAAATCCTCCAAAATGGAGTACTCTTGACTTTTAAATCATTGGTATCTGTCATGAATCATTTTTGTTCTCTATTTTAGTCTTGCATCCAATCTTCTGCAACCTCTCAATGTTTTCAGATAGGTCAGAGAGGCCCGTCCACATTGCCCTTGTTTAAATGCCAACACATCAACAGACATTTTTATGCTGGGCTGGTGCAACAAGCAAACAGCGCTTCTGAATCCCAATGGATCAGCAGCACTCAGCACTGTAAATGTCCTCACAGTAGAAGCTAGTTTTTCACTGTTCCACATGTACTGACTGGGAAATAAACACTGAAACAGGGAAAAGTCAAATATATATATTCTAGTTACTCCATAAAATTTGGAAAATGTTAAATTAAATTTGTGCCAACAAGTGCACAAATGTTACAGCTAAGGTTTGACAAATTTGAGAGTAAAACATAACAGCATAGAGGTAGATATTCTAGTCATTATTGATAAAAAATGATGTTGCCAAGTATCAGCATCTGTTATATTTTTCTTCAGTGTTGCCCCAGTTGGGTTTCTTGCATGAATGCTCCTGCCACAAAGGATGAATGCACAAATATGCATGATGCTACACCACAAAATTCAATTTTTGTGTTGTACTGTTTACCCTGCACACTTCAGACTCTTAAACACTACATGTCAGTTTTTGTTTGGATCATTTACCAGTAGTCCAGCAGAAACTGGGTCATGTGAAGCCTGGATGGCTTTATCAGAAACCTAATCCCAGAACTGTCCTCTCTTGATGTCCTTTTTTCTCCAGGATGACACCCTTCCTTTTTTACTAAGTCATAAAGGAAACAATTCTGGCACTGTCAATGGAGTCATGGGAAAAAAAAGTTCACTATTGGTGCTTTCATTTGATATCTAAGAGCAATTGACAGCACGTTCAGCTAGCTTAATGCATTTTACGTATATATTAATGCAAAGGTGGAAACCTAATTTGCGAATCTTAATTTGCAAGATACACTTCATAAAATTACGCAAGGAAGACTACACAAAAATAACTCAAAATGATTGACAGGGGATAGATCTTTCCCTGTATGGCAGCAAGATTTTTGTTGTCAAAGCAAGCTGAGTAAGCCACAAGAGTTTTGGTACAATGTCATTTGGGAAGATGAGTCAAGGGATCTGGCTAAAATGTAACAACCCTACTAAGTATGTAATATATCAATGCAAAAAAATAAAATAAAAAATGATTGAGAACAGTGGTGGAGTGTGAGTGATTTGTGATTATTTTGAAGTCAAAGAGGCTTGCCTATTCATCTAAAAATAACTTTAAATGAAATTACATATTCATAACAAAAGTCTAGATCGTAACTTAATTGAAATACTGTTCTGGGACGTCTAGGATTTGATGCACTTCTAAGCAAATGCCTACTATTGTGAAAAACTCAAAGAAATGTCCTAAAAAAGAATAAGCCAAATTTCCCCAATCAGAAAGAGAGACTGAAACGCTCCAGCAGAAAAAAAAAACACAATTTCATTGCTTTTCCGAATGCTGGTTGCATTTGTTTGTGAGTCATGAAATGAGCTTATCTTATTCACATCCACATGTTAACACACTTCTTTCTGCTCCTACTACAAGCTCCTAAGTTCTACCCTCTTTTCCCTTATTTTGTTTGACTGCATATTAGATCTAAGGTTTCTCCTGTAGCTACCGTGGAAGAACCTAAGCCAGAGACAAATAAACACTGTTTTTATATTTTAATATGCACCATAGTTTATCCTACATGACAAAAAGTGGGGAGAATGAGGTGTCAAATTGGTTGCATTCAAGAATTGCACCTTTATTGCAAAACTCAACACTGTTCCTTTAGAATCTATGATGTGCATCATGTTTGATAAATTTAAAAATCTGTGTCCTTCAGCTTCACACACACAATGACAAATGTTCGTTATTATCACACAAATCATTCAATTACTCAGTGTTAAATGATCTTACGTTTCTAATATCTTAAACATTGGAGGGCTCATTAAGCACATTGTTCTAATTTGTCTAATTTGATTTCAATACACAATGAAATTAAACTCTGTTACAGACAATCAAAGTGAAAATTACACATTTACATATACTTTGGCAGAACCATACTATCTACTCAATCCCAAAGCACTTTTGCATAATATTTTTACAGGAAAAGAGGATACTGCAAGCAATGAAAACAACTTTCTTCCCATAAGAACCTAAAATGATAAAACACTCATCTTCAAGAGGCAGAATATACATAACCTGATTCACTGGTACACACTTGCATATATAGTCAGCAGCGTCATTTATCAACCTGATAAATGGGTGTCGTATGTTCTTTACAGACACTTCATAAATGACTGATTCTTTCCAGTAGTAACTGCCTAATGAGATGTAGTGGGTATAACCAGCCCCTACTGGTGCCTGAAAGGTAATTAAGATCTTTGTGTTCTGTGTGTAACAAGTTGCAAAACATGCTTCAGCTGCTAATGATGAGCCGTTGAGTGAAGAAGACACAATTCCTCTCCCAAGCTGTTAATAAGCGAGATCCAAAGACCGGAATTAAAGCAAAAAAGTAAGAAATGTGCAGTTTACACTCGAACCACCGGTGCCTCTGCCAGCATACAGAGCCCTAGAGAGCAATTCAAGAATTTAATACTAACAAGGTCAGCACGTAGATAGACAGAACTACTTCCCCCTCCCAGGTTTTATTACAGTAATGCATTTAGACAACTATCCTTGTTTCGCCAATATTAGCTTGTATATCTCTGTTCCTGAAGCCTCGGGGAGTCACAGCCGTTTACTATGAAGTGTTTAGTCCTTCACAAAAACTACACTGGATTCTTTCTTTTTATTTAACACCACTGTGACCCATTACTTGTTCTTTTCCATGCACAAACCAACCTCCGTGTTTGTTATCAGTTTAGAGGTTTGAAAAGATGACACAGCTGTGGTATAGAAACAAGATAAACAGCTACTGGGATTTGGTCTGATTTCACGGTAGAGCAGAGGTGACTGACAACTTGTAAGATCCATCCCCAGTGCATGCTAATGGAGGCTTGGAATATCGCAAAGAAATGAATTGGGTCTCCAAGGGTTTATGTTTTTTTTGGGGGGGGGCGAATTGCTTTGAACTACTCTTAAAAGAAAATCCCTCTGGTCATGCCAAGAATAAATGCTGTGGCATCAGTGGATTTTTTTTTTTAGATGCAGTAAAGAAATAGCCCCAACAGCTCATTCTGATTTACTTTGTACCTGTATTTCATAAGTAGCATTAAACAGATCAATATGTGTTCTAGGTACCTTACATGGTAAAAAGCTTTATACAATCACCCAGGATGAGGTTCAAACAAGAACTCCTGTTGTAGGTTGAGGAAACATAAATTTTCTTATGCCAAGATTTTCACTTTCCATATGAGAAATTGTAAATTCTAACAGAGTTTTCCGAAATTCCAGCTTTTGCATTGAAATGCAGAAAAGGATAAATCATTGATTGAACGTTTGAACATATCAACTGAGATATAATCCATTATTTATAATCACACATATTTCAACCTGGGCTGCAGCACGATGAAAGCAACGTTAGTCTGCTTTTTTTCTTTTTTTTAATCTGTATGCTGAAACTCAACTTCTAGTTTAGCCAATCCCTAGCCCATCAGCTCAGATAAAAAAACAAACTCAAGGCAACTTCCAACCTGACACCTTTACTTGACAGTCAAACTGTTTTTGCCAAAGGCTTGGTAAATCCTTCAGGCATATCCCTGATCCTCCTTATCACCCTTCTTACCCTCTCCAACCAGGCCTTATCTCCTCTAGGACAGTAATTAACAGGAATTACATAGCGTTCCTATCTGCTGAGCCCACCTCGTTACTGTGAGAGCCCTTTCCCATTTAAGGCCTGTCTACTGAAGATTGCCCTCGGAGAGGAGATCCTCAATCAAGAAGTGCCACACAACTGTTGTACTCTTCAGTGGAGCCTCGCTGCAGAAATGTACAGTTGTGGAGATAAAGGCCAAGATGGGAGGAAGAATGAGATCCAGCAACATCTTGTAGTTTGTTTTAATCCACAAATATATCAGCAACTCCTAGCTTGTTTGTCATAAGTGATGCATTTCTAAATGTGTGTGCATTACATAAGCATTTGTGGGTTCGATAGTGACGACATACAGTAGTTGCTCTGTCAGTAAATTTGACTGTGCGGTTGAAAAGAATATTTTGGGTAAGTGGGTGGTTTGGGAGTTGGGAAATCGATCAGTTCCAGAAACTTTACCAGCATCAATTGTTAATTAAGATAGGACTTATTTTTAAAACCATAGTTACATGACAGAAAGAAGAAAAAAATCAATAGAGGCTCATAGCTGTTCCGTTTTTTCTTTTTTCTTCTGGGCCTGCACATTCTAAATGTTTAACAGCATCCTTGAGAAAAGCCTCCTCTCTACTTCTGTTTCCGTGGCAACTGGCATGCATTGGAATTGATGACATCTCCTGATCGCCCACTTACTTTGCTCTAAAAATGCTCTCCCAGTGAACTTCGCCAGTACCGTTTCCCTCACAGAAAGAGGACGCCACAGAGGAGAAGGTTTATTCATTCGGCCTATAAAGTGCTTGTGAAACTCGAGATGCTAAATTTGGGTTGCCTTGAAAATAAAGAAGAATCGTCAGCCTTGAACTTCAAACAATGAGGAAACAAGTTTAACGAGGTCCAAATACGCGTGGTGATCTGTGTGCCTGTGGCGCTATGTGTAAGTTTTATATTTATGAATCAGGCACCCAGCATGAAACATTATCTATTAAACTCCTGCTGCCAGCAGCAAACTTGGGGAACTCTTGTCATTATTCAGACGTTCCAGTTAAACGTTTTTGTCTAACAGTGTGCCCATCCCACTCGCTTTCATTCGCCTCCTTAATTAACATAGACGGGCAGCCAGACAGCTCCAAAGGCCGAAACCTGAGGCAAGACCAGTTGCTGTCACCTTGTTACCACTGTAATGGGTTCAGATGAGGTCCCCCTGACACAGGGGGGAAGGAAAAATGAATTCATGGAGCCTGCCTCACATACTCCCACTTTGCCTCTCTTACCTTCCCATCCACCACTCCACCTACAGAACCTTGTTTAAGCTGCTGGTCCTGCACAGCAACCCAGCACCCATTTCATTCTGCTTCATTAAAATCATAACGCATTCCTACTTTGACCATTGTAATCCATTAATCATCAGCCACAACTTATTAGCTGCTGGGTTGTGTTTGTAAGGGCTTGTAGCACAATTCATATCCAAACACTTGAGCGCTGTTTGGTGAAGCCAACAGCATCAAGACGACCATGGCAGACCTGTTTAACATTCACTCATGTGCTATTACCTTCGACAGCCAAAGAACTGCAGAGGCTGGATGCTCTGTCGGAGAGCTGGATGTCATACATGTGTGCAAGAGCTAGACTTTGTGCTGTCAACCCAATTAGGGCTGCCCAGGCACAAACTGACTGCACTCTGTTGGCTTGAAAGAGGTCAGGGAGCGTATAAGACAGAGGCATTTTCCCAGCTTGGCAACACAGAGGCTGAAAACGTTTGGAGAGCGACTCAAAGGCAATGTGGCCTTTTGAAACGTAAGCTATCAGGAGTGGATGTGCAAATAAGAAATAGTTTGGAAAGTCTACAAGTATTGGCCAAGTTAATAGGAACATTAGGAGCAATAAACATGTTGAAAAACACTTTAAAACCTTAAAACAGGTACTTAATACAAGGCAGAGAAAGTCCAGAAAGGCCTTATTTTCTGATTATACATTCAATGCACTCTTATTTGTTTAATCCAATTATTTGGTGATCCTCCATTCTGCATATTTTTCCATTTCCCTTATCCCACACTCAATAATCCTTAACCCTCATGAGCCCGCCTGTGATTCCATGAATGCCCAGAGGGTAGCTGACCCCCTGAATAATGCACTCCGATCAATTCTACACACTCAGCACATGCATGCAAATCTGCAGTTCACAACTGTAAATCTCCACGTGGCCACATGTCTTGATACCGTAAACAGCAATGGGGTGTGTGTCTTGAAAGTTCAATTAATAAAAAAAAGTCATAAATTGTAAACTTTCCATCCAAAGGGTTGCACTTCAGATAAATATGATACTTTATACACCTGCAGTGCCTTGCTAAATAACTCATTTTGAATCTTGTTGAATCTGCTAAATATAGCTGTATTTGATCAGAATTGCATGTAATAAAAACACATAGTAGTGCCTACATGTGAAGTGAAAGCAAAATTTGCTGCAAATACATCTACAAATCTTCTGAGTTGCGTCTCCACCAAATTTCCATATGTAGAAACTTTCTGCCCATTTTCTTGGTAAAATCATTCCAGCTCAGTCAGTCCACATAATTATCAGTTCCAGCCTTTTACTAGGCTGTTATTACAAACAATATTTGATCTAAATCCTTCCACTGCAGCTTTGGCTGTATGGTTGGCTGTAGGGATGTCATTCACCTTCTAGCAGGTGAGTGACTGTCTCAGTCTTGTGTTTTGAATCATCTTGTTTGTGTTTTCCAGGAGTTCCTGTATTTAGCTCCACCCATCTTCCCATCAACGCAACAATGCCGCCACCACTGTTTCACCAGTGGGTTGCAGCCAAAAAGGTTCAATTTTGGTCCCAATTACCCAAAACACTTTCTTTGCCCAGTGCAAATGGGGTTCAAGACACATGTATGCTAAAGCACTATTTGTTAAATTAAATTAACTGTATTGCTTATTTGTTTTTTGAAACACACATTGCAGCAGTCCTTTCTCTCATTTCTCTCCTTTGAATAAATTAAACCAGCCAAGAGCTGGATGCTTTATAATCAGTTTGTCAAAGGTTAACTTTTCTAATGTATACCAGCAGATGCAAAAATCAGGACAAATTTATCACTCAAACATAGATGTTGACATTGCATGTGCATTGTACATCTGTAATGCTTGGATCACAGTTCCATAATATGAAACATTTCCTAATCCTTCTGCCTCTATGCACTAAATTGTAAAAGAAATGCTGGAATTGCTTCCCCTGCACATTTGCAATGGTTCTGTGACAGTGTAATACCAAAGTCATTTACCCGGGTCCATTTTGCTTCCGATATGAAATGCAAAGATGTTGTTTTCTCAATTTGTTTGATGTAACTGAGCCGTGCAGCGGGAGTCGTCATTTAAATTTTGTGGCTTACATGAAATACTGACACGTGCCTTTGACTGAAATAAGTTACAGTGAGTCACATCATGGAAATGTTCGGTTTTCCTCGCACGTAGAGGCTGTGGCTCTTTGTACTGCGACTGTGGTACCCCTGTGTCCTTCACAGCTTTTAGCATGGCGTGTCCTAGTGCAGTGGTTAAGTCTAATCTTGAGACGGAAAGGGGGGGAAAGAAAAAAAAAAAAGGTGAACGGATCAGACTTACCTCCGGGTAGAAACTGTTCCTGTGCCAAATAGTTTCTTTTCAAAGCTAATCTTTTATTTGCATATTAAAAGCAATGAAAGACGCATACAGAACCATAATCCAGAGCTGTCCTTGTGTTTCTTTGAGACCAAGCACTCTGTATACAAAAAAGCAACAGAAAGCCTCAGAGAGCTTTGCGAACAGCAAAATAAGGCCCTGTTCTTTCTTATATCACACTCTTTTCAAGCCACTCAGGGTGGCATACAGATTAAACATCATTATCAGGCCACATTTGAATTTCAATGTGAAGCAAATGAAGTGTTGAAATTGGATTGGAATAGTTTTATTTTAAACATACCAGAAATGGAACTAGAGCAGATGACTTGTCAAAAATCGAAATTCATAAAACACAAACTGTTATGCCTTGTCAAGGACTTCCCTCTCTGTTGTACATCCCTTGATTAAGCCAGAGATAAGCAGGATTCATATTAAAAGTAAATGATCTTTTACTGACAGTCTATACATGTAGTCATTTCCAGTTAGCTGCCTTTCAGAAAAGCCTCTTATGGAAGGGGTGTTAAGTATTTATTAGAATATTTGATCTGTGTCTACACCATCTTTTGATTTTTTGATGGCGGACAGAAGCATCTCCGCCACTCATTAGGATCTAGATGAATAAAAGCACCAGTGGCAGCTGGCAGACTTCAGGGCAAAGCTATGGCCCTCATTACACAGGCTCAGAGGGTAAAACTTCAAGAAGCAAACTTAATTGGCTGCCTCAACATTGCTTTTTTATGCTGAATTTATTTTGTGGTTTACATTTCAAATTATGTAAAAGAAACACATGCATCTTAGACTGAATACAGAAATAACCTCTTGAATTCACAAACCTTTTCAAGAGAAGGATTTTTACTTTTATTTTGGAGACAGATTCAATTTCAAAGGGATTAGGAATGTGAAATGTGAAATTAGCTGCTTTCTGGTTACTTTTAGAATATACATTAGATATTTAAATCTAGTCCTTCAATAAGTATTGGATTGGTATTGTCTGTTACACTTTTATAAGACACTAGCAGCCTTCAATAATATATTTTAGGGGTGTGGAATATTACAATATTTCTAACTCAAGTGACCTTCTATTGCTGTTTGGTCAATTTTACCAATAGACGTAGCTTGTTGAGGCGCGCCAAGTCAACAATTTATTTGAGACTTGACTGAAATATTTGGACTTATCAATGATCCAATCTAAACAGATTAATTGTTTGAGGTTTGTGAACCTATTACTCTATTTGTTTAGTTACTCCCAACAAGCTGGTTTTATCATTATATTGTCCAAGCCTGCCAGGCTCATCTGCAGTTAAAAGCATTTGTTCTGCACCTCTATGCTGTTTTTGACTCCTGTTTTCTGTTCATGGATTAGGAGCAAATTGTCTGCTTCCCAAGGACTAAAATCTACCATGTTTTCTTTTATTTACGTTTCACACGCTAATAGAATCTAATCGTTTTAGAAGGCCACTGGGGCTGTAGAAGCATTTCATGGTTGTTTGAGCCACAGCTGAGAAGTTTTCACATTTGCAGAGCTGCCGCTATATGTCAAATAAAAAGAAATAAATGGAAAATCCTTCTTGTAAATTACAAATGATGATGCCCGCTGCTCCCCCCCACCTCCCCTTTCCGTCATACTCTTTGCACAAAACACACACTCCTGCTGAAGCACCTCTTATGCTTCTGTCAGAAATGCACAGAAGCTGTGGGGGAGACCGTTCAGAACAAGGCTGAGCTGTGATTGGCCAATAAAGTGATGAGGGAGAGGCTCATCTCAGAGAGAGGCCTTTGAGATGACAGATTTAATTAATGTGGAAAATTTATTAATCATGGTGCCTCAGGGAAATCAAATGCAATATTTTATCATTTTTTGGCCCTGAAGGATCATAAATAGGAGCTCATATATTTAATAGCATGTTTCACATCAAACACAAGTAATATATCACAGATGAATATGTGGGACAATATTGTAAAGCTAGAAAAAGGTAGAGATTTTAAAAAGAGAAATAGCTCAGGGGGTCTTAATTTAAGTAGCACAAACAATAGGTGCACTGCTTTGGATGTAATGACAAACTTTTCTGTGGGAAGAAAAGCGGGTAATTCCCTGCTAATTATAATCAAAATCCTAAGTGGTAGGATTTGAATGGAACCTGCTTGTATCTTGGGAGTAAAAACAGTGGTGAGAAAAGCAGCCAAAGCCTGAAGAATAGAGTCAAGCTGGTTTGTTTCCAAAACGCCTGCAGTGCGTCACTCTCCTCCAACCAACAAAGGCATTGCTCCTTGGCGAGCTAGCTTACATCCTTTCTGCTTTGCTATGAAAAAGAGGGAGAGCAGAAAAGCTCCAAAGTTGGCAGGATTCCCATGAGAGCAGTAAAGATTCAGTTTGTTTCTGCTTGTTGCAGAAATAGGTTGATTGGGCTCTGACCTATCTTGGTGTGGTTAAAAAAGGAAAAGGTGTATAAAAGGAAACAGAAACTAAAGGAAACGTACAAAGAGAACAAGAGAGTAGTGTTTCTTTATCCGTAGCTGTCACTTGGCAGTGGGGGAGACTGAACAAGGAATCAACACAGAGCGATTGTGTTCAAACTTCGCAATGAAGACGAATTGAAAAAAGCCACACGCTGAGAGCCGAGCTGCATCCAAGGTCCTTGACAGGCTCATCAAATGTGACGCTGTTGAGAGACTTCCTGCATGCACAAAACTTCACCTCTCAAGTGAGCACAGCTTCATTGTGTAGGGCAGGTCTAATTAAACATAAAATAAAATCACAATCCAGGAAAAGTTTCTCCCACAACGGTGGCACTGAGGACAAGCAGAAAGCAAACCTCCCATCCAGAGCATGACCCTTTGACTGTTTAATTACACAATCCACTGCCAACAAGAAATTCACTGAATGGGATGAAATGTGATTCCCATGTCGATCCAGCAAGTTATTGTTTTGATTTCAGATATCCGTGAATGTGCAATGCATATTCTGTATTTCCAAATAGAATATAGGCTAAAAATATGTTTCCAGACTTTTAGTTTAAGACAGCATTGCTTTTCAAAGACTCAATAATAATTTACATATTTTAGGTGGGAAGTTGCGGGATCTATAATCTCTCCCAGGTAAGGCTTAATTCTGAGGCACCAAAACATTTGAATGTTTTCTAAACACAACATTTATTTCATCTCAGATGACTTCTGGAAAGCTTCTTGTACCATAGTTGTCCCATGCTAAGTAAATGTAAACATGTTTCCATCAGTTCCCACTAAAGCTTTAAAACTCTACTACATTAATATAATGGATTGCAGTTTCTGTGATAATGCATTTAATTGAAAATATATCCAGTATTTCTACAACTCATGAATCTTTTAAGTAACAGTAACAGTTCTCCAAAATAATACTTAATGTTGGGGACATTATGCTGTAATAAAGAAAAGACTTATTTAACTATGATCCGCTAGTTTTAGCTAACCAATTTGCAAGACAGATTTTACATGGATAGCTCCCTACTAACTTTTTGTTTTCTTCACACTAGCTGGAGCAGCTTTTGATGACGTTACACTGCAATAGATCCATACATGTACTGTCTTGTTTACCCTATTTTGATTTCCATTGTATGCTTGAACGACAATAACATCAATAAAATAGAATTTGTTATTGTGAAGTAAAAATGCTTAGATATATCATGAAATAAATTCTGAATGAAGAATCTTCGAATGGATGTATTTGGTATTTTTTCCCATTTTATTACCTTGACACAATCTTTCCAGCTCTGGGTAAGAAACCTTTCAAACATTTAGCTTTGTGGAGCAGACAGTGGGAGGAAGAGAAAACATCCTGAAAAAAATAATAAAAGCCCTTTTTCTATAGCTATCAATCAAAAGAAATGAACGCAGAGTAAAGAGAGAAGTCCTTGGATATACAACGACTTCTGGTATAGACAGATGGCTCAGAAAGTTACTCTTGGTGCTAAAAAAAAATAAACATTTATCTTACTGTAACCCAGTGAAATTAATCTTCAAACTCAGAATAAATATTCTTAATCCTTTGGAAAACAGTTACTCAGCTACAAAAGTCAAGCTGATAAAAAGAGAAACATCTTTTGGTATTTTAGGGTCTCCAAGGCAAGAGTGCTGTAGACATACAGGTCCCCTATTATTCTGGGAGGAGAGCTATCATCCAGCCCAATCTCATCTCACTCCAACAGATTCTGCAGGTGTGTAATTTAACAAACATGGAATTTTCTCTGTGCTTTAACATCCAAATTCCACCGTTTTAAAGCAATATCCATAAAGGAGAGACAAAAATCACAGATGCTACTGCAGAAAAGAAATGTTACAGATCAGACTTTTGGTAAAACATCCCTTAGGTGGGAGCCAGATCTCATAATGATTACAGGATTAGAGGAAGTCAATCAAAGGAGGTGATAACCCTCCCCCTCTATTCACAGGAGGGTGAGGAGAGATGATGGGTGAATCATAGAGACAAGTGAGGTGATGGAAAGAAACAGCAGGGAGATCAGAGAAGATGGCAGCACTACCGAGATGAAGGACCGTGCTGAATTTTGAAAGCAACTGAAAGGAGAAAAGTGTCACATCGGTTGCGAGGAAGACGGGAGACGGCATCAAAACAGGAAAACTGTGCTAAGGTTACAAGGAGAAGCATCGACTGCAGGCTTATGTAGAATGCAGAGGTGTGCGGGAGGAGATTAGAGATGCCAAGCAGCTCCTGGTTAAGTGTGGGATATTTTTGGGTACGGTCCAATCCCAGCCTTCAAGACATTTGCAGAATAGTTAAAAAAAAAAGAACAAACAAAATAAAAGCTCCATTTTCCCTGAAGGGTTGTTAGACCAAAGCAGCTAAAGGGAAATTGAATGCTTTTTAAGATCTTTCTGACTTTTGTCCAAACTGACCAAATACAAAACAAATCTTAGCTCTATTTCTTTGTTATTGCCCTTCTTTTTGACGCTTTTTTGCCCGAGCTTATTTTCTCAAACCTGAGAGGCAGATTTTCTTAAATTAGACACTGGCCAGCCTTCTCCATGTTTAAATCCTCTTTTGGACTAAAGCTCATTATCATCCACACATATAATCTTTCAAATTGCTACCAAACGCCCCTGCTGATTGAGCTGCATAATGTGCCTGAAATGAACACATTATCTTCCAGAGAGAAATATTAAAACTGAAATCTTGTATCAAATGCTGGATGCCTCCAGTCATGTCAAGGCGGGAAGGAAATGTAAGCATTTCTCAATAGTTCTGCAGACATTATTTTCCAATTGTTTAAACTCAAACTCCTCAGGTGTTCAGTAAGCAGAAAAGCTTGTCAGTGAAGGTCGATCAAATGCTATGGAACCTACAGTACATTCAACAGGATACAAGTTATAACTATTTGATTGGCAGGTGTGTCATGCTATTAGCTTTACCCACATTTTAACCTAGTTTCTATAATCTGGATTTCTGTAATCCTTATTTCAATCATGGCAAACGCCTTATGAGCTCTTGAAGCCATGTGTTAATTACAGTAATTTACTGCCGTGTAACAAACAATGCCCTGCACAGGTGCGTATAAACCTTAAATCTTTTTCACATTTAGCCACGTTGCAGCCACAACCTTCAGTGTGTTTTAGCTGGCCACCTAAACTGAAAGACCCAGTCAGGCAGAACATTAATCTCCATCTCAAGGTGCAGAATCTGGTGATTCCTGACATTTGCAAAGCAAACGGTCCAGGAGCGCCAGTAATTTTCCTTGATGCTGATTGGCCAAGCTAATACAGTTTCTCTGCGTATTAATACATATTAAGGTACATTTGGTGTTTGAACTATTAAAATAGGCAATTCTAAGCATTTTTAAAGGAAATCTCAGGAATTTGTGGATTTTAGCTATTAGCAAGCACTGTATTGTCCAAATAAAATCTAGTCTAGATCCTTTTCTGCCATTTTTCTACATTTGTGCTGTTGCAACATTATTAAAGGACAAAAAACAAACAACAGAGATTATATTGTTGACATCAACCACCTCATTGACCATCATCCATCTCATGCTGAGGCTTAGGACATGTGTCTCCAATCTGCAGCACATACCCATAGTAGCCCCAGCAGTCAAGAGCCCTGTATCTGGTACACTTGTTGAACGACCTCTCCTCTATGGGCAGAAGAAGGGAAACAACTCCAAGCGGGAAGCTATTTTATATCTAACACCATGTGTGTGATCAATCTCCCCCCCACTGTGAGCGTGCGGTGCAATCATTCAGCTTTTGTGACAGGTGTGTGGTATTAACCGAAGGGAGATGAACTGAGGGCATGCATGCATGTCTCTTCTGTGACAGAATCAGAGTTTCATTTCCGAGTCTGATTTTCAATCTCCGATCAGATCATCCCAACTTGGTTTAATAAGGCTTTTAAAATTAATTTTACACTTTAATTGTCTTGACATCAAAAAGCCTTTCTCACTGACAACCTTGGGACATGTATATGTGATCGTCTGGAGCTCTTACACTAATAAAAGTCATTATCTTGCAATTAAATGACACTGAAAACTAATACAACTTATATAGTAGGAGGGGTCACCTCTGCAGTGTTCTTTGGCTCCTAACAGTTGTTGCTGACAGTTTCCTGCCATTTTTAGCATCCCTTAAAATCAATTATAAAGTCAAGTGGCTTCCTATAATTGAATTTGTGCTGTGCGCTGACGTCCCCTGTTAGAAGTCACTGTCTTGTCCAATTAGGAGCAGCCTTATTACTGGCCAAATTGTGGGTGGCCTCTTTAATGTGGTGGGGCCATAGTTGGAGGGGGTAGGGCTATCCTTCAGCTGACGTATTAATGTTGACATCCTCCCAGAGTTGGCGGAGAAACGGGTATGAAGACTGTAAATTTAATTGACTGTCAGGATGTCCTTGAAGCTTCCCACTGCAAAAGCATAGTGAAAAAGTTGATGAAGAAGAAAAGGAGAATAGATGCTGTTGACTGTGTGGTGTCGCATTAAGACAAAGAAATAAAGACCTCCCTTTAAATCCCCCAGAGGCTTTTTTTTTCTTTTAGAAGATGTGTTACAAAAAATTAGAAATCAGGTGAAAGCAGTGAGCAGTTGGTCTTCTTGCAAATGCGACTGCGTTCCAAACTTAGTGGGATACAGGTGCGTCTAATTAAATTTGAATAATGTTGAAAGGTTAATCTATTTTTGTAGTTCAATTCAAAAAATGAAATAGTTCAAGTTTTTATTCCTTTTAATGTGGATGATTATGGAAAAAAACTAATGAAATGGCAAAATTCAGTTTCTCAGGAATATCAAAGACTACATAAAACCAATAAAAAAACATTTTTAAAACACAAATGATAAAGACATGTTTTCCCTTGTAATATACAGTCTGTAGTCTGTATGATAGTTGAGGTATTGGTACTTTTTCTAGTGATTTTTCCATTCCTCTGAGCACATTTTTTTCCCACTCAACTTTCCATAAATAAAAATAGAATTATGTGTACAAGTTGATCCTTTATCTGCGACTATTTTTTGGCTTCCTCTTGTAAAGGGTTTCAGTGATGCACTGAACTGTCATGTAACATAACATAGCATATGTTTTCATTCAGAAAATGTTTTCCTTCTTTTACCAAATCTTATAATTTTCCAAGAACATTAGCTAAGAGTCATTATCCAAAATAAGCAGAAATAAACAAAAAAACAATCATTAATGAATCTGAATAAAACATGACTTCTACTTTTCAAAAAAGTAATTCCTAAAAAAAATAACTCAATAATTATATCCAATTTATTGAGATGAACCTGCAACATGCGCATGAGTGAGAATCATTTTAAGTAAAATTTTATTATCGACTGTCAGAAAAGGTAAGCATCATTTGTCAGGGAGCTCATCACTGTCTGATGGAAAAACAGGCACTAATGAGTGTACAGCAGAAGAGACGAGGTGGGCTAAATTTGTCTCAATCAATGTCACGGAGTATCATTATGACGCTACATTTGCTACAAGTGTGCACAGGAGGGACATGTGTTAGCGGTTTTGTTAAGGCCTGACATTTAGTGAGTGTGAAACTGGAATGCTTATTGCAACTTCAGTTGCTGAGGCAACCAATCAGGGCAGAGAAAAATTCAAAAGTTGGATGCTTTTGATTGATGTAGGTGTGCAGATGCTACACTGAATGTGGAGTTTATTTATTTTTAGAGAAAATGTGGAGAAAAAAAAGTGTCTTCAGTGGCTACTGCAACTCTAAAAACGGTAAGGTTAACCAAGTTCTGAAAATTAAACAAGCAGTTAAACATTGACTCTTCACATGATTACCTACGTTTCTGTTTTATATTACAGGAAAAATACTATTAGGCAAGTTTGATGCATATTTTCTTAATTTTCTTCCTTTTCTGGAGCACCCCCATCACTCTCCAACTGCTTTAAAATCTGTTTTTCTAAAAGCTATATCAAATATGATCAGAGCAGTTCTGACTGGACATATCACTGGCATGAATGAGTGTGAATAAAATAGCAGCCAAGCAAACATTGAGACAAATCATTTTGATTGGGATGTTGCAAAAACTAGCAATTCGATATGTTGTGCAGTTCTAATAGTATGGATTATGGAGATAAATAATCACAAAAGCGTTCAAATAACATAAAACTTAATGAAAGCATCTGCATTGTTTGCTTACTTTGCATTGCATCCAATTTCTATTGATCCCATTCTGTGTTTGGGCTAGCTGATCTCAAACATAAGATGGATTATAACCTCTGATCAAAAAAATTATTCTGGGTAACCTCCTGCAATAAAATACTAAATAATCCAATCCCCTTATTGCAGACGATGAGCAATTTTTATAATCTTACTCCAGTGATATTTTCTACTGCTAAACTACACAATAACAAAGTAACAATAATCTTGCTGAGATAAAAATAAATAAATAAATATTTGTAGACAAATCATTAAAGTTTGAAAATGTATAAATTCTGAGATGTATTTTGTACATTTCAATGATGTACTATGGAGTCCTGCATATTTTCATGTACTTTGAACACCTGAGTCGATGAAGAGGGTCCTAATTGTATTTGCATCTCTACGGATTTTTCTGCTATCCAAACTCACACCTTATTGTTTCTTCCTAATCTATTTACATTTTATAGGCAGATACAAGCAGTCCTTAATTCATCATTTTTACTTTTACGAAATACCTTATACTTGAGGTATAAGGTATTTTTGAAAACCTATTTGGAAAATTGTTACATGATTACACCTCATAATGTAGTGTTTCTATGCAATTTTCTGAATATTTCATATTGAACACTTAATATTCTGTTTAGCTTTGATACCTATTTGTGCCAGTTGCCTCACAAGAATAACAATGAGATTTAGATCCCTATTCACACTGAAATGCAGCAATCTTCAGATGCTACAAATTTGAATGAAGAAATATTGCTTTCATGATGGGACACCATCAGATTTTCAAAAATTATGATATGAAATATTTAAAGACTCAAGCAAACTTTTGTGTGTGGTCAGTAGGTTATAAAAAGTATCACTAGACATTTAACATTTGTTTCTCATGAGATTTCCCCAAATTGTCTGAGTTTTCCTTCTTTGCCTTCACAATTCTGCCACAAATATTGGACTAAACAATACCTGCATAGAACTGGAGAATACTGCAAGAAATGAGACCATCAATCAAACTTAACAGAATGTCTCCACCATAAGCTTTGCATCTTGGCTGCCAACAGCTATCATCAGGTGCAGACATGAAGACCAATTAGAGTCCATCCAATACTGAATTTCCAGTATTCCTATGCTGTTGCTATGGCATACACTGATACTAACATGCTGATTGTGAGTTCTTGTATCACCCAGCTCTAACTCTCTGCAAATCAAATCATTTTATATGCCAAACAGAAAACAGGGAATGTGAAAAATTGTCTTCTGTCAATGAAAGCTTTCAAAGTGATGGACACCAGCGCCGACAATCACAACAACCAAAGAAACCAAAATGTGATGCAGCTTATGGACGCCACCCCGGCATAAAAACAACTCCTAGCTTAACAGCACAGAATAACTATCTACAACAGCACAAGTATCCAAGAGAGGGGTTGTTATGGAGGTGATGTGCTGAATTAGCTAAAAATATTCATAATTATTCGGTTTGCCCAACCATTTAGACCACTCCAGCCCTCTAGACATTCAGAGGACTAATGGATACATTCTACATATAAATTCAGAGGATTAGTATGACAGATATGCATTGTATGTTTCTGGACTGTTCCACTCTCTGAGACCAAAAGCAGACAAAGCATTAATCAAATGTGAGTGTTTTCGATGTAATAATCCACTTATTTGTTGTGCACATGCAGCACTGAGAGAGGGCTTCCAGGGATTGTGCATGCCAGCAGAAAAGAAACGCCACTCAGTCCCCCAAGTACGTCAATCAAGTCATTTAATTTTCCTTAAAAAGTGCAAATGAAAACACTCCATGCTGAGAATTTTGAATTCTTTTCTATTTTTAATTATTTTCCACTTCAATATTTTAACTCAAATTTAATTTATGGCAAGAGTTTGGCCTCAGAACAGAAAATTAACATTGTAAATGAGCAACATCCAGCAAAAGCTAAAAAAATGACTTCAATATTCTATCAATCTCATGCAGATGCAGTGCTTTGGAGAATTGTCTGGGTGAAAATTCATCCACTGTGATATAAAATGCTCCTTATCCATAATTGTAAACACTCTATGGAAGCTCTTGAGCCCCAGGATGGGACAACCAGAAATCTTTAAGTGGGAAAATGTGTTTTCACAGCACCACATGCATTTTTGCAAATCTCCACTTTTATATTTACATTTTTTTTTCTTGTTTCTTTGTCATTTTGATTACTATCTTGTCTTTGGATTGGGTTCATAGTGCATTTGTGAAACTGTGTGCCCAGTTTTTGTGCATGAAACAATTATGCATCAATATTCTCTAGGGGGACGTTTTATACCCACCCTGACAACCAACAATTTAAATAAATTTCCAAAGACTCATTTAAGATACTATGGATGTATGGTAGGTGTTCCTTTGGTTTGATGAAGTCTCCTAGTCATTTGTATGGAACAAGAGGCAGGAGGGCCAAACAGATCAAAACATAAATAAATAGGAAGTGAGTAAGAAACAGTTGTCAGATATTAAACAATCAACACAAAAAGCCACTAGAAAGCAACAAAATAGCAATGTTTGGGTTGAAAACAGTGACAAATTAGTAAGGGAACAAAGAAATAGGTTTTCCATCACAGAAAGCCCACTGCATCACTAAAACTGTGTTTTATACTTAATTCAACATTTCCTCAGACAAAGAAACCCTAAATCATAAAAAAGCAAGCTTTGAAGATGGACCTGCTCATTCTGGTTGTGCTCTCTCTTTCTGCTCCAGAAAAATAAAAATAAACCAGTTTCAATACACCTTTCATTGCCCAAACCCCATTTCAAACAGTAGCTCTCTAACTTGCAACCAGCATGACTTCTAATAAAGCTGTACAATCTAAAAAGGGAAGGAACAAAGGATGGGGGTCTGGCTCAAATGGGGTGTTCATTTATCAGTGGACACGATTCAAATCCTTGCTCCAGGCAATGGCTCGTGAAGCTTCGCAAGAGATAGCCCATCGGGGCTTCTGCTGGGAAAGCAGAAAAAAAAATCCTTTGATGAGCCTCGGGCCATTCCTGCACCTGTGCCTAATATGCATGGGCAAAAAACCCAGACGCAAGCAGTCACTGGATGGAAGAAGAAAATAAACGGGAAAAAAAAAGATTCGCTTTGTGTTTGCAAATGTGGATGTTCCTCTGCTTTTCATCTATCTCACTTAAAGTAATAATTCCAGCATCTGGAGAGAAGAGGGATGCATTAATATAAACCTACTCTCAGACTTTAATGCTTACAAGCACAACAGCTGCAACTTAAGTAGAAATTTAGTAGAAAATGTAACTTACTTTATTAAATCAAAGCAAAATAACCCATACATGTGATGCTAAATTGTTGGATATTGAAAGCAGACTTGTACTTCTTTGTGTTAAAAAATGAAGTAATAAAAAGGAGATGCGACTTACCAGAACCTCTCTTTGACACAACTTTCAGGCAATGGACCACAAGCGCATGAAGCAGGATCAGAAGAGGGATGGAAGCTTTCATTTTTTAACAGTCCTAAAGGGAAACAGAGGTGAGAGTTATCATTCCACACGGACACCGGGTAAACATAAAAAGATGAGAAAGGGTTCTGACAGCTTAATCAAAGCTACACACTCAGAACTCACAAAATCTCCAGGTCGGCCAGAGAAAGGAGGAAAAAAGCTCAGGCATCTTTATGTACAAATTTTATGCAACTGCATTTATTTTTATTTTAATGCGAGTAGAGACTTACTGTCTGTTCACAAACAGGCCAAGACCGTCGATGACATCAAGAATAATCTGTCTCAAGGCAAACCTGGCTTTGCTGTTTGTAACAACCAACAACACCACTCTGAACTGACATGACATAATCAGGTGCTGATTACAGGTGCTGATTAAAGAAAGGCCAAGCGAAATATAGTAATTTGTTCACACTTATGAAACAGAACCAGGGAGCTAGTTATTTTTGTGTGCATGCTTTCAAAAACATATAAGCAAAGAAAGAAAAAAAGTCTTGATCACACACTATACAAGTATTTTTAGCTGCTTTGAGGATGAACCTGAAGGGCACTGTGTCTAATGAAAACACAAGAGTAATCTCAAGAAGCTCTGCTGCAGCTGCAACATGCATGGGCCAGGTGTTTGGTTAATAGCTTGCTACTATATATGTACAGAAAAAAAATGAGGAAAAAGATAAAAACAACTTTTACCGAACTGTAAATGTTTCCCAAAGGCAACAGAATTGTCACTTTCTCTTCACAACACACCAACTGACTGTATAGCTCTTGTTTAGCTCCTTGTTGAAGAACTAGGGACATGTTAAGCACATCGGGATGTCCATGTAATTTACAAGGACACTTCCACTGGCATTTCAGGCATCACGAAGGTACTCCACATAGATTTCACAATGCTGCATCAGAAAACAGCCCTTGAGAAACTGAGTTATGTGAAAGTGGCCAGCTGCCAAAGATTGCGACATAGGCAGTTTCTCCTCCTCAAAGCCCCACTGTCATCAGTTCTTGCATCATAAAACTAATACATTCTCAGAAATGCAGTCACTGTGACACAAAAATCCTAACTTTATTATTATTCTTTTTCCATTTTGAAAGCAACATTAGTTGATTTCAAACAGATGGGAGATGACATCTCTTCTGCTTGGTGTTTCTCTGGTTTGTATCTTGTGTTATAAGGGATAAAAATTAAAGCATATAAAAAGTGTGTTTTCTTCCTTCTAGAAACAATTGACGACAAGACACTGAAGTATTAGATCTTAAAAATAAAAAGTGTTTATAATAGCTTGTCATGTCAGCCAACTCAATGGTCCGTCTTCAAAGATGGACCTGTCACCTGCCTCTCATTCTTTGAGTGTTTTTATATTTTTTTAAAGCATCCACCTTCTCCTTTTTCCAGACAGTTTTTCCTCCAAGACGGATTCATCCAAAATTCAATTATCTTTGAGGACGACGTGGTAAGAGAAATGGGACACTCTCTCAGCCCCTTGACGGCAAGGAGTTAGCCCTGGAAACGCATCCCGTCTTCACTCTCAAACATTTCCACCACTCTACCACTGAGGCTCTATTTACTGCATCCTGCCAAATGGATATTGAGATTCTGTTTTTTTACAGATCTTAGTTCAGAACTCTCCTTCTCACTTTTTTTTAAATCTGCGTACCCTGAAGAGCATATCAGCATATCTTCTGTTAACTAGATATCAAAAATAAAGTTTAAACAAACAGAAGCAAATATTAACAGATTATTTTCATATAAGCTCTTTCGGGTGACTTGAAAAACAGCAATGCAAATGTTGCCTCCACAAACCTGCATTTCAAAAGGAAGAAATTACATAATTACCTATTTGTAATGGTAATAATGTACATAATGCCAACACTAGAGTGGAAAAGAACTGAGCTAAAAAGGCCTGGTTATTTATTTTTCTAAATCCCTATTAGTACAGTATTCTATATGAATCCAGCAGAACTGTCCACCTTCGGTAGCTGTACTCAAAAACCTTTCCAATGTCCTGCCTTGTGACAAAGGTATGAAATTATGACTTAATGAGCGTAAAGTTATTCACAAATCATCTTTGTCCTTCAGGTGTAGCTTGCCAAGGTAAAGACAATATGCAGGTCTGAGCAGGAAACTAATTAGTGTGAATGTTGTCCGTTTTACGCAAAACCTTTTTCAAATATTTAGGTGCAGTGGTGAGCATTTAATCATACAACACGTATAGATTCCGGCCATTTTTGACATTAATTTAGGAACTCAAACTCATCAAAATCTTATTTAAGGATCAAAGTCTTAGTCAATAACTGTCCTTCCAAGGTTTATGTAGGATAACAAATTTCCTCTCCTGTCCAAACAGATAACTAGCAACAAGATTTCCTTTACACTAAAAACCACAAATTTTTGATATGGAGCCTCAACTACAATAGCAATTGGTCAAAAATGCGAGAATTGTTATATGCGTTATGCATCAACTTGCATAAGGCAAAAGTAATGGTAACTCTACGTAAGTCTGAGTATGAATATACCATCTCTCCATCTCTGTCATTACACCCCTTTCCCTCTTCCCTGTGTCACCTTTGTGTCTCCTTCCTCCTACCTTCAGGCAGAAAAATTGATATGTACTCTGCTTGGCGAGTTAACATTTCTATTTGTGAAAAACACTTCTTAAGCCCTCATACCTTTGGCTGACGCACACCCACCCACACAAGTCTGTGCTCTCCTCGCTGAATTATTCCATTTTAGATTATCTAATAACCCAGCAACCACAAGCCTCCATGTTCTTGACTCTTGCAAAGAGAAAAATTAGAAAAAAATATGAGAATCAGACATATTTTAATGTGTTTAATTCTAAAATTGTCAGAATTGTATTTATTTGAATAATTCTTTGACCTAGCATGTGGACAGGCTTTTCCTTTTAAATGGTAAGCACTTTACACTATTGAAAAAGAAATGACTATGGTGTGTAGACACATTGCTGCAATGTGTCTACACATAAACATATTGGGTATGTTTTGTTCATACCCAATATCAGGGTACGAACAAAACAGCTTTCAAAAATATCCTCTACAGTAGTTGAGTATTGCAACTGGTGACTTTAAAACATGAAGATAAGGTAGGTTAAGCATCCAACAACAAATTCTCACCACAAATTGTTGCCAGAGCACAATTAGAATGACAAGACCTTGTGATACTTGTGTCAAAAATTTAGATTAACCCAAATTGTATTTTTCTTTGTTTCTCATCATCATGTTGTCTTCGCCATTTTCTGTCAGCTTTGTCATCTTGTTCACCAAAGTATATATCAAAATGTGGGCAGTGAAAGTCAATGCAAATGGCCAATTAGATAAGTGATATGCAAAGAACCTTAATACTACCAGCTTTCAAAATATTACATTCTAGCAGTACTTTCTGATTGCAATATTGGACATGTTGATATTGGGTTGTCCACTGTAATACAATGTATTGTGAAGCTCCATATATTTCAATGGCAAACTGACCACCTTACCAAACTGACTGAATGTTGTTTCAAAGTCCAGTCTGTTATGTTTATAAAGCCAAGGACACTATCAGGAAATCCCTAACGCTTAACAACTGTAAGATAAACCGTAATGTAAGTTTAAGGAGCATAAATAACCAAAAGAATAGTAAAAAAAATAAAAACTTATAATGTGATCTAAAGTAATTTATACTTACTTTATTTGAAGCCAATATTTGTAATGTATTTGTGGTTGAGCTGCATGCCAACTAAATCTTTTACCCTGCACAGTGACGAGACAAGGATGACATTAGAGGAACGAGGCTCTCTGGATATTACAGGTGAAAGCAAATAAAATCAACACAGGATGAATAAACACAAATGCCTAAGCCTGCCATGAATCAGGAGCTGCTGGAAGCTTGGTGTCACGGTTCACCAAGAGTGGATTTGACCAAACATGGATTTCAGGCGTGCAATACCAGAAAGAATCATCTGTTCCACAATAGTCACATTCTTCTAGAGGTTTTTGTGGCTCTATTGACATTTACTGTTTAGTAGGTAAACTGAGAGAGAGGGGGACGAAATGCAGTAAATGGGCCAGGTCTGAAACCTGGGACAAGTGTGTTAAAGACTGTAGCCTCTGTATATGATGCACCTGCTCTACCTCTGGGTCATGTGGCATCCCTAAAATAGTCAAATTCAAGCTAAATTTGAAAATGCCCACACAAATAACCCAGACACCGCCTACAGAAATCTTTTATGAAAAGCCAAGAAAATGATTCAGCAGATTGGACGCAATGGCAAGTATGTTTTGATGACTCAAGCTGAGACTTTTAAGTATATTAAGACTGTATTCACATTGCAGAAACTGTGTAGATTAATAGGAAGGATGACAGTGTCAACATGACAATGATTCCAAACACACACAACCTTCTGTCAACAGGGTAACATTAATAGTCTTCCGAAAGCTACAAAAACACTCTATAAAAAAAAGTATTGAATGTGTAAAAGGTGGACATCTGCCTGGAAACCAACAAATTTAAATGAGCTCTTCAAATTCTGCTGAGAAAAATGGGCAAATATCCAAAACTATGACAGAAAGTCGTCAAAGGCAACAAAAGTGTGTTTTGAGAAAATCCACAACAGATCAAAACTTTGATATTAATTATAAAAGATGAATGTAATAATGATTTCACACTAAAATGAATGGTTCAAAGGCATAATTAAGAGCAAAAATTTAAATAAAAATAAGATTCAAGTACATGATTAGTACATAAAGTTAACTGAACTGGTAAACTGAGTGGTATGGATTGCGTCCTTTTCATCTTTTCTTTTTCTTTTTGCACAGCCCAAAAAACACATTCTCAAAAACCAGAAGAGCAGGTTTGATGTGATGGCACTGGAAGGGAAATTTACCACAGCTGCTGCTAAATCAGATTGTAAAATTTCATACCGCAGCCCTCTGAGGTCCAACATCGACCAGATCCAAACATAGCAGGTACATTTCATAGAAATGCTCTATACACTCAAAACTCGTCAAGTTTAGGTGGAGACTTTCAATGGTGGTGATTAATATTCACAGACTGCAGTGTTTTTTTCTTTATCTCTCCCACACACAACCTCTTACACACATTTTTACTCGGCACCTAAATTTACATCTGTGACATTGAGACTGATCTGCTGCTGAACCGATGAGTCTCCAGCTAGCTCTACGGTATGCTAATGCTATGCAGTAGAGAGCATCAAAGTCTTCAAGAGGCTCTGACTTAAAAAACACTGCATATTTTACAGGATAACAGCAGAAGGAGATTTCCTTGGCAACATATTTCAGTTAAAAGAAATACAACAGCCGACATTTATTCAGCTCTGCAGCTACTCTTAAATTAAAGACATTAATTGCTAGCTTTAAAACGCCTCATATAAATGCTTTTAAGCCATTAAGTGTAAAGAGTAAAGACCCACAAAATGAAGCAATACACCCAGGTAAACATTTCAGTAGAAAGTTATTTTCTGCTAAGTAGCAGAATGGTTAGCTGATTAAGGAAGGAAGGATGAAAGAGGATTGTTAGATTATTAACACAAGCTATGAAACAACACCTACATGCATGCTACTACAATTTGTAAGGCCATGAAATATTTATCTTGCTGTTTTTTTAAGTCAAATGGCTCATTTGTGTATAGAGATTTTCGATTTAATTTTATGTAATGCACTTTGCAAATTGCCGTTAAATGGTTGATGTTGCAAGGAAGGTTCTTTTTATGAGTAAATATAAGTTCTTTATGTAGAAAAAGGAGACCAGAGCATAATGCTAGCACTTGTTATATGTCAAAATTATGTATAATTGTAGATCCACAAATCCAGAATGTGAAAGCCATTTGTCTTCCCTGCAGATTTTCCCCTTGACTATCCTTCTTACATGTCTGAAACCAACAAACTCTGAAAGTAAAAACAAATTTAAGAGCTATGACAAGCTCAAATTGTGCAATGCAAATAAGTTTGCACACAATAACAGATGACCCACACCCCATGCCAGGAAGCAGAGATTCAATATCCGAGGACAAGAAATGCTGCGTCCCCAGGCCCTTCCCATAAAGTGGCCTATAAATCATGAACCCTGTTGAGAGTCTCTCTCTGTGGGTCTGGTCCAGGACAGGGGGGAAAAGGCACCCCTGCAGCTCTGATGCAATAAAAGTTTTCTGCAGCATAAAATTATTGCTACCATTCGCCAAGCTGGGGTCTGGATTATTCCATGAGTTGCTGTGTTTTGGTTCAGATATTAAGCCCCAGCCTACCAATGAATTCAGGGGAAACAAAGCTAAAAGCAGAAAAACAAAAATGAAAAGTGTTATCACATTGTGGTGGAAGCAACATACTGTAGAATTCCTTTTAATGTCATTATGCACAAATAAAGCACAACTAAATTTAAATTTAAGATGGTGGATGTAGGACAATTATGCAGAGAAGAGGTTATAGCCAAAGACTGTGCCAAAGTAGTCTCAATCTTCTCCAAAATAACCACTAAAAAGAATAAAAAGACTCCAGGGAAGATGTTAGCAGAAGTCATACTTTCTGGACATTATAAGAAGAACCCATGGTTTGCATGATAACAGACAGCAGCTCTGTTGTTGTTAGTGTAATCCAGATTACCAATAGCAAATGAATATGTTCCCATCAGAGTCCATGGATTTCACTTGTAACTAGCTACACCGTTTCCTCAAAAATAGTAACTAGTTCAAGTAAATCAGAATATTATGTTTTGTTCCGATTCATCTGGAGATTAGTAGACGGCAATCATAAACAGACATTTAAGATCAAAATTATTCATATAAGATTTAGATTTTCATTCAACAAATAAGTTTGTTTCCAATAGGAAATGAGATGTGAATCTCTCAAGATAATGAAACAATGCAAAAGGAGTATCAATTAAAAAAAAATTATAAAAATTCTTGCTGGGCTGCTCCAAAAATGTTAATATTACTTCCTAATAATATTAAAAATAAAGAAGTAATTTTTCTTAAGAAACATGCTAGTAGAAAAGGAGATTAAACCTAAATTGTCAGTGGTATGAATACGTTGTCTTTATATACCAAATGTCAATTGAACTGATTCTTCATGAGAAAGTATAATTTTTATGTGAATAATAAAAATGTTAAATTTGACTTTATTTTAAAAACTATTGTAGTTTTTTTCTTTTGTTGTTGTTGAACGGTAATAATAGGACACCAGAGTATCAACTATACCACAAATAAACCCAAAGAGAGGTCATTCATCATTGATCATTTATTGAATGCTTATGATTGATTTTATTTTTTTATTAACTAAATAAAAAATCTGGGGTATGAGCCCCCAAAAATATCAAATTTACTGCTTTTGGAGAAAAAAAAAATACATTTTTGTGTAGAGATGGATCACCACCTGTTATGAATACCTTTGCAGGGCACTTAAGTAGTTTTACACTTTACCTTTAGAAACTGATGATGCATAAAGCAAAGGCAAGCAAATAAAACCATTTTCATCATCTTTGGTCTTTGTTGTGATCACATTTACGGCCTCATCTCAGTCTGAAGGCATGCTGAAAGGTATGTAGAAAATTAGCTGTAAATACTATGTTGCCCCAGGTCTCGTGTGAAGTAGCTAATGACAAATGAAGAACTGCTAATGAAGCGCTCCTTGATTTCACTCACTATTAATCCCTTGATGTAGCTGTTCTATTTAAGCCCCTGCCTGGCTTCAAGAGGAGAATTTGGTGTAGACTCTCTCAGTGTGTATTAATGGAGTATGCAAACAGAGCATGCTCATAGTTCCCATTTGAGTAAATGCTGCTTGTAATAGTGTGAGCCTTTTCATACAGTGAAAACCCAAAGGCTATTGGAGGCTATTGTAAATGAATATGTCCAAGGCTATCTTGAATTGTCTGATTAACTCAAGTCAGAATGTGAATACAGATTTTTTTGGCTGTGATTATGACCTGAACACAGAATGTTTCCTCTGTTCTCCTGAATAATGTTGACTGGCTTTTTTTTTTTCTTCCTTCTGAATAGCATTTTAAAGACAAAGAAAATATCTCCACATCAATGTATGGAATGTCAGAACCCAGGCTTCATGAATGAGTAAGCACTGATGTGATGGAGAGAGGAGGGGAAATGGGAGGAAAATTTGTTCATCTCGTTTCCCCTGGCATGCAATTTCCATCCTCTATTCACTTCTCTGGTGACGCTAACATCTAAAAACACATCGACTTCATCTTTATAAGCTGAAAGGGTCGGAGAGGATCACCTCCAGACGTGGCATTATGACGGCGGTGTTAAAAACAAAGGATGAAGATAACATTTCTGTTCTCCTACATGGAGGTAATGGTCTCCTCTCTGCACTACAGATTAAAGCAGGGAATAGTTTGATGGCAAACATAAGTTGCCCGCAGCAAAGAAGAATATAAAGTGAGGTTGCCCGCAGATGGCCATTTTAGAGATTTCAACATTAGTACCTTATTGTATTCTCCATTGTTTCCCTCTACAACAACTGCCTATAACATTTGAGTTTTAGCACTTAGAACTCTGTAGCCGAACCCCAAGTCATTTTATTTTATGATGCAACGAACACAAAAATAAAGCATACAATGGTATTTTACTTTGATCCACTTTACACCATGGCCATCCACCAACACTACTTAAATTACACAAAGCACCGATGAGCAATGGAAAGAGACAGCTGAAAATGATGCCATTACCATCACTTTATGAAGTTATTAAGCAACGTTCGGTTAGAACTGAAATGCCATTACATCCCGAAAGTAAATAAAACCGGCACCACAGCAGCAGATGCTCAGTCGTACTCGTTTCCCTACATGCAGGCACTCCCATCGAGATCTTAAAAAGGGGAACAAAGGGCAGCCTGAAGATGATTTGTAAGGAAGACTATTCTTTGATGTGTCTTTGCTGAATAATAGCAGTAAAAGAAGCACAGGTAGCTCAACTTACTCAAAGTGTATGGGGGAGGGTCAATTTAAGGCCATTTATTTTTCTATACAGCCTGGATTTCCATTTACAGAGGCTTAAGGCCTGACTCAATTCAAGCATTAACTCATGATTGAAATTCATAAAGGAGTTGAGTCATTCAAACACTGGCGTCCACCGAGAGAGCAGTAAATATTATATAGCTTTTACAAGATGCAGAAAGTCAGTTTGTATTGACTAAACTATGCTAACTGATTTTTTGTTTTATGGAAATTTTACAAAACATAAACGTTGACTGAACAAGAACAAATTTAAGAAACTTTTGCAGAGAAAATACATTTATCCTTAAAGGTAAGAGTGTGAGTGTGTGGATTCAGACCACTGGACACATATACAGTATCCACCTGTGTGGAGACTTGATAAAGACACAATGTATATAAATATGACTATAACATATTCCACTTGTATGCCAACACCCATGCTCACCAGTTGCAGTAGTAACTGGTTAAAGTCGCATAGCCAACTTCTCTAAAGCATACAAAGTCCTTTGTAAACATAAAACCCATAAAAGGAAATGATTTTCCTAAATTTACTCTTAACTCTACAGAAGACAATCAAAACTTGCAACTATGAAGCATTATACTCTGTATCGTCAATAACTAGACGCACAAAAAAGTTCAAATAAAGCCCAAAAATAGCCCAATAATTTGAAAGGTTTATGAAAAATATTGCATTACTCTTCTTACAGAACTAGTAGCATGTAAGCTAATGCACTTTTCAGTATAATAAATACGACAGATGAAAATATTGTAGATGTAGCCCCACAGGTCATATCAATCTGGGTGGTGAGCAATATCGCAGAAATCCATATATACTCTCCAGTTATTCTACTTTTTTGACCTTCCCACTGCTTCATAAAGTAAGAAAGCCTATAGGCACCTGATAAAAATAAAAAAATCCACTTTATTTCCTGTAATGATTCTTTTGAAGGAGCGAAGCCACATGCAAAGATATATTGTTATTTATCGGCTCTACCACTCTTATCAATTCCTGACATGATGGCTGCAACAAAAATAAATGAGTCTGGATCAGATCGATGCCCAATGATTGCGACGGAAAATGGAACAAGGCATGGAGAAAGAGGAATCTCATCTTCAGAGGAATTGGATTTTCGAAAGATTTAACTGAGCACGCCTGTTATGCATGTCGTCCGCAGCTTCTAATGCTCTGATTTCACAACAGCCAATAACTCTGCTCAGCAGTGCCAAGCAAGCAGTGAGAGATGCACAGGGTCAATACATTTGGGATACTAGCACACACATCCACATGCTTTCTCTCTCTCACACACATACACACACAGTTGCCTTGTGGGTTTTCCCATCTTCCCCTCGAGTCATATTAATGTCATTTAACAGCCATGATTGAAGTAGCCGGATCTCAACTTCCTCTCTGACCATCTTGCTCACAAATCCACACCAATTGCGCCAATCACTCCTCACACTCAGCCAATATTCCACAATGAGACAAGCCTTATTTCCCACCACATTAATGAACTCTTTCATTTGAAAGCCTGTGACTGTCTGGTCCCTTGATTGCAAACCCAAGGCCAATGGGCCTAGGTGACAGCTCCTTGAAAATTAAAAGCATCAATCAAGACAGGGGCAGAACAATTGTGGGATGCTTTTACATTCTTCTGTCCACCAGACAGAACAATGCAAGCTGAATGAGGTCAAGATTCTTATGAATGTTGTTTTTTAGGGTAGTTTGGAACGTGAAGTTTATGTCAGTTAAAATTGTGTTTAGATAGTGAGACAGCATTCATGTACATATCACTGAAGCACAATTCGTTAAGTGTTGCATTAGTGGCAGAGAGACTTTTTGGGAATTTCTTTCCCCCAAAAGTTTCTGCTACAAGTTGTCTTGCAGCAAACACAAACTTCACTACTTTTTTGCATATATCAAAGCAAATTGTATTTAAAGTAAAACGAAACTTAAAAATGGTTTTCTGAATTCATAAATCAAAATATTACAAACGTACACTTCTGTCTGAACCGAGCTTTGCCAAAGATTTATAGAACAGCCTTTTCTTGCTTCTCCAGATGCCGATCGTTTGGGGTATGAGACAAAAAACTTTTTACCAATTATTTTTTGCAAAGTAGCTCAACTCCCAACAGACTGGATTGAGCACATCTGCAAACTTCTTTTTCTCAGTCTTGCCACAGAATACCAATTGGATTTGGGTTTAAACTTTGACAAGATGATTCTCAAACAACATGTTTGTGATTGTCGTGCTGAGGGAAGGGGAACCTTTACCTCAGTTTTAAGTCTTCTTCAGCCTACAATAGGCTTTTCATATAATGATTGCCCTGTATTTAGTTGCAATGTGTGCACTTCACTGCTGAGCATGATTACTAAATCTGTTGATCAGCGTAAAGGGGTGGAAACACATGCTACACTTTTCAGAAGCAAAAACTTCTGAAAACTATTATTTTGTGTTGGTATAGCTCATAATCACCCCCAAAAAATCCACATTGACTCTTGAGGATCATGAATAGTTCTGCAAGGCACTGTAGCTCAAATTAATGAGAGGTGACCATGGCTCAGAACTTCACATGGTTTTGTAGTTTAAACTTCATCAGGGGACAGAAGAGGAATTCAGAGGATAAACTTAACCTGTAAGAATACAGGGGTGAGGGGGGAAGAGCCAGCGCCAGATGACATAATCTCTGTCTAAATCAATTTCTGTATAAGAGCACTCAACTCAGCTCAATATGTAGCTGCAGGGCTGCTGTTAAGTGGCTGCTGCCACAGACCTATTAATTCATGTGATGCTGGGCGATGCTGCAGCCAAGCTTCACCCTGGGTTTAGAAATGAATAAATAAGTCTTAAAAATAACATGGAGAACTCAAATTGATTATAATGCTGTAAGTGTCCAAAAGTTCAAGCAGAGAACAACAAGGAGAAAAAAAGAAGTTAATGTGAAGTTAGAGATTTTATTTTAAAATCTCTGCAGAGGTTCTCTGATAAAATGGTGACACTTGCAGCAACTTGCAGGGCTACAGCACCCTCTACAACTCGTTTCTAGTGGATAAGAGAAGGATTTAACTTTGCATCAGTGTCACTTGCTGATTCCCAAATATGTTCAACTGGCAAACGCTAATCTGATTAGAGCCAGAGGTGGAGGGGTGACGCTAGCGTCCATATGGACAATCAAAATCCATCATCAGTGCAAGCAGAGGGAGAAGAGAGGGAATGCAATTGAGAAGAAGCGATCACTCTGCAGAAATGATTTAAGCAAACGGAGCTCGGGATCTTCTCGCCTCCTATTTACCCACCACACAATCACGCGCGCTGCTGACGCACAAAAGCCCTTTGCGATTGCACGCATTATTACACAATTACAACGGAAACAAAATGATGCGTAAAATTGCTCTTACACAGATCGATGTGCGCTCAGATTTTTTTTTCTCTAATAATTTTTTTTTGTGCGTGTGTGTGACTTCAGCAGTCCAGCTGCACCGCCGTACTGCAGCCGTTCCAGTCCGCAACGAACGCAAAAACAGACACCGAGATTCATGCGTAACTCGGAGAGAGATGTGCTCTCCTCAAACATTTATTAACACTGCCGCATATAAGGAGACCAGGATTCCACTCTAACAAAAACAATCGACTGGTAACTGATGCAGATTTGCAGCATTGGATGTCTAGCGTCAATGCAAAATTAACTGGCCACGGCATCTTATTCCTGCACGTACCCAGAGAGGATTCAGTACAACTTTGGCAACAGAAAAGAGGAATCATTAATCAAACTTACCCACAAGCAGTTTCCAAAATGATAGAATCCGCTCTGCAGTTAGTTGTAATAACCTCAGACCATCACTGTGTATCAGAATCTCTTCTGCTCCACAAAGTAAACTAGAAGCGGCTGTTCAAGGGGGGGAATATTCCACTTTTCCCAAAAACCGCGGCGTCTTTCCCCAAAATTACATATTGCCAGTCCCCGCTGGCGCAAACTGGAGCGCAAAACCCCCCTGCAGCCAGTCACTTTCAAACAACAGCAAAGAAGAAAATGAAGCGAATCATGACAGGGGAATTATGAAAACTGGTTGCGAAAGAAAAATAAATGAATGCAGAGCAAAAAAATAAATAAATATTGATTATCCAGTAAAAAGCAGGAGCTTGGACGCTCGCAGCTCCGCGCAGATGAGCTGAGCTTCAAGCGCGACCACAGGAGCGCCAAATTCTGAAGTGAAGCGCAGAAAAAAAGAGACAAGGCTCGGTCTCTCCTCTCCCTCTCCACCAGCGTGCAGCTGGATCTGTACATCAATGTTTCGCAAGTTACACCGATCTGTACCGGATATAAAGCGAGCTCCCATCAAAATAAACACCAGCTGGCTTGGAAGCATGCGGTCAAATGAAAAATAAATGGATTACATGTCATGTTTAAATTATAGAATCAAACAGGCTAATTCTTTCACTCCGGTTTTCTGCTTCTAATGTTTTCAAAGGACCAATTTGTTCCAAAAAATATATTATTTTGAAACGAAAACATGACAAGGAGCTCTATTTTTTTTCATCTTGATATTTAGTTTCTGCGTTACACTGAAATCTTTATCGGAGTCTCGAAAGTCTCACCTCAACATTCCAATGAAATGATGCATTAGTTAAAAACAAAAAGTGGTAAACATTTTCATAGCTAACAATTCTATAACAGACTAGCAGACACGTTGAAGTTTGTAACAGGTGCGACCCCAACATTTCCAGCATCCAGGTGCTCGTACCCCAACAGAAATCTGATATATGAGGGGTTTCTAATGCAAATTTAACTTGACGAGATAAACGTTCTGTGCACTTTAATTCCAGAATAACATAAATAATTTTTATGAAGCCCAATTTCCTCAACATTAACCCAACATAAAGCTTCTACAGTGATGTCTAGCATGGCTCTGAGACAAAACAAAAACAGGCAGATGAATTGGGGAATGTAGTTTAATCAACCTGGGCTAGAAAAGAGCAAACTCATAAGTTTAGTGAGACCTTTCCAAGTACAGACACTTGGTGGTGCTATAAATATTTTCAGCACATATGAATATCTAGTCATATTAAAACAGAGAATGTTAGCCTAGCAGTTTTGCAATCTATATAAAATGCACCAGATGTGAGTTTGTTAAATAGTTTAGACATTAAATCACATAATTCTTCAGAAATAAATGTTTTTCTGCATAAATTCCAGTTTGAAGAATTATCTGTCAGCCTTAAAAAACTAAAAAGGTAAGTGAATTAATGCTGATGAATTTCAACATCATTTACCTGAACTTTAACGCAGATGAATGTTTAAGCATAAAAATGATAATTTTGCACGTCCTTAACAGGAATATTCACAGCAGGAAAACCTTTACAGAGGAGTCTGAAAATGCTCTGAAATAATATATGAAAGCAAGAGCAGGAAATATGTTAATTTCTTTGAAAAAATAAAATAAATTGATGCTGAAATGCCCAAAGAAGACTAAATTGTAGTTATCAGTGTTTCATAAAAATGCAGGAAAAACTATTGTAAGAACAACGTGCAATAATTTAAGAGTCCAGACAAAAACATGCTGACTGCTGTGCATTTAATTATGCACAGAAGTTATGCACGACCTGCCACCAAGTATACGCTCACTGGCAACAGAAATGAAACGCTGTGCTAAGACCTCGATACACCCCTTAAAATTTCAAAGGTTGATGAGAACAATCCAAAAATCAGCGCATAAAATAAGTCACAATTATATTCTGCTTTATTTTGAAATGTACATTGACTCAATCTAATGAGTCTTTATTTAATATGATTGTTTGAAAAAAAAAAAAACAACTAAAAGTGTTGCTCATCCACAGTTTTTTTCAAATGTGATCCACATCTATATTTGAAAAGATAAATCTAAATCCCTTGAGATGAGAACAGTAGCCAAGCCTTGCTGTTCTCCTCGAGAAAAGGTTTAAAAGAAACTGAGGACTTGTAGGTAAGCAGGCCCCCCTGTCCACCAACCTGACAGTGAAAAGGGACTCGTTTGATTTCCCCCTCACTGGGCCACCCCTGTCAAGACTTTGGCCTCTGGCACAGTGACTCTGTGAGGCGAATTTCGATAAGGGGAGGGCTTCAAGGGGGGAGAAAGGACAGCCTTCTCGGACTGAAACTGTGCACTTGTGAGCTTTCTTTGTCATATATAGATCCTGATGTGAATGGAAGTTCCTTAATGAGTAAGGAAGTGGACAAACACTTCATTGATTCCCTCCCTCCATTCATGGTTTGCTTGCTCAAAATGCCCTCAACTCAATCAAGCAGTTAGTGTGTAGCTTTGTAAAGCGTACCAGGCATTGAATTTCTTTTTCCTGATTATAGTTTTTCAAGTCAGTTTCCAATGTGAGTGACACACTCTGTTGCAATCATTGCATGGATGGAGACCTGGGCAAGCCCCTCCTTTTGGATTTCTTTACAACTCTATGAAGCCCATTCAGATAAGCAACTCTTTGGAAACAGTCACAGATGCATAGAGACAAATAGTTCAATCTGTATGTAATGAAGGTCTTCATTACTGGTCAGGATAACACTTTAATTATGTGCAAATGATAATGAGACGGGTACAAATAAGATTGAAGTATTTTATTGGGTGTTTTATGCAGGGCATCTCAGTGGGTATTGAGGGTGTCCTGGGGGGAATAATATAAATGAAGTAGGTATGGTAATTATGAAATGTATTACAAATGTTTGTAGATTATGGCTTACCTCTGCCTGAACACCTGGTAAAGATTCCGGAAGAGACCAAGTGCAGATGGAAGAGGGGGAACAAAGCCTGAGGTATTTTAGAAATGATGAATAAATTAATATTTATATGAGGGTAGTTTTAGATAGCCAATGAGTATGTAACCATGAAGTATGTTTGTTATTTATGTGTTGAAGATTGGTTGTTTGGTGTATATGTGGTTTGTTCTATCCTGTCTTTTAAGAAGTGTGTTAATTGGTACCGCCCAGGATTACAAAGCCTGCATGTTGGCCACATGATGGGGGTAATAGGTGCGGGTGCTGCGACACCTCATGACCATGTAAGCAGGAAGTCATCTTTGTTAAATGTTGGAGATTAAAACACCTGGTTGGTTGCACTACCCCTGCCTCCAGACTCCTATTTCAGCCTCCCGCTAAGGGCCATCTTAACACTGTAATTAGCTTAAAAATAATTTTGGATAGGTTTTTACATTTGTCTCAGTCTAAGTATTCGCAGATTTTTCTGTGGAATGCAACTCCAAGTTATTTGTGGATTCTTTCATACAGCATATCTAAAATATTAGAAAGGAAATGCAGCTTTGAAAGCTGAAATACGTAAGCTCAATGCTACCTGACACACCACTGACTGGTGTTTGCAAAGCAGCCAATACCTTACCCTTACTGGATGGATCCCCAAAAGTGAAAACAAGGGAGACTGTAGCTATTAGCTTCTGCAGAAGTGCTAAAATGGTTTCAACTGTGTGGAAATGCAGTGAAATGAAAATTTGTTGTTTAAACTACAAAAACAGACAGCATCTCTAGCCATATGACATGCAAATAAGCAAAGCAAAATATTCCATCATTAACAACTGATGTCTCTACATCTTATGTGACCTGCCAGTGAGCCCCAGAAGAGTGATAAATTAAAATTCACAAATATGTATGTTAGGGTTGAGAATAGATTTCCCTCCCAGTGGTATTAAAAGTGTAAAAACAACTTTGCAGTATCTGCATTACATTTGGAACATGTTTTTAAAATAGCATAAGATTATTTCAAATTAAAAGGAAAATACAAGCTAAAGGCTTCCTCTGGTGACTTGCTCTTTCTTTCACGTTTACTTGAAGTAAAAAGATTGGTCTTGAACCTCTGCTAATTAGCAAAGCAACGATTCCAGGAGAGCACTCAAATGTAGGCCTGCATCTGTTAGACTTTAATTAAGAAATAAACAACCCATCATAACATTCTCAGTTTTCAATAAAGAAAGATTTGGTTCACAGCGTTACAAGGTTTCCTTATTAGAACTATTTTTCCTCATAAATAGGATAATATAAGTTGTATTCAGGAGAATCTGATATGTTCTTGTTGATGGGGTTTGTGACTCTTGAAAGCCATGGTGAGATTCAGATGGTCTTCAGAAACAATCTATGAATCTGGTGAAGGATTTAGAAAGGTATCAAAAGAAATTGATCCTGGTTGTCTGAGCAAGTTTCCCCCGCAGCAATCAGACTGCAAGAACCTCGACTCAGCTATTGAAGCATGAAGATGGAAGTGTCACGATTTGGGGATGCTTTGATGTAACCCTGCCAGTTCACCATCCTGTAATCCACCACAAATTAAACCATGTATCAGAGGAAGGTTGATGAGGAAAATATGAGACATTCTTTGAAAAGCAGTAACTGGATCCTGCAGCATCACCAAGTAGCGACTAAGAATTTAAAGATGAAAAGAGTTGGGTCAAGTCAAAGCTCAAACTTCTAATCTTATAGAAATATTGTACATGAAATAAAAACTGCTAACATCTCGCAGCTAAAAGTGAAGAGTGATTTAAACATTTCTCACATCATTGTCATTGACTGATAGGGGCTGGGGTTAGTTTGAAAACATAGTTTTGCTTATGTATTTTTGCTTAATGAGAAAATCAAGTTTTTTCAAGAAACAAGTGACAAAATATATATAAAAAAACCCTGAATATTTTGTGGGGTGTTCAAACTTTTCCACTTCTCTGTGTATTAACACAATTTAGGATCATCCACCGGTCGGTCCCTAACTCCCCCTCCCCATCACCTTAAAGATGCTATTTTCCACTATATAAAGCTGGTTGAACCAAACTGAAGAGAAACCATGTTCCCCACATCAACCTCGGTTAAACTGTTTGTGAAATTCAGACATCATTTGGAGATGATCTGTTTTCGGAGAGAGTTGCGAATTTAATTGGGGTAATTAGGTCACTGGAGGAAGACTTGAAGTCCTTCAACAATTAAACTGCCTAGCAAACAGAGTGCTAAACAAGGCTGAGTGGAGAACATCGGCATGACGACGTTATTACAACATACCACATGGATTAGCATGACCCTTTGTGTTATCCAAATATTGTATGTCTTAATTTGTTCCTGTTGTTGAAAAATAATTCAGGACACAAGTGAACAAAGGAGACGTCCCCAAACAACAAAGCAAGAATAGCTTGCTACTGTGTTAGGTATTAAGTATGATTGAGAGAATGTCTAATTATAACAAAGTATTTTTTCTCTTTCGTTAGTCTTAGAAATCTCAAGTGTGCACTGGAGCGGTTCACTGCTGTGTCAAGCGGTCAGGATGAGAGTCGGCCTCAAGTCTGTGAACACGATTCTCGATCAGAGGAAGATGGACTGTCCCCTCTGGGTCAGGGGTCAGTCTCTGTCACAAAAAGAGGTGAAGAAAGAGGTGAACCAATAAGCAAAGCTCTCAATTTAGTGGTTACCGGTTTACCTTTCGGCCCTCATCTATGGTATGGTGAGCACATTTTGATTTCCAAAAAAGGAAGACACTTAATCCAGTCCCAAAACAATTCAATCATACTTTTCTTACTTAAGGCAGATTTAAAATGTGTGTTTTCTATGTGGCTAGAAAGAAAAGTTAAACTTCAGATAGGCTTTCACAAGTGAACAAAGAGGAGGTTGGCCATGTGATATTAAGCATGAGAGACAGTGATGGGGTTTTGGGGTGTTTAAAGCAGAGAAACAATGTATTTGCTGTTGTTGCTTTTACAAGAAGTAAGAAATTTTGGAAAAAACATTTTCAATTAGCAAAATATTCCCTTTTGATTCTTTTTTTCTCCTGTTGTGTTACTATTTGACAACCTCGGTTAAGAATGCGATGTTTGGGGGAAAATGGTGCAAAACAAGATGTTTTTAATGACTGACTCAAATAGGTCACATAAAACTTTCATGGTTAATTTCTTTCTCTCTTTTTTATAGATTGAAGATACTACTTTTCTTTTAGTTTCACCCTAAATTGAACCAGTAACAATAGTTGTATTTTTCCTTTACAAAGTATTTTTATTTTTACTTATGTAGACCATTTTTTAGTTCCTATTCCTGTGTAGTGCATTCTTTTGACAATGATTACAGTCAGAGCATGCAGCAAAAAGGACATAACCTTTTGCATAGAGATGAATATGCTTCTGTTTTTGGAGGTGATGTCACCCTGCAGTTGATGTATAATTTACTGCAAATCTCCTATTCAGCTCAGCTCCCCAAAGACGATTTAATGGACTGCTACTTGACATTAAGTTTGAATGTGGCAAAGACAAGAACTTAAGAACCGTAGTGCTTTTTTCCCCCATCTTATTGTCCTGGGAAGAGACGGAAACATCATTCAGTTTTAAAATGTTTAAAACAATAATTTCTACCATTTTTCTGAACAAAGATTTTAGAGAAAGTGCAGCTTAAAACCCCAGTGCAAATGATTTGAATATCACTATTCTCATCAGTTCTGTTACTGTCTTTTCCTGTTCAGTCTAACCAATGTTTTTGGGATTGGTTTTGAAAATGTGACACGATATTAATGAGTTAAAGGAGGCATGAGTTACAAATGTACATTTTAAGTATATTGGACATAAACAATCTAGTAAGCCTGTCAACCAACATGAAATTACTTCAGAACATTTTCCACCTTTGATCTGACCCATATCGTAAATTATTCAGGTAAAAACAACATTGTTTTTTGTGCACAACATTTTAGCCGGATGTTACCCTGATATTAAACAATAATAGAGGATTATGTCAACAGGATTCTTTTCGAAGCCTTCAAAATACATGCTATGATTAAAATACAAGCTTTCTGCCTCAGTCATTTCACACATGACAGAGAGAGGATGGCGTCTTATTCCTGACTTTTTAGGTCAAAGTGACTACCAGCTCCTTTCACGTGCTACTTTCACCTCGTAGAACTGGAAAACAGGCAATAAGGAGAAGTATTTCAGACTTCTCAAAGATTTTAGTAGATTTCTGTGTTACTTTGATGGCTAAGAGCATGTAAAAATCTCTCCCTACAAGACTCCTATTTGCTCTGTCAAAGGAAAAGCACTCATTTTTGACAGATGATTGCTATCTAAGTAAACTACAGGAAAATCTAAATTATACTTCCAAGGAAACATTTGGTCAAGTATTTGCCAGTCATAAAAATGGGGTGACAGTAGCTCAGGTGGTGGAGGCATAGCAGACATCTATTTCATTAATGTAAAACTTTTAAAAGACATTTTAGTCATTTTATTTTACATATGAACTATTTTTACAATTTAATTGATTTTTTAAAAAACTGTAATTAGATGCACAAGTTTCAGTTTAAATTTAATAGGATGTTGAATATTGAAACATCCCATCTCAAATATATAGACATATGCACCAAGATAGTATATTATTTAAAAGTTCATTAATTTCAGAAATTCAGTTCACTTAGTGAAATATTTAAGTGCACACAGACCAATGCTTTCAAGCCATTATTCTTGTTATTTATGATCATTTTCAGCAGATCAAAACACCATCTTTAAGATTAGAGTACTAGATAGTACCAATCATAATAAAACATTTGTGTAGCACAAGTATGGGCTCAATGAAAAATATATTTTGTATCTCCTCCAAAGCCATATCCAAAAGGTACTCCAAATCTGAAAAGCAATCCTCAATGGAACACATATTCTAACTTGTCAAACGAAACTGTACATAATATTTTGAAAATGTATATTTGACCACTCATTATAAATGTAAAGCTCAATTAAATTAATCAGTTTTCTGGCACAGATTTCAACCCTACTGAAAATTTAAGAAAGTTACAACCAAATTCAGTGATCTTTGCCTATTTTTTACAGGAAAAGTTGTCAAAAAAAACATTGAACCAAATACCGGCATTGTACGGATAAGTGGAAATCGCAAATGGATGAAATTTTCTGTATAACAGGAAAAAATTTGGGGATGCCAAAACCATCCAGTTTTGTGCCAGTCTGTTGGAGCTGAATAACCTTGTAGCATTGTTGAGACAGAAAATGGCAGGCCTACTCCATTCCTGCACAATGTCTCTTTCAGCATGCAAGGAAAAGCAACACATAGGGTGTTACTAAGCCACAATGAACCCCTGCTGCACCTAACACAGAGCAGCGGGGCAATTTGTGGACGAGGCAGACTGAGTTCACCAACAGCAGAAATCTCCATGTCATGTTAGCTGCTGGAGTCCATTTACTGCATGCTGCATGGTAAATTCCACTGGGGAGTAAAGCAGTCATGGGAACGTTAGTTATTTAGCCCTTTGTATCAGGGAGAAAATGTTTGCTTTGTGTGTAGCTCTGTGGCAAACATTATAAAAAAGTGACTTTTTCCAGAAAGAAGACAGAATCTAAAACTCCATAACAGGATCAATCTTGTGCTTGACACTGGATGCCAGCAGCTGTGCTCAAAAGGAATAAATGAAATAAATTCACAGCTTTTGCCTCATTTAAATTTTTCTGCTCAGACTTAAGAGCCTGGTTTTAATCTGAAGAGACAATGGCTTTAATGTGAAATATTTTTGCTGTGACCTAAAATATATAATAAACCAGTTTAAAATTTAGACTGGGTATGCTGTGTCACAATCTGGTAAAAAAAAAAAAATCATTGCATATCAACTGGCCTCATTGGTTTTTGATAGTTAATCTGAATCTGTTAATGTTTTAGTTTCAATGCTCAAAAGTCGTACAAGTGACAAAATTAATCAGATTACAAAGTATGACTGTAAAATATATGAAGTCAAATCAATACTCTAATGTACTAAAACCTAAAGAAACATTGTTGATTGAAAACATTTTCAGTAAATACCTACTCTTCGTGTAAACTGTCACTCCAGGGAGTTTTATTTTTGCAACAGCTGCCCTTGGAATAGCAAGCTTGCTCCTTCGGCACAAGAGGAAAGCCTGTCAGCACTATTCCCATGGCTATGATTACAGATAAAATTTCCCTTGGGTGATTCAAAATGAAGGATTTCAAGACAAGAGCCTCAAATGCTGTTTAACTACAAAAGAACAAATTGCATGTCAAGTAAAATGCATCCACTTATAGATTGACACAGTGGCCGCTGTCCCTATGCTTATTCTCCATAACGAAAATAACTATCCATCATTTCATGGCAGCTCCTGGCAGAAAATGGCGATCACTCTCTGATGGCGTGTAACAGAGCTTTGCAGAGCCATCCCGCTAAAGGCCAGGTTTGTTTGAAGTTCGCTTTGCAATGCATCAGTGGCGATGACCTAGATTTCCTATCTTTTCCTCCAAGAGTGCAGTGAGAGACAGCCTCGTTTCAGCCCCTTTCCATCTTCTAACTATGTCAGCTCGCCTGTAAACATTTGGCACAGAGTCACATCACTGCGTCTCAGTTTCCCTGCAGACAACTCTCTTTTCCTGGTGTTGACTCTTGACTCCCCTCACTTGTTCCCTAAGAAGGTTTGGAAAGCTGAACAGATGGTTCTGATGCTAAATATCAAAGTAAGAAAAGAGAACCAACATAATTGGATAAATTATCCTTTTACACTTTAACACTGCAGAGCATTGTGGCCTCTCTGTTAGCCAGCCTCTTTTGTGACTGTTTGCTTATTAAATTTTTGTCACATTGCAAAATTTACTAGATAAAAAAAACTGTAACAGTCAGAAATGTTAAATTCTGACAAATTAGCTGACATCTTCATTTTGTTGCATCTATACTTTACCTCTAGTCATCAGTGCAGACTACACTAAAGTGAAGTCATGGGAATAATACAACTAGATCAGGTCCAGAAAGAGAAAATCTGAATAATCTTAAAGTCATATGTGCAGCACACCAGCAGCCCAGAATTCTTTTTTATTTTTTTCTGTAAGATATAATATCACTTGGAAAGGCGGATTATGAGAATCAAAAATTCTAAAACAACTAATTTCAGCATTATCCTGTCACAACTGTACCTGAGAAACCACCTGAATACATCTGTCTGACCTCTGGAGGCCAGTAAAAACAGAACGCTGCAGAGAGGAGCCACATGAAAAACCTACAGCTCAGTGTAGACTGTGTGTGTGGCTCAGGTCCTAGCTGTTTACCGCTTTCTGCTTTGCTTTTTAACACCCACCATGCACTGCAGCAGCTGAAAATGTAAAACGAACAGTTGAGCATGATGGATTGCTCTGTTTCCATATTGCAAATAGAGTACTGTCAAAAAAATCTGCAAAGCCGTAAAAAGTCTGACCTACGCTCTGTGCAAGTTAACTTTGCCTTGGAAATCAAGCAGAGCTCTGTGGCTGCTGCCATTTTGTGTAGCAGAGTAATTACTCTATAATCTGACATTGTTGCACATTCAATGTGCAAACATTTTTCCTATACTCTGCTGGGAAAAATTAATCCTAATCAGAAAAATCTAAAACTGATTTCAGATTAGTTTGTAGATTTTGGTTATTTTGCCCATATTTGGATGCTAGGTGTTCAAATTCTATTATTTAACAATCTGTTTAATGTTAATTCAGTAAAACAGTAGCGCATTTAGTAGTTTGGTGCATTCATGGAAGAAAAAAAAAGTATAAATTAAATGTGTTAAAATATCTCACGCATGCATGAAACTGGTCACATTTTTTATGTACAATCATGCATAGTTGACCAAACATGGACAAATATATAAAAATATTGAAAATGTCAACTTCTTCCATTCACTTCCAGTATGTAAAACACAGGTTTCTAATATAGGGCTTTATGGTAACAGAGTCTGCAGGTTTGTTTTGAGTGAACATTTGTCTTTCTTCATTGTGGTAAATTGAAGGCAAACTGGACTTAGTATAGAGCAAAAAAGAAACCTGGATACAAAGAACAACATATAACAAGAAAACTCAGAAATTCAAACCAGCATAACTTTTTTGCAGTAATCATCTGTGACAGGTATTCATTCAGTGACTGCTTTCCTGCACATTGCAGTTGGTGTGCCAATATCAGTAGTATTTCTCAAGAAACTACAAAGACCTAAAAATGTCACAAAAACATTCCTGTATTTGTACTGAACTACATTGTTTATGGAAGCTGCAGATTATTTATGTCTACCATCTTATGCTGTCATTCCTTTAAAACAGAAATTACATCAGAAGCACAAACTGGGCCATGTTGATCATGGCATATTTTCTGCTCAAAGATGCTGCATGCACCAAGCCTCATCTGACTCTGGCACGTCATGCTGAAACTTAGATGAAATATTCAACACGATGCCTCTGAAGACTTTCTTCTCCGACTAAACAAGCTACATCACTACACAGCAGTTTCTCTCCAAATTAAAACTGCTGCTCATTTATTTACATTTATCAACAAGCAAGACTGACGTGCAATTTCACTGGTACAGTGAAAAATTAGAGGCTTTCTTTAGATTAGTTGAAAGAATTGAATACTTTCAATCTTCAGTGTTTTTCTGTAAATCATTCTCATCTGTCTGTAAAATACAGCAGCAGCTTAAGTTTGAATATCATTAAAAGTAATGCTATTTCCATTATTTTATTGAAAAAGTAAAATTTATATTCATTACACACAGAGTGAAATATTTCAAGAATTTTAATTGTAATTTTTTCAGAAGGGCTGAATATTACATAGGACAAATTAAAAAAATGGTAGCCAATACAGAAAGATTACAGCCTACAAGATTGGGAGGAGACTCCACAAAAATATAAACCACAAGATGCTATTGCTAGAGACGCTGGCTGCTCTTAGTGCTGTATCCAAGCACATCATTAGAAGGTTGAGAGGAAGAAAAAAGTGGGGCATTTGGAGTGTGAAGTTGGCTTCTGATAAAAAATTAAATAGGCATATCACAAAAGATTAAAGCTAATTGGTATCAATGTCCTTCTCAATGAATAGGAAAAAAAGAAGCATCATTCAAGTACTTATTTTTATTTGGATAATATAATTTGGGGTTTATCCCAAAGTGGTGGTTTATTTTCAAACTTATTTCCAAACATGCATAATGTGCACAGACCAATACTTTCTTTAAACTTTTATCAAACATTAAAATAAGTATTTGTTAAAAAAAAGCACTTCTGACCCAGCTTTGTTTTTTAGCTAAATACACCCACTGTGCAAGAAGAAAAACAAGATAATTAGTGGACATCCTGGCAAACGCTTCAAGAAGAGCAATCCACAATTTTTGTGTTGATCATAAATGTTAGAGCCAAAAAGAAAAAAAAAACTAGTAGAGCATTAGAGATACTAATTTTTTCTTTCATTTCAGTCAGACCTAAATGTTTTAGATCACACTTTTTGACATAAACCAAAGATGACCTGAGTAAAAGTTGTACATAGATCCAACCAACTTCAACATGTCTGATAACATGAAGAGGGCTTAAGGTTCTCAAAGAACACATCAAACTTCAATCTTGCTAAATTTAAGCACACATGAGAAGCAAAGTCACTGTCTGGAATGCATCGCAAAGCCATTTCTAAAGGCCAACACACAACACTTGCATCTGACTCTTCAAGCACCAATGCAATTCTTTCTTGACATACAAGCTCTAACTCAAGGGTCCATCTGCGGACCACCAAACTCGCAAGATCGAGTATTCACACAGGAGTTTTTACTAGTATAAACAAAAGCTAGTCCACCAGTAAACTCAAAACTACTTGAATAAGCTCAAACAAGCTCACCATTTCACTCTTTCCTTTTCTCTGCACTTCTGAGCTCCCACCATGAGTAAGAAGAAAAAGCATATCATCCATTCACAAAACTAGACTTAACAGATCAGAAACAATCTGTGTGATTGTTTTAGCCAAGACTGAAAGTGTGACTATATCATGGGGCTAAGGCTAAACAATGTAACACTCTAAGCAATAGCACTACTGTATAACGCAATGAGTAAATTGTGAGCTTCTGCATAAACAGCAATTTCATGATACTACTGATCTTTGTTGAAACAGCAAGTTCTTTGGTTCAATGTGGATTCCTTAAGCACAAATTGAGTCACGATATCGGAAGTCCTTCAAGGAATAGCAGCTTTGATCATCAGCCAACACCTTCCTCTCAACACAATCTCTGACAGAAGATTTGGTTATCTTTATTGTCATTTCGCTGACAGTTCCCAGCTCAGCACACCTACAGAAATTAAGTCCCGGATCAGCGGAGAGTAAAGAATCCCTTACACAGCAATACAAGATGGAGTTCACAGGGGAATTTTTGATTTAAACCCGTAAACTTAATTTATTTGAGCCTCATGACAGATTTGATAGAGCTCAGGGTTCAATACAAACACACAAGACAATAGGGATTAACTGAATTGTGAGCATTGCGTGATCTACCGTTTAAATATTTGTAATCCCTAGAGATTATCAACAGGAATATTTATTAATCTTAATGTCTGCACTCAGTGTGTGAAGCCAATGTCAAATTCCTTCATTGCGCACAGAAACGTGGCCAACAAAGCTGATACTGACATATTTTCTCCTTTAAAGCAGTAGTGCCTCAGACAGCCATTACTGTGCTATATTAAGTCAAACAAGTGGAAGAATTTATTCTGGTGAGATGAAATGAAAATGCAACTTTTTGGACTGAATGCAAAAAACTGCAATATAAACAGCATCCTCATGGAGATTTATGATAGTAGCTGGTACTGGCTTTCATGTTATTTGCAAAAAAATTGAAAACCATGTAAAAATGTTCCTTAATTTTACTTTTATGCAAACATTTCTGGTCTTTCATCACATCAGAATTTGTGACAGGTAGTGGAAAACATAGAAATATGAACGTGTTCGCCAGACTCTGCAAGCATTGAAAGACGAGACTGACAGATAAAGAGATATAGAGAACAATACACACACATATAATATGAAAACCAAACTATACATACATTGAAAATAAACAAGGTTTTCATGGGATTTTTTTATATTCTTAAAAAATAAATTTTAATATTCACATACCTGCAAATTTCTAATGGGTGAGCCCTTAGCAGAAATTGAAAAAAGTGACCTTTTTAACAAGTTATGCTTTCTATGAAAAGTAGGAAATAAATAAATGATTCCCCCCTCTCTTCTCTCTGTCATGCCTTTCTGCTCAGGAGGAGGGGGAATAAACCATTTTGTTTTTTGAAGGAGACAGTGGCACCACTCAATGGCATGATTTACTGAACAATGCCACTTTATTCAAATCAGATATTGGAGAACAGCTTTCACTTGGTTTTGCATGAGAGAAAGCTGTGTTAAAGAGAATTTGTATGCATCATAGAAAGATTGATACAAACAAATCGATGTGCATATAAGTCTGCGTTTTATTCCCTGTTGTTCTTTTATACTTAAAAGAATTACAGCTTTTTCAAAAATCTGAATCAATACAGAGGTGAATATTCAAGGTAGTCAAGCAAACCGGCCAGCTCCATCAGCTTAAAACAACATTTTCCTGGACTTAGTGGGTTAGAAAATCTGGAAAACTGTAACAGAAGATAAATAAAAGGAAAACTGTATCTCTTGGTTACACAAAGTCATTTCAAACAGTTTCCCAGAGAATAAGAAGCAGAACTGATGCATCAGGACGGCCTGGTTTTTAACTTCACCTTTATAATTTAATGCCAAGCATAAAGCCTTCAACAAAGGCTTTGTATTTTCTCCTCTTTGTGTGGGCAGCATCACAATAAACATTTGGCCTCCTGGGATAGCTCAGTTTAATAACGTGCTTCCTCACCGTGGAACAGAGCCAAGAGAGCAGCAGTCTGTCTCCGTTTACTCTTTGATGTTTTACAAAACCTCTTATGTTCAATATCCAATTTGATCAACTCAACTCCCAATGAGGCCAGCTGAGAAAGGAATCGTCATAGGACCAAAGCAAGAAAGTAAAGAAATGTGAATTTTAAGGAAGCTGAAATCCTTCAATGTGTGCAGCAAGATGTTGGAGACCTTTTATCACAGTGTTGTTGCCGGTGCCATCTTCTTTGCTGCTGTGTGTTGGGGAAGCAGCATCAGAGCCGGCGACTCTAATAGACTAGACAAAATCATCAGGAAAGCTGGCTCTGTACTGGGACTAAGGCTGGAGTCCCTGGAAACTGTGGTGGAGAGGAGGACACTGAAGAAGGTTCTGTCTATTATGGACAATAAACAGCACCCTCTCCACCACATAGTGGACAGACAGCGGAGCACCTTCTCACATAGGCTGCTCCAGCTCCGCTGTCGTAGGGACAGATTCAGGAAATCCTTCCTGCCACATGCCATCTCACTGTACAATAAAAGCTGAATCATTGTTCTGCATTAATCAGTCCAATTTTGCACAACTGCACTGTGACACACTTGATGTACATATATTTACATATACATACTGTATCTGCATTTTTGAATCTTTGCAAGGTCTGCTCTAAGCTGCTTTTATATTGACAGCATGTCATATTTTATTTTTATTTTTTAATTTGTCTACATTGCTACTCAGTGGTGGTTGTTGTGTGTCTTGTCTCTATGCTGCTGTAACTGCAAAATAATTTCCCTGCTGGGATGAATAAAGTAATTCTATTCTATTCTATTTAACTATTTAATAAAATGAAATATTGTGGAACAAGTGATGTAAAATGACTGTAAAGTCATTCAGAGACTTCAGTTGTGTTTACAGTCATTTTACATCACTTAACCAGGGCACTTTTTTACTTATTTTTGTAAATTTGGATTTAACAAACAGTACCCTTACAGCAAACCAACTTCCACAATTCTTTTATGTGACTGAGACATCAGTAGGTGTCACTTCTTCACAACGGAGCACTGCTTTTGTTCTTCAAGATGATTTATGTGTGTTCTGCAAGAATAAATACAATAATAACAAACAAGTAGAAATTGGATACGTTTTCAGATAATTTTGCAACAGTAAAATGCACATAACCAGACATAAATAGGACTAGACCCAAATGGCTAGTTTCTATTTCTCAATCCCTCCATCTTTTGGAAAATGGCAACAACAAAAAAAAAAATGGAATCAACCATCACAAGACTTTCCACAAGACTTAGGAGTGTCTTCTATGGGAATACTTCCACAAATGCTTTCATGAGGTCAGACACTAAAGTTGGATGAGAAAGCCTAGCTTACAGCCTAATGTATCCCAAAGGTGTTCTGTTTGGTTGCGGTCTGGACTCGTCAACCAAGCATGCTCATCCATGTTTTTAGCACTAAGCATTACTTTCACTGGAACTAAGGAGCTTAGCCCAGATCATGATTTATCACTCCAGAGAACATGTCTAGAGTTCAGTGGCAATGTGTTTTACACCACTGCAGCTGCTCAACCATGGAATTTTTTCCATTAACCTTGTTATGTGTTTTTACATTGCCAAGTTACTGTCGCTGCCAATCACTTCAGCTTCATTAATAACACTAACAGTTGACTGTGGAATATTTAGTTGCGGGAAAAATACATAAATTAACTTATGGCTTTCTGTTCTGGTACCATGGTGCAATTCACTGAGCATTAAGTATTATTCCATAAATGTTTGCAGATGCAACTTGCATGCCTAGTTGTGAGATTGTATACACCTGTGGGTCACACAAGAGATCGAAACACCTGAATTTAATGATTTCAAGCAATAGGTGAATGTTTTTGGAACTAGGGTAGCTCCAGTTTGGAGAGGTGGAAAGACCTAGTGATGCCAAAGCACTTGCTTACTGCAAACAGTGTGGTAGGGGTGTGTGTGCGTGTGTGTGTTCTGAATCAGAAGCAGGACAGTATTAATTGGTGAAGTTGTCAAGAAAATGTGAAAAGCATTTATCATTTACTAGTAATCTCAATGAAGTTCTGTTTTTAATTGTGCTATTTTGAGCTGGGACACATGTTCTCACTTCAAAGGACAAAAGCTGGTCAATACTGGCCAGCTATAACATATCTTAGATATTTACCCTTGGCAAAATATGTCCCCTGTGATACTAAACAAGTATGTTTACATGGAGACCTTGATGTCAAACAAGAAAGGAAAAGAAAAAAGTGTGCTTTAGTTTACTTTGAAACATTATCCACCTTTAAACAACTGTTGTACCTTGCTAAAAACAAATCTGTGCAGCACAATGACCTTTAAATAACAGCATAAGGTTTTAGTAAGAATCATGAGAAAGAATCCATGAGCAAGTCAGCGCATGGCCAGGATAAAAACATCTGATCAATAATTAATTTTAAGTGATGCACTTCTGCTGATACTGTAACAGGGGACGGAAAGAAAGATATATGGGGAGTCTCCAGAAGCATTTAGAATGAAACAGAGCAAACCAGAGTGGAAGGGAAATGATAGATCACTATAGATGAAAGAAGAAACAATGAAGGGAAAATACAGATGCAAATCATTCAGAATCTAATCTTGCTTACATGCACCTATATGCATCTGACAAGCAGCACTAGCATGCTTGACTGGGCTAAATTTAATGCTTTACAAACATAGCTTTATTTACTTTTTTCACGTTTCCACCACATAGGAGGTGCAGAGAGAGCATGAGAGGAAGGTAGAGATGAATATACAGACAAAGACTCAGAAATGAAGATGGAAATACAGAGACAGACTATACATTTAGCTTAGGCTGGGAGCCAATAAGTGGCAGAGTTGCTATCCAGGATAAAACAACAAAGAAGAAGATCAGGAATATGACCTCTAGAGATAAAGCACTAGGTGAACATTTCAGGCTGCAGAAACCTTGAGTGGAAAAGGAATAACCAACATGGAAGTATAAGAGCCTGCAAGGCTTTCACCACTGGCAGATTGAGGAAAACCTGAACTGCTCTTTTGGTTCACCTCAAGATTTTACCAAAGGGCAGTACAGATTCACTAAAGTCCTGCATGGCAGCAATAGATGCAGCCATGAATTAGGCAGTACATAAATGCCCCTGATACTGTTAGGCACATCGTAGCAGGGTGTAAACTATTGGTATGACACTATCTTTACGTAATCGAAGATCCGGCATGACTTCTAAGTCCAAATTGGTGAAGAACTGAGATTCAAAACGAGCAACTTTTTTTTTTTTTTAAACGTACTAAAATACAGTGTTGTGAAATAAAATATTTTTCCAATCAGAAAACATCATCCATCTCTACAGTTAAAAAAATGATTTAACACTTATGGGCTCGGCAGCTAACTGCGGCTAAAAAAAGGAGCATCAGAAGAGAGCCTGAGGTGTGAATGAAAAACAGGAGCCAGTGCTCGCCATCTTCAGATCCACATGAGGATCTGATCCAACAGGGGAAAAAACCCGACCTAAAAGGTCAGAAGAACCCATTAGTGTTTTATCAAAAACAACAATTATGTACAAACATAACATAAAGGAAATAATTAAATTTAGGCATTTGGTTTATGCACATTAAATGCAAATACAATTATTAGATTCCCAATAATTAGACATAATCAAACATTTCAATAATCAAGTTAAATTTAAAGAAAGTAAAACAAAAAGAGTATCAATCATATTTCAAGCTAATCAATTTAAAGTTAAAGTGCACTTTCAAAATATCAGTCAAGGTAAATAAAATAAAATGTAAAATTTATAAATATAGATATAATATAAAGTAAATAAATAAATATACTGTGCAATATAAAACTTAAGTATAGCTACATTCTGTTCTGATCAATTTCATTTTAAACTTCACTGCCTCAGCATCAATACAAAAGTGGCAGAGCTCGCACAAAATCATTGATGCACCAAACAAGTTACCTTTTCAAAGAGAGTGGGGCGTACTTAGCCACAATCAGCTGGGACGGAATCCTGGTGATGGTCCAGGTAAGCAGCGCCAATAATTCTAATAAAGCAATGCTCCAGTGAGCAATCGAGCAGAAGTTTCACTTGTAAAAGCAACACTGCTATCAGATAACAAACTCACCAGGCAATCAAATCAGTAGGTTCAAAAATGTGGATGAATTTGTGAGGAAGAGCCAACAGCAAGACACAATCACAGTGGAAACAGGTGAGGAAGTTCAAACTGCGCGCTGGAGGCGGGGCTTTAAATAAGCTAGCAGAGTTTGGGGCAACACAGCAAGTGGGCCTGCAAAAATAAAAGTCCTTGACTAATTGTTACATAAGGTAATGAGGCTGTACAAGTATTCTTCAGTTCATTAGACAACCACAGGTGGAGCTACCTATTGCTGTCAAAGGAAAGTGGTTTGCCTGTGGATGTCTCAGTACAGCAAGGTTTTATTATCACATGACAATGTGCGATCGTCCGGTGCTGGTAGGAGTCTTATAATTTTGAAACAATGCAAGCAATGCATCATGGGTTACAGGAATAAGGTTCAAAATTAGATCCAAACACTCCCAATGATAGATGGTCTCCTTAAGTGCTGCTGAAAACTCAGCAACCAAAACATCCAAAAAGCTTTCATTGTATTGACCTCAGAGCTCAATATTCTGCACCACAATTTAGCATAAAACACTGAATGAAAGTTAACATTTTGACAGATTTTTTTGAGGGCTTCTGATCTTAAATTTGTCTTAAGAAGGACAAAAACCTTATCTAGCTTATGAACAGATATGGGTTCCTGCGACAAAGATGTGAAAGCATGCTTGCCAATACAAGACTTTGTGATTATTATTTTTAGCAGAACAATTTCTGTATTGTTCACAAGAAGGGGATGCACAAAATGCACATCTACAGTACACATCGTGGATGGAGCAGAATGTTCAGTGACTACTTTACTACCTCATGGCTACAACCTTTTGCTGTAAATATATATTTTTTTTTTCTCCGAAGAGTTTTTGCAGCGCTAGTGGCTCGTATTTTTTGTACAGTAGGCAGACAGGAAGGAGGGTGAGGAGAGGGGGGGAAGACATGCGGTAAAGGTCGTCGGGACCGGGAGTCGAACCCGCGACGTCTGCGTCGAGGACCAAGGCCTCCAAACGTGGGGCGTGCTAACCCCCTGCGCCACCACAGCACGCCCCCTTTTGCTGTAAATATTAAGCGAAAAACATTTTTGTAGGCAATAACAGTGCATCAAGGTCTTGCTGCATGAATAACTAAAAAAAAACACAAGTACCACCATTTATCTTTTATAGACAATTATAATAGAGTTTGTCCAATTCTTAGCTAAATAATGACAAACTTTAAAGCATTAAGTCCAGAGATCTGACAGACAGATCAACTATTTCTACATTCTCAGTTATAAGCATTTATTGTGAGAGGATGCCATTTTAGATAGTCTTTGTCAGAAATGTCCAAGGGCACAGTGGAAATATGTGACCCGCTCTCCTTGTCTTCAATGGAGGATTCAGAACTGCTGCCAGCATCAGATGCCAGGGTCTGATAAAGCCAGAGGCAAGATGGCAACTTTCCACCCTGGAGCCTGCATTTTAAACCGGTTTCTTCCTGCATCTTTCAGATGAGCTCTAACACTTTGCCTTTTGTCTTCTCATTAATGTTTTTAAAGTATTTAAATTACAAATTCTTTCTTAAGTAACTGGCTTCATACAAAACAGTGATTTCACTTTACAAAAATACACACAATATCCCAGACTTTCACACTAAATTTGTCATGTAAGCCCCTCAGTAAATATGGTGAAGCAACGCCCTGTAATGTGTCATGGTCTTCTCTCCAATCTCCAGACTGCAGATCCTTTATCTGTTAAACCCATCTGGGAGCTGTGCCTTTGACAAGCTGCATCAGAAACCATGGGGTAAATTTGTCAGTTAACTTCCCAACATGTAATTCACTCATGGGGATAATTAGAAGCTAACAGAGTTGTGAGACAGAAATAAATTAGGTTTTCCTTGAAAAACGAGATACACATTTGCCTGAATCTAGTTTCTTTGGCAAAACAGGTAAAATAAACAGTGCAATATATTTATAGTAAAGGTAGATTTAATTTTGTGTCTCAATGCTTTTCATTCTAAATCAGGCTTACTCTGCTAGAGGTAGTCAATTTTGCTGCACAGTAAACTAAGCTTACAGAATTCTGACCCTGTATTATTTTAACTAAACCTTCTATGCCAAGGCTACTTGAGGTTTAAATGTACTTGTTTGTGCTATATTATCAAATGAATCATAATATACCAAGAAGTAATATTTATTTCATAATCAGATACTAAAACCATATTCTGCCTCTGTACAGAGTAATGACCAAGGTCAAAGTGAGCAATTATGAACAAAAACGGCTTGTTGACACTTAAATGTAAATACTCATTTATATTAGTGTCTGTTTTTAGTGAGATGTGTCTCGTGTGTGTGGATAAGTACAGTTATTATACAGTTATTTTTTCTTTCCCAAACATGGTCAGCCATAACTATAATAATTAGAGTTTTGGGTCATGGGACTAGTGAGAGCACAAGACAAAATCTCAGATTTTAGGAGGACGATTTTTAGCGCCAAATTTCTGATGACTGTGATGAGTTAAGCTAAAAGCTATGTTTCGACATTTGTGTTCAAAGATGCTGTAATGCTTACCTTAGTTAAAATTAATGGTGTAATTTGGACTCTACAGACATAAATCTAACATAAAATAATTTTCAAAACTTTGAGTTTGATCATAAGATGGCACATTTCTAAAGAGAACAGAGCAACTGAAAGGATGTAAGACCGCCCTGAAGATTAGTCAAAAGAGTATTTTGAATAATCATTTAAACCTCTAAACAAGGCATGTGCTACTTAAATTGAAAATAATGCATTAAATATATATTTTTGTGCTCCATATTAAATGTTTTAGCTCTATGTGTCAAGTTTCTCCCCTGACACAGCCCATTCCTCATCATGAGACGCTTTAGACATGAAGGTCTCAGATCTATCTGGTCCTGCTGAGCTCTGCATGCAGTCCAGGTGTCTTCGCTTCACACCAGCATTCAAACACAGGACCCCTCACTGTCACCACCTGTTTTCAGATATTTCTCTCCCAACTGCTGTTCGGGATTCTAATCCACGTTCGCACAAAATATCACAGAATAGAAAGAGCTTTCCTCAGTCACTTAAATATTCTCAGCAAACTGTAGAACTTGCATTAATCATCATGACTAGTTATCATATTGGAGTAAAGTTTTGTTTGTAACAAATATTTCTCCAAATGTGAATTTCTAATTTTCTTGAAATATGCTTTTTCGGCAGGAATACCAATACGGTGTTGAATTTAAAGAGGGTGAAATTTCTAAGCCAGATATATTATTAATAATAAAAAATGGTTTGTTATGTTTCATCTTTAGAACAGGTTCTGTAAACAGCATGTTGCTACAAAGGCAGAATGACTGAGCTGCATGTTATCACATCTTTTAGTGTTTGCTTTGCGTAGGCAGCTTCCCACATCTAGGAGATATGAAATTCAATGTTGTCAAAATTAAAAATTGGAATTCATTTGGTATTTATATTTTTGCCTCACACTGTGCAACTGACCCCAAATACTCATTTTATGAGTTATACATGGGTAACTCATGTATTCCTCAGGTTTTAGACTACTACAATTTTCCCTGACGATTTTTAACACCAAACTTCACCTCTCTGAATACAAGCCCTTGTTTTGACAATTCTGCTTTTAGTAAAATCCCCCCAACTCCGGAAAAAATATCTCTATTCTCTTTAGCTTAGTGTTGTTTTTATTCTGTTCACAACAGTACTACTTGAAATATATTTCTCTTGTGACATAATACTTTAATGGCTTCATCTTGTCATTCAAAAAAGTTAGAGATGTGGATGATGCTTGACCTCTATTGCAAAGGCAATCTTTCCAGAAGAGTTGAAGTTACAATAGCAAAAGCTGTGCAGACAGTTGTGTTCAGATGTTTTCCTTTTTAGAGTATACACTCTGTAGCGTAAATGACTGCAGTGAAGTTAAAACCTTATGAGTAAAACATGGACTCATTCTGTGAGGAAGAGAGACTCGAACAAACCTCTGCATGGTTCTCTAAAGTAAATCTGTCTGATAACCTGTTATTTTCAGCGCTGGGCTGAATCAACACAGATATTACAGCAAATATTTGAATGTTGCCGTAAATCACATTCCTCGCTGTGGTAAATTACTAACAGATTAGGCTCAATGAAGTTTTGCAACTCAAGTTGATTGCCATACAAACGTACTCTTCAAGAACTAGCCTCTCTAATGCTAATGCAACTGAGTAGTCTGTCATTTGCTAGTGCAGGTCTTTCTACAGAGTACATGTAGTCTTCTACAAAAAAAAGATAGTCACCATTGACTGCGCCACAGTCTTAATTTTGGCCCTTCAAACACGCCATACATCTGCATCTTTGAAATCAAAACAGCATGAGTCTGGCAATTAATTCCTCACCTTCACTGCAATAAAGACTGGGACAGGATGTTCTTCTGCCCAAAGCCACTATCCTAAGCAATTACTTCTTATAATGACAAATAATAATAGTTTGTTTATGCTGCATCTTTTACCTTCAGCAACAAACCCTGGGATTCATTTTAAATAATCAGTCTGATCCCATTTTTAATAAAGTCACCGACAACTTTACTCGCAAGCACCCCAAAGGGCATACACCAGCAGGAACATCCAATTACATCAAGCCTAATCTGTGGTTATAGATTAGATGATTCAGATCAAGCAACGCAGATCAAATGTAACATGTCTGATCTGTTTGAAAGGCCATTTATTTATGTGACTGCTTCATAAAACAACTCATCTTCCAGCTCCATGCTTACAAGTCCAATTGGATTAGGAGTCACTTTCAAGAATTTTTGGAGAGCAGTTTGTTGACACACAGATGAAGGGTTATGTAAAATCATGTAGTCTTATACTTCTGAAGGAATTAATAATTTAAGCTTGAATACAGAAAACTAATGATGGGTGGAGGTTTAGAATACGTCTTCCTCTTTTGATATAACTTTACCCTAGTCAACTTAAAAACTGAATACACAAAGTGATAGTTTGACAAATGTTAATATCTGCATGAGTGATAGATATAAAAAAAAGTTATATTTGATCTTAAAACAAAGTAGTGCATAATTTTTAAGTCAACAATATCTTTGGAGTAAAATTTGAAAAGTGTGGCATGGAATTGTGTTCAGTCATTTTGACACAGATCTCCCAACATTACAATGTTCTCAGATGTCTCCTTGGTACATGGAGTCCCACTGTCTGTAACTTAATCTAAATTCAAAGCCAGTTCAATCCATCATTTAAAAATAGTAGAGCTGCAAATCTATCAAAAAAAGGTTTTCCTTTGAAACCAGCAGTCTAAAACCTGCAGTTTCTTTATTTTTTATTATTTTTTGTTTAAAAATATGTAGAAATAAGCACAGGTTTTTAATAAAAAATGAAGAAAAAAACCTTGGCTAGTTGTTTATTGCAAATATTCTGCAATGGTGAATAAGATTGGGTTCAAGTGATGCTATCTCTGACATGTGGGTGGCAGTATTTCTTCTACTACTGCAGCTGCCTCACCCTTACTTGAGATAATCTATGATCGATACTGTGAGGAACAAAGTCACATTTACCGTCATGCAAATATTGTTACATTTCTTCCAAGTACTGTTAAATTAGCGCAACAAACCCTGTGATTTTAATGGCAAAAAAAGAAAATCACAAAATCATAAAATCCAAGAGAAGATGTTCAATTTTACGTAATATCAATACTATCAATATTTTAACCGTTTTTCAATGTGGTTATTAAATACATTTTGGCACAATCATCTCCTTAAGAACATTCATGAACTTAATATGGTCCAAAATACAAATGAGTTTGACACCCGTAATCTACAGTCTTTCTTATTTCCAGACTTGGGACTTCAGTCAATTAGCATCCAGAAAAATAAATGCCACACCTGGATTGACTTAGCAAACACCAGCCAGTAGCATGTTCAGTAGGATGGCATTTCAACTTCCCAAGCTGCCTTTACTTCTTTATATTTTAGATATGCTCTACAAAAAACATTCTGCCAACAGGTGGATTTTCCACGAATAATTTTGGGCAACGTACCACAAAAAAATCTGTGATTCACTGAACTGCAAATATGCAGGTGCTGACTGTATATTTTCATAAAACATTAATTTTCTTCTGGGGTGTGGGAGTATTTTAGTCATTACTGGCCTTTCAACAACCCAGACTGGCCTCCAATTAGGTATGTGTGGAAAGATTAGAAAATTGCTTTATACAGATGATCTTCAGAGAAAGCTCCCATACTTTGAGCAAATGAGTGTTTTCCATTGTGATTTAACAAAATTATAAATATGCCATTCCCTGCCTTCATACTGATTTTAGAACATGCTCTGTGTTCGTAGGCCTATTATGTGATTTATACATAACCGGTATTACTAATATAACACTAGTAATGGAAGTCAGTATTTTACTTAAATGCAAAAATGTCTAGTAAAGTAAACAGTTAAATTTTAAAAATCTATATCATGTGTATACATGATCTGTTGTAACATCTAGTAGATCCTTTTATTTAGCTTCTCTTAACCATTATAAATCAACTTTACAGTGAGAAAATCATGACAGATGGGATACTTCTTGTGCTCACGTTCCCACTCTGACTGCAGAGACCCATCCATACCGCCCAGGGGGCCATATGTGCTGTGCTTCTCCTTGAATGAGTGCAGTGAAGGGGCATGGAGGCATGCCAGACCACAGTCGCCTCATCGTGCCGTTTGCTGTTTGAGCCAATTAAGCAACATTTATTTGTTCCCTTCAAAACTGTTCCTATTTTCTGACGGAGACACTTTTGACTTTTAAGAATCCATTTGGTAATGTATCCAAATGATGGTTCATTTGGGCTTCAGTGCCAGGAGAAATAGTTTTAATAAACCATGTTGTGATCTTGAGCAACCTAATAACAAGCATTGCAGGGCTCAGGGTAAAAACATCTGACAGAAACCTAAGGCTACTCTGTCATGTCAGAAAAAGCTTTTAAGGACTATTTCCACCAACATGTGAAATGTCAAATCTCTTCAGCTGCCTGTCAGTAGGGCTGTTGACAAAAGAGCCGACCCGTTTGTCAACAAAGTATTAAACCAGAACGGGAAAAAAAAAAAAAGAAAAGCGTGGAGACAGACTGATGCTTTTATTGATTGTCTAAAAAAAAGAAATGGAAATGGAAAAATGCTTAATCGGGTTTGACCTATTAATTATTTCTGAAATTAGTGAATGGGGTCTTGGTCTACGATGCCCTATTAAAGTCTACAAGATTATAGTAAAGATTCTGGTGGCCAAAGTCTCTGACTGAAAAGACAGTCAAAGACATTTGGACTTCTTCTCCAGTAAAATGCCAGCTTCTCCGTCTGCTTTGCCCCGGTCAGTGAGACCGATTAAGTGTGATTATGAGCTCTCTGACTGGTCTCCCTAGGGCCAAGGGGTCATCGAGACAAGAGAGAGAAAAGGCCTTTCAGGGATGAACTCCAAACTGTGCAGTTGCTACTTAGGTGACCTGAATGCAGGCATTGTTACCAAGAGACAAGCAAAGAGAGAATATCCTTCATTTTAGAGCTCCTTATGAAAACCGGCCATTTTAACCATTTATCTGGGGGACAAAAGATTGAAACATTAAACTTGTCAGCTGACAATGCAATCTAGACAATGTAAAGCTTCAATAGCTCAGCCTCATCCACAGCACTCTCTTGTACTGTAACATAAGATGGCCCATCAGAACCTGCTGCCCAACTAGAAACAGGCCAGGTGCTGGAAACACTAGAAGTGCTCAGGATTGGTACCTTCACTGCTCTATGTAGGACATTCGTCTGTGTCATGTCATTATTCTGATGAACCACCCACTTCTATTGATCATCATTTCAACTAAATATTGCTATATTGAACACATCAAGTAGTATCTCTTTGGCAGCTTCATGCTCTGCTGGTACTGTTCAACAACAGGTGAATCTTAATCTAAATTTATCCTTAGCAGATACACTGATTTGCCACATCTGTCCACAAATGATTGGACCAAGTCAAATTTTACTGCGCCAATAGAATTCTTAAACCTTTAAACCACCACAAAAAAAATAAAAATATATATAAACTAACTTCCAAGTGGATCATAATTTCCTTTTTGAAGTTTTACCACAAGTTTGACTCTTTTTGAATAAAATCATTCAAAGAACCAGAAATGCCAACAGTTTGACTTTGTGGCTCATGTGTTTAAATTGTTTAATTAGAAATTCATGAAGTACACAGGGGAACAATAGAGGTTTTTAACCTGCTGACTAAATGACAGGTATATAGATGGAGCATCTTAATCTGTCAGTAACACTCCTATGATGGATACTTTGACACATGACAGACTTGGACCTTCTGTTTCAGGATGTAGGTTCAGCTGTCAGAAGGACTGACATCAGCCGTCTTGCATCTACTAATAGATTGTTTAAAATTATATTCAGAAATATACCCAGGTTCTGTTATTTAAATAATGCAATGCAATAGAGACCTTAAACCTATATAGCATGATACAGCAGTAATGTCATGTCAATTGAGTAACTTAATGTATTTTAACGTAAAAATGTTTTAAATTCATTTTAAGATTAACTTGGATTCACAACTAATTGCATTCTTTGCAATGTTGAGATGCTATTAAACCAAATCACTGGGAAATAAAAATAATTCCTTGACTTTTTAAATGTAGAATCAATTGTTTTGTGGGAAGATACGCAATCCACTTTAGATTAAAATATAAAAAAGACTGATTGATTATTGCATCGTGCTAAATTCACATCTCTACACTTATGACTATTGCTAACAATTACCTAAAGAGTATACAGACACTTTTGATAAATTAGAATACTATTGAAAAGTAAATTTTTTCATGAACTTTATCACTAAGTGAAACACATTATACAGATTAATTACACAGATGGATGTTTGAAAGTAGTTTTTTTTCTGTTAACGACTTTATGTTTACAGTTAATAAAAAATGACATTTATAATGAGAATATTATATGAGACAAATAACGAAATAATGCAGACATATAGTCTTAATGAAAAGTTTTTTTCGAGGTTATTTTCAAAGGGTACTTTTAATCTGGCAAACAAGACTCATTGGGACTCATATTCTAATTTATTGCTTATGAGTAAATAATTATTCCCAGTCATATTCAATAAATTGGAATAAATGTACATTTGAAAATACCTTTTGAAAATATCCTTTATGCAGGTACTAAATGTACTTTTTATGTTCTGCATTAAAACCTTTTTTACTTATGTGATTTAATATTCTAACCTTAAATGTTGTGTTTTTATTACCTTTAAGCGAAAAAAAGGGGAAAATCTGCATAATAAACAGAAATACAGGTTGCCAAAATAAAAGAATTGATTGCTAGAGATGCTCCATCAGAATAAAAGTGACAGCAACCTATATGAAGCCAGTTTATTCATCTTTTTCATAGCTTTATTCAACAGCTTTCACAACAAATGAATATTCTCTTGTCAGCTTTGAAGGATTCAAGACTATTTTTGGGTTTTATGGCCAAATTCACAGGTGGGAAAAACTCTGGAGAAATTGTTTTTTTTCTTTTCTTCTACCTTCGTACTATTATTAATCAAACGTGCAATGCATACAGAGAAGCCGCTGGAGCAGAATTCACATTTTTTTTTGCCTCTCAACAATACTCTGCTGACCAATTTCCCATCACTTGCTCAGACTCACCCCATTTTGAAGAAGCAGCACTACAACTTTATTACCACAGCTCTAGCAGACAGGGACTCATAAAGCTGACGGGTGTGATAACTCGTCCCCCACCTTGTCATTGCTCGGAGAGGAAGATGGAACAAAGGTGTGATGGGGAAGGGCATGAAGTCATCAACCCCGCAGTGTGTTCGATGGGTTTTCCTTGTGACACCCTGTCGCTCCAGATTTAAAGACGGAGAAGGGCCCGAGCACTGATGTGTGATGGAGTGCTGGAAAACTCAAACAGTGCTGATGTAGCTCAGCATTCACATCTTTCTGTGTCCATCTCCGAGAGCAGGTTGTTCTCTTGATCGAGGGTGAGAAGGGCGGAGGCATTTCTGAGACTAAAACCTGTCTTCCTAAAAAATAACACCTTTTTTTTCTAAGTAATATTAAATCATTTTACTCTCATGCTTATTTAATGAGCACATCCAGCTTCACCTGTGAGTTATGTAAAAACATACTCATCTGTGGAAAAAAAAAAAGCCACCTTAAAGTATGAAATCCACATGTCATACAAATGTGAAAGAAGAATGTTTTCAAAAGTGGTGACTAACAAAAACACCTGCCATGATCAACATTTTGATTTTGGAGCACTGGAAAAAACATTTTGGGCTTCAGTAGGTTGTAAAATTATTCCAATCTCCACAAAGTTGTACAAAAAACAATGTCATTGCATACTTTTTCAACTAAATCAAAGGGATACTGTTTTAGTCCAACTGACGTTAGAATAAAATCCTTTTGGTCAACACCAAATCATGTAATATGTCAAAGCCTTATTAGCACTGTACATTCTTGCACTTATTAATACACATAAACTCATGTTATTGCACATAATTCAAGAGTCAAGTTAGCAAAAGCATGCTAGCACAGAGGGTGGAAGGGCCAAAATGGCTTTTCTCCTTCTCTTTCAGGATGTAAGTGGTTTGCCCTTTCTAAAGTTTCCGTAGGATCCATCAGGTAGGAGATGGTGTCAACATGAAAAGCTGTTTTAAAATAGACCACATGTTTACCCCACAATGGAAATGTAGACTAAGCATCACATCATTTCTTTAAGGTTTTAGCCTTTGACATCTTTATCATCCAAAATATGGATTTTCTATTCAGCAACTTTACATAAGAATGTATGAGACGAACAATACAACTATAAAAGGACAGAATTAGTCATATTTGCTTATTTGAGACCATCACACCCATTTTGTTTGTGTCAAAGAGTTTGAATAGACAAACAATTAAAGAGGTTATCGCTTACGGGTGGCTATCGTCCTCTTTACAGCTGTGTACATTTGCCCAGGGGTACAGTCGACCCCTGCGCCAACACCAACTTATTGCTGGTGTAAATCAAACTCCAGCCGCACACCGCATCCTCCCACGATGAATATTTAAACACGTATAGATACTAAGCTCCCTCGTATGGTCTAGAATATTATTACTTGCCTCAAGTTATGCTTGAAATGTTATTTTTGACATTTTTATTTTAAGAAACTTCTGTTACTCCAGACACGTCTGGATGAACCCATCCAAAAAAAGAGACCTGCTTTCTGCAGCTGATGCCGTTTTGTTTGAGAGGTTACCGAGGACACAGAGAAGTGACGGGGTGTATCCAGGCTAATGCATCTCTGCTCACCGACAGATGACACACCTCCAGACCTATCTGTTCATTTACCTCCACAATCAAGATTCACGGCTCTATTTTCCATTGCCCCGTTTGCCAGAGGTGCTTTGTTTTCTTCAGTGTTAAATGAATTAAATGGGCGTGCTGCCAAAAAGCGTGGCTCGTTCAACATACCAGAAATAGCAGCGTGTTGGAGGGCTGACAAAAAATCTGACTGCGTTCACTAGCTGCCTGCAGCTGAGTCAAAAGTGATGGATTTTAGTTTCACAGAGATGCACTCTGACCTCTATTTTTCAAAGGCCAAGCTGGGATAATGTCGTGATAGGGGGGGGGGAATAACATAAAATTTGCTCTGAGTCCTAATTATTAAAAGCATTACCTTTTAAAATGTCAGGGCCGATTCAGCGCTCGAGTGCACACACACACAAAGATAAAAACTCAATAGTAAAACAGTGATAAGCACAGTTGCTCATGTAAATGAGCTCGGGAAGCAGCAGCAGCAGCAGCAGACAGCGGCTCTGCATGACTGGCTCTGTCAGCAGGAGCATACGGAGCCCTGGCACTGGCCAGGTGGCTCCTACATCTGGCCCATTAGCTCTCGACCACTGCAATGACTCTCTGTGCCACCAAGAGCCCTTCTGAAATAATATCATCAGGACCTGCAACTGCTGAAGGCCACCTTGCTCACTGCCTGCTCAGAATAGCACAACCGAGCTGCACTCGGAATGTGACCTCCCAACTCGTGAGAACAGATCCGGTGATTAGCTTGCAAAACTGTCCCAGAGAAACAAAAAAAAATTTGAAGTTATTTTATGACTTTCAAAGCAAATATCAGTGCTACTTCTTTACATGTGCAGATACAAGTTAAAAAATGTTCTTGTTCAAGGTTTGGGCTTTGAAACACAGAATATGCTCTCAACTTATACATTATAATGAGACTGAGAATAGTAAAGTTCTGCTTTACAACCACTATATGTCCTCACCTCTGTTTAAGGTAACCAATTAATCTGAGCTAACAGCAGTCATGCAATCCAAAATAAAATATAAGATGAATCTTTGTTTTGGCTACAACTGATGGGATAAAATTGTCCATTTCATCACTATGTGTTCTGACCATAACTCAGCTGAAAATAAAGGCCCGTGTAAATATGCTTTCCAAATAATTTTACTAAAAGGGATGGAGGCAAACAGAAATCAAATCATAATCCTTAATCAATGCAAAAACAACAAAGACAATACAGCTGAGCATTTTCTTCAGTTTATGTCCTGAAGGCGAGTAGTCTGCAGAAATAATGCATTTTCCCAAGAAGAAAACACTGAATATATAAAGAGCCAGACTGATGAAGTTGCCCTTTCAGAAGTAACAGCATTAAAGGGCTAAATCTCTGCTTTCAACTCAAATATTTTACTGGTTTATCTGAATTCAGATCAATGAAAAAGCCTTCAAGCAGAAGAATTAACATTAGTGTGGAATTGTAAAGGAGAACTAAGAGTAGAAGGACAAGTAGAGAAATAGTCCATAAGATACACCCCATGGCTGCTCTTTGTAATCTGGTAGTATGACTGCAACAAAATCTATACATTTTAGCTATTGCAATTGTACTTTCTGCAATTTCCATGAGCAGATTTTGCCATTCAGTTTAGTCATATTTGTGTATATACTTTTCTAAACCTCGAAAAGACTGGAATCGCATTTCGTATATTTCTATACTTTTCCAGACTGTAGAAGAACCCTGTAAATAACTGGTACAACCATAGCACTCACAATTGCACATCATTGTAGCAGCAACAGGACTAATCGTTACTTTTTGAGACAGAAAAAAAGCACTATTTGGCAGATTGGTTTCAAATTTCAGTGGTCAAAAAGTGGTGCAGTCGCATTAAGTGAGAATGAAGTTATTATAACTAAAAATTACGGCAACAAAATCTACACATTTCTGTTTAATAAAACAAACATTCCTGGTGAAGAAAAAAAATGATAAGACTGACAGACTTGTGCCAAAGCTTATTGAACAAAAGCGTGTCTAACATGAAGACTGTCGATGTGCAGGACGGCGTTAAGATGAAATGCTGCAAGGCACAACTTTGAGAGGCCATCTCTGTCAGAATACTGCAGTTAAAATCTGACATGTTAACCCAGAAACAATAACCACCTACACAACCACTGCTACATATCCACTAATTTCCCTTCCCCCCCACATACCTACAGTCAAGGTGAGAATGATCAGTCCCCAGATGAAATCACACAAAACATTTAATAATTCCATATACTTCCGTTGCTTCACATTGAGTTTAAAGTATCTGAATTGAATAAGTGAATTTTAATAAGATCCACTTACTGTTATTTAAATGACTTAGCCTATCCAATTTATTAGATTTTATTCTATTGTTTTGCCTTTATGTCTGTGCTTCTGGATTTAACCTTTTTTTTTTCCCCCAAATAATTTTTTGTTGCTAGTGGTCTTTATTTGAAAGTGATCTGACAGGAAGGGGGAGGAAGAAGACATGTGGTAAAGGTAGAGGTTAGGACTCCGGACGGCCGCATCGAGGGCTTTAGCCTGCGAAGCCCCTGCGCTTACCTACAATGGTTGTACAAGATATACATTTTACACCTGATCCTTTTAATGCAATGCATTCAAATTATCTGCGTTGAAAACGTCTGTTTTTTTATTTCTAAAATACTTATGGATGTAAAAAGAAAATACTGCAATTTTTTTAAATAAATAAAATAAAGTCATACCATGAGCCAATTTCAAGATGATTAAAAAAGTTACCATGTTCGACCAAAATAAATAAATAAATAAATAAATTGGTTCCTATGTTTTAGTTTTGACTACAAAAACACATTTAGCTGAAAAACAGAAGATGAAACCATTTTGCAAATGTATAACGTAAACGAGAGAGATATTTTTGGTCAATAACTTACAGGCTGTAGAACGAAGACAGCAGGCTGGCAGGTCTGAAGAGGGTGAGCGCAGTGAATATAAAAGTAAATTTAATTTATTGATAAAGGAATTAAATTAGTTTTAGAGAAAAAGAAAAGTAATTGATAGAAGTTCTGTGGAGGTAAGGCTGTTTACCGGGACGCAGCTAACGAGGAACAGCTGCGCAGGCAGGTGGCAGTCGCGTGACCAACCGAGACAGAGACGTTCGGGGAACATCCACTAACAAGTAAGATAATCACTTATATTAACTTAAACTGTATATTAGTACAAAAAAATGGCCTCTACATAAAACACACTTCTTTGCTCCAGTAATAAAATATGTAAAAATCCATCTTTTATTTCAGTAGCATAAACAAATACACAATAATAAGATTTTTACATAAATCATTTACATGAATATTTTGCCCTCAACAATTCATGAACAAATATGTGACTCCAAAAAGTATTAAGATTAAGGTCATTTAGAGGTTTTTTTTGGTCTGTAGTCCTAATTTGTCAAACTCTATCATATTAAGATGGTACAAAAATGGCAAAGATAATTCATTTTCTTTTAAAATTTTATTGAAATATAAAATGCAGCAATGATTTATAAATAATAAATGGTAGTCTAATCTAGATTTTTTATGTTTTCACTGGTATTTTGTTGATTTCTCTTTGGTGACTGAAGTCTGGTTGAAAGGACGTCTTGCCATCACTCTAATCTTTAGCTTCCTCCACCAATTCTTTATCAGATCCTAATCTGAACTCTTCATTTGGCTAGGTTTACTTTCACACTGCACTTTTGAAAGTGGATCAAACCACCAGAACAACATCGTGTAGATACAACAGCTGCTCTTTTAGGGCACAGTTTCATCAACACCTTAAATAACATGACCTACATCTTCTTCTAACATTAAAACCTGGATTAGATCTCCCCAATGTTGAGAGAAACTAGTGTCGGAGGAGCACCACAAGGCTGGTGAGTCTCATTCCCAACAGAAAGCATCTATTCAAGTTAGCTGGGGTCTGTTTGTTTCTGCATTGTTTTGCCAAGACAACAGAGCGACGGGGTGTCATGGTGATTAAGGAGGCCGCCCTTCAACTGGAGGATGCTGCGTTCAGGCCCCCATGTTGGCAAGCGTCTCTCCTTTTGTTGTATGCGCCCGAACCCCCAGCCGTTCACGATGCGTCTGCTCACTTTGCTGCCAATGGAGAATTCCCATCAGCATGCAGCTAAGTTTGAAGGGTGGGCGGAGGGGGGGGGGGTTAAATGAGTTGAGACGAGGTGCTTGTTGCTCAGCTTTTCCTAACGCTCTGAAGCGTACAGGAAAACGTCGGGAAACAGGAGGGGCTGCAGCTCATCAAACGGCAGGAACGGCTTCACTTCTGGAGTCAGATTGAGAATTTCCACGCTGAGGGGGAGCCTGAACTGTAAATTCGTCTGAAAAAGCTGGACGCCCAAAGCGACTGTATATGGTGTATGAACATACAAAACCAATCCATAAGCCCTCTTTGAATTTGAGAACCATGTTTGGAAAATGGGAGAAAAACCATTTGATAGGGGGGCGAGTAATGGTGGCTTGTTAATTCATAATCACCCTGAATTAATGATTGAGACAGACTAAGAGGCATGGGGCATATGGAAAAGAGAGGGCTGCAGATGCTCCCCAGCGCCTGGGGGGGCTTGAAGGAATGGGAGGACCTCGGTGGCTTGTCACACACAAACACAAATGCCCACAGGCATAAACAAGCACACATATGAACAGAAACACACGGAATATGCCTATATTAAAACGTCACTGACAAGAAAATGGCTTCAGCTTTAATCAGGTCTGAGACGGCTGACGATGATTTTTCTTTTAGTGAAAGTCTTTGCGACAGTCTGGGAGAATTCACCAATACAATTCTGGATCAGAAGTTACAAAATAAATGTCCTTCATTCCTGACATTTACATTTCTTGTCTTTTATTAGAGTAAAGTTTTACCATAAATACATGAATTATGTATTAATATGAGTTACGACAACATTTAATTTCCCTTTGGAATCAATAAAGCATTTATGAATTGAACTTTTAATTTGGATAACAATAAGAAATAGTTTCATTCACTATGCAAAATAAGTCGTTTATGTGTTTTAGAATAATTTAGGTTGGCCAAACACTCCTGGGAAATGGCTTCATGAGCCTTTCATGATGTTTTTAATAAAGTGTTGCTTTTTTTAAAACCTTTAAGCCTACTTCATGTAGTATGACAGGCTCTATTTTATTAATTTATTAATTTCTTCTTAATTTTGCATTTATTGAAATTTGGTTTAATCACTAGAATATCACAGTTTAATAGTTGGGCAGCTAATAAAAGTTAATAACTTTTAAATAATTCAAATGGCTGTATGATTAATTTACTTGGGTTATCTGTCTTTCATTAAGATTTGTTTGATATAAAATAAACAAAAATCACAAAGCGCAAACAGATAAAAAACCAAGAGTGTAAATAGTTTTTCATCACATCTGAAATGCGTTCTTTACCTAAGCTACTGAGCAATTCATCATTTATCTGTCAACTGGATCACAGGATAGTAAACGGGTCCCACAACCATATTTTGCAACTGAAATGAAAACGGACCCCTTCAAGAAACGACGCCTCAAGCGGAAAGCAGCAGCAGGTTCTTTCACTTTGACCAAAAGGGATTATCTGGACAAGCCACAAAGAAATCTCTGCAGATTCATTTCTTGGTCGCGGAATATTGCACATCCTATCTTCTGACATACAATATAGCTGAGGGATGCTGGAATAAGTGCCTGGGCTGAGGCGCTAGGAGAGGCGTCTCTCTGCTATCAATATGTACAGCTGGTATAAAAAGGGGAAAAGAAAACCCTTCATCCCTTGACAATAAAGCTCGGATGGATGCCTGGCTCGTATTTTGCAAAACTGAAAGATTGCAACCCCAAGAAGCTGCCAACATCCTCTATTTTTATTATTTACGCTCATGGAATCAGGTATGGGTTGGGATTCTGGGAATGACAGCTGGCTCTGTGTCTTTTGTTTTCTACCTCTTTGCCATCAAAGAATGGCTGCATCGTTACTGCATGAGCTCCTCGCAGAAATCCGTCCTGAACAGACGGGTTTAAAGAACATCTCCAAGTTAAAGCTGCTACATGTAAGATGTATCTTCTTGGGGTTTTTATCAATCTGCCATGCGTCTAAGAAGCATAACGTGGAGTACTTGAAAAGTGTACCATAGGCTTAAGCAAAAGTAGTTCTGGAAGCAGTAGTCCAACAGGTTAACAAACAATTAACACCTTGAACCTTTTATGTACCTTTTGCAACAGATTTTATAGTATATTACTGGAACCAGATACTTGATTTATAAAAGCTATGGAGGCTTTTATAAACCAGTTAGCTTTTATTCAGTCTCCCCTGAGTCAATACTTTGAGCAAGAGCAAAGTTTTGGTTGGATAATTCACTACACGTTTTGTTCAAAATACTACATCAGCTGTAAGCTAGGTGCTAGCCCCAGACTGGGATTGCCTTCTTCCTAAAGTGCTTCCTGATAGGCCCTGAGTCTTATAGAGATTTAACCGAACCCAACCATCTCAATGTAAAGGAAAAAAGTGATTAAATTTGAACTCTGATCATTTTACATTTTTACAGCACTTCACCACGTTAACAGAAGTCATCACTGGCCCCGTCACATGTGTAATTGAGCAGAGAGCTCATAAAGAGTCAGATAACTTTATGACTCTAACCTCCTACTGTGCTAATATTGAGAGTTTTTATAATAAATGGATGATTTCTAGGCTATTCCTTCATGACAAAAATAGGGTGATCTTCATCTTAATAGAAAAAGGTTACAGATGTGTGCTGAGAATATTAGCTTCTGTATGTGATCATCTATAGTCAGGTTAGAAATTCCTCCACCCACCAGCCCACAAGTTTGCTGGCTGATAAAACTTTTACTTTAATGTCTATGCATTTTCAAAATCAGTATTTTTGTTATTTTTAAAATATGTATGAGTCATATACTGTATATATATATATATATATATATATATAACTACTCACATAGCATGGTTGTGTGTTGATTTATCCCATTTGGATATTTTTAGCTGTATATTGCAGAATAATTCTGCATTTTTTTAAACGCATTATAAGTGATGAGGATATTTTGCAACAGACTGGCTAACCTTTGCAAAATTGGAGCCATTGAGGATTATTCATGCTTTTATGACCATAATCTGTCCCAGGTCAGTGGTTTGATGTAGTCGCTCAGATTTTAGCATTTAATTTTGTCACAGATCTGTTCGCTATTACATAACACAATACTGCTGCACAGGACCAGTCCATTCATTTCAGTAAGTCGTTGCCATTTGCTTGACTGATTTCATATTGCTTAAATGAACTGTTGTTACAACTGCAGCTGTTGTTCACTTCCCCACTTGGCAAGAAGCAGCTGATTGATGCCACTCATCCCAGCTCATTATTACAGGACAACGCTCAGCTTCTATCCCCAGCAGAAAGGAGAACAATCTAAAATGCACTTAAGGGTATCTTCACAGACGTAAACCCGCAGAGGTATGAGACCAAAGCTGCACCTCGGCGGTCGTTTGGCTTGTTTTCTTGCTGCCGATTGCCTCTGAACACAGATGGAGATTCATCTGCTGCCTGGTCTCCCTTGACTCGTTTTCCTCTTCTATTCCCATCTCTTTACCCCCCAACACCTTCTTTCTCAAGAGCCCGTCTGCCAGAAGAAGCCCTGTACCTCACCGAGCGCTTATCAGACAGTTTATCCTTTTCCTGTGGGCGCCGTCCTCCATCTGTGGATGTGACAGCCAATCGCCACACCGACAGACCATTCCAAACTGTGATTTAGACACCTCGCCTTGTCAACACGGCTCTATCAATCCCCCTTTTCGTTTTCCCCATCCCTTGTGAATATTTCACACACAAGGCCTTGGCTTTCTGTCACACACAAAGCCTGACATAAAAAACACACAATAAGAAGGCCGTCGCCATCCTAACATTTTTAGGCTCTTATGAATGCCCATAGTTATAGCAGTAGGCATATGTTTACATCTCACCGTAGCTTACATAAAAACTTCAAACTTCTGTGTGTTTTACTGGAATTTTTTTTTTTTATGACAGACCAATAAAGTGCAAGAAAAATTCTATATTGTTTTCAAAAGTCATTTAATTACAATTGATGGAAAGTTGTACAGGAGAAACTGAGACCGCAACGGCTACTTTTCAGCAGGACAATGACCCTAAACTTATTACAACCAGAGCTGCAATGAAACAGGTTTAGATCAAAGTCCAAAAATGCCTTAGAAAGTCCAAACCCAATTATGTGATATCAGGACATAAAATGTCACATAAAATGTAAGAAAATCTGGACTTACAGATTTTCTAAGTCCAATTTAGACAAAGGAAACTGTAAACACAGCCTAAAGAAGCAAAATGCTCTAAAAAATATGCGGTCTTCACTATCTCCATGTTTACATCCCGCAGAGCTTAAGTAGTCTCTTTCAGCTTGGCTAGATTTGAATCGCTCAGCAATAGCAAACATCCTCAAGAGGTATCTTGTTTTAATATTTTAGTCTGCAGAGATAGCGCATAACAAGCAGGCTTCTTCAAGAAAACAAGAGCAAACAGGACACTGGGAAAGAGACAGAGAAAGTGGCCAGAAGGGAGACAGAGACGATGGCTGTCTCGAGGGTGTCAGCCACAATTGCTTTCTCATTTTTAACTTGTCAAGGAGGCTTTATCTGTTTTATCACCAATGAAGCTCCAAGTGCACCAAAAGGCTAAAGCAGTTTGACAGAGCCAAAATGGCTATTACAAATTTCAAGAGGGCAGCAAAAGATTTAAGGGGGGGAAAAAAGGGGAAAAACTGCCAGCCATTTCTCAGCCCCTTCCCCTGCTCCCTTTAGAAATATAAGAAAGCGCAAAATTGGAAATAAAAAAATGAAAGTCTGGGAACAGTAAATATTTCTGCTACGGCAAAGTGTCAAAGGCAAAAACGAGGCCTCCGAATCTAAATCCATCACCCTGAACTCAAAGTGAGTGCTCCCTATGACAAACAAGCAAAATCAAATGAATAAAGTAACAAAAAAATTGTAGCCCGGCACAGTAGGAGAGCGAGAGATAAACATTTGTGCAAAGTCGGGTGGGCCTAGTGGAGCGGCTGCTGCTCTTGGTTCATTTGTGGATGCCAGCGATGTGTTAAATGACCATATGTGATAGGGTGAGAGCCCTCCTGCAATGATTTCCTGTCTGGGAAGGAAGACTAGTATGTAAGGAGGGCAGAAACCATGCTTTTGAGATGATGCAAAGTGCAGCTGAAAGAATGAAAAGATTGGTGGATGTTCATACTATATTATTGCTGTAGCCAAGACAGTTTTAGCTTTCATTGCTCACGTCTCCCAGTTCTCCAAGCAAGTTTTTAAAGAATACAAAGAATCCAACAGTGTAGCATTCTCTATTACTCTTAAAAGGGATGAAGGGTGAAATTTGAGACTTTCAGCCAAGCTGAGTAATCAGGGACAAAGAGTTTTATTCAGACAGGTTACCGATAAGCCAATGGTCACTGTGGAGGAGAGTCTTTGAAAAGATGGGAGAATTTTACAGTTCAACAACTACTGGTACAGCTCTCCACCAATCAGGCCATGGTGGATGAGCAGTCCGATAGATGACTTCATTACAACAAAGCATCAGACAGTTCTCCGACCAAGCAAAGCCGTAAAATCTATTGAAACAAACATTGGACTGTTCAGTCTGAAATGAATGCCGCACTTAAAAAACACATTTCTACTGTCAAGCAATTCATTGGCAACTTCATTCTGAGGGCTCACTTTTCAGTCAAAGGGGGATGAGAGACTTAAAACAACAGGATATGGTCCTAATGAACATGTACACACAGTATTCTTCTCGGTTAGAGACTACAAATAGCTAAAATCCACAAGTACTTGAAACTCACTCTAAGAACCCTTATAAATGCCAATATTACTCCAAAATTAAGATTAGGCCTTTCAGCTGAACAAAACTTTTCTTTCAATGGGTAAATAAAGGGATTGGCAAGTTTCTAAAAAGGCCTTACCAAACAGTGCTTCAAGTACCAAGTTATTGATTGAGATGAGCTTAACAAAAAGAATTGAAAATGTACAATTATGAAAATAAAGAAGAAATACAACATTAAAACATGTCATATTTAGACTAAGCTTGAAATAACGCTCAGATTAGTCCTTGTTTTGGGAGGTACATGCAGATCGGTGTCACCCACGCGTCTCACATCTACATCTATAAAGTGTGTGAAAAACTGCACATCACCTACAAACTAATATAAGGGATATTGTGTAAATTTGCATTAATGCATACATGTAAGGAAATTCAACAAAATAACTGGCAAAGGATTGTGTCTTATGACAATTACGGTCAGAAGAATAAAAGAGTTCTGCTGCCTCTGGACTTGAAGCATCTCCATGTTATCAAGCCTTCTTCAAACAGAAGATTGCCACCGACAAGGAAGCACACAGAAGATGCTGAGACGGATTGCCATTCGTACGTCCAAACCGGCTAACCCCTTAAACGCTAACCCCTCAGAGGGCATTCGCGGATGTATAATTGCCCGTAATCATCTCTTCACCCAGCCTGCTGTGTAATTTTACAGCTTGACAGCTCTCTACTTTTGTGTTCTGCAGTACTTCCAGCATCATCAGCACTTCTGTGCTCAGGTTCTGTGGCAGTAATTTAGCTTTCACTCCAGATCTTTCATGCCTATCACCCGTGACTCACGCTCTAAATTTAAAACAGGATTGTCGCCACGAGTGGGAAGAATGAACAAGCACATGCAGACTGCAACCCTTACCGCGGGGTTTTTGCAATGCAGAAAAGTTGGTTTTAGTATTAGTTTCGAGATGTACGGTCGAGTGAACTGCAGTGGAATCAAACTGCATTTATGCATCTGCAAAGAATTTCTGATATGCAACAGCAAGAACATGCAGTATATGCGTTTTCGGTATGCATCTGGCAAAGCTGTAAAAGGAGTGGGAGGAATCTGCTGCCTGCCAAACACTGCCTGGATGGAGAATACATTCCCTTGGAAAAAGGCAAAGAGGACAGGCGATGGCCGCCAGCGCTCTCCAATCAGCCATGAAAACAGTATCACTGTCCCTGCTGCTTGGCCTTCCTGCAGTCTGCTACCAATTCAGGCTGAGGTAATGACACATGACCTGGGGACAGGGCCCGTGGGGCTGGTCTCTGGCTCATATTAAGACCTACCTACCTGCAATTATTGTGTCCATCGCTGAAGCCTATAACTCAAACGGCACTGTACAGATTTAGAAGTGAGTGACAACAGATCTTAAGTTGCTAGAAAAATGTCCTGAAAGATTTAACAATGTCAGGAGATGGGTACCGATTTGCATGTCTTGAGATTTAAACTTTTTGTGGCTGGAGTATTGGCATTTAATCATTTTTGGATTTGGGCTTGAAACAAATGCTCTTTTCTAACCAGAAAATATTAATAAACAATATTACTAAGAATAACCTCATGCGACAAGGTAAAAGAAAAGAAATATATTTTTGAAAGCCATCAGGGCAAAATGGGGGAGAATGTTGGGAGACAGAAGGTGAGGGAGGATGAAACGACTGGAAAGGAAATGTGAAAATATAGAAGCTGCTTGTAAGACAAACAAATAAAAACAAACAAATGAGGCTCATAATTAATAACCTCAAGCACATGTAACGTCGTCTTATTCATGAGCACCTGCTTCTGGTGACCTGAGGGGTCTTGCAGAATCAACCTGCAGTTTCAACATTCACATAGGTCAAAATATTGGAGCCCAACATTTCTGAGTCATGATGAGGTTGGACAGTACCATTACGTGCTCATTTATCCAGAGAAACTCACCAATCATAAAATGTAATGTTTATTACCTTCTATGAACAAGAAACATGAAGAAAAACATGGAAAACTACTTGAAGCAGAGGCGGAAATCATTCACTTAGACGCAAATTGTGTATTTTGAACACACCTTTATGCCATAAAGTCTTGATGTTATGATACATGCAGAGTAACGTCTGGCAATTGCTTTTTCTAAAATAAGCAAGTCCTTCCTTGAAAAGTACCTGTTCAGATCACTGCATATATATTGCTTGAAAGCCTGTATATATATTGAGAATTATAATAATCCATGCCATGACTGACGCTGCAAATTTTCTGTCATTATTTGTCAGATAGCATAGTTTCTCACTTCTATCTTTTCAGGATTAATTTTGAATCTTTTATTAATACTATGTTTTTGCTGCTGTGTTGAGTTTTGAATATATTTTAGATAAGAAACTGTGTTATGTAGATTCATTGAACATCCCTAGTGAATTTGCTTCAATTAAGCTTTTTAAAATTCCATCTGCCAGGATTAATTTACTTTCATTTTTTCATTATCTTTTTTGACCAGAGCGAATTTTTCTTTTTCCTTTTTAATATTCTTTTATTTTTAGGAGAAACTGTAGGAAAATAACCTATTAAATAAAACCTTTCCAAAACTACATTTCTGTTGCAGTACTGTATTATAATTTATAGTAAAAAAAAATCCAAAATTAAATAATTGCTTTTATGCCCTGACTAGAGATTTCAGTAGAATGTATGACTAATCTATTTTTATGCTTTCTTCTGTGTTTTGACCAATTTATTGGTTTTTGAATAGCAGTATATTACTTCCTGCTTTTTTAAAGTGAAAAAAACTGTAATAAATATAATATTTTAATAAATAAAACCTGTAAAGTTGTAAAAATTATTCAATATGTTAACCTGTTTCCCAACAAACCTAATGGACCATGACATATTTCATCAGTGTTCTTCAAAATGAAAACATAAAATATAAATTTTTGGAGTTTTTGCATAAGAGCTAAATACCATCGCATTATTGGGGTGGACCATAAACAGGAAAATTTCTTAAGACCAATTTTGGGGGGTTTAAAAAGTTTTTAAAGCTGCAGGACCAAAAATGACTAGTAATGCATATCAAACGTGTTTTTCTAAGTAAGCAAACTGTTGAGAAGTAAAACTAAAATTCAAATGTTGCTTAGATACGAGTTTTGTTCAGTCTCACTGATTTAATCTCTGCTACACCTTTATAAAATTTAAGGTTCTACATAAAAAAGCTTTAATGAGTAACTGCTCTTAATAAAATTCCTCATAAACATTGATTTATTGAAATGGCTCCCAATACAAGTTATGGTCTATTTAAATTATAACTTAAGTTGCTTTATTTTTAAGCCTTTTTTTAGTTTCGTCATGTCCTGGATGACTGAGAACAACCAAGTAGGTAGAAATAAATATCTGGGGAGTATCATAACTTAAATGTAACATTTAAAGCACCAGGGTTCATAGAGCAAAATATTCAGATTTTATTTTGTGGTATTAAAAGCTCTATATTGAAGACAGTGAGAAATAAAGGCATAACTTTCTGTTTTTTCAATCTGTTCTCGGCTCCCACAGAGCTGTCGGCCATTTGCTCAGCCTCTCCCTCCCGTTTCAAACTCTTCTAATGAAGTAAAAGTTAAAGAGTTAAATATGAATGAGATGTTTTTTTATGCCTGTGTTTTTGCAGGTATGTTGTCTGATTAAATTATTCCATGTAGTCTGAATTGTGAATTACTAAACAGAGTTGCTTAAATATACACCTTCAGAAACGTCTTTCACAGGCAGTCTTAAAAAGTAAACATACCCGGTGTAAATCAGACTCTTATTGAAAAGCTGGAAATGAAGGAATTGCAGACAGCGCTGGTAGAAGTAAGAAAGCAACAATGAAAACCTGAGATACTAAGCGTGGGAATTAGTCTCTCCTTTTGCTGCACAGTCCATCTGTGATCTCCAGAGAACTGCTTGAGCTATTTTAGGAAGAAAACGCTGCGGCTTGCTTCTTTACCTCCATGCAAACATCTTTTGTTTCTCAATATTCTTTCTTTCTTTATTTCACCAAATTATTAAAAGAAAATACACAGAGCCTCTGGATTTTTTTTTTTTTAGATTGTATTTCATCACCACTGGTAAAGATGGATGAAAAAGTCTTCAGATACAAATTGGATTTCAATTCTGTTTCGTGAAATTATAAATCTTCTCTGAAAAGTTCTGAAAATTCTAGAAGGAGATGACGAAATGATACTAACACACTTGCAAAAGGCCTGTGGAAATGGCCCCACAGCATGTCTCAAACAACCAGTTTGGATGTAGGTAGCGCCTAATGGTTGCTATGGAAACGTGGCGAGTGCAGCTCTTGAATAGTGAGTTTGGTAGATTTGTTTTCATCTGCAGAAGGAAGACCAATGACCTCTAGAACTTCCTGCAATATGGCTGTGTTGACATTTCAAAGGTTTAAACGGAATAAACTAAATAAATTTAACTTTTTAAAGATGTCTATATTTTTAAACTTAATTTTTGCTTTGATTCTTGCTTTCTGTTGAACACTAAACCTGGTCAATTGATCTTTTTTTTCTTTTGAGTTAGGCAAACATGCTACATTATACTTCAATCTAACTTTAATAAAAAAGAAATAAAAGCATTTGTGTAGAGAATGTACATCTAAAGAAAGAGAAACTGCAGTTTCTGTCATTTTAAGTAGTACCAATCTGATCTTGGTGACATATTTACAACAACCTTGAAATTTTAATTTCTTTGCTTTATGATACAAACAATAAAAAAAATCTTATTCTGTTCTCTCAGATCCAGTTGGGCAAGTCTTCTAAATGGATTCAAAGGTGTACTTTTTTATCACATTTTTTCTGAATTTTCTAAGTACCGTAGCAAAATAAGATAATTCAAATTTCAACATACACTGAACGACATCTGGACCTAAGTATTTTGGGCTCAACTACATAGCAATGTCATCTACTTCTCATGTTATGGAAAAAGCATTTGGAGGTGAAAATTCAAAGAAAACCATATGCCTTGATACAATTAACTGAGGGACAGCCAGGAAATACAGTCTGAAATAAATCCTGTATTTACAGTGAGTTTTGTACCAATAGAAGGTGCATAGAATGAGTCAAAACACACAATATAAAACTGATATTAGACAAATTATTCTGTGTAAGTAATTCCAAGGCTGCTTCACATGTTCAAGTCACAGGTTTCAAATAAAACATTGCTTGTGTGGTTTGTCAAATGTACACAGCACTATAGGGTGCAATATTAATAGGTTGTATAATACACTACCATGGAAACAAGTGCCAGAGTTAAATCCAGAAAAGCAATAAAAGCTATAGATATCATAGTCCGCTTGTTCCCACAGGGAATACATGTCAATACAGCAGGAGGCCTAAGTATCAGCCAACAGCCTCATTTATTAAACCTAAATAGCATTCAGAAATTGTTTAATCTTAGCTCTTCAGAGTGCCATGGCAACAGCTGTTTCTTCAGTAGCATCAACATTGGTATGTGACTCGAGACTGGCTCTCAAACTGATTCGGATGCTGGAGAAGATGCAACAAGGGCTCCATCTAGTGGTGCACAGTGGTTACTTAAAGGCAGACTAAAGAAATAATTGAACCGATAAAACTCTAAGAATAAACTTTTAAGAATGGTAATTTTCTTCACAAATCACTCAAAATAAAAATGTGTAAAACTACAAAAAATTAAATAAATAAAAATACCACACACATTTGCAACTCTACGTAGCCTATAAATTTCAACAGTAAAAAATTTGACATTTGAGCAAAACCAACATGCATAACATTCAAGACAGGTTTCAATGCAGTTCATATCAATTTTATTTAAATTAGAAATCAATTTTATTAAAACTTTCAAGTTTTCAGGACAAACACTGACAGTGCAATAAAGGACTCCATGAAAAACACGATACAACAGGAAATCACGAGACGAGACAAAGCAGACATGCTACAGGGTTTCCAACAGTAACATCGAAGTTAATACGCAAAAAAGAGGCAGTAACCTTCTTAACAATTCATCTGTCAATGCAAATTATTCTCTAAAGAGCTCTAAAAGTATATATATATATATATATATATATATACACACACACCCACATTTATTTAAACTCCTGCCAGTACCAAGTGAATATTAATACTCTGAAAAGGGAGTATATTTTAAATGGCTGGAAAATAATATATGGAGATGCCAAATAAGAGCATTTAAGCTTTTCTTCTAATGTGATTAAATCCAGCATTACTTTCTTATATAAGAATCATTAAGGACACGTTTTAAAGTCTACATTATTTTATATTTCAGATGTCCATCTTGTAGCAATACAGTACTTTACCTATGCAAAATTGTATGAAAATTGGTGTGAAAGCACTAGATAAAGTAAACTAATAAATTATTAACTTGATCCTCTTATTTAAAGCAAAAAACAAACAAACACACAAAGATCATTTAGCAGCACCAGTCCTTTGGAAGAATACTGTTGTGGATTCTGTGATTAATCAGCCAAGAAAACAGCATTTTTGACCAATTAAAACAATCATTTGAGGAGTTAACCATGAGGCACAGTTTTCACAACTCAGAATCCAGCTGCTGAGCAGAATCATCAGGTCACTTTGTATCCATAGAAATATCTTCTGTGTATCCCATAATCCTTTGCAGTCCCTCAATACAGGGGACTATCAACTGGCTTTGCAGCTGAGCCATCTTAAACCTAGAAACAGAAGGAAAAGTGACGTTTATCGCATTTTCCGTATGAAGGTCTTCTTCGAACAAACGGCATGATATATCCTAGAAATAATAAAAACAGTCAGGCTACCCGGCTCAGATGAACATTAGCAATTTAACTGCTAACCCTAATGAATCGGCATGTTCACATTCTAAAAACTGAATGAGTTCAAACAGTAATCATAAGGTTGACCTGAAACTTACATGGAACAGGCAGCAAAGTGAGACTCCAGTAGGATGTTTATGTTGCTTTCCTTTAGCTGGATGTTTATGCAACCAATCAGCAGAGTTCATCTTAAAACTGTCTTAGTTTATTTATTTGTTAAAACATCAAACTTCAGAGTATTTTTACTGGATTTTAGATCATTATGAGACAGGGTACAAACTGTTAAGTGAAAGGATAATTATACATGGTGTTCAAACCCACTGAAAAACTCATCTATGAGGGTCTTACTAATAATTTAAATAAAACCCTCAGATTTCCTGCATATATCTGCAGGAAAACCAGCCTTTTTCTCCAACTTACCTTACGGCCGTTGAGAAGTATTTAAAATCCATTTAAAAACACAGGAAGAGTGCATGCATGTCTGCATCCAAGTTCAAGTGGCGTTAAAAGCCTGCGTTACCTCCTGAGCAGTTCCTGTCCTCTGCTGGGCTCTGGGCAGTAGTGCTGGAGCGCAGCCAGACTGTGAGCAGCCAGGATGCTGTAGCACTGCTCTCTCATCGCGTTATGGCTGACTGTGTCCCACTGCGGTAAATCACTGGTGTATCGCCACGCCATGAGGGAGTGCTCCAACACAGCGTCCCACTCTTTGTTCCTCAGGAGAACCTGGCCCCACTCCTGACATGAAACCTGAGGGGAATGATGCAATCAAGTCAGCTGTTAATACACAAGAGTCCTGTGGAGTTTTAAAATACATAAAATACATTAATTACAGGCAAAATTGCAGGGTCAAAAAGAGCTTTGATCAAGAAATAGAATGGAAACATATAAAAATACATTTGTTTTCCAGTGGAATTGTGCAGGACTGTGCTGGATCATATATTCATCAAAGTCTATTTTCTTTTTATATAAACAGAAAACTGCCTTCCACTAAATGCCCCCGTTACACAATTTTTACTTTTATTTTATTATTACACATACTTTGAATGCCACCAGGTGAGGATAGGCTTTTCTGTAGCAGTGAGCGTCCCTGTTGGAGCCAAACCTTGAGTATGGGATTGACCTGTAAACATTTGTCTTCTTTAGCTGGAGGTCTTCCTGGAGACACTTGAGGTCTGTTGCCACCATTTTGGGCTCTTGGCTCTAAAGGTAACGCAGCAGATCATGTTTTAGGCCAAATCCCATGCAATAATTGTTTTTTTTTACTTTACAAATACTCAGTATCTACACACTGTAAAGCTCTCTTACCTGTCCAACCAAGATGAGTGATCTGATGAGCTGAACAAGCTGCTGTTTGGAGAGTGGGGTAGGATGATCGTCCATCTTTTCACACTGGTCCTCGATTCTTTCTCCCCATACACCACCGAAGGACAGGTCCACTGCAACAGACAATGATTGAAGTGCACAGAATACTTATTACTTATCCGAACCGTAGTTCAGAAGGCTATGGAAAAAAAAAAGCAAATATTGTTTTATTATTTAGAAAGAAAAGTATCATAAAATAGCTTATAAAGCTTGGAGCATGTATCGTTTTAACACTATTCACCAAAGAAAATGACAGATAAGTTCTGTATTTTGATCCCCCCCAAACTCACAGAAATTAACCAACTTGAAATGTATTCAGTTAATTAAAGAAGTGCTCAACTGTTTAACTTGAAAGAAAATTATAAGACTTAGAAAAAAAAAATACAGATGGAAATCACAGGGCTGTCCAAATTAACTGCAATAAATTCCCTTATATTCCCTGTGCATGTGTCGCATAACACAAACCCAGCAGCACTTTTGATGGTGCTGTTGTTGTAGTTTATTGAAGGTACTTACAAGACTGTGCTCGCTTTGGGTTTGGGTTTCTGCTGCCTCTTGGAAGTGGAGCAGGGGCGAAACGAGCTCCGAGGATTTCTAAGTAAGACCTTCTCATTCGAGCTGGAAAAAAATCGGACAAGAATTTAAATTATAATAATTTTTAAAAAACTGCTCATAATGCAGCATTTGTTGTTTCTGCAAAACACTGGAAATAAACATAGTTTTAATTAGCATCACGGTAAGGTTAGCATGGTAGCAAGGGAACTTGTAGCATAAACAGCATCATTAAATGAACTCTAACATGCGAATAAATACCTTTTCTGTGTTTGATTCAGACTTACCTGCAATTTTAGGTTGTGGAGCAGGTATTTCCACCAAGGCACGTCGTTGCTGACACATCGCCGACATTGTTCCTAAACTTCTAGTAGTGAAGGTTTGGAGCTAACTACCTGCTAATATAGCCAGAACTTTAAACCCCACGGGGTGAACAATAAATACTTCTCTGCTTTGGCAGCCGGGCTGCGAGGAACCAGTCGGTCAGCAACTGCTTTAATGTTGCTATAAAGTTACCTTTTATCAACTAAGCACTGCAGGTGAACACAGTGCACCTGCACTGGAAACTTCCTAAACCCCAAGACGAAAAGAAGTCTAAAACTTTTGTCTACCAAGACAATGCTTTGAGGAGCGCGCTACACGAGTTGCCGCGCGGGTGTGGCTTGTTTCTGCATGCTCCAAAATGATAGGCTGACGTGCGTAACGTGCGTAAAGGACGCGCCTAACATGCTAATAAACTAGGTTCGGACACCCCGCCTACGGGCGTACCCTGCTGCTGGTGGAGAGCGTCACGTAAACCACGCAGGAACTATTATACGTAAAAAAAGAGCCCACGCATTAAGATTTCACCAAGTATTATCTCTTTCCTATAATTGTGTACAGTGTATATTATATAATTTTACACTAAATGGTGACAATATTTCTTCTATTTAGCCAGAGCCACATTGAAGAAAAATACCCCAATAAATACGTTTTTTTAAAACATATTTTCAAATCTCACTTTTTTATTCCTGAAAAAGACGTTATTGCACTTATACATTTACCTTGTTTGACACACTAAATAAAATATAAAAACACCTAAAGCAACTCAGCACACTGTACCTCAACACTTAGTTTTGTCCATTTTAGCTGAAATAACTTTAGTGGGAGGCTTGTTGAAGCCTCCAGTCTTTGATATCAATCTGAGGAGAGTTGGGCCCTCTCCTCACTTTCATCTGTGATATATTTGAGGGGTTTCTTGCTTGTACACCCTGTTTCAGCAAACATCTCAGTAAAAATACGACCTCAGCTCAGTACTTTCCTTTTATTCATTCTCAGCTATTTCTCAGAAGCTCTCTTGAATACGGAGTAGAATTCCTACTGAGTTTTGTGATGGGGTGTGAGCTGCAACAAAGAATCCCCAAACTTTGAGACTTCTACCTCCATGGTTCAGAGTTATGAGATTCGTTCCATGGAATGAAGTCTTTGGCAATTGTCAAACATATCCTCTGTTCTGGTCTCCAAGTAATTACATTTTAGAGTCTTCTGTTCAAAAAATATTCTTGCATAAGTACTGGTATTTATTTTTTGACAATCTTTAGTCTGGCCTATAAAATTGAGCAAAGGGTAGAACTGCTCTAGGTACCATGATTACATTTTAGGATTTTGGTGACTTGTTTTAGCATGTTGTGGTTTGTTCACAATGGAAAACCTGGAAAATGTAAAGTGTTGTTTTCAAATGATTTCATTTATTAAGGGGGAAAAAAGCTGTCAACAACAACCAAAAGTTTTAGGTCCTTTTGAATTGGAAATCACAAGAGTTGCTGAAAACGTCGTTTTAAACTCAGAACACATGGAAATGTGTAAAAAAAAAGGCAACAGCATACATAATTGGCAATATAATGTAAATGTGTACAAAATCAAAACAAGTTCCCATATTAACTGAGTGAAACGTTTTAGGAAAATGACGTGAATGAACTATCATTGAAAAAATCAGACTGAAAAAAAATCCACAGAAAGGCATATACTTGTAAAACATATTTTAATAGTTTGGTGGATTATTGCAAAAACAAAAAACAAAACAAAATTTCTTCTTGATTCCTTGTATGCAAAAAGAAATCACAAAAGCAGAACAAAACACTATTTAAAGCAAAAAAAAAAAACATTTGAAAAAATAAAAGTAACATTTGCTCAAAGCAAATCAGATCAGTTGGAATATTTGCACAAAATTGCCAATATTGGTATGGTTTTAAATATTTTGTTTTGTGGGAAATACTTTCACAGTTTGTGTTTTGCTCAAACATAATACAAAATATGACAGAGTAAAGCAATGCTATGATACTCTAAGTCATTACTATATAAAGCATACGTTTTTGTCTTTCGACAAGCAAAAGTGCAACAATTTAATGTAATATTTTTCTCAGTTTTGACAATGTCAAATTTCACCTAAAACTCTAAAATTGGTTTTTTTAAATAATTATTATATTTCTATTAAAACTTTACACAAACTGACTGAACACAAAGTGTCCTCCCTCCATCTCTGCAAGATATTAAAGTAAGCCGAGTTCTTCATGGCTTCACCAAAGTGCTACTTTAAATAATAATAATGTAGTATTAATGTACATTATATACACTTTAAATAAGTTACATAATGCACAGGTAAAAGGGTACAGTATCTACCAGGTACATGTATTACAAAGGTTTGTAGCAGTATGGCTTTGTAAATATACATTATAATAATGTCATCAGTAAAAGTATTTACTCTCTTTAAGCATTTTCAATAATATGTGATTTTAATGTTAAGTTTAATTGCAATAAATATATCTTTAGACATAAAAACCACCTAGACACAACAGGAAAACAGCTGACTCTTTCAGAGAACTTGAAACAGTAAAATGTCTAAAGACAGACTTCTACTGACTGCATAGGCCATACTATAAAGCATTGGAAATAGCCTCTACTTGCTTAGCAGCGTTTTAAGGGAGCGGGTGAGTGCATTAGCAATAGCCGACATGGTACTGGAGTGGCGGACCAGGGCTTTCACACTGTGCTCCCCAGGGGCACCTACAGTCGCAGTTTCGGCTGCTTTAAGCAAACAAATATAGTTCATAACAACCTCATCAACCTTTGCTACAACTTCTCTTTGCTGCTGTGATGCTGAGGCTCCAAGTCCCCGAACTAGACACATACAAGCTTCACACAGACAGCATAGCACCTGAAAGCTACATGTAACAGCTAGCAGCATTTCATCTGGACTGCCATGGGCCTGTGCCATTCTCCGGCATGCCCGGCCTAACTCTTTTGACTCGACAGAAAGGAGCTGCTTGTACTGGGAAACATCTTGGATAGGCATCTGGGCACCACGGTCGCACTGACCTATACTGGATCTCACCAGTGCAATGAGCTCGCTGGCATCTCGACGAACATCATTAAAGCCAGAAGGAAAGCCATACATGCGGTCTTTGAGAGCATTGATTCTTGCCAAACGGTCACTGAAACTCATGTTGTCGAGAACCTCTCCATATAACTGCTCATCCACGGCTGAGCCATAGAGTTTTATAGTTGATGCAACAGCACCATTATTGTCAATACTGCTCCCAAGACGGCTTCCTCGAGGCCTCTCCCACTCAATTTCATCATCTTCTCCCTCGGTCTTACGCTTAAAGAAACAGTAGCTGAAGGGGCCATTGCATCTCCAAGGACTGGTGTCCAGTTTTTGAGAGCCCTTCGTATGCTTTGAGTCTTTTTGTAATGGAAATGCAACAGATGCCCTTCTACTGTCTACCCCACTGCCTGAGGACCAACAAGTTGCATGTGAAGATACAGATCCTTGGGAGTAGCTCTTTGAAAGACGTTTTCTTGCTTGTCTATGTTGGACTTTGGTGTCACTCTGATGAGACATAGGTGCTGACAAGGGTTGCTGGCTCCGGCTACGAATAGGCTTATCAAATAAAGCCTCCACACTTCCAGAACTTGCCGTCACATTGCTTGAGCTGCGTTTTAGCTCTCTCCCTCGTAGCATGCTACTGCTGAAGGGGTCTGTCTGTGATAAGGTTGGTGCAACAGTCTGAATGTGGTTCTGGTTTTGCCGCAACTGGATAGGATGAAGGGAATCTTGAGGGCATCCTGAGTTGCTAGCGCTGGAGTTTGCTTGCACTGGCAGAGATAAAGGTGGAGGTGGTGGGAGAGGTGGCGGTGGAGGAGGTAGAGATTGTGGATTATGTGTTGGAGATGAAGTGGTAGTTCTGGTCCGATTAGACGACTGTCTGATGAAAGCTGATGGATGGTCACCCCTTCCTAGTGAGAGAGCATTGAGGTCTGCACGTTGACCACTCAAAGTAGGAGCAGTTGAGAAACAAAAAGAATCATTTGGTCGAGGAGACTGAAAAGATGCATGTTTCAACCTCAAGTCTGATCTGAATCCTTCCTCTGTGCTGCCACTTGGTTGACTTCTTGAGCGAGGTGGAGGGTGGTTACTGTTACTTAAAAAGTCACGATTTCGGCTTGGATTTAAAGCCCCGTCACGGTTCATACAGTCTTGTCTTTTAATGTATGAGAGAAATTGCTCTGCATCCATACCATCTCTACCAACATCACTTTCTAGACCAGAAAAAGAGCTCCTCCTTTCAGCAGTAGCACTCCTAAAATCTAAACCTTCATTCAACCTCTGAACTTGCATATCAGGGCTTCGTTTGAGTTTGGCAGGAAGTGTTGCTGAAAGGTAAGACCTTGAATTTTTATTTGCCAACTGCATTGGGGCTGAATGAGGAGCTACCAAATTAGGGCTGAGAAATGGAGATGACACAGACGAAGGCATACATGGACAGCGAGCAGTGGTATTCCCTCTATTCTTAACCATTTCAACTAGCTGAGGGTTGCTTGTGATAAAGCGTCTGGTGTCTTTTTTAACTGCCCCCCCCATACCTGCACTATGTAACTTCCCTCCCTGATGCATCTGGCTCACTGTAAGATAGTTTATCAGTTGTCTGTAGGCCTCACTGCCTTCCTTTGGGTTAAGCCCCTTAAAACAGGCTTGATGTTTAGGACAGATGTCATTGGGGTGCTTCTTGCTTCCAGTGCCTGTCACTTCCTTATGCTTGGATGGAGCTGCTGAGGAGGGTCGACTTGTTTCCCCCCCAGCAAGAGGCGGGTGAATATTGGGCAGCATTTTACGAAGGAGGGCAGGGTCTGCATGCGGATGAAGTTCTTTGTTTTGGGTGTTGTGGTTCTGAAATCCAGTTTTGTTGTCTTCATAGTTTTGCACTCTAAGTAGGGAGGAAGAAGAACTTGAAAGTGGGTGCTTTTGTGAGCGATGTTGTTTGGACTCAACAGCGCCAGGGCCAAGAGGAGAGTCAGTCGGTGTGGCACAGGCACTGCTGTTTGTGCTGCCACCAGCATCAAGTGATGAGCACAGAGAGCCCTGCAATGAACTGTGGCCTTCTCCTTGCAAATTTGAAATCCTTTTTGCCAGGTGGTACTCACACAACCGTGCCACACTCTGTTGTCTTGAAATTGGCTGATGGTCACTTTGTGCATCTGATCCATGTTCAGAACCTCCTGTTCTGGATTGTTTGCTCGGGGACAGTAAGGATGCTACAACTAGATGCTCATCCTGTTCAGGGGCTGCAGCTCCATTACCTGCTTCACAGCCGCCCATAGTGACCACATCTATGAAGCGATCGGAAACAGTTGAAGAAGGGCGAAGATTATTTCGATGGTCGCAAGCTGGGCTTGTTACTCCAATGCCCTGAGCTACGGAAGAAGGAGAAGCGACAAAGGAATTCTGTCTCCTCTTACCTTCTTCCTGCTCACTGAATGAAGTATGCTGGTTCAAATCCAGATAGCTGCGCCTGTTACTGATCTCACTTCGAAGTCCTTCTCTTGTGCTGAAGGTGTTGTACTTTCCACTCGAGTGTACAGACTTTTTCTGGTGTTTACCTCCTGGCGTTGTCGAACTCGGACGTTGGAGAGTAACCGAGAGAGTAGTCTGGGGTTTCAGCTCCAACCTGTCCGACCCTGATGATGTCAGGTCTAGCTGGGGACTACGTCTTGGAGGAACCGCTGGAGGCTGAAGGTGTCGTGTTGGACTACGAGGTTTCTTTTCTTGTGTTGTGCATGAATTAGGTGAGACTGGGAATTCAGTTTTCTCCTCAAGTAACGGTTGGTATCCTTCTCGCGTGGCTACAAGTAAACGCATGTGGCTGTAGGTGAGTCTATGAGTAGCAGCTAGTTCAGAGATCTCTGTCATCTCTGAAGAGTTAGTTTCGTTGCCAGAATCTGAGGATGATTCTGGGCTAAATCCGTGAGATGTGCAAATACCTAAGAAAATACAAAGATTTATATTAATTATGTAACAAAAGTTTAACCAATATACAGTGGACCCGATGAATACAAACAAATCCCAGTGCAATGTTTTTAGAATATGAATAACTCAAGCATAAATTTTCCTCATCATGCAAGGATGGATACTCCTTTTATGACCATAATTTTGTTTACCCTGATTGTTCCACATGTTGCTGCATGTTATCAATGGTGTCTTGTGGATTCCCTGCCTCACCTCTCCATGCCAGGACAGCAATAAAATGGACTGTGTTGTAGATTTCAGTTAAGAAGTTAGGATTCAAAAATCACAAATACTATATTAATGTCATTTTTTGATCAGCAATTTCAATGAAGTCAATTTCTTCAAGAATTTGACCTCAATATTTGTAAGAAGTGAGATATACGATTATTTTATCCTGTTTAAGATGTAGCGGTTGATGTTCCTTCATGTTTGTTACCTATATGTGCTTTGCTTTGTTTACATGTAACAATGCACAGCCTGTATTGAATTCATGACTCTATTTTGCTATCTGAATGTTGTTCATGTTTTTATGGATGAATTATGCTCATTTCCGTTATTCCAATTGGAAAAGTATGCAAGCTTACACACTCACAAGTTTCAAATTGTTCAAGCAGAATAAATTAGAATTCCTAGGTTTCACTGTACAAACATAATGCAATGTTTCAACTGGAGAAAAAAAACATGCAGACACGTTTAATCTCATTTGTAATGCTTATTATCAATGCTGAATCTGTGAGGATTAGGATTAACTCTGTTTAGCGTATTGCTGTTGCTTTTCTCACTCATCAGCCTTATGCACTTTGTCTATGTTTGTCTGGAACACTCACCTCTCCATTGACTACACACAGTTCAGAATGCTGCAGCTCTACTTTTTACCAGCACTAAACAGCATGAACACATCACTCCTATCCAGTCATCATTTCCTCTGTTCCCATCTCTTTCCGAATTGATTTAAAATTTGTACTATACCGTCTCCTTGCACTGATTAAATCAGAATGTACACACCATTCAACCAGGCAGTTTCTATGAGATCCAGACAGAAAAATAAAGGAGGCTGAAACTTTCAGGTGCTGTTTTCTGATTAGTGTAAGCACCACTCATACCAAAGATAATTAAACATCTATCTACCTTGACATGTAATTCCGACAGAGCGACAGATTTTTTTTTGGCTGCGTCTTTTTTTCTTTTTTATATATGCATTGTAAATTTGAACAGTTTTTTCTCTTTGCCTTGACGAATTAAGCAAGCAAAAATTAAACTCTTTTTAGATTAAATTTCCAAGTAACCATATGTTCAACTTTGTTGAAAACTACTTTGCTTATTTGACCACAAGCCTCTAGCATGGAGCAGGACTAGTGCAACATCCCAATAAAAGTATTCTGAAACAATGGCAACAAAAGGTTTGCAGAAAATATTTTAAGTGCAGGTGCAGACTAATCACTGTGCAGAAGAGATCAAATGACAAACTCAGAACACTGAATCATGCCGATTATGTTTTGCCTAAAAAATTAATATTGAATAGCAGTGGAATCCACAGTGATCAAACATTGTTGTGATTTTAACACACACCTGTGTTGTTGCTGCTTGGAGGTGGACGAGGAGGTCTCTGTTCGGAGACTGATAGATGCTCCAGTGCTTGTAGAGAATCTATGACTGCATTCTCTAACCTACTCTCCCCTCCGCTGCTTCCTTCTTCCTCTCCGTGAGTCGGTACAGCATCGATTAGCGATACAGGAATGTCGTCATTATCGCATGTGCTTAGAGGCCGTCCCTCCGGGGCCACGTCCTCGTCTATGCTGTCCCGAAAGCCCGGCGGCGGCGCTGCAATTGCGAGGTTGAGGGTCTGTAGCAGAGTATCATCCTCGTCTTCGTTGACGCCGTCGTCTCCTTCGGGAGGCGGCAGCGATGTGAGATCGATGATATCATCTGTGGACCCAGAGAGAGTGAGAAAAGTAGCTTTGCCAGCTGCTGTGGGCAACCGCGCACCCTGGTTGCCACAGTCGTCTCCACCTTCCCTGTTGTCACCCACTGGAGTCCCCCCCGTGGAGTCTTCCTCGCAGGAAGCATCCTCATCATCCTCTGCGTCGTCTGTCATGTCTCGATAGAACAAGTCCCTAAGCACGGGCTCTTCACCGCCTTCCTCAGTTATGATGTTGCTGTAGACGTGCGTAAGCTCATTGAACTGAAAGGGCTCCGAAGGCTCTGGGCTCTCTAGTACTACGTCATAGTTCCTGGGTCTGTTCAAGGGCGGGTTACCTCCAAAAATAAATGAAACTTTGGCGCTTCGAGGTGAGTCTTGGGTTTTGTGTCTGGTGGGTGGAGGAAGGGGAGGGGGCAACGGACTTCTTCTTGTCCCGTGGTCACCATCCAGGTTTTGTGGTTCATGGAAGTAAGGAGAAATACTGTTTTCCCTCTGCCCATTGTCTGAATAGTCTCTGTTGTAGACCTCCCCCTGTGACGGCGCTTCATTTTCCCCTAAAGATGTGCTGTACGGCCACTCTAGGACACGATCTTGACCTGCAGCAAGCAAGCGAATATTACTTTGTGTTTCATATTTCATTTTGATTAAACTTAAAACAGCTATCCCTTTCAGTGCTTTTACTTTCGGATGTTTAAGGTTTTATGCTTCTCAGTAGAAACATCAATTTTTAAGTTCTTCAATCTCACCTTGCATATAATTTCTCAAGACTGTAAGAGCAAGAGTTTTGAATAATTTTATGTGAAATATTTAGCAAGAAAATCCAACATCTGAACATAAAGTTTACAATAAATATGCAACAGATTAATGTGCTTCCTCTGAACAATTATTACCAAATAGTTAGTACATGCAGTTTTGATAGGACTGCAATAAATCTGCAAAAGTAATTAAAACAATGATGACTCACCAGTGTCATCTTCTGCTATATTATTGCAGTGGGCCATGTTGAAAATAGATCTCCTGGAGTCCACTAGGAGGCGGTAGTATCCCGCTGTCAGGCAAGCAAGGTTCATTGCATCACTGGACTCCATGATCAGTGTGATAGGCTGAGAAAACAGAGAGACAGGCAGAGGGTGAGGTGTATTAAATGATCAATAAAGAAAGACAATCCAGAAAATGTAAGGAGAGACGATCACACTTACTCTTACGTCCAGGACGTGAAGCTCCAGCCGGACGTTCGCCTCGTCTTCTGTAAGAATCTCAATGCGGTTGACGTGGCTGAAGTCGGCCAAGAGGGCCACAAGGTTGGTCCGAGCATTGATGACGTGACTGATCCCGTATCGGGGGCCCACTAACAGCATCACCTCCGTCTGTTTCTCGCCTTGCTGCAGCCAGAAGGACAGAAAACAATATAAAGAGGTTCCTACAAACAAATTCTGAAGGCAAGGGTTTTGACAAACGTCTTACCAAAAGTATGGATTTGAACTCTCTTCCTCCATGCAGTTTGAGTTCACTGATGTACCTCAGGTAATGCACCTTGGCCTGCAATGCAGTTAGCTGTAAAGATAGAAGAGAGATACAAAGGTAATTACTCAGAAATAAAATCCCTTCAATCTGAGGAGACGCATTAGAGGCTTCTAGAGGATGTAAGGAACGATAGAGCCATTTTGATGTGGACCACCGAGTTTCCATTATATACCATCATATCAGTTAAATCTGATCCACTGCAGTGCTCTTTATCTCTCACTTGTGTATGAAAGAACTCCGCCGTGAACGGGGTTCCTACACATTTTCCCATATATTTCCAAACATTTATATTTTTTATGTTGTTTTAATGACATTCTGGAGACTTGAGCACAAAATAATGAACCTTGATTTGCTTGAATAGTGAGCAGGTCTAATTATCTATAGGTTCCACAAATCATGTGGCATGTCTTCAAACAACTGGACTTGTCAGTTTATTTGTTTTTTTGAAGCACAGTTAGTGAGAAGTAACATCTTTATCTCATTTGTACAAAGTTTAAAAAAACCACAAATCCAGGTTAACCTTATTTTAAAGCTTTGCATAGGGTTAAAAAACATAGAAATGGTCCTTTTTCATTACTGAATGAGCATGCATTAGGTCAAATTAAAGTTGAAATGTAAACCAATTTAACACCATCCATTTATGGTTGGTTTCAAGAATAGCAATGATTTTGCTATTCTTTCAGTCTGCAAAATCAAATTTATGCTCAATTTTATAGGACTTCTACATATGTTTTCACATAAACCCCCCAAACTTTAATAGACAACTTTCCAGAGTTCTCAGCACTTTACATTTACTTTTGAATATAAAATACTCAAAGTATTTGAGTATTTTATCGAATTTGGATTCGACGGTTCTACTGTGTACAAGTTTTAAAATGTGGAATCTGGGAAAAAATAGGCAGAAAGGAAAGACGAAGGGGGGTAGGAAATAAGAAGAAATGAGCGAAGCAAATGAAGGAAAAATATAGGGAATGAAAGGAGGTAGGAAGTAAGGAAGGTAGTACAGAATGATGAATGTAAGGATACAAAGGCAAAAAGAAGCTAGAAATAAAGGTGTGAGACAAAGATAGAAAGGAAGGGAAGATATTAGAAGTACAGAGCAAGGAAATGGCACAATAAAGGCAGGAAAAAAGGGAAGAAAGGGACTTTCTAGTTGCTTATTGTTAGCTTAGGGATGAACCGCATTGCTATATCCTAACTGGTAAGTAGCTAGAACTATATAGTGGCATAATATTTAAAAATACATAGCTGTATTGAGTTGATAAACTGTACTGGCCAAAGTCACCATGAATGTTGCAGACAAGACCAGCTGGAGTCTCAGAAAGTGCTGAAAAGTTCATCCTAGGTCGGATGAGCCACTCCTAACCGGGACATGTGTGTGTGAATATGAATACCTCATTATGCACAGACTCTGACAATGCATGTTCCTTGTTTTCCAAATTAGCATTCAAGGTCTAGCTTGGCAGAAGGTCTTGGGTTGACCAGGGTGAGAACCTTTACAAAGAGGAGTATGGCAGCTAAGCTATTTTGGGGTATTGCATCAGAAATCAGAGTCATAGTGTGTTTTCAAGCATATGGGGGTGTGCGTGGGTGTGTGTTGGAAGCTAATAACAAGGGCAAAGAAAGACAAAGGGAACTAGTTACTTTTTTCCCCGGAGGCACAAGGTTCTGGTTGGTTTTGAGAATGTGAGTCAGAGCCTTCTTGATGTTTTTCTCCTTCATGCTGGACAGCACAGTTGGAGGCAGGAACAGCGACAGGCCCCATTCCTTTCTGTTGAGAGAAGATTGATTTTTAACATAAAGCCACGCTTGGAAAACAAAGTCTTTCCCCCGGAACTAGGTTAAAACAGTTGCGGCAGACAGCCGGAGAAGGGATTTACTGACAAACTGGCTGTCAGGGAGAGAAAAAACAACAACATTGGACTGACTCTCTAAGGAGAACAGCTTTTTCCTCTACTGGTTATAAACTTAGAAAGAGACTCCTTTTGCTCTGAGAACATATTTCAAAGTTCTAACTCTCAACAGGGTGTCCTTAGTAACTAACTGATCTTGTCAGGAATGTCAAACACACATTTTGAACTCACTGGATATATTTTAGTGAAACTTTCTGACTCTGTCTGGCCGTCATGGACAGTATGTACATCTGCAGGGCGGCCAGTCGCAGCGCGGCATCGTACTTGAGCTCCGGGCCGAAGCGCTCCAAGACCACATCGTTACAACACTGGAAGCAAAATGGTGCAAGAGTTTGTTGGAGGACGTTGGAGAACAAACAGCACCATGAAGACAAAGGAAAGGGGAGGGAAAAACACTATCCCAACTGTGAAATATGTTGGCATTATGCTGTGGGAATTTTTTCAACAGATTTCCATAAAAATAATAATGAATAAACTTTATAAAATCATGTCTCCTTTTTTACAACCATAAACTAGTTTGTGTTGGTTTATAAACCCCCACAAAATTAAGCTCAATTTTCTCAACATTAAATCGTCTAATTCTGTTACCTTTCACCAGTTTCTATCTGGTACCAAATAGTTTAGATATGTGGTCATTTAAAGACAGTTTTACTGATTTAAATGTAAGTTTTTGGTCCTCCCACAGCAGCTTACTTGAACGTAGAGGTATTCAAACGCCACAGCGTCCCGGCGGAGCAGCTCCACTGGGTCCCTGGGCATGAAGCTGATTCGAAAGAAACACTTCATTCTGTTAGAACCGGGCCTCTGGGTCACCTGGGTTTGTAAACAAAGGAAAAAGGTGATTATTTTTGAAAAAAAAAAAAGTATAGCATTTTTTCATAGGATACTAAGAGCAATGCTTTTGGCTAGATCAGAATCTTAGTTATGTGATCAGTTTGAATAGGTTATCAGCTTTGTCAGAGAATAATGACCCTTAAATACTGCTTTAGCAGAACATTAGCTCTGAACAGTGTGGCATGAATATTAAAATTGTCCTTCTGTCATCTAGCCACTTCATTAGAAAGTAGCGGTCAACAGGAATTGGCGTGTGCCATGTGCTGCTTGTGTGTGCAAGAGCATGAGGGAGAGAGAGGGGTAATGCAAACTGTCACTCCTGCTGTGTCAGAGCTGATAAATTGCACCCGGGTCTAAGTACTGTCTGAATACTGAGCAGTTATGTGAGTGTGTGTTGGACAGAAAAGGGCACGGCGAGGGAAAACAAAACGCCTCTGACCTGAGTAAGCGTCTCCTGCTCGTGCAGGAGAAGCAGTTTGCTTCCAGAGCCTTCAGTCCTCTCCTCCAACACCAGGGAGAAGTGCTCAATGCAGCGGATCGACAGCTTCTCCTGCAGGGTCAGAATCACTTCCTGGAAAAACAGGAGAAAAACAAATGGAACAGCGACGCAATTTTATCTCTTTCTGTTCCAGTTAACAGACCATCAAAAAGAATGTAAAGAATACTTTTACCAACTAAAATCAGTACAGACTCAAAGACAAAAATAGTTTCGCCTTCGCAAAGCTTTTCCAGATATTTCATGCAACACATTAGGTTAAAACAATGCCAAACCACTCTATAAAAATTAGTTATACAACATTAGCAAAGTTTTTTTTTTTGTCTTATCCATAAAAAGGTAATACACCCTAAACTGCACAGATCTTCACAATCTGTGAAACATTAGCTGAAGCGCTGTTGATCACGTAAGTATCAAACTTTGCACAAATATGTCCACCAGTTATAAGTAAGACATCTTGAACTCACCCAATAATTTGTTAGAAAAAAAAAAAGTCATCTACAACAGTGAAAAAAAATGAATAAATAAATTGTGTGGATAAAATGAGTTTTGTAAAACAGGATGCATCTTAAAGAGCCTTTTTTTCTGATTTTGTCAGGGTTTTTCATTTTGGCTGCAGGGTTTCAAAGGTGACTGGATTTTGTATTCTCTGCAAGCGTGGGCTCTGAATGATTCTCCCTCGGTAAATAAAGATGCAGGAGCTGCTGCTAATTTTCTCAAGCCTGCCCCAAAGACACGGCGAAGACACGCACCTTGATGGAGGTACTGCTGTCGAAACGAAATGACTTTGTCTGCCCGTTTTCCAGGTAGACCTTCAGGACATTTGGCATGAACAGGAGAGAGTTGTCCTTCACCGGATTCTGCAAAGAAGGAATATCATCAGTGTGTTTTTTTAATCTGCGGCAATATAGTCCATTTAATATGTGAAAGGAATTAATTTTGTGATTGTCTTATCCATTTTGCATTCAGCAAACTGTCTGTCTTAGGCGGAAACCATCTGGCATTGCCTATATAGGTCATGCATAAGCATGTGTTTATTTGTGTGTGTGCATGGGGTGGTACTGACCGGGACCTGGCCGTTTATAATGACCTCCTCAGCAAAGCGCACTTTGACCGGATTGGACTTGAGCATGGCTTTTTTGGCTGCACTGATGAACGCTGATTTAGGAGACTAACAGACAGTTGTATAAAAAGAGAGAGAAAGAGAGAAATGAAGAATAGCATTTTTCTTTTTAAGTATTTCAAAATTCCAGCAAACAGCCTTTTAACCTGAAATTATTTTCACAATACTGGCTTCAGAATTAAATAGATGGATGAAGAACAGGTCAAGAAGTAAAAAAAAAAAGCAATCTATTCCTAATCTGAAGAATTAGAGTTGCCCCTATGAATCAACGGTGACCGGAATCAGTCAATTTTCTGATTGATCCTGACCGGTGACCATCTGGCCAGAGCCTCATACATCTGACCTCTTATCGATCAGTGAATGCACCGTATCTAAGCACCAACATTTCCCTCTGACAGAAACACCGAATAAGTGAAAGTTGTTACTGTAAGAAGAAGACTCTCTACTCAGAGTCAGTGAGGTGTTTAAAAATGAAAATGTATTTTCTGCTTCATTCCGGGAGCAATCTGTATTTCATTCAAGCTGCGCAAGAGTGAGAGAGAGCAAGACTTCAGCAGACAATAGGAAGGTTAAATCTAACAACAAAGTTTCACAATTTTATTCTTCAAGATTCAAAATCTACACATCATGGAGCGTGCTGTGATTTTTAATTTGGCAGCCTTCTGTTGTTTTTTGTGTTACTGCAATGATCTCTAATGTCTATGGAGAACATATGTGCAAAACAAGATGATAAGGTGACAGTTTACATTGTCAACTCTGTCATTGTTGATTGTTGTTTTTATACCTGGTCCTAGAGTTTTGAAAGTTAAATTTGTTTCTACAATTTGAAGTTTCACAAAATGTTCCGCTCAGAAAACAAACTCTGTTATGCAACTCTATAAATTATTCTTTCAATTTTTAGCAAATTGAAAATATTTTCTTAAAAAATATTTAACAGACTGTTAATGGTTTGTAGGAAAGACCATTAACAGTTTTAGTCCAAACTTTTTTTTAAAAATAGCATGTTAAACTTAAATTCCAAGTTACCTATAAAGTTGCCATACAATGCTCTGAGGGTATTTCTCTTTTAAATTAAAGGTTCCTGTCAAACACAGAGATGCCCTTCATATAAAAGCCTTTTCTGATTTTTCTGCAGCCACTGTCTGCTTCTCCATTTCCCCTCTGACAAAAATTTAAGCGGAAAGTTAAGGGTTTTTAAAGTGAGGTTCTATTAAAAGGATTACAATGGTTGTATCTTTCCTACATTACACGACTCTCTTGGCATCTTAATTTAGAATAAATTTCTATTAACTGGTCCTGGATGCTGAAGCTAATTGCTTGTTTGAATGGGGCCAAGACCAAAGTGGACTTCTACAAACTGAAAAGAGCTCCTACATCAAAAACATCAAAGTAGTTCATTACATTGCTACGTTATTGTGACCCATGAGAGGAGATATTAGGATTATTTACACAGAAAATTGAGGCAGGAGGTTGCGCATCATCAATAATCTTCCTGTCAGAAACTTGCAAGCAGTGTACAAAAACAATGAAAAGGCAGTAAGTAGAAACTCTAAGGTAGTTTTGACTATTAATTTTTCATTATTCACCACATATTTACTCTGATAGGAAACACTACACATTAATTATTTTCAGTACTTGTTTCACACAGGAAGATTATTGATGATGCGCTGGATTCTACATTCATTTCCCATGTAAATAATCAAACTTTCGTTGTAATCAAATAGTTAATGCACACAGGACTTAATTGTAATTAAAAGTGTATATGCAGTGGAATTGTATCTGTAGAATCTCTAAAAACAAATAAATTGACTTTATTGGAGTAAATTGCCCAGTTTGGGTTTGGCAGTTATTAATGTGCATCTCAAGTAGGCTTTTTTATTTTTATTTTTGCAGAAAACATCATTTGCTTGAAAGCATCAGTTACTATGAAAACAGATGATAAATCCTCTGTGTCTACTCACTGGATATGGCTGAACAACAGTCAGCATGATGGACTCTTTGCAGCTCCTGCAGCCAGCACACGGGGAAACAAGCAAGTCAATTAAGTCACGACAGAACAAATCACCAAGAAACGACGACAGCCTACAACAGGAAGAATATGATTAGCTCGGTCGAGGTGGAATGAAACGCCTCTGGCAAAGGCCGAACTGCTGCTGTTCAAACCAGAGGCTGTCAACCGCGCAATCATTAATCTTTCATTTTAATTTGAAAGGCAGAAATGCAAAAGTAATTTTTGTAAAACAGGGTTTTGAGTCAGGGTAAGCTGAGCGCCCTAAATTCTCAGTGTTATTTCTACTGAACAGCACTGCAATAAGAACGAAGCAGATGAGTGGAAAGCGTTGCTAATACACTGCAAGAACTTCTCTGGAGCGACACTAATAAGTGTCTTAATGAAAATTTAATGATTACGAGTTTAATCAGATAAAAACTTTTTGTTGCAGCGATAAATCCTGAAATGATTCAGTTTGGTTTATATTGTGCAACTTCACAAGACAAAGTCATTCCACTAGTTAGTTATTTCGTCAGATCTAGATCCAGTTATGTAAAGTCAAACTAAATCGAAGATACGATGCCTTCGAGTTATTTATTTTAAATTCCTCCATCCTTAGCAAGTATGTGGGGCCAGTAGAAAGGAACCACCTCCTTTTAGCAGAAAGAAACTCAAATGTCAAACATTCACAAAACAAAGGATACATATAACATTTTCCATGCCACTGTTTAGTATCAAAAGAGTAGTCATTTGAATATTTATGTCCAAAGCCATCTGGGCGTCTACCTGACAAGATCGATGACTCGTTCCCTGGGGGCTGAGCTGACTGGTTCATCGTTGATCATGATAATCTCGTCGCCCGGCAGCAGCTTCCCTTCAGATGGACCACCTGCACGCAGAAAAACATTGAATCGAGCCATATAGCTGATTAAAGTGCCCCTGTTGGAGATGCAGCTGGGGAGATTAGATTTGAATGTGATGAACAGAACTAACAAGAAAGTGTGTACATACACTTAACAAAATTTTTCAGTGAAAATATTTTACTTACGTTAAATTTAATACTTGGTCTTTGTCTTAATAATTTTTCTTGCAAATATGAAAAATTTCATTTTGAAACTGTCTTTGTTTCAGGAACCCAAATTTATTAAGGTTAACAGTTCAGATAGGCTAGCTGTTGTGGTTGTAGAACAAAACCTAAAAAAAATAATAATAATACTAACTTTTTGTCGCACCAATAGTTGCATTTGGCTCTTGAGTATTAATTATTTAGAATAATATTGATTTTTTCTTTACAAAGCCCAGTTTTATAGAACAAAATATGCTACCATTGACATTGAAGCGCTTGGAAGAATCAGTAAAAAGTTCCAAGTTGGAGAAGCATGTGTTAGCTTGTTAGCTAGCTAACTAGCTGCCATGTGCACATTGAGAGATGAACTCTTACACTTTGCTTTACAAAACATAATCACTTTAATTATTATTTTTTTGTCACATGTGCTTATTTTTTAACACATAAGTGTTAAAAGATAAGTAAGAATCTCAATTTTGCAATCAACCAATCACCTAACACTTATAGAAAGTGAGGAGACACAAACCCATTAGTTATTTCTACTTATATTCTTGCAAGGCAATAAATTGAGATTACATTTCACAGACAGATTTTCATGTGTGATTCTTACACTGACCTGGTGTGACAGAACGGACCACCACGGGTTTCTCACTACCAGCCACAAACCCGAAGCCCAGGACCGGGTCCCGTCTCATCTCCACCAGACGAGGGGCAGGAGGGAGGCCATCCAGGTGGACCTCCTCCAGGGAGCTGCTTTGGGACCCTTGGCTAGAAAACGCAAAGCAGAAGAAAAAAAAATATATCAGCAAAATCAAAGTGACTTAAAATGACTCAGGAGACATTTTCACTTTCAAATGACATTGGGGTTAATAGGCAAGATGGCAGGTACTGGGATACAGCCTCCCCAGCTGATTGGAGGAGGCTCAGTTAAAGAACATGTTCTACATCAAGCACATTAGCGAAAGATTAATGAATTAATCTCCAAAAAAGGAATAGTTTTAACACAAAGAGAGAATAATAAAATTACAATGTAGGACTTGAGCGGTTACATTAGGTGTTCGTAAATCACATCTTTGGCTCACAAGCAGAGCATTTTAAGCCAAAAGGCCATTTTGCCTGCTGCATTCATAAAACCTCCAGATTTGTGATCTGGAACCAATTTGCCTCCTAAAGGCATATAAAATTCTGCAGAATGGGGCGATTAAAAGTGCTCTGATTACTCAATCAGGTCACTATAATTCATGCTCAAACTGGAACAAACTCATATATGTCTGTTTTATATTCTGTAAAGGTGTTAACGTCAACATTATAGCAAAGGTTGATACTAGATGGTTCTACTCCTGTCACTAAGTTACAAACTCATGCAAAATAAAATATTTTAAAAGTTAATAGGTATCGATACAGGCTGTTGAATGTGGAGTTATGGGACTTTTGCACCAAGAAGTGATAATAAGCCAAAGTTTAAGAGTTGAAGGATTTTGTCATTTTCTGCCTGGGTTTTTTCTCACTAAGTCGGATTTCTACGGTTATTTTAAAACTCTTCCTGGACATCCTCAAGAACAAAATGTAACAAAAATGTATTTGCAATTTGAGCTAACAAATCAGATAAATAAGTAAAGGAGTTAATTATTAAGTTATTTCTAAAGAATTTTACATTTCTACTTGACAAAATTTGACGAAAAGAGCGAGCTTTGTTTTAATTGGACTCTTACAACAGCATTTTCTTACAGTAAGCTAAAAGTTGATCACAGAAGATTACATTAACTCACTGGTTTTCTAAGTGGGTATGAATTGGTTACAAACTGGCACATGGTCAGTATGAAATGTCCTGAACAGAGTTCACAATAAGGAAATTAGTTATTGTTGGTCCTTACAGTTGCAATTATGTCATCTTGTAATTAGAATAATCTGCCATATTCAGGTAACTAACAGATGTTGAGAGGATTGGTGCTTCAATAAAGACACTAAATATGAATATAAAACATCAAAATATGCTTACAAGACTTACATTAATCTTAGTTTTAAATAGACAATTTTTAATCAAAAGGTGAGAAGAAAAACATTTTGTATTGTGAAAGACAAAATGAAGCAAATATGGAAATGCTATATTTAAGTTACTATATTGTTTCAGTATCTCTTTCTAAAAACACAAAACAAGATAAATCACATGTTTAAGTAACTTCCTAGGGTAAATTTTGTTTGTGTAGTTACCTCTCTTTCATCTTGGTGGATCTCAAATATCCTGAGGCACTTCGTTTTTCAGTTCAATGCGTAGGGGAATAAAGCAATAAAAGTGATGCATGGCCAGAAAAAGCAACTGAGGCACTTCAAGCTTCACAAAAGTGGCGGCCTTATATTTTTGTATTTTACTTGCAATATGCCACCATTTGTCTCTTGCACAACTTTTAAAACAAGTTGAATCAGATAAAGATTCACATTTCCCTGTTCCTTTCCTGAATTGCAAGTCATTGCAGTCACCTTTGAGGAGTCACTAAAATGCAAATGCATCATTTAATTGCACATTTGGTCCCAAGCCTGAAATGTCTGTCTGAACGACACTGAGCAAGCGGAATGTAGGTTATTGAACGGGTGATGCACAGTTTAAGTGGAGGTAACTCACTCTCAGTGCCTCTAAATCATTTCCCTCGTCTTACCTTTTTATGGCTTAGAAACCTCCCTTGGCAGTCTTTGAATTTGTTATTGTAGGCTTTTATTTTGATAAGTATGACCATATAACTTCGCTGCGTAAAAACTGGAAGGACCTTAACTTAAAATGCACCCTCAAGAACAAACATGGTCCAACACCATGACTTTCATCCACATCAAGCTGTAGGACAAAACTGCAAACTAATTCTGAATAAAATCAATTGAGAATTAAAAACTGATTTAATCTGTGAAGACCAAAGCAGAGCAGCCCCACAAGAACCCAAAACACACTGACTTCTATAACAAAACCCTTCTTATCAAAAAGATAACAGCAAAAATCAAATATTATAATTTGCAGCAAAAAAGGATAAATTTAGATGTTAATGGAATTCGAGAAAATGAACAAGCTCAACACGTTATTTTTTTGAGACATGATGTCCCCTAAGCATGACATAAAGCCACACAGCCTATACTTCATGCAAACCTCTGCCGCCTAATGGTTATAAATGCAACACAGGATGAGGTTTTCACATCTCATATTAAAATGTTCCTTCAAACTTCAGATTTTGCTAAAAATAACAATTGAGCATACATTTGGTATTATGTGGTGATAATATGGGGAACAACAAAGGCAAGAAGAGCAAGAAATCATGCAAAGTAACAAAACAAAAAGACAAATTTTAAATGTCTATGAAGTATATGTAATGGCAATTGTTTTCATAGTGTGAGAAATCTATCTCAAAAATTACAAGTCTCAAATCTAAATTTAGCTGGGCTTTTTGTGCTCAAGTTCTGCCTGCCAGGATGTCCAAAGTGCGGCCCAGGGGCTATAAGCAGCCCTTAAAAAGATTTTGTATGGCCATGAGCCACAATTCAAGAACAGTACACGTTTCGTCAACCAACACAGGCAGTTGATGCAAATGGAAAACAGTTTGATTTTTTTTTGTTTTTGTTAAATATATTTTTCTGTCCTTATAGAAATCGATAAACCCCAAAAGGTTAGGACACTGTACCTGTTGCTTTCTTTTAATAATGAAAACCTTTCTATTTTTTTCATAATGATGTACAGCTCCCTTTTCAACACAAAATCATTCTCTTCAGTTTGTTTTTCTGAAAAAGAAAAAAACAAGGTTTCTAAAATTGGAAAAATGAGCAAAAATCATAGAAATAGAAGCAGTCAAATTTGGGCTATTTAATGAGTTTGTGATGTGAAACTGAGCAGTTGTAATACATAATTAAGATGGAGCATACTTGGTAAAGAAGTCCCGTCCATCTCTGGTGTTGTTCATGCTGTCCCAACTGTAAGGGGGCCCCTGAAGCCCTCCCCAGGAGCCCAGGCCGGGTGGGGGCCAGCCTGACGTTTTATTCCTATGGCTACAAGAAGAAGCAAAGAAAAAACAAATGATAACTGTACACAAAACATGGCAATAAACTAAGTAAAAAAAAAAAAAGACCAGAAACCATGACGAGATGGTTCAATGTATATTTGTGAGACCAAAACTAATCTACAATGAACTATTCCTCTTTTGTTTGACCCTTATTGGATCAACTTTTGTACAAAGTTCCCAATTTAAGTTTCCATACTTTTCACGACTCAAACTGCAATCAGGTTTAGTTCAAATATGGAAGTTTTATTGGGAAGCATGTGCCTAACTAGGTTTTAGTATCAAATCAGATGAAACTTAAATCTACACAACTCAAATTTTTCTACATTCAATGCAAATCTGTTAAAGCATATTTGTGATCCATGTTGGCTGTAAAAAACGGCAATAAAGTATGAATGTCAACACCGGTAAAAATAGATGGAAAAAAAAAGAAGGAAGAACGAACTACATCTCAAATAGTCATATAATGTTAAAATTTAATAATCTTCCTTTTTAGGTCCTAAAAGTCAACTGGTTCTTGGAATGTGTGTATTCCAATACCCATACACATTCATTAAATGCTGCTTTCAACAATTTTTTTATTTTTATTTTGGGGGGATTTGCATGTGTGGCGAAGGAATTCGAGACCATTTATGCTGTGAAAAAAAATCAAACCCTTATTAGAGTTGCATTGATCAATAGGATACAGATCAGAATCTAACAGTTTTCCCTTCATGGTCAGTTTTGATGGATTAATTAAATAAATCAACTATTTTCCATCTCTAAACCTATGAACCATAGTTTGTACTTTTACCAAAAATGTAACTTTGTTAGATTCCATCTTATCACAGAAATTGCCGCAAATTATGAATGAATGGAAATCAGTTCTGGCTTAGGAAAGCAACAAGCACTGTCAAAAGTTAATTATTCCGGTATATGTTCAGGAAAAATTGTAAAACTGGCTTTAAACTGAATGTTCAGTTTGTTAAAAATCAAACTATTGTTATTATTTTATCCTCAGCCAATTTATTAATCATTGGAAAGGGTATAATTAAGCGTGTTTGGCTTGAAAATATGGATTTAAATTATTGGACTAAAAACAAAGGTGAGAAACTCTTATTACAGCTTTATTGTAAGAACACTTGGGTCACATGCTAGGGCTAAAATGATATAGTTATACATTTGTATTTAACTTGTTTAAAGCATTAAATAAGAAAATGTTTAAGTATTTTGTCAGAATTCATACAGATTTGAAAATAAAACTTGTGGAATCCCTTGTAAAAGCCAGTTTAAAATCCCAGTCTAAGTAGGTCAAGGGGTTAAATTCAACCAGCTTTGAATCAATATACATTAAAAGACGTCATTTAAAATTCAATTAATGTAAACAAGTCTATTGTCTTTCACAAATGGATGGACTTTTTATGTTTCAGGTCATAAAATACGGAATAATGTTCAGAATCCCTAATATTTCTCCATTTTTATCCACGCCTGGAAAATTCTTACATCAAATTCCACACTTATTAAGGCTGCGCTGGAACACGGTTTGATTTACAACAAAAACAAACATTAAAACAGTTTCTGTGGTGGGATCTTCTTGTTTCAGAAAACCAAAAGTTACTGTGCGACACTCCGGTTTAGAATGCACTCAGTCCAATTACTGCGACTCCTCGTCTCTCTACGAGGCTCGCTGTGTGGCTTAGGTCTGCTTAGTGTAATCGACCACAGTCAAACAACTGCTCATTGATTGTGTAGCCTGGCAATCAATGGCTGCGAATACGAGCGCCGCCGTTGCTGTCGCACACCAGAATTATATGAGCGAAGCGAGGGAGAGAAAAGTCCTTAAGTGACAGCTGACTCGCTTATTGCAGATTATACTAACAACGTTGGTGATGGAGAACAAGAGGAGATGGAAGAAAAACCTGATATATAAATAATTCTCATGGGACAAAAATGCTGAAGAAATAAAAATAAATGTTTTCTATATATTCTGAAATCAGTAGTCAAGGAAAACAAACATGCATGTGGAGAAACTCTTAGAATAAATAAAAAATGCCTACTATATAAGAACATCGTCACCGTAAGAATCCAGATGATTGATTCCCACACTGTGCTGTCGATGGGTTGGATACATCTTTCTGTCAGGCCATTGCTTACAGTGGTTGGAAAATAAAATCCAGAACAAAAACAAAATACAAGTCTTCTTGCATGCTAAGCCTGATAAAATTGGGACAAAAATGTAAAAATTCTGCTACAGGTTGTGTATGAAAACAGTGATATTCCAACGCATCCATCAGTAAAAGGCAATAAAAAAGCCAGGAATCAGGGCATTCCTAAAAGCACCACTTTTGGGCTTCTTTTTCATTCTGTTTCAATCCGTGGATTTCTCTTGGAAGCTTGCGTTTCTGCTCATCTTAAGCGATCCGAATGAAAAAACGAGTGGGAAAAAAGCCCACAACGGATCCACCGCTACCACTGCCGAATCCCAATCAGAGGCTCTCGTCTTCGACGTATCCAGTGGCCGTGGTGTTAACGGTGATGCAGATCCCTTGTGTGCGGCCAGACATTCATCTGTATTTGTCATTGTGCTGCTGCTCAGAGCAGCTTTGGTCCAAACTGAACTAAACTGCTGCGGCCTTGCCTCCTTTATCCCATAATCCCTCTCATCACAGAAAAAACAAATCCACACTGTGTGTGTGTGTGTGTGTGAGTATTTTAGCGTGTGAGTCTATCCAGCTGTGTGTATTTGTGTCTATATTCTGAACATATAAATAAAACACTTGAAGATTTACCACAAAATATGTCGTCAGCATTAAGTAGTGTTTGCTTGCACCTGTATGAACCTCCTTATTTAAAGAACATAAAACGCAAACATGTTCACTGTTTGTGCTTGATAACTCATATGAAACATGATAAATTGAAAAGACATGCATATACAGTTATAATGAGTGACATGATATCAAACTATTGTGGTTTTAGGTCAACATGTATTTGCTAAATGCTAGAATAATAAAAGAGATATTTTTTAAAGCCTTCTTCAAAGTCCAGAGTTTAAGCAATGTGTGACAGTTCAGACGTTGAGTGTCATGAGTTTGAAAGTTTCAAGTGTAAAGAACTCGCACTCCATCAAGCTGCTGTAAAAAGCTTGTGAAAAATACAACTTGTGCAGTCCAAAGGGTATTTCTACCCAATACTAACAAAAAGTTTGCAAACTTCTGAATTTGAAGAAATAAACAAAAAGGTAAAATATTCTCAGAAATAAGAATTTCTACAAATCTCAACTAACCTAAAAAGGGGGAAAAGTTTAGTCAAAGTCCGACAGAAATGACAAAAGCATTTCTTTTGTCGTGGGTCTTTGTTTTACAGTTGATGTAAAAATGTGGTTTCAACTAATGCTTAAAGATACAATACATTATGCAAATTTTACATAGATATTACCTGCATTCATCCAAAAACCCTCATCAAACTGCAGCATTTTCTGACAAAATGAAGGTTGCTAAACCAATATCACAGGAGACAGCCATGATTTTTAGTATTGTCATATACATGCATTTGTTGTTGCAGTTCACTAAAGTCTTGCAATAACTATTTGCACAGCAAAACTGGAACAGGAAGATCGAATATTATTGCATTCCTGAGATAGATAATAAAGAAATGCAGTAGGTGCTTTCTTCAATGCTTTTTAGAAAATAAATGGCAGAATATGTTCCAAAGACAGGCAGGCAGACAGACATTAAACACAAGTAGGATGAAGGTTAAACAAGGAACTGTTAAAGCTTATATGCAACTTACCATCCAAGCTCCAAAGATAAATGATAAATGTTAACACAATCTCTTTAACCTACCAACAGTTATGTATATATGAAAGATGTCTCAACAGTCCACCATGGAGAGTTAATCTGAAGCTGAAGTGTCACAGACCTACTGTATTTGGAGTACAGTAGGTCTGTGACACTGGCATTTTTCCCTTGAACCATTTCGCTTCAAAAACATGGAAATTCAATATGTGCCCAAAAGGAAAAAAACAAGACAAAAAGCCCCCCCAAAAACCTGGTACCATGTTTCAAGACTTGCTTTGGCAGAAAAGGGCAGGATTTTCTTGCATTGATGCCTTCCATCAAGGCAATCAATTCATGTTTCTCAAAAACTTTGTCTCAGGGGATCCATTTTCCTCAGGCGTTCACTGTGTGTGTGAATGTCACGAACGACTCCTTCTTTCTTTGACACAAGGATTACTCCTCTGGGAAACATTATTTGTAATGAGACTCATTCAATATTGTTCAGTCTGTACTGACAAACACTTTGCTGCGAAGAAGACAGTGGCTAAAGGTAAACCTGGCAATGAAGAGGGCGAGATAAATGCAGAAGTTGGCATAATTATATGTATTTTATGTAATCAATTTTATATGATTTTGTACGCAAAGGAGTATAATGCCTCTTATTCTGAGTTTTTAGCAAAAACTGAACCCTGCTGATCCTTTCTAACAATACTTTTCCCTCCATTGAATTTTCATTACTAATCTTACAAATGTCATTACGGCTATTGATAAGGTCAAATCTTTCATTACCTTGTTTAAAAAGCTGACCGCTGGCTTGCACTCATTTTCTACACAACAATACACATCCACTTGCATAACCACCTTCACTGTGTAAGAGGTTTCAGTCAATGAACCACCCTTGCACCTGTATATGTATTTCCACGCTTGAAAGAGATGGAAAAAAAAAAAATGCTGAGCAATAGATGTCCAGCCTCATTTGGTACCAAAGTTAATGGTTACTGGGGTTGTCAGGTTGCTTTTTGCGGCATCATATGTCAAAACTGGACACAATGCAGCCGAGCCAGCTGGCACGGGGCATACTACTTAACCACCGCTCCAGTCAGCAAGAATGTGCTGCCATACACACACAACACATACCCAATAAACCCCTCAATTCAAATATACTGCTGCTTTGATTTAGATTCTTGTTGAAATCAATCTTGAACTAATGCACTTCTACAATAGTAAACTCTACAGCTTAAAAGTCATTATCTATAGGTCTAATGTTCCTCCTTAGAGGTTTCAATCCTTATCCCTCATGCAAAGCCATCAGTCATGTGAACGGTCCCAAACGCATTCTCCCGCCCGAACATACAATCCGACTCATGAAGAATAAGGAGTCCTCCGACAGCTGGCGTGGGCCCTACAGAGCCCGGAGCTTATCGTTGTCTCTGGGAGCCATTTTGGGATTACATGAAGCAACTGTGTCAGCTTAAATCTGCAGGGAAACTTTAGGAGCTTCTTTAAGACAATTTATGGTGTTGCACTCAGACATGTCAGCTTATGTTGTTTCTGTATTTTGCCCTGTATTCTGTGGTGTGAAACTGCATGCAAAATGTTCCCGTATCTACGGTGCACTGCCAGTTAGCAAGCTGAAAAAGGGGCTTTTGCCTTTAGTTACAAAAAAAAAAAAAAAAAAACGGTCACAAAAATTCCGATGAGAAAATGTGCAGCAACTAATTATCCAGATAATTCTGGATGTGTTTATTCTATGCTTTCAGAAAGCATTTTTGTACCCGTAATAATCAACGTATTGTGCAATTTTAGCAGTAAAAGGACATGTTACATCTCTATTCTTTTAATAAAAGCAGTTAGATCACATTATGCAATTAAGCTTTGAGATGACAAGTATTGTCCTGTTATTAATGTTTTAACAGATACTGTAATACTATTACACCATCAGCAGCAGAATGGATAATGCTAATGTCAACTAGCATTGAAAAAAAACCATAGCTTCTGTTTAAGACTATTCTTTAGGAACCGAGGAGAAATCATAGCATCTATCCATCGGTTGACTTAATTTTTGAATTTTGCAATATTTTGTCATTCTTTACATTGCTGTAAAGAATGACAGCAAGCAGTCATTCTTTACTTGCTGAGATCGGGCCTCACCATAGAGCACTTTTAAATCCCTCAGAAGGGTGCTGGTCAAAAGCTACTGCCTTTGACTAACAATTATCCTGTCTTTCTCTTCCTCACTGGATAAATTACCATATAAATCTTTATGTTTAAACTCAAATTCAAGCTGGAGTCTCAATTATCACCACTTTTTGTCCTAGGTGTCCATTGTGTTCTGCATTGACACCAAGGTGCAAAATCTAATTTCAGCTACCTTGTGATTTCCAGGCCATCATACTGAACATAACTATTGTGAGCTAAAGGTTTGAACTAAGTACTAAACTGATATATGTCTCTTAACTTGGTTTCTTGTGCTTTTTACATAACTTATAGCTCAAATACTAATTGAAGTCATTTTGAAGATATTTTACTATACTGACAGAGTTCTTGGCCTTTTGGGTTTGAACTCTTTCTGCCTCAACAACGTATGACTGTACATCTTTCCAGATTACTTTGACATTAGTTTCTACGTTAGATCACTGAGCCTTCACATTATGACAGTTTATGTAAAAATCTCCAATAAAACCAGAGAGATCTGATCTGTTTCTACGTATTACTCACACAAGATATCTATGCAAATTGAATGGATTCGCACAAAGGCAAAGAGCTCTCCCATTAAGTTTTACCCTACATTATAACAATAAAACTAAAAGCCACCTCCCCCAGGTTGCCCTCTCCTGCAGATTTCTTGACCACTTTTACACTCTACAGAGCATCTAGGGTAATTGCAGTTCATGCACAATTCAACGGGAAACATCCCCTTTTCCTCCATTTACGTTCTCAGCTGCCGAGTGTCCTGGATGCGACTGAAGACGGCAACCGCTTTTAGAAGAAGTTGTAGCTTAAGTGGTCTGGTGGAAAATACAAGAAGAATGCATGAAATATGTAAAAAAAAAAAAAAAAAAGTGTTTGGGTCACTTGCCTTTCAGCCTTTTCTTTAAACTGAGCTGAGTCTGCTTTTTTGACTCACTCAGCCACAAGCGACAACAGCTAAGAAATGGTGTCGTGAGAAATAAAGTCATTTTCTACTCCTGTAGCAAAAGAAAACAAAACAACAACACCTGCCTAACCTTTTCCACATCTGTCATGGTGAAGACGACATGTTTGAACACTGGAGATTCATCTAAATTAAGTAGATTTGTAATTCTGTCTGAACAAAAACGACACTATCTGACATTAATCTCTCACACAAATTGTCTTAATTGGCTTGTTAGGCTGTCTCCGTCTAACTCATCCTCATTAATTCTCCAACTTTAACACAATCTTTGCTCCAAGCATGACAACTTCAGCCTCTGCTTGACCCTTCCCCCATCCAATCCACATCTACAAGCCTCACTTGTGTCCATTTGCTGCCCTCTTTTTCCAGTCTGCTGTTCATAAATGAAACATTGGTACGTGTGGTTAAAAGAAAAAAAAGGGTATAACAAGTGCTTTCACTTCTAAGGCAACGTTCTGTAACCTTAGTGTCCGATTACAAGAAGCTCTGGTCTGCAGGCCTGACACAATTAAATATGCACACAAAGAAATTCCTTTTTGTGTCCCGTTGAACATTAAAATCCACTCTGCAAGTGTCCTGGATACGGTGCGGGGGGAGGATGTCTCCAAAGTATGCAGAATGTTTCATCTAATGTTGGAAGAATTTTGCTATGATGTAAAATTGCTGGAAAAAAGTTTTTGAATGTCTTGTTACTAAAACATTTGAAAATATAGTGCATGCACAAAAATGAGGAAGCTACAAAAACTGACCCATATAAACTAATCTGATCAGTTAATGTTCACTCTTTGGTTTCTCAAGATTTTCTTTCTTTTTTTTTAAGAATATGCAAATGATCCCTTGTCTCCCACTTATTACAAAATAACATACATCTCACAAGGTCAAATAAAACTTAAGGAAGCAAAATAACTAAAGAATACAAAAACTGAAGAAGAGATCATTAAGGATTGGAGCAAAGAGAGAGGGGTCTATAATTACTCCTCCTTGGACATCTCTCTATTTATAAACCACAATCATAAAAGTATTTCTAAGAAAAACTATATATATATATATATATATATATATATATATATATATATATATATGGAATCTAAATATTAAATATCTAAATATTTAACGTCAGATTTAAGAATTCAGAAAAGCTTAGACTTTAGGCTTGTCAATGAGGAGAAATGATGCATGTAAGGTTATGCACCACATGGTGATCCCAATTTCAATGACACTGACTTGTCGAGCGTTTTCACACAGCTCTGTGGTATTTATGTTGATGATCATGCATTGCATCAGTGCTGTCATTGGACTTTGCTTTGACCAGTATGCAAATGTATCCTGCTAGCAGACAAAAGTGTTGACAAACAATATAGACGTAAAAAGACTACAATTTAATGTGGTGTGTTACAGTTATTAAAATCAAAACTGACCTGGCTTGTAAAAAAAATTGAAATGCTGTAAAGTGAAAATCATTAATTGTTTTGACCAATCATTGCAGCTTTACTGCCAAAAGGCCAAAAGTCTGACCATTCAAGGCAGTTGACTCTGAATGCAGACTGCAAGATGTTAAGAGAAGTCTCCAAAAATGGAAAAATATTATATTTGGTCGTAGCGCAGACTTTTGCTACTGTACATGTCTGCACAGCCAAAAAGACAATGGATGAGAGTGACACTGACTTTTTTGAACACCAGAAAGTAGATAGAAGAAACTTATGTCTTGCATAAACCAAGAGACATAAGTATCTTGGTTGTTCAAGGTAAACAACATCATGTCAACTCTCAAGCATGGAACTAAAAGTGTCATGGTCCAGTGTGTCTTCAATTAAAAGCCATTATTGGACAAAGGTCACAACAAGTGCAATTAACAGTTTGTCACAAGCCAATAAAAGCGACACGCAGCGAGAGGGAAGCTGATGTGAGAATTCGATGAGAATTTTGAAAGAAAACCTGTTAGCGGGTGAAAAGCACTCAAGATCGCGATGGAGGTTTGCCTAAGAATTCACAAAAGTATTTCCATGTCCAGTCTAAGAATGGTCCAGTCAAAGTCTAGACCTAAATACATGGTCATTCATCCTTTCAATATGAGTGTCAGAGTTTTCATCAGTTGATGGTGTGTGTCTTTTTGCAGAGGTACCTGCAAAAATTTTCAACACTATCAACCTCAAAACCTCAAAAACCATTTTACCAACTAATAATCTTCAGCTATTAAAAACTATTATTGATGGATTTTATGGATTTAATATTCTAAAGTGAAATCGATTTTTTTTTCTGGATTTGGCCTTATGTGACACCATCATCACTATAACCCACCTGATGTATTAATTTGCATTTCTGTCAGCCATAAAGCTGCTATAAATACACAAGCCTATCCTGCTATTTGATGATTGTGGGTAAATATTGAATTTTTTTATGCTTCACTGTGTGTAATTAAGTCTTTCCGCTACAAATATACTGTTCTCTGAGACTGTAATAAAAGCTGAGCTGCGCTTGTGGTGATTAGTGGGATTGGGAGTTTTATATCCTCCAGGGATGAAACCCGGCTTCCTAAAAAAACTTTATTGGTTTTGGTTACGGAAACATGCCAGTGAGGATAATGGAATAAATTAAAAACTCTATAAAAACAACAATTCTTTGTGGGAGTTCATTGAAACTTTCATGCTGCTGATTTCAGAGCAACTTCCTACTTGTTATGCGACTAATTTTAAGACAAGGAATATGGTTGATACAGTAGAGAAACAATGTATAGACAGTGAACAATGTGGAGATGTTTCAGTATGTACACAGTAAGCTACATCAATCTCAAACGTCTGAACTGGCTGAACCTTTGACCTCCGCTGTCTTATATAACAACACAGCTCCCCCTCTAAGCAGGCCTACTTGTGCCTCATCTGCAACTATAAAACTTCAAGAGTATACCTTTATTCTGTTTTTTTAAATTATTCCACCATTTCCTTTATTTATCAGACAGTGACAAAGCAAGTCGAGAATTGGACAGAACATGTTCTTTCAAGCTGAAAGAACATGTTGCTCTTTCCTAAACTAGACTCCAACTCAATTCAAGTAATTCAGCATTACAGATTGCTGTAAGGTTTGGATGAAGTGAAGATTGCACAAGTGGATAAAGATGTTATACTTTAAATAGTCAGTCACACAATTATCAAAAGACTTGAGGAATAACAGTCCTCAATTTTTAGCTGTTAAAAATAGAAAATTAAAAATCTTTGGATATAGTCTTAAACAACTACTGTCTCAAGAGTAAGCCTTTAAATAAATAGTTACGTATGCTAATAGTTCCCACCAGAATCTGTTATTCTGGTGGGATAAACCTAGCATGTTCCATTTGCTTGTATGTGTTTTAAATGGACGGTAACAAGTACAGTAGATCCCTGGTATTCAGAGGAGTTAGGGACCACACCCGGCCTAAACCGCTAAACTCTGTTAAACCCCATCTAAACACTTATAATCGCCTATTTTAATAGTCCAACACATCAAATATAGTTTAATATGAATTTATATGTACAGTGGAAGCCATCTTGGCACTACAGAAGAAGCAAAATATCAGTTTCAAATTAATTTTAGCTTTTAAGTGAGTAGCCATTCAGCCACAAGGAAAATAAATGGGGCTCCTTGATTGGCTGCTGCGCAAACGCCAGCCAGTAATGTCAAGTAGCATCAACTGACAGATTTTTCTGTGTTGATGGTTTAGTAGTCGAGACCAAAGACCTGACTACCTCTACTTATCCAAGTCAGCTGGAGGGAGTTGTACATCAGCACTGCTTTTGAACACGGGGATGCATTCAGTTGTGCCATAAACAAAAAGACTGAAAGAATTACAAACGACAAGAACATCTGCAGTCAAAGCTCAGGCGTCATTCTGCCGGCTAAAAATACCACAGCAGGACAAGCGTCACTAAACGCTCCATGAATAAGATTACACAGGAGAATGGCTGATCATTAGGATGAATGAGAAACACTTAAGCTCACATTGTGCTTCCTGAATGATAATGTCGGAGAGAAAATCTCTTAAGGCGCAGAGTACGCTTAGTGAAAAAATAGGAGTTAGAATCTAAAGAACTGAAAAATAAAAAGTCAAACAATAAGAAACTGAACACACTCCCTTAAATGAATGAATTTAGAAGTGCAATAACCCAAAGAATTTACATTTCTCTGCAGGAAAGACAGAAAAACAATCACCTCCTTTTAGGGATGGTATTTTAGAGGCATTTCTTAAAAGTAATTTTATAAAGTCTCCTTTTGCAATCAAATTCTTGTGATATAATTAGCTGCCTTGACAATAATAGCATTCAATCTGTTGTACATTCATCTTTTCTCATTAATGAAAAATATCAATCTTCTTCTCAGCTTATCTGCGATTGGAGGTAACGATTGTAGGAGGAAAACCCAAACATCCCTCTCTGTCTTGACATTGTATTAAAAACTTCTGTATATTTTAACAGATCCAGTTGATGTAGAATCTAGAACCAGACTCAAAAAGAGCCGTCTACCTTATTCCAAGTGGGAAAAGTTGACTGCTTTAAACGCAGTTATAGGCTGCTCCAGTGAGATAGTCCAGGTTCATGAATGTTTAAACCCTACATACTGAATGCTGAATAGATTCTGTTAAATAAATTGAAATTACTTTGGACTGTATGTGCATGCATATGTATACATGCATGTAAAAATACCACAGCAGGACATGCATGTATACATGCACATACAGTCCAATGTGTACATTTTATTTGTTTTTACTTTGGCTTAGGATGTGTCTGGATCCCTGGGGCAGGATCACTGCTCAGACCCAGTTGGTCAGAATGATTTGCTTCTATTGATTTCTTTGACTGTAATAAAATGATTCAAGAACTGGTGGTAGTCTTCCCAAGAGATAGGTCAGTGGGTGAAAGCTGTATGACACTAATACAGCCAATTCACTGTCTAGCTTATAGCTTCTGTATGAAGCTACAACAGCAAAACAGTTGGATTCTCTTAGATTGACATAAAGTTCAAATGTAAAACATAAAAAACAATGGCAATAAAAATCTTTAATTTTTTTGTAGCTTCCTCCTGCTCATTTTTCTAGGCTCATTCTAACATTTAAAGAAGTAAACCTTGAATGCAAAGTCAGAAAATTGCCAAAATTTAAAACATGCATTTACTAAATAACAGCTTTTATAAAGGTCTCGAAACTGTACAAGCAATTCAAGTGTACAATGACCAATGCTGTTACTTAGTCCAACAATGTGAGTGTTTATATTAAAGTACTAAAGCTTTCCTTTTTCTATACACCTTGTAGAAAGACTTGATATTGCTACAGTTATTCTGCAATTCAGATAGACTGCTGAAGAAGATGCTGTCCACTTTTTCTCACTCTCCATTTATGCATTGCAATTTGCAATTATTGCTCCCATTTATTTTGTCTTCTCTCAGCGATTCCGTGGTTTCATTATTCCAGGACTCTTGGGTGGATGCTTTCTTTTTGTTTCGCTACTTTGTAGATGAAGCCATTTAAGGTGATATTGCTACCATACGTATACTACCATGTACTTTTAGTGTTCCTGTGTGTTGCCATCTGTTTTCTGAATTACATGACTGAACGGCTGCTATATTTCTTTCCCATAAAAGCACACCTTGTCAATTTTTTCTGAATTTATCTATGTTCCTTGACTTGACTGATAAATATAGAGATATTGAAGTTGTTCTCACAAATTACAGGGACAATAACTCAAGTGATTAAGCCTTGAATTATTATTTTGATTGGCTTTTCGAAAAAGTGTTGTTACGGGTTCGATTTCAAGCCAAATACCAGATCTATATGTTATTATGATGTGCGCTAGACGAAAGAGGGGACTGAGTCAGCAAACAAAAACTCCTAAAGTCATGTCATGGTTACAAAGAAGCATTTATCTACTGATACAGCAAAACCAGATGTGCCTATTTGTCAGCTCAGCAGTGTCTCCTTCAAACTAAGGCTTCAGTGGGACATGTGCACAGGAAAGAAAGTGTTTATTCATGTTACATTACACTTTATGCTCTCCCGTTGGCGAGAGTTCAATAGGAATGTCTCATTTTTGAATCAGTAAACAACTTCAGTCAGCTTTTGGTTTGAGGGAGATGATGATGCTTCCTCTGAACGCTGTTTGTCTTCGCTGCGAAGCAAAGACGAGGGAAGGAAGTTCAAATCTTAAGAGTGCAACAAACACAACGGGTTAGTGCATCATTTGCATACGTGATTAAAACTGGTTACATGTCAAAAGGGGAGCTGGAGACTTTCTGCAGCACTGAGAGATGACTGGAAATTCAGGGGAGAAAAAAAGTGACGATCATAAGCTAGCAGTATATTAGTGTTTGCCGGAAAATGAATCTCTTGAGAAGATACAGCTGAAAATGCAAGACTGATGAAAGCGGAGCTGATATCTTTTATGAAATAAGCTCTGTGGGATAACAAATGTCTCCTACGGCAGGCTGAATTAAACTTGCGACTCTATGAAAGCAGCCCGTCCCCAGTATAAATTATAAGCAGGGACAGTGCAGGGATAAATGGATGGATGCGCTGCCATATGAAGCATAGGTAAGAGACGCAGAGAGTGAGAGAGACGTGTGATTTTATGTGTAAGATGAAACAGCCAGCTGAGTGTTCATGTTGGCGACCTACCCTGCACTGATCACCGACCAAATCCCTTAGGAGGATTATCCAGACTCAAATCAAGAAAATCGTGCAACTTTAAGGGTCAACAGCAGACAGTGAGAAAAAGACAAATGAGGAGGAGGGGTTGGCTGAAACGTGTCATAAAAAATGACCTTTGTGATGTTTGTAGTTAAAATTAAAACAAGTTCAACACTACGGATACACTTGCAAGGAGCTGAATAAAAAATTGCTATTGGAAAGCAGTAAAAAGCACTAAATGTGAAAATTATTGTTTAAGTGTATTAACTGTTACGATTTTGCTTTTGTAGGCAGTCTGTAAAGACATGATGTTGGGGAAACTAATGTTGTTTTTTCACAAAGTCACATGTGCCACGTTTACATGCATCTCACTATTATAAGTTACATAGTTTTAACATATTTAGCACTTTTAAGTGAATTATTGAAACAATGCACTTTAAAAAAGTTTCCCTGAGACATAAGGAAGAACATCAGGCCCACAGCATCACAGATACACCACCATACATCACAGTGGATATGAGACTTTTACAATTATTCACCCTTTGTTGGATTTTTGATCCCCAAAATTAAAGTATCAGTCCTGTTTAGATGCTTATATTTTTGATGGTAAGAGAGTAAAGGTTTCCAAACAACCAATTTGCCTGTAGATAGTGTCTATTGGGTGTTTTTTTAGATTCTGTGATCCCAAGGTGACAGTTTTGTCCCATCTGTGAGAGTAGAATGAAATCTTTAGGGAAGCAGCCATTTTCCTGCTGCTATTTACTTACTTATGAAGATCAAAACATCTTTTTTGCTTTACTTTTTTTGAAAAGTGGCCAAAAAAGTCTCAATGTGAAAGTACCCAACTACAATAAAAATACATTTATTTCCAGGTTTTTTCATATTTTTACCAGGGTGGTTTGCCCTCATAAAATGATCTGGGGCACATTTTTACTTGCATGTAGAAATAATATATTTTAATACATTTCTTAGGGCTGAACATAAACCCAAAATGTTTAAGTTTTGCTGAGAAAATGCCTCCATAAACTGAATCTATAGTAGTACTGAGATCTGTGTTCCAGACCCCTCAGCGCAGTCTGGCTACAAAAAGAGGCAGGATAGTTTAAGACTGAAAACAAAGGTCAGCCTCGAAGCCAAAGAGGCTGTTTATCAGTGTCGGACATGATGGATTCAGCTGAAAATCCTAAACAACGATGGACAGACATTCCTCAAAATGACCCTGAAAAATAATAGAACAAAGGATGATGGGATTGACAGGTGGTATACACCACTGCGATGTTGCTCATTAAAGTCCCAAGTTAATTTGATCAAAGTGCCTGTCTGGGATAATACACAAGTAAAATTTCATGATGTTTGTGAGCACTATTAAAGCAACTAATGGAGCCACAGTTTAATAAACTCTGTTCTAGATCCCACAATGACTCACATGGCCTGGTGAAATCAGCAGCCATTGTTGACGCCGTTGTCTGCGTTGTGACAGAAGCTTGATATTCCAGGCGAAAAGGCTGAAAGATGCAGGGCATCTCCTCCATATCAATGCAGGTAGAGCTAGTGGAGTTTTCCCAGAACACAGAAACAAGCTCTCTTAAATCATATTAATCCCATTTAGGATGACGTCATGAACATTTAATTTCTGCTGTTAATTTAAAGGAATAAAAATTGCTAGTTGGAGTCTTCTTCACCTCAAGTCTGAACTTATATGTAATGAAGAAAATTGGCTAATTTATACCAGAATTTGGTGACTGTAGTGTAAAATGCAAAGATATGAGAGATTAATAGAAATCAAATAGGGATAACACTATAACAATGGGGAAACAAGTGGATATATTCAGTATAAATTGGTGTAATTTGATCCAAATGCTAACATGATATCATAAACGTGCTAAGCACCCACCCAGCTAACATTGAACGTTGTCATGATTGTTGGGCGAATGTTTGCGGTCGTCAAAATCAAACACCAATAAACCTTGTTGGACATCGTCTGTCAATGCTCTTATAAAAACGTCCAACAGACATTCAGATAAAGCTCAGACAACGCCAGAGACGTCAACTTTTTCTAACAAGACAAAAATAATAAAAATAAAAAATAAAAATAGTAAAGGTCATAAAGATATATATATAAAAAAAGATATAAAAACCGATTAAATAAAATCACTGGAAAAATCTTTTTTTTTTTCTCCACACCGAGAAAAAACTCTAAAGAAAGCAGCATACAGAGCTTAAATCAAGCATCGATCTAGAAAGTTGGGGGATTTAAGTGAATAAACATGGTGTGGTTTTTAAAGAAACTGCTGATCTCCTGCAATTTTCACAACTATCTTGCAGGTTTACAGAGAATGGTCCTAAAATAGAGAAAATTTCCACTAAGAGGCAGTTTTGTGAGCAAAAATATCTCGTTGATGTCAGCCGAGAATAGGCACACTGGTTCGAGGTAATAGAAAGGCAACAGTAACTCATAAATACTTTCTAAGGCCAAGGAGATCAAAATACCATCTCTGACTGAAAACATGTTCAACCTTTAAGCAGAAGGATTACAGCTAACAATAAGAAAATGAGGCTGGTCAATGATAGACCAGATTGGTAGTGGTATAAAGATATGGGATATTCTTGGTAGACTTTGATGACCTAATCAGAATAATTTGAATCCCATAATCTACATGAGTATTGTTTCTGACCATGTCCAAATCATAATATTACAGTAGATCTATTTTCTTATGGTGACTTCTACCATAATAACTACCTGAAACTAGTCGGGTGTAAACAAAGTACAGATTCTGGTAAGAATCACTTGAGTATCATATTTTATTTAATGGACATCATCCAATTCCACTTCAGAAAGAACAGTTTTAACACTCAGTCCTTGAGCTACAAAATAGACATTTTACTTGATTTTATTTGACATTACCAATGTTGAAAATGTAATTTAACTCCAAATATATTAGCTTAATAGTGCATTATAATCCCAAGCATTGTCATATGGCTCTTGGTACAATGGAGCTCTGCCCTCAGAAGTAGCAACATGCATTTGGCACACATTGCTGAAACCCAATACACTGAACACAAACAAGCAGTGCTGGCTAGTTTCCCTGCCAAAAGCCAACACAATGAAGCCAAGAAATGCCCCACACAGCAGAAGCTGATACAGTTACTGTGTCTTTAGGACTCATAGACTGGCATCTTCAACGAGACGGACTGGATTGATTTTCTTGAAACTAAGCCATACGTGAATCAACAAATGTCAACATTTTCCACTATTAGAATCAGCAGAAGACGAAACAGTTACTGGAGCTGTTTAATTTCCCATTTTATGATGAATGATTCATTTCCACTGTAGAATTGTGATCATAAAGTTCTTTTTGATGCCTACATATCAGTTTGTGCTTGTACACCAAGTTACAAACCGTCATCATGACATGCTAGAGATGCACACCAGCTGTCTGGGACTGCAAAATTCTAGATAAAGAGTGTCATGTAAAAGTGGGTTTGGGAATCTTCTGCATGGCTAACACACATAACAACAACAACAAAAAAAAAAAAAACTGGAATTGCTTTCATTTGAGAAAAACAAGGGTTGGGGAAGCACTTCTGCATAGAAATTGCAGCTATTAATGCAAATGAGATATCATAAGAAGGAATGATGTGAGTACATCTTCTACTGTTCTCAGTGCGATGCTGTCATCTATATCAATATGATATGGTTTTCCATTTTATGTGCCGTTTGGGGGGGGAACTTATCACTCTGACCGTTTCCACAGGAAAAAGTGGGTGAGAATCACTTCATACTGTGATCACAATGAGCTTTTAAAATAAAAAAAAAGTTAAAAAAACTATTTTCTGTAACAGATAAAACCTTTGGAACTAAACCTTCATAAAGCAATCTTTTATTGTAACCATATATAAAATATTTAAAAGGGAATCTAAATATCTTAACTCATATCATCCACACATGTTCAAAGAGTCGCTTTGGATGCTGATGCTGTGGGCAAGAAGGATCTCTGAAAGCAGTCAGTCTTTCAACAAATCTGAAGAGGCCTCTGACTTAAGACTGTTGATGTATGACAGTCCCATGGCTGTCATGACGCATTAACAGCTGACTTTATGGCCAGCAAAGACGCTATTCCATCACCAACTCTGCAGGGATTTGAGACTGGAGTTCAAATAATATTTGAGCTTCTGAGATATTAAGCAACTATTCCCAGTTGTAAAAACAAAACATTGTTGTTACGGTTATGCATTGTAACAATTGTACAAAAATTAAAAAGTAAGCGCAAAAATCCTTCCAGCTGCACAGCATCAAAAACAAAGAGAATAAAAATGATCTAAACCAAACAAAAAATCAGTGATATTTAAGAATGTAAAACTTCTTACCACAAAATTCTAATTCTGCTGCATAACCAAGTGTACTTGAGGTTAATGTCAAACTGATGACTAGATATTATCCTTGAGGACGTTCCAGAAGACAGCAGACTTCATCAACAGACAGGATCCATCAATTAGGGAAAGTCCTCAGTGACGGGTTAAGGTAAGTTAAAAGATCTCAAAAGCAACTCTCAATGATTGAAGGAAATTAAAAAGCAGAAGAGAAACAAAATCATTTAACTTTATCGGTCTGAAAAGAGTTACAGCAACCAGTAAAATCAAGCAAAATAGAAGAAATCTATTGTGGGCAAATATTTTCCACACCACCGTAAGTAGAGGTGAAAACGTCTCAAGAGGGATTCATCCCCACCATCTTCAAACAACCTTGTATTTTCAGTAACAGTGTCATCATTAACAGGTACTGGTCTGCTGCCTTTATCTGATGTCAAAGCTGTTTCCTACACTTCAGGTTTCTTCATCTTATGGTGAACTTTTTAGATATAGTACAGATGTGAAGAAATATACAATTTTAAACCGAGGTTGCCTTGAATAAATCATGCAAATGATCACAGGTGACTTTTCTTCTCTTCTTTTGTGAAAAATAAACCCAGATCATTAATAAAATTGGGGGGAGGAAGGGTTATTAAGAAATGCATTCAAGATATTAATTTTCCTGATTGTAATTAGTGTGAAATACTATAAAAAGTACTTTAAGCTTCTAAAAATGTTTTAAAAATTCATGCATGCACTCACCCGGACTGTTTTGGCTTTTTGGAGAAGCCAAACATGTCCATATGCTCCTGTTACGGAGCTCTGCGTCCCAAAGCTTAGGTGCTCCTCATCAGCATTCTAATCCACATCTGAATCCCTTCAACATTTTACGACCAAAAACAATCCAGTGCCAGCCCGGATCCACATCTGGAGTCAACAGAAGTCTGCTGAATACGGAAATTGCTTTGCATTCATGAAAATGAACTGAAATGGAAGCGAGAATGGACCAACGCGTCGCTCGGTCCGGCGGACGGACAGTCCCGTTTCTCTGTCATCACTCTTCCAAAGTGATGACAGAGACAGCAGGAGTTATCTTCACCTCTCTGCTCTGTCCAGGAAAAGGCAGCCCTTCCTGCCTCTCTACTCCTGGACGACTGAGGCTGAAGAGAGCGCTCTGTATGTGCTCCACATCCCAGAGCACGGGGAAGTGTAGCGATCGTAGCTGCGGCAGGGAGGGAGGACTGGGTAAGGGGGGTTGAGAGGGAGGATCAGACCGGATGGATGACGGATGCTCTCTGGCTGTGGCTCTGTCCTCTGTTCATCTGGGCTGCAAGGATACGGAGGCAGAAGGGGATGTGGGGTACCGATGGTTTGAAATGAGAAGTAAGCGGTGGACGAGGGGACAACCAGGAGGAAAAGTGTCTTGGCTGTGAAGAGAATGTAACTTAGAGAAATAGACAGTGAATGATAGAGCGGTGTTGGGTTAAAGAAAGCTGATTCGGCAGAATGGGAAGAAGAGATTCATAACAGGTTCTCTCTAAAAACAAAACAAGAAAAAAAAAATCCCATAGTAATATTTGACTTTGCATGACCTTTAAAATGGTTAAAACTCCATTTACTTCCGATAAAGCTAATCTTTTTAATTTTATCTGGACTCCATCGTCTTTCTCATATCATCAGCTAAATGTGTTTCAGTGCAAAGATGGTCCAGCTTTGACAAAATGTTGCGTTCATTGGCTAAAGTGGCTAAATACCCATCTACCAAACAAACCTCAGTGATTCTGATGGACTTCCTGTGAATGCAAATGAGTTGGAGCAGAGGACATTTTTCTCCATTGCCTTTAGTATGAATGCTAATGATACTACCATTCAACAGCGCTATCACATTCACACGTCAGAAAAGAAAAGTAGTAAGTGGAGATTAGACGAATGTCTGAAGTGTCTTATAAACTGATGGAAGAAAATTTATTCTAAAAGCCTATTAGTTATCGACTGATATCTTCTGCCTCCACAGAAGGCCTCCAATCTTAAGATTAAAAAAGGGGAAACTGTTTTATGACAAAGCAACAACACTGACAAGAAAATCAGTAAGGAAAAAGTTTGAAAAAATCCCTAAAACATCCATTTTTTTTTCAGTGTCATCCCTATGGTCATGGAATAAAGTAGGAAAATCAGGGGTGCACCGATCGCACTTTTCTGGCCGATCACAATCACAGATCCTTAAAAAGCCTGACCTGTCAATACCAATTTTTTAAACCATTAACAATAACATACCAATAAAACAGAAAAAAAGTTGCTAGATTTGTTACTTTTTGTTTAAACAAAAAAAATCATAGACAGGTTCAGAAAAGTCGTTAAATACAGCAAAGTTGCTAATATCACAATAGTGGGGAGACCACTGCTACCTTTGCGTGTGCAGACGTGACCTGGTGGGTCTGAGCAAAGGGGACGGCGGCTGATTTTCAGAGCTTTCTGGATAAAATCGGTTTCACATGAAAGTATCGGTTAATCGTAGATCACTCAAAAATAAAAAAAATCGTGTTGATTTCCTTGGCTAGAATAGAAAAATCTACCTACAAATGTTTCATGTTAACATGAAATATTTTGGTAGTGTCAATAGACTCTTCATCAGTTTTTAGCCCATATAGACATATGGAAATAAATGTTTAGTATGATTTTATAGTCAATGTTTATGCAGTGATCAGACTTTAAATAGGATAGATGTATGGATGGATGAAGCTTTTTGCAAATGGGATATATCATATAATCTGCTAAGACAAATATTTTTCAAAACTTTTTACCCAGATTTGGAAAGTGTTTAAATCCAATCTTGTATTTTTCAGGCTGCACCAGAGTCTATACCTAACGCCTTATGAGGTTCAAGTCACTAAACTTGCAATTTCTATATATAAACATCTGTTTAGTGAGCATGGAGCAATTTAATCTGGCATATTCAAGTGGAGCAAGAGAAGATTAAAACATTCCTAAGGGATTCTCACTGGCATAGCATTGCATAGACTAGAAGAAGACCTGATATAGACAATTTGATATAGAAGTTTTAAAAAAAAGTGTCTATCTTGCTCTCAGTGCAAAGCCGTCAACTTAATCAGGCAACTTTTAGTCAAAGTTTCTTTGCACCTCCATGTTTGGAAACATATTAAACACACACTTCTGTGGGTGGCAAGACAAAAGGACCTTTGTTGCCCTCTCATAATTTCAAACTGGTTAACACCCAAACCGATCTCTGCAGATGACGGAGACAAATAAGTGTAGGCCCCCTTATCTGTCAGTAAATTCAATTTCCTGTCTGTACTTTATCGTTGATATAACTTGTTATAGGACATTATGCATCCCTGGCAGCTTCCCGGTGGCAGTTTTCAGGAATTCATCATGATACTGCTTTTGAAATTATGTGAATTTGAAAGGTGAATAAATCCAATATGATTCCTCTCAGACTGTTGCCCAAATTGGGTAGACATCGACAGTATATGTCAAGGCAAATAAATAAAGGCAGCAAGCTAAATGATGGGAACATAAAATAAAAACCAAGGCAAATACCAACTTCTTAGTGTATTTGATGGGTTATAATCATAATGTCATCTGACTTTAGATTAAAGAGAGTAAGAAAAGTTACTGAAAAAGTATTTGCATATTTTGAATTTATAGGGGGGAAAATGCAAAGAAGACAAAAGGTTCAGTCACCGACATGCTTGGAAAGACTCAAGACATAAAGGGGAGTGAATGAACTTTCACTATGGTCTACAAATTTAAATGATATTATGAATTATGTTCGGAAGAGATGCAAAAGGGGTGAAAACTAGGTATTGATTGCCTACAATGTTTCCCACCAATCTTTGAACTTGTTGCGGGGTGCCACTGTAATAATCACTTTCATGAAAAATTAAGAGGAGACCTCAGGCAATTTTAATTTGATTCTCCAGATTTAATCTTAAACTGAATCATAGTTTCTGTTTCATGTTATCATTCTTATTGAAAAATTGGGAAAAGAGCAACTGAGTTCACCAAAAGTCACACGCTGAGGCAGAAATGCATAATGAATGTGAAAGAGAACTAAATAGATGGTTTATTAAATAAGCGAAAGCTTTGCTCTTAACAAATGAAGCACTCGGGGGACATGTAGATCTTTTTTCTACTCCCCTTCAACTGACTATTGTTCCAGTAACTTAAGCTTTCCCTTCTACATGGGTGTTCCAGTACAAGTGATAAAAACTGGACTTTGAAACCAGCCGCATTGGGATAAAGAAGTTTAAGGAAAATCCTAAAGATGTTTTCTTTTAGTAATTAATTCTTCTATAATCAGTAAGTAGTAATTTGTGATTACTTGTGTGATTATTTGTTATCATTTCAAACTAGAGAAAACCAGTTTATTACATGCTGTGGTGCTAAATACAGAAAACAAAGTAACATGCAAAAAACAACAAAAAAACATTTCTTTATTTTATGTACTAAACAATAAAAGAAGATACTAACGAATAGATATTTATTGAGGTACAAATAGATAGCGAAAATACGGCATATGTGAAACTTTTCCTATGTTTGTACCCATGGCAACCTATTGCACTCTGAACTCAGGGATCTCAGAGATGCTGATTTTCCCAGTCGGTATTCTGACTTCAGTGGTTTATTGTTGTTGTATTTCTTGAACTCACTAGAACCTGACGAGGTTTAAAGGCATTCTAAAATCAGATACCAACCATTCGTCAAAACAAGAAACACTAACGAGATTGCATATTTTAAGTGTAGAGGGCTTATTTTCAAATTTTACTCAGTTTGATTATAAATACAAAAAAAAATTGTACCCCAAGACATTCTCTGTATTCTCATTACATGTCAATAATAAACTCAAGCTATTAGGAGTCATCAGAGGCGCCCGAACAAAGATGCAAATGGCAGAAACTGATTCAGGGATAATAAGGACAGCAGTCTTTATAGCCGATAGGAGGTGATGCTGGAGCGGGGCAGAAGAACTCATTTAATCCTAGGTTGCACCACATATTGTAGATACAGAAAATATTCAATCTTAGTTGTGATCTGGAGTGGTTATTTAGTAAGTGTATTTCTTGTTACCTTCATTTTCATAAACTGCAAAAAAACAAGATCTCAAGGCATGGGATCTGATATTATTAAAATACTTTATTACTAAAGTGAATTCTGTCTTGGAAAAGGCTATCTACTTGCAATCAGCATGTGACTTTGTAAAGTGTAACAAATATATGCTAATATTAATCAGAACATCAATTTATTCAACAGGAAAAAGGTTTGAGTGCTTCCTGTTGATTAGGGGTCAGTCTATATATCAAGTTCAAGTATTTTGGTGTTTTATTCACACATAAAGATGGTACTGAGCAGAAGAAGAATAGATGATTTGTTTCTGGTCCATCTATTTTCCAACCTTTACCCATTGTCAATAGAGAGCAATCATGACTAACGGAACGATTTTGGATATAGCTTATAGATTAAAATAAGTCAGTTGAAGTTTTCCTTCTTGTCATGCAATCTCTAATAGAGACGGAATGACGGATGGTTATTTGTAGCCCAAGATATTAAGATAACTGCTTTTATCTTAACGCTCTATATCTATTTTTAAGACTCTGCAGACCAATAACGACTGCTCATCTACCTAGCTAGCAAGTTCCTGGAACAAAGAAGCCATCACAACCTTTACATTGTTCATGCTGAAGCATTTTGGGTACAAGGCAGAAAAAAGAATCAGTTCCAAACTATAGACGCAGCCAGGTGCAATGTTTCATAAGCACACACACTGCTGCTACCTGACAACACTGAAGTTAGCTCTAAACTAATGGACCCTGCAAATGAACCAGAAAACCTTTCAGAGAGTGACCCAGGCATCACTGTGGCTTTGTATCCATGCCAAAACAGTTCATGGCTTCACTGTATTGGCTAATGAAAATTAATTACAGCCCTTTATTTAAATTCATGAACTTGTTAACACGCTTTCCTTCATTTCATGGTGGGTGTCTGATCTTGCCACTAGGTTGATTTAATAAAACAGCAGCGATCATTACTGGGGAGGACAGATAGGAACACCAGTGGCATCTCACTCCTGCTTTGTGTCCCACAGAGATAGCAGGAGAAAAGCAGTCGACGTGCCTTTGTCCACTAATGAATAACAATATAGCCCAAGGTCACCACCGGAGAGGAAGCGACGGTGTGAGTGAGAGTGAAAACTGAGAAAGACGAAGAAAGACTTGGTGTTGGATTATTATATACCACATTAGTATTCAGCGGTCCTCGTGCTTCACAGACAGTTGGAAGATGTGTAGAGTTTATCATTAAGATTTCCTTGGGTGTGTGTTTGAATGTGAGTACTGGCCTACTTTTCTCCCTCTCTTTTAAAAAGGAAAAAAATATTAAATGTTGACCAAAATAACAAAGATGCTTCCATGTAATGATGGGATGTTGCTTCAAATGGAGTAAACCTACGTGGATAATGTGCTATGTACTTATGAATATCAATTAGCCATTACAATGTTTACTGTTAACCTTGACTCAATCATAACTAAATGTACTTTCAAAACAGAAAAAAAGAAAAAGTCAATTCTACCTGCTAGGTACGGTATCTAGGGATGTAATGGTAAATAAGCGTCATGGTTCGGTTTGCAATGCAATTTTACAGTCACGGCTCGGCGCGTTTCTGATTGCTTCAATCAACAGAAACAAATAAAAAGATGCCACTATGAAACTGACTGGAGTTTTATTTGTTATTGAAAGATGAGCAATTATAGCGACCGGATGAATGGATTGATTATACACCTATAAGAGCATTTATAAACACCGTAGTCAATTTTGTGGTTTAGGGATTCATGCAAAAATTTAAGAAGAAAAACTTCTAAATTACTTGTTTTGATATACTTAGACAACCTAGTGTAAGCTGAAATACCTACATGCTATTGGCTGAGACAACAATGCATATTAAGTTATATTTGGTGTTTCAATTATTAAAAAAGCCAGTAGTAAGCGTTTTTACAGAGAGTCTCAGGATTTTACGAATTTGAGCTTTTTGCGTGAGCCTATCATCCCTAATTACCACAAGTCCCAGGGGTTTGCTCTACTTTCGGTGATTCAATTATAACAGTTTTAATCACTGTTAAAACTGTTAACAGTGATTATACATTAATCAATGTATAATATAATATAATGTATATTATACATTAATTATACATTAAATTTAATGTATAATTTAATGTCTATACATTAAATTATACATTTAATGTTTATACATTAAATGTAATGTATAAACACCATTACATTTAAACATTCATCAGCATTTTAAAGTTGATTTCTCCAAGTGTTTAAGATCCTGCCAATTGTAATCATTCAGTATAATTTTCAGTCACAGTGTTTGATGTTTTATTAGTGCACTGCTCCATTCACCACCTAGTTTTAGTGCTTACATCAATCTTACTAGTTCTTTGGTTTGTTTATGAGTATTAGTAATTATTCCCATAAGCAGCAAAGTATCATATTCCTGTCTTCTGACATAGACGCTATAGACTATATCAAATGGGTCAGTTGAGATTAAATAAGCTGAATAGTTGCAGTTCTTCATTGTAAGGCTTTTATCTACTTATCAATTCCAGACAGTAATTTATTGGCCTAACAGTATATAGTATATATCCAGAGGCACTTCTTATTTTCCGCTATAGTGACACACACACAGAAATACAGGGGAAAAAGTGACATTAAGCTGGTGATTCAGGTAGAAATAGCTTAACATCTTGTTGAGGAAACATGAGGCGCAGTTGTGCTGAAAGGCCCCTGATCTTAAATTGAGCCACAACCCACATTTACAGAATTACAACGTAAACAACACTTTTGAGCAGGATTCAAATCTATACATAGGTATTTTATAGACATTAATGTTTAACAGGTGTAAATTTTAGGAGAACTACAAAAGCAGACTAACTACAGACTGCCTTCACAAGCAGCACTTTTTCAATTTAATTTAATATGGTTGTGTTTTACTCTTTGTTTTGCAGTAAGTATTCACTTTTACTTACTTATTTATTAATTTTTCATTTTAACCCTTTTATCTTAAGTCTTTCTGTAGCCAAGAGCCAATGCAAAATTAGTCTAGATTATAAATGCTTAACTGCCCAGTGTTTGTTCATATTTAGCATTTGTTCCTGAAGCTAAAGACACATGCATTATTTTACCCAAAATGCAGCAGTGCAGGGTCAGTCTTTCTTGGCCAGCTCCCTGTTATTACAGGAGATAAAGCAAACGCTGGCCTTTGCACGCACACATACACAAACTTTACATGACTCGTCCAAACAATGAGATCATAGAATTTCATTCCCGCACCCTGTTTTAATCCAACAAGCAATCACGCTGGGTCTTTCTTTTCCTTATGACGCAGCCCTAATCTGATAGGGTAGGCAACCCTAGCACGGGAGGGGCGGGATTGGGAAAAATAAACTAGACTAATATGCGGAATACAGGCAATGTATGGATAGAGGGTATTGTTAAGGGATGGACAAAAATGGGGTTGAAAGACTAAAACATGATGCAGTCGATGCGCTTAAAATAAACATCAGATGGAATAGGAGTGAAGGGTGACGTAATTATGAGTAGCTCAATAGACTATTTTACAGCCACACTTTGAATCATACACCCAGATCCACATTGGAATGATTTCATAAAAGTAAAAATGATGTTTGGGAATGCAGGCCACACAAAAATCTGTGCAGTCAGTGGAAGAGGACTGACGCCAAGAGATGTCTTTGTGATCTATGTAATTTAGAAGGTAGAGTTGGTAAATATTAAAAAGTCAAAATGTGGAATAATGAAAGATTCCTACCTAATAAAACTGAATGCCAAAACACACAAAAAAACAAACAAGAAAAAATCAAACAGTACTCCAATAAAGTGAACCCCATCTTATTGACAGTTCAGTATTTGTGGCTTTTTCTATTATTCATAGAAAAGTTACCAATTCTTTGATTTTTTTTCCATAGCATATTCCTAAAATATTCGAAAGGAAATATAGCAATTCTACTTCCAGCGTAAGTAGAATTGCGCAGGGGTTTTCCAGCGCAATTCTACTTGACACGCTACTGGTTTATGTTCGCAAAGCAGCAAATCCAGGAGCACCATTTATTTTCCTTGCTGCTGATCAGCTGGACCCCTAAGAAAAATGGGATGAAAAGTGGAAATATGGATGACTGTAGATATAGCTTCTATGATTGTTTCCACTGAACGTATTTATGTATATTACGTAAATCTGAGAAGTATCGTAATTTTTTGTATTTTAACGACAAAAGACCTAACAACAGTTCAAAACTTCATGCTGACCTGGCCTCACTAAATCAGTACACGACTCCTGCAGCAACAAATCGCGGTGTAAGGCTGGACTGTAACCTGAAATTTGACTCACATGTTAGCCCAGTGGTCAAAGCCAGCTTTTTTTCATTTCAGACAAGCCAAAGTATGACCTTTCCTTTCTTTGTCATCACTTTGAGATGTTACCAATTAAATTAAAACTTAATTAAAAATAAAATTTAAAGTGTTCATCACAAATTAGGTGTACACTTTTTTCACCAGATCTTTAACTTTTATATGCCACGAACAATCATTTTTGACAAAAGTAAAGATTGCTATGTTGTTGAATCACTCTGTAAAACTTTTTTTTTTCCTTTGAGAATCTTTCTGGTGCATGCAAATTTGTTTAATTTCCTCCCACAGCAGCTAAGTTTTTAATCTACTTGGCATATGTTATCTATCTGGAAGCATTCAAACGCTCTCTGATGCATTAAAGCGGTTGACGGCTCCATCTGAGCTTAAACAAATAAAGTGTTTGGCTCGGCTCTACGTTCTCTCTGCTCCGTCCTCTATCCCTGAGCATACTGCCGTCAGCTTGCTGAACTTCCCCTTGCAATAACGCAGCCTGTCGCAGACATTTAAGAGATAAGGAAAACCAGGCAACGGAAGGAGCCATTTGTCAGCCTCGGAGCAAACCAGACTCCACAAAGGGCATGCATCTTTCAAACAAAACGCGACTGTTGTAAATGCATATTAGGGATGCAGTGCACATTTCTCTGCTGTACAAGACCTGAGCATGCATCAAAATGTAGAGATGAACGGCAACAAGTAGACGGAACAAATTGATTAAATGCTATTAGCTATTCCTCAGGCCCAGTGTGACATTTAATTATACGCACTCACAAAGCCGAATTTCTGACCAGGGCTTAGAGAGTAATATAAAAAAAGATGTGTTGCTAGTTTGAATATGCAAGGAATAATTCAGAATTGATCATGAATGTTTTCATATATATTATAAAAACAAAACTGTGGCATAAATTTGTTTTACTGGTGTATTTGTTGAATATTTCCCAGTACACATAGAGCTTACAATGCAAAGGAAAGGAGGCCTGAGGGGTCTCTGCCTGGGCAACAATCCGAAGCTCACTGCACATGACTGGGCAGTGATCCCAGAGATGAGAGGGAAAAGTGGGAGTGATGGTGGAAGTGTTCTGAGCAGGAGGTGATGTTATAAATAACAGACTGTCCCGGTACACACGCCGAGGGGCTGCAGCGAAGCGTTTCGTGTGTGTTGCACTTCCTTTCCTGTCATATAAACATAGTGACAGAGGAAGCACAGCAAGCTCTGGCTAACTTTTTAAATATAGGCTGTTTATGTATTTTAGGCATATTTTTATGTCTTGACTTGATATGTGATCACTTTACATTGCAAAAGCTCTCATCAGATTGGGAAGACAGCCCTTTCCATGCCACCCCAAAGACTCAACCATTGACTATTGCCTTTCCTTCCAAAACTTTAAAAAGGATGTTTGAATTCTGAGTGAAATATAGTGAATTATCGCCCATCTGCTACAGTCAGGCCATATGCAAGTAAGTGGCTTTTGAGCCTCATACTAGTGTAAACATGCAGATGCAAGCGTCATGTCATAACCTCATTACATGGAAATGCTGCCCAAACAGCCTAGTTGTTGCCAAATCTGCATTAAGCTACTAAAGGATTGAAGGGTGACACTAGCACATCACTGATATCACTGGTTAGGCTCACACCACAAATTTCCACTTAGTGTGGTTCATTGATTGATCCACAGGTCCAAACACTCCAGCAGTCAAGTAAGTGGAGATCAAAATCTGCTTCAAAGCAACTTCGTATGAATCACAAAGAGTGGCTGAATTCAGTAGAAGAACAAAAACTAACCGAGAATATTAAATAAAAATCATCCCAACAATCAACTTCCTTGGTGGTCTGATTTGCAGCCAGGTAGTGTACATCATTTCTATTTCCTTCGCATGACCCAGAGGTATTTACATAAATTCCTGGAAGGAAAAGGAGGAAAACTCAAGATGGAAATTCTGCCAGAATGCTAATATATGTGTGATCCGCTTGGCCTCCAGACCGTTACTGTCTGACCTAACCAATCAGAGTCGAAACATCAGGATGTGGCAGGAACTGAAGTGGAGAAGAAACATATGAAGGACTAAAAACTGAGAAGTCTCAGTACAAACATTTGACATTCCAACCTGTGGTCGACAATGGAGCAATCAGATTTAGCTACCAACAAAGATGATGATGTGTCTTCACTATTTAGAAGAGACAAAGAATGTTAGAGAAAGTCTGCACTACTGTAGGATGCAACTTGAAAAAGAGTGTTATATAGACATTTAGTGAGACTACAAATGCAGAAATCCAGTCTCTCATCCATTCATCATTTTGTCAGTTCATCTGTCCATTTATTGAGTTACATCCATCGTCTACCCACCACCAATCCACCCATCCAACTAGGAAAAGGTTTATGTTCTGTTTACCAATTATTTGGTCTCCAACCAGTCACCTCATTTAGAGAAACTGGTTTCAGCTACTTGTTTGTATGATCCCCCTTAGAACAAAGAAATATGTATTCAGCTTCCATGAAAAGGCTTTAGTCCAGTGCTTAAGATACTTTTCTGTGTCTCCTAATACTCTGACTTTCATTAAATCACTTATTCCTTGTTAAAGATTTTCCAGAACAAAGAAGATGACTATGGATTTGCAAAATGCCATCAAAAATGAATCAGAATGAAAAGCCGATTCACTTGTATTTGCTTTGTCTGCGGCTGCTGAGTCAACAGTCAAATATTTGGAATATCTGTAGCTGGTAAACCAGGAACAGCAGGGGATACAGATTGTAAGAAAATCAGCCCATGTCTGCCTGTCTGTCAAAATTCATTTGACTTGTTTCCCCGGGCCACATGTTTCCTCACCAATAACCCATCACCTCCTCGCAGTAATCCTTAAACAATGATGCTGCGATTTGGCGCTCCTAAATCCTAAAGTTCACCGCTGACCGGCAGCTGTACGGGTCAGTGTGGACAAGGAGAAAAGGAGAGAAAGAGCTTATGTCTACTTCTTTCCTCCTCTGTGGGTTCAGATTCAGTTCAAGTAGGTTGTTTATTTCCATTTAGTTAGAATGTCCCACAATGTGAGTAAAATGGGGTTTTTTATCTTCTAGCATGTGATGTAGACAGCTTTTACCTGCTTATTCATTTTGTTAAAGTTTCATCCTTTTCAACAGGACAACTAAATTACATGAAATATATAGATCTGTAATCCTAACTGTGAAAATTAAGTTTGTTAGTTGATCCCCGATATGACCAGGCTAACCATATCAAAGGTATACATAAATGTTTTAAGAAATACAAACTAGAGAGAGCCACTTGTCACTTAAGAGTGTCCAGTAAAATGTACGATTTCATTGGACCAGCATCCTACCAACATTTTAAAAGCAGTGAGCACCCACACAATCATGTAGCCATACTTCCCAGTGGACAGCTAGCTAAACCCTGTAAAGCCATGAATTAATCTCTATAGGTGCTCAGTAATTACAAGGGGTAATCCTGGGTTCATCCTAGCTCGGAATCACCTCATCTTTACGTAATGTGCCACCAGTTCAGTGATCAAGATCACAAAGGGCAATTCTGATCTGAAGCTAGATAGTGAACCTAGCTTCAGAAAATATGCTAGTGATTCTAGCATATTTTCCACAAATTCGGCAGTCAGAGGGGTTTCTAAAAATAATGGTGTGGTTTCAAAAAAACTTCTGACATTAAAATGTTTGTTGTACAATTTTAGTAATGTCATATATCCTCCCCAGGCAACTTGTTGCCATAGTTACGCTAAATCCCCCTTCTGATTGGCTGTTCTATATCTCATGATTTCTTCCCCCATTTAAACCTCTCCTCTTAGATTTATAAAGAAAATCAAAACAGAATTAGACCATTAAATAACCTTCCTCCCAAAACATTGGAGTCAAATTGTTAACAATTATCTCTTTAGCAGTTTTAATTCCTACATAACTTCCTTATAACTTCATATTTCAGTTTGTCCTTATTTGTTTCATTTTTGGACAGCAATAGCAATTGATTAGTCTTAGATGTGATATTTCTTCCAGTCTCTAGTAAACTAAGATTTTCAATGTTGATTATTTCACTATATATTGATATTTTACAACATCCTGAGTGGAACCATTACTCATTGGAAAGTTGTTCTAGCTCATTAACTTTTATTGACAAGTTACAAAACTGAAATAATTTCTGATAATCACACTGATTGAGTATTAAACACACCTATCTGTGAATCCAATAATTTTTTCTTATTCTACCGCAAAAACTTAAATTGCTACAAACTCATTGGATTTTCCTATGCTTATTTTACAATGAATTTCATATTTTTACACAAAAAAACAAAGGCTATGAAAAAGTGAGATTCACATATATTTCTAATGTTAATTTAAAATCTAACAAGGTCTTACAATAACATCCCTAAATGTTTCAATGACAAAATCAAACCTAACAGACTCAAAACCCCAGATAGGAGGTTTTGATCAAGTCACTCCAGCATAAGCAACCAAAAAAAAAAAAAAGAAAAGGCTATGATAGCTTACTGGAAAGCTGTTAACATTCCCAGTTCGTCATCATCATCACACGGCTCCATCGTTTCTTCCAGGCAATGAAGGAATAATGGGTCGGTGTGAGTGGGATGGAAGCCCCAACCCCACGACTGCTAAAAGGCTCAGAACATTGGAGAAAGAGTTGCTTCCCCGCTCACAGTCTAACTCCTCCACTGAAAGAAAAAAACAACAACTTTGAATCTCTTTAAAAAAAAAAAAATCCCCAAACTCAATTTTCTCAGTGCGTACATGTGTAGGCGTGTGTATGTCGGCGTGTGTGTGTGTGTTTTTTTTTTTTTTTTTTTCATTTCTAGTTTGGTGCCAAATGTTCCAGCTTAGCAATGCTGTGCAGCGCCGCTGGTGATGGATTTAGCCGGGGCATCTGGGCCAGCGGGGATAAACTTCATTCACACACAAACACATGGACACACGAATACCTACATGAAAGACAGCACACGCACACACACGCACTAACATCAGCAGTGTTATAGAACAGAGGGAACAAAGGAGCATCCGTTAGCTTTTGCTTTTCCGTCACACAAATTTACATTAAGCAAAATTTGACACCAGACAAACCCATCCTGTCTTTAAATTACTTAATTTAGCTAATTTAAGGGTTTCATTAACAACACCACATCATTCAAGTCTGGATGAAACAAAGAAGCCACAGGCCATCACACTACCACCGCTATTGTTTGATTGTTGCCAACTTTGAAGACGTTTAGCGCAATTAGCTTGCCCTAAATTAATTTTTCCAAATAAATTCTAAAGTTCGATATCTTTGTTGAGGTTTTGGTTATATATAAATCACCACAAACTACATATATATATATATATATATATATATATATATATATATATATATATACGGTATATATATATATATGTACAGTATATATAAGTTCAGTCCATTTACATAAACCACCGCTAAGTGCAGCTAAAATGTGTGCAAGTTTGTATTCAAAAGTAAGAATCAATGATTATGATTCAGTGCTCTCGTAAAGGCAAAAGCAGGGTGAGATTAAACAACAAAGAACACGATGACAAAAGGAAACATAATAATGCACCTGTCCATGCTGACTACTGGCACTAATATCTCATGAGATGAACAGGGGAAAAAAACATGCAAACATCACTGCCCTGTTATGTCTTTGCTCCTTTTTTTTTAACTAAGAGGATAAAAGAAAAGAGAAGGATTTTTTAAAAAACAACAGTAAAATCATGTCATCTGATCGATGCACATGTAAGTATAAAGAAGTATGAGGTCAAAGGGTGGCCTTCATGAAACATATATCTGATAAAATTGCCTAAAGACTGACACACAGTGCAAGCTGGGAATCAAGCCGTCAATTTTCCAGCATGAACAAAACTACGTCCGACTGAGCCATCCCATCTAATTTTGAGAAGTAAAAAATAAGTGAAGTTACCATTCAATGCTGTTATGACTTAATTATTCACATCTCTTTTCACTCTTGACTATTAAACATGGGGAAGTGATGCAATGTGATGCAAACTCCCAGGTGTCGTAGATTCTTGTTGTTGCCTTGAAAAGTAATTAATCACATCTTATTCACAAAGCACCATTACTAATAAACCAGGCTCCAACGAGGCTGGGTAAAAATCCATTTAAAATCTGTATTTTCATGAAGATCTAGAATATTTATGCAGAACAAATGATAATTCTTAGAATTGCATCAGGTAGAGAACAGTGTAACAACATAGATATGCACACGTTTTAGAATAATTTCATGTTAATCATCAAATGTATGAAGAAATTTTATATCTTTTCTTATTTGAAATTAATGTAATGAAACTGAGTTTGAAACCTACAAATGGAAGCTTCCTTTGAAATTCCCTGGAAGACCAAACTAATGATGTAAAGTGAGCCAGAACATGGAAATACCCTCTTCCATAAGAAGCCCAACTATTTCTTAATCCTCAGGCTGCCACCAGCATAAATGCAAGGTCTAACAAGAACAGAAACAGTGGGACAAGGAGGGGAAAAAAATCAAAAGAAAAACTGAAAAGGTTAAAAAGAATGAGAGCAAAATAAGTGGAAGCAGGTATTTCTTCGCATGATGGTAGACCTTCCTTTTGTCTTTGCCGTATAAGTACTTAATGTTAGTTATTTCTTTCTTTAATTGTATATAAAAGAAAACAGCAAAACTGGAGCCCAAACAGCGAGTTATCAACAGAAATACTTTTTTTATTTTTTATTTTCATTATAGATGCTCCATTTCCCCCCCAGATGGTTCAGTGAAACCAAGTTCTCCTAAATGTACAAGTCAACCATGCAGACAGGCTGGTATTAAGGTGACAGGGACTTTCAAAAAGTTGTAGCTTAAAGCCAACAACATTTTCCATCATCCTGGCAAATGTCGCAGTGGTCTGGGTTTTCTCCTGCTGTCTGAACAGAGTAATGTTACTGTAAACTGACTCAATCGGACAAATCAAGAGCACAAATATTTAAGAGTAACACAAATGTCTTAAACATGTAAGCTTGAATTTTAATTACCCAAGAAGTTTAAAATGTAGTAAGTAAAAACTCTTGAAAACCAAAAAACCTCAAATAAATGTAAAGCTTATCGCTAGGTCACGAACTCATGCGCTATGACAAAATTACAAAATTAAACTTAGCAAGTATGTGAGGTCAACAACAAACATACAGAGAAAAGTTGTCCCCGGTTGAACTTGAGCTCACCTGAAGCAGACAGTGGCTCTGCCTAGATGTAAAACTTCTTCGGTGATTAAAAATAAAAACCCAACCAGAAACAACACAGGCGATGCGAACGCCGAGGCTTGTGTGACGGAGAAATGTAATTCCACCTATCAGATCCCTAAAGCGCGACGGTGGGTTGCAAAATGAAAGGAAATGAGAAAGAAGAGACTAAAAGCAGGTGAATAACACCCTTGGTTTTCCCAGTTCCCAGACATTCTCAGAGGACTTCCGGGAGGAGCTGTGATTTATAGCCTCCATCTAAACTAATGCGGGGCTTTGTTTTGCCCGCTCTCACCGTCCTGCTACAGGGAATCACATTGCCATTATAGAAGCACTTGTGATTAAAATCTGATGAAACAGATAATCGTCAGAGTGAGCGGAAATCTTAGATTCCCTTGCATGCTTCAGGCACAGAACTTCAGAGTCAAGTCCATTGCTGTATCTGCAGCACTCAACTAACTTGGCAGATCTATTGAAATGTCAACTTTAAACACTATAAGAATAATGAGTTCCCTGCTTATATTTTCAGCTAAAGGTTCCAGTTTTACTTACATATTGAGAAAAGATGTCTCCCTCCATTCGGCTTTGCTAATTCGCCCTTCGGTTGCAAGTGGACGACAATTGTTTGGAGGACAGTCCTCTAAAGGTCTGCAGTTGATGCCGGGGGCTGTCACAGACTGTTCAGAGCTGACTGATGTCAGGTCAGTGCTAAGGTCAAACGACGTCCAGGAAGAGTCAGAGGAAAAGGAAGAGCTGGTATCCACCCACTCCTCAAACAGTCCATGTTTGGAACCCATAGAAACTACAGTAAGACAAACCCAGCTATATAGGGAGACAAATGCAAAGAGAGCATACTAGAAAATGTCTTGAAGAGCCATGAGCTTGTGGACAAGTCAGAATATACTTTTAGATTGGTGTGGACTCTACAGTCAAGTGCTAGAAAGTAAGGACCAATAAGAATGAACATCAGAGAATTGAGTTCATGATTTCAAGGAAGAAAATAAAACCACTCAGACTGAAGAAGAGATAGCAGGAAGGAAAAACAGAGAGGCACCGATGAAGATAGTCAGGGCCAAACATCATAGGTAATAGGTGCAGGCAGCAGCACTTCACAGGTGATTGCTCACATCTCATTAAATTCCATTTTTGCCCCGCAACAATTAAATTATGGGGTAATCTGATAGTGCTGGCGCAAGATAGGAAATCGATTGGTGATGCATGGAGAGGCTTGAACTTGCGGCTTGTGTGGTTACATGATAGTGCCGGCTGAGAGAGCGTTGTCTTAGGTTGCACTGATACGTGGTTCATTACCAGAAGACTGATCCAGGCAAAATTCAATAAAGGTCTACCACTAAAACCAATTAGACCACTGATGTGGGGAGAACATGCTCGCCAGTTTCCCACAGGTGCAATGGGAGTGAACTAAGAGCATAGTTCTTCAGGAAGGTGGTAAAGTATAAAGGAAGAACAGAGTGGTGATCTGATTTCTTTGAAATCTAAGCTTTAGTCAGTATTGACCTTTATATCATATTCAGCTGTGCATATTCAGGAGAACATACATCCATTAGACTGTATAGACCAGGTGAACAGGAATGAATGTTTGTCAAATAAAGTTCAAATTCATTGCGGTTAGGGACCAAACCGCCAGCTACAATCTCCAAATACTTGTGACTTTGTCTAACTTTTCACATTTATTTAATTTGATACAAACTAAATGATTAGATTGATAAAATAAGATGCAAGCACAGAACTGTTATCTTAAAGTTCTATTTCTATGGCTCTCTAGACTCTATAGGGCAAGAGAAATTAGTATCTTGGGCTGGATTTTGCCCACAGGCCTCGAGTTTGACACAGGTGATCTACAGCAGGAGTGTCCAAACGTTTTTTCATAAAGTCAAAAGTACACACAGGCCAAAATCTAAAACTAAAACCAAGCAAATATTGTTTTTAGTAGAGGGGTTTTATTCATTCTTGATCTAAAACTTAAAATAGACTTTGCAAACTTGCTTTATAGTAAGGCATCTACTTTTCAACAAATTTATTCCCAGCTATCTAAAATTTGGTCACTTTCTTTCAAAATGCTGGCTATATTTAGCCAAGCTAAATAAAATATTTACAAAGCTTTTTTGGGTGCAGCAAAGTCAACTTTTCAGTAAAGATCTCTGGATAAGCATAGTTCTACTTATTCTAAAAGTTTGCTTTTAAAAGACAAATGCATCGAGTTGTACTAAACATTTATTATGTCAGCATTAATTTTGCGCAGATTAAAAATAGAAAAAAGTTTGATAAATTTAGATCTTTCTTAAAATGGAGCTAAGAGCCACAAAAAATCCGTCCAACGCCCACAACTGCAATCATCAGCATGCAAAATACACCACATCCTGCCAAATCCATGGAGTCTTATGCAAGCATGTGTAGAAAAAGGTGACAATTTTAGAAAAAGTTGTTTTATTTATGTTTGTACAAACAACAGCCACAATATAGGGGAAAAAAAACAAACACCCTACAACTTTTATAAAACATTTTGGATTATTTGCTTTAAGTTTGAGGATCTGCCAAGAGTGAAAAATAAATAGCATATGGGTATCGTGTACATATTTACATTTTCACCAGATAATCCGATTAGGTTTGTATTCATATTACATCCAGAGTGAATGAGTATGTACACAGTTTTGTAGGAGTTTACTATAAAATCTAAAATATCTCTTTAAATTTGTTTGTTTTTTTTCTTCGTATTTGATGTACTGATTTAATGTTATAAAAAAAATTGTGCACTGTTAAACAGAACACACCAGTGCTTTTTTTAAAAAGTTAAATTTTACTGGGAGGAGTTGCAGAATAACACATTTGTCTTTGGAAAAAAAAAGTGAAAGAGCAAATTTCTTTTTTGGAACAAACATTCAAAGAGTAAATTTTGCTAAAAAAAAAAAAAAACAGGAGGAAAGAGACAATATTCATGAACAGAAGTTTTGGAAATTGCAGCAAGATAAATCAAGGGTAGCAAGAGAAAGTCCTGTTGTAGTCTGGTAATATTCTGGGCCACTGAGAAATGGACAAAGTCACTCTTCAGAAAGAGCTAAGCTTCCAAACAGAAGTACAATCCCCTTTCACAGGCAGGCAGAAAAACAGCAACACCCCACTGTGTCCTTTTTACCCCTTGTTCTTCAAAGAATACTCCAAAATTGCCGTTCGGGAAGAAAAATAGGAAAAATGCAAGAAAAACTAGGAATAGCCGTGAGAACCTTAGACTTCCGCAGGTTGGAATTCATGGAAATCACCATGCGTTCCACGTTAGTGCAAAGCAGAAAGTCGGAGTCCCGCATGCGGGAGCGATGGGGAAGTAACAGGATCCACACGGCAGCAGCAGCAGGAGGAGGAAGCATGTTAGAGAAGAGCAGAAGAAGGGATGGAAATGCCCGGAGATGCTGCAGGGGGGCTTAGAGAGAGAAAGAGAAGCTGTCCGTTCCTCCTTTAATAAACCGGCCTCGGTTGTTTCATGTTGTAGTGGGCCTCCAACGCCGACACGTATGCAGACTCTGGAAAAAAATCCTCATGGAACTCAGCCAGAAACCTAAAAGAGAGGTCGGGTGGGTGGGGGGTACAAGTAGGGGGAATGGTTTTAACATTTAATCGTTATTGGATGAAACAGTCGGGCCACACGTTCCAGGTCACATCATGCTGTGGTTTTTCCTAGATTTCCACCAACTCATTCTAGGAAGACTTACATCCAACTCCCCTCGGCCTTTCTATACATTTTACGGACAACCCTCTCAACATGCATGAATTTGTCTTTTTATCAGAAGAAACCAATCGCTGTCTCAGACAGAGTGGACATGGGAATGCCTGACCAGCAGTCGGAAAGCAGCAGAAGTATAAAAGATAAATAAATAAAAAATCCCCCCCTCCCTCTTCCCATCTAATCAGCAGCGGGGAAAACTAATCCGGAATCTTCTTAGTATCCGCTACTCGGCCAAATCCTCTAAATCTTGCCATCTCATCTTAGCTCCACCGGCCTTTCTAATCTCAATGCAAACAAATTATCCTCATCAGAAGAGAACTTATGAAGAGTGAACGTCGAGACGATGGCTGCTGAAGGTAAGGAAGGTCGGAACGAGCAGGTTCTGGTTGGTTTTCCGTCAGTGCTATAAAGGCTGATCCTCAGCTGATAACATTCAGACAGATACTTAATAGCAAACAAATCATTTTTTGATTTGTTGTTAGAATTCTTCTGAATTCCTGTCAGAGGAATGTCAAAATAAAGCACACTACGCCCAGACTTCATGGTGATCATTCTTATGGAGGGAAAGAGGAGCACGGAGAGATCAGCTGTGGCCAAATCCCAGCATGCACTGCGCGTCAGTCTCTGGGACATCAATCAGTTTTTGCCCACTCGGCACAATCTGCCTGGAGGCTGATTACAGAGTAGGAACACGGAGTCTTTCCCAAAAGAGTCGAGTTTGAGAGCGTGGCCAGTGTCCTGCTGAGTCCACAGCATGGCGAGCAAAATATTTATTTTAACAAGAAATTACAATTTTTTAATAATTGTATGTGTATAACAAATACAGAATAAAACATTTTTAAAAAGCAAAATAATTTTTTTTATTTTTGACATAAAAAGAAAAGAAGGCAGAGCTAAAAAGAATGAAAGAAAAAGTTAGAAAAAGAGACAGAAAGACAGAAAAAGACAGAAGGAACGAGAAAAAGGAAACGAGAGAAAGACACAGACAGAAAGATGGTTGATGACTATAAATCATAAAAGTATGGGTGGTAATTCATCTGCCTTTAAGAACCAGTTGATTAACGTTTAGCTGATTGTTTCAGGCAAAGAGATGACCTTTGACCCTGCAAATGATGATGCTGCACGAGATGTTTCCCTGGCAGAAGCTGCTGGGTCTCCAGGTATCGGTATTCCACATGAATAGAAAGCAACCAAAAACCAATTCTGCAGCTGTTCGTGCAGCCAGGAGGCCAAACAAACAAAAAAAAAGTATAAAAAAGGAGGCATTACACATTCAGCTCTCTAGCGCCACCTTTTGACAGGAGGGGTGTATTGTTTGAGTTTGATTAGAGAATGAAAAGACCTAAATCCCTGAAGATCGCTAGTGAGGATTTAAAGATTAGACTCCTGTGCTTGTGTAACGCCCACTCATCTCCCGCCCTCTAACACGAGCTCTTCTACCGATTCACCCGGCATGTGGAGGTTCCAGGTTGACTTTATGGAAGTCTGGCAGCAAATCCAAACCAGTAATGTGTAAAAGAAAAAAAAAAAAAAAAAGTTCAAACTGAATTTTCTGGTATTTGAGTTTGGAGGAACTTATTTTCAGTGACTTATTTTTGTCTTGCTACATTATCTCACTAATTTTTAATTCGTAAGTGAGTGTTTAATTAAATTGATATCCAAAGTAGTGTTCAGTCAGTTCTGGTTTTATACCTGAGGAAGAGTTCCAGATGTTTGATCAGGGCTCTGAGGTTCCGTTCAGGGATCTGCATTTTCCCCAGGATCTCCGGTAGCTTCACTGCAAGGAGAGACAGTTGGGAAATGTGAGTGCGCTGCATTTGAGTGGGACAGATGCAACCGGAATTCAGAACGGACCGAAAAGCCGCAGGAGGTGCTGGGATCCGTAGAGGTAGGAGGGTGGAGGAGGCTGGTCGTTGAGGGGGTAGTTATCAGGAGTTAGCTTCCAGCTCAGAACCTGGTGGATGAGATGATGAGGAATTAAAAAAATATATAAAACAGATTATAGCATTTCAGAGGCATTTCAAAGGGAGTAAACTGATTCACCACCTCATTGAGCTCATTGTTTCTGCGGCTCTCTAAGCCGCAGAAAAGTCCGCTCCTTTCTTTGCTTGGCGTCAACGGCAACGGAGATGATGAGCCACTGTGGACCGGGGTTTCTGCGTAAAGAGACGAGGGGAAGGAAATGAAAACATGCATACTGCATTTCCTCCTGCGGAACGTCGGCCCTTACAAACCCTTCCACATTCTGCAAATAATATGAAAATGGTCTCAAATGTTTGTGCTGCTGTCATTTTAAAGATATTAACAATAGATGTAAACCACCACAGTCAGCAATATATACAAAATCAAACAATATGGTGTTGAAAACTCTTTGTTTGTGCCGTTATAACTTTTAAGATTAAAAAAAGTAAACCTTTCCAGATTCCAGAAATTAATTGTGCTAAATTTGTGCAGCTAACATTTTTGTAGCACAGTAGATTGACAAAATTTGTAAATGTGGGTGGGCTGGTTGACATTTGTTGACCTCTGGAAACATTGATATCTTTAAAATAATAAAGAGACAAACAAAATGTTTGATTCATAAACAAGCATGCACGTGTCATTGCAATTTTATTTAATTTGAAGAAGATCGTGGGGCAACTTCACTCAGGTTGAATTTGCAGATGTTTAAACCAGAAGTACATTGCCATCTACTGGACTATCAACATCACTACAACCTCAATTCATTGAATATTTCATAATTAAATCAATCATACTTTTTTCCAGGTTGAGGAAGAACTTGGGTTGCGCTGACGTGTCGATCAGACGTCGTTTGAGCTGCGGAGAAGCCGTAGCGCTCCCTCCACCTGTTGGTGTTTTATGTTTAGACATCAGCAATCATGAATCCGATCAGAAAAGAAAAAAGGTGACGCGTTTTCTGACCTCCGCTGCTTCCCTCGGTGGGCCGATCTCCACCAGACGTGTTCCTGGTGGAGCGCCTGAGGGACTGGGACTGGGAGGACTGGTAGGAGATGCAGTCCATGTCGGGGTGGCGGCGGCGCTTCGGCGTGGGGGCCGGAGCCGTGGGCGTGGCGGCGGAGGTGTCACTCAACGCCGGCTGACTGTCCGTGGATTGAGGCGTGGGGGGGTTGTGAGCCGGTGGGCTTGGGCTACGTTCTCGTTGGGCGCTGGAAAAGAAAGAAAGAAAAGTTAAGAGTCACCCGTCACAGAGGGAAAACGTTTTGGTCAGAACGCACATACTTGCTGGAGCTGGGCGAGGTTTCGTTGACCGTGAGGAGCAGCCTGGAGGAGGTGACTTTCTTAAACTGAGCTTGTTCGCATGGGTACAGCAGGATCATGGGTAAGGTGAAGTCAAAAGTGATCCTCAACCCGTCGACCATTTCCTTACAAAGTTCCTCGCTGAAAAACAAACACAAAGTTCACAAAAAAAAAAAAAAAGCTGATTTCTTAACTTTAGTGCGGTCAGGGTCCTCACCTCCTCTCCGGGGGAATTGTCTGTGGGCTGCTGCTCTGCGTGGTGTTCTGTTGCCGCCGGTACCGCTCGTTGGCCATGAAGGCCTTGTTGATCGTAAAGTGCTTCACGTAGGACTCCAGGATGTGAACCACGTTGGTCTGACAGGGGACCATAACAAGCTGGAGAATAGAGGAGAAGCGTTAAGAGCAAAACCCGTCACAGAAACCTTGGGGAGGTCGAGTCGTACCTTCTTCCTCTTGTTGATGTAAAAGCAGTCGTCTTCCAGTTTCTTCTTTAGAACATCGGGGATGCTGATGTCCACGTGGACCACCTTCTCCTCGCATTCTCGCTTCACGTTAACTTCCGGCTCGACCCGCTGAAAACATGGAAGGCGAATGAATACTTTGAAGCGCGTGCTGAGAAAATAGCCCCAGCCCGGCTCGTCACCATTTTGTTGACGTCTTCCGAGAAGGTGCTGTCGCCGCTGTTCGAAGAGTCAGGCTCCGAGTCGTCCCCTTCGCTGCTGTCTGAGGTCGAAATCAAACCTGACGGCGGGGAAGAGTAAAACTTTGAAACGCTTGCAGACGGCAGCGGGAGATCGAGCGCCGCAGACGGGAGTTCTCACATGCATCATCGCTGTCCTCCTCCTTTGGGAGAATCTTCAGAGAAGATTTGTTACCAGACTGACGATGTCGCCGCTTCGTCCATCCCTTTCTCTTCCTTACCGCCGGCATGAAATGGAGCAAATGAAATTCAGAAAGCTTATTCACGTTTGGAAATGGAAAACTTGATTAGAACAAGAACTTACATGCGCCCCAGAGCTTTGCGAGCCAGCTTACGTTGCAATTTGCGGTTTTCCTCCGTGTCCCTTAGGACATGATCCTCGGCAGCCCAACGATCCCAGCTGCACCAACGCAAGCGTCAGTTTAATACAGAGAGAGTTAAAACCTCAAAACATGAAACTAAATATGACCTAGTGAATATACTGTTACCTTCTGCTCCAACCGCTGAAGTGAATCAGGTACTTTGGGACTCGTCTCCCATGTTCATCTGTACCTATCAAGACATCAAGGACCTGCAGGATCAAAAGCAAAGCTTCTGTCAATTGCCATGAAATTAAAGTTGAACAATCCCTAGTGAACAAATGTAAATTGGAGGTATACATTTACACATCCTTGTTTTTGGCTTTAGAAACATGAGGTTTCAGAATATTTCTGCTCAAAGTTGAATAAAGTAGATTCCCAAGCTGCAGATTTTAGGCCTGTTATGAAACTTGTGCTCTAAGCTTCAGTCAAAAATTGGTATCCTGATATTAAAATATATTCAAAATATGGCTTAAGCTTTCAAAGTAGAACATCTTCAGTTTCGGAACAAATTTACTGATATAAATTTATATTATGACATCAAAATTATGTATGCATCTGTATTACATTGGTATTTGATTGTAGAACTCAAAATAATACCAAGCATTATTAACGCTTCTGAAAGAAAAATGCAACAAGTGCCTAAATGTAGTAAAATTTGCAATATTAATATAAAGTAGCAATATTTAGATATTTTATTTACTAGGTAAGTTTTTTTAAAGAAACTAACTTGCGTAAATTATTAGTAATTACAAAGTTATAATAAATCAACCAGAATATGAAGATACGAGCAGGGCTGGAAGAAGTTGGGATGCTAACCTACAGCTAGCATCCCAGGTTTTGCTAACCTGCTAGCTCAGGTTAGCAAAATGCGAGATTCAAGCTGCTAATTTTCACAAAATAGTTGTCTCCATCTATTAAACAGCAATTTGCTTAGTTTATGGAAACGCTGTACAAAAAACAGTGAAATGCACGGCCGAATTTATTCAGCTTAGCTACCTAGCAAAACTAAGATCTACATTAGCTGCGCAGTCGCGGTGAGTTTGTTTATTAGATGCTGACATTTAACAGCACTAAAGTCACGACATAAATCATTATGACAAAATTTTATTTTTTCAAAGAAGACAATGACAAATGTTTGAGGAATTGCTCGGATTGGAAGGTCTCCTCAAATGGATTCACGACCGTGTAAAACTGCAGTACTGCAGCTTTGTTTACGTTTTTCTTTTTTTTTTATAAACCCATCATTCAGCTGCAAACATGTAATCGAACGCACCCGGAAACCATGCGCTTATGCAAAGAGAAACAACCCGGTAAATTAATACCAAGAATGCATTTTTGTAATGGCCTAAGTCGCCTTTGTGGTCACTCGTGGCTCCACACTGTATAAAACAGCCTTGCTTTCCTTTTGTAAATGCCTCCTCTTTCGGGGGTTTAAACACCAAATGGCAACGATAGCTTGGTTAAAATCTTACCTTAGCGTCATACAAGACTTTAGCCTTGGTTGGATCGGGTTCAAAGCACAAGACTCGTTCTCCTTTGTGAAACTGGTATTTAATTCCCCGCGAATTCATTTGTTCATGGCGACGTGTGGGAGAGAAGGCATCGATCGGATTCTTATACCCTCTTAACCCTTTCCTTTCCTATGTGGGAGTTTCGCAGCTAAAGGAGCCTCTGGAAAAGATGGCGCTGTTGTGGGAACACAGGGCGAAACTTCACAGTGCTGCATTCACGGGCAACTGGAAATTTCTACACTCCATTGTCAGCTCTAACATGTTTGAAAATACGTATTATGGTATTTTTTATATGTTTTTTTTTTTTTTTAATTAATCCTAAAGTACTTTTTTTGTTTTTTAGAAAAAAAACTACTATTCAATGATTACCGCTAAAATCAGTCGCACTCTAATGAATGTTCCGCGCAGACGCGAAGGCAGCAGGAAACACTGCTTAAAAATTGCGATTTCAAAACCTAACCAGCAGATGGCAATATAACACGGGAAAAGTTCAGGACGCAACCTGAGTAATAAATAATTAGTCTAACTTCAAAAGAGTATGATTCTATATATTCATCTACATGATTGTGTCATAAAGTGCCTGGAGATGACAATTGTTATGAATGTACTCTATTGAAATAAACAGATGTCAGGCAAACTGAATTGAGCTGCAATTTTTTTCTCTCTCCTAAATTATAATATACCTTTATTTAATCAGGTAAACCCCGTTGAGATCTAGATCTCATTTTCAAGAGGGACCTGAAACAAACTTCACTCCCCGGAGATACTCACCACTGTACTAACGAGGAGAAATTGATAGTCAGCATCAATAATTCCTGAAATGTTTTTCTTTCTTCCGCTATGAAAAAGACAATGTTTATCTAAATCCACAGCTTCTGCACTTTACCCGCCACCCCCTTTCAAACTGTTTTTAGAAGTGTCAAATCTATCTCAGCTGTTATCAGTGTCATGTCATGCTGTGTTGCTGCTTCATGAGCTCCCTCATTAGCGGGATTTCACTCTGCTATTCCCTTTCAATTTTATCATACATTTAAACCTTTTAATATTTGATCATGCTTCAAACACAAACTTTGACCTTTTTTATTAAGATTTTATGTTTAAATGATCAAAGAAATGCATAATTCTTAAGTGGAATGAAAATGAACATTGTTTTTAAAACTTGCATATCATCCCCACTGTGAAACATGGGGGTGGCAGCATCATGGTGTGAGGATGCTTTTCATATCCAGGAACAGTACAGATGGAAGGAGTGAAATATAAGGTGTCCCTGGAAGAAACGCTGTTAAAGGCTGCACAGGACAAGAAACAGAGCCAGAACTGCAATAGAATTGGCAACGTTTCGATTAGAGATGACCAAATCCAGTCCTAAAGAGCAGATGCAAGATGCAAAGTTGTTACCCGTGGCTCCAGAGTAACAACTTTGCCTCTTCCACTTCTTAATAACTGGCTAAAAATAAAAGGAACGAGCGGATGTTTAAAATACGGATATAATAACAAATGCTGCTTGATTAGCAGTTTTTAATTTTGAATTTGAATTTCCACAAAGAATGAGACTAAAATATGTTTTTAAATATATTTGACTAGTCATAAGACTGGTTTTTGTTTTACTTTTTAAATATTAATCTTCTCACTTTTATCTTTATTTCAAATCCTAAAAATGGAAGTAACATGCTGGTTATAAAAATGCCAAGAAATTTCTGAAAGTAGATAATTGTTTAAAAGAGTTGCCTGTTGTTTTGAAAGTCATGTGACATTTGCTAAATGAGTGTTGTTTCACCATCTTGAGAGCAAAATGACTCTTTACGTTGTAAAGGTCACAAACCCCTGCTATCCTGCAACATTGCATCCCTTCTCCTGCACCTGAATCAAATTAATGACTACTTAAAAGTTTCAGGAAAGTGTCTATCAAATGTGATTCAGTGTATTCGTACATGGGGGAATGGATACAACCTTTCTTTAAAAAAAACAACAAAAAAATCTCCTATTTTCTAAATGACTTTTGCATCACTCTCTCACAATCAGTTTCCCTCACAAAAATTATGTTTGCAGTTTTATTTACACAACATAAAAAAGTGTGAATGCAAGGCAGTGCATAGGAGGAGAAGAAGAGCTATTAATCCCATTGCTCACTTATTGTTTGGCTAATTTTAGAACACAGAAGGCTTCCCCTGATAGGTCTAGTGTTACCAGACAGATGGATTAATAGGAGAGGAGGATTAATACTCCTATTTTCATCTCAGCTAAATCATGGATGTGCCTGTGTGTGACCTACTGCCTGTCTGATGACTCCATACTTACAAATTATAAACTGCACAAATTAATTTAAAAAAAAATATTTCAGAGGATGAGGTTTTGGGTCGGACTATTTTCTTTCAATTTAAAAGTGAAAGTTCAACACTGGCTAAAACAGTTTTCAGACCACCTCCCCTCTACCCACAAGCCCCCACTCACGCCCATTCCTCAGAAGACGCACAAGAGAGAGGAACACTTGATCAGTCTTTACGCAGCTCTCCATGGGCTCTGCGTTCAATGGAGCACTTCTGAACTCCAGACTTGTATTCGCCGGGGAGGCTTTGCTGAGCTGATCCAACGTTGAGGCGACATGTCAGCCGCGCAGGGACTTCTCAACAGCGTCTTTTCCTGCTCCTCTCCTGCCTCCAAAGCAATTGCCAAGAGGAGGCTGCGCCAAACCCGCAGCCTGGACCCGGCTATCATACGGCACTGCGGGACAGGGACCGATGGGATGAGCGGGGCGCAATTTGCGGCCGCCGAAGCAGGTGTTCCGCCGGGTGCGAAGCCGGCTTTGCGAGCCAGGATCCCGACGCTGAAAGAACCCATCACGCCGTCGGTCTCCTCCCCATCCATACCTTCGGACGTTTCTCCATCCTCCAATTTCCACTTCGACTATGATATCGCGAAGCGCCCAAAAAGGAATACCGCGGGGGATTTACCGTTTATGGTGAGGGGAGCCGGGGCTGCGCAGTCGGGGAGCACCGGCGCGCTCTTCTCGCCGCGGAGGTGGCTCCAGAGGAAAGTTCAGCCGACCTGCCCTCATGCGTATGTTGTGTGGAAATCAGAGGTAAGGAAACCAACAAGGGTGCCTTACAAGTTTTGTAATTTTTTCATTATTATTTTAAAGAGGGCATTAGTTAACCAAATGCAGGGGTTCTTCTCCCTGCTCGGTTGATATTATTGTCCTAATTTGCAAAAAAAAGAAAGAAAAAAAAAGGTATTTTTCTCCTTAATCTTTTGCATGATAAAAGAAAAGCATCCCCTCTGCGTGATGCTGCCACCACCATGGTTCACTGTTGGAATGGTGTGTTTAGGGTGATATGAATTGTTTGTTTTCTTTCTCAGTGCTTTTAATCTGATTAGAGACTATGCTCTCCCATTTGTTTGCCATGTCTCCCTGCACGACTTGTAGAAACTAACACATTATTTCTACTTTTATATATATCCCTTATTTGTCATCCAGTCAAAAGAAATTCTCACACCTGAGCTTTCTAACTCTGCATCTCCTCCAAAGTTACCATAAACCTCTTGCAGGTGGACAGACCAACTCTCAGCTATTGTTAAAAAAAAGGATCTTACTCTGATTTGTTCTGAAAGAAAAATATTTTGTATGTTTTTATGTAGAAAATGGACACAAATTTGTGCTGTTTTTGCTATTGTTTCTGTTTATCATGTTAGTATGTTATTATGTTGACACTCAGAAGCTTTTAACAAAATAATTAAAAAGAAAAACCACAAAAACATTTATTCTGATCAATATCAAAATGTATCATACACCTCTAGTGACAAACCATCATATTGATTTCAGCATATTGGTAAGATGGTTCTCTGTGACCTCAAAGCATCAGACTGTGGGGATGTTTTCTTTTAAGAGTGACAACAAGGGTCAAGCAGATCAAAATTGAAGCTAAATGCACTGGGTTAGCTATCATAGCTTTATTTAGGGGCATCATATTACTTACTAAAAGCACTTCACATTTCTTTTAGAGATAAATATTTATTGTCTTTATTTATCTTTATTCTAAGAATTGTTTTTAAAACAAAACAAAAAAACTTTAAAAAATTTGAAAGCCACGCATCACTGTACTTCCACCTCACCATTTTTGTACTACTCTGTGTTGGTCATCACACAGAATCCCAATAAACCACATTAAATTTGCGCTTTTGAAGGGACAGCATGTGAAGAGGCACTTTTCCGAGCCACTGTACCTGTGGGAAAGCATAAGAAAATGACCCAGGAGCTTTTAAGGATTAAACCAACCCAACAAAAGGTGCAATGAAGTGCAGTTAGTTTGCCCCCTGCTGTTGCCATCATTGACTTTTGGGAACCTTTTGTCTTCATAAGAACCTCAAACTGAGAGTGAATGAAGGGCAGGCAGGTATGAAATCCTAACCAAAACATACTTGGTTGACTTATTTTAAGTGAACTAGGAGGGGGGTGCTTCACAGGCTGCATACTTGGCACGAGTCCACTTGCACTGGTGGAAAGGTATGATGATTTTACTCTTTTTTTTTTAGAAAACGAGGTGTTTTCCTTTTCTGCTCAAGCTTTGTTGTCCTTGTGCTGAGGGTGTGCAACGCTCGTTTCAGGGTCTGAAAAGAAAGTTCTCACGACTGGGAGGGGGTCACAGGGTCAAAAACCATGCGGCCCATGTTCAGCTCTCCCAGCAGCGTTCGCTTCATTCCCTAATCTACTTCTCTCACAGTGTGTCTCTGTTGCTTGTTTACACGCACATGCATCTGCTCTCTGGATCTCACTATGGAGCATTTCCCACCACAATAAGTGTATTTTCCATGTAGTTACACCCCCCTCCCCTCCACATTAAGGCCCACCGAGGGTAGCATGAGGCCATCAGCATGGAGTCATTGGTCCAATCCAGACCGTAAAGTTATTGCACCTCAGGGTTTTCATAGAAATCCAGACTTAAGACGTTGCTGTTGGTGTGCTGGGATGTGTTCCACTTTGCTCGCTGTGGAGAAAAATGATTACATAAAGGATAAACTACAACAGTCATAGAGAGAATTGTCAAATTTTATATGCTTTTGCCCAATTAGGATATGCATGCAGGGTTTATTTAAGAGAAAGGACATTCTTTCTTGCAGCTATACTAACATGGGGAGACAGAGACGGCTGTAAGCTGCATACCAGCTTTGTTTTCAGCTCTAGTGGAAGCTTGCTCTGTTTGTTGTAATGCTGTCTGCTCATCGGGAAAACTTTGGTCCACATCCAAGTGATAGCGTAGGAATGAGTGTGCCAATCCAATACCATTTGTCCATACCTGCAGTGTCTAGATCTCTCTGGGAAAGAAACATGCACCAATCGTCTTATCAGAATATTAATAATAAAAATAAACTCTAAAATGTTCTGCTGGAATCTGAAATTCTGGAATCTGAATAATCCCAAACTAAATTTTTGTATAGTTCCCACTTCCAAAAATACCAACAAAAGGTGAAATATAACATAACAGATGTTTAACTGCCCATCCACCTCACACTGTAGGAATGTTGTTTGCTAACCACTAACTAACTACTGCCTTAAGAGTCAGAACTCTTATCTGGGAACTAGGACAAATAAAATTGCAAAATCCATCAAAATCCACCAAAAATAAGAATATAATGAAAAAGGTTAGTTAATTTCAGTAAATCAGTTGAAAAAAATGAAAGTTATGCATAAATTTGTAATGCAGAAATGTTATGGCATGCAAAATGATGGGGAGGATTTTTCATTTTTTCCAGCAGCCGGTTATTGACACTCTTCATAAGGTTGATAAACCACAAAAGTTAACTACTAAAGAAAGGGGTTCACAGAATGCTGTATCCAAGCATATCTATGGAAAGTTTAGTGGAAGGAAAATGTCTTGAAGATGAATGTGCAAAAGGAACATAGATAAGCACAGTACTGCCTGCATTATCACAAGTCAGTACTTTTAGAGCCTCCACACCCAGACATATCCATGATATTGATTGTAGTTTGTTTTGAGTTGCTGGTACATTACTTCTTTCTTGCCTTATGTGCTGGCACATGTAAAAATGTAGTTTTTCTAGGGTTCAAACACAAAGAAACACAAACCATTGTTATGAAACATGCCCCATAACCTACATGAATTACATATTTCTTTATGATGCACTCCAGTTTTGTATATTGCACCTGTGCTTTAGAGAAGGGTATAAAATGTACAGTGCTCCCAGTTAGGGATAAAGTAAATTAATTTACATCTCGGTCTCATGTTCCGTTTTTCCACGTGATTCCAAAAATGACATGACCTTCTAGGGATTTAAGTTCTGCTGTTAAATTGATCAAAATGAATGAGTTCCTCATCTATGCCAAGTGCTCAAGAGTTGAATCTTCAGCAGTGCAAACAGAAGGTCTGCATAGTATACCATGAGAATAAAAGTGCACTACCTAATTTGTATTCTATACCTAATGTCTCTGAGTTTAAAAGTTGGTGTAATAAATTTTTTTTAACATATCCAGACAATTTGTGTATGCCTGAGACAGAATCAGGTGCACAGAAACGCAAACATAAGTGGAACAGAGGTAAACCAGTAAAGAAAAATAAGTGAAATTTAAAGAAGAAAACAGCTTTAAATTTCATAGTCAAACATTTAACCACTATTTAAATTAGTCAGTCAAGAGTTTATTTATAAAAGAGAGCATTTGACTTTTTGACAGACATCCAGACAAACTCCTGAAAGCAGATCACTTAAAGATTCATACAATTTAGTATTCAGTATAAGACTATTATGGCTACATAGTTCAACACGTATATATTTTAAAAGCCTTGATGAAAACAAAACCCAAGTATGAAAGTTTCTGAGTATGACAAAACATTATTGCTACCACCTGACGTGTATATTTCACTTTTTGCAGCAGATATGCATTTTTTCACAGGACAAAAGATACAAGTTCAGCTAAAAAACTAGCTTATCGTGAGAAAGTTTAAATTTTATGCCAGAAAGTGAAACTCAGAGTATAACAGAGTATGCTTACTGGAGTATTTTATTTTATTTTTTTGCAGTTGAGCATTTTTGAAATGCTGAATTATAAGTCATAAACGGTATTTATTTTTTTTAACTGTAAAAGGAGTAGTGGTTTGGGCATCAGTACATTGTTTCAGATTTAAAAATTGAGTCAACTTCTAACAGGGCTTGAATGTGGTCGTCGAAGGGAAAACCCTGAAATTTATCACGACTATGTGATATGAGCCCATTTGCATGACCTGTTTTTTACTTTTAAATAATTTCCCCCCAATAGTGACATCCATCTCTATTTTAAAGACATTGAAACATACTTAAATGCTTATTTCTTCCTTATAAATTAAGTAAAATGAACAGCAGAAGTCCAATACATCCAGAATCTGAATTCCAGCAGAGATTTTTAATATGCAGTCGGTTTAAGTCAGCAAATTACTATCCAAACATTTGTTGAATGAAGACCCCATTGTAAATTCTTGAAAGGTATACACTGTAAATTGAGAGTGTACTCTTCATAAGGCAACCTGCCCAGATTTGTATCGCCTCATGCCTTTTTATGGAGAGAGGAGAGGGCAGAGCGGCAGAGAGAGAAAGAGTTGGAGAAAGAAACACAAATGAAGGCATAATGGTTAGAAGAAAACGTCTGTCAGGTATGCTGCCAGTGATTGATCTCAATAGTTGCATTTTTCTATGTTGGAAGACCAGTGATGTGAAACCATCTATTTTATTTTATACCTCACAGTGATTAGTAGTGATTGGTTGTGACAGCATATGCTCTTCTGAGATAGCTAACACATAACAGAATGAGTGATTCTGAGACGCTGGTGAGCGCTTGCCAACTCCAAACTTTAGTCTGTGAAGAGTATCCTGAAGCTACTGCTAACTTTTTTCACTAATAATATGCACACATAACCCCCCACACCAGAGGGAAAGCAGTGGTTCCCTAATTAAATCCTGACTGTTTATGGAGAACCAGAATGTTGACATTGTACTTCTAATTTTAGGTCTACAGCACTAACCCTAATGCTTCTGAGACTCCGTGATGAAAATTATTCAGAAAAAAAGTCAATCTCTGCAATTTGAATACATTACTTATTGAGTGGTGGTAATATTGAGGAGATATAAATATTCAAGACCAGTGCTTTAAAAAATAATTTGCCCTGATACAGATTACTAAAACAAATCATTTTCATATTTTGTACAGCCTGTACAAGGATAAATACTCTTAGCCATGCAAGCTAATAATAACATATACATTAAAACACTAGAAGGAACTTTTTATGTAGTGTAAAAAGGTCAAAGAAACAGTTAATTACTACAACCTTCACTGAAGTTTATACGGTGGCAGCCATGTTGGATTCTAAACTGGAGATTTGCTGGGTTCACCAGATATTCCCAGTCAGAACTTCATTGTCAGAAGGGCATTTCAGCTGATGTTTCTAACTATAAGCTCAGAAGTTAACACAATTAAAATTATCTCACTCATTTTCATTTGCAAGTAAATTGAGAGTATAAACTGTACACTCTCAATTTACAGTGTATACCTTTTAAAAATGTAAATCTATTTGCATTAAGCTGTCCGTTTGCCTTCATTCCTTCTAAGTTTTTCAGTTTACTTATTAACTTACCCATACTTTAAATCAATGTTATATTGGCTGAAGCTGTCATGCACCCAGCTGTAATGATGCCTACTTAAGTGGAGCCTTATGAAGCAGCTAGCACTGCAGTATATTCTTGGTTATATCTTCATGGTCCAGTCTCACTGAAATATCTTTGGGAGTGACAACTCCCTTCAAGGTAATTGTATTCTGTGAAACGTGAGCTCTGAAAATGCAAACATAATCTACTTCAACATTTAACCCATCTGCTTTACTACTAGTAATAAAAAACAGTATAAATAACATTTTTGATGTCGAAAATGTGTCTGTTGGAGCAAATATTAAGGATGCATAAATATAAGAGGTGCACAAAACAGTTGTGGAATAATAATAATGATAGTGCCATACTATTCAATCACATTGGAGGATTTTCAGTTGATTGAATTGAAATCTAAACACTTTGACTAGATCACATCAAAGCTTTTATTGTGTTTTTCTTTCTTCAGAGGTTGAGGTGGTAGAACACAATTTATGGTCCCATCACATTGTTAGCCATCAAACAAGATGTGCTTTAGCAAATTCAAGCTGGGTTTTGGGCTTTGGACCTCTCCTGAAGACTTGTACTGTAAATTACGGGCAATAATTTGTTGCTTTTAGGGATCTTTTAGGTTACTACGTGCTTTCAGACAGGTTCTATTTAAACGATTCATTCATTGCTCAGGTCTGGTAGTAATCAGGCCTGGGTAAGTTGAATGAAACTGAACCACAACATTGTGGTTAACCAGCGCTAATTCCTTATTTGACAAAATGAGCAGTAATATTTAGCATATTCTGTAATCCGTTTGAAATGATCATTCGATGACTGCTTTTCGTGTTTACTCCTGTTGTCTTTGTCTGACCTGAAACATTCAAACATGACAGAATAAAAATATTTCACATTATTCTCCAAAATGAATAATCAGTTTTTACCTAAATAAGAGTTTGTTGAGCCATTAAGTATTCTTAATTAATCCAGCTCTATAAAATATATCCTACCAATGCTCCTGTAGAATTCAACATCCATTGACGATTTCAGCTTCATTTAACTTGGAAAGAAAGTCTGATTTTCTAAAATGCACTCCAAAGTTAATCTATCTTGTCTTGTAATTGATTCCTTCCTCAATTAAGAGCCTTTATTAGTCCAATCATGCTAATGAAACGGTTGACTAAAGCAGGACACTAACCTGTAAGTTGAGGGTACATTGACAAGCAGCTGATTCTTGGACAGACTTCAGAAACTAATGCTTGAACTTGTGAACCCAACTGCTGTCCATTTTGCCTTTCCTCCCTTATTTCCTCCCTACGTTCCCTCAAAATGATGAGGCTGCGTTGGAGGAACAAGATCTTCGCAAGCTGACATCTGTGGAATGCTTATAGCAAAAACACCCCCAAAAACAATCAAATCAGATAACCATAAGCAGTCCAGACAAAATTTGAAAAACTTTACTGATTTTGACACGCTTGCTTCTTGTTGTGGATTGTAGATTTCTGCTGCTTCAGAAAAAAAAGGGCAATCTAGTAGTAGATCACAGGATTTAGTTCAAGGAGTTGAGAATAGGATGTCATCACTGCGTTGCAAGGGCCGCCATCTTTGTCAATACTGAAAATATGATGAAGTACAGCTTGATTTTGTTGGCTTGAGACAAGGACTGGGGAACAGTGTAGAGCTGTTTTAAAGGTAAAGTAAGACCTCACTGCTGTGGGACTCAAGCCAGCTAAATAAGAGATCTTAGGATCGTTGCACATCACTTAATGTTTTAAATCAAACTATTTATTATCAAAAATCAGCCTCACTTTTTTCATGTAGTTTCAACAGTCTTGTAGGGACGCTATTAGAAAAAGTAACAGAAGCCAAAAAATGATTGATAGATTTTTTTGTGTCCAATCTACAGTTAACATTAGAGTGGGTTAGTGGTGCTAAGGCACCTTAAAGTCTGCTTTGCCAACTGCAAATTTATCCAAAGATGATGATGCAGTACACCGGTATTAGTGTGGCATCATTGGTAGCCAAGTTTAGAGAGGTATCAAATCTTATAGGTTTGGGAAGTTGTTGGTTTGACAGCACCCTCAGACTTTTGACCAATGAGCCAATCAGATAAATTAAGTAGTTTAGAGAATGAACTTGCTATTTTGAGGCCATTACAGGATGATGAAATCAGCTTGGGTCTGCAAAGGACTCTAAATATATTATAAAATGTGCGTGGAAATATGTTTTGCGCCTCGTCTCGTTTGTGCTCTGTAACTGAATCCCTCTCAGGGCCGTTTTTTTGACAAGTTTCCACGATACGCTGCTGAAGAGAACCATATGAATCAGCAGGGTTTGTTTGGCACTGTTTTGGTTCTGAGCAAGCTCACATCTCCTCTGGGATGTTTTCTCAACAATGAAGGCAAAGCGAGCGGCCTGAAATAGAGACGGCTGTAAAGTAAACATTAATTTCCGTAGTCAGAATCTGTCTGTCTGTTGTCGATTAAACCTCTCCTTTGGTTCGAAATCTGCAGTGTTGAGTTACTATTTGTGTCGATAAATGCACTTATGGGTGACTTGGAAGAGAATCCAAAACCAGCGGGCGGATGATCCAATTCTCTATAGGCTAGACGTCTATCCCTCATGTGTATTTTGTGTGTGTGTATTACACAGATGCTAATGTTCGCTAATATGCTCTCTAATCTGGTTTGTCATGGCTCAGAGGGGGTGTAGGGATATCATGCAGTTATCTGAGGCTGTGTATAAACTGCGCTGATATGACACACACACTGAGTGAAAATGTTTCATAACATCTCAAAACACACTTAAACTATTCTAGGAAAAGATTAACTCTGACTAAATGATTGATTTAGGAAATCACCACACAAATACTTGAATTGGAAATTTATCATGCAGGTCACCCAATTAAAAAGGCCACACACAGTGGAAACTATCCACATTAGGAAAAACTGTGTTTTAGTTGGTTATTAATGCACCACGTAATCTGATCCTCAGAGGGGCTCCGACATGAACTTTACCCCATCTTTAAAAAAAATAAATAATTAAAAAATCTAAACGTATTAAGAGAAATGTGAAAAAGGTTAAACTCACTCTTTGGGAAGAAATATAATATGTCAATAATATTAACCCTTTAGTTTAAAACCGCTAGTCGTAAAGATAACTTTTCGTCTTCATGAGAAAGAAAAACAAATGAATGATGCCATTTTTGAGGTCACTTTAACTAAGCAGAATTTACACTGGTGAAAAAAGCGTATGTTTAAAAATAATAATGCTCTGGAGTTAAAAGCATGGGCAAAATTGTAGACAAAATTTGTAGTTCAGGGCATGTTTTGAAGTCAGTTATTTTATGGTCAAAAAATTAAAAAGTCTTTTTAAATCGCACGATAGAACGGAGTTCTGAATGTATACATTTAGCATCACACTTCATTCATGGTTCCTCATACCAATTCTTCTTCTTTTTTTAACTAATAACACTCTTACAAATCTTTGGTTATTTTATTTTAGCTAGTAAAGAATATTTCCACAGGTACTCCCAATAATTAATGTCATTTTGCAGGGATTAGAGGTCACAGTCACTCTCATATAGCTAAAATCTACAAATCTGGGAAAATACCCCCTCTAAAAATGCTTAAATAAATAAATGGCATTTCACGATTGGCTGCTTTGCAAACTCCAATCAATAGTGACAAATAGCATTGTGCCTGCCTAAATATTTCAGACTCCTGAGTTTCATTTTCTTTCAATTACTGGCCTTTCTCATATGAGATTTGCAATGTATAAAAACTGGATGTAATTAGATCTTTTAAAAATGCTAACATCCACAAGCAGGCAAATCTTCTGAAAATAATTTGAGTTGCATTGATTCACCAATACTGACCAGTGAATAGGCAGGGATCTACTGAAACTTTCTTCAACATGTGAAACCAAAAACGTGGAATTCAAGTTTGGCAAATAAGTATGTTCGGGAGTCAGGAAATTTCAATAAAAAAGTAGCTATGCACATGCATGGTTTCATGGAGTCTTTTAAATAAAGTGGGGATTTTAAATTAAACTTCACCAATAAACTAAAAATGTGTCATCATTGTGTATGTTATTTGAAAAAGTATCTAAAAAAGCATGAGCAATTTGCAACAGAAATGATTCAGATATTGTGGGAACATTAAAGATCGTCTTCACATATCTGGAAAATTGCTTTTTGAAATGCTACAGCACTGGTTTAGCGAACTATACATGCATAAGTGGCCTTTAAAAAGATTCAGCCGTTGAGTTCACAACAAAGAGTTTGTACATACCAAGTGTTTAACCAACAGTATGTGAACACATATTTGATGCAAGCACACAATAGGCAGTGGCTTTCTCGTTAATTATTTACTAAATTATAGTTTTTCAAAAAAGGAATGTACAACGCTTTACTGGCTGCAGGCTGTGGGTGTGTTTATGTGAGTATTTCAAAGAAATGCTTTCTGTTCATATCCTGTCCGGTTGCTGAGAAATGAGCCGAAAGGAATGATATCAAAAATTTGTTCTCGATTTTATCTGCACTGCTTTATTATCTCTGAGCTGATTTGCAAGATTTAATAAGTCCAGTAGAAGACATGCCACATATTTACTTGCCTTTGGTACCTCCATTTACCATTTTATTACCTCCATAATGAATGTATAGGCTGTAATTGCTTCTTTGCATTCACTTTTGTCAATTTAACCTCATGTCAATTTAAGGTCATGTTTGTTGCATGTCTATTGATTAAAAACTAACATCATACTTTTTATATAAAACCTCTAAATATTCCACTTATGAAATACAATAGTCAAAATCAGCCTGTTTATTGTTTTTCAAGACAGAAAGGTCATTTTATGACCACTTATTTTTTACAGAAAAGGTACCGGAGTACCTGATTTTTATTTATTCATAAAGTTTTCATTAGAAACTTGAAATTTCTGCTTGGTCTCTTATTGGCAACACACAAAAAAAAGGATCTAATGAGCATGTTTATTCCAAAGGTCCTAGAAAAAAAGATGAGCAATAAGGATTTTAATGGTAATCCACAAAAACATGCCATTTCTACATTTTTTTTTACTTTTATATTTGAAATTACGTAAAATCTAGAATATTAACACTCCTACCTCTTGCAGTTTTTGCCATGAAAATTAGCTTCAAGTACAATTGTTTTTCCTTTCTCTGAGCCAAATGAAGGTTTGTTTGAGTCCCCACTATAAAGTTATGACAGCCATTTTACTCTATCATAAATAAAGGGCAAATTTCAATCTGAAATTCTGATAGAAATTGTGTTTGAATTGCAGTTTTTTTCGCAAGCAGAAATTTCTGTACTTTTGTTTTGGGCGGAGATTGTTGGTAGTGATACCCGAGTTAAGAGTTCAAACCATAACATTATCACTCGCTGTTTCCCCTCATAAATGTACATACTGTTCATGGTCCATGAAGTAAATATTATGAATTACAAGCCTGAACAGAAAACTAGGGGAAAGTTTGGAATATGTGCCCTTTAAAACTACTTTGCATCCTATCAGATAATAATTAACAGAAATTACTAATTAAACAGTGTATTTTGTTCAGGCACTACCTTGTGCTGTGTGTTAGCGTGCCTGGGCCTCTTTCAGTGTGATAGTGGGAAGGCGGTTGCGTTGGGGAATTATTTATTTGGAATTCCAGGTTAGAGCTTTGTGCCGATGCCCCAGGGCTGGTGACCCCCTGATGGCTTCCTCTCCTTTTCGCATGGTTTTATTTTCTCTGATTAGAAGCTCACTTTCTTACTTTGTTAATTTGATAGATAATTATGTCTGCTAGCAGCTAAATCGGCATTTTAATGGAAAATAGAACTGTGCATTTTTAGCTTTGAGGGAACTCAAACTCTAAGTGTTTTTACGTGGAAAAAAGAAAGGGTTTGTATTAAGTCTCTGACTTATGGGTCAGGTGGGACTACATCTTTTGTAACAAATAAATAATAATAAATCGCTCAGAAACTCTCAAATTGACAGAAGTCAAAACTTTTGTCACTAAAAGATAAAAAGCAATCCATGTCCAAATTTTAAAAAAAGGAAGCAGCTTTAATGTAAGAAGACATGACTGACCTTCCCTCACCTCTTATGCCACCCCCACAAAACTGTCCCATACAGTAAGGAAGCAAAAGTGAGAGAGACAGGCCAGAGTTCTGCAGCTATAAATAGAAAACAGCTCAGCAGAGGAATGGATTGACACGCTCAGGTTCCAGGAGGGAAACGGAGAAAGATATTGTAGCTTATAGTTGAATGTGAGAGGCTAAAAGAAACAATGGCTCATGCATACAATATAACATACTGCATGGTGAAGTTTGGGTGGGTTTAACATCAAGTCAAAGCAAAGTGCTAATAACCATGCAGTAGAAATCAGCAAGCAACATGACAAGTGATCAGTTTTGGGATGTTTGACTGCCATCTAGTGGGCAGTTTTGGTGAAATTATTTTCATTTTTAAATTTATTCATTTAATTCAACAAGTAATTATTATTCATCGTATTGTTATTTTTTTTTCAGGTAAGATATTAATTGATTTTGAAAGAAAGTAAAAACTGCTGGAAACGGAAGCATTTTTACCAGAGAAATTTTGCAATCACATATGAAAGCTGTGGTCACTTTTGTGATTTGGCTATTTACTTCCTTTTCAAGCTAGCTGTGGCATGGGCTGTCTAGTGTCCCTGTCCTTTAGGTTTTGTTATTTTCTTCTCCTAAGATAAAAATTCCAATTGCTTCATACCAAAGAATTGCTAAAATTGTTTGCAATGTAGGGACTTTCTTTATTCTTTTTACATAGTCCTCCTGTTTAAAAAGTAAACAGTCTGTGTGCTTTCAGACCCATGTGACAACAACTTTACATGACACACTTCATTTTTGTAAGAGGAATAGAGTCAAAAAGTTCTTTTGGAATCTCACCAACTTTGAAAAAAATGTGAAAGCCCTAATTATGATTTAATTGTGCATATTTATTGTGTTATTTATATGTTTTACTGCTTTCAAATATTATATTCTCCCTTAATACGATATAAAGTTAATGTAAAGAGCTTTTTAACCAAGAGAGGGCAGCAGTGAGCTTTCCCAATATGTACCAGGTTATTAAAACAAACCCTTTAAAATGTATTTTGACTGTCCCACACACTAAAATGCATATATACCGAAATGATTAATAATAATAATAATAGTAATATGTGGGTGGGCTGCATTGTGGCTTGCCACAGCTGCACACGTCTGTCTTCTCAGCCTCTCTGCTTCATAATTATCTCCCAAAAACAACAAAATTGCTGATAGCAGCTGCAGCCACAGCATACCTCCGAGTGCCTGGGCCAAACCAAACTGTTTCAAATGCAGCGCAATGGGAGAACAGAACCAAACTATTTGATCCGGGTTTGTTTGGGTCTTTTACAAGCCTCAGACATTTCAACCTTGTTAAGCTGCAAAGTTTCCCTTGCAACTTTTTAACGCCCCCTTCCTGTTAACGGAGGCCCGTATTGTAAGGTGACACATTTATTTGGTGTTCTCGTGAACTCCTGAAGAGTACACAGTTGTTTTTACTGTCAGCAACGCATTTAGACAAATGTGCATAAACACGATTGCACGTCCATGCACCAACACAACGGTGTGTGTTTGCACTGTTTGAGGGAACAGTGTTCCAAGCAGGGATCAGATTCTCCCCTGCAGTGTGCATTCCCAGAACATCCACGGGTGTGTGTTCAAGGGGGCATGAGTGTGAGTGTGCAAGGAAGGGAAGACTTGTTTCAGTCGAGGATTTTTAACATTAACTGCCATCAATTGATTCCTCCATCAAGCATATGTTTGATAATGTATTAATCAATGCAGACAGCTCTGCAAGAAGTTAATTTTCCCAAATATTTCACATGTTGCTGTGCAATGTTTCTATTATGGCAAAATGGATAAACAAGTAAGTAAGTTCAGTTGATATGAAAATGCTGTGTATCAAATATGACTTTCTAAATTCATGTTTTGAAATTGAGTTGGTGGGAAAGTGGGTGAAAAATTCTGGGTGAAAAATCTTGAGAATCGAAAGGAATGGTGAACGGGGGGCCGAGGTACCCTGAAGAGAGTTGGGCAACAATGATATGTCTCACCTTACTTTGAGTTCATAGCTTGCTTTTATAAGCCTGTTGTCACTGTGCATCATCTTTCAGTCTCAATATTGAGAAAGCGGCTAAATAAGAAGCAGATGTTTTGCCTTAGTTCTGCGTCTTATCTGTCTGTTTTTCTGTCCTGCTCTTCAACATTTCAGATGAAAATTAAGGGCTGAAAGATGTCAAAAAATATAGGAACTGTGGCATAGAGTAGTCAGGTGAAAACATCAGCCTTATTCTTTAAACTGAAGGCAAGATGGCTTTAACTGGTTCCCCCTCTGGAAACAGTGGTTTGCCATCATTTGACCTAATTATAAAATGATTGTCTAAAGGAAGGCTTGTCAGGTTAATGTGAGTGCATGGTCAAAAACTGAAGAGCAGACATAAACCAGAAGTAGAAGTAGGGAAGTAGGGAAAGAGAGATTTGGAAAGGTAAGAAAGAAGAAAGGCAAAACAGAGAAGGGGAAAGGTGAAAACACTCTCAACACACACATGGATTATATTACCTGTGGCTAGGAGGGAGGCTGCGTGTTAATGGAGATTTAATAGGTTCTGAAATGACTTACTGCAGTCGTGCAGTGTGTGACGGAATGTACGCGTGTATATTTTGGGGCTTTTGTTGGCTTTATATGTTATTAAATCTTTCCATTTTCCCTCTGTTGACAGTGGAGACAGAACTGAATAAGGTGGAAATCTATGCCAGACCGAAGGATGCTCGATTGTTTTTCTTCTAAGGCTTTAAGATGGTTTGAGAAACATTTGTTGTTGCTTAAAAACCATATTTGAATTTTTCAAATGAAAAGCTCTTTGAGAGCTCAAATTGTCCAAAGGCAACACTCACTAATGAACCATGATAAAACGAGGGCGGCTCAGTTTTAAGAGCTTAGAAGAAAAAGCAGTTCCCCAAACACAAAAATGCGTCACGCTTTCTGTTTCCTTTCATTTTTCAAGGATTTCTCCATCCAAGTCCGCAAGCTTCCTCGAGCCGTCTGACTGCTGGGCTCAGTCTGTTGCCACGGCAACGGCTCGCTGATGTAAACACTACTGCCTGACCCCGGCAGTAGGAGTGAGAACAAAGAAAGCATCTTTCTCAAACGTAAGCATCAGGAGATAGTTTATATGTCGAAAGGCTCTGACGCAGTCGGCACAACTTCTAGGCAATGGAAAAAAAAAATAAAAAACTCAAGACGTGAGGAACTTTGGCTCTAAGCATAAATAGATTGGAAAATAGCAAGAAAGTTGAGGACAAAACGTCAGTTACTGCACCTCTAACATCTATTATGCCTTCACTGACATTACAGGAGCAAAATGTTATGCATGAAGGTGATTCACTGTAGGAGTTACAGAGAACATTTACATGTCTGATAACTATGGAGCACAGGTTCAGCTGTGATTTCTGTGCTGAAGCTGTTTCTTGGCTATTAGTTTATCTAAAAAAAACACATCTTAGATAGTTCTAAGGGTAAAGAACTGTGAAACAGAAACTCATATCTATGAAGTATGGTTTTATTATGGTTCATCCCCATTATAAACATTCCTATTGATGAAGAGAGTAAAATTTATCATGTTCTTGTGCGTGAAGAAGGGTATGTCCTATCCAAGGTAGTCAAATAAAAAGTCACGTAATGCTGAAACCTCGGGTAGTTATCAGCTGAAGCTAGTTTAAGGTCTACATAGTCCATTTGCAGTTTATCACAGTTCATGCAGAGGACACAGGAAATATATTTATTCTTCTGATATTTGACCAAAATTAAACTCTTTGAACTAAATACGAGGTTACCTTTGTCTACAGCTGAGTTAAATTGACATTTTTATTTGTAAAACTTAAAAACAGCATTTCTAGATGCTGTTCTTCCAACCTTACAGAGATTTAGGTAGTTTGCTGAAAAGAATTGCAATTTCTAGACATGCAAAGTTGGTGCAAAACATACCCTAAAAGAATTGGAGTTTCATAGAATTTCAATGTGGTTAAGCCTTTGCGCCAGAATTTTCAGAACAATTGTTATACATATATATACACTGCTCAAAAAAATAAAGGGAACACTTAAACAGGTGTTTAACACTTAAAGTGTTCCCTTTATTTTTTTGAGCAGTATATATATATATATACAGTACAGACCAAACGTTTGGACACACCTTTTAATTCAATGAGTTTCCTTTATTTTCACGACTATTGACATTGTAGATTCACACTGAAGGCATCAAAACTATGAATAACACATGTGGAAATATGCACTAAACAAAAAAGTGTAAAACAACTGAAAATACCCCTTATATTCTAGTTTCTTCAAAGTAGCAACCTTTTGCTGTGATTACTGCTTTGCAAACACTCTGCATTTTCTTGATGAGCTTCAAGAGGTCGTCACTTGAAATGGTTTTCACTTCATAGGTCAACCTGCCCTGTCAGGTTAATAAGTGGGATTTATTGCCTTATAAATAGTCATGAAAATAAAGAAAACCCATTGAATTAGAAGGTGTGTCCAAACTTTTGGTCTGTACTGTACATATTTCAATTTCTCGAGTCAGTCACTAAATCAGAGAACTGGAACCTGTAAATTGATTTGTTTTGACTAGGACCAGGTATATTTGCAGAGTTTAATTTCACATAATCTAACATCATACTGTGCCCATATATTTAAATAGAAAAATCTTATTTTATCTTAATTTACATGCTTTTGTTATAAGGCCTTAAGTCACAGGTGTCAAACTCCAGTCCTCGAGGGCCGCTGTCCTGCAGTTTTTAGATGTGCCACAGGTACAAAACTCTGGAATGAAATAATTTAATGAACTCCTTCTTGTGTAGATCAGTTCTCCAGAGCCTTTATGACCTAATTATTCTATTCAGGTGGTGCAGCAGAGGCACATCTAAAAGTCGCAGGACACCGGCCCTTGAGAACTGATGTTTGACACCCCTGCCTTAAGTGCTCAAGTATATAAAAAAAAGAAATTCCAGCAACCATTAATTACTCCATTAAGGTTGATTAGTGGAGGCCAGGGTCTCTGCTCCAGCCAGCTTTGTGCCAGACATAGAAAGTTGCTCCCTCTCAAACACAAGGAGTGATCTCATCTCTGTATCAGCTGCAAAGCTCCAGCTGTTATTCAGTGATTTCATGGTTAAAATGACCCAACCAGAGTAATAACCAGTGCAATGGGTGCATGCGTGTGCACTGTAGCATGATACAAGGCGCTGGGAGTGTGTGGAGCCAATAAGGGAGGCAAGCTTGGATTCCAACAGCATTCCAGAGATACAAAAAGAGATGAGATGGATCTGTCAACCCCCGCCTCCCGTCCTTTTCTTCTACATCTTACTTTTTCATTCTTCACCTCTAACCAGTCGCACATAAATACAAACACTGGGGCTCATGTTAGAGCTCCTGACAATACCGTCTGGGAAATGAAAACCCTTCTGGGAACATGAAACCTTCCTATGTGTTTAAGTGAGTTTGTTTGGATGAAAAGAAAAAAAAAACAAAAACAAAACTTGTGTTTACATGCGTCTTATGACACTGGACAACCACGAATAAGATGAAACACAAGTTTAAATTAAGGGGAGACAAAGTTGAAGGATTTATATTTAGACAGATTGTGAAAGATGCTAAAAGCCTTTCAAAGCATTGAATCATCAGGAAACAGTTTTGCATGATTTCTAAGCAGCCTGGAACTTGATTTCAATGTTTTCTATATCTAGAAAAATATATAGAAATGATAAATGACAACCTTTTTTATCTCCAAATTTTATTCACTGTCCCTTTGTCTGAACGTGGTGTCCTTTCTTTTCTTGTGTCCTCCCTCCGTCACTCGGGCTCTTGCTTCCTTTCCTTTCTCATCTCCAACCTCTCTCCCTTCTCCAGGTCCTTCTTTCTTTCTTTCTTCCTTTCTTTCCATGTTCAATATTTAACTAATCATTGCTTCAAACTAGCAAAAAAGGTTGCACAATAAAAGTTGGGGCATTTTGTACTATTTTCATAGAAGTTTATGTTTATTGATGTTGCTAGAAGTGAATTTCTACAACATTTGTTTTTACCTATGAAACAAAAGCACCACTTATTGTATTTTAAAACCTTATCAGCTTCACACTAAAGCGCAGCATTCCTAGAAGGCTGCTGTATTTATACTGCAGACTAAATATTTATCATATGAGCTGAGAAGAACGGCTCATTCTGCCTTTGGTAAAGCTTTGATTCCCTGCAGGACAGGTGACCACATGCTGCACAGACCACACATAACCCACATGTGATGTTTATACAGTTATGCAAACAATCTCTGCTGTACATGTGGTGTACTGGCACTGTCTGCGTATACACAGGCACGAAGGCTCACACAGCAATAAAACAATAATGAACAGAAATCTGTGGAGTCCACATCAACAGAAATGCTCCCACGTCCACAAAGAGTTTCATTTATGCAAGATATGTTCAATTAATTTGATTATTATTGAACATTCCATTAATTTTAAAAACTTTTTCACCAAGTGAAACCCATTATACATGTAGTTATACACATATGGTTGTTTGGAAGCCTTTTTTTCTGTTAATTATGGTGATTTAAAAAAAAATTAAAACATGGCATTTAAAATTAGAATTACATATCAGACCAATAAAAATCTATTTAAAGAGATGCAGGCTTAATGAAAAGTCTAATACCTGCTTAAAGGTATTTTTTTTTCAAAAGGTATTTTTAATCTGACAAATGAGACGCATCAAGACATATATTCTAATTTATTGAATGTAACGACTGCATTATTTATTATATGATATTATAGCTACAAGTGGCCAGAGTTTGAAGGATATTGTTTTGATCCAATATCCTTCAGCACCAGAACTACCAAATTCAAATTGACCAACTACAGTACGACATTCTGGACAGCAACCTACGTCATCATCCAGAAACAACAAAAAATTCACGAGAAGCTGATTTGCATGTGGAATAAGTGCAATTGTGAGCAGCCCGGGCTGATTAGATTATCATAGGAAACAAGCATAACAATACAGAGAGTTGAATCTGTTTATTTACCTGACATATGCGTGACCTAGCTTTCGTACATGGAGTATGATTTAATTAGAAAAGATGGAAGAAAACATGATCAAGCAGGAAACAGGGCTCAACAAAATGTCTGTGAACAAGTGCTAGATCTGTTAATGGTAGCTTTGCATTTCACTGTAGCACATTCATTTCCTAAAATTAAATTACAAAATAAACAAAAGATCGGAAACAAGATAACATTACTGCAACAAGAAATGAATAGATGTCATATAGGTTATCTAAAGATACAAATGCTTAGAAGTAATCTTTAAAGTTGCTAAAAAATGTAAGGAGACAGAGTTGAACTGACAAAAAAGCGTCTTGTTTGCTAAAGATGTTCAAACTCATTCTGAATTTCTAACTTTCCAAACCGCCACGAACAACCATAAAAACACCTCAAACAAATCACAATGGCAGATTCCTAAATACAAAAGACTAGGTAGGAACACGCACTTAGAGACATAAGAAATGTTAGGACAGTTTTTTTCCAGGATAAGTGCTTTCCTTCTTCTCAAGCAGGCTGAGCCAGCAAAACTTGCGTCACATGGCGCAATATTTTATTCTGCGAGTCACGCTATTACAAACCCGACCCGGGTATTTACTCATGAGACCTTCCACTCAGTGTCAGGCAGAATGATCAGTGCAAAGGAATAGGGTACAATGTAAAAAGTTATGGCATACCAAGAGTAAAACCCTTCTACTCAACACTTCTACCACACTTTGGAAAGACGATGAATGATTAATATTTGAATTTTTTTGGAAGAAAATTGAACATAAGTCCATATTTTACATGTACAGTATCCTGCCACAACAACTAGACTTCAGTGTATCAAAGTGGGACTTTCTGTGATTGACCAACACAAACTGAACACTTTGGCCAGGCACTGTGATATCTCAAATGTGAAATGCGTCATTAGTTCCCTACGAGGCATTAAAACACACTCGACTACTAAACGGAGAAAGCAAACCCATGTGTCATAACGCATGGCGTCATCAAAATCCACGCATTGTTAATGTGGCGTCCAGAGCAGCAGGCGAGCTGAGACACCATGGCAACTGTTGATGCAGAAGACGGTAAGGAGGCGTAGGAGGTTGATAACAGTGGGTACTAGCGTGTGTGTGTGTCAATGTGGAGAGGCTGAAGCTGAGAGACTAAATATGTTTATTAGAAAAAAAAACCGAGCCTGAATTAAACACTGATGCCATTCAGTCACACTTGAGCAATCAGGTTGTGTTTTAGTAATGCACCTGGCTCCCATCTGAATGCTTCACCTTCTAATTATATCTCCATCGAAACGATACATGTTGATCATAACCAAGGAATACTATGATTAAAAAGCACAAAATATAACAAATTATGTTTCAGATACAGTTCACAATTCAAAAGCTTGTCAAGTGTTTCACATTTATAAAACCTAAACATATAGCCATGTTTTTTTTAAATTTTTCTTATTTTGCAAGACATGTTTAAAAAGAACATGCAATAGAACGGCAGTACATTTTTAAATAGTCTACACATCTGAATTATAGTTTTATGTTGAATTTGTTTTTTACATTGTAACCTTATGTTTGGGCAAAGGTCCAAGATAAATATAAATATAATGCTGAAATACACATCTGTGACATCATTTTACTTAGGAATAAACTGTAAACCACTTCAAAATGAATTGTTACTTGAATAAAAGAATCAAATCTGATTTTCAATTTTGAAGTTGATTTGATCCTAACCTGATTGGTGTCAGCATTTGGATCAGTAAATGATGCCAGCGAGGATTTAATTATGTTTTTGTAGCAAGTTGCGCATTACTACCAAACCTATTGATATTTCCTAATTATGAATAGTAGTAGCAGAAGAAGTCAATAGTAAAATTTATGTTGTTTCATTTGTCCAATCTTTAAAGGAACATGCTCAAAGAATATATATGGCCCTGACACCTTTTGCTTTCAGAACTGCTCTAATTATTTTAGGTGATAAATTCAACATCTCCAAAACATTCCTCTGAGATTTTGGTCCATACTGTCTATCCTTTTAGTTGCTGCAGATCTGGTTACATTTAAAGTCACTTAAATGCTCTTTCTTTGCCATTTCGACGCTCAGAACTTCAGAAAGTTTTTTTCACCATGTTCCTAATCAATAAAAACAAATTTACATCTGTAGAGAACTCTTAATGGCCCACTAATTTAAATCAAGTGTGTCGAAGCAGAGCAACATCTCTGCTCCTCAAAGACCGGGATCAGACACCACAGCTCATGTCAGCCGAACCCCTTATGGAAAACTGGCGCAGCATTATTTGCGGATTCACGGGAAGAAATCTGTCAACAAACCAGCAAGGAAAAAGAAAAAAAACGCTGACATGAAAGTATGCGTCAGCTGTGACAGAGGGGTGGCAGGTCACACGGGCAGATAACAGCATCAGCAGTCAGGAAACTACCGCCAACCCCCTGGTCTGGCAGTCCGAGCAAGTTCACTTAGACAGCAGAGCACAAGATGCTAAACGAAGTCAAGAAAAAACATAAAATAAGAAAGTGTGCGCTTATATCTGTTAGTCAGCAATGATTTGGGCATCATGTCTTCTGTAGGTGTTGGTGCAACAAGTTTTATCAAGTCCAAACTCAGCTCAGTTTTCTACCTGAAAATTTTAGGGCACTTACGGCTTTCTCTGCTGACAAACTTTATGGAAATGCAGATTTTATTTTCCAGCATTAGTTAGCACCTAGTGGGCTTGACTGGCCAGGAAACTTACCTGACCTGAACCCCACTAATGTAAGGTTTGGAGTGTCAGACTGATGGATTTTAAAAACAGTAGGCTAGAAAGCAAAAATAAACTAAAAATTAAAAAAAATTTCAAACTCCTTGAAGTTGTTTAACAAATCAAAGGCTTCCAAGTTTGTCTAGCCAGGGTTGCCAGTACACAAGCCGGCTAATTTATAGGCCTGGCCTTTTCCCCGAAGACCCCTGGCGCCACTGAACTCAGTTAGACTTTTTCTCATAGTACAACAAGCCTTTAAATAGGATCTCATTGAAGATTTCAACAGCTTACATCACAACCATTCAAAATGTTTATACGGTGTCAGGAAGATCCATAAAGACGACATTTTCTTCCCGTTTCCACATATTTTTGATGTAGTTGAATGGATTGCTAGTCTGGACTGGAGGATGCAGAAGCTGTCTGGTTGCTATCTGTAGACTATTTTCATTTGTGGTATTGACTTTTTTTGCATGTTGGTGCGTGCAGCAAAACACTAAAGCATGAACTCTAAACCATTGAGTGTCTCTCAAAAAATGCTGGCTAGATTTTTAAAATTTTATTTGCATCCAAGCAAGTTTTATCTCCATCCACTTGTTGTGTTTCCATTACATTGCATGATTCCATCAACCCAAAGCCTGCAGCAATCAAACGTTTTCAGGGTGAATATGCAGGTGCTTAAGTGTTGCTTTACTGTACACAAGAGTCATGCTGCATTTAACAAGTTGTCTGCAGGTAGGGGCTGAATAAGGCTGATTTAATGGCGATAAGAAAGAGATGAGAGCTAAATAAAAACAAAGGACTAATGTCCAACATTCTCTGAGTGTTCTCTTTTCTTTTTCTCTGCCATTTGGTTTTCAGGACTGAGTATAAAAATTTAGGACAAGTGGGTTGGCTTGTTAATGGAAGCATCCAGATTGAATCCAGACCCATGCCGTCGTCACTTAGTGCGCGCATGATTGTGTGTCCTGGATTTGGAGGACGCTCAGAGAATCAACTACAGAAGGGGGGGAAATGTAATTTAGCCAAGTGTTATCTCATGTTTTACTGCAGTTTTAGAACCCAGAAAAGTGCAAATTTTTGTGTCATATTTGTTTTTATATGCTTGTATACACTGTTTACCCCCCAAGTTAACTCTCGAGCGTACGTTTGTCGTTTTCCTCTTTTTCTTCTGCGCACAGACACAAGCACGCATTCTCCAGTTCTGAGGTCATCACCCTGAGCTGCTTTGTGCAGCTCCTGCTGTAAAGTCGTTTACATACACTCTCTCTTTACCAGCCACTCTTCTCTTCAATTTTGGTCCTTTTTCTTTTAAAACACTTTGTAGGATTGTCTTGTAAAAATGCAGGTCAAAGTGCAACATCAGAGAGAACGAGATAAACACCCTAAAGACCATAAGCTAATAAGCTGGAAAACATGCGACTGCAATGTTGTAGTTCTCATCTTCCACTATTTTAAGCGAGCAGAAAACAGAACTGACCAAACTAACGGCTTGTTTTCATATATTTCGTAATGTACAGTGGATCTAAAAGGTCAAACCAACATCTACAAAATATAAGCTCTTGAAATAGAGGTCAAAATCGTTGTTTGGCCAGACAATCCTAGCCTAAAAAGTTGATTATGAAAAAAAAAAAACAGCCTAATGACAAAAAACTCCTAAAAAATTTATTGGAAAACCGCAGCTATTTTCAATGTTGATGGAAAGTCACAGTTTTCCAAACTCAGATTAAACACAGCAAATAAGTTCAAGTACATTTGCTAGCATTTTAAACAACTTTCCCTCCAGATTAACCTCTGCTGGTTTATCTTTGATGGCCAACAACTCTATTAAAATGATTAAAAAAAGTACTGTTCAAGCCAGCAGTTTCCTGAGCTGCAGAAGCATTATGAAACAAGTAGGTGATTCACATAGTTGGAAATCTGATTATTTGAAAATCTTCACGTCTTCCTCTGACAATTTTTGTTCAACACTGTGCTTGGAGATTTTAACCATCGTCCTCAAAAAGTCAGCCATGGTTGCAAATCCTTAGGCTTGCAATAGCGTGTTTGGTGTTTAATAAACAAATCAAAGACCTGCACAGATTTTTCTCTGTCATTTACTGATCTGGCTTAAACCACTTTAGCAAAAATACTTTCCGCCTAATGGAGTGATTTCACAATTCAGGCATCTCGCATTTGGAAGGATGCTGCACCTTCCAAGTAAACAGTCTCTATCCATCCATCCATCCATTTTCTGTTCACCCTTGTCCCTAATGGGGTCGGGAGGGTTGCTGGTGCCTATCTCCAGCTACGTTCCGGGCGGGAGGCGGGGTTCACCCTGGACAGGTCGCCAGTCTGTCGCAGGGCAACACAAAGACATACAGGACAAACAACCAAGCACACTCACACTCATACCTAGGGAGAATTTTAGATAGACCAATTAACCTGACAGTCATGTTTTTGGACTGTGGGAGGAAGCCGGAGTACCCGGAGAGAACCCACGCATGCACAGGGAGAACATGCAAACTCCATGCAGAAAGACCCCGGGCCGGGAATCGAACCCAGGACCTTCTTGCTGCAAGGCAACAGTGCTACCAACTGCGCCACTGAGCAGCCAGTAAACAGTCTCATAAAGCCATATAAGATTTCTCTCTGGTGCAGTCGGCTGAGCTCATAATTCTCATTAAACATTATTGGCAAAGTGAAAATGTGGACTTGAAGGAGCTGATTTTAGCATCACTGGCAGTGCGAACCTGTTGCACCATTACTTCTCCTCCACGCTTTAAATAGACTTGGCAATTATTGCTTTTGGCAGCATTATTAACTACTCACTTTGTCATGTCCTCTGAGGCCGGAGGCTTATGCAACAATGGTTGCTGCTTTGTGCAGCAGACAACAAAGAGAGTTTGCATATGAAACTCAGTTCATGGCTGCAGCTCAGCAGCGATGGCCGAGCCAGATGCAAATCTGAACCACTCGCCTATAGATCAGTACTCAGATGCTGGCTGACCCAGGCAAAGGGAAGAGTTGATTGGGATTTTAGACACTTATGAATGTCCCTTATTAGTACCTTTATAAATTTCTGCAACCTTGAAATTAAGCTGTCAAACATAATAATTTTAGCGTGGTACATATTATTCTAGCTACTGTTTTCCAAATCCTTTCAACAGATTCTGGAGATTAAAATTGGCCAAATAGTCAAGTCAAAATTGTAAAAAGCAATTTCCCTGTAAGTCCACAGGGGTTGGACCCAAATAATTTTGTTTAGAAATCTACTGACTGAGTTCTTTATTAGCCTTAAATTCTTCTTTAGACCATTTAATTGATATTAAATAGTAATTTTAGCATTCCCATGGCAAGACGTATACTCCTGTACACCACGCAATTCACCACATCTGTCATTGTTTAATATTAAGTCTGCTGGGAAAAAGTATTTACCCCTTTCAGGTGTCCTCTGGTTTTGTTTTTCACTCCTTTCTCACACCTTAATATTTCAGATCAGCAAGCAAACTTTAACCTAAAACAAAAATAATCAAAGTAGAAACAGTTATTAAGTCAAAGAAAACAAAACGATGCAATCAGAACTACACCTATGTGGAAAAAGTAATCAGGTCAACAGAACCAAGAAATAATTCTAATAATGTATTTAAACAGGAGCTATATCACAGCACGAAGTAGGTTGAGATTTCAAAAATCAACACGATAAGAGACAAGAAATTCCCTTATTAGCTACATGACAAGTTGACTAATGTTAAGAAATTATGAACATAAACAAAAAATATATGCTTACAAAAATAAAAGCAATGGCAAATATTAACAAGCATCATTGCAGTGGTACTTATGAGGAAGTTAGACAGTTTTTTGTTTTTTTTAATCACAATGTGGATTTTAAAAACTACTGACAAACAGTAACATAGTTCCCTCGTGCAATATGTTCAAAATTATTTTTTATGCTTAGGAAATTTTATTTTTTCCAACACCACTAAACCTGATGTCCATTAACTGTGGCAGAAATCTGGAGTACCTGGTGAAAATCTGTGCAAATGTGTGGAAAGAGCCGCAAAATCCTGCATTTGGGATCTTTTACGGACATTTACGGGGAAAAAAGTAGCCGTGGCACGGTGTTTGCAATCGCCATGGAGATCATCGATACTTAACGCAGTAACTAAAATGTCATTTGCTCAAAACAAATTGTAGAGGCAGGAAGACAACTATTTGGGATTTGGATCCGACATTGTTTTGATTGGTGAGTAATTTGTTTAGTCAGTGTTGTAAGGCACAAGCCAAATTGCTTGCAGCTGTTGATCAAATATCTAAAACCGAACCAAAGCGGAAAATCATTGCACTTCTATCTTGAAGAGCCAAAGTCGACTGGAAAGTGTTTGCAGCCCTTGCAGATTTCTTGCATGTTATCTCAGTCCAAATCAAGCATATGTACATTATAAATACAGTGTCTTGCAAAGTTATTGCAAACATAAGTGTCTCTTTTTTGGGGATTTTATGTTAGGCCGACACAACTAGTACCTAATTGTGTAGTGGAAAACAAGGACACATGATTATATAAAAATCTGAAAAGTGTGGTTAGTATTTGTATTCAGCTTATTTTCCTCTAACCCCCCTAAATAAAGTGCAATGCAAATACAGCCATTTAAAAGTTATGCTTATAATGTGGCAAGAAAATTTAACAGAATGACTAAAACAAATGAAAACATAACGTAAATGTTATTTATTACAGGAATAAAAAAAATATTTGTTTTGATTAGCCACATTTTTTGTCAATTTTTGCCTCAATGCGATTGAGTTTAGGTTCTAAACTTGCAGCTTTCTAAACCTCATTTAGGAAAGATCTGATAAGCCTCTGCTTTAGAAAAACAGGTTTTCTTTCTCTGCTAACACTGCAAGTGTTTTCATGATGCCAGTGTGAGAGATACACCCCTCCCCCCCACATGCACACACACTCCCTAACAATACATCACAGCAGCTACTTTACAGCAGAGTCAGTCCTCTGGAGTCTGTTATCTCACAATAAGCATCCCTTTTAACTTTTAACTCTGCATTCTTCAAATGGTTTTCCACCCAATCTGATAAGCAGGGAAGGAGCAAGCTAGGATTTTCTAGCTTGCTAGGCCATTCATACATTTGGTATATTGAATTAAAAGCATAAGAACCTGGTGTCCTGCTTCGGAAAGAGAAGTGGTGGTGGTGGGGGACTGAAGAAAGCAGATGGTTTTCATTAACTCAAGTGCGTGTGACTTTATGTGTGTGTGAGTCTAGCTCATTTCTCAGCAGTCATATCCCCGATGAAATCAACTTCTGTTTTTTTTTTGTTGTTTTTTTAATGAGACTGGATGCAAGTGGAGTATTTAGAAATAGATTGCCCGACGCTGGTTCAACATTAACTATTACACAAGGATGGATGAGTCAAAGTGGCCGATTTAAGAGTGTATTTAAAAGAGGGGGAAGCTAATAAACAATAGTGATGGCTGATAATTGCATCTGAAGCGTCTCACTCCAGCTCGGCCCCGCGGAGTGCCTGCTTCAGCTTTATTTGCTCCCATTTATTTCCCACAACCATCCGGCCCCAGCAAGCTATTTACACCTTCAGAAAAGAGGTTGTCAAAAAAAAAAAAAGTCTTTTCCACTTGAGTTCATTCTAAATACAGCAGCTTCTCCCTGCAGAGTGAACTCCTGCACAATAAGCAGCCTTCCTGCATGGGGTTCTCTGCAGTCCAATCTTATCATGTGCAAAGCCCCATTTGTGGGTCAGTGACATGAAAACATTTGAGCAGTCCTGCTGCTGATAATCGAGAGACTCCTTCCATGGCTGGCCCTCCTCCTCCAGTGCCCCGCCCACCATTCTCTTCTCCCGTTGGGAATTTTTGGAGGAGCATAATGAAATACAGGAAAAAGACATCCCCACCTTTAAAATAAAAGCATATCAACAAATGGCAATTTAGAGAAATGATTCTAAGGTTTTTCGTCATGAAAACATCACATGCAGGGACTTTAACTTCATAACTGATAATGAATCAATAAAAACAAGTGCAGCTTGGTCAGCAGCATGTTTGGGGTGCAAACTGCTTTAACAATGTTATTGTTTGAAGTGTGCAAGTTAAAATAAAAAAGTCCAAAGATCATGAGTATGTTTTGCTAAAAGAGGGAAAAATAGACGCCTACCTACAAATTACATTTTATTTTGAAAGGTTTTACCGGAAGTTGTTTTCGTAACGATGCTGCCTTAACACTATAGTCGCTCTCCTCTGCTCGGGTGAAGCATCTGCCTTCAGAATCCGCGGGGCGCGCAGTATGGATCCGTTACGCATTACGCACCGCGGTGTCCTTTTTGGCACAGTCGGTTTCCTTACGCGCGTTTCTTAGTGCATTTTAAGACAGCCGAGCTTTGAAAAATAAACTCATAAAGTTCGATCTCCGGTTGCATTGAAAACAGAAGAGTGATTCGCGGATACTTTTTGTTTTGCTTTGCCAAAAGCGCACCAATCCTGTTTCCTGGACTTTGGATGTTATTTATTCTCCTCTAGATTTTTGGTGTCTGCTTTATGTGGAAATTTACTGTTGATGATGGGAGACTCTGTGTTCCTGGACAGGCAGCACTCGTATCTTGTAAGTAGTAAACTGAATACATTGTAATGTCTCAACCCTCCCTGAGCGCATTCATCTCCTTGTCTGACAGCGCGCGTGTGTGAGTAACACTGTGGCTTGAATCCTTTAAAGCGTTGTGTGTGTGTGTGTGTGTGTGTGTGTGCCAATTACTTTGACGACTTTGACTTAAAAACGAATCAAAACGGACTTCCTCTTAAACTGCCAGTGAAACCAACATGCAAAAACTTCCTGTGGTGGAACGTCTTAAGTGACCAAGTATGCATTCAGAGGAGGCGCAAGACCCCACATGTCTCCTGGTTTTTTGTTTTTTTTTTACATTTCAAAAAAGATGAAGCAACTTGCGAGCTCAGTGCAAGGTTGTGCAGAGAAACAGGTGTTGTGTTACATGCTACACCCTCAAAGCGTACAGGGATGAAGGCAAAACACGCAGATATGGGTCAAGGCTTTGAGGACGCATGAGGGTTACTGAGAACTGTGCTTCAAACTGAAACACACAGCAATTCTCAGATGCTGGAGTTGACTATTTAGCATATTTGTGGCAAAGATTAGAAAGGCCAAGGTTGTGAGAAAGAAAGACAGCAGGTGGTTCTCAGAGCAGGTTCATTTTAAATGTGGAGTTGGTTTAATCAGTTGCTGTTTTGCATGTGGGATTTGTGGTTCATTGCCCAGGGCTTAGAGGAGCCAAATTTTAAAGAGGTGAAAGTCAATTGCACACAGAATCAGCGTAATATGTGCATATTGTGTAATCAATATTGAATATCATACCTCAGTTGAGTGTTTTGACACAAATCAGAAAATCACAGGGGCTTGGTAATTGTTTTGGAGCCAACTGATACTTCAAAATAAAAAGGCAACATACCTAAAATGCCCTCTGTTGTACATCACAAAATCACCACTATACACCATAGCGTAGCTAATGAAAAACGAAAAAAAAAAGCTTACTTCAATGTTTTAAAAAGAACCTATGGTATTTCATGATTTCTAGTTTAATATTGGGGCTGCACAGTGGCGCAGTTGGTAGCACTGTGGCCTTGTAGCAAGAAGCCTGGGGTCTTTCTGCATGTTCTCCCTGTGCATGCGTGGGTTCTCTCCGGGTACTCCGGCTTCCTCCCACAGTCCAAAAATATGACTGTCAGGTTAATTGGCCTCTCCAAATTCACCCTAGCTGTCCGTGTGGGTGTGCATGGTTGTTTGTCCTGTCTGTCTCTGTGTTGCCCTGCGACAGACTGGCAACCGAAAAGATTGGCACCAGCAGCCCTCCCGAAACCACTAGGGACAAGTTATTAGATGGATGGATGGTTCAATATCTAAAATACTTAACCTGATAAAACCTGATCTGGGTTGTTCTACAGTACAGTACATGGATATTATATTAAACATGGTGAGATGTCATAAAGCCAAGAATAGCCACTGATTTATATATATATCCACAAACAAGTGTGTTTTATTGTCCTCCCTTTCTTATCCCCATCATCCCACCTCCCTAATTTCCCCAGTCGTGAGGGATCTGAAACGGACTGCTCCAGTGGTCTGTCGGATCTTTATGAGCAATGTTTCTGTGGCTGGAAGTCCCCCATAAAACATCAAGCACTGATTGGGAAACAATTTTTTTTTCTTTGGCTTTACAGGCACAATGTTGTGGTTTGAATTAGGGCTTTGTAGCTGGGCTGAGTGGTGTGGAAGCTCTGCCACACTGCCCACAGTAATAACTTCTAAAATCCAACAAACCTTTTCTCAATGTAATTGTCAGCTATGCTGCATGTCATCATCCTTAGGAGATTATATTTGATGTGTTTGGATGTGCCTTTGTTGGACTAAGATTCTTTCCTCCTCTTTTCAGCCCAATAAAACACTTAAGGAACTTATCAGAAAGCTTCCTGATAAGTTCTCTTAGGAGCGGCATTCTGGATAAAAAAGTAGACTAGTAGCAGAAGATAGAGTGATTTATTGGCCTAAAATTAATTATTCACCTGTGTTATCATCTCCTCTTAGCACAGCAGAAACCAAGAATCAAATATAGATTAGTTAGATTTAGCGTGTCATGTAACTACAAAGGCCCCATAAAGTTACAACTCAGAAAACTCTACCAATTTGTATGCTTATATAAATCATTTAGAAAGCTAAACACCAGTAAATAGGGAACTAAAATGACTCCATTTGGAAAAATGTTCCATTTGATCTAGATTTGGGAATAGCATGGAGGTTCAAGATCCCAGTTTTAGATCATCTAAGCTTCGTGATGTAGAAAATATTGTCCACACCTAAAAGGCCTTCAGTCAATTTAAGATACTCCCATTTCCAACTCTGATTGCCACAGCATTGTAAAAGCTCCTCACCAAAACGTTTCTGTGTCTGCACATGTGTGTGTAGTTGAGCTAGCTAAATTTTATTAGTCAATCTAGATCAGCTGAGCAGTTTGCTCGCCCCTCTAGATCATCATCATCATCGGCAGATAACCTCTAACGAATGTAATCAGGCAAATTGCATTCTACCCCTTTGCGTTCGGTGGAAAATTCAAACCACATGAGCAGTTAATCACATTTATTGTTTTAATAAAAGGTGTATATTGAATTCTATCTGTTCCGTAAAATTTGATTTTCCAATAACACTAAAAACAACAGTGGGCTTCATGTTCCAAATTTGTTATTTCAAACGAGAAGCTGTAGAGGTCGCGTGTACCCGGGGATACTTTGCTGTCTCTCTGTCAGGTTGTGGCAGAGAAATTAATGAACAGGGAAGTTTAAAGGAAGCCAAGCCTGCAGAGCAGCCAGTCCACACTGATGGTATGCCAATAGTCAAATCAAGGCTGCCTTTGTCTTGGAACCTTGCTCTTTGTTTGCGAGTGCTGGCATTTTGGTACAAGTTGCATGCTCTATAGAAAGACTTGTCATTTAGACAAAGGATTTGTGAGAGAGCCTGTTCTTTTGTGTAGAGCAACAGCATCTTCAGTGGCTCAAATAGCTGACCAGCAACTGTTGGAAGAATGGAATTTTTTCCTTCTGCACCCTTGACATTTTGCTATGTCACAATGACTATTTTTTAATAGTCATTGGAATTTTGCGTTCTAGAGGAGTGCGAAGTCTTGTATAAATTTGTGTCACTCGTTCATTTTAGTCAGGTTACAGGGAATCATCTAAACCTGCTGAACAATATAGTAGTTACTGAGGACGGGGATTGAAAACCACTGGTTTAGATCGATTCATATTCATAGAATGGTTTTTATTTGTAAAATATTTTTTAAATTATGATGTTTGGACTCCACATCATAATTACCACTATTTTGGGTTTCATAGTTACATTGGATTGTAACTATGTTACAAAATCTATAGATGTCTGAGACGTAAGAAAATTTGTGGAAGTGGGGTATTCTTTAAGCCCACCCCACCGTTGTTACCGTCTGAGTGTGACTTTTCCAAGAATTTCAATTTGTTCCTTTTCCTGCTCAGTAATGCCAAGAGCAAACATGTTGCAGCACACCATTTTCTGCTTACCTGATGATGTGTGACGACCTTCTAGCAGCAGTTACAAGTATTTGCTTTACTCCTGTGCCACTCCCAGTACAAACAACTTGGGCCCGAAAAAGTTTACAATGCGCTGCCTCATAAACCGACAATTAGATTTAACTGAATAAGTACATCTTGTCTAATTTAAGGTTGTAAAAGACAAAAAAAAAAAAAAAAAAGAAAAACCTGGGTCTTGGGTGAATCAACAGCACATGTGGGTCTCTAGTCATCTGCAGACTAAGTTTATTTACATTGATTACATGTTTTCCGAAGCACACCCTGACCCAGGAGGAGAGCTTACAGGGGTGCTGTTATTTGGAATGTGTAGGCTGAAAGAAAGTTTAGCTTGGAGTACAATCTCCTCTTAGTTCTACTTTTGGGAATAGAACCCCTTTTTATTTTATTTGCAGACACCAATTCTGTCTTGTTGAGAGTTTATGTGCCATTAGTTAAGGGAAAATGCTAACCAACCTGGTAAATTCTGAAAATAAATCTAAAGCTGTTGGTACCTCCTCTAGTGGCAGCAACTACCCTCTGTTGTTTGTGCTTCACTGGACAAGTTTAAAGCATTAGCATCCTGTAAGGTCAGTTCACAGGTTATCCACTTAGCTTGAATCTGACAGGATTCAGTCTTGATATTGCAAAGCGGACAGCCGCTATGGCATGGCTAGAAATGAACACCGCTCTGAGCATTCCACAGCTGTCACTTTTGGCCCGTCATGACAATGCTGCCCGTACCTCGTTTTTCACCGTGTCAGGCTAAAAGCACTTGCTTTATTATCAACAGCACGGGGAGAAGTCCGCCCTTCCTCGAGACTTGTCTTTTTATGGAGACGGACCGAGAAGGCTGAGGGGAGAGCGGCGGAGAGGGAGTTCTGTTGAGATCGGATCCAGCGTGCGCAGAGCCAGATGTGCTTCCAACTGCCGGGGTCTGTCTCCTAACCGTAGCGAAATATGCATTGCCAGGAGGATGATTTGTACCTGACACTCCTGCCATGCTTTCGTTTAACCCAAAGGCGTCTTTTTTCCTTCTCATAGCTGGGAAAAATTGGTTGAGCAAAAATTCCCTTTTGCCCTCACTGTGCAGAAGCTGTTTGACATGGCAACATTTGACATGTCACTGTATAATATCTTAAATCAGAGACTTCAATGGTGCAGAATTGTGAAGTGACTTGGATGAAAGGCATAGCTGATTATTCTGGGCTTTATGAGCACTAAAACACGCTTGGATGGTAACTAATGAGAACAGATTGTGCTGTCCTATGTAGTAATACCCCAAGACAGCTGTTGCTCCATACATGACAAACAGCACAACTATGCCAAACAATAGCTGCTGAATCTGATCAGAATGCAGCTATTTCCCCTGCTCAAGTTGCAAAATAACAGACGAGAACAGATCTTCCACCCGCACAATAAACTTTTATGCTCAAACTGGGTTAAAAATTTCCTCTCTGGAAAAAAGTCAACAAGCCATAAAGGTCAGGCAGGGAGGTCTCTGTGGAATCACTACATCAAGCATCAAGTCATCTGGTGCTGCTTCAGTGCTTCTCCTGAGGTCAGGGAGCATTTGACAAGCTGGGTCTGATTGTTTTTACTTGAACGAGGCAGATGTGTGATTCTCTTGGACAACTTTCTGGGAGTTTCTTAGTTGACTGAATTAGTAGAACCATCTTCTTGTTGAAAAATGTTTTAAAACTTGGCTATAATGCATATTTTAGTTACAAGGATATTGTTAGCATGAGGACCATCACTAGAATGTTGAGCGACTAGCATGTTGACAGCACAAGTAGATTATGGGTTATCACTAGCATGTTGATTAACATTGACTCACCCCAATTAGTAAGTAAAGCTTTGCTTTTATACAGGGCTGCAAATTATTTTAGTACTCCATTATTCAGTTATTCAATTCTAACAATTATTCCAATGATTAATTGGATTAAAAAAAAAGGTACATTCTGAAAAATTTTCATTGAACCACAAAAGCTTTTTTAGTATTAGAAGATAAAACAAATGATTTAATTTCTTTTTGAATGGGGAAAATAAACAGATTATTACCTAAAATAAGTATTGCAACAAATGATGCATCTGCAACTAAATAAATACTGTTTACTTATCTGTTGATTACTTTTTTGGATTAATAATTAATAATCTCCTACTAGGCAAAAAGTGCCATTTTTATTTTCACCAACTGCCGTTTGTATGTTGAGTAAAGGGGATTTAAATGCAACCTTTATGTAGGCTCCTTTTTAAAAAAAAGTAAAGTAAACTAGACTTTTAAGACTTATTTAACAGCAATCGCGAGTAATTGTTTTATGAATTTCTTACTAAAAAAAAGTGCTGGTACTTTGCAAAGAATGGAACAATGCATGATGGTGATACAAATTGGTGAATGACCTTGTTTTTTTGTGTATTCCTTAGGAAATCCAGACTTTGAGTTTGAGTTTAATAACTAAACTACTGCTAGCTGGCCGTAATGATCCGAGCTGTTTCATATACAATATTTATCAAAAGAATCCATTATTTATTATAATGTTACTAATAAAGGTAGAGAGATAGCCTGATGGTGAGTGAAGACTGTCAAAGATTATCTGACATTACTTCTATATCTGTGACTTTCATGTCTGACTATTTGATTGCCCTTGAAAGCCCAATCAAATCATCAGGGTTGTAGAGAAGATGAAATGTCAGACATATTGGAGTCTTTCTGACCAGATAGCATCAATCAGGTTTGCTGACAGACAGGAAGTCGGAAGTCAAATTTCCAGCCGGGTGGCATATCAGAGAGCCTCACCGAGGGAACCATCCAGACACAGAGCAATGCAGATGATGCCAAGAATAACACAGATATTTAGGTCAAGAATCACGCACGTATTTAGAGTAGCAGGAACAGTGCACGTGCATCGTGTGTGTGGGCGTGTGTGTCCCAGGATTTCAGAGGGTCTTTTCCTAGAGTTGGATTAGCTTCTCTCAAGGCAGTGAGTAGAATGTGGGGATCAAGTCTGTTGTGGCAGTACACGTTCAAACTCACAAGCTCGTCTCACCGCGGCTCAGTGACTGTTTTCCAACCACATTATCACTCTTTATTAATACACCCTGGCTGTTCTCAAAGGCTATTTCCCGTCTTCGTTCTCACTGCCAGAATGTGTGAAAATTGATTTCAACAAACCTGGTGATCTAAATATTTACAGAACTGGACAGCACTGTACAAATGTAAATGGAGGCCAAATGACATTTTTGTATCAGTGGTTGGAACCATTAAAGGACACTACCTGATCTTTTTAACCTTAACTTATAACATTAAGAATATGAATTTCTTACAACAGCAGCAATCCGACAGCATGGAGTAGATTCAAGTCATCCATCATGTCTTTATCCTGCTACCTGGCTTTGTGAATGTATTTTTGATACTTTAGCAGCCTAGTCACCAACATAAAATGAACAAAATGACAAAAAGACACAAGCTGTTCCAGTTAAATTAGTAAATTGCTAACAAGGTGATTCCTGTTAAATTAGCAGTTTAATCCTCGTATGTATGGGTTTGACATTTAACTTTCCAACTGCATATTTAGACTTTTTTTTGGTTCATGTATCAAATGCAGAGTGAGTTTGTCCTAATTTTTCATTTTAATTAAATTTTGATTGACCTGCAGCAAAGTTTTTAAGACAAGCATTTCAAATATATTTCTATTTGTGCACCACCCTGTCTTCTTGTTCAAAAAAATATATAAAATATGTCACCATTGTCAAGTACCAGGACTGTACCAGAGAACTGATCCAAACTCCTTTCATAGAGCAGAGATTCTATCCTTATGAAGCACAAAAAAACCCCAAAAAACATTTCATTGATCACTTTACCATGTCAACATTCATCCATCCACACTAAACCAGATATGATGGAGCAGATTAATATATTTTGATTAATAACGCATTCATGTTCTGTAGATACCTTGGGTCTAGACTCCCAATCAAACCAAATCTAAGCCAAGCTTTTGATACCAATCCACTGACTGAGAGCTGAAGGTTTTCTTCAAGCACCACATTAAACAGCCCATTAACACTTATTAGCACCTACTTTAACTGTTCTTTAATAGCCATTGTTTACTAGCTTTCTGTTCACACACACACACACACGCACCCCGACACCCACACATTGTGATCAGTTAAAATTTGTCTGGTTCTGTTACAAAGAACAGCTACATTGAAGCATTGTGTTTGTTCTCTTTCCGTCATGAAATCAATAATAAACCAGCTGCTCTGCCAGTGACCTCTGTTACACGTGCACAAACCCGTATGCATATAAACACATGCACAGTCATAGCTACTGTGCAGAGAGAACAAAGCTCCGCCGGGTCGTATCGGGTGTGGTGTGTGTCTTCAGGAAGTCACACTTGGAGAAAACTTCCTGAACTGAAACAAGGCTGCTGGTCTTAAATTGCTAATTTTATTTCTCTTAACAGACTTTACAGAGGAGTCGCACAGTTAGTAGCACTTTTGTCTTCCTGCATTTTGGTTGGATGAATGCCAGTAGAAGGACATGCTCAACCAGCCACCGTCATTTATGTAAAAACTACCTATTGAGTAGAAAAAGTCATTTCATTTGGGTGACATAAGTGTTCAGTTGCCCAATAACTAGCTTGCATAGCTAGCTCCAAAAAAGAAACACTATTATAACTGGCTGAAGGCTTGAGAGGAAATATTTGGAGTGGTAGCTTCTTATGCAACTAAACAGTTAAGTAGGTTAAGTGTTGTAACTTTATAAATACTGTACATTGATGGGCTACTTCCTTATTATTATGTATTACTTGTTGGTTGGTTATTTGTTGTGAAAAAATAATCTGCCACATTAAACTTTTTCAGTCTTGTCTGTAGTACAAGGTGAAACTTTAAGCTGTCATTACAGCATGGAATTGAAAAGCCTTTTTCTTCTACACATTTACTTTTAAAGATGTTGAGACCCAGCCAAAGCACAATTGCTTAGGGTAACAGTGTGCTTGTTGCATTGTTAGCACATTAGCACATATTAAAATGTTTCTGTCACAATGATTTTTCCTGCTTGCATTTTAAGTGCTGTGAAAAAGCATTTAGCCGCTCACTAAATGTTTTAAGTTGAGAAACAAAAAGTAATTCCCTGCCTCACAATCCCAATCAACCAGATTCTTTGAAACATAATGTGACTTCAGTTTCACGAGTCACACCCAAGCCTGATTAATGCCAGAGCTGTAAAATCAAAAATAAAATGTGTCCGACAATGTTCAGTAAATTCCAAAAACACATTATGACCCTATCTAAGCTCATTGTAGCCAGTCTGGAAGTCCAGATTTGGATTTTAGTATTTAGACAACTTGGTGTAATTAATGTAACCATGAATTCTGCTCTTGAACAGAAAATTCTTTGATAAAAATCTCTGACCAACATCCTTGGGTTTTGCAACAGGACAATAATGCAAAGCACACCTGCAGGTTCAACTCTGAATGGCTCAAAAGCAATACAAAGGATTTGGAGTGGTCCACTTAATTGAAAATCAATATGCTGTTGCATTACCTGAACTAATTATACTACGTTACAAAGAATCCTCCAAGGGGATGTAAAAGACTTTTTTAAAGTTATGTCAAATGCTTTATGGTGAACAAGCAGTTCTTAGGTTTAGGAAACAGATTTGGATAGTTTTTTCATATGAAATGAAATAATGATTAGAAAACTGCATTTTTTTATGTGGTTTATTTGGTGTGGTTATCTTTGTCTTATATTTGATTAGTTGAGTGATCTCAAACATTTGTGACAAAGCAAAAGCAGAAGAAAATAATTTTTTTTTCTCTATGTGGAACTATAAGCACAGCAACTAAATACTAGCTAGTATTAAAGTGACCACCTCTATTTTTTACTCTGTCATTTTCATCACCAGCATCATCACGATTGTGAGGAACAGACCTAACGTTTTATAATCCGTGCTCTTCAGCTACCTCAAAGGATTAACCCAGAACCCACGTGGGACATAAAGAGTCTTATGAAATCTTCCCTCTGATCTTATTGCATTTAAAGGATATGGTGGGGAAAAAAAGCAGAGGCAAGACCACGAAATTGTGTTGCAACTTTTTAAGCTTCTGTTCTTGGTGCGAAAAGTAAATAATTCCCTAAGAGGATCAACACATAATCTCATATCCATGAAAAACTATCACTCGTCTGAATGCGTCCAAGCTATGTGGAAATGGAAGTTTGTTTAAACACAGCTGCTGAAAGGGTGAGGTCATACAGTTCGTCTTGCTGGATTTACCATGTACAAGAGTTCGTTTGAAGCACTTCAGAGATGTTAGCCTTATCATGAATGACAGTTGTAGCCCCATTTCCTCAAGAAATACCAGCAGATTCTAAAACATGCCTACATGCAGACTGTGGACAGTTGAGTTTGTCGTGAAATGTCAAGCTTTTGGCTAAAGCAGTGCTTAGAAGATGGGACCTGTTACAAAAAAACAACATTAATGTAACGTTTGAGCTTAAGAGGCTAATTTCTACAAATTGGACAGTTTGTTCTGTGCTTTTAATGGCAGCTGAAAAACACGACACCAGGTGTGTTGTTGGCACATTTTCTGTTGCCGTCATCGCTCTGGAGGGCTTGAGATCAAGCAGTGAATTTTGTAAATGTACAGTTTTTTTTATGCTTGCCACATAAATATGTCGACAGCTGAAAGTCAGAAACTTCTCAGCCTTGAAGGTGTTTGGATTGTGCGCATTGCTGAGCCTGAAGATGAAACCCGAGGAAGCATGACTGGAGCTGAAAGTATTTCAATTGCCTGGATATTTCCATTCACAGTCAGGTCAAAAGATAAGATAGGATGATTTAGATTCCAAGTTAACATCGGGGGGCTGACACATTGCAGCCTTTTGGGCTAATCTTTGAATCCAATTTTTAAAAACATTCCTGCATTGATGGGTCATACTACTTTGCTGGGAGTGTTTTCTGTTTTGCCCATGCATATAAATGTGTGTGTGTGTGTGCGGGAGATCCAGTTCTCACGGTGCTAGCATGGCATAACATTTGGGCTGCAAAAAGTTGATGGGAACCTTATACCCATGGGTCTACTTACATAACTTTTTTGACTGATTGACGGATTAATTCGACTCAAATGTTGAGGCATGCTCTTTATTCAGTTTGCATTAGATTCTTCAGTCTATGGAGGCACATTTGGGAGATATTGTCTTGCAAATACTCTGGGAACACAAACTGCTTTAAACTCACATGGCTGGTGTTTGGTCTCTTACTGTTGCAACTGTAATATCCTCAGTGCTGATGTGTAAAATATAAAGGAACATTTTCATACAAATATGATTTCAAAATTTAAAAAAAAGGGCTTTGATGATTGCTTCTCCATTTATCCATTGTAGATGACTGTTGACTGCTTGTGTTGGCTAGAAGCCAGGAGTGGTAATTGGTTTAGAAGTGTTTGGCATTGGTTAGGCTTCCACAGAGTTTTGACCTCAATTTCATACCACAGAATCCCAGAGCAGACATCAGGCTCTCAAACACCCTTTTACACACTCACAGCTCAAGGACAAGTCACTGATGGCTCCAATTGTAATGCATCGAAAAAACAAAACAAAATAATAAAAAAAATAGCACAAGCTTCAGGCAAAAATAATTGCAACATACAAGTTTAAATCACTGAAAACAGTCACACCTCCTGTTTATATACTGGGTTTTTGGTTACCTTTTTCAGGCTCTTGAGTTTTTCTAAGGTGCGACAGGAACAAAGTTTGTGAACCAATATGAGTGATGTAAGATTTTCTTGACTTGTTTGAGCATGCACAAAACTTCTATGATGAGATTGCAGTAGCAGCTTATTACAGTCTTGGGTGCAGGGTTCAACAGTGGTGGTGGTCCATGAGGTGGGCCCTATGTCACACTCTGCTACTACTCTGGCAGCAACCCTACTCTAGCCCTGTTAGCTGGAACAGGTTTCCCAGCTTGTTGTGAACATTTTTTGGACTTGCCTTCTGGGCAAGTACTAATACCGCAGCAGCAAACTGAAACTACAATTCAAATTATTTTTTTTTTCTTTTTTACTGGGAATACCTGGTTTGTTTAATTGCTTTTAACCCCATGAGTCATTGAGGTCTGTGTCCCAAGATGGGGTCTAATGTCTCTAACATAGTCCAATCTGTCAGTGACAGCAGATTAAGAGAATGCTTCAACATATCTTTGTATGTTATCAGTGGTCGGCCTGTCATGTGCAGATAACAGCACCACAAAACACACAAAGCCCATTCACTTCCTCAACTTCTCCTTCCACGTTCGGGACCGGGTCGCGATGCTTCAATTTCCTTCGCTGCTTATGTAACATTTATGCAAGGCTTTAATTCTTGAAGCTCGGCCCTCATTATTGCCACAGGCCCTTCGTATTATTCTGTCTGAAGAGATGTTTGAAGCCTGCCTGGGGCTTTAGATGTTCTTGCCAGTGATTCGGGTGGTGATGGTGGGGGGTATCTGGAGCACACACTCCAAGTTGCTCACTCTTGTCACCAAGCCAGCAAGGACTCATTAAATGCAAAGGGAGCTATTGCAACAATGTGCGGTGAAAGTTGAAACCTTCGTTTTAACTGCTTCACAGCTAGTGTTGACATCATGTAAATCCACTCTAATGCCTCAGCCTACGTCATCTAGAAGAAGTTTAGAGTGAATCAAATAAAAAGGTGGTTGCTGGGTCTGTTAAACAACCATTAAAACAGACATTTTAAGTGCACTATGTATGTTTTGAAAGCAATTACTCTCTGATCTTGTTAAATTGAAGCTAAATCAAGATGTTCATAGTGTGTAAATTCTATTAAACAAAGCACATTATGCCCATATAAACAGTAACACTATCAATATGTGTCATGACAAATTGATTCTGTTCAGTTATTTTCAAAAATGATTAGAAAGTTAAGCAATAGGATCTACATAGCATTTTTTTCTTTGTCCCAATATTGTGAGAATGATGCCCTACTAACTGAAGAGAACTGATTTTAAAATGTAAAATTCCTGCATTTTCTACTCCTCTGGATTTAGAAAGTGCTTTTTTTCAGTGTTCTCCACAACAGTCATTTTAGCACAACTTAAAGCTACATATCTTCAATGCTAATATCATTTTCTATGCTGGTTAGAGTATTTCACAATGATAAATCTTCAGGAAATATACATTTCATGAATTAGTAACACTTAATCCACTCTAATACTTTTAATCCAAAACTAATCCACTCAACATTTTTCTTTAGTAAATGCCTTGGGTCTTGGCCAGTGCTATGACTAATGAAGCTTAAATGTCTTTTTATTGACACTGCAGCTTTGAGATGAGATAATAAACAACACAGTTAATAACCAGATTATAAAGGAATTTTGTAATATTTTGGGGAAAACTAGGACTTCCTGTTTTTAGTTTACGTAAATAGAGACAAACTAATGAATCACAAACTGTGTTTCATAAGATCTGTAACAACTATGCAATAATTTACTAAAGGTTCTAACAGTTTGCACATTTAAGTTTTTATCCTCATAAAATATTTATTCTAAGGCAGTTATAATGCCAAAAAACATAAAATGTTTTTTATATTTTTAACAGTCACATCAGCTTAGCTGGGCTCTGGAGCCCTGTAGTTCAAAATATCCTGACGTTGGCCAGGTCTAATCATCAGCACTCAATGCTAATCATGGTGTTGTTAAGCACCATGGAAGCCATGATAACTCTTATTTAGAAAGTCAGACTGTTTTCGTCATCCAAAGCAATGGTATGTCATATTCCTGTGTTAAATAACCTCAACATTCTTGAGTTAATAAAAAAAACAGATACATTATTTCTGCAAGGAGTTTTTTTTAACATGCATAACATGGATCCAAAATAAATGTCCTTGTTTTCCTTTCAGCCATTTAAAAACAGGTGGAAAAGGCCATTAATTGTGAATCTGGGACAGATAAGTGTACAAACACTGCAGCACACACTATCATCACTAGCTGGCAGGGTGAGTTGGTCAGTAATTACAAGCAGATGTGAGTGCTGGGGAGGTTCCAGGTCAGTAAAATCCATGTATTATTGAGTTACTCATGCATGTGTGAAGCCAACTTGTAAAAAACAAACAATACAGAAAGAAAGAAATAAGAAGCAGCATTGGAACATACTTGTACATTCCTCCAGCTCAGTGTTATGATTCCAAATCTCTGCTCAAGGGTCATTTAAAACCAGCTGCAAAACGTAAAGCAGAAGAAAACAAACCACGAGTACAATGTGAAATTTTGGAAAGCTCCTTTTGTGCTTTAGTGTCCCCTGTTAGAAAGTTTCTCCGTAACCTTCCTTGACCTTCAAAAAACACACTTCTTAAAAGTTTAAAGAGGTAATAATAAGTTTATCATAACTTTTACTGTCATCACAACAGTACCACGAAATATCCTAATAAATTTTTAAGTCCAAATCGCCCACCCTTACTTTGTGTTTATTGCTAGCTTATCTGGTTATTGCCATACATATAAAATCTACATTATAAGCGAGATTGTATTAAGACTACAGGAAACTAGACAACTATTATGGCTTAAAAGAAACATTTTATCAACAGACTAAATAAAAATATACAAAAAAAAGCAAAATATGATGCTAGCTGTCATTAAAGCCTTGCACATCTGTTGGCTTATGAAAATAAATAACATGATTGAAAAAAGATAAGATATAATACCACAGGAGATTGAAACTTTTTCCTCGTGAGTTATTTTTCCATTTTAACAGATCTCTAAAATTGCCTAAACAAAATTATTTGCCGTCATACTTATTTTTATTCAAATGTGAATGTACCTCCGGCACACTTTTCATGCCAGAAATGATTTACATCATATTTAAAACATTTACATGGCTGCCATTAATGTTTTAAATCTCTCTGTCGTGTTGTTCAATAATTTGAGCAGTGCGTCATAGCAACATGCGTCCCACTGCCTTTGTGTGACCTCCAAGTGGGTTGCCATAGTAATATTTTTTTCACTTCCCTTTCTGTATGTATATGCTGCTATGGAAACTGACATTTTTTTTGCGCCATTTTTCCCTTTGTCTAAAATAGAACAAAAACCACATGCTGCGCAGCACTGTACTGAATCTCCAGATGGCATTAGTCATCTAACTGCATGGTATGCATCCAGTTTGAGTTATTAATCTTTCCAGCAAAGCGTTTGTCACATGGGAGCACAAAATAGCTGCAGCAACGATGGCTTGGTATTTTCAGAATTGTATACAGGATTCTGAGCAGAGATTTCCATTTTTCAAAAGCTTTCTATAATTAGTCTGGCCAAGTAATAAAATTGATAGACAATAATCAACTCAATAGGCTTTTTTTTTTTTTATGGATCTCTGGCATGTTTAAAGGAAGTAAAAACTAAACATTGCATTTTGAGTCTAGTCCAAGGCCGAGATGAGATTCTGACTGAATGATAAACTTAGTCAATAAATACCAAACCTTTATCACTTACTAAGATTCATTAAGTGCAAGCTTAAGCTCTATTGTAGAAAATAAAGCAAGCAGGTAGACTGAAAAGTTGATGTTGTGCAACAAGACACACCTTGACAATTTCATGTTAGCTTATTAACTAGCCGGCGTTTGCTGGTTGAGAGGATAACAAAGCTTCAAACGCCATTTTGTTCAATTGAAAACAATACTAGCTATCATAGTTTGGTGCTTGTTTTATTAGAAGCAGATTAGAAGTTATGATTGCTTGTATTTGTCAAGCTGCAACAACAGCCAACTCAGGTCACAAAAAACACAGATTGGTGGCATGTTTGTTCTTTGTGGGAGGCGCATGCGGGTTACACAAAGAGATAGCGGTACGACGCCACAAATATTTTGAAATGTCTATCAAATACAATCAGAAGCTTGTAATAATAGCTTGTCAGATTTGTCCTTACACAAACTATCCAAACTGTTTGCTTTCATATCATACACAGATCTCTCAGAATGAATGCCATCAGAGCTATTATTGCACAGTGGCCTGACATTTGTCTTTAAATGGAATTTGTGGCCCAGTAATATATGATCTCATTAACCTTAATGGGTCTCAGTGTAGTATTAGGAAATTGGCTGTGATGTTATCATGCGTGTGTGTTTTGTACTGCTCATTTGTTCTATTGATATAGCCAGAAACTAATTACCATGGGTTCTGTTTAATATGTACATAATAGTAACTGGCTGTCATTACAAGAAGAGTAAAGAAACCAAGCTCTTAATCAGCTTAGTGTTTTTATTTTCTGTCTGTTATGTAACCATGCGGACTATATGTGTTGCAACATTTTGAGCAGCATTTTTATCTGCTGTGAAGAGCCATCATTAAGAACAACCATTAACATCGAAAGTTGATGGTTTGAAAGTTCAAACAAATCCAAGGTGGTTGTTCTTCGTAATGCAAAGTGCCACTTTAAAAGAGAAATAGTATTCAAGATTATAATTCAGTATAAACAAGATTCTAACAGTGATTATAAACATTGAATGCCCAGATTGTGTACCAGTCAATTCAAGTAACATTACAGTATTTGTAATGAGTAAAATCGAGAGCAACATCTTGGTGTTTGTTTTCTGATCCTGACCCAATGTTTTTTTGCATAGTTCTGTTCTTTGGCCTCACTGTTGCGCAGACCAGCAGAATGTTTTTTTAAAGATTTTTTGCTAAAATTTAAAATTTATCATGCCATCAATGATAATAAGCCAGCCAAGTTCTTCTTTAAAAGTCCCAGTAAGTAATTACCATTAGGTGAGCGTCAGAAGACAAATGGGTTAGCTTCATTCCTTTGTTACGAAAGACAGAGACATCATCCTTTCTACCAATCAGAAGGGCCCGATCTATCGCAAAATCTCTTGGTCAGACCTTGTGAGCAGTTCTGAACAAGACCGTGGTATTCAAACTCCCCTGCCCTGACTGACACCCATTGGGAACAGAAGTTGCAGAGATCTCATAAACGAAATCTCATTAACTTTAGATGAGCACTGGAAGAATGATGAACCTGTAACTCAAGAACAACAACTTCAACACTTGTTTTCGATCACAGATGTGATAAATGCCCTGATCCATCAATCTGTAGCTGCAGCCCGTTGTGAATTGTACAAAAAACTCACATGAGTAAGAGTCTAGGCATGTAGAGGACAATCTATGTACTATTGTTCATCAGCTGTGCAGCATGAATGACGTAGCAAACAAAGTTAGCTGTTGGCTAAACCAATATCTCGGTTTGGACGCCACTACAGGTCAATCAGGCTTCCAAGGCCCAGCAGTCACGCTTGCGTTTAATCTCCCACATCACTCACCGCCAGCATTCCCGTAGTTTCACTCAACCTCATCCATCCCCGTCAAACATCCTGCTGGGCGGAACCGACTCGACGGTCGGCGGCCCGCTTATCACAGTTTTCTCCGACCTGTTGTCTTTTCTTTCGCTGGAGACTCGTGGTCATGCAAAGGCATGTGCATCTTTGTGCACCGTTGAGCCGTGAGTGAGGTCACTCAGGAGGCAAAAGGCTTTCCTCAGCCAGCGATAAGGAATGGCCTACACAGGCATGCGCTCACAACAACACAGAACAGCTGTGCTGGATGAAATGCAGCAAGGCGGCAGCGTGGTTTGTTGACTCGTGACCGTTCTTTTATTTGCGGGTCAGATTTTCAGGATTGCTGCTTGGAGATCTACAGTTACTGCTTTTGGAGAAAAAAAAAGTATATCCTCTATGTGAACTGTGTGCTGTCTGCTTGCAAAATTACAAAATTATGTAAACAGACACATTTAGAGGACATTGTTAAGCCATCTGTCTGAAAGAGGCATTAAAGGGACTTTTACAAAGTCTTCTCTTTCCCTTCTACTTAGACGCAAGAATGCATGACCGGAGATTGAGAATCTCCACTGTCCATCTTTAGGTTTCAAGCAACTCATTATTACTCTCCTCTCTTTTTATTCCCCTGATTGAAGTAGTCATTGCTGATGTCAGACCATAAAATCATGAATCAAGTATTTACTTTGATGAAAAATGTTTTTATTCCCCCCTTATATGTATTTTTTTGTAAATACAAGTAAGGAATGAATGCTTATTTTGAGGATTGATGTAATTTCTTTCCATTTGTCCACTGTTTCCATTGTGTTTTAACACTGGATTTATTCAGATAAGTTCCAAAAACTAAAACTAACTTTGTGAAGTCCAAACATCAGGATAGTTTTGTGTGTTTTTGTGTTTAAACTCATTTTTTCCCCTCATCAATGCTTAATCGTGATTCTGTTTTCCCTCTTTACCAGAAACAGATCATAATTTTGTGCAATTATGGAAAACAACAGCAACAAAAGGACCACATATCTTTAGTTAACATCTGTGTTGAAAGATTTATAGGGGTGAAAAATGACGACAAAGAATGCACAATTCTGTTTTATTTAGCACCTGGACTTTTGAGTGCTTAGTTTTCTTTTGTTCGTGAGTAAATTGCATACTGGCAGAGTTGGAAAGAAAAACTCAACTACCCAGGAGAGTGGGTCTTTAAGTCCTTCTTTGTCAGAAGGTGCATTAGTCCCTTCTTTTGTGTCTCAGTCTTTTGTTAATGTTGTCTAAACATTCCCCCGGTTGTTTCCATCTCAGGGAGATTTCACCTGGAGCAGTCTGTCGGGGCGGAGTGTACGTCTGACTCCGGTCGCCGTCCAGAGCCTGTCAGAGCTGGAAAGAGCCAGGCTGCAGGAAGTAGCCTACACCCGCTTACTCCAGGACTATGACCTGGGATGTCAAATAACCATCCCAAAGGGTAGGAGCAAAGCATGCATTTTTTTTCTGATATGATTTATAAAATTTGAGTCTTGATAATTTGGCATTTATTACAAAATAACAACATTAAACAATTGTTGCAAATCTAGCACATGAGAATACAGAAGGAGTCGGTGGTTTTCTACTGGACTCGCCCATCCTAAATGTCCCATTATGAGTCAAAAACTGTACAAGGGAAAAATTTAATAATTTCCACTCAATTTTAAGCAAAAGAGTGTGCCATCCATCTGTAGCGAAGATTAGGTCTTGGGGGGCAACAGTTCCAAGATGGAAATCGTTTCCCAAGTAACCCTCTGCTACTCGTGGAATACGGAATTAGCGATTCCCAGATTTTACATTTTTTCCAAACTCGTTTTGATGCCGACAGACGTTTTGACGAAGACAGCTTCCCACTCTTTCGCTTTTTAACCACATAATTGTTGTTTGTATTACAACAGTATTAGGACTAGGCTAAGAAAAGACAGAAAAATATTTACTTTGCGAGAAAAAAATGTATGAGAATAAAATCAATTTGTGAAAGTTGAAAAAACCCCACAAGGATAAAGTTGTAATATGAAGACAGACATGTAACAGACATACTTGTCTGTAATATGAGGAGTTGTGCAAGAATATAGTCAAACAACAAAAGTCATAATATTATGAGAAGTCTTAATGAGGAAAAAGTTGTAATCATGAGAAAAAGTAATGTTACAGGATCAAAGTCAAAATTATAAAATCATATGTCGTAATAATAGAGAAAACATAGTAGTAGGAATAAAGTTGTAATAATACAATAAAAAGTTCTAATACTATGAAAATAAACTTAGAATAAAGTCGGAATAATAATAAAGTCGGAATCTCATGAGATTATAGTCATAATACCAGAAGAAAAGTTGCAATCCTACCCAGTGGTTTTGATATGCTGACTTGGCTTTTTACTTTCTCACAACGTTTTCATGAGCCTTTGATCTGGTTTCAAGTGGTGCAAACAATTTATATTCTCCTTTAACTTATTTTTTATCAATGGATATTTTTTCCATGTTTCCAAATCTCTGGATTTCCTCAGTGTCGCATTTTTCCGTACTTTCCTTCAGAGATTACGTCTTGTTTTTGCAACAGTCCACGTCATGCACACTAAGGGCTGCATTTGTTCCACTGCACTGTATAGCGCTGGAGTTAGTTTCATAGCAGCAGTGTTGAGCAGCTAATGGATTATCCAGGGCTCTGCATTCCAGCTGAAGGTTAAACCTCTCCCCACCATGATTTAATACATACTTGTCTGTGTTGCTTATGAATTTCAGAGCTCCTGACTGCTGCCATGTGCAGGCGAGGGAAATATCTCAAATGGACAAGTGTGCACATCTGTGAGGGCTATTTCAGCTAATGCTTGTTTTCCAGTCCCAGATTTTTTTAGATAATATTTGTGCGAGCGCCACAGGGCTGAATTTCTGGCGTTTCTTCAAGACGAAAAAGCAGATTAAAGATAGACAAAATTAAGAGAGACAAGAACGGACGAGAAGACGATGCGATGAGACAGAAAGTCAGCGGAGGTTCATCAGAAGGCGCTGCAACACAGGTCTGGAGCAGAAAGAGAGTGCGGAGGTTTGGGGGATTTCCGTACGGCTTTGGGAGCCATCTGTCAAAAATCCAAACCATTTCCTATCTCCCTTCTCTCATTCTCCCTCGGCCTCCATCACAACATCTGCTGCAGTTTCTCCTCACAGTTTGCACCCCGTCCTCCCTGGTGTTGTGTCACGGAGACCCAGAATTTCTTTGCTGTTCTATAGATCACAAATAAACAAGATTTCGGGATCTTGGGTAGCATTCAGAGCTCCAACATATCCAGATTAGTGAGAAATAGATAAAACTAAACTAAACTAAACTGGTGAAACTAAACATTTTCAGATTTTTACATCTATGCTGTGAATCTCTACAGCTCCTCCAGAGTTACTGTGGGCCATTTATTTGACTGCTTTTATGACAAATGGACTAACTTTTGTCAGTGTATTCTGACAAAATATGAAGAAGCTCAAAGGGAATAAATCTTTTTCCAAAGCACTTTAAATGAGATTCATTCTTATTCAGAACTCGTGAGGTTCAAACAGAAGTCTTCAAGCCAGAAATCCTAATTTAACCAAAAGGGATTTCATGCATTAAGCAGTCGGTTTTGGACAGCACCAATACAAACAATGGAGTTAAAAGCTTTCCAACAAATGACATCATGCTCCAAGATGCCCTGAAAGACTTGAAACCTGCTTGTGTCTCGATTTCCAGAGTTTCCTGACTGTTAATCAGCAGATCCAAGAGTCATTTATCATGCTGGGAGCTGACAGAGTGGCTTCCTTCCATCCAAACACAAATATCCTCATGTGATTGCGAGCCGTAACTGAGCCGTTTGCTGCTGAACTTCTCGTGTGTTACTCTTATTTTTTTTTTCTTCTTTTGGGCCGAGCTACTTTTTTGTTGCCGTTTGTTTATTTTTTGCCATTTTTATGAGTCGATAAGAGATCCAGGCAGATCAAAAGAGGAAGACAGTCCAAGATGACCATGTATGGCAATGAATAACCAAAGTTAATAAAAGATACAGCGGAGTGTTTGCATAAGCAATCTCACTAATTGTGTCTCACTAATTTTTATTTTTTTTTTTTGTGGTGGCAGCTACTATTTCTAACCTGACTGTTCATTGAAATGGTTTTTCCTCTGTGGTTAATTTATGTCTGCATTCCTGGCATAATTTTATTAAACATAAAAGTCAGATAAGAAAGCGAAGATATGGGAACTATTTGTTTCACATGATTTATTTACTTGTTTATTGTTTTTTTTCCCCCGCCTGGGACAGATGGACAGAAGAGGAAAAAGTCATTAAGAAGGAAGCTGGACTCTCTAGCCAAAGAAAAGGGCAAAGATAAAGGTAAGTAAAGTGTTTTAAAAACATTAAAAATCGACAGGAGTTCAATTCTCTGAGAAAAAAAAGGGTCTGAAAGGGAGTTAGACTCCCAAAATCATTTGGTAAAATGTGTTAGGTTGTGACAAAACCAAAGTAAAATGTTTTAGCCATAAACTGAGGTATGTTTGGTACAAAGATAACACTTCACATTCTAAAGAGGAGCTTCAGTTTTTGGTAACAACCAGTAACAGCAAAAAAAGACAACTTTACCAGAAGGAGGAAAAGCCCTGCCAGAACATAAAAGTAAATCTGGTTTTACAATCTGTGGGTTGATCTGAAGAGGGCTAAAATGCACCACACCAATAGTCTCCTAATGCAAATAGAGGTAGTTCAGGAATATAAAACGGGGTTTCTAGAAAGTTTTAAGATTGTCCAAACTTATGTGACCACTTTAGTTTATTTTTTTGGTTGAGTTGTGCAAATTTTAAATCTTATTAAAGATTGAAAAACATATAAAAGTGTTTAATTTTTAGCCCATCACAAAAGTCAACCAGTGGAACAGGGGTGTACAGATTTTATATTTGTACTGTAATTGGAGAAACAACATTATTTCCTTCAGTCCAGGTTTAGACCTAAATGACGCTGAGGCTTCTCCACTCCAGCTGCGCAAATACTTAGTTGGGTTACATGTGAGCTCATGTTGAGGAGAATAACAAAGTCAGGTGATTCATTTGTCCCTCCAAGATGTATGTCAGTTTGAAAGAGTCATAAATCTGGTGTAGTCATCTTTTTCTACCATTGCATACATGGCTCAGATGCATCTATGTGTTAAACTACTTCTTCTCTTCATGGTCCTTGATATCAACCTTGGTTTTCACTTAGAGGCTTTTACGCAAGACAGCCAAATGGACAAATGGAAGATATTAATTTGGTTGCAGAAATCTGGTTGGCAGAAGTATTTTTGAAAAGACTTGGGAGATCAACATGAACAAATATGGCCCATTTATCCTACGCAGAGCGTTACAAAAGTCTGATCCAGACTCATCTTGGTAAACAAAATAATCCTTCCTTCATATGTTTTTTAGCACTTTTGTTGAACTGCAAGTTAATCCCCACCTACCTTCACATGTTAGCATACACGATTCAAACCATACCCAACTTTTCCCCAGGGCTATTTTGATACCACTGACAGCATGAGAAATGTGGTTTGGCTGTGGATTCATCTGTGAAATCCAATAATCGGGAGTCACATCGACTCTAAATGCATTTCTGTGTTTATGTGCAATTATGTAAAGCCTTTTAACACAGTGAGACTCCAGAGCAAACACATTGTGTCACAATGGAAGCCATCATGTTGTCTAAAAACCGCAGGCCTGCATTTGTGGCTGTGGAATGGATTTTTTTTCTTCTCTCTCTTAGTCGCTCGTAGACCTGCGCTTTTAGATTTTGCATTACAGGACTCTCCAGACAGAATTTAGTCTTTATGAACATATTCAAAAAGGTTTGAAGCATACAATGAGAACGATCCTCTTCAACTGTAGATGATGGGCAGGCGGAGTACGGGATGGCTTGGCAGGAAGCCATCCATGTTATTTTGGTCAAGAAAGCTAAAATAAGGCGGCATCGTCACGTTTCCTCTGATGTATTATTTTGGAAAACAGATGTTGCGCTTTAATCACCGCGCAAGATTTTTACTGACACGGTAAACATGCTTTTTGATGCTTTTTATTGCGTCTGCGTAAAAGGCCAAGCCGAAACAGATGGGACGCAGAGCCTCTGCTTACCATCTTCAGGACTATTTTTGGTAGTTTCATGCCTCATACGTTTTATTGTCTCGATTTAAAAGAACCTGCTTCTTCCCCCTCTCCACAGAGTGTGTACCCCAGGCCTTCAGCATACCCCTGTCCCAGGTTATTGCTAATGACAGAGCGCACAGGCAGCGCCAGGATGCTTACCGCCTGGACCCTCCGCAAAGGGAGGAGCACAAAGACTCCTCCGACCTTGTGTCATCCATTTTGCAGGTCTTTAATCATCTACTTTTACTGTTTGGAAATTCACAGAATTTTTTACACAAATGCTGTGAAAAAAAAGAAAGAAAAGTGATTGCTCCCTCACAGATGTTTTAAATTTTGCTTTTAATACCAGACAAATATAACTTGAAAAATACAAAATGGATTTTTCAAACGATTATGTCATTTATGAAGGAACTAAAGCTGGCCTTTCAAAAAAAAAAAAAAATTTGACAAAACATAATTTACATCTTTATGGAAAACTTTTGGTCCACTTGTTTAAGAATTGTTTTAATTTCAATATATACGAGTCATTTGAAGAAGGACTAACTGGACTTTGATTAAGTCACTCCAAAACTTTTATTTAGATTGTTTTTAGCTATTGGGAGCTTGACTTGTTGGTGTATCTTCATCATTTGTTGGACCACATAACCAAAGCAAAATTAGCTCGAGTTTAAAGATGCAATCTGGACTTTTGAGGATTTTCTGTAGAATTCAAACGCTGCAAAAACACAAAATCCACTGAACATTTTCCACAGGTTCTGATGAACTTCAAGATGTTTCTTTAGAAAATGTGTAACAGGCTTGTGATCCTGCAATATTTGGCATGAAAATGAAAATGTTTTAAAAATTGCATTTTGTCATAATTTTATATAGATATAATTAGATATAATTTTCAAATTATATCTGTCGAATCTGAAGCATTTAACTGGGACAAAATAAGACAAAAACAAGCAATTGTGGGTTTCAATTGTGGAGAAAAACACAAATTAAGACCCTGGATGGATGTTTTGTTTAGTTCGCCACCAAGCGACCCTCCAACAAAGAGTTATCCAGCAGTAACTCCTCACTCAGTTCCACGTCAGAGACGGCCAATGAGTCAACATCACCCAACACCCCCGAGTCTGCACCACGAGTCCGCCGGAGGGTAAGAAAGCGCTTTAAAAGTCCTCCTTCCTCTCCTCGAATCCCAAACATGGACCTGCTTGTTTTTGTTTGTTTAATTCACTGGAGTTAGATTGAATCAAATGCATGATTACCCACCAGGGAGGCATGTCTGTGGATTCCATCACAGACCTGGACGACAACCAGTCCCGCCTCCTCGAGGCGTTGCAGCTCTCCCTGCCGGCCGAGACGCAGAGCAAGAAGGAAAAGCACAGAGACAAACGTCTGAGCCTGAACCCCATCTACCGGCAGGTGCCCCGGGTGGTCGACAGCTGCTGTCAGCACATCGAGAAATACGGTAGGCATATGCCCAACTTGAGCAGTTGGTGAAAACATTTCGCACTTCATGTTTTCAAACTCATTTTTGTTGGGGTTTTTTTTCGTTTCTTTTCAGGTTTGCAGACTGTGGGAATCTTCAGAGTGGGAAGCTCTAAGAAGAGAGTAAGACAAGTGAGTTCTCCAAAATGTTTCTCATTTGACAGGATTTTTCTTCAGTTGGTACAAAGTTATCCACTTCAATCCAGAAATTTTTCGTTTTTCAGAAATATTGGCACTGGCTTAGCAAATTCTTTATTTATGACTTAACAAAATCATGCTGGGGTGCAGGTCATCGTCTAGACCGAATCCTGTCTGATGGTGGTTCATTCTTGAGTTTTGTGGTCCAAAATTTCAGACTTATTTTTTGTTATCTCTACATTGTGACACAGCTCTATATAACATGGGAAAATTCACACACACAAAAAAATACCTGGACTATTTAAAAAAGTAGCATTTATTAATGGCATTGCTCTAAGGTAGAACTGGGAAGAAAACCATTCTGTTGGATGAAAGGAAACCTCTCACATGGTTTCAATCAAAGTCCTTCATGGTTGGCACGGCCACTTTTGCTGCTCTGGAGAAATTATTTTCCACCGATTCCAATCAATCTAAGGGAGGTTTCATCTTTAACTGTTCATCCTTGTGCTTCGTAATGAATTTCAGTCTGTCTTTGATGTTTTCCTCGTACAAAAGTTCTTATCACTATGCTATTGCTTTAAAACCCTTTGGACAGATGCACACTCACCAACCTGCTGTCAAACATGAACAAGCTCTGCGATGGTGGCAACATGTTTTTGTAGCACCACCCAATCTGATTGATGCATTTCTGGCTCTTCATGGATGCTAACACAAACACACATCCGTCAACACACAAATCTGAAAGGCGTGATGTAAAAAAAAGTATCGAAAACTAGATATTTGTTCTTTTCACTTCACAATTCAACATTACTTTCTGTTGGAGCCCTAAAAATACACTGAGTTTTGTGGTTTTAGTGTAAAAAACCCCCCCAAAAAACTGAAGTTGAAGGTATACAAGTTCTGTTGTAAACATAAGTTATTTTATATATATTTGCCTGACTATTGTTTCCCTCAAAAACAACAGCCAGGTCTTATTTGGGAAGAGGTTTAAGGATTATCTTTGATCTTCAAATTAATCAGTTTTTGTCCCGGATGGTTTACAACTCGCTCAGTCAACCAGAACAGGTCAAATCTTTCATAAATTTGCATTTCTTACATTTTTTTTGTAGCATGAGCTGATATATAATCAGCTTGTAAACCGTCAGCTGCATTGGTGTTATCTGCTGTAATGGTTCAGAGGTAATGGATGGACGGCTGCTTAGGGAGGGGATGGCGTTTAGGTGGGAGAACATTTAGTCAGAGTGGTATGTTGTGTTTAGAAGCGATGACGTTCTTTTGAAGATCAACAACCTTTTTGTTGCGCATAAATCATATTATTTATGTAAAGCCAATACCTGAGAGTGTGTAACTTATTTTTGAGTTTGTTTCAGATAGTTCTGGATGATTCGTGGTTATTAGAGCAAATTTCTCAAATCAAAATATGTTGGAAGTGATGTGTTTTATATCGTCTCCTAAAAAAAGAAAAGCAAAACTGGAATGAGCCGTCTGGATGTCCTCCAAAAGGCTAGATGGTCAAGATTACAACTCATACTGGCAGAAGTGGTCTGGATACAGTCGTTTAGAGGGTCAAAAGGTTGGGAATGTGTACGGGTGTGTCGCTTCAAAGAATATAATGTCCATTGTTTAGTGGAGAGGATGTTTCTGAAAGTCGCTCTTCCTCTCCTTGGCTCTCAGCTGCGGGAGGAGTTCGATCGGGGTATCGACGTGCAGCTGGACGAGGAACACAGCGTTCACGATGTGGCGGCTCTGCTGAAGGAGTTCCTCAGGGACATGCCTGACCCGCTTCTAACCCGGGAGCTCTACACAGCCTTCATCAACACCACATGTGAGCCTCACCAACCTGCTACTTTCTGGTTACCATACCATACTTAAAAACTGCAAAAACAAATCAAACCTATAAGAAAGTGAACATTTTCCCCAGACGGGTATTTTTTCCTCTATCTTATTCCCTCCTGATCTGTGCTGCACAGTGTTGGATCTGGATGAGCAGCAGAGCGTCATGCAGTTGCTGATCTACCTTCTCCCAGCATGCAACAGCGACACTCTTCACCGCCTGCTTGAGTTTCTGTCCACCGTAGCGGACCATGCCAATGACCAGCACACCAAGGACGGTCAGGAGGTGAGGACCGAACAGAAGTATCAGGTTGAGTAGAGAACGCGCTTAAATATCTTCTGGGCGGTTTGTGTAAGGTTTATTTCCACCTCATTTGGTGGAAATAACCAAAAACAAGTAACAGGAAGCGGCTTGTTTAACCAGGCTCTATCTGCAGCCCTGGAGGAGAAAATGCTCTGGACAAACACTGATGGAAGATTACCAAGTGGTCTTGGAGTGGCTATGACATCAGATATTATGTGAATGGCTGCACTTACACCCAGATCTGCAAACTAAACTGACATTTAGCTACCATTGGCTGCAACAGAAACAGCCTAAAGACGGGGAATCATATAGGCACATATGAGGTTTTCATTTCAGAAATAGACTGATTAGAGAAAATAAAAACACGTTGAAACTGTTTTATCCTATTCCAATTGTTTTTCAGCAACATCTTTTTGTGATTGTCATCACTTTTCCACACCAATACCTTTTTATACGTGTTTCAAAGATTTGTTTTTCTTACTTTTTCCCTTAAGGAGTACATTTTCTTCAAGGGAGTGTTCGTGGTTTTTGCTCAAGTTCTTATGCACATGAAAATGTATTTTGTGTGTGTGTGTGTTAATGTGTTTAGATGACAATAAACTCAAACACTGAAAGTGGGTTTAAGGCTCCCACGTCCTGACCCTGTCACAGGAAGTCCGGATGTTCCACATCAGATTGTGAAGATCTCTTCATTACATTTTTTGGCTGCTGGTGCTTCTCATCCCTCCACAGAGACTGGGTGTGGAAAGGGAGTGAACTGGACAAGAGAAAGTTAACTGGATTCAGATTTTTGAGCTGGGATTGTACATTTTGTTACCAAATATGAGCTACTATGCCTCAACACAAAAGAAAACACTGTGTTAAATGTGCCCAAGCACTCAAAATTAGAGTAGAATGTAAGGCATTAGGAACAACATGGAAAACGAGACCAAATGATCAAAATGGGAAAGTGCTAGGAAGTTATGAAAAACTACAAAAATACTCTTAGTACTTTAGTATATAAATGTATAACGAGTATAATGTTAATTTTGTTGCCTAAATCGATTCTATTTCAGATTCCAGGGAACAAAATGACGTCTCTAAATCTCGCCACCATCTTCGGGCCCAACCTGCTCCACAAACAGAAGAGCTCAGATAAGGAGTTCAGCGTCCAGAGCTCTGCCCGGGCCGAGGAGAGCACTGCCGTCATCGCCGTGCTGCAGAGGATGATCGCAGGGTGCCAAACCCTCTTCATGGTTTGTAGCTTTGCTTGGTGCACATATGCACTCAATTTCACATTTGCTTGCTTGTTTTGACTTTAAGAGTCCTCAATAACTTGAGAAGAACTAAACTTTTTAGACTGAGCTCTCATTTTTTATTTTACTTTTGCAACTTTTTTCCCACAAATATGGATTTAAGGTCTTAGTGAGTGTTCAAGCATTGATTGAAGAATTCAATGTGATTGATTGTGGTCTTATAGGTGCCCCCCGATCTGCAAAATGAAGTCTTGATGAGCCTTTTGGAGACAGATCCAGATGTGGTTGATTATCTTCTCAGGAGGAAAGCCTCACAGTGAGTCACATTCATTCACCGTCTCCATGTCTCATTTTTCTTCAACCGTCTGTATGTTCCCTAATTTTTGGTTTTACCACAGGAGTCCCGACCTCCTTCAGTCTGAGGAGCCCTTTGCTCTGAGCGAGCGACGTTCGTCCAGCGACTCCAACAAGGTGTCCAGTGGTGAAGTTTCTCCTTACGACAACAATTCGCCGGTGCCGAGCGAGCGAAGAGGAGATCCAGGGAGTCCAGCCGCTGACCAGCAGTTCCCTGCAGTGGAGCAGGTGGCCGACTGGAGTCGAGAGCCTTCTAAAGGTCAGCTCTGTAGAACTTATCAACTCACTAAGTCTTTTCTTTCTCCTATGGTACTAAGTAACATTTTTTAACCTTTTTCAGAGGAGCATGCTAACATTTGGGGCACATGGCACACCACTCTCAAGCCAGTTCTCAAGAATCAATTGCATACCGGTAACCATTTTGAAATCAGTTACTGCCCTGAGCACCATGAGGATTATAACTTCAAACTAATACCACAAAATGAAATATATTCAATGGATTCTCCTGAGGTCATCAACCTACTGATATAACAGCAAAATAGAAAAGTTCTATAGTTTTCTCAAAGCTAATATCTGAGATAAACACTTGAATCTGTGTGTTAGTTTACATTTTTAATTGAATTATTGAAATTACTTCATTTTTTTAAATACGCAACTGTAGAATGTTAGTCTTATGATTTTGGAAGTTCGTTATGAAAATTAATCATAACCATTATTTTATATATATATATATATATATATATATATATATATAATTATATATAATTAATAAAAAATATTTTTTCTATTACTAATTTTAAGTGTTCAGGTATTTCTGTGTTCTTATTTATTAAAAATAATGAGTTTTTCTCATGATGTGATGCTGTTCCTAGGTTCCCATGGCAACATGTCAGAGGAAAGCTCCCGCAGCTCTCAGGAAGGTCTTGACGGACTCCATGGTGACGTCAAACTGCACAACGACGCAAAACGGACTCACAGGACACCGGAGTGCAGATCCCACCCCCCTGTTACCCGACTGTGCACGGCCCCCCACTCGGAGGCGGGGCGGCCGCGCCTCCACCTGAACATTAAACCCCCTGTGACAGCCCACCTGAACAGCATGCCAGGCCCCCTTCAGTCACCAAGCGACGGACGCTCCCCTCCCCCATACAACGCCCATCACCGTGTGGCAGGCTCTCAGAGCTTGCCGCAGCTTGCTGCACCCCCTCGGCCCCCACCGCAGCCCGGCAGACCGACAACGCCGCAGACCAACTTGGGCCAGATGGTTCCGCAGAGTTCTGAGTGGCAGGAATGGCAGCGGGAACGGTGGCAGATCTGGCAGCTGCTCTCGTCAGACAACGCCGACACACTGCCGGAGACGCTGGTGTGATCTTAAGACTGTAGTCTCCAAAACCTTTCATTGACCCCCCCTTCCATCTTTTCCTTCTCTTAAGAAACCCTCTTTGAGCTCTTGCATCTCACCGCCTTGAAGATGTTTACATGCGCAGCTCCTGCCTTATACAGACTTTTTTAAATCTACGAGCCACAAGTATTTCTTCTTTGTATGGATTTTGTGACCTCTCTTTTTTTTGTGAGATAGGAGTCCACCAAAAATACCTCAAAGTATATATACCCCTGTAGAGAAAATACCCAAGTATTCCACTATGAGTCAGCTTATCCTCCATGATGGAAAACTATTTTCCATTTTGTAAACACATTTTATTGCTTTTATTTTGTACACACACTCTAAGATGTACGCATCATTATTTGCTGCTAACTTGTTTTGTGAATAAGAATTCTGTTGATGTAATTCAGCCACGTTTCTGCAAAGATCAAACTTTTAATTATGCTTTAATGTTAAATGTTATTGGACTGTACAATATGTAAGATAATGTAACATATGTATGTTTTCCTCAGAGTATCTCCGTAAAATTAAGACACCTGCTTTGCTGGTTTGTCTAGATGCTTTTTGTCTCTCTTTTGTTACCATATTTCCTTTTGAATGTGGAAAGTTTCTCTTTTGGCTTAAATGCTGTAAGTTGTGCGCTCTTGCCGCCTGCTGGACTGCGGACACAATGTGACAAAGCTCCACTAGGGGAGCTTTGTCGAATGTTCAAGATGGGTATTTGGACAGGTTTTGTAAATATTTCCTTTATTTCACAAGCATAAAAAAACATCTGATTTTAAAAGCAAAGTGTCAGGTCATTAAAAGAAAATTAATCAAATTCTGATGCAAAAACACAAAGTTTAGCCTTAGACACCATGCATAGATACTGATATTTACAAGTATTTCAAAATATGACAAATTTGGAAAAAAAAGAAGATATTTTTTCATGGTATTATTGATTTTTGTAAAAGAAGAAAAAACATATATATACTTAATGTAAAATATTAAATAAAAAAAAATGTACAGCCTCTTCTATAATTATTGGCACCCCTGGTAAAGTTGTGTTCTCCAAAGAATTTAAGTGAGGACTAGGATTGTGACGGGAAGAGATTTCTTTTTTTTTTTTTAAGTTTGTCTCTGTATTGATTCTGCAGTGTAACTCCCAATCATTTACATTTGTCAAACAGGTTTTTTCCCCCTATAATACCTACCAAACAGCAACATGTTGATAGGATCTAATGCTATGGAGAGAAGGAGAATTCAAACTGGCACATGTTGATGCAGTTTTCTTTAAAACTAGTTTTGGAGATTTATGGACTGTATTGAGGTAAATGTGTGCCTTTGTCATAGCACTTGTAAAATGTTTTCAGTTATCCCTTTGACTGTAGATATGGGCAAACCTTAACAGCTAAAGGTAATGCACTGCAATAAAAAAAATAATTTATTTCTGAGATCTTTTACAGATCTTTACCAGGAGTGTTGATAGTCATGTAGGGTGCTGGAAATATTCTTTCAAATGTTTTTTTCAGAGCTATTAATTGATTCTTTTGCATAGCACACATTTAACTGAATAATGCCAAACAGACCCAACTGATTAACGACATTGATCCAGTCTGGCCTACTCTTCTCAGATTTGACTCTGAAGTGAAATATTTGCAGGCAAATATTTCACTTTTTTATTCTCTACACAAATCATATTTGCTCATATAAAGCCCTTTTTGATTTCTATTGGTCAGCAAAATATAGCCCTATAACAGAAGAAATGGTTTTCATAATGCAGGTGGTGCCATCTAGTGTTGGAAAAACGCACTCCAGCTTGTTCCTGCCTCCCACGTTGCAAAATTTCCATGGAAACCCACCCGCCTATCAGTACGGAGATTCGAAGCATGTGACTTAAAGCACCTTTTGGAATAAATGCTAGGAATTGAGTGTGCCATAGGTTTGGTATCTCCATGTATAGCTCATTTTATTTTATACTTCTGTGGGTTTCTTTGTTGTTATAATATGAAATAAAATGTATCCATCTGAACTGAAAAAAGAAAGAAAAAAAGAAAGCAATGGTCTTCATTTAATGTCATGTCTTGTTGACTTAACTATTAAACCACCAGAGCCTGTTTGTTTTGGTGGCTTTTACGGGGTCAAAGGTTGTGTTTGGTTACTGCTTTTGTACTGCGTGTCCTCATCAGCATATGCTACCATTGAATTAAATATGATAAAGTTTACACCTGGATGTCCTTTAATATTTTCATACTACATTTCATGAACATTCATTTCTATCCAGTCTCTCTCTATATATATAGCAGCAAATCCCAATAGACAACCTGTAGATTAAAGTCCAAGATGCACTCTCTGCAGAGTTTACTGCCTCCGTCTGTGTGCCTTGTTGCATTATTTCGGCAGCTTTTGCTGCGGGAGATCAAAGCGACCTCTAGGCTGTGCTTTGTTAGGTGCTTCGGGATACAAAGAGGCTGTGAAAGCTTTTTTAAGCAAGCCAGCAGAGAAGCAACAAAAGTAGCATCAGCCAGGAAGTCAGAGAGAGTGATGACGTCCTTGTGCGCCTCGTCTGTGACAGCTCGTTTGAAAATGTAGAGAAGAAGAAAAGCGACTAAGTCTCTTCACGGCTAAATGTCAGGCATCGAGGCCCGAGTCGGGAGTTTTTGCATCTGCTTCCAGTGGTTTAGAGATACAGAGCTTTCACCTAGCATGACACCTGAGAGAACATATCTGTGGTCAAACTGTAAAGAACAAAAAGGGGAAAAAAAAAAGTTTGGTGATCAGCAAATGGAGAAAGTAGGCTACTTGCTTAGGGATTCAACTCTATATCTATATCTAAAAATATAGAATTTTGTAGTTTGAATGTGAACAAATATCCCTGTTTTTTGTAAAAATTCCTAAAATATTTCTCATTACCAACCAATAAACTCGTTTTCAAGGTAACATTGAGATATCAGTCATACTTCGATTCCATCTGCTGCTATTCCATCTGTTGTCTTTGACCAAGACTGCCACTAGAGGTCAGTCAAGAGCTTCAAAACCTTTTTATTTGACATCAAAATAACAGCTGATTAATAAAGTTACACAAACGGCACAGAAATGACAAAGTCTAAACTAAAGATGTCTTCCTCAGTTTAGTGAATAGAAACATGTTTGAGCAAAGAGAATAAAAAAAGAGGAGTAAGATTTTATGGTTTTTGGCTGTTAGCTTTTTACAGACTCCATCAGAGGTCTTGTACCAGTTAGCATACTGGCAAGATATAGTATCGAGATTTGAGTGTTTACTTGCTGTGCTAGTCAATGGCTGAAAGGGCAGAATCTGATAACTGCGATAGTGACAAGGTTCAATTAACATTTACTTTGACTATACTCTCAACGTGGGCCTTTGGAATAATAATAGCTTCCGATTAGATAAATATCTTTAGAAATCAATTTATGTTAAGGTTATTCAGGTTATCCACTGACTCTTTCGAACACTAACTCTACTTTAGAAGACAATCAAACTTCTCTCATGCAGCTCATGTTTGAAATGAGCATGTCTGCTTCAGGACATTCTGACTAATTGGGATCAGCGTAGACACAGAAGCAGTTTGTTCCACACTCCGTACTGCAAGTGCGCTTCTTCTGTTTTTCTTTGTCGGCTCATTGGAAAGGAGCCGGATTTTAAATAGAATTTTGCGGACCATGACAACAAAACAAAGCTGCTTTATTGTAGCGGCTAATGACTTGGCCTGGAGTAAAGCTATGTAGTTGGCCAAGCTAAAAAAAAAATTAAAAAAATATTAGGCAGAAAATCGTATAGCTACGCATGAACACGCCCACACGGAGAGAGTTGAAATTGCCAGTTCAAAAGCTCAGCCCCAAAGGGAAAGGAGAATTCATGCACGCCACTAAATAAAATGCGGATTTCATTTCCTTTGATCATATTTTAGGAGGGTCGTTTGAGGTAATGTTTTGTGAGTGCAACAATCTGGACAGTGTGCAAAACATTTTTTCTTCTTGCCCATACTTGCAGAAACATTTCCACGCAGACACATCCTGAAAGGAATGTGTACCCACAAGGTCCTCATTAGTGGCCACAGTTGGTTTATTCTAGTCATGCGTTTGCTTCATGCAGACCAAAAGACAGAAAAAGTTTCCTTCCTTTTTAGGCCCGTTTGGAAATCAGTGAGTGAAAATAAAATGTTTATTTGAAAGTAAGCTAAAATAAAATGTTTGAGTACCTCATATTTTCTTTTCAAGACTGGAGGGAAGACAAGTTGAAAGAGCTGCAGTTCATGACCTGCTTAGAGGTTGCATGACTCATGTATCTACAAGATTTTCTTTCAGACCGCTTAGTCTTATAGTTTGCACCAAAATTCACTGCTCTGGCTAACGCAGAGAAAGACTGAATCAAATTTCACAGCATTTGCTTAACCCAATGCACCTAACATATGTAGTGCTAAATTATTCCACTTAGAAAATGGATACTTCTTTAAATAGCAGATGTCATGGGTTTGTTGCAATGGGCCCAAATGCAGACAGTGGGACATCTGATCATGTTCCAGGTGCTTTATTGGAAAAAGGAAAAATCCTACAGGCAAATAGGATAGGGAGGAGAGGGGCAAAATCCCTGGGACAACAGGGTGACACCAGACAAAACAAGAGGAAGACTGGTAAACAGGAAAATCTGTTGAGGGCCCAAAGGGAAGGTTTGATCCTGCTTAGTGAGACCAGGATCAAATAAATCGAGTTAGTCAAATAGACAGGATGAATAGCAGATGTGAGGGAAGCAAATCCAAGGAGTTCAGAATACATAGTCATTTTGGATAATGCCATTTTCCCAACCTTATGGCAACAGGTGGGGATGCTCCCGTCCTGTTCCAACATGGCGGTGCACCAGTGTACAAAGGAAGGTTCCTAAAAACAAATGAGCGAGTTCAATGTAGAAAGGTTGTGTGCATACTGGTTTGCTGTGTGGCATGCACCCAGAAAACCAGTCAAGTCTTTCGAGCATAAACAGCACAGGCCAGGCCTTCTCATCTGAGATTCATGTCTGACCTCACAAATGTGCTTATTCAAGAACAATCAAAATATCCCATAAACACACTCCTAAGCCTTCTTTAAAGTTTTCCTTGTGAAGTTGAAACTGTTATAGCTTCCAAAAGTGAGCTAACACCACATATGATAAAAAATTAGTAGCAGAACTACTATTCACAAGCAACTCTAAGAAAAGAAAGCCAAATGTCAAAAACTCAAGAAAAAACAAAACTAGTATGAACTCAGACAAAACCAAACAAAAAGCCCACAGGATCACCTTCTCGGACAAATCATCAGTTCTATAAACATATAAAATTTTAAGAATCCTATAAATGAGACATTCTGTCAAAACACCAACAGCATCACTCATGACCTTTTTCCCCAAAGAGAGAAAGTGTTAAAGGTAACCTGCCATCCTTCATGGCTGGGCTTTGCCTTGCATGGCTGTTTGACACGCATAGACTGAGGTGATGACAAGTCTCCACTGCAGTGTTTTCAATTTAAACCCAAAGCTCTTTTTCTTTAAAGTATCTGGACATTTTAGCTAAGACGTGTAAAAATGACAAGTGCTCTAAACTGCAAGGGGAGGTCAAAGGAGACAACTGGCTCTCCCCACAAAAATGGTCATACTTCCAATTGCAACAATTTGTTCAATAAAACAGCCAAAAAAAAAATAATCTAAGAATCAAAACTGTCATATAGTGAGTGAAAATTGAATGCAACATTAAAAAGAGAATATATTCCAAAACCCCTTGTGGCTACAGGGCCCACAAGGCGATGAAGAAGCAGCATTATTTGCACCGTGCACTCATGAATGTGACAACTGCAGTCATGTGACATAGGCAGCAGTAACCAGCCAACCAGAACACTGATCTGCCCCAGGAGGTCATGATGCACACATGTTCCTACACAATTTGGCAAAATTCAAAACGCACATTTCCATTTGAAGACCAAATGAGAGACCTTACTTTCATCCCACCCGTATGATTTTTAAATCTACAGCAGTTCTTTTTAGCTAGATGGCACAAAAATATTCTAGAAAGACAATTTAAAAAAACATTCATATAAAGTGCTTTAATCAGTTATTTTTTTTTATTGTGTTCAATTCAGATTGGGCGTTTTGCATATATAACCTTCTGTTCTGTGCCAACAACCTAGTTTTTCTTGTTGAGGTTCGTCTGAATGGCTGCAAACAAAGTCATGAAGCAAGGTTCAAAGGTTAAACCAAAATCAATAGTAGAGCAAATCTGGCTGCAATCAATGAGCAACCAGTGCAATTAGGTTTAATGAGGGAGCACTGCAGCAGTGACCAAACAGGTATGTCAAGACAAGAGAAGCTGGACTAAAAAGCAATCTCTAAAGAGCCTATAAAATTTCAACCATTTTCAAATGTAATATTTTCTCTATTTTTGAATAACTGTTCTCACTTCTGTCTTAAATCCTGACAAATGGCTTTGTAATAATTTGTTTCTTCTCTCTTCTTAATTTTCTTAGATCGTTTGTCTTTGATATTTTTTAGCCAACTTTATGTTGTCAAACATTCTCTGTAAGTGATTCTACATGTCATACTATTACCAGGACAAGGAGCAGATAGTAAAGCAGGATCAAAAATGGAGTTCAGTTACTTAATTAGTTTAGTTTTGTTAAATGAAACCATTAGCAAATAATATCAAAATATAACAAGTAATTTCTACATTTGCAAGACATATACATTTTGAAACATGGCTATGGTTTTGTATCTATCAGCATATTTAAGTATTCTCTCAGTGGGCACAGCTGAAGTTGTACAGGAGTAAAGGATGACAAAGGATGACCCTGAAGCAGAAAAGAAGTAAAAGATGAAGGACACTGTAACTCTGCTTTGATTGGTCCTCATACAGTAGGCAAGTAACCAGGAGAGACAGTATGACTGATGTTTATTGCTCATTGACAGTTTTTTTTAAATAAAATATGGTTGCTGATTTAAACATTTGAGCTGAAATTGAAAGTGAAGAATTCACATTAACAATTCTTATATTAAGCCACGTCGGACACCTACGAATGTGTAATTCCATCCATCAACCCTACTTCTTAACTTCCCTTTAACATCTACAAAAACACATTCCTCACGCTGACCTTTGAGCAATCTTCTAAAGAGACAGATTTTCATCACCCAACCTCACGTTTAACAGATGAGCCTCTTAGAGAGACGGCCAGCTGGTTTTTGTTGAGTCCTCTGTGGATAGAGCTGTGCAGCATGCCGAGACGTGATATTGAGAATATCCTGTTTATAGCCAGGTTTCTGGTGACCATTTGGTTTCAATTCATGTCTTCAACTCTGTCGCCGCTTTCCGAGTGGAATGCGGCTGACATTACATCATTAAGTCAGAGATGACCAAGAAACAACTTGAAAGTCCTGTTTTAGGATGTGAAAAATAGTTAAATTCTGAAGACTTAAAGGATGTGGCACTAACTTAGAATTTTTTTGTCTAATTGTTTTCAACACTTTTTATTAGGACATTTATGAAGCTGAATGTTAGTTCTCCAACGGAGGAGCTCCATGAGAAGTGAAAAAGGAAGACATCACTGCAGAAAGGAAAGAACAAAGAGTCTATGTAGGACAGATAAAGTATATTGGCTAAGGTATGCCTCTTTAGCAATGCCAAACAAATTACAGAAGGTACTAAAACACTCAGTAGAACCTGAGGTGATCAGATTTTTTTTTTTTTTACAGATCTTGGAACTATTTTATTCCAGTTCACATTATTCCTTGCTTTTGTAGTTCAGGAAATGTGATCTTTCAAAGTTATTTCAGTCTTTAACAGATGTTTTGTTTTTCACTTTAACAGACGGGAGACCATAAGTGCCTTGGGCAGCGGTGTCTAATTTCAAACCTGAGGCCTACAGTCCTACATGTCTCTGATGGACTTTCCAGTGGGGGTGAATGCATTCTGGAAAGATGGTTCTCCCTGGCTTTGATGCTTTCATGCCTCATTCTAACGGGTTTTGCTTTCCTGAGCTGTGTCTGTAGTCCCCCTTGAAAAAGAGATCTGGAACTCAATGGTTTACCTGGTTAAATAAAGAAAAAAAATAAGAAAGTTATGCCTTGCCTGCAGAAGGACACACTTTTCCTCACTATTTTCTTCTACAACTAGTCTCAGATTTGCCATATTTGTCATTTTGACTATTAACTTTTATGTTTGCTCTCAGTTCTTTGTCTCTCTGTAGTAACTACACTTGATCAGACTTTTTGTTTGGCTGTGATACCTTTCTGGAGGCATCAGTCCCAGAAAACACTTTGCAAACCAACAATTGCTTGACACTTGCCAGACTGCTATCATATTTTAGCACAGAGTAGAACCTCACCAAAAATCTGTATTTGTGAGGTGATTGAAACAAAGTTTATTTTTTTTTTTTTTTAGAGAATTCTGAGTCTTATTATGGTAATTCTAATGGCAGACTTATAGGTGTGATATGTGTCCTGATTTACATCTCCATTAGTAAAATTCTCCTCCAGGGTCCACTCTACGAGATCTTTAAAGTCACTTTGGGTAAAGCGATTGACATCCACTGCCCTCATTCCCATCTAATCAATGAGCAATCAGCCCCACATCTAATTCAAAGGCTATTAAGTAGCCAGACTCTGTAATAGTCCAGACCCAGATGATACACTGATTGAAGCAGAGCGATCCTCATCTCATCCTGTTAGAAACCTTAGCACGCACACATTGTTTAAGGTCCATGCCTAATTACACGCTGTGAAAAGACATTAGGGAAAAACCTACTAAAAGCCATGAAGCATTAAATGTCAAGTTCATTAAAAATCTGCTGCGTGATTTTTGAGCCATTCTGTTGAAGCCTGACTATGCTAATTGGATACTTAACATTACAGTCACAGTAGCGACTGAACTATTTTATGGCTTGGCTTTTTTGCATAAATACTTAAAATTTCAGAATAATTTACTTTGACTTATTATATGCTAGTGATGTCTGAACATTATTATTTATGCACCTGTCCTGACCTGCAACTTTTAGATCCGTACTCTTAACCCAAATTTAATGGATGGCTCAGTAATTGACTGCTGTCACTTATGCAAAGAACATAACTTATTTATTTGATGCCGGTGTTCCAGCAAGCAAGCTCACATTGTCTCCATTTTATATTCTTTACAATGGATTTTAGGATTGGTTTTTAAAATTCTCACACTAACATATGGAGCCCTAAACAACCAGGCCCCAGATTACTCATCTAATCTTCTTACAAAATATACTGCTGCGTACCGTCTTTGCTCAGAGGCACAGAATTTTCTGGTTGTTCCATTCGCCAGACTTAACACCGAAGAGGACAGAGAAATTCAGTCCAACAAGCCAGACTTTGGAGATAGAGACTGATGCTCCAGAGAAATGTTCTGTCCTGTGGTTTAATGCAATTCTCTTACTTATAAACACAGATACCAAATAAATTTTGGTGAGCTTATATGTGAACTAGAAATTTTCCAGCTAAAATGAAAATGATCACAATAGCAGTGGGTTTGTTTGCTGGAGTCATTGGTATTCTGTCAGGCCCAATGGCTTAAGGCACAATGATTTTAGGAACGATAATGCAGTAATGCATTATTCAACTTGGTTAGCATTAATGTATGAGGGACAGCACAAAGTAACTTGGAGTACCACAAAAAAAAAAATCAAGGATGAAAAGGCAAGTGTTCTGAAAGGTTTTCTTATCTGAAGTGTGGTTTGGGAAAGTTGATTCCCCTGTGCATCTGAGTCAAAGAGGACTGAAAGAGTGAGAGATGAATAATGCAGGTCAGGATCCTATTGTTTGGTGAAGGCCCTCTGCTCACAATGCAGCACAGAAGACTGAAATATTGATTCACCACTTACAAGTTGTTGTTTGGATGTTGTCTGACTTTTAGGAAGGGTTAGGCTTTTTTTTTACTGAATTCTCTTGTGGAAAGTCCATACAAGATATAATGCTTTTCAGACTAGATAAGCATGTTTGATGTAAGTGGTTAAGCCAACGATTATATGAAATATGATAAAAAGCAATTTTGTCCTTGAGAAATTGGAATGACAGATTAACATCAATACCATGCCACTCCAAAAGACCAAAAATATGTTGATTTCAAACTGGAGTGTTGCATTTAGTATAGTTTTAACAAATGAATACATTATAATACATACTCGATGATATTAACCTGATATTACTGTGCGTATTAATGCATTTTGGTGTATATTTGCACCAAATATACCACAACTATAATGTATTATATTACTTTAACTACTACAATAGGCTGCTAAAAGTGTTTTAGATATTTTAGACACGCTGTGGTCTCTAATCTCTGAATACCGGTGGCCTACTGTACCTTGTGTCCTGCAGTATGCAGCCAGGAAATCTGCTTTGGTCATTGAAACTCAAACTTTACCATACTGTGCTGGAGTCTGGTAAATTTAGATCTGGTTGTCAACTTTTAATGAGCAAAAATTAAAAAGAAAGGTAGGAGTCTATATAGTATTGCTTTAGTGTTTAAATACGGCATGCTCAAATATGATCTTTGGTATGTATTGCCATAAAATATTAAAGACTAATGTTTGCAGGAATAATAAATATTAGAATGAAAATCTTTTGAAATCAATTTATATTTATTATTTTAAGATGTTAGCATTTTTAAACAGTATAGCTCAAGGATCCAGCTAGCTGCACTACTTAGCTTGTATGTAATTTGGCTCTTGCCAGGTTACTTGTGACTGACAAAACAGAGGTCTTCTTACAGACTGGATGCCAAACAAACAGAAGAAGCATTCCCAAGGGTGAGCAAAAATGTCAAGTGGCCTGGGTGACTCCAGGAGGAGCTGAGAAAGTCACAAGAAAGAGTGTTATTAAATGACAGTTGACAGGGCTGGAGGAAGGAGAATGCGTGTTGTGATTGAGCAGAAGTGTGAAGCCGGGTGTTAAAAGGAGAAATGACAGGACAGGAGGTTAGGAGAGGAGATGAGGTGGTGGAGCTGTAATTATGGGATATAAGGAACCTGGCTGTCACTTCCACTCCACTTTTAGTGTTGGGCTTATTTTCCATTGCACTTCCTTACTACACTTCTTTTTTTTTTTTTTAAAAAAAAAGAAGAAACATTTCATTATCCTGGTTGGATGCATCACTGGTCCTAAATTTAGTGTAGCACCATATTGCTGAGCTTTTTCATCCCCCTAACCACATGACTTAGATTCATTGTCATTTGAGACTTTAAACATGCCGTCTTTTGGCTCGTCATGTTAAAAATACTAACTGCTTCAAGATATTTAACATTCAGCGTTTGGCAACTGAATTAGCAGTGAGTTTTCAGTAGAGACTATTTACTTGGCAGTAAAAAAATAAACAAAAAAGCTATGCATGCTGCAGCATGTTTTATACCTACCACATCAGTGTTTGTGGAAACACAGTCGGACATTATCAACATATTTCAATAAAGTCTATCGAATACCTTAAAATCATCTGACATGTTGACTAACCTGCTTCTTCTCTAACCTTGCAATTATATTTTCAGATGTTTCCTACATTTCTGATTCTTTCTGGTGATTCTTTCTCCTAATACTTTTCATATCTTTTCTGATCAAATATGTCTGCTTGTTATTTTTTCTGAACAGAATGGCTGTCCAAACATTATGATGGAAAATGTCTTGCATTTTTCTTTTCTTTTTTTTTACAAAAAAAACTAATCTAACAAGTGCGTCTTTTGTATTCTTTTAAAGAAAATAACAAAAAAATATTTACATTACTATTAATGTGAGAATATCACAAAGTTTTAACTTTTTGAGATGTACCTGTGTAATGCCAATGGAAATCAAGAAAGGTCAGAAAGTCTCAAGCTTAACATTTTATGACAAAAAAAGAGCTGTTTACTACACTAAGTGAGACATCTCTCTTTATGCTTTGGCTCAAAAAGGTAACCCCCCCCCCAAAAAAAAACAAGGCCAGTGGATGACAAAAGCCTTTGGCAGCAGATTAATCAGGACAAGGTCAAAAAATGTTGGCCTGAAACTGCAGACAACCAACCAGCTGAAATTGTGCTTTTTATTCTCATATTTCACTCGTATAATAAATCAGCAATATAACTTATAGCTGTGTTTGGGCAATTTTACAATTTTCAGAATTAATGGCTATATATTAAATTGCTTTGCACAGCACTGCAAGGATTGAAATGTATGTGGGCATGTTGTTTAAGTGTGATCAAATTGGTGCTGCAGCAAGCGGAGAAAGTGGATTTCTGTATTTCAGCAGCTGAATAAAGCATTTTTTAAAGCTATTTTTTGTCCCCACACACCAGAAACAAAATAACAGAATGCAGGGGCAGAAGCCTCATGTGCATCTGTGAATTTATAAGAAACCAGAGATTGTTCAAGGCAGCTGAAGATGATGTAGAGCTCAATCTCCTGAGCTTTATAAACACTCCTTTCCGTATAGTAAAGGATGACAGAAGCTGATCTGTTTCAGATATTATTTGAAAACCATAAAATATTTCTGAAAGTTCTACTTCAGTTCTAAAGGATTTAAAGAAAACCACTTCCTCTTGTTTTGTTTGAAATATTTTGGTTCAAATTCTTCATGTCCTCTGTGAGTGGAAACACTTACCATGTGGTTGGAGCAGGGCGTGCCGGTCCACGTCTGTGGTCTAGTCAAAACTGACTGAATCGGCATCCACTCCTTTCCATTTCTCTGACCCAGAGCAACTGACTTATTGTTTTCTCAGTGACCACAAGCATAATGATGTAGGCTTCAGATATGTCAAACATTTGTTCTGTCAGTCGCTGATGAAAATCTAAACTGATTATTTGGTAGAGCTCTAAAGGGCAAGTCCGACACATCTGCTACCAATTTTTGTCCAAAATCTATCTTCCCAGGACCTTGGTGTCAATCCCATTCTGTTAAAACTAACAATGGCTCTGGAATTACCTTAGCAAACTCCACTGAAATGCAATTTTCTCCATAAGGATTTAAAGCTAACTGACAAAACTCAGCTTCTCCTGTTTGCAAAAGTGAAAATGTGGGTTTAGTCATGACTTACTCTCATTGGCTGCTTTATTAGGTACATCTGTTTTACTGATTGTTAAAATAGTTAGCAAAATTAATAAAAAAAGATAATAACTTGACGTGGTGAAGACGATATGTCGAAGTTCAAACAGAGGATCAGAATTGGAAGGAAAGGAGCTTAAATAACTTTGAATGTGGCATGGATGTTAGTGCCAGACTGGCTGATCTGAGTATTTCAGAAAGTGCTGATCTACAGAAGCTTTAGCACAATAGCCGTGAATGCAAAACAGGACCATAAAGCGGCCTTTCAGACATCCTCTCAGGAATACAGAAGAACATCTGAAAATAACTTCAAAGTAAAGGACAAAGCTGACTTAAACATGCTAAAAATCAAATTAGGTAATCACCAACAATTATAAAGTTTTGCAACTCTCTTACTAGTCCTTCTATTCATTCGTTGTTCCTTTATTTAATGTCCAACACGGCTGAAGTAGAGGCTGATATAACAGCTAGCAAGTTTGTACATGGATGCGACTTTATTACTTATAGAGGCCAAATAGAGACTCTATTATACATTGACAGTCTGCAATTGTTACTAGAAACTGACATCAAAAATGTTCACTTGAGTGACATTGTGCTAAATATTCTACATGTTTAAGATGATTTCTGGAAAGTTGGAGCACAAAAGCAATCCTTGGCTTTTGACTTGACAGATAGAAATGTAAGCTAACCGCCAGCAAACCAGAGCGGAAAAAGTGACTGAGGTGATGTGTGTCTGCATAAGTGTTGCCCAAAGTACCGCAGACCTCTAATGGATTGGGGATTTCTTATGACTGCTGAAAGATCTTGCCATTTCTTTTCCCTCATCCTTGCCTGAACATACCTTTGTTGCCTGTTAGGGTAAATAGAAGACAGACTGCGCACCCTCTTCGAGGAAAATCAATAGGCTTCAAGTGTATCCGACAGTATGGTGCTTTGATAATTAACGAGTCAAACAGATGTTTTACCTCCTGAAAGTCATGTCTAGATTTATTTTTCACATTATTCTGTGTTCCAGCGTCTCTGTGTTTTAATTAGTGTCTTACAGGCCAAACCAGGTCATTAGAGTCTGCGGAAAATGTATATTTGCAAAGGGTTCCGCGTCTGGGGTTTGAATTATTTAGCAATCTAAGGAGACGCAAACCTTTAATAACCAGTTATCAGTTAAAGGTGCATCTGATGGAAAATCTTTCAAAATGCACCTCAGGTAGCTTTGGCATTCATCAAAATGCAAAACTACTTAAAGTGGACTGACCAAAGTCCAGCCACAAAAGTACAACAGCATGATTTTTGGTTAAGGAAAAATTTTCAATCATTTCATTACAGCTTGTAATTTTAGAAATCCAAACCCCAAAAAAGTCATTGTTAAAAAGGAAATGGTGAACTGGTGTACTTATCTGGGCTCCATCTTTTCTAAAAAGGTTATATTGGAACAAAGGACCCAGTCTTGTTGAAATTAAGAACTTATTAAATTATGCATCATCTAGGCAGCAGTGATTTATCAATATTAGCTTCTTTCCCCCCATATTATTACGTCAAATATGAAGCAAACTTGAGTGCCTGTGTTGCTTGCACTCCTGTGGCAAGCAGCATGGTGGTAAAAAAAATTAGGCTGAAAATCATAAAAGTTCATTAATTTGAAAGAGCGGTGCCTGGTACAATGTAACTTGATTTCAGCTGTAAAAGAGACCACTGAGGGACAAAAACCAAATCTGTATAAAGTTTGATTAAATCAACTTAAAATCAGATATTTCAAATTGCAACCTAATTTAGGTTCTGCCCCAAATACAGCACATTTCCCTTGTGGCGACATAAAACAAACCAACACATAGAACAACTGTGGTCTCGTCACAAACCCTTTGGGTTTGCGCACTGCCTAAACCACTTGCCAAATGAAAAAGCATGAAAAGTGCTGGTCTGGAAAGTCTTTAAGATTTCATGGGGTCTTTTGAGAGCTCTTTCATTTGCCCTGAAAATCTGACTTTTCCAATTCATCTGACAGAGGCTAATGCCTCCTAAGAGCCAAAGGCTGCATTGTTCCAAAGCCTGCTGGGTAAAAGTAAAAATACAGACTTCTACAGATGTAGAAATACAGTTTGAGAATCAGAGAAGGTCAAATATGCATGAAGGGAAGTGGAGGCTGTGGTTTGCCTTTTTATTTGAAAAGCTCTTAACATGATCTCAATTGGGAATTTTTGGAGGCAGACGAGACGGCAAAAAATAGAAATGCCATTTTACCCTATAATATAACATCATCATGGATTTTTAAAGCTGAAACAGAACCAGCTACTAGATAGAGGGGTCGGAGGGACTATTATTTGATAAATCACTTTAAGGTAAAAGTGGCCAAGAATGAACTCGGAATGAAAAAATATGATCACAGAAATATTTGAACATTGTGAAAAAGGTAATCCCACCCCACAAAAGACTTTTTGAATGAAATAAAGACAAATACATGAGATTTAATAGTGAATAAAAATGACAGAACCGACACGAATTAAGCCTAGAGCCGGTTTTATGAAATAATCTTTCTATTTGTGTCTTGTTTCATCACACCCTTCTTGTTTGCGAAAATTACTGGAAGCAGAATATACTGGTAAGCAGAAACATGATACTCTCTTTCATGTAATGCCATGAAACAGATTTTAGCCATGCTTCCATTTAGTAAACTCAACAATGCCAGAAACCAAGAAGAAGAAGAACAAATGATGAAAAATCAGACCAATGGCTTGGTTCATTCAGAGAGAGGTACTTGCAAGTTTACCAAGGAAGCAAATCTAAACTTAGCTTGTCATGTAATGTGATGAAACTTGCCTCAACACTGCCATTCCTCCATTACTTTAGCTAGGTGTGATGTACACCTGTGTTTCTCTAAAGACAAGAATAGTTTCTACTGAAAGGCATGAAGATGAGTGTAGAGGATGTGTAAATAGTTTGGGTTGAGTTTGTGTATATGGGGCTGAGCACATTCATTTTAAAATGACAATTGCTGCACAATAGTATGGTTGTATACTAATGTATCTAAATTAATTGGACTTTTCACAGTCATCAATGACTGACAAGTGACTTTCTGTGCTAAAAAATTCCTTTTGATAGTGATATTTTAAATTATATGATGTGTAATAAACATATGATTGTTTTTTTATTCATAGCTTGCTCTGGTCAGAGGAAATTCTGCTATCTAATTCACCCAATGTTGTAATCCTACAAAATTTTTATTATATCTTACAAAAAAGAAAATAAGTGAACACATAATTTTATGTTTGAAGTACTCCCACAAAACCATCTGAAAGGTTCAGATTCAGGTTTTAGAAACAAAATCTGCAACATTACAAAATGTGGACAGAGCCAAGTGTTTTTCATACCTTCTGGTGGAACTGCATGTACTGTACATTTGGGAAGCTTTGTGACTCTTACAAGCAGGTGAGGAGATTCATAATTGAAGACTTCCAGTAGAAGACAGATGTTGGCATACTGTAAAGCTGGCAGCACAGTAATCCTCTCACATGGCTCAGCAGCGGGACGCACATAGAGCACAAACTCAGTTAACCAGAAAATCATATATGCAGCTAGAACAGCTAGAACCGACCCCATACATGAACACACCAACCAGCCATTACTATTCACACACTCACACAACTGTCTGTGTCAGAGCGGTTTGGTCTTTGGTTGACCTTTAATCCTTTACTTTTAGTGCTGTGGGGAACAATCCTCCAGCCACTGACCTTCTACTGGTGGCTGGATGACCTAGCCAGTGTGTGAGTGGTCCTTAGGCAGGAAATGTGCAGTCCCTTCAAATCTTTGTGGATTAACTTTCATGACTGGATGCAGGATTTCTCTTAAGTTTTAAGTCAAACCAGTCAGTTTTCTTTTCTTCGTAAAGACCCAGATTCTGGTACTTATGGAAAACAGCATAATATTGGAGGCTTGAGGGATTCGAGCTTTACTTTTTAGCGTAAAGGCAACATAGACAGTGTAAAAAGGTCTGATCACAAATAACTTATAATTATTTGTGATTTGTGGAATCTATAATAATTCCATTTGAGAATGTTTTACTCTTAGCATAAGCTAATTGAAATCTGAATCATTCATTGCTTTTAAAAACTGAGATTTTCATAATTCTTTCCTCAAATCATAGGATTTGAGGTTTTTTAATAAGAGGCCAGAGAAAGCAGCCAACTTTCAATTTGGATCTAGGATGAAACAATGAATCAGTATGTTGGAAAGCATTTCTGCCCACTTGTGAAGTGGAGTCTGTAATGCCGTGGGTGTGTATCTCTTAAAAGAGCCTTAGTATTTACAGAGTCCATGGCATCATAAAAATATGGAGGTTTTTGATGGAAACCTGAAAATGAATGTTCACTGCATTTTTCAATTAAATAATTCAGAACATAGTGCCAAACCAACACAGGAATGGTTCACGAGACACACAATCAACCTTTGTCGATGGCCATCTCAACTCCTACACCTGAATCTTGTAGAAAAAAGGATCCAGGAATCTGGACAACACACTTCTCTGAAAAAATATTAATCTTGTTTTGAAACTGCAGGTTACCCAAAATTGATTAAATGTATCCTGCTCTGTACTATCTCTTAAAATTCCCAATCACTAACAGATTATTCACAATTTTATTCCTGCTTCTAGTTCCCAACTCTTGTTAATTAACCTTGTTACAATCAGAACTATCCTATGGAAACTCAGTCATCTTGGAGCTGCATTTGGCCTGATAATAGCCCTCAGCTTTAGCAAAGAAATCCCAAAGAGGTCCAACTTTTGTCCAAGTACCATCCTTAGTGAAAGATTTCCATTTACGAGTGATAAATAGTCTCCTTGAGGACTATATTCTGATGTACACATTTTACTTAAACAATGGCTTGAGCCACAAATGCTGTGCAGTCAATGAATGCGTCACTGTTTTAGCAATAAGTGTTTAGCCTTTAGCACTTATAATCCCTCTTCTTTAATTCTTCTTGGGAAACTGTTTGCTGTTTATGTAAAACGTATGAATATTTAGTGGAAAAAAGGCCAGGTTTGAATTTCTAGATGCAAATTGAGTCAGGATGCCACCAGGGGATTCTGCTCAGCCACTCAAATGAAAAAAGGGGAACAAAGAGCAGAAAAGTCACCCTTTTTATTAATTGTGTTTGTTCTAACAATTGCCCTTTAGGAAAGTCAGAGGGCTTGATTAAATTACTGTTCATGCTCTGTGGATTTAGCAGTATGGAAAGGCATTGTGAGACAGGGTCTGTTATCTAACAACGAGGGCAATAAAGATGGCTGGCCCTCAACCATGTTTCATATCTACACACTGAAAAGTCTTAGAAAATATCTTCAAGCTCAACCAGATGCCTCTGAAGATCACTATTCAATTCAATGCTTCTGAGCTCGACTTTGAATATGCTTTGATCCATTGTAGATCTTGCTGTATGTTTGGAATCTGTATCATACTGGAAGGTAAATCTCTGCCTGAAAACAAATACATTTGACATTTTTCAGATTTTTGCTCATAAAGTGAAAATCTTGTTTTTCTACATAATTATGTGCCACTTTGTGCTGGTGTTCCACAAATCTTAAATTTTGTGGTGATAATGAGGAAAAAATGTGGAGCACGGAAGATTTAAGTACTTTCACAAGGTACTGAACATATAGAGTCTGCTGTTCTGCATGAGTTGCCAAACAGCAGCTCATAGCATTTGTTAGCTCATCGCAAACAAGTTCAACTGAGTCTGATGGGAATGATGTTGCAAATACTTGAAAGCCAGCCAGCTGTTATCCCTTATAGCACCCTATAAAGCCTCAGGGCCTTTCGGAGTTGAGGCTTTCTTTTTCCAGGTCAGCACACTTGTTTGTTTCCCACAGCTGAGTCCATCTCTGGCTACAGTTGGTAAAGCACGTATAGGGTAATTAAAGGAGATCCCCGGGTGGAGGGAGTTAGGCAGCAAGGGCAGGAGCAGAAGAGTAAGTGGTCATGACATTTGTGGCCCTCCCCCCGCACACACATGTTCCTTATCCCTGAGGCGTCGTCATGGGTGATGAAGGCATGGGGATGAGACAGATGCATGCTAAGTAATGTGGCTCATGAAAGTCACATATGACTGGGTAAAGGGGATGTAGAGCTGAAATGTATTGTAATACTGTGTTAGAGTGGTGGGGGAGAAAACTGCAACAAACAGCAAGAGAAAGAAGAGTGTGAGATTTGCATGTTTGAACCATTGGCTCTTTCTGAGATTTACATCACTAGCTGGTAGGCACTCGGTAGCTGCCGTAAACGGTAATTGAGTTAGAGGATCAGGAACAATCCAAGAGCCACCAAGACTCCATTCTGACATGAACTAAGATCTACTGGAAAATGGTCTAACTTTCCATAGTGATGCAAGTACCACACTGCTATGGAATGAGAGGATGCCAGCGATGAAAGAAGCTCTCTGCTCTACAACTGATAACTTCAAGCTTGATTAAGACACTGAACACCCACAAGAACGAGTCAAATGCCTTCTGGAGAAAAGCTTCACTGTCAAATGAGAAAAATATTGAAGTACTTGGTCACATGTTGTTTGAAGGAACCTAGGGGAGATCCAGAAAGCCAAGGACACAAAGCAAACATTGCTGAAGGATATGTTAACTAAGGATTAGTTAGCCTACTGTATTTGTAGTTTTGAACCAGGATCAATTAGAGATGAGCTATAATAAATATAAACTTATTCACCAATTTCTTGTTTAAAAAAAAATGCCTGTTTTATAGCATGAAAGAATAAAAGCTTGGATACATGGCTGAATTATGCCTTGGAGACAGGAAAGAGTCCTGCAAAAAAAAAAAATAATAATAATAATAAAAGAATGTAGACCAGTTTTAAAATCATGAGGAAGTAGGTCATCCATAGGCTATTTTCAGTTAACGTCAACAAAGAATTTAAACTAAATCCAGCTCGACACACAAGTCTTGTAATTTAATGATACACTGATTGTGACTGACCCCAAAGGATACAGTAACTGGTGCCCCTGGGATCAACCCGCAACTATCATGTCATTTCTTTGTAGCTGCTTTCTTTAAGTTAAATAAGATCCCAAGTCAGTAGTTGTTCCTCATTATAGTCCATTTGCTTTTTAAAGCACATTATGTAAAATACCCTAGTTGTTCCTCCAACAATTATTTTTCTTTGTTGTAGCATATGGTTGTTCCAATGTAGTGGAACATTTACCCAGAAAATGGCTTATAAAATACATGAAATGCCCACATTTTCAAGCAATATACCTAAATCTGAACAATGCTGACATATGACAGAGTAACATTGTTTTTTTTTGTTATCCTCTGCACTAAAAGGAGCACTAAAGATTTGAAAACCAAATCGTCAACATTTTAAAACCAAACTAACTTATGATCAGCTGTGTCAAATGCAGCAATGGCATCCAGTAACACCAGCACAAATATTTTTTTTCTTCAGAAACCAACTATAGTTCTATTAAAGGCGAAATATTTAAGCCCTCGTTCATTTACATTCAAAGAATGCCATATCTAAAAATGCTTTAGGATTTATTGTAAGACACTGTAAATATAGTGAATATAAGCTATTTTTTTCTTCAGAATAGTTTTTCTCTTTTGATGTAAGTAATGATAGAAAACATTTAAACTGACACTGACAGTTTTCTTGTCAAATGCAAATTTAGGCAACCTGTGAAAAAAATATATGCCATCTGACACTGTCATAATATTTCTTCTTCTTTTTTTTTTGGCTGATTCCCATTGATGTTTGACCCAAAATACTGCTGCCTTGCACTGAAGGCTGGTGATGTATGAGCAACTTTTTGATGAAGTCTCAACAGGCAGTTTGGCTCAGCTGATAAAGTGAAATACACATCATGATGTAACAGTCACCTCTATGATTCATCTCCAGGAAAAAAAAAGAACTTTCTTGAATTTTTTTCCTGCAGCACAGATGGGCTAAATGGGTCAACAGGCCTTGCATATATGTCAGTGATGTCCCGATGGTATAAAGCTGACCCCCCACATGTGAAGATGAAGCGGAGAGAAAAAGCTGCTGATGCAAAATTTCAAGCGGCTTTGACCCGTTTGTTTCTCTTTCAAGCAGAGCACACCTGGGATGTGTGAGCAAACTGACAACACAGAAATAAACTTAATGGATTGGAAGATATCATCTCATTCGTCATCATCATTGAAGTATGTTGAAGGTGTTCAACTGATCCACAGCAGAAATAAACTGCGCCACCCGCTCTAATGGAAAAGGCACAAATTCAGATCTATCTATCCTCAACATCAAAACTCATATCTAGTTAATCTAGCCTTATTTAGATTCTTATTCCCACGTGCCTAAAATTACCAGAATAATGTTAATAGACAGTGTTTCTTGACAGCTTAGGACACTGTTAATTTCACGGCATTTCAATCCCTCAAGCATTAGAATCTGTTCTCTAAATTATAGCCTGTTTTTTCAGGATGATATTGGCACCTTAATAAAAAGGTTGTTTTAGTCTTAAAACAAGTCACTTGCTGATTATCAACTCCCACTGATACAATAGTGTACCAAAGGTTTTCAACTCAACAACTGAAAACACACTGTAACAAAATCCTCGAATAAACGGGAAATGTACACGCTCAAGTGAGTCCTTTTACTTCTTTTTATACGAATTTGATAATAAGCATGACCATCAAACAATGCTAGAAAAACGATTTCATTAATGAAAAGAAAGAGGGGACACCTCAGCGCACTGAAGCGGCTACTAGCTGCCCGCTACATTTAATCATCAATTGTTTTCCTGAAATCATAGTATTTTACCAGTCATTCTTTAATTTTTTACAAGTACACCATGAAACAGTCAAATCTAAGACCATAACCCAGCCAATAAATCAAAAGAAAAAGAAATAGTTCATCAATAATAATAGTCCATCAAAAAAGTCCATAATTAGGCAATCCAAAAAAAATAAAGTTCCGTTTGCGCCACAAAAAAACAACGCTGGGGCCCAAAAATATTAATCCGTCTTCGTGCACCAAAAATACAAGAAAGAAAGAAAAAAAAAAAGAAAATTGGAAGGGTCTCACCGGGTCGGCGTTTGTGTGCCCGGGCGGTTCCCTTCGTCAGGCCTGGATCGCGAGCGCCTCGGGTCCGGTCAACGCTACGTGTGGCTCTACCTTGCCTCCAGAAGACTTTTGACCCCTTTGTGAATTGCTCTGGCCACGCTTTTAGTCCAGCAGTCAGTTCTCTCCGGGCTAATCTTGCCAGCTCCTCGGACCGTCGCTCGGCGTCTCTTCCAGCGTGTTGCCCCACCCCTTTCTCCTCCTTGTCGAGTGTCCTCTGTTCCTTTTTATAAGTTCCGGTAAAAGTTGTGACCCAGATATATTTTTACTAAGTGGACTTTCACAAATAATATACATACATACAAGACATCCTTGTATACATATCAATACAACAAAAATTATGTGTATTTTATTAACCTATATTTTATTCTCGGAGGTTAATTTTTTTTTTTTTTTTTGCTTGGGATACCTTATTTCATTGTGATGTCACAGATCCCCTCCCCCCTGCCGGAGGCCCTTGGACCTGAACTCCATAATAGGGTTTTAAGTTCACCACATTTACTGTATCCGTCTTTCTATTCTGATCTGTCCACTGTATCTGGTAATTCACAGGACCCAGTTGTTTCCTCACTACTGCTGGACCTGACCATTTAGGCGCTAGCTTAGAGGAAAACTTATCAGTAGCTTTGGAGAGGGGATGAGACCGAACCCAGACTAAGTCTCCCGGACAGAGCTGTACACTTCTCCTACGGGCATTATAATACTTAGCTTGTCTGGCCTGGCTCAACCCTATCTTCCGCTTAACCTGTTCGGTCATTTCTTTATGTCTGTCCAAAAGTTTATAGGGCGTCTGTTGAGGGCTAGGAGAGTGGCCAATGATTCTCTCCAGAGGACCTTTGAGAGGCCGACCCAGAGTGAGCTCTGCAGGAGACCTTCCAGTTGTCTCATGCTGAGCAGCATTGATGGCAAATCTAAACTCTTGGATCCATTGGTCCCAGTTGGAATGGTGTTCTCCCACAAAAGAGGCTATCATGGTCTTTATTGTTCGGTTTGACCTTTCAGTTAGATTGGCTTGGGGATGATAACTTGTAGTAAACTTTTGAATCACCCCCCATGTGCGACAGAACTTTTCCATCTCATGGCTTGTAAACTGAGGGCCACGATCTGATACTAGCTCTTGAGGGACACCAAAACGGGTAAATATTTCATTCTTCAAGATGCTGGTAATTTTCTGAGCTTTGCTGTCTTTGAGAGGAAACACCTCTATCCACTTGGTAAAATAGTCAATGATTACCAGCAGGTATTTATTTCCATTCTTACTGCGCGGTAGAGGACCCATTAGGTCAACACCGATCTTCTCCCATGCTTCGGTTAATGCAGTAGGCTGCATAAGCCCTGCAGGCTTTTTGTTGTCAGGTTTATATTTTTGGCAGGTGACACAGGCTTTATCGTAGGCCCACACATCTTTTCTGACCGAGGGCCACCAGGCGACTTCCAGTATCCTCATCAGGGTTTTTAACTTCCCTAGGTGCCCACTTAGAGGATGATCATGGAAGTAACTGAGAAACTGGATTATCATAGACTTAGGCACGACCAGCTGAAACTTTTCGCCTTGGTTCTTGATAAAGGATTTCCTGTACCAGACATCCTGTACTTGACAGAACCCTATTCTGTTGGGGTCTTTATCAGCTGACTTCTGGACCATGTCAAGAAGAGCAGAGTCCTGCTCTTGTGCCAGTTTGATTTCGGCCAATGATGAAGGTAGCTCTGACTCAGGTTTGGACGTGACTGCTGCAACGTACATCAGGTCGGTTTTCTGCACTGCTCTTGACAGTGCGTCGGGTACTAGATTATGTAACCCTTTTCTGTATCGAACACTGAAATGGTATTCTTGCAGCCGAAGCACCCACCGGGTCAACCGAGAGGATGCCTTTGGACAATTAAAGACCCAAGTCAATGCTGCATGGTCAGTAAATAGTGTGAACTCAGATCCATCTATGAAATGTCGCCACTTCTCAACTGCCCACACTACAGCCAAGCACTCTTTCTCTGAGGTTGAATAATTACACTCTGCACCCCTCAGAGCTCTAGACGCATAGGCAATGACCCTCTCGCCCTCAGGTGTCATTTGCACAAGTACTGCGCCGAGGCCTACATCACTGGCATCTGTGTGTATCTCAAACGGCCTTTGGAAGTCAGGTTGCATAAGTATAGGGGCCTCCACCAGGGCCTGTTTTAACTTTTCAAAGGCCTGCTGGCAGTCTGGACACCAGTCCCACTTGCTGTCTTTTTTAAGAAGATGGTATAAAGGTGCAGCTATGTCAGCAAAATGGGCAATAAATTTGTGGTACCAGCCCACTAGCCCCAAGAATCGCTGAAGCGATCTCTTGTCTGTCGGTCCGGGGTAATTTGTGATGGCCAAGCATTTACTTGCATCTACTTGAACCCCCTGCCCAGACACTATGTGACCCAAAAATTTGAGTTCTGATTGGAAAAAATTACATTTCCCCAGATTGAGGGTCAAATTTGCCTGGTGTAATTTGGAAAAAACTGCCTCCAGATCTTCCATATGTTGTTCCGGTGAGGGAGAGAAAATGATCACATCATCAATGTAAACAAAACAAATTTTTCCTCTCAACTCTCCAAGCACTCGCTCCATGAGTCTCTGAAATGAGGCACCCGCATTTTTCAGTCCAAAAGGCATACATTTAAACTGATACAGCCCAAAAGGTGTTATTACAGCTGTCTTGGCTTTACTTTCTTCAGCCACTGCCATTTGCCAGTACCCCGATTTCAAGTCCAAAGTGCTGAAAACTGAAGCTCCATTCATGGACTCTAGCAATTCATGAATCAGAGGCATGGGATAAGCATCTTGGCGAGTTTTGGCATTTAAGGCCCTGTAATCCACACAAAACCTAAATGACTTGTCTGGTTTTGGGACGAGGACCACAGGAGATGCCCAAGAGGATTGAGAGGGCTCGATGATGCCATCTTGAAGCATTTTCTCAATATGCTCTTTGATTATCTGCCGTTTAAAGGGTGACACCCTGTAGGCTCTAGATCGAACTGGTATCTCATCTGTCGTGTAAATGTGATGCACTTCCAGGGATGTCTTACCCAAAGTATCGGTGCACACTGTTGGCCAGGCTTGCAGGAGATGCGTAACTTCAGGGGTTTGATTAAAAGCTGCTGGTCCTCTCTTTGCGGGGAAGTCATCCGTGTCCGTAATGGGCAGAGCCATGATCAGACTTAGAGAAGATGAGCTAGGACGCCCAGCGGAATTGCTCGGGGGTGGAGCAATGAAAGGGTAAAATGAATAACCTCTGGGCCCTTTGACTCCATAAGTATGATCACCTAAGTTGATGATGGTTGATGTTCTGGTCAGGAAATCCAGGCCTAGAATAATGGGAAATGTGAGGTTAGCATCTTCAACCACAAACGTGTCTAACGACCACATCATGCCATGCCAACAATAGAGGATAGTTGTTTTTCCCATGGCGCTGTAAGTTCTCCCATTTGCCAGGGCAAACCTTTGGTTGTCGGCTTGTTTTAAATGTTCTTCTGTCCGGGCCATTTCCTGCCACTGGCTATGCCTCATTAGTGTAAAAGTGCAGGCTGTATCCAGGACAGCATGATATTTCTTATCTCTGATCTCTACAGGAACATATAAAAGTGAAGACGCCAGCCTCGGGCCTCGTTGAACAACAGACACTACATCTGCTGGTCTTCTAAAGTTCCCTTTAGATGGAGGTTTTGCTGGAGCTTTGCCTTTGGACTTTTGATGATCAACCTTTCCCCAATATGCCTTAGCCCCTGCACAGTCTCTTTCCACTTGGGATCCTACTGTAACCAGCTGATCCATGGTGGTGACAGTCCCTCGGAGGCAACCAGCCAGTTTAGGATTACAGTTATTTAGGATCCTTCTCACCAGTTCGACCTCTGAGATATCAGGCTTCCACCTCAAGCACAATGCTCGGTAGTCGAAGGCGAAGTCTCTCAGGCACTGCTCAGGCAACTGCACCATCTCCCGCAATTTTTCTTCCACCTCTGAGAGGTAATCTGGGGGGAGAAATGCAGCATAGAAGGCTTCCTTAAAATCCATCCAGTTCTGGATTTGATTCTTGGCTACACACCACCAACTGTGGGCGGGTCCTTTTAAAACACCAGTCAAAGCCCCAATTAATTCAGGGTCAGAGAGTGGTCTCACAGACAGGAATGTTTCACACTGGTCAATAAAGTTCAGCACATCTGCTACGTCTCGTGCCTCACCAAATGTGGGAAAGTCCAAGTGGATGGGAGGTTTGGCATAAACTACAGCCGTTCTACTAGAAGAGAGAGGTACAGCCAAGTGAAGGGTAGATACTCCCCTACTAGTAGGTGGTACGACTGGCAGCTCTTCGGAAAGCCCAGGTGCAGGTCGATCCTGATCGCCAGAGCATGCACTTTGATGATTTTCACTCAGCCTACATGAAGCCAATTGTGTTGAATGGATTGTGGGTGGCCTCTGACAAGTTGAAGTATACACTACTGGTGCCTGCCCTGTAGAAGGTGCCATTTTAGGTGTCCATTGAACATCAGAAATGTCCAAATCACGTTCAGCCCTGATTAGGGGTCGAGTAGTAGTAGATCGATAGGCGCGCTTCAATTTCTCTACCTCTACCTTCCACCTATCATCACGTCGTTGTAAACACTGAACCAACTTTTCTTCAAACTCTCTTAGGGTTGTAATCATACGCTGTTCTAATGCCTCAACACTACTATCTATATAAGTTCTTATATTTTGTTCTCGATTTAAGGCACTGGCCACCGAGTCCTGATAATTTTCCTCTAAAGTACTAACCTTCTCAACCACAGCTGTCAACTCATCTTTAAATCTAGAGAGATCTGCAGGAGTAAAACCTGGTATCTCTTCTTCCTCCTCCTCATTATTCTCCTCATCAGATGCATACAATGAGCTAAGTAAAGAAGTTATTTCCCCCACCGGATTTCTCCGGGTTACCCAGGAATCACCTCTTGGGACATTATCTGTTTCTTCCGTCTCTAAAATGGGACCTGAAACTCTGTCATCAGATTCCTCAGCTTCTGTTTGATGATGGGACATTTCTTCCATTATGCCAATAAAGGTATCCCTTTTACTGACACATTAATTGTTTTTAACAAAACCCCAAACAACAAAAACATTCAAATGCTGTACATCACTTTAGTCATACTCATAAAAAAAAATGTCCCCATACTGGCCACCACTCTGTAACAAAATCCTCGAATAAACGGGAAATGTACACGCTCAAGTGAGTCCTTTTACTTCTTTTTATACGAATTTGATAATAAGCATGACCATCAAACAATGCTAGAAAAACGATTTCATTAATGAAAAGAAAGAGGGGACACCTCAGCGCACTGAAGCGGCTACTAGCTGCCCGCTACATTTAATCATCAATTGTTTTCCTGAAATCATAGTATTTTACCCGTCATTCTTTAATTTTTTACAAGTACACCATGAAACAGTCAAATCTAAGACCATAACCCAGCCAATAAATCAAAAGAAAAAGAAATAGTTCATCAATAATAATAGTCCATCAAAAAAGTCCATAATTAGGCAATCCAAAAAAAATAAAGTTCCGTTTGCGCCACAAAAAAACAACGCTGGGGCCCAAAAATATTAATCCGTCTTCGTGCACCAAAAATACAAGAAAGAAAGAAAAAAAAAAAGAAAATTGGAAGGGTCTCACCGGGTCGGCGTTTGTGTGCCCGGGCGGTTCCCTTCGTCAGGCCTGGATCGCGAGCGCCTCGGGTCCGGTCAACGCTACGTGTGGCTCTACCTTGCCTCCAGAAGACTTTTGACCCCTTTGTGAATTGCTCTGGCCACGCTTTTAGTCCAGCAGTCAGTTCTCTCCGGGCTAATCTTGCCAGCTCCTCGGACCGTCGCTCGGCGTCTCTTCCAGCGTGTTGCCCCACCCCTTTCTCCTCCTTGTCGAGTGTCCTCTGTTCCTTTTTATAAGTTCCGGTAAAAGTTGTGACCCAGATATATTTTTACTAAGTGGACTTTCACAAATAATATACATACATACAAGACATCCTTGTATACATATCAATACAACAAAAATTATGTGTATTTTATTAACCTATATTTTATTCTCGGAGGTTAATTTTTTTTTTTTTTTTTGCTTGGGATACCTTATTTCATTGTGATGTCACAACACTATGTGGATTCTTCATCTATAATCTTAAGTATCTTTATACATTGTGAAGTAAAAGTGCTGGTTTATAACCCAATACACCTTGTGGTGACTGATGGGTATTACATAAATTAGAAATAGAAACTTTAAAAATAAAACACGCCAAAAGTTTAAGACATCTCCATTATTTTCCATAACACAACCATAATGAGTAATTTGTCAGCAGTAGTTTGTCAGCTCCCAGTGATCCTATTCAAGCTTGTTCTTTTCAAGATTCAATGCAGGTTTTCACAGTAGAATCCAGTAATCTGACTTGTTTCGCCGCATTGCAGTATAACGTGTCCAAAGTGTCTTAAAGGCGCCGACCGACTAACCTGAATTTGTGAGGCACACTGGTAACACTGATAAGGTGAGGACATCGAAAACCCTGCTTAAGTGTCAATAGACTTCTTCAACAAAAGGATAAAAATGTTAAAAACTCAGCAAAGGGTGCTGTGGAATACTTGAGGACTGAATTTTAGAGCTTGGGAAACAATGAAGATGGCCACAGCCCCGTCTTCATTGTTCCCCCAATGAACAATGAAGCTGGTCGTTTGCAGCTTCGAAGGAGTTCAAATGAAAAGCAGCTTCGAACTCTGCCTCATCTTAAATGCACTCATTGTTTACAGTGTACAAAAAACATATCAAAGCAATATGCAGAATAAGAAGTTTCAGAGGGAAAAAAAAACAACAAACAGATTTCTCTGTGACGCAAATTCTCCTATCAGGATTATGGCCATATTCATGATTAAGCAACTACATGGAAAATCAGCCAGACGTACTCTGAAATCCTCACGAAGTACTAAACGGTCTTCTCTAAACAGAACAGCGTATCTCATTATTCGGTGTAATCAGTCTTCTCTTCCATCACCAAATCAGTTGATGAATAGGAATGTCTTCACTCATCAGCAGGACACAAACTCTTTGATGGGGTTCAACTTAGCGACTGATGGTGTTTAGACCACCCTCCGTTTTTAAAACCATGTTCCCTGTCAACAGGGGGCATAATTACTGTCCTCATTCAGAACATTAGCAAAGGGGTTAATCTCTTCTATTTAGCCATATGGTTCAGTCCATCTCTAAAGACATATGAGGCAGCTTTAAAATATGGTAGTCTGAAACACTCGTGCATTGGTGTTGAGTTTTGTATCATATATCGCATTAATAAAAGTTTTGAGTGAGCGTTTTACCTCATCTGAGCTTATAAAAAGTGCACAGTATGCCATAAAATATCCCCCTCTTGTGAACAGATTGTATATTTTGACATTTTTTAGTTTTACATGTTTTGATGCTTCTACAAGAACTCATCCATTCGCAGCGTCTGGGGCCACTAAAATATTTTGAAAGCTCAACACGGTATAAATAAAACAGCTGAGTGTGATAGACTAAGACACCTGTCAGTCAAGTCAACATGCCTATGCGTCTACCCTTTTTTTTTTTTTTTTTTTACCGTGTCACTGACATCCATGAAACAGGCAGAGACATTTCCTGTCTAAAAATAATTATGTCAATACTTGAGACTTCGTCATTTCATGATATCATGACAAGATGTGTAACTGAGTCAATTTTCAGTCATGTCAACAAGTCAAGTATGGCATTGTTTCGCAAAGTTGGGACATTCACCCAGAAATACAAGCTGTGTAGCAAGTCAGCAAAAGTGACAAGGATATAGTATTCGGAGCACAAAGCTTGCAACCATATTTGAAAATGACCTAGAACACTAGAGTTTTTTACAATTTTAATTGATTTCTTGGGTGATGTCTAGTTTGGTTGCATTTTCTTTGCTTAGCTGATTTCATACGATGCCATGAAAATGTATATAAGCCTTAGATTTTTCTACTCTTTAGTTGTTTTTATTTTCAGCCTGTAGTACTCAAAATGAACCTGGGGACTATTAGTTGTTCTGTTCAGCTGCTCCCCTCTGCGACAGCCACTGAAAGTTAAAAGCAGGTTGGGGAGGGGAGAGCTTTAACCAGAGAAGAGGCAGTTTGCATCATCGTATGCCAGTGACACAGTATGCAAAATGCCCACCCCATTTAGCATTGAGTTGTGATCAAATTGAGGAGTTTAAAAACAACAACTCATGTTTCTCCAAATGGAAGTATGACATTCCCAACCTCGAGATCAAACCTCGGTTTCTTCAGTCTGCTTCACGCTTGCCTGAGCCGGAGCACATGACAAGTCAAACCTGAAGGCGCGGGTCGTGGTGGTGGGGGGACAAAGCTGAACAGAAGGAGGAGGAAAAGAACCAAAGTGCTTTGATTTGAATGCTGTGTCTGTGGATGGATAAACTTGTTTCCTATTGCTCTCGTTTTTTTTTCTACCAAAGTCTCCAACTTGCAGTCTTTCTCACCCCCTCACTTTCCCCGGCTCTCCTGCTCTTTCTTCAATGTTTCTATTGTTTTCTGAGAGTGGAGCGACTGCCCGGTTCTTTTATCTCCCAGAGGACCATGTCAGGCTCTTCAATGTAAGTGCCTCCTTTGTTGCCTAATTCACATTTACTGGGGAAAAAAAATAAAATCCTCAATAGGCTGTAGGTTTAGAGGTTTTTCTTCCCCTTTGTGGCACATTAAAATGGGATGTCATACATCTAAAGGGTGGAGTTGGTCACAAATGGATGATGGGAAATTCAGGGGTTAATTACTCCATGTGGTCTCAGCTTGGCTGTCGAATGCAGGCATGTGCGTGTGTGTGGCTATCATTGTTCCAGAGCAGCTTTTGTCTTTGGGTGTGAACTTGAGCTATTTTGCCATCATTAGCTGTATAATGGATTTTTTAAATTGATGCTTCACTATACATTCCCAAAAACCTCTCAAACTAACCTTCAATATAGAAATACAGTCTGATATCAGCTTGTTATATAATACAAAATATTTTGTTGCATTCTATAGCAATTTTTCAGAAAGAAAAACCACAAAACCAATGAAGTTTCTGTTTCCTTCAAAATGTTATTTGTTTTGTTTTATGTTCCTAAAAATGGGTAAAGTGTTTTATTGGACAGCACAGTTCCCTTTTAATCTTTGTTGTTGCCATCATCTGCAAATTTAGAGTATATTCATTTTTTTATGTTCAAGTCAGTTGCAGTGTGATGCACGCAAGTGTGGAGACTATTATTTTTGTTATTGCTTAAATAACAAATTAATTTATTTTTAATTAACATTTATTGCTATTTTGACTTTGATAGAGAGGTGTTTTCTCAGTCTGAGGCAATAAAACAAACCACTATATATATAATTCCCTGTATTTTAAGTTTAAAATTCCCAGCATTTAAAATTTTCTGAGTTGTGATAAGAATTCAGAATTATTTGGGTCTCTTCCAATACATACAAGAAAAGTCTCCTGAAAAACAGAAATAATTTTAAGCCACATAAACAAGACTTTGGACTATTAAACGGCTGTTTAAGTCAATAGACCAACTCTTGCAAACTTGTACAGAAGAAAGGGGCAATGATTAATGGACAGTTTCCACAGCTGCTTCCAAACTGAATTTATTCATCAATCCTTCAAAAACATTTAAAAAAGTGAATCCCTCTACATGATGAATTGCTCCTTCTGGTGTACATAAAACTCAATGAGAATTTAAATACTACCTCATTCTTCACTGTAAAGCAGTAAAAGGCACCTGACATGGCAAATAAATAATACAAACATGGTCTATGTGCTCTTATGAATTATGGACAACTTTGCTAAGATCTTCACTAAGATTGTTTCAAGTTTAGAAGACAATAAAAGTGTTTTCCTTTATCGATATGCACATCTTTGCAATCTGGCAACATTGCTGCAGCAAATCTGTGTGGGTCTAATTTGTCACCAGCATAGAAACACACACAGAGCTAAGTATTGAATAATGAACTGGAATGCATTTAGTTGGTGGTGCAGAAAGTATTGCATTCCTCTGTGAGTAGCAGAGCAGGTCTGTACAGCAAGATTAATTAAATGCATTTATGCTGTTGGTTCACAGCGCGTTTTCTTCACTCATTTTTCAACTTGACAGTCTATGTTTTATTTATTTTAAATGAGATTTGTATCACGCTACTTTGATTCAGCCACAGAATTGAATTTTTGAAAATTCCGATGGTAATAATTCGGGAGAAATAAAGGCTTCAAAATGTCACCCATTCACACACACATTCACACACTGATAACGGCCATCTGCTGGATTGAATATATTAGTTTCACCTGCTGATGTACCAAATCAATTTATCTTTACTTCAGCATGAGGAGATTATAGAATGTTTATCTATTCCACAACAAAATATTCTACCCAGACAAAAATACATTACAGTTTTCCAATACTAATTTACATATAAATTTTTCCGCATCAAGAATCACAAGTTTTGACGTGTAAATTTACTGCTAATGCATAACTCATGTAAAAAAAAAAAAAAAAAACCTAACATAAATGGAGCCCCTGATGATTTTAGGCACCTATTCAGCGGCCCAGGTTGCTCATTCCTTAGGCTGGCTGTACATCATTCAGTTGTACTGTATCAACAGCTCCAGGCAGCCATCACAGTCTCAGAAATTGTTGCTTTTGGCATTCCAAGTTCATATTTTCTATACTATGAGCCTCACTCTTATCAGCTCTGACATGTGTGGGAGGGAAAGTGTTGGTTGAAAGAAGCAGAAGGTGACAGTGGGAATACCTGGAGCTATGGATGCCAAGCTAAAAACAAGCAGTGTGACAAACCAGCAGTATATATTAACTTCTAAGCGGATGGTGTCGGGAGGAAAATTGAGTAAAGCGCGTAAATCTCTTTAACTCTCTTCACTACGTTTTGTACAAATGAGAAATCATTTTCAGCTAAAATGCAATTGGAAATACAATACAGATATTTTTATTGCATGTTTGATGTTTTTAAAACTTAATATTCTTCTTCCCTCTTTGATATGCTGAAATTACTTCCAGTTATAACACCCTCTCAGCTATATTTGCTGCTCAGCAGGGTGTAGAGCGCTGGGGCCTTGGCATCACTGAGTGCCAGTGTGTCAAATCTTTTTCATGCCCGGCCAACCCACCCCCAACATTCCAGCTATAAAATCCCATCCATCTTGGCATTCATGTTTCAGCTCCCCAGCAGCAGAACACTGGCTTCAAGCCACTTCCTTCCCTTATACCGAAACCGAAGAAAGCAAGTTTGAATGGAGAAAAAAAAGGCGTCGCGCCGAATTTGGAGAGAAGTGGGTGGCAGCACAAATAGAATTTGCGGCAATGTATTTGCAATGGTCTCTTTTTATCCACCCGGGGGGCGCTGGGAAATATGAATGGACTGGTTTGTTCTTCGGGTGACCAAACATGGGACTTGAATGTTAATCTGTACTATGACAAAGCCTTAGAGAGCCAAAGACACTCAGTGATAAGATGGGCTGTGAACTAGTCAAGTGCTCCGTTCAGTTCCATCTCTGCCAACCACACAGCTTTTGCAAAGCTGTTCTTCAGCTGTGCTGGGAATCTGCTTCTCTCAACATATTGTCCTTTTGTGCAAGCCTCTACAGAACATTAGAAGGGTCTTACGAGAGTTTAGAGTGTTAGAATATTTCTACAAGTGGAGCTACATTCATAGGAGCTTGCAGCTGACACTGACACTGACAGACAATGGAGGCGAAAATGCAAATGTACTCACACAACACTTGATGCACGCCCGTTCAATTGCTTGTTAACACAATTAGCCAAATCAGCTGATCGTGGCAGCAGAATGCCGTTAGGGTTCTTGATGTGGTGAAGATGACTTTCAAAATTTCAAACTGAGTAACAGGATGCAAGTAAACTTTGAATGTAGCACTGTTTCTGCCAGATTACCTAGATTGAATATTTCAGAAACTTCTGATTTTCAATGCACAAGAATTTCTAAGCCTCCAAAGGAAGAGAAAACATCCAGTGAGCAGCAGGTGTGTTGACAAAAAAAGGAAGTCTTGTGCAGATTGGAGGAAAATAGATAGACCAGTTCATAAACTTAATAAGCTTAAATAAACAGTTGCGATACAACCGATGCATGTGCAAAACAATATCTGAATGCACATTGTGTTGAGTATGGATGTAGATGGGCTACATCAACAGAAAAACACACTAATGGGATAGTTAGCCAATCCTGCTAACTAGGAACACAATACAGCCACCGAAACTGGACATTAACAAACTAGAAAAAACATTGCCGGGTCCAATAAGCATCAATTTCAGCGATGACTTTCAGATGGAAGTTGTTTATTAAATGATACTTTATAAAGCTTTTAAATTGAGTGTCTGATGTTGTATCTAAAATAGAACTTTATCATTGTAGTTAAAATCGTGACTTTTGTTAGCTTGCATTAGCATCGCTGCACACAATAAACCAAACATTGTGAAAATTGGATGTTTTTATAAACTTGCAGTTAAACAACCGATTATAGAACTTGTGCTTCTTGAGGACAGCAGAAGACAGTCTAACATGCAATACATGTACAGTATGTGAAGGGTTTGAAAACACAAATTAAAGGTTGAAGTTGAGTGGAATAAAAAAAAACTTTTTTCCACAAGTTTCACATTTGAAGAATGATACTGTCTTTCCAAGAGAAGTGCCTGCTGACACACTATGGCCTGAACAAATTCTGTGAAGCTCAGTGTGCTAGTTATTGGTTCCCATTAGTGCACAATGTACTGACGCTTTAATTGGCTCTTTGATTAGCTGGAGCAAAAATTCAATAGATGTCCTACAAGCTGGATTGGGTCAATGTGTTCTGGTTGGACAAACTAAGTAAGCGGTTATGGGAAAGTGATTCCCCTTGTTGCTAGACGTCAGTCTTATATTCACAAACGGTTGCTATGGATTTCTGTGCTACTTCTTAAGGATGAACAACTATTTATATTCCGTGTTTTGCACAGGTTTAGATTCCCTTGTTTTCTTGGGAAGTGCTGTGCGGATTTTTTTATAGATTGAAAATCTAGAGTCTGTTTATATCAGAGTTGGAAAACTGGGTCTTTATGTTTGTTCCTGGTGGTATTCATCTGCACCGATGGTAGGAAAATGGAAACAAGGTGTTGGCTTCGCCTGAGGGGACAGTTCAGGATGGATCGGAAAGCAAGACACGTAGAGCGCCCCAGCATGTTTGACGCAAATGTCAGTGACTTTAAGAAGCTGTGTTTCCTGAGATGCTCCTCAGTTTGACAGCATAACTGCCTGTTGGCATCACTATCTAAATACTGCATGAGAACCGTCTCAGAGTTTTGTCTATACAGCATAGAATATCTTTTCCTCTTCAATTAAGCTTTCTTTGAAAACATTTAGCTGTCGGAAAACTTGTTTTCCTAAGATCGCACGTCATGGCCACACTACCCAACAACAAACCCAGGACAAAAAACAACAAAAAAAAATTCAAAAGACTTAGCCTACCTTACTCTGCTTTTCTGCACATCATTTCAAAATGTCCTTGAAGAACCAAAGGTCTTGTCATTACTTCTTTTTGCCTCATGAATCTGCAGTAAAACAAAAAGTTGCAAATGGTCAAATTGTGTATCCATGCTAAGGCTCATCAGCAGCACAGCAAAAAGTTGCTTAATTAAAATATATATATATATATATATATATCTTTAAATGGCTCCAAGTTATTATGTGATTATTGTGTAAAACTTTAAATGTGAACTTGTTTTATTGAGATTGCACCTCCAAGTTCAAATGAAAAAAAAAAAAAAACATGAGACAGCTACGTTGTCGAAGCGATAAGACATTTTCATTTCATTTTCATTTGTTTCAAAATTGGCAAGAACCATTTTCCACTGTAATGATGAGATTAAGTGATAAAAAATGCTTTACTCTGATGTCTGGTTTCATGCATTTTACAAAATTATTATATAAATAATGTGAGAAAGCAAAAATCATCAGCCACTGGGACTCTTATAGGAATAATCTGCATTTTTCTCTTGGTCCTAACAGTTTGTATGCCTTGAACAGGTTGATCACTAGACAATAATTTCAGCTTCATACAAATCAGACCTGAGCCAGATTTGATTAATATTTTATGCCAATAATGATCCAACTGAGTCCATCACTTATGCAATTAATTATTAATCACCAGCTCTGAAACTATGTAAAGCCACCTGCAAACCCTCATACAAAATGCATGTCCTTTGATTAAAGTTCCGGTGCTTAACTCCTGCCAGTCACTTTTAGTACATTTTACTTTCATTTGCAATTTCCACTTTCTTTCCTTTCCCAAATGCAGATTTTGTCAAAGAAGATGTTACCAAAATGTGTGCGAGTTTGTGTGCATGTCCTCGCGGTCACAGGCAGTGACACGCACATAAATCAGAAAATTCTCTGTACTTTAGGCAGCCCAAAGGACATTAATCATGGCATTAGATGAACCACCACACACATATTCACACTCTACACAGCAGGGGCGACAGCCATTGGGGCTCGGGAGCTTGACTTTCGCTTATAACTTATTCATGCTCCATGCCGTCATTCAGCACACCTGGGAAAAAGTCAATTTTTTCCACAGCGGGAAAGCTAATCTTAAGGAAGCATGACTGTAAAAATATCTGGCTTTATAAATAAATATACCGGCTTTAAATCGTCAAATGTGGTTGCCTAAATTAGGATGTACATTTTGTTCTGTGTGGGAATCTGCATGTCAGCTCGAATGGGTTCATTTTCAGTTAACTGTATCATTTGCAGGCGAATGGGGACTGTCTTCTGGAAAGGTCACCATTATAGAAATGTCATTTAAAAGGGCATAAATCATCACTTTTACAACTTTTTCCTTTTCTGATGTGTTCAGGCATGTAGCTCATGATAGCTACATTAATTTCCATATCCAAAATAGAGAAATATACAAAGGGAAAAGGTTACCAAAAGGCAAACATGGAAATTGCTGCAAGTTGTTTTGGAGTGACGTTTAGAACAGTGAACCAGGGCATCAGAGCACAAAAAATGGCTATTCAAAGAAGACATAGTGACTGCAAAGTCTCCTGCTTGGGATTTCAGATCATGAAGTGAAGATTTCTATGACTAAATCGTAAGTGAAGAGAAGGACGTTTTTAAAATAGCTTGGACATCTATTATACCAGTTTCCTACCTATATGCAACCATTCTGGACACAATTCCTGCATAGATTCTCTGTAGCACATCAGTTGTCCTTGACTGTAAAATGAAGGCACATTTTTATTCAAAACATTGGGATATTTTTGTCAGGAAAAATATGCATAGTGATTACACCAAGAGATTTCAAACATTGTGGTTATAGACGCTTGTTTATCATCTGGATATGTTTTAATAGACATATATAAAAAAAAACTATGCATTTTTGAAAACTATATTTTAGAAAAACTTGATTTTACAATCACTTATATGTTTTTTCGACCTTCTCAGAAAAACTGGACAGTGATTTACTAAAATCACCCACAAAAAAAAAGACAATTATGAAGAAAAAGTATTTTTGCTTTGCTCTGATGCCACTAGGATTGTGGATATTTTTCTTGCAGGTGACCACCTTTTAGATAAAATGTTGCAACAACTTTCCTTAAACTTCAAGCATGTTTTTAAAACTCAGCCGGCTTTTAATCTTACCTAAAAAGGAAAACAGCACAGTTTTATGCATCATTACACCCTATGTTGCCCTATCCAAAATGGCAGCCAGATGTTACTTTCCAGTGGATGAGAATTTTAATATAATAAATTTATGCTGTGGTGCTTGAAATAGCATATCGGCTTAAAGGTAAGTTTGCCTCTCAGAGTAGCTTTTTATTCACTAAGTAGTTTCTGATATGAACCAGACATATTTGGTTTTCAGAAACATTAAGTCATCCCACCATATCCCATTAGACTCAATAGAAGGTAATTGATGAAATGTCTAAGTTAGTTGAAATCTGATTAAGATTTAAGATAATGCGATTAAGGGTTCCAGTCAGTGACAGAGAAATCTAATCTATCTAAGCTTCGCTGCAATACATCACATTAGTTATATTTCACATCAAGCAAAAAGTTTATTAAAAACAAAAGCAGAGTGGAAAATTGTTGGTCATTATAAAGATAACATTTCAAAAGACGTTTGGAGGGTTAAGAGGCTGGAAACTATCCCAGTGTTGTCATTTGTGTTTTTATGCATGGAATAAAACTAAATACCACTTTCAAACATTCTAGGTTTGAAGATTGTGAAGCACTGCATTAGTAAATCATGTCACCGATAATTTGTTCAGTAAATTGGAGTCAATGGAGTCTCCTTGTATAGTTTCAAAAACTGAACCATGAAAGTCAAACATCATGGCAATACAAGATGTGAGTATATAAAAATTAAATACATGACAAACACATTAAAGGGATTTCCTGTAACATAAATAAAACAGTAGCTATATTTAACTGCCTTTTCTTTATATAAAACCTTCGCTAATCCAAATATGGTGAGTGATTTCTACAATTAAAAGAATATTTTTGAAGGTTTACGCAGTTGTCATCTGATGCAGCGCGGTGCCGCTTTGGGCGGAGGATACGAGGTGATGATGTGACTTTTCTCTAGACAGTTTGTGGATATGTCAGGCACGCTAGCGGCTAATGATAATGCTGCCTGACATGTATATATGCAAATGTGCAAATGCGCCCGTTTGTTTCTTACAAACAGCCCATTTTCATGTTTGTACATACATATTTGTGCCTTTAGGCTTAAAAGATGAGCTCGTCTTACTGTAAAAGGACACGTTCACTGGTTAGTGTGCTGTTACAGAGAATCGGAGCTCCAGAAAGACCTCAGGCTCTCAGATTAAGGCAGTGGGTTTAGATGGTTGCCTGATGTAAAACAGAATTTGCTTTCAGGTTCAGCTACACTCCAGATCTTTATTCTTTTTAGTTATGGTTGCAAAATATGATGATAATCCTCTCTCTCTCTTAGAAGAAAAAGTAGCCATTGGTTAAACAGAACCACAGCTACTGTTTACTCAAAGAACATTATGATTCACTATGACCTCAGTTGCCTCACGCTCCTTATTAGGGACACAGAGGAATGAGCAAATCAAAATATTTCCATAGATTGTCTGACCTCAGTTTGAGTTAGTGAGTCACAATCATCTCCTATGACTGTTTGCCTCTTTTTTTGATGCACCTTAAGCTTTGCTTTCCCCGTTCTCTCTACAATCAGTTCCTACAACTAAGTTTCAGCTCTAGTTATTCAAACAGTAATACACAGAAACAAAGTAATCAACTTTGTTCTTGCAAATTTTAAGAGATTCTCCTAATGATACCTAAGATTCTTTTCTCCTGTGCCCCTCCCTCATTTTATTTTTTTAATCCGTCTCCATCTGCTGCCTTCTTTAAACCTTTTTAGGGTATTTAATTCTCCTGGGATGAATAGTTTACTCTAGAAAAATTGCTCTAAAACAAAGAATATAACTACTTCCCCTCCAGCTCCCCTCCTGGAGCAGCTGTAGGTCTTCCTGGAGCTTATTAAAACCAGACCCTTCCTGTCATGAATGTAACCCCATGCTCAAGAAAACTAGAGGTCAGCTTGAAAAAAAGACCATCAGGGGTCGTCTAGACAGACACTGATACAGAATATTTCAACATGCATGACTGTATGAAGATTTTTACCCCAGTTTCAGCCAACAAAGTGTTGAATCTCTTAGTTGTAAAGTTGCCACATGCAGATGGAGTCAACATATTTGGTGCGCACAATGGCCTCCAGTATCTGTCCATTTGCATTTATTCAACCTGGGAGGCTGGCGAAGAGCCGTTCAAGGCATTAAAGTCCTGTGGGTGTATCTGCACATATGTGCAAGGCGAATCCTTCAAATCCAAAAGTACCCACTGTGCACATGGCCCCAGGAAACGTTTTAAGTCGTAACCCTGTCGTCCTGTATCTGCGTGATGGTCTCACCCTGCGAGAGGAGAGGCAGCATTCCACTCATTCCTGATCATTAAAAATAAGGCTACTTTTAAACTCTGAGCGTATTGCCTTTCCTAAATTGAGAAATATGTGTGTGTGTACCAGGGTTATCGGTAGGTTTACAATAAAAGGCAAGTGCAAGACCACAATGCATTTTACCAATGCAGTTAGCTTAAAATAAATAAGCAATAGGGCTGACTTTATGAAAGACTCAAATGTTTTTGTTCAATTCTGTTTTGTTTACGCTGTGAAGCACTTTTTTCATCTTTTGGATATTTAAAGTGCTGTTTACATGTATGTTTGTTATTTGATTAAAAAGGTAGCTTTTTGCATCATAAGTCAAATCAAAAATATCCTGAATAACTTTTCAAAGTACCATACAAAATACATACTGATCCTTAAACCACTGGACACATGACTTTGGGGGCAGATGCCAGCAGAACCAACTCTTGATCAAAGCAAAAAAATTCACACAATGGCTACTAAGTGGATATATTTTCTTTAAAGACCACTCTGTAGATCTACAGTGTGGTACAGGGCTTTTTAACTTTTTTTGTGTGATTGGCTGATTTGTTCTGTCTTAAGAATCAATAAATGAAGATTAAATGGCCCCACAAAGTAAGCAACAAAAAAGGTCTGTTTTCTAAAGAGGTAGGACAAAGAAACCTAGCATTCGGTTATCTATTGTGTTCCTTAGATGAATGTAGAGTCCTTGTGTCATTGTCCTTTAATTCTAAAGAAAGCTTTTGGAAACCTTCCAAAGAGAAAAATGATAGAACACCGGACAAAGCTAGACCTGCACCTCAATCTATGAGATGTAGCAGTGACAAAATGGAATCAGTCTGCGACCTTTAAAGCACAAGACACTAATCTAACAAAACAAATTTCCTCACTCTATTGAAGTCAGCGTGCAGCACTGCCTGAAATGAATCCAACCAGGAGAAGAAGTGCAACTTTAAAAAAAGACATGGGAAGCTGGACAAGTACCAGAATCCAATCGAATAAATGCAAAAGGAGTGAAATAAATTTGGCCACCATGATCTCAAAGTCTAAGAGGAGATGACGAACATAATGCAAAAGATCCTCGTTACACTGGAACAAGACCACATCATAAAATAACACAATACAAAAAGAACATGAAGCTTATGTCTCTGAAGGTTTACTGGAAAGTCTTCTGTGAGTCATCAGGAAAGTAGGCAGATTACATCACTGAACAGGGTCGAAAAAAGCTCTCAGTGCTGAAGAAAATCCCAACATATTTTACATGCTAATAAACTAATCCAGGTGGTGCAGAACCCCCCCCCAGAGTTTTAGGGAAACTTCACAAATTGTTCAAAATCAAGAGCTGGATGGCAGTGAAGTTGGTGGCGTTATTGTCGTGCATAAAGATGGTCCCAGTCTGAGGGTTTCTCTGTGTGGAGGTTGCCTGTTTTTCTGCATGCATGGACTTTTTCCAGATATTCTTGCCTCATCTCACAGCTACAAAAACACCAAGTACAGCTAATTGGTCAGCTCAGAAACATCAACTGATGCAATACCTGTAGAAGCAATGCAGTGCTGTAGTATAACTGGCAAAGCAGCAAGAAAAATAACAAACTGGAGACAACAAACAGTCAAATCTGGAAAACTGCAGGTTTTCCAGCTTGCGGTCAAAAAATGTTCTAGTTGTCCCTGAGGTCCTGGAGACTCAGGGTGGTCCAATTACTTAACATTGCTAACTACAGCTAATGTTTAGCCAATTCCACTTTTTTCCCCAATTATTGTAGCTACTAAAAGGATACCAGAGTTTTGTTCCAAAGCATATTTACTTTCAATAAATTAAGGGTGATTTGTGACGTGGAGCATCCTATTTTTAGATAGCATTGTTTGTAAACCTATGGGTCGTTTATTTTGTCTTATTGATGAATTGTATGATTGGTTTGGAGAGTCAGAGAGCGAGTACTGCTCTTTCAGAGAACTGACCCGAGATGGAAACTGTTTGTGTCCCTTTCCAAAAGAACATTCTTTGGCAACCGCCTCACCTCAACTGATTCCACTCTGACCACAAGAGAAACACACAATGTACAATGTGAATGTCTGAGTAATAAGGAATTAGTTAAGATCACCACTCCTTCAGATAAAAACTGATCAAAGCATGGGTGAACTTAAATGTACAAAGAATCTTTTTCTGTCTTTTAGGTTTTAGGTTTATATTAGCTTTCTGTCTGGTAACTACCACATTCAAGCTGATATGTTTAACTCAATTTTATCCCAGCAGAACATTTCTGGTACAAAGAAGTTACTGTACTGAACACAGAGCAGAATAGACCCACAAACCTTTGCTAAGTAAAACCATGTTCCACACTTCTATCCACAGAACTCAATTTTCACAAGGCCAAATGCCAGGGATTATTCATTATTCAGCAACCGATGTGCTCCCGGCTTAAATGCTTTTATATCACGAGCTGAAAAAACTCAAAATAAAAGATTTAAGCAGATTGTTTTTATTCATTTTGCTTGTTGTGATGTGCAATGGCCAGGATGAAGAGAGCTGTGACGTCCAATCATATAGCTGATTAACGTCGGGGATATTCAACCAAACACTGCAGTCATAGTGTGCAGCTTGCCGACTTGCATCTTGGAGATTATTTTAAGCAGCTTTTCTTGTAGGCCATAGAAAAAAAAATAGTGAGCAAGATTCATGAGTAGCAGCCAAAACAGCTGAGGTTTTAAGGTTTAGGGAGAGCCACGGTGACATCAGGGAAACAATGGGGAAAAACTCTAGTGAGAGATTCGTTTTACTGATGAGGGAGTGACTTCTTTTATGGCTTCTATTCATCTTGAATCTGAAGACAGCTTTATTTGACAAACCTGTGTCTTTTTATTTCTCAATTTGTTTTCACTTCAACAGCTTAAGTCATGTCAGCTCTCAGTTTATTAAATTTGTTCAATACAAAACAAAAACACATTCCCAAAATACCATCCATCTTGATGCATAAAATTATTAATTGATCTTGCTTCGAGTCTCTCAAACATAAACCTCGTTGCAGCTGGTTGTAATCTGAGTTTAATGGGACTGCTGTGAACGCGAGGATATATTATCACATTTCAAAGCCAAACAAACCTATAAATATTAATACACTCAAGTCACAATTTGTCTTTGCATTGTTTGACAAAGATCAAAGAGTTAAGCATCTGGCCGACCAAAAGCAGGAAGCTCTACCAAACAGAGAACACGGCATCTGTGCCAGTCCCATCTTGAAGCCTATTAAGTTATCAGTATACAGATGTTTTCTTGATAAAAAATACATGTTTTAAAGAATTTGTTCAATGGATGTGTGGCCTGTTGATGATTGCATACATCAGAGTAACAGTGGTGTCAGAACATTACTCGAATGATGCCAAAATTGTCATTTTTAATACAGTTCAGATTCCAAGCGGCATTTCAACCAGCTTGACCTAAACACTGAGCTTTGTAGGTTTCTAGGTTGTTAGGTTTACAAGGTCCTGAAAGCAGGCATGATATTGATTGAGTTGTGCACTGGAGACCCAATTTGGTCACTTTTGTTCTTTCAAACAAAAGAACCAACATGTTGTACATAGTTATATAAATAACTATCTAGTTATGTAAATGAACATAACTATCTTGATCTGCAATCAAAAACAGAGATGAAAAGAAAAAGCTGTTCAAATGTTAAATTACTCTTTAGTTTGTATATAAACCAAAAACTCAATCTGTGTGGCCATTCAACTGCTAATGAACAGACTTACTGCAATACAAGTACCACACTATCAGATAGTTTTAGTTTTGTTGTGACTATAATTTTAATAGGGCACAGTGTGTTTGGAAGTTTGAAAATTAAACGGCAATATTTATGAATGAGGACGTCATGATAAAAATATATTTACAGCTTTCCACTTTAAATATTTACAGCCACTGCTTAACAGAATAAACTGGAGAAAGAAAGAAAATAAGTTGGAAAGTTAATTAACCCTTAGATTAGCATTTTTACACAAGTTTGTCTTACTTCTTTTGTTTACTTAGCTGTTGGATTCACATTTTATGCAACTTTGCACACAGAGAACAGGATTCTGCTCACAATACATCTTTTACAGCAATTCAAGCAGTCAGTCAGTTCTTTTTTTATAGATGCACTATCAAAGGAAGTGGCTGTGCTTAAATCTTCCTGTTTATCAATGCAGAGCAATAAAATTTGTTGCCTTACATAAACAAAAACCAGCCTGTTTATCGTGGCAGGTAATAAGAAATACACCAAGGTCTTTTGCATAGCACAGTCTATACACAAGGTAAGTTAAGTGTTGTGCAAGAGAAAAGGACAAGAAAAACAAATGTACAAATTTAACACAGCTAAGACATAAGGGGCACATAGATACTGAATAAAAGAGGCCTGAGTGTGGAGCTTTGAGAAACTCCAAATCTTTCTTCACTCAAAATTCCAATTTTGCCAAAAATAGTCTTCATCTGTCAAATGTTTCAAATGTCATTTTAACTTAATGTATGCAAGACTTATGTAAAAATCAAATAATGTAGAAATTAAAATGTAAAAGTAAAATGTAATATCGCAATTGCCGTATGTATTTAAAATCTGTTCAACAATCTCTTTACCCCAACTGATGGACATTTGATGCATTTTATACCCATGACTGACATACGTTTTAGTGACCAAGATTTGTATTATGGACAATGTGATGACATTAAAATGGCTTGGTTTAAGAAGACAGAAGGCTATATGCAATCAATATAATCATCCTGATTTAAAAATAAAGACTGAGTTTATGTTATGTTTATGTTTCTCTAATATTATCCAGTTCAGAATTAAAGAGGCCTGAGTGTGTCATGTTTTAATTTGACAGCTAAGGAGTAAACATTTTGAAGGCTTGCAAAAGTTAGCATCTCTCTAGAATCCAGTTTGTTCTTAATTTAGAGTGTCCTATTTATCCATTGACTTTTCGTCCAAAGTCAGACAAATGTCATTGGTCTGTACCTGGCTTTCAAGAGTGCCTAAATGTGCTACAGCTGCATATCCACATGAGTTTCCATGCAAGCAGACATATTGAAAAAATGAAATAAAATCGGCAGGCAGGCACATTATGTCGCAAGCACATCGCCAGATCAGAGTCCACCTCTCTGTGGCCAGTGATTGGCCTACTTAAAGGCAGGGCAGCTCACTGGCACATTTGAATACAGTGAAACAGGGAGCAAGGAATGAACAGACTGAGGGGGGAGAGAGGAGGGGGAACAGTGAGGGGGCGGTGCACTAGTTTGTCCCGTCTCTCTCTCTCTCTGCTGGGTCTGGATGGAAAAGCTTACACAGGCAGAGGAGGAAACATGTCATGAGAGGTGATGACACAGCCACGGAGACGTACTCACATCCTCACTGCCTCCTGGGATTTCTCCTCGCTGCTGTTTCAGCCGCCACCGTCAACCTTCCTGCATCCCACAGAGGAGAGAGAGAGGAGAGAGAGAGCGTGAGATAGAGCGAAAGAGAGCTGCCAGTCTCCCTCTACAGCTCTCCATCTTCCCGTCTTTTTCACTTTGTTTTTGGATGATGGGATTTTAATCATGTGGAAGGTAAGAGCAGAAGAAGTTGTGTGGATTTTTTCACAATGGGCAGTTTGTGATCTTTTGCTGAAGTTTGGGAGTCCCTGGGGGGTTTCCCGCATGCTATAAACCTCCCGACTGTATTCTCAGTGAAACCCAGGAGATGTGGCAGGTTTACAAGAATGATAATAACAGAGTGCTGGCTTTAGAACTCAACCATTCAGCTTTGTAGACCAGGAGAAACTTCTACAGAAACAGTTGCTGAACATATGTACAACACAAAGTCTGCTTTCATCACAGGAGGTGTGAGTCATTTATCTCGACTCTATACGGCTCCGCAGTCTGTAGGCGTCTTGACAACTTAATTCAACCCCGATTATCCAATTTCTTGTGATACTTTTGATTTTGGGGTGGAGTTTGATTCTGGGTTTTGTGACCCACTTTCATCTGTGTGGTCTCTCAAAACTCAGAACACACATCTGCAGAAGGAAGGGTTACGTATACTGTTTGTGCTTAAACTCTGGTTGTGCAAACTGTTTTTTTTTTTTGTTTTTTTTAACCTGGCAAGTCTTTTAATTTTTTTTACCTAATTTAAATGCAACTTTAGACTGAGTGCATCTGTTCATGTGAATATGTATATGTGTGATTATTTATATTACATTTATGTAGAGTACAGCCCACTTGATTGTGCATTATATTAGCCTCAAAGAAACTCGGATGCTCTGTGCTGAGGCGTGTTTGGTACGCCTCGCTGCACGCGTGTCTTCTGTGCTGAGTGTGTCACAGCTGGGCAACACAAGCTCGATGCTACCACTCATCAGTCTCACCTGCAACGGATCAGAGAGATCGAGAAAATTGTTGCTTTTGAGAATGTCTCAATGAACAACGACTAAATCCAAGAAAAAAAAAAAAAGCTTAGTGGGATGTTTGGTTTGAAACGGTCAGAACGTCGACCAATATAGCAACGACAGTAGTGTTCCTGTTTCTTTTCCTGTTTCCACAAACATGTCTCAGTGAGACATTGTCAGCCTGGGCGACCTTCAGAAAGAAGCAGAGCGGCACTCAGATCCGTCTCTTCCCCCTCCCTGCCCCACCTGGATATGGACCGTGGGAACTTTGCAGACAATTATCTCAAACAGCCTTTTAAACTTGCTTCTATTCCTTACGGGACTCTTCATGCAGTTTATGTAAACTTATCTAAAGGCTAAGTTACTCTATCTTATTTAGAATCAAAGCTGTAACTTTGATCATTGCTGCTTTGATAATGAGGAAAAAACGGCCTATTTCTGAGAGCATTTCTACCAAAAATATCTCTTTATCTCACCAATGTGTGGCTAACGTGATAAACAGGGAGGTAAAACTAATGGAATGCTTATCACTCTAAATGCTTATTTTGATCTTCAAAGTCGAACATCTAGTTCACGCTGGAGGGACGCAGAACTGCTAATTGCCATCTAAACATTCCTGAAATGGGAAATACACTTTTTTTTTTAGTTTCATTCCTCTCCAATTCACTTCATTTTATCCACTCCAGTGGGTTTTTTTAAATCACCAACCAAGTAAAATGAGTGATGTTGTCATGGTAACTTCCAGAAGTGTGACAATGGGTGCAACTGGTTTATTCAGTAGTCCTGTGGTGGGGATAAGTGGGTCCTTCAGCTTTTTATTCTAAAGTTGGAAGAACTCTCCACAGTAAGTTGCAGAGCAGTGTACACAATACTGCATAATATGCGTTACAACAAATGGCTGCCTTACTAGATTGGCCTTTTGTTTGTCCATTTTGAATAAAGGCCAAGAGAAGTGGACTTCTGTTTTTCACAACACAGTCATACACAATTGAAACAACTTATAATTTACTTGGCAAGTAGAAGCAAAAGAAAAAAAAGCACGTAAAATTTTTTAAAGAAATTTTCTAAGAGTGCCAATAGATGTTGGAAATACATGAATATTCAGTTTATTCATTCACACACAATTCAGTTTATATTCAGAGATTAAAACTTTTCTTTCTTTTTGTGCCATTGCAATAAAAGAGGGTCTGTAAGGCTTTTTAAACATCTTTATAGGGTGATTTATATCATGTAAGATGTGCTATTGAATTTGAGATCAAGAAATTCAACAGTGAAAATAAAAAAATAAAAAGTCTGAATTTTAAAAAAATAAAAAAAACGTCTAATGACAAACTAGATCTGGTGGAGAAACTGTATGCATCAGCAAATCCCGTCACAGTGCATATGTGTGGTATAAGCATCGTCTAAGTGCTAAGGAATTTTTCTTACATACCCAAATAAAGCTGTGGCAGCTTTATGGGGCTTATGTGGTGATCAAATGATGCATTCTGCAGTGTTCAGTTGAAGGAAAGGCAAGGCTGAGTGCTATTTACTTGATGTTGTGTATTCTCCTTGAGATGCAACAAAGTTATGGTGGTATTACCAGGAGCCAATGTTTCAAAGATCAATGAGAATAATCACCATAAAATTATGGAAACCTTTTGAATTGTAGACCAATAATCTGTTGTTTTAGGCCCAATTGAGTCCTTAGAATTTAAAGTGCTCAACATTTCACTATGTACAAAAGGTAGTAAACAATTCAGCGAGAGAAAGACAAGATGCTATTTCCTGAACAATAAGTTTATAGACATTTGCAGAAGAAAACAAAATAAACTTCAAAGTATAAACATGAACAAAATTATGACCAAATTGTTCCAATTAATAAACAGCTGCTTTTAAAAAGCATCTCGTTCTTCTTGCAACTGGTAGTAAAGAACTGGTTGGTTCAGGCCTTTTCTGCTATGAATCACTAAATACTCTAAGAAGAGACAAACCAACAACTGCAAGCCTGCAAAAAACCTGATGTGCAGCAAAAAAAAAAAATCAAAATCCTTGGCCAAAAGAAGCTGTTTGTGCACACTTGGGCTGCTCTGATGCTAATAAACCCAACTCAAACTTTTGTTAGTTTGTTCAAGACATACCTTTATTCTCCTCCATTCAACTCACACTGTATGTTTTTGACAAGTGGGAATGATGCTGTAGTGCAGTAAAATCAATAGCTGAGAGAGGAAATGTGAAAATGTATAAATTTAACCTTGCTCTACTCAGAGGTGTGAGACTGAGTAGCATGGCATTGACAAACCCAGATTTCGAAAATTATAGCGTTAGCTTCAAGCTCAGTTCTCACAATTTGTGTTTAAAACTTGTATGATATAAAATACAAAGTAGTTATTCTCTGTTGTGTTGACAGAGGTCACTCACCTGAAATATACTTTTATGTCAAAGTCTAAGGAGCAAAACCTGGTAGCTAAGCTAAGGGGCACTAAGGAAAACAAGCAAAGAGTGCAGTAGCCTCAACAGGTTTGGACAAACAAGCTAAACTTGCAAGATTAATATAACTCTGTTTCAACTAACTATTTTCAGACTGCATTTTGGGACCCAAACTGTTCTGTGCAGAGATTACCAAAATAAGTCCAAATTCATTCAAACCAGTCAGATTCCCAACTTTAGAGTCATTTGCACCTTAAGTTGCATCAATGTAAAAAATATAGTCTCAAAGACTTTTATGTTTGGGGTTTTAATCTAGTTTCACTTCATACTAGTCTGGGTACATTCGACACTTTTCAATTTTTTTCTCATAAGGAACATTATGAGAAAAAAAACAAAAAACAACTATCAACTTTGAAGAACAGTCCAGTTCTTCAAAGTTGGTAGAATACACTCTGTTCTTGGCCTTCTTCTAAAAATCTACTCTAGCCGAGATCAGAAACAGAACCCCACCAAGATTTACCACATCCTGGAAGAACCAAACTTCACTTGATGTAATGCCACACAAATTTCATTTGTAGCAGAGATCACTGCTTCACTCTCATTCACCCTGAATAGTTTACATTAAATGTATGTTGCGTGGCACGAGCCACATGCGCTGGCCTCATCCCCCTCCAGCACGCTGCTCATGCATACCCATGCCACACAGATCTTTCACAACATTTTATTAGCCAATCAAAGCAGCCAAGATAACTTTCTGGGAATGAGTGCTACATTATCACTTTCATCAAAGCATTACTAAGTAATTGTGGTGATGGAAGGAAACTTCAGCCAACTCTTAAAAGTGTGCGGTGAGGTTTCTGTTCTGTTTGTTTCTCTCCTATTGCCTAAACGCAGTTTATCTCACGTTAAATACAAGCAGGAGAGAGTGAATCCCAAAGCTGGATTGTGACACAGGTAGAGTGTTAGGCAAAGAAACGTCTCAATACATATTTTCAGAACAAGACACCATCATTTCCACAATACAGCTCTACTGAATATGGTTAAACCCCTACTGCAAATTTTGGTTTGTTGGCTAAATTAAAAACTGTTCAGGTGTATACAATGAACAAGATACGCCAGAATAGTTCAAATTCAACTCAAAATTCTAGTTTAAAGAGTGTAATTTCTCTATAAATTGGTCAACTCTCCAGATTGACCTTAAGAGCATACATTTGCAAATCAGTTGTGCTCTCAGGCACAAGTGATCCAAGAAATCATTGGTTACATTTGTGTACTTGAGATAGAACACTGTAAATACCTGGTCTGTCATTTTATTGGATGTTTTTTATTTATCAAGTCAAGAGAAATTCCAAGAGAATACAATGAAATCCAAGGCCCTGAATGTTCCTACAGGTATAATTTCAAGCAGAGTTCACAATTGACAGTTAAAGGAATTGTGGCTGCACCACCTGGTGGGACATATAGGTAACTATCATCTGCTGTCATCAGACTGCGGAGGAGACAGGTGGCTACCTCAATTGACTGCAAATAAGATCCAGAAAGACTTTTTGGCAGAATATACATAAGGCAAATACTGAACGCTAAAGGGCTCAATGCTTAAACTCAAGAAATGCACCACTACAGACCCAAAAGCACAGGAACTGTCAGTTCCAATTTGCTCACCGCAAAATAAGAAAAATGAAAAAGGTTTTGGGGTTCTGTTCCGTGAAGCGATTAATCAAAACTGAAAGAAAATAGAATGGAAACTTTGTGAACTGGCATCTCTGAGGGAAAAGAAAGCAACTCAGTGATGCTCTGGGCCAGCTTTAGAGTCTTTTGGCACTGAAAACCTGCAGGAGGCGGAGGACAAAATTTATTCAATCAAGTACTTGGCAATCTTAGGTGGAACTCTCACACCCTCTGTGAGGAACCGGACCTTTAGAGTGGATGTTATTCCAAAGTGTTGTTACAGAAGTAATCCTAATATTCTTTCCTAAAGCATATGGCTTAATATTTATGAAGTGTCCAAAACCAACATGTTTACTTTATTGCCTCGTGAGTCTTTTTGTTAATGCCATTGAACATCGAACACCCCAATCAAACATACTGTCAACACCAGACTTGTTTCATGTCCCCTATAATCTCCTGCCCCACAAACATCGCATTGATTTTTTTAGCTGTACCACTGAGGCCAATCTGGGTCATACAAGCGAGATTCCAGACAGACCTTGCCACGCACAAACAATCACAAACGTCTCCCTCCATTATCATCACTAATAGCCTCTGCATCCCAGACTATGACCAACCAATCCTGTTAAAGTGTGACTGCCCACTTCTGACCATGAAAGGCCTGGATTGGTCACAGCCGGTGTGGCAGGAAGCGGATTAGGGATAAAAACGTGGCAGGGTTTCTGAGAACTGAAAACACAAATGTTAGTGTAGCATTTGACTATTTTTAGTGTTGGTAACGTTATAAGACCTGGAAATGAAGAATCATACAACACAGGGAAAGCAAAGGGAGGCCAAGATGGAGAGGAAAAAAGGTGGAAGAGATGAAAGACCTCAAATTCTCTTCTGAGTTTGACATCTAAAGTTAAAAGCTTTTGATCCCTCATCTAAAACTCCAGTTTGGACCTCGTTAGCTTTTGCTCTGGGTATGTTCCTTGCCAAAATACATTTCCTCATCCTGTGTCCCAATTGGACTTATATTACAATATATGCAAGCAAGACTGCAAACTGTATAGAAACAAGTTCTTCTAGCCTATACAGCAAGAAATGCCAAAAACATTCTATAAGAAATGCTTTGGGGGGGGAAAACATAGCATCAGGCTTTCCATGTGTTTACAAGTGTTTTTAGAATAAATCCTTTCCTGTAGAAATCAATTAGTATGGCACATTTTTTGTAGCTTGGGTCCGGATTGCACGACCTCTTGTAAAGCCAACTAGTTCTCAACCATGAAACGGGGTCAAGGGTTAATCTGGCATTAGCCACCCATTGCTTCTATGGAGGCAGATTATGTTATTTCCCTCCCACCCCTCCGATTTCCTCCACAAATCCAGTAAACAGTTGTGGGATCTATTGAGTTCTTCGAGAGATTGATGCAAACAAGGTGTCGAAAGGGTGAAAGGTTGGAAGAGACGGAAGAGTAAAGTTGACTCAACGATGCACATCAAGAGCTGAATTATTTGGTATTTAGGAACAGAAACATAAATTATTTAGTGACAGTTCTTTTAGTGCATCTTCATTCTGGAAGTAGGTTACATTTAGGGGCAAGTGGTGCGCTTAATTCAACAACCCAACACTAAAATCTTTATTTTTCTTTGCAAGGAAGTGCTAATGCATTTGTGTACAGTTAAATCTATCCCATCGGTTTTCACTGGGCACTGTTTGTTTTAGTCCTGAGACATGACATTATGAACGTTGACAGCCAGATATGTTTACCCTCTGAATTAGATGCCTTTGCCCTCTTCTATCGTTATGCCGTGTGCTCTGCTATATTTTTCCGCCTCCTCCGAGCTGAGCGAGATGGAGAGAGAATTGGAACGCCGAGATCATGAAGTGACACACACAGTGTACACTGATTATGTGAGCCAGGTCAATGGGAATGACCTACTTCTTGTATCTACATCGTGGACTGCCACAGTTGTTCGCATCAAATCACAAAATGGATCCCTGCACACATGTTTTTTTTTAAATTCATACCAAGGTTATGTGGCTTTAGAGTATTTACTGTAATTACTGCCAAGATTTGGCTTTTCCACTCAGTTTACCTTGACAATTGTGAAAAAAATATCATAAAAGGCTAAAAGTCCCACTTTCCGCAAGTTAATAGCAATTAAACATGCAAGTCACATTAAATCAACAATATGTAAGCATTTATTATGTGCATTGTAAAACCACGCCAGGCATTCCCTTTTAACAAACACAAGCTCAGTCCCGCCTCTGTTTTTGCCCACATTGTGCTTCTGTCAAATCAGTTTTCCATCCATCCATCTTCTTCCGCTTATCCGAGGTCGGGTCGCGGGGGTAGCAGCTTCAGAAGGGAGGCCCAGACTTCCCTCTCCCCAGCCACTTCTTCTAGCTCCTCCGGGGGAATCCCGAGGCGTTCCCAGGCCAGCCGAGAGACATAGTCCCTCCAGCGTGTCCTGGGTCTTCCCCGGGGCCTCCTCCCGGTGGGACGTGCCCGGAACACCTCACCAGGGAGGCGTCCAGGAGGCATCCTGACCAGATGCCCAAGCCACCTCAACTGGCTCCTCTCGATGTGAAGGAGCAGCGGCTCTACTCTGAGTCCCTCCCGGATGACTGAGCTTCTCACCCTATCTCTAAGGGAGAGCCCAGCCACCCTATGGAGAAAACCCATTTCGGCCGCTTGTATCCGCGATCTCGTTCTTTCGGTCATGACCCAAAGCTCATGACCATAGATGAGGGTGGGAACGTAGATCGACCGGTAAATCGAGAGCTTCGCTTTTTGGCTCAGCTCTCTCTTTACCACGACGGACCGGTACAGCGCCCGCTTGACAGCAGACGCTGCGCCAATCCGCCTGTCGATCTCCCGCTCCCTTCTTCCCCCATTCGTGAACAAGATCCCGAGATACTTAAACTCCTCCACTTGGGGCAGGACACCCCCCCTGACCCGGAGAAGGCACTCTACCCTTTTCCGGCTCAAGACCATGGCCTCGGATTTGGAGGCACTGATCCCCATCCCGGCCGCTTCACACTCGGCTGCTAACCGATCCAGCGAGAGCTGCAGATCACGATCTGATGAAGCCAAAAGGACCACATCGTCTGCGAAAAGCAGAGATGAGATCCTAAGGCCACCAAATCGGATCCCCTCAACACCTTGGCTGCGCCTAGAAATTCTGTCCATGAAAGTGATGAACAGAATCGGTGACAAAGGGCAGCCCTGGCGGAGTCCAACTCTCACCGGAAACGAGCCCGACTTACTGCCGGCAATGCGGACCAGACTCTGACACCGGTCATACAGGGACCTGACAGCCCGTATCAAAGGGCCCGGTACCCCATACTCCCGGAGAACCCCCCACAGGGCTCCCCGAGGGACACGGTCGAACGCCTTCTCCAAGTCCACAAAACACATGTAGACTGGTTGGGCGAACTCCCAACCAGTCTGCCAATCCAGGGGAACTGCCCCCGATGTCCATGCGATACTGCAGAGTCGCGTCAACCAACACAACCCTACAACATCCAGAGCCTTAAGGAACTCCGGGCGGATCTCATCCACCCCCGGGGCCTTGCCACCGAGGAGCTTTTTAACCACCTCGGCGACCTCGTCCCCAGAGATTGGAGAGCCCAACCCAGAGTCCCCAGGCTCCGCTTCCTCAGTGGAAGGCATGCTGGTGGGATTGAGGAGGTCTTCGAAGTACTCTGCCCACCGGCCCACAACGTCCCGAGTAGAGGTCAGCAGCACACCATCCCCACTATAAACAGTGTTGGTGCTGCACCGCTTCCCCCCCCTGAGACGCCGGATGGTGGACCAGAATCGCCTCGAAGCCGTGCGGAAGTCTTTCTCCATGGCCTCTCCAAACTCCTCCCACGCCCGAGTTTTTGCTCAGTTTTTAGAAAATAAAAGGGTACCCATTAAAATTTTATTCCAGCCTAAACTGTGAGTGGAAGGGAAAGCCGCTACCTTCCCGGATCCACATTTAATGAAAGATTTAAGAAGTGGGGCCCAGACTTTGTGGAGGGAGACGGCCCAGATGTAAACTGGAAGTGAGAACAAAAGTTGAAAGGGGTTTTAATTTCTGAAAAGCTCCGTGGTTCTGTTGTTCTAGTGAACATTTGTTTGTCAGGTAACTTGTGGATTACAAGCAAAATGACAAATGGAAGGTGATGTAGTACATTACACCAAAGGTTGTGTTGGAATTTATAGATAAGAGGTTTTATAGAAGATTTCTTTCAAAGTAACTATGGCAAACGGCAACAGATTTTCCATTTCTATAAAGACAAAGGTACAGACTTAGAAACTGACAGGTTAATATGTCTCAGTTTTAACCCTGTGGTTGAAATTGAGACATTTTAGCATTTTATTCTGCCATCTCTAAGAAAGACGATAATGGACTTGATAGTGTAAGAAAAAAATCTTTTTTTTTTTTTTTTGCTGAAGTTGAAATTCAAGTGATCAATCAAGTGATACAACTGGATTTAAATCAGACATTCTAATTGTCCTGTACTTATTTGAATTAACCTATGGGACTATATATAGTCATAAACTGGATATAATTGTAAAGTCCCAACAGATATAATTTATGGCAGATATGCTCTGTTTGAATAAACTAAATTTTTAAAAACCTATGTTAAAAAAATACTAAAATAAGTTGTTTCACCAATTTTTACATGAATTTCTGTAATCAAAATTCCCACTTGCAAAGATGATGGTCCCCAACCTAGTCTAAGTTTAAATTCAATATGGTTACTTTCTATGTAAAATATTGCACACAGTGGAAAAAAGAAATGAACCATTCATTTGAACTTTTATTGTTTCCATAAATGCAAAGTATTACACATAGTACTTTACATTTATACTCAAAATTTGTGAAAATGTTCCATTTTTTGTTTCTTGAATAATTGAAAATGCTGAGAAAAGCCTTGTTTTGGTTTGTATTAAGCAGGAAATTCTAACACCAAATCTTAGCTAGCAGTAGCTTTATGGCACAGAAATAAAATGATTTCTACCTTAACATTTTAAAATTGAAATTTTATTGTTACTTTTATGTTTCAAAAAACATGCTGCATTTAAAGCAGCAATCCAGTTTCATTTGACAACACCAATGGCGCAAATCTAACATTAAGAAAGTTTTACTCCATTTAAGGTGGCTTTGTTTGGCCTTTACCAGCAAGTTGCTTGTGGATTTAAGCCCACAAAGTGTACCATTTATACATGGAAATTTAATTTTTCCAGTTCCAGGTCATACAAATGCAGTTAAATGCTCCCTGAAGTAGGAATTACAATCCTGGGTCCCTGTAAATTGAAATCCAGAATTTTTTGAAGTGGGAGAAATAAAATGCTTACTCATCCTGCTCATAGTTTGTTTTATTAAATCAGCCTCACAGGGCACATTCAAGCATATATTTGTGATCTTTTTTTCCCCCCACTGTTGCAACTAGAGCAGAGAAAGTGGGGCGTGAGGTTATTCCCAGATTTAGCTTGCAACAAAACTTTTAAGCTGTGTTCCAAACACAAGCATGGAGACACTGACATCAAAAAAGGCTAGAAACATTGATTTATGCTTGTGAAAACAAGTTTTTCATTAAGCTCTTGCCTAAACTGGTGTAGTCAGGTTGAAGCAAATTCATTCTCAGGAAAGTAAGCATTGTAGGGGGCTAAGAAGAATATTTCATACATTATTTACATTATGCCTGTCAAGGGATGCATGCTGGGTAATATCACATTAATGTATAAATAGGTATGAAAACAACATGCTAGAAATATTAGCTTGTGATTGGTTATAAAGATAATTTCTGCTTATAGGCAGAAACTGCAGTGAAGAGGAGGTGGAACAACACTAAAGCATTCCTCTAATCAGTTTTGTATTGCCCCCCACTGAAGACTATTGGTACTGACATTGCTGAGGTGCCAGCATGACAGACTAGTCATTTACATACTGAGACAGCTCTGGCAGTCCAGAGGCACAAAGTGATGATGGAAAAAGTAAACAACTTAGGCTTTTGTAAAATCATATACATTTATCCCCCCAGCATCCCCACGTATTTTTCCTCCTTCCCCCCCGTCTCTCTTCTTTTGCTTTGTACTCAGTCACCTCCCTGCACGGTTCAACAGTGTCACCTACGGTATGGTTAGAGGCATTTCACCCTCTCTCGGCTGCCTGTTTCAATTTGTGTGAGTCTGTGAATGCATAAGAACAAACAGATTGGTTTAAAGTGTTTTCATCTGAATTCAGTCAATCTATTCTCTTTGGTCAATAATGCCTTCAGGATCCCTCAGTGTCAAGCCCAAACTAATCACAGCTCTATAAATTTTTACCATTCCAGGCTTTGTTTGAAAGATTATTTTTAAGCCTTACTGCTGCTTTCTTTCCTTCAATAAAGCTGTTGGCGGTTGATATTACTTGACTGACTGCTGAGTGAATAAAGTGACTGCATCAAAATGTCTCGGGACATTTTCAGCCAATATTTACTTCATTACTGAAGCCCTATTTACTTTGGATTTTGTCAATTTCTGCACAACATTCCCTGCTTCAGTTGTACATATAGGTACTTTAAAATTAAATACATTAAATCAACTTGATGGCTATTCATTGCTCTGTGGTGAAAATGTACTTGTTGTAAATATCTTACTTTTTACAATTAAGTACAAGAGAATAAAAAAGAGAAAAAAATCTGTAAATGTGGAAACATTCTTTTATGGCATTAAATATTAAATATTTCTTGCAGAAATATATTTTAGTTCCTTTCTGCCTTTTTTTAATCAACACAAAACTGTCATCCGCCTTCACATGGCCTCAAAAATGCTAGCACTGCAAAACTCTCAAGTGGGGTACAATTTATCTGCAGCACTTTTCCCCCTTCTTTTAGATCAGAGGAAACCATGCATGGGAATGAGAGAGATACTCTGAGCTCTTTGCATCCTATTGTCTGACGCACCAATGCTTTAATCTCAGCCGACAGTGACATCTGCTGAAAATCCTGCTTGTTGAGATAAGACTGGACACATTTCCTGCATCAGAAATGCATGCATTATATCACAGAAGCGCACTTATTATGTTACCTCTCTCGTGCTTTATGGAAGTTTGACTTATGAATAGAAGCAACGTTCACAAAATTGATGTTATCCGACATTTTCGAAATTGCCAGAGGACAGTTTAATACGGCAAATGTCCAAGCATTGTTGTTGCTCTGTGCACAACACTGGCACTCTCCAAGTTTGATGTTATCAGTGTTTACTGTTGCTTCTCAATGCAATTTGACCAAAGTCTATCTACACATCCATTTGTGTTGAAATACACTTTTAGAAAAAAACAGCATTGTCGATTTAAAACCAGTGTTGCACAAGTTCTCCAGAAAGCTAATTCAATTTTATACACACAAAAAACGAGAAATGGTTGCAACACTTCAATTCTTCCATAAGAAACAACTTGCATATTATGTTCCTCTACATATGCTTACTTTGTATTGGTATAATTTCTCAGAATTTCTGTATGCCTACATCCTGGAAGAGAAAGACACACTGCCTTAGTTTGAGGAGATAATACAGAATTATAAAAAAAACCCCAACTAAATCAGGAAACGTCTATCCAAGCCAAAACTTTACAGCATACAAAACAGGCCAAATCTCTCCCACAAGCTAAAAACGAAAGCCTCACAAAAAACCTTGAGAAATGAAGATGCAAAAATCCATAATTTCAAAAAAGGATGTAGAACTATATGTATAGAAATCTGTCCACGCTAGCTGCTGCACTACCATACTCTGTACATCCGTCACCACTTTTATTAGCTGTGCAAGACAACACCGAATCTTACAAGTCTTACAAAATCAACTGATTTCTACCACATTTTGAAAAAACTGGGTCAAGAGTTCAAAGAAACAGTCAGACATGCCCAAAATTTTACCAATTCTTTCAATTTTAGAGCTTTACTTCCAACCAACTAACATAATTTTATTAAACACATAGCTGTATTGTTTTCTATTTTAATCTGTCTGTGAATAAACATATTTGAGATGTTTCAGTGGAAACCATGGTTATTGGGGAAGGTGGGGGCGCAATATCAGCACAAACATTAACTAAAACCACCTGACGGCGACAACACGCTGAAATCAAGAGCCAGCTTCTCTGCAGGAGGAGAAAGTCGACACATGCGCTAATTACTAACTGGCTACAGCTGTAGCAGCAGCAGCTGCTGGCACTGCTGCACCTCAAATGAAAAACATCCTTCCTGCTGACATGTTAATGCTGATAAGGAAATCCTTTTCAATTTTATTAAAATAGATTCAAATTTAAGTGTACTCCAAGATTAAAAATGACTTCCAAAGTACCGTTTTGCAGCCACTCATTGCAGTGAATTATAAACCAGCGCTGAATGCTAATGAGCAACAGCAGCAGCTTGTGCTCCAAAGAAAATAAATAAATAAATAACTTGCTGCATCATAAATCATTTAAACATAGCTTAGGTTGGCTTTGAGGTTTGTTGTGATGCAGTTTTAAGCACCTTCCAGCCCAACAAACTCTCCTTGCAGCTCTAATGTAATGGGAAAGTAACACACTCTAGTCTGCTGCCAGATGATAATTTTGGTTTAGCTAAACCTAAAGTGTTGGTGCTGGAAAACACAACAAGAATCTTTAAAGAATAAACAGACCAAAAAAGATGTGAGCATTTTCCAATTGTTAATGACATTGCACAGCTTCTGGCTAAGATGATCCAGAGTTCTGCCTATTTTGTAGGTCTGTTGCTTCATTTGTTGTTTGTTGATGGGTTTGGCAGAATCTACAGTTAACTTTTTACAGGCTGAAAAGGAAAAACTCAACACTGCAATTATTTAGCAGTTGTCAGCTCCATTGAGATATAAGCCCTCCCAAGAAAGCTGTGGAAAATAAGCTGTTTCACACAATTTAATCTCAAATCCCTCTGCTCTCTTTCCCTCTGTTCCCCTTTCTGTTCTCCTGGTGCTATCTCTTTGTCTCTGGCCTCCAGACATCTGAGCGGCTCTTCTGGATTTTGATGACGCTGCACCCAGTCCCGCCTGGCCTCTTCTGAGCAGGATGGACACTCTGGAGTCAGAGCTGACCTGTCCAATCTGCCTGGAGCTCTTTGAAGACCCGCTGCTGCTCCCTTGTGCCCACAGCCTGTGCTTCGGCTGTGCCCACCGCATCCTCGTCTCCCACTGCGCCACCAACGAGTCCGTCCAGAGCATTGGCGCTTTTCAGTGCCCCACTTGTAGGTATGTCATTTCCCTGAGTCCGGAGCGTGGATTAGAAGGACTCAAGAGAAACGTGACCTTGCAGAACATTATCGATAGAGTTCAACGGGCCTCATCCTCGGCTGGCCTCCCTCTGCCGTTGGCCGGTCCCCACAGTGGGCCCAACTCTCCCATTGAGGAAGGGAGCAACCGGCTGGCTCTGGTTCCCGTCAGTGCCGCCATGTCCAGCCCAGAAACTCCGCCGGAACCAGTCCAATGCCAGTTCTGCGAGCAGGACCCACCCCAGGATGCCGTTAAGACGTGCGTGACATGCGAAGTGTCGTACTGCGAGGAGTGCCTCAGGGCAACTCACCCGAACAAGAAACCATTCACAGGTCACCGGCTCATTGAGCCAATGCCTGATTCTCACCTCAGAGGGCTCCAGTGCCTGGAGCATGAGGAGGAGAAGGTGAACATGTACTGCGTCACTGACGACCAGCTGATCTGCTCACTGTGCAAACTGGTTGGGAGGCACAGGGATCATCAAGTGGCAGCCCTAAGCGACCGCTACGAAAAATTAAAGGTATGTGCCTGTTGGCTTATATGGTCTTTAAAAAAGAAAAAAAAAAAAAAAAACTTTCTGCTGTTTTCAGTGTTTTACTTAGTCTAATTATAGATAAGTATAAAAACCCTCCAATGCCCTTTATTGTCTTACACATATAATGAATTTCAAACTTTAATTTCATTCTCCTCTGAAGTATGAAATTTCCTGATATCCTCAGTCAGGTATCTAATTTGATTATCAAGAGAGATTTCATCATTTCATGCTGATTTATAATCTCTCCTGAATAATTAAGCAATTAGCATAATGACTGCGCCACACCAGGAAGCCAGGGAGGTATTCAGAGGCAGTGAATTAGGGGTATGTCTTTAACAAGGCATGGTGATTTTGCAAGGTTGCAGGTTAACAAGCTGGGTGCAGGTTGGCTTAACTGAGAACTGACTTGTGCATCATAGTGCTAAAGGCCGCAGGGGCAGGTTTTTTTTTTGCGTTGTGCATCCCTAGTATGATGGATTTTGTAATAGCAAACACTGCAACAGTCATCACCTTTACTCTTTTGTTTAGTTATATTTCCATCATTTCACTGTCATTGATTTGTGACCCTGCCTTAGGGGTAGTGACCAACACCCTGTATTACCTGACCTTTAAGATGCAATGCAATTTTAGCTGACGCTACAGTGCAACACTACAAAATGTATTTTGTCTAAGAAGTCAGTTTTTTGAGTTTACTGAACACTTTAACTTCTATTTAAAATCTTTTAAAGTATGCAAAATACACCATTGTATTGGTACTGGTACTTTTAAGAGTGACAACTTAATTAAATCTTACTAGCAGTCTCACATCCCCCACCCTAATCTTAGATTTTGACATGATTTAGCTGTTCTTCTGCCATATTTTCCAGGGACATTTCATTATTATCACTTTTTTGCCAATCTGCTGAATACAAGATACTTCCACTCTTCACAAAATGGGACAAAAAAAGAAGTAGATTATTGGAATAGTTTCTTTTTTCTCTCTGTGAGTCTGTTGGTGTGCTTCTGATAAGAACCATGGAGGTTATTGTGGGAACACCCATCCTTTTTTCAGAGATAAAATTACCCCTGTCACAGGAAATTGACAGAGGAGGGTGCTGGAAATGGCTTTTAAAATCCTTAGCTCAGGGTCTTCGGAGTAAAACCCTTCAGGATAAAAGATAGGAGCAGCTGTTTGTATGTGTCAGCCTTGGTACTAAATCACTGGTTTGGTGTTCCCCTTTCTCTGTTTAAGTTGGAACAGTTTGGTATTCTTAAGAGCAGTTAAATATAAAACAATTTGGGGGATTCTTTTAGACTACGCATACTGTACATAAACATGTTACATTTCACAAATCATCTATTTATTAGAATTCCTTTCCCTGATAGATGGTCACAGAATTATAAACTGGACTAGCTGTGAAGTCTGTTACTCTTGAAAGGGTGAAAAGTGTACTCCATAGTAATTGTTGATGGTGGGTCCTCACACTCCATCCCAGTGGGTGTAGTCAAAGGTGAAAAAACAAGATTTTCAGGAGGTGTTAAATGCCAAGTTTGTGCACATCAGCTCCATTATTATTACGAAAGGTGGTTTTAACTTCCCATATTTTATTTGATTCCATTTCATGACTGTGGAAAATGTTGAAAAGTGTGAATGGAACACCAACACTTTACTGCTGTTTTTGTGATGCTCCGCTTTCTTATTTGTCAGATGCTAAGTTTGTGTTTTGTGTAGAAATGCTTGACTGAAATACTTTAAGCTTTTTCTCATCGTACTTGTGCTGGCATATCTAAAATGTGTTTTACTTTAGGTTGAAGGAGAACATGAATGAACCCCTTTTTAATGCTTGTTGCTTTTGAGCCAACATTTACTGTAGTGTGCTTTTATAGGGATAAAAGGTGTAACATTTTCAGCATGCTTCTGAGCAAGAACGTTAAGTTACTTCTGCTGTTATTTAATCCATAGAAAGTGAATTGCTGACTACCTGGGGAAGAAAGTTCAAATCTCTGCACACCACTTATGAGCACCGGAACCTTTTGACCAAGTAATAATGTGATGGACCTTTTGGTTCTATTAAATTCTGTAAAGAGCATAAAAACTCCTTCTGATTTAAGGTAAAACCATTCAATAAACAACAAAACAGGCCCAGTAGCATTCCCATCTCTCACTCAGGATTGCAGGCATCTAGATGCAGTAAAGACAACTTGCTTGAGTTCAAACAGGACAGATTGGGGGAAGAAAGGTGTCAGATTGGGGAAGAAAGGTGATTAAAGTGGCCTTGAATGTGGTCTGGTTGTTTGTGCCAGAAGAGCTTGACTGAGTATTTCAATAATTGCTGATTTAGCATTTTACTAAATCTACTTTAGAGTAGGGTAGGCTAGCTGAAATGTTTTAAAATCTTCTCATGGCTTGAAATACAGAAATACATAAACATTAAATGAAACAAACAGGACATCTTTTTTCTAACTAGTTAACTCCTGTCATTTTGCATCCTTGGGTTTTCTATTAGAATAATCCCAGTCCACTGCCTCACGGCACTTTGAAAATTCATTTAACTAAGCAGAGATTAAATGTGCAGTACAACACAGACTTTTTTCTCCCAAAATCTAGCTCAGAGTGGAGGCAGAAAAAAAGGGGGTGGGTTGATAAAAAGAGACAGATTACGCTGCAGGATGATTGACGAGTGATCAAACTGATGGGGGCTGGAAGGCGCTCCAGCTCCAACAAATAGATACAAGCTGGCAACAAGGACATATAATAGGCTTAAATCCCTTTTCTTTATGTTTATGTCGTGGCATATTGCATTGAAGTTCAATACACAGAGGATGGCTTATTGTTGCAATTCTTGTCCTCCTTTTAGAGATCAGCTTTTCCCCCTCTGTTACTAAGAGGGTCATATTCCTGTTACAGCAGACCCTTATGTCACTTCTGTGTGCCATCTGCGTATTAAGGTCATCCATTAAGACCCCCGTGGCACTACATCACACTTGCAAAGGAAAAAAAAAAAAAAAAGAGGCACCATGTCCACCTCTGTGGACGAGTCAGAGCTTTTCTGACACCACAAAAAAACTGTTGATATTTAAAACGTGGCTGAAGAGGTACAAAGCATATTCTATAACTTCATACTTCGGTCATTTTCACTTTCAGCTTTGAAACCACGAAGAACATCTTAAAACTTTGAAAAGAGGAAAAGTGACAATGATGCATCAGAACAGCTTAATCATGCCTGATTTGGCAATTATGTGAAACATGGCAGCAAACAAAACAGCCTGCGCTCTGGCATTTAAAAAAATAAAAATAGCTATGTAAAAAATACAGAAGGATGAATAGAAAGGAGGGGAAAAAGTGAAGGGAGGAGCATCGAGGGGCGGCACTGACGCGCTTGTCACCTGTTTGCCGCTTCGTTTGCCGGGAGCGCTGCTCTCATAGGGAAAGCTTTTTGAAGCCCTGATTTATCGCTTGGCTGGGTTTGCGCATGGCTTGGTGCTCAGTGGAGTGACTGCCCCAGTCACATCCACGGCTAGAACTAGGATCTGCTGTCTGAGGCTTCGGACGGGGCAGGATGAGGAGGCAGTGCAGGGATGAGGGGTACTACCCACGGTCAGAGGTACGCCACCTTCAAAACTTTACAAATTTAGAAATTGATCAGGTTAAAGAACTGCACAATTTGCATGTCGTTTTATTTTAGAAGGTTCCTTCTTAGTTGATTTGATGCGTCGGCTTAAGCTTTGTTTCCATTTCTATCGTCTTGCATCTGTGTGACATTTCTATTTTTTTAGCATCTCTCACTCTTGTTTCCAACAGCAAGCTCTTGACTCCAACCTGAGCAACTTGATCAAGAGGAACAATGAGCTAGAGTCGCTTATGGGGAAGCTGATCCAGACTTGTCAACATGTCGAGGTGAGTCTCAATGGCCCTGGCGGGGTCACCAATTACCTAATTTGTCTAGCAATTCAAGTGGTGTTGTTCTGTGTGAAAGAAACTGCTGATGTTTGGTTATTTTTGCCCAAGAGTAAAAATATGAAGGCGACAAATTTAGAAACTAGACAATTCTCTAAAAATCAGGCCACATCTTGCGATTGCAGTTGTCATTAAAGATTAAGCTCAATATCTGATATAAGGACTGTGAAGACATTCTGGACTCAAAAATAACTGGTTTACTCTAATGCTTCATTTTATGAGCGACTTTGTAATTTATAAATTATTTTAAGAAAAACCATAAGCTGTATGAAATTGTCACTTTCTCTATAAATAATGCAAACATCTATGTTTGTAGCTTGACATTCCTTTATTCCCCTGGTTTAAGTCTAAACTATAATTCATTGCACAGTGATTATCTGCATCTACTCAAATTCTGCATGGAAATTTTGCAATAAATGTACAATAATCGCATTTACATTCTTATACCGTTTTTTAAAAACAATGCTTAAGCAGATTTTCACATTTTTCTGTCATTTGGTTTGATTTGCCATATTTATTCCTGCATTAACAGATTTGTGTTCATGTTTGCATGCATGCAGTCTCCTTTGAAGGCAGTTCTGTGCCAAGCCTGCCCATTCGCATCACATTGCACCACTAAGATGCTTTAAATAAAGCAATGCCACAGGGTTTTAGAAAATATGGAGGGCAGCTTCGCAGCCTGCCAAGACCTTTTGCAAAGTAGAGGAATGTAAAGGATTAGGCAGTTTAATATTTTCAGAAGATTAAATTACAGTTGTGTGCTTGTTTTGCATGCATATCAAAGTGCAGTTTATACAAGATAAAGGGAATTTTAATGAATAAAGGATAGAAAGAAATGGCGGTTCTGTGATCACAAAAGCACAACTTTGAGAAAACTGTAATGAAAATACAGCTACAATAATTTTATATGTATATATATAATTATTGTATATTTGCTCCATAAGTGGATAATTTGTAGAAAGTACAAGTTTCACCTAATTTATAAACCACTATTTCTTTTTTAAAATTTCCTTTCATTTAATATGCATTAGATGAAAGCATATTAATATTGAGCATATCCCTCAAAATGAGAGAAAAATGAGATGGGACAATGTTTAGCGATGGTGTGCAACATAAATACAAGAAGGAACATAAGTCAGACATATAAACATACAAAAATAAATTGTAGTTATGAAGATCAAGGAGACTCTGCTTGCATGCCACTAATGAGCTTTCTGAATATTTCACATCAGATTATCCCAAAACAGCTGCAAAGACATGTCTTGAAAAAGATTGCCAACTCGCATCCTGTTCCTCTGACTCACCAGCTCAGCTGCACCCATAATTTTGCATTCCTGCTGCACACTAGATGCGTCTGCCTTTTCAGCTGGCATCTTGTTTATAGCTTTTCCATGTTAGAACCAACACCAACCCACACTCCAAGCATGCTCGGGCACTTATCACATGTTGAAAAATGGGGACACAGTCTAGGGGTTGCTCTGGGAGAGTGGAGTGAATTAATTTAACACTGTTTAATAAATATGCATAGACTCACAAGGGTCATTTTAGTTTTCTTTTTTTAAATACAGTACAATAAAGGATTTTACACAAAATCCTTAAGAACATTAAGTCACGATTCATAATAATTATGTCAAAATTCACAGTTGAATAGATATTTTTTCCCCCCACAACAACATACGTTATTAATCCTCATACACTATTTACGTTATATTAGTGAGGCTTGAGTTACTAGACTGATGAAGACCCCCTTTTAAGACTGAATCACAGATTGGTAAACGTCAAGAGATGTGCTAATCCTAATCTACACAGGCAGATGAAACAGACTTGACACAAATATGTGCATTTTAGCAAATGTAAAGATACTCAGTTTGAAACTTTGTTTGCACATATTTAACTGTAGCTGATATGTTTTTGAATAAACTCAACAGAAAATGTGTATTTTGTCATACCATGATGCATTAAAATAACAAGGCCTTTCTAAAGTTTTTATTTCTCAGATTTTCTCTTATTGATTACAAACATTAGGTTTTATTGGGATTAGGCCAACACAAATTAGCACGTACTGGTGAAAATTTATTTTTTTAAAATTGAAATCTGGTCCTCAAATCCTTAATTAAAAATATAGTCTTAACTATTGCCTTCATAAGTCACCCTACAAGAAAAGAGTCCACCATTGTGTGTTATAATTTCAGTACAAAAGCAGCTGTTCTGTGAAGGCCTCAGGTTTGTTAGAGAATATAATAATAATAATAATAATAATAATAAAACAGAGAGAATCACAGAAGTGTCATCAATTGAGAGACTTCTGCTCTGCTTTGTCAGTATAGTTTTGAATTCTTCTTTGGGTTTATTTCACATCTCACTTGATTCTTTTGGTTCTCTAATATTATGCTTAATGATTATTCATTCATTTATTCATTCGTGTACTTATCTTCAGTTATTTTCCCTGTTGTTCCTCTGTTGTGTTTACATAGTCTGTCATTTTGAGTCGTTCTCCCTCAGTGCCACAGTTCACAACTACGGCTCATGTAATTGATTAAACTCACTTGTTTTTTCCCCCCACTAATCACACCTCCCGGTATACATGTTCCTCCAGTTTTTACTACTTGCTGGATTCAATTCTCCAGTTCATCATATTTCCTTCGTGGTTCAGTGCCATTTGGCTGACTGTGTTATTTTGGCACCTTAGTTTTCCAGCGTGTATGTTTTTTGGACTTTGTCTAAGCTACACTTTTCTCAGGATATTGCTTGCATCCTGCCTGTGTTTGGGTCCTCATTTAGCACAGGTTAGGCTATAAAACAACTATTCCAAACTTTGTACTTCTTATGGAACTTTCTTCATCTGATCTTCTGAACACAGAAAGAGTTTTTCACAAACCTGTCAACATGGAATGAACTAACACAGGGCAAATATTAGAAATATCTGTTACGCTGTGAAATACTTTGCCAAGCACTGCAGCAGCAGAATTAATCCAACAGTAAAGTAATGGTGTCTCTTTGTAGAAGAGTTCTTCCACATGCTCCAGGCTAAGATAATTTAAGACGCTTTGTGTTTAAATGAAACACTTAATGTTTCTTATAGCCGACAATCTGTCACACTGAATATATCCTCCATGGGGCTTTGGCTCGCAGTAGATACTTTACATCTGTACAAGACATGATGAATTTGGTCACAACTGGAGCACTGACATATTTTAGGCTGCAACATGGCCTCCTGAATATTAACGGATGTTGTCTTAATAGAATGTGGAATGTTTAATTCTTCTCAAAGAAAGAGTTAGCAAGAGTTCAACCATAAGTTACACCTAACCTTCAATAGTTGCAGTTTCTGGTTAATGTGTGGCATTTATATATATATATATATATATATATATATATATATATATAAACACACACACATGATTTTGAGTACCAAATCCAAGGTGCAAGCATTTCACAAAGTGCAAAGCTTTACATTGGTGTCAAAGAAACCAATTAGCAAAGTTGTAGCAGCAGCTGCCGAGGCTTCCTCGCTGGGCAAAGGAACCGTGGTATTTGCTCAGCATGTTTCACATTAACACAGATGTACTCCAGGTGGCAAATTGTTGCTTTTGGCAACACAAACCAGGAAAAAATTATATAAACGCAGTAAGAAAGGACTGAATACTTTGAGTATTCAGTCAAAGTCCTTTACAAGCGCGTTTGGCTCAGTGTAGGAAATAAAATGACTTCCCATGATGTAATTATTAAAACTTTTGTCAGCACACAGAGAGACTAAGTTTGAATGAATAACTGCACTTTAATAATCACTTGGTAACTCTCGCAACAGACTTCCCTTTTATGGCTCCCTGCGCCATCACTTGGTTGCAGCAAGAAAACTTTACAAGGTGCTTAAAGGACCACTAGGAAATTACTACAATAGGAAACTGTGAGTTATGCCAAGACCAGCAACCTTATAAATGGACGAACAGGTTTCACAGCCTGCTCAGTGTGTCAAGCTACCTGTGAAGGGAATCAAATGCTGGAGAGAAGTACGCCAAATGCTTGTTGTCTTTGGTGGAAACGACACACAATTGCTCTGAATGGTAATTATCTGAATTTGCAAAATACCTCCAACTAAATTAAACGATTTCTCTCCTCTAATTTCTATCATTGGGATCTGGATTCATAAAGAAGAATACAAATCCCACAGACAGTTCTTCTTCTTAAAATATTCACTCCTCAATCTTTGTCAAATCTCAAATGTTTATGTACAGAAAGGAATCCGGATCCCTGTTTCAGTCTGTTGACTTATAAAATACAACAAAATAACATCTGGACAACAAATAACTCCTCCTGTTGCATATGTCATTCTTTGAAGTTGATCAAATTTTCTTTGAGCTAATTTTTTACATAGAAAATCACTAAGTCATCAGTTACTAAAGAAGAAATTAGACACTGCTGGTACAAACCAAACTGAACTAGAACTTGAGTGATACCAAGTTTTAGCCGGTAAATGGCAAAATCATGAATATTACAAGTAACAGAGGATTTAAATATATTAATCTTAGCATAATTCAATTTTATAATACAAAATAAGTGCCAAAAATCTGAATCTTTTCCCCTAATATTCCCATTGTCTGAGATACTCCCATTTTCAACCAGGAGAAACACTGGAATTATTTATTGCTAAAACAGCTCAATCTTAGCACAAGGTCCCATGTAAGTCCTAGAACGGTGAAATCCACAAACATGCAGACGCCCACACATATTTGTGCTGTTAAGATAACACGGGTAGTTTTGTTTTATCACTCAAGGCAGAAGCAAAATATTAAAAAAAGCCTAATTATTCACCAAGTTCTTGCTTTAGTATAAGATGGATGAAGAAAAATGTTTTCTTGGTACAACATATCACACCACAATATAAATGTACACACTCTGTAAACTTTCCATGTTTCCCCGTCTCGTCTTTGTCAATTTGATGCCATCTGTGAATTGATTTTCAGGTAAATGCATCACGCCAGGAGGGCAAGCTCCTGGAGGAGTGCGACGTCCTGATTGACATCATCCAGCAGAGGAGGCAGATCATTGGCAGCAAGATTAAAGAGGGGAAGGTGAAGTGAAAAAGTAGAACGGTGTGACCTCAAATAGCACACAGTGTTTTTATTCTGTCCTCAAACTGTTTAAAATTTCAAAAGTATAACAAAAAAAAACATGAAAATCTTAAATTATTGAAAAGCCCTTGTTAAGAAGGGCTTGTATGAATTCTGTTTGTATTTAAACAAGCAGAATTTGTGAGTAACTCTAACAAAAGCTGAAAAAAAGAATACAAAAGAAACCCTGGAATACATGGAAGGTTTTGAAAGACCTGTGGATTATCACCTTACAGTTTAACCGGAGTGTGATTGGGTTTAAGATCCTGTAATGATGGCCTAGCACACTACCGCACAATGTTCTGGGAGAGATAATTGTACTAAATACTTAGTTTTTCTTTTAAGGCTCAGACTGGTTTTGATAAATTTGTTCCTCAAAGAAAGAAAGTGGCTTTTTGTTTTTACTCAGGTTGTCTTTTGAAAGCATAAACATTTGTTGTTTCACTTCAAATATTACAGTATGAAAAACCCCTCAAAAGAAATCATTAAGGGGGCAAACTCTTTCACAGCAGATGGCAAACTACTCAGATGCCTGAGATTCAAACCCTTCTGAACAGACGGGAGGTGGCAGATTGGCCAAAGAAACATCCCACAGCATATGGAGAAGATGTTTGCTTGTACTCTCAACCCAAATGATAATTTAAGCTCCATGTAATGAGACTTGGTGTGCTTCAGAGTTTTTTTTTTTTTTTCCCAACCGTCTATCTTCAACAATCTCAACATTTAGCACTGAATGAGAAAGAATGTGCATAGACGCTTGGCATTTTTGTCATAAACTGGATCCAGAGGTTATGGCTATGGTATAATCTTTCCTGGGATACAGTTTCTGTTCTGTGTTTATTTTGGTACAAGCCAAACTGCTGATGAAATGTCGTTTGACCTCAATCTAACCAGTGACCTAAATCTGCCTCTTAAAAAGCAAAGAGAATGAAACTGGACGGCAAACGAGAGAAGCTGAAATCTCAGATTTGCATGCAACAAAAATCACCAACATGGCTGATTTAAAAAAATGTTAAGAAAGTTTGGGATTTCACCATAAAACGATTGCTTCATTACATTTTGCACCAGTTTATTTGTATGTTTTCCTCATAAATTTTGCTCTTATAATCCCCTAAACCTTGGTTGATAACACAATGTAAACTAAAGAAACCAAATAATTTGTTTGGTCCTTCACTGACATAAACTTGAATAAATGTGATTTCTTGGTTTTAATACAAAACGAATTTTTTTTTTCCATCTTGTCATAATGAGGTAATTGTGTGTAGAATTTTGAGAGCAGAGATTAAATTAATATAATTTGGAATAAAACGTAACAAACTGTGGAAAAACTGAATCACTATAAATAGTTTCAGGCTGCAGGGTATGTTTGGCTTCTCTACACATGGTAGAGTAGCCAAACAGTTCTATCAACAAATGAGATACTGATAGGATTTGTTTCTAACCAGTAGAATTTTGTATTATGGATATCACATTTGAAAAATAAGAAGATTTGAAATGCCTTGGTCTCATTGTTTACATGACAAAATTTGGCAGTCAGCAGGTGCTTGTACACTGTGTGTTTACAGAGTGCTTTACAGGTTCACAACTCTAGAGACAAGAAGGTTAAAACCAATCTACTCCAAGTCAGTGTAAATTTAGCTAAAAAAAGATTGATGTTCTTGAACTTGTACCATTTTCTACCTGCTCTTATACTGATATAAATGAGAAAACATCAAGAAATACAGAATGTCCTAGTCTTGACCTTTTGTGCAAATGTCAACATTAGTCTCCATGTAGCCACATAAAGAGCTGCAGTCTTGCCATTTTCTATTCGTCTTAAAAGCCAATCTGCTGAAAGTTCTCCATTTCAATGATTTCAGGCTCAAAGGCTTCGGAAGCTGGCCCAGCAGATTTCCAACTGCAAGCAGTGCATCGAGAGATCCTCGGCCCTCATCACACAGGCCGATCAGACACTGAAGGAAACGGATCACGCTCGCTTCCTGCAGACGGCCAAGAGCATCAATGAAAGGTCAGGCTGCCTGGCAGAGATTTCAACTCGAGCCTCACCAGCTACAAAGTATTGAGTCCCAATCGAGCGTTTTGTGGACCGATTTCAACAAGTTGGGCTTGTGTGCTAAATTAATTTTCCTACTGCTAAATTCAGGAACTCTTGTGAATCTGATTTTCATATCTGAAGCCTATTCACAACACGTGGTCCATGCTTTACATTCTGACCAAAGAGTGAATATTAGCACGGATGAAACATAAGGTGTAAAATCCTTTTCCATTTCTATTTATAATAATCTAGGGTTTCCATGGCAACAGCATCAACCCAGGTGCTGATTCCAGAGATCCACCTAACAGACACGTTTGACACGTTTGCTCTGGATTTCACCAGAGAGAAGAAGTTGCTGGAGAATCTGGATTACCTCACAGGTTAGAGACATTTTACATCAAGAATGTATTCACAGCCAAAAGGAAAATCTGATTTTATTCTGAATTCATTAACCCTTGTGAAACTTAAGACTTTACAGAGAACTAATAAAGTTTCTTTCAAGTTTTAGTTTAATTTTCCTTAATTTAATTTCATTCAAGTCTGTCTTTAAGTATTGCTTTAGTAGTTATACTTCATCCAATTAACTCCTAAATTAATGTCAAACATTACCTTCCCCATCTTTCATTTGCTTGGAAGTATCAAAATGTCACTGTTAATTGATCGGCACACTAGGGACAGAAGAAAAGAAAAAAAGAACGATGGGGTTTGTTGTGGATTTGAAGCCTGGTGAAAATGGTTGGCTCATATTTATTCTCTGCGACGCATGAGGGCTTCGCTGGAGGGTATTTCACTCAGTGAATCAGCCTGAATCACTCCACTATGTGCAGCCACTCATGACAGAATGCTTGGGAGTGGGGAGCAAGTGACAGGCACAAAAAGAGATAAGAAGTGACTTTACAATCATTTCAAGCTGGGCTTTTGTATCTTTGTTTTTCTACCTCGCTTTGTTCTCCTCCTGCAAGAAGCTCAATGGACTTAACACAAAAGGAGTCATTTCCAACTAAATTCCCATAACATTTGTTTTCCCCACGAATCAATGCGTCAGTGAAATAGAGCCAGCAGTTTCTGTGATTATACACTAAGTGACTAAGATTTTGTGTTTCTAATGAGGTTGTGCTATGTTCTGTTCCCGCTGTGTTAATGTGATTTGGAGATTTATTTCTATTGCCATTATTATTGAACCTGTAACGCTTGCATCTCAAAATGAGTTTCAACCCCCCCCCCCATAAAAGTCCTAAATTAGATTCTTGTGCACATAAGGGAGGTTTATTAGGCTGAATTTTATTGGAACTACTAAAAACTGGTGAATCACCAGCTTGGGACTTCTCTAATGCAATCTCTTGCATCTGGGGGTGCAAAGATAATGTTCCTGCTTTCGGTTCTCTACAGCTCCAAGCGCTCCATGCATAAGGGAAGAGTTGTGCACAGCTTCCTATGACACAATCAGTGTCCACTGGACATCTGATGATGAATTCACAGTTGTGTCCTATGAGCTGCAGTACGCCATCTTCACCGGACAGTCCAACATCGCCAGTAAGTGCATTATGGACATCAGGTCCACATTATGTTAATTCTAACTGTAGTACAACTGTAAGTATTTTATTTCCATATTGCCAGAATTCATGTCCAATTATACAACGAAGGAAGAAAAATGCCTTTTTACTATGAGAATCTAAGGCCCTATTTACATGACATCAGGGCAGTAAATCGTCAACATTTTGGCTGCTTGTTTACACGGTTTTTGGCTGGACAAAACCGCAAATGTTTGACAATGGCCTCCATAGGGAGACGTTTTTAGAAATGTAATATGAATCATGTCTGTGTAAACATAGATGGAAAATATTTGGAAACAATGAGGCTTGAGCACTCGGGCCTCGTTTTCACATGCACAACAGCAGACATCCAACTTCTGTTCGTCTCGCTGCAACTCTTCAGATTATCTGACGAGTTAAAGCAATAGCTAACAAAAAATATTGGTACAAATATTTACCCTACATGATATTTTTTTCACATTTTACAAGCACAATGTATTTTATTTAGGTTTTATTCAGATTCTATGTAACAAACCAACCCAAGGCAGTAGAAACATGGCTTGCAATATCTTTTAAATAAAAACCTCAAATGTGGGGCAAACGTATGCATTCACCTTTACTCAAAAAAATATACACTGAAAACATTTGAAAGTCATGGATCATTTTCCATCATCTTCAAAACCAAATGTCGAATTACTTTGAGCTGACAGATTGTATGTGCGCGATCTGTGCAGGTAAAGGATTACAAATCACATCTCACATGTATAAAGAAAAGACGGTTTCCTTTAGCAAAACATTCTGCTACCTGGATATGAAAAGCAGTTTTGTTTTATTTTCCTGTGCAAGAACAGACGAAACCAAGAGGATGGAGGCATTTTTGTCACGATGACAGCTAAGAGAAAAAAATAATCTAGTATCAGTCACTTAAAACGGAGAACATTTTATGGAACAATTACCTTGTAGTGTATACTTACATACACATCAGTCAAACACCCACAAGACCTTAGAAATCTTGAGTACGGCTGAGTGAGCAACAACTACATGGAGGAAAATGGGGTCAAGGCACCTGAAGACAAGCTCCCCTGCTGCCTTTCAATCAAACCACCTCATCTCTGTCTTTCATCTGCTCCAGATTTGAAATATTTTAAAGATTCAAAGACTTCTCAGGAAAAGTTTCCATTTCTTTAGTGCTTCATTTTCTTGTTTTATATTCTTGATGGTTATCTAATAAAGCATTCCTTTATAAGGTGGTTTCTTTTTCCATTACAACCCTCATTATTTTAATGCTTAAAGAATATTAAAAAAAACAACATTTATCACAGTAATGTGACTCTTAATTTCCTTATTGCTGTCGTATCCCAGTCTCTTTTTTTTCAATAATATGTTATGTTTACGGCACTCACTCTTATCACATTCACTAATGACAGAGGTGTTGCTTTCAAAGTCGGGGTCAAGTGGCAGATAATATAATAATTATAATATATAATTATAATTATATATATAATTCTCCCTGGACCCACCAAGGGGGAAGTCTAAGTCTTGTAAATATAAACTATTTGCTTCTTTATTACAGTTTGAGAATGTTTAAACTGATGTGTTTACCCACATTTGCAGGTAGCTGCAATCCGCAGTCAAACAAATCAGGTTTTACTTTAAGGAGGTCATCGGCTCGATTTTCATGCAAATGTGCCGAAATATAAATTGTTTTGCATTACATTCCAGTTTATTCTAGCTAATGATATCCTTTTAATCAAATGCATATGTTGATTTATTAGTCAACTAATAGATGAGATTGTAGCCAATCTGTAGTTTTTCAAACCAACTCAAGACAAAATTAATGGTCTTAAAGTTTGCTGTTGTCTTCAACTGTTCATATGTTCAGTAAAGATAAAAAAAACCCCCAAAAAACTAAATGTGTTAATTTAAACTTGAACTTGTCAAAGCTGCTAGCTTAACCTTAGCTTTTTATTTGTTGTGATTGGAAGATGGTGTCCATCTTTCAATGGTGCAGTTGCACTGGGACTGGTCAAACATTTTACCTCAAGTCAGAAAATATCTTATTACCAGGCTCGTCAAACAGTGAAACATCTTTACCCTGGTGTAAACAGTGTAAAAAATTATATAGTTTACATAATATACTTTAGTTTTTCACCCAATGCAGACTTTGTGTTAAAATTTGTTATGGCTTTTTAATAACAGGAATGCTGTCAAACAATTCATTTAGCACACAATTTAAGCTTAATCGCAAGGCCAGCATAAGCATGCTATTTTTAGTTCAATTTTCTATTCAACTTTATAAATCACATTGTAAATATGACAGGAAGTTTGCTCTCGTGGTCTTTGAACACATTATACGAACCATGAGGAGCATGTTTTGACTATTTTCACTTCCGAGTGCCTAGCAAGGAAGTGAAAATGAAAAAAAAACAACCATGTCAATCTCTCAGGAAAAGAAGAAAAATGACATGAGGAGTATATGTACGCTCACAAAAACACTTTGGCCTTGGAGGCACTGTGGAAAAGCAGAGGTACCATTAAATAAACCCACACTGAAAACACTCGCAGCAGAAAGTATTGTGCTGGTATGAAGCCAACGAGGTGTGAATTGTTTCCTCTTGTGCCTTTTCTTACCCTCTTACCTGCTCCCACAGCCAAGGGCTTGCACATCCTTTTCAATTTAGCACACTATGCTGTCACATAGTAGTACATTGATCTTCTGCTGGCTTTTTTTTAAAAGGAAATTGTTTTGTGGACTAAAAGTATGCCTTCAGTAGTAAGTGTTAGGAAAGTTTCTTGTTACTTTATAACTGCTTTCCCTCTTCCACCTAGGTCTATGTAACTCATTAGAAAGTTGGATGATTGTTCCAAACATCAAGCAAAACCACTACACAGTGCATGGTTTGCAGAGCGGCACCAAGTACATTTTCGTTGTCAAGGCCATTAATCAAGCAGGAAGCAGAAGCAGTGAGCCGGGGACTCTAAAAACCAACAGTAAGAAATCAAACATTTTCCTCTGTATGCAACAATAAAGTTAAACTCTTAAAATAGTCAAAATGTCTTTCATAACCAGGCCAGCCATTCAAACTGGATCCGAAATCTGCTCACAAGAAGCTCAAGGTTTCCCATGATAACCTCACAGTGGAGCGGGATGAAACCACGTCCAAGAAAGGCCACAGTCAGGATCGGTTCACCAGCCAGAGCAGCTACGGCGTGGTGGGAAATGTCTACATCGACAGCGGGCGTCACTATTGGGAGGCTCTGATTGGAGGGAGTACATGGTAGGAAACATTTCTACAGCACCTAACCAAATGTTCTTTGTTTGAATCTTAACTTGCTTTTTCTGCTAAAAAGGTACGCTATAGGCATTGCCTACAAGTCTGCCCCCAAGCACGAGTGGATTGGCAAGAACTCGGCTTCTTGGGTGCTCTGCCGCTGCAACAACTCCTGGGTGGTTCGTCACAACAGCAAGGAGCTGGCCATCGAACCCTCACCCCAACTGCGGCGGGTCGGGGTCTTGCTGGATTACGATGCCGGATATGTGGCTTTTTATGATGCCGTCGGTTCCCAACACTTACACACCTTTCACGTCTCCTTCATCCAGCCTGTGTGTCCCGTGTTTAATGTATGGAATAAGTGTCTGACGATACTCACTGGTCTCCCTATACCCGACCATCTAGAGGGACTAGAACCTGGTAACTAAATGGTACAAAAACACAATGAAACTCACAGAAAGTCACTACCTTCTAGCTGCACTGGGCAACACTTATTCAAACTATGCTTTCTGGGTAGAGAGCCAAAGAGTGAGTCATCCTCTTCTGCTACAGTTAGCCACATTAAATTCTGGTCATGGACGATTATGTGTCCAGAAGTAGGGACAAAACAGAAAAATATAAACTGTCTTTTCTGACCTCAACCATAAAACATGCTTGAAAAAAAGAAAAGAACAAGTAAGCATGTCTGTGTTTGATCTATTCTTCATATAATTTCTAGCTTATCTGGATCGTCACAGAATGTTTGTTTCCTGGTATGCCACTAAAACTACTCAGCATATGTTCACAGTTACCCAGTGCAGCAACAGTGCCTTGAAAAAGTACATACACTCCTTAATTTCTTTAATAATGAGACAGCTATAGTGATTTTTTAAAAGATCATCTTAAAATAAACACTGTTCACCATTTACTAGTTCGGTAACTTCTGAAAGCAATTGGTTATACTTGATTTTATTTAGTTGCGTTAGTGCTAATGAGACAAATACAACTGCATGCCACACTTTTTAGATTCACATTTTCTTAAATAGTTCTAAAGTTCTGCATCTTCTTTATTGCACAGTGCAGTCATGTGCTATGTTGTATCGGTCCATCATTTAAACTTCGAAACACACTAAAGATTGGGGGTGTAAACATGAAAAGGTTAGAGGGATGTAGAAACTTTAGCAAGGCACTGCATAGAGGTGTTAGTTTCAAGCTTTCCTAGAATATGTTTCAATATGCTACTAATATGAGGTCGCTTGTTTTCCTGAATCCTTACAGCTCTGCAAAAAGCAGAGGATGGATTTCATATTCTTTGTGTTTTGACAGAGATATTTGAACTATTGCAAAAAGGAAAAAAAGCCACAACTTAATTTTTTAGGTTTTTTTTTTTGTTTATTATTTTTATAGCTCATCTCAATGAAAATAGCACTTTGAAATTTCCATAAAGTACGCAAAGCATATACGAGTACATTTACTTTTTAATCCGTCTTGGTTGCTGTGAAATCCAGAACATGTATATTTTGTACATTTGTTGTACCCCACAAAGCCCTTTTTATTTTTTCTCAGTTCATTCAACAAGGAACCAAAGTAGCCATGGCTGTTCAGATGAATTTTATTCTATGATAAAGTTTGAGATATTTTTAAAAAAATAAGAGATGAATGGAAAATATTGATTGCTGTATTCCCAATATAGACTTTTTTTGCACATTGTTTACACTTTATTCATGGTTTGTAGCCTAAAATGCTCATCTTTTCGTGCAATTTATATGCATTCATACTGGTGAGATGTGTTCTGTCTGACCTAATGTGTTCATTTTGTTTTGTGATCCTGAGTTTATGTGATGTATAATAGGCACGTTGTCGAACAGTTGTATTCCCAGGATATTATTAAATACAAAGGTAAAAATTCACATTGCCGTATCGATTTCTAGTAACTGAAACAAATTTGTGACATTTTCCACATGAATTTTACCCTTAATAATAATGCTGAAGAGTTCCCTCTGCAATGCAAATGTAAAAAAAAGTTCAGCATTTCTCAATTAGATCAGGTTTTGTACACAAAACAATTTACCATTAACCATATGAAGAACAGCTGAGGTTTTTGGACCATCTCTTTGGTAATCCATTGAGCAGATAGATTACCAAATCATCCCATCATCTAATCCAAGATTTGTGCTTTGTTTAATGTGTCCTTTTAAACTTTTTAAAAATGGTGATCTATGTTCAGTCTATGTGAACACTTGTGAAAATCAGGTGCAACACTGTTTCCTGGGATAACAGACAACAGAAAATAAACTTGTTTTTGTTTTCACTTCAGGTTTGTCGTTTCATTTGTGTATTTGAGCAGCTTTGAGACGGATAAATTAATAAAAACATTACAGGGGTTCCATCAAAATCTGGTAATGTATGGAAAAACATCAAATTTTACATTTCTCATGTGTTGTTAGCTTGAGAAAATCACAAAACAAAAATTCAAGCAATTTCAAACATTTTATGGAAAAACTGAGGGGCACCAGCAGGATTTGAAAACCTTCAGTATAGAACTACAGTATGCTGGAGGCTAGGCTTTGTCCATCAAGCCATCTACTATTTTTTTTCATCTGTCAATGTGACTGTCAAAATGTCGACAAAATTTCAAAATTAAATTTGACCATTTTTGATCTGAGTTAAACAGCGGCACTGATTAGCATCATGTCCTCATTTATACACCCAACATTTTGTCTGAGTAATCTAGTCTGCACTTTGGTTGACATCAAAATGCAGAGTTCACCCTAGTTTGGGAATTTCCTGCACAAGAGGAAGTCGTCAAGTTTATTGTGAACTTCCTGCACCCAATCAAGGCCTCTTCCTGGCTTTCAAGGAGTGATTGTTGTCAGACAGCAGGGGTTCATCCCTAAACAGATATGATCTGGTGTAAACTACAGCTTTGTTTGTCATTCACACAGCTCAGTGTGTTCTCTCAGAAAGGATTGCCCAAAAGAATATTTGGCAAACCTCAATTGGTGCTTCTTGAAGCACTCATTAAACTATTACTTATAGACATGGGTTGTTATGAGATTTTATAGTTTTAAATTGACTTAAGCAAAAACACACAACTAGCAATTTAAGTGATTTTTGCACAAAATATACCCTTATGGCCACATTGGATTGCATGTAGTTACAGGATAAGAAGCTGATATTACCCGTTTGTTTTTTGGGGGGTCTATCTGCTCCTCTGTGATGAATGATGCTGATTTTATTTCAATGTCTGGATTGTGTGTGTTTTTGTGACTTGAAATATTTCCAAAGATTCAAATAATTCTTGCTCATGGAAAATTACCAGTCTTTCAGTCAACAAACTGGCAGCAATGGATGAGAGAGGGCCAGATCTGAGTTACTCTATGTTGCTTACAGCCTGAGAAGACTCTGTTCACTCTGGCACTTTCTAAAAAAAAAAAGCAATTTTGATTCCTTTTCAAAGACAGTACTATATACTGAAACCAGAAACTAACCTAATCAGCAGAAGCAAGAAAACAGTAAAGAGAATGCTACAAACGTGACACCTGTAAATGCTCTTGGCATGTAAACTATGTCCTCAGAGCATAATCCTCTCGAAATTAGCTTAGAATGCAGCTGTGTGTAATCAGAACTATCAGGTGTAAAAGCTCCGTTGAAATTATTTGGAGACTTGTAGAGAATTTAGTTAGCATGCGATTGGATGAAGCTTCTTTTAAACAAAGCATTTCTTAAAGTCAGTGAGTGACCAGGTGTTACCAGTGTTGACCACTGGTGCACGAGACACCTGCCAGTACTCTATGTCAACTGGTACTAATTTCTGTGTATTGGTCCCCAAAGAAAAGCTTGGACCTTGCAAGATGGATTTCCCTGTGACACTGATCTTAAAGATTCAACGAATCCTGCTGTTTTGGAAGGTAACCCTGTGCCAGACAGGACACAGGATAATTATTCATTGCTGTCAAGTTTCACCTTTGACCTTTGATGCATATTATAATACTTAATCTCTGAAGTCTAACTTTTTCTTCCAGCTCAACATTATTATTTTGCCTGCTGACCTGCCTGTATCCTCATACAATATCTCTGTGTGACATTTTGAAATAATCGATATACTAACATAATGCATCTTGGAATTTCGCTGCTCAGCTGAATCATCCCGCAGAGGTTGAAGACCTACCGTTTTATTAACCTTTTCTTTATTGGGGAGGATTTGCTGAGCTTGTGTTGTTCCTCTGCACAACCTTGGCTCTTGTGTGCATCCACATGACAACTAATGTAAGCGTCCAGCTACTCAAGCAGCCAGAGCTCCCTAAGGGCACTTTCAGTGTGGTTTAACAAGACACAGATAAAGTGACTCAGTTTCTCCTCATGGGAATTTAAACCGTTGACCGTCCTTCAAAAGGACCGCTTCACCCTCCTTTAGGCAAACACTGTCCCACTTTTGTGCAAAAATTAAACCAGAGCTGGTTTAGTGCGTCGCTGTTTTGTGCTTGTACAAATGCAGCTGCACTCGTCCAGGCAATCTGTCAAGTCCCTCAAGATTATAATTTTTTTTTTTTTTTTATAGCAAGGCCACCACCGACGGAGACCCCAGAAGGCAAACTCTGGAAACTTGCACACTTTGTCATATGTGTCAATAATTCGAGGTCTGTGCTTTATACTATGTGCTACAAAATGCTTTTTACTGTATGAACCTTTTTACCTTTACCACAAACAGCAACATACTTTAGTGTGATTTTATGCGACAGACCAATGCAAAGTAAAACATAATTATGAAGGGGAACTAAAACGACATGAAAGAGCGGTAAGTAGAAAACAATTGTTTAAAGAAAGGTCTTAGAAGTCCCGTTCTGCAAATGTGGAAGAAGATGCCCCAGTGAGATGGAAGTACAATAAAAAAAAAAATTGGTTTAAATTCAAAAAGCTATGTGTGGGGCAAAAAAACGATTGTCGACATCATCCCTATGGTAGCCTGCTAGGAGGAATTATTTTCTTCAGCAAGAAATAAGGAGCTGATCAGAGTTAATAGGAAGTTGTGATAAATACAGGACAATCCTGGAAGCAAATTTATTAAAAGCAGTGGATAAATTAAGACTGGAAGGAAGGTTAGCCCTTCAGCTGGAAAAAAAACCTAAATGCTAGCCACACTTTTCAGTAGGTCATTTGATGAAACATTGAAAAGCTTGCACAACTATTGCCAGTTACTTTTCCCCTATTTTCAGTTCACACAAAATCTCAACAACACATTGAAGTTTATAGCTGTAATGCAACATGCTTAAAGGTTAACGGTTCTGAATACATTCTCAAGGTCCTCCAGATTGCATTTCAAGCTAATGAAAATGATTCAAAATAAGTGAAAAAAAAATGTCAGTGTTTGAAAAGAAATTACAAGAAAAATAGCAAAAATTAGCACACCAACTGATTATCAAATGTTCTTCCAAAGATCCATCTATGGCGAAAATACAGTACATCAGACTTCTACACAACCTAATTAAGAGATAGTGAAGTATAATTTTTAATTACAAAACCAAGTTATTAAAACTTTAAAACTTCATTATCATCCTCATTTCCTGCTGGGCAGTTTTTAAGAAAAAAGAAGTCCTTCCTCTGAGTATCCAGCAGATGTCACTATTAGGATTCAGGAAAATATAGACATGTTGCTGAATAATTCACAATAATTCCCATCAGAATGTTTAGATTCTTTTCACCATGGCCTGAATATAATAGCAGGTAGGTTTTGGAAATTAATTCACACCATTTTATGTGAAGTGTTGGGATATGGATCTATGAATGAGTGTGTTGCAGAGAACTGTAATGCATCAATTGATATTCCATAAGAACTTTTATTTACATTTAAATATTTCACTAGCAAGAACTAAAATAGATCATTTCAATTAATTTGACTTCTATATCTTTGATATGCTCTGATGTGATCTTCATCATTTGAAATTGACATTTCTTCTCCATCACTCCTTTTAAGTAATTATTTTCCAAATTTCTTACTTTTGATCATCACAAAATTCATCTTGCCATATCCCAAGACAGGAGTAAGAACATGAGCCACACTCATTGTATCCGGCAGGTTTTGAGAATGCAATCTATACGCAATTAGGAATTTGTCCATCAATTTCTTTATTCCTAAAGGGATCCCAGTTACTTGGCTCAATCGGTTTACATTATCCATTTTAGGTCTTGCTGGAAGCTTTGAGCAAAACATGCCGAACTTACAGCAGATGACCATATCGAGCAGATTAAGTTTTTTTAGTCCAACTGAGGAATTATTTCCACGTTTTTGGAAAGTTTCTGACAAGGGGAAGGAAAAAAAAGCTTAGGTTGGATAAAAACAAGTCATATTGAAATAATCCGTTATCTTTAAAGGTCAAGATGTCTATTGGTCAATAACCAGTGCTACTTCTGATCCTTTTTTTTCTTTGATTTCAGGTACATTTTCATGCCACCTTCTATTGCCCTGTAGTCCAGTTCAAGAGCACAATGCTGGAGCATTCATCTGTGGACAATAGGTCGGCATGGACACCATGACTGGCCTGCAGCCCCAAATATTGTGTGTTATGACCAGCATCAGTGAACCTTGGTGGCCCATGACCCTGTTGCAGATTTATCTCTGTTCCTTACTTGAACTGCTTTTGATGGATACTGACAACTGCTGACCAGGGACACTCAAAGGTAGCAACAGATCTGGAGATGTTCTGACCCAGAAGTCTAGTCGTCGTTATTTGTCAAGACTCTCTTAAATCCATTAGCTAGCCAATTTTTCCTGCTTCTTACAAATCAACTTTGGGAACAAAATGTTTATGGCTGCACAACACATCCCATTGATGACAGAGTCTCACAGGGTTATTCACTTCACCCATGGATAAAAAGTAATGTCTGTTCTGTATATTTTATTGCTAGCACTGCTGGAGCAATCAGATTTTTACAATCTGATGCTGACTCCTAGACGTCTGACACAATCCAAGCCAAAGATAAAGAATGATTTATGCCTTTTGCCTTTAATGATGCTGCATGGGTTTGGGAGGTTTTCGGCCGACACTACTCAGATTTTTTCTATTATGCTGTTCTGTTTTTTGCTTTTGTCACACCCAGAAAAATCCAGCTAATTTAATAACAGACCCAAGTGAAGGAAAACATTTTTTAAAACAAATATATTTTGTGAAAAATATAATTAACTTCAACGTATAAAGCACTACTGGGTCAGTGCTTTGGGTTTTGGTGAGAATTTCTGTCTTCTCAAAACTGCAGTCGGTGATGGCAGATGACTGCTCACACTTTTCTGCTGGAGGTTTGTTCCTTCTCTCACTTGTTATGCAAGGTTAAGCCAGGATATACATATAAAAGAATGATAATTTTACTCTGGCAAACATATATTAAAACTCACCTATAAGCTTTGGTGTCATTTAAGAAAATAAATAAATAAATCTCCCACTGAAAGGACAGCAGACAGGAGGGTATTAATGAATATGACCCCCAGCTCAGCAGAGTACACTTGCCAGCTGCTACTTTTCAAATGAAATTCAAATCTTTCTTGCCAAATCTTGTGTTGACTTGTGCTTTTTTGTGAAATAGTTTCTATCACTTCTGTACTAATGTGTTTAATCAAAAAGCTGCTGTGTGCTTCAATCTTGAACTCTTATCTTTGTCTGCCAAGGTGCCAATTGCCTTGGCACAAAGTGAATCCATTGACTTGGCAAAGCCAGGGGCAAAATTCAAGTTAAAATGATCAATTTGCAACATATTAATTATGCAACTTGAAAGTTAATTTTTTGACTGATGAAAGCCATTCTAACTATTTATGACTAAAACAAATTTGCATTTAATTTGCTTCCATTTTTATTCTGTTTTCATCCTTTTTCTGGCTATCCTGTGGCCACAAGCAATCTCTCTTCTGAATTTCTCCTTTCTTGATCTTTAATTTTTAAACTTTCCTTTCTTCCCAATCACTCATTCCATCCCTCTTCAACAGCCTTGCAGTTTCATCCAGACAGTCAAGAAACCAATTAGTCTGCAGTTCTCAATCATAACATCAGCCAGGATGCAGCAAAGTTGGACAGACAGGCCTTTAGCGCCTTGCTAATTAAGAGACAATAATTCATTGCACTGCAAATGGGGAAGGGCTTTTGTGCTCTCAGCTAATTGGAAGAGAATGTAAAAGGGGAGAGAAGAGAGCAAGAGCAACCAAGCAACAAGAAAAGATAAAGGTATGAAATAAAGGTATACTGGCTGGGTGTTAGGGAGGTGTTAGAACCTTGACTGAGAAAAAATTGTCATTTCCTTTTAGAAGTCAGTTGCTTCACAAAGTATCAGGCAGTTGGACTGAAAACACTCTGAGGACAAGGATGTTTTTTTTGGTCCTTTATGCTGGACAAGATTGGTGACAATTGTCCATATTTTGATCACAATTTTTTGTCTGATGTTTTACAACGCAAAATCTGTCTATGTATTAAACCATGCAAAGCAAAAAATGGGAGCAAAAACCAAATTGTGGGACAAGCAGATTGTATAGACATCCAGTCCCTGGAACACAACCTCTAGTGTGTCTGGTGGTGAGCCTCCGAGGTGAGGCCAAGTCCGTCCCCTCAACGCTAAAGTTGTAGCAATTAATGATTATCCCACACCCAAAACACGCCGTGAACTACGTAGATTTCTGGGCATGGTTGGCTATTACCGGACCTTTTGCAGAAATTTCTCCTCAGTAGTTCAACCATTAACCAATCTACTCAGCCCAAAGACTGATTTTGTTTAGTCAGAGAAATGCCAGAATGCTTTTGAAAGTGCATTCTGTGTGACATTTCTTCTTTGTCACACACCAGTACTAGCTGCACCTGATCTGACCCGACCTTTCAAGCTGGAGGTGGATGCCAGTGCTGTTGGGGCTGGTGCAGTGCTAATTCAGGAAGATTCACCAATCTACTCAGCCCAAAGACTGATTTTGTTTAGTCAGAGAAATGCCAGAATGCTTTGGAAAGTGCATTCTGTGTGACATTTCTTCACACAGAATGCAGTTTTGTTTAATTGGGTTAAGTTGTATTGTGTTTTGGTTCTGTGAAAACCTTCATTTTGTAATAAATCATTTTTTCATTCCACTTTTTTCTCTGGACACATTTTTATGTTACCGCCCCTGGACCCCTAGACCATAGGGGCGTAACAGCAAGTCAGTTGTAAGAGGTACCCCACCCTAAGCAAGTACAAAGTCTGCCAAGTGGCATGGCTCAGTGATGTATGTCTTACATCTTCCTAGGCAGGATACAGAAGTCATTCCTACCCAATGTCAGTACTTACTCAACTGGCTAGTACATCAGGGGACATGATGACTCCTCTCTGGGCTTCAAAAAAATATCAAACTTCTTCAAATGATCCATAAGGGTACACAAGCCACCCTGTAAGCACCCAGCAGTGACAATACATAGCCAAAGATGGAGACTAGAAAGCAGACTAAGTAGTAAATTAAGATTTGCCTGTTGGCTTCAATACAACAGTCTCCCTTCAGGAGTCTTCTGGATGTTGGAACTCTTTCCAGTTGCTCCAGAAGCTACACCAAACCAGTTCAATGTGAGCAACACGCCTGCAACCAACAATTTTGTCTTCATGACTACTTCCATGAGATGAACATCCACAAGAACATGTAATTTTTCCAGATTTCTTGATTAAGTTTAGCTAAAAACACCAAGTTACTCTTACTGACAACAGAGAATGTCATAAGTTTACATTTGCTTCCATGCACTGAAGGCTCCCATTGGCTCTTGGATGAAACAAGACTGTAGCATCACAAATCCATCAACAAACTTAACAGTCGGCATGCAGTGCCCCCCACATATCCATCTTTTGTTTAAATGGAGTGGCAACAGAGTTATTTGTTGCTGTAACACAAGAAGCTCCCTTCCCTCACCATCATTTTCACTGTGTGTTAGCAATATTTTAAGTAAGCAAGCAAATAAATAAATAACATTTGAGGGCGTTTTACACATCTCTACCTGGGATGCCAATTATTTATCTAAGACATTGTGTGAAATTTTTTTTAAAGCATGTTTCTTATTGAAATAAACATTCATTCTACGACATTGCTATTCCTCTATTATAGTAGGTTGTTTTTCTAAAGGTGCTGTGAAGACCCCCTTCAGACTGAGAATAATTTCCATGGGAGAGATTCCAAGAAAAAAAGTCGACTGCCAAAATGTAAGAAGAGAGAAAAGGAGAGTGGTTTTGTGCGAGCAAGACAAACAGCAGAGAGACAATGTGTGATATTCAAAGTGTTTGTTTTTGAAGGAGAGAGTTGGGAAAGGAGAAAAGGTGAGAGAAACAGGCCCATTTGTATATGAATGTGGAAATGTTTGCAAGGTTTGTAGTTGTGTGGGTGCAATGGCATGCTTATGCCATTGTTTGTTCTTGCCTGAGTGCGTTCGTGGACAGGGGAGCGGATATGACGGGCCTGTCTGTTGTCTCCACAGAATAATTGCTTATGGATTACCTGAGGCGAGTCCCACTGCAGACACTTAGAAATGACACACCCAGGTGACTCCTTGAATCGTGTTAATATCCGGTCTGAGCGAGAGTTTGATTTTGCTTTTCTTTTTTCTTTTTTTGCCCCGTGTGTGTCTGCAGCCTCCCGCGCATGCTGGTTATCTTTGTGTGAGGGCGTTCGCAGATCCATGGGGATATGTTGTCTCTCTCATCTTCCTGACTCACACAGAAGTAATTCCACTATGTCAGAGCTGTTTATTATACAAACACCATAGACTGTGTGTATACACATCACCAGCAAACACATATGCCCTTCAGATCCATCATCTGTGCCTCGGCTCAGTTCCATTTGGTAACAGCTGACAAGATAAAACAGGAACAATTTGGGGCAAATTCCAGTGACACTTAAATCCCAGGTACACTGCTCAAGACATTTTTTCTAAACAAATATTTCTCTCCTCTGCTTCTGGAAAAAAATATCTATGGATTCCAATAAATCATGCACTATCTACGGCATCAGTGGCTACAAATAGTTATCAAAACCTACATTACAAGCAAAATGGTGACAATTCTGATAATAGCTAAAGCTATGCTAGGCAACAGTCTACCAAAACAAATTCTTTTGAGATTAGAAATAGTGATCGTCTTCTCTGCAGTTGAGGACTCTCTTAGTATCTTTAATTCAAAAACAAGATTTAGTTTTTCATCAAAGGGGTCAAATTGAAGATTGTGTTTCTAAGATCAAAATTTATGGACATACAAAAACAAAATCAAGACAAAAAAGTACAATTTTAAAAACTGTTTAAAAATCTATAGAAGGACACAATGAGTTTCTGCAACACCCCAAGTCATCCTGTGGACAACAGAAAAATGGATCGAGACAGATGCTCAGGCGGACTACACAAAAGTAAAACACATATAATTTGAGTCACTCCTCATGCACCTACATTTCCTTGCAGGGAATCCCTGGACTTGAGACCAATATAACTTACTGAAAAGTTATGTTTTAGTGAGTTAGTAAATCCAGCAACTAAAATTTCAATTGCCACATAAAAGCCAATACACTTAGGAAGTAATCATTATTATTAACCGTTTTAAAATTTCTTCCTAAAGCTGACTCAAACAAATAGAGAAAATGGTAAAAACAAAACCTCACCCTTCATCTGTTTTGTAATTTAGTCGTATCTATTTGCCACTGCATTTCATTTTCTACCACAGAGAAAGTGAAAGTTATAGCTAGAAGTCTCTCATTTGATTGATCTCTTTAGGAGTGTGTTTATGGCTATGGGATTTGATAGAGTCTCAGTCTTCCTAGGACACTGTTAGTAATGAAAGGTACAGGTACCATTCAATTACATCCCTCCATAGACTCAGGATGTATTGAACCAGGGCGGGCCTGAAGTAGATGAAAGGTGACAGGGATAAGTGGAAGACACGGTGGTCACTGTATTTTGAGAAGCTTTTTCTGTGGTTGATGGATCTCTTTTTTTAACCTTTTCTTGAGATACTGTAAAAATAGATTTTAATCATTTATTAATAGAATAACGGTAGTTACATGATCTTACTATCCATTTTCAATGCATTATTATGCAAAAAGTATGCATTTTACTTTTAAACAAATTGACTTGAGTTATGAGAAGATATGGATATGTTAGCCTGAATCTTTTTTTAGGAATCTTATAGTAAAGATCAAAAACAATTTGATGTTCACCCCTCATTGGTTATTCAGATGAGTATTGAAAGTGTATTGACCATGACCATTTTGATTATTTTGCAAACAGAGACTGAGCCATTGACATGTCATATGCCAAAATAAAAATTAAGCAATGCTGTATAGAGATTTACCAGGATAGAGTTACTTTTAATATAAGAACAAATACATAAACATTTGTAACTGTACAGTAGAAAAGTTAGAGCAGAAATAGCAATCATGGAAAAGTTCTGAGAGTTTAAAAAAAAACAAATTCTGTTCAAGAAAAACTTGAATGTTACATATGACCAACATCAAACTAAAGATTGTGGATCCATTAAAAAGCATGATCAGATACTGTACAGTATATCTACTCAATATTTAATTATGGCTTCTTCAGCATGAGGTACTGACTCAAACAGTATGCCGTGCAGTGAATCAGTTTGTGGCTCTGCTGAGGTGTTCAGGAATCCCAAGTTTCTTTAATGGCAGTCTGTTCTGGCATCTCTGATTTTCTTTTAATCAATTCCCAGCAGAGATCTAAAACTCCAGCCGGAGTACAGATGCCCTGCAAATTTAGATGCATTCCTGATCTAACACACCTAAATCAAATGGCTTGATTGTTTCTTCAGCATGCAATTATGTTCTACTACAAGCCCCGCTATTGATGTATTTGACTCGGGTGTGCGGAATCATACCCACATCTAAAAGTTACAGAAATCCAGCCCTACTGGAGTGGAGTGTTTGATCTCTGCCATAGATTATTTGTATGGTTTGGGTCAGGAGGAGGACAACAGTCAAACTTAGCAATACCATGTTCATAAACCTGGACTTGGTACTTTGGACAGTGTGGCCAGTAGCCAATTCCTGCTAGAAAATTAAATTAATCCCCACAAAGCTTGTCTGCATGGAGCACCCTAAGATTTTCTGTTATCTCACTGCATTGACATCATACTGGACACAAACTGTGGACAAACACCAGCTCTTGAAGCTCTGACTCCACCTGTAGTCCACACATTTGAAATCATCCCCACCCCCAAACTCTATCATGGCCTTTGCTTAATCTTCTCAAGGCCACAGTTATCCTCAGTTAATTTTGTACTTTTTCCATCAACATTCTACTGAACGTTCGATTAATAAGCATGCATACATCACTTTGGACACACCCCATCTTCAGCAATCAACTTTTGTAGCTCACCATGTCCAGTGGACTCTGGTCAATTCAGTAGTTCTGAATTAAAGCTTCTTTTTTTAAATTTTTTTATTAATGTAATATTACAGTTTTCTTATGCTGAATTCAGTTTTTTTGTTTTTAACAATATTAGTCAAACTAATTCCTAAATTGTAATAACATAATAAATAGTAATGCATTCTTGTTCATATGTATGTATGAATCCCATTGTTTTAACCAAATTATGTTTAGTTTTTCTTCAAGTAATTTGTTTTAGATCACAAGGGGCATTGTGACAAATAGGAGCCTTGAATATTTCAAACAGAATAGCAAAGAAACAAGAATAGTACATAGTATCAGTTATGAAAAAAAGTATATTACATCATTATTGCAATACAGTATATGTTCTACATCAGGGTAGGCTAATTTCTGACATACCCTTATATGAAGTAACATGTAAAATTATTAAATGGCTAATTGAAATACCATTTGTGAGATGGCATCCACTGAATGTAAACATAATTGTGCATTACGCTGTAGGTCAGGATTTTGCATGCAGTTCCTGTATTCAACCAGTAGAGAGCGATGTAGACACTGGAATAGAACTTTGGTAAACCCCTCCTCTCCTGAAAACTTTAATGGAGCTGAAGCTGCATGTGTGTGTGTTCACATGAGTGCAGGCACAGCAATGTGTACGAGTATCTGTTGCAGTACCAGGCTGCAGCCCCCTTCAGCATGCTGAGAGCTGGAAAGCCTCAGCCTGACATTCACAAACAATGGTCACATAACATAATACGAACAAGATGCCTGGGATTCATTTTTCCCATGTGCAACAGTTTGTAGAGCTTCTTTTTGTTTCCCCCTCCGTCCCTCCCCACCCATTTCTTTCCATCTCCAACATAAGACATGGCCCATGTCTTATGGGCCATGCAAATGCGCAGATCCTTTTTACCAGCCTGCATTTTAACCAGATTATCCCGCATTAAAAGCACCTTTATATCTCAGTCCCAAATCAGACGTGTTGACGTAACAGAGAGCAGTTTGGGTTTTTTGGAACGCTCCAGCGATAACCTGGGGTAGATTTGAGGCTCAGTGCATTTTGGGCTGCAGTGTAAACATCCTAAGGGTACTGTTTAAGTCAAACATCCATTTGGCTTAGTAATTTTATGGGTCAACTGTGCACCAGGGGCAGGGAATAAATACTGCGATACCACCCTGAATAGTAATGCACGCACAAACAGTAAATCTATGTCCTCGTGTGTTTCTCTGCCTATTAATGACAAGTCCAAAAATTTTCTGAAATTCTGACAAGCAGGATTAGAGGAAGAGCTTCAGCAGGGTGAGTCACAGTGTGTTGTGAGTTAAAAAGAGCACAGTGGATGGTTATTTGTAGTGATGGTATAATTCTGAGGAGGAATTGCAGCTCAAAGAGAGATGGACATGGATGGACTCGAGGTCTTCCATTTCTCATTTCTTCGAAGCCGTTAGGAAATCAACGCTGACAGTTCAGTAGTTGACTGGTAGGTATGAATAATTGCCAGAAGCTATGATTAGATTTGCTGGGTCGCTGAAACACGCACACTTATTGGGCCTTTTAATAATGTAGAATTATATTCAACCCCAATGTGTTTGCAATGTTACTACCACAAACTTGTAACAGTTTAAAGTCTTTTGCTTCCTCCAACATGTTTCTGTCCATGCTGGAAAAAAAAAAAAACATGTCCATATCATGATGTTGCCACCACCTTGTTCCACTATGGTGAGGATGAGTCTACACACAGAAAATCTGTCTTTCAAGAAGGCAAGGGAACTTCTTGCATTATTCATCAATATTATAGAAAAAAGCTATATTAATAAAAAATTTGATTTATTGTGGGAGTTATAGTATTGGAGAATGTTTTGTTGTGTTCTCACAGCTCTTCCTACTTTTGCTCTTGCTACCAGATTGTAAACCAATCCTGCATTTGAGAAAGGGAGTGGAAAAATGCTTGTGCAACTCTATATTTGCTAAAATTTCTGTGAAAAAGTAAGTTTCCCATTTGCATACACTCTGATTTATGATCTGTGCAGAGACTGTAAGGCAGTTAATTTGGGATTGGCAATCTGGCTTTAGATGCAGACATAATAGGCAATCGGTTTGGGGCCCACAGAATCTGATCTAGGACCAACTTTACTATTTTTAATAGTTCAACAAAACTAAATTGAGGATTTCTGCAAACTAGAAAAAGCTAACATCACTGTTCAGATTGTTACAGTTTCTTGGTTGCAATGTTGATTTCATAAGTTTGTTAACATCTATCTATTTACAAAGATATGATTTCATGCAGTTACTGTTTCCCATGCAGCAGTGTAATAGAACCGTTTTCTGCGACTGTTCAATGTTGGATGAGTTTTATTTGAACAGGAGAATGCATTTATTGGGCATTGGTTATTTGCAGTGATATATTGGTAACAAATTGGCAAAAAAGACTATGAATATCACGCCAATCATTATCACAATAAATGTAAGAAGTTTTGTAATATTAATGTTAACCCCATATTTCCCATCCAGTTTTTAACAGCGACTCAGATGTGTTCTGAAGGTAAATGGTTATACATAATTTGATTTATGGGTTTCAGAGTGAAGGTGATAAAAAATAATCACAGTCTTTAAATTTTTATATTTGCAATATATAAAAAAAATATTGTATGCACAAAAGATATTAAAATAACATGACAAAAATGTGAGAAACATCCAGAGTTATCATTTTTACTAGGGCATTGTAAGTCACAGCTGCCTCCCAATCCGCCCACTGGGAGTGAATTGAATCTCTTGTGAAAATATTCCTTTCATTAGATTAACTCCTACATCACACTCACACGTCTTTTAATAGTCATAGTTAACAGCCACAGAACAATTCTCACCACAGTGGTCAATAGATTTTTTTTTTTATTTTTTATTTCCAACTCATGCCCTCTGGTTTTCATTGCATTGCATTTGTTCTTAATAAAACGGCTCAGATGTGCGTTGTCTAAACAAATCTCCAGCAGCAAAATGTTATTCTCTTTGTCCTTGACTTTGTTACTTTTACAAGTCAGAAGATCTATTAAACACTCCCCCACTACACACACACACACATGCACGCCAACACACACAGTCTATCTCCACAAGGACTTTTCATTGACTTCCATTAATTTTTCATTCATTTCTGTAGCCAAACCCACCAAATGTGGTAGGAACATAGGACACCTTCCACTAATTGGACACAAGTTTTATCCATGTAGCACTTTTCTGTTTTTAGTTACTTCAAATAGATGAATGTCCATTCTGGTTTTCATGCTTTAACCCCAACTTGGACTATAAATCTCAGTATTATCATGCATCATATGCTCAGATTTATTTTCAAAAATAGAATAAGAAAGTTAATTGGTAAAGTAGAGTACATGGTTAATCCTAACCTAAAAATAGGACTTTTTCTTATGGAGCTCAGGCTTTGAGCTCCATAAGGAGCAGTTGGACCTCACAATGTAGTACTTGATGGAAAAAAACGATGCCCTGCTAGGTGAGAAATGCTAAAACACACAGGTACACACACAAACAGCAGGGAGATGTTATCTGAGGTCAAGTGATTCAGTAAATTAGCAGGTTCTTTGGTGATCTCATGTAAAAGAATGAATTATCAAGTGAAGCTTGTGAAATGTTGCCAAGAACAGTGATGCATGTTGACAGTACAAAAGAATACAATTAACCGCAGGTGATCCTGACTGCTACAGTTTAAGCATCGAAGCAAATAGCTGCTTCCATCAGCAGGATTCCAACCATTTAAAAAGAGTTACGAAAGAGCAGATTCATCAGGTGTGGTTGTCGTTGCAGAGAGGAAGTGCACTTAATGCATGTAATGTATACCCCATCATGGACTTCTGCTTGCAGTTCTATTACACTCTTATTATTTTTGCGCCAATGGCCTTGGTGTCTACATCAGAGCGCAAACTGTGTCTCCTCTCATCCTTGGAGATATTACTATGGGGACAAAGGCAGTGGAAGGAATGCAGGCTGAGGGTGTATTGCTGCGCAAATGAGTCGGTGTGTGTGTGCGTGTGTTGAAGCAGATGTGATGGCCTTATATGCAACGCTCTGTAATGTCATGAAATCATCGCCTGGATGGATTGTAGCTCAGGGCGTATAGCTTGCAGCTCCGTGAAAGTACATTTTCAAATGATTTGAGAATTTCTGGAGCATTTGAGGCTGAGCAATGCAGGAAAGGGTGATCTGTGCAATGATTGTAGTGCCATTACTGCAGGGAACAAAGTCAAATTGCAACTCGGAGGAGAAGTCTTGATTTTGATGCTTGATAGCTTAACGTTACCTGCTTCGCATCCAATAGTCCAAATAAGTTTACATTAAAAAGTAGTCAGTGTCTTGAAAAAGTGTAACATCTACAGATCTGTAGTTTACATGGATTTAATGTGAAACACCAAGAGAAACTGTTTCTTTTCAGTGCACAAAAAAAAGCCTTTAAAGTTTGACATGCTTTTGTGCTTTGCCCTCCTCCAGTCATTTTGGGCTGGTTTCTAACAGCTTTTGCACATAAAGAGACTGAAGCTTTTCCTCCTGGTCTTTGAAAAATATCTTATGCTTAGTCAGATTGCATTGAGAGCGTCTACAGACAGTACTTTTATTGTATTCTGGTAGATGCACATTTGAATTTGTACTTGTACTAGCTGAATTACTTTTTCCAGCCAATTCTGAACAGTGGCATCCACCCTGAGCAGAGGTTTTTGCCAAATAATGGCGGCTAAAATCATGCGAGTGAGCACAGAGCATCATCTCAATGGATTTCACTATGTGTGAGTTCGGTCTCCTGCAGCCTGACAGAGTTCTGGGTGAGGCTCTTCAAAGAGCCGCGAGAACGAGGTAGGCTGAGACTGAAACAGGGGAGAATTGGCTCCTCTGTACTAATCAGGTCAGCGGATGAAAAGGCACAGCTTGTGAGCACCACACAGCCAAAAATGATCATTATAATAGGAAAAAGTTATTTAAAAAGCAAGTGAGTTTTAAAAGAAATGTGGATGGCTTGCAGCTAGTAAAACCTACCAGAGTTTGCTGCGCCTAAAATATTCGCAAAGCATGCTGAGCTGACAATATGACAGTTAAGAAAAAATTGACAAAAAAAAAAGGGAAAAGATTTTGTGCTGAAAAACATGGCCTTATTCTGGGTTTATTCACCGTCTTCCCTCCTGCGTGGATGCCTTTGAAAACAGGGATCTAGCCACTGGTCTTAGCTTTCCTTGAAGCTTAGAATGCAAAGTTTGAAAATCCACATCTTGTTGAAAGAAATATTTTATCCTGCCATCTCCAACTCCCCGTGATGTTTTTGGTTTTCTGGCAAAAAAGATGAAAAAGATCAGTTGCACCAGGCAAAAGAAGATTACGTTATGGGACTGGAGAAAGAGGAGGTGAAGCTGCACACAAAGTAGTCAGTAGTCAGGGAGACAGTTTGTCTTCTATAAAAGGTGGAGTTTTAATTTTTAAATTTCTCCCCCCATCGCTTCTGTGATATACAGCATCAAACAAGCTTTTCAACAAGAACACTGCTTTGGTCTACTGTTTGACTCAGAGCAGTTGCTAAATCTTTACAAAATCTTTGCTTTTGCTTAGCAAAAGCAAAGATTTTTCTCTACATGCCAACAGTTCTTAGCTAGAAAATGTCAAATACCAAGAAGTTAACTATAATGTTTGAGGACAAAAAGGTAAACAATATAAAAAATGAACTACAATTGCTTTGGGTGAACCTTTGGCTTAGCACTGTTTAAATTCTGCTAAGGATAGATTTTGCTTATTCGTGTTCAATTTAGACATTGATTTTAAAGCATTTTTTTTTTGGCTTTAAAATCAAATGGAATGAAAACCATGCATTGTATCTGCAAATATATTATCAATAAAAAATTTTAATTGCTAGAGTAGCTTTGCTAGTAGTTTTTATTTACTTTAGAAAATCAACTGGTTAGTAGTTTTAAATCTGCAACAGATGTACAACAGAAAATCACACCAAGTTAAGCAGAACTAGAAACAAATAACCCACACACTTAAATGAAACAAGTATTCTTTGATAGCCAAGGTCATTTGTAGCAGAATAATGTGCCCTATCACAGGTAAAATTATTTATGGACAATTTGGAAGTGTTGACCTTGCCTCCAAATTAACTCTCAATACAGTAGAACATCTGCGGGATGTGCTTGACAAACAAGTCACATGCGTAGCAAAGCTTACCCTTCTGGGTTCTTGTAAATTCAACTACCCCGGTGGTTATAATCTTATGCCTGATTGGTATCCATCTAAAAGGGTTAGAACTTTACCTAAAACAAGTTTTATGAAAAGAACCACTTATTCTGCTACTTGCATTGTTCAGTCAATAAGGCGCTGCCCCATAATAATCAGAGAAATGCTAGATCAATATTTTTCTCAAATTGTATTTTAAAAATAGAAAAGGGAAAAAATGCAGTACAAAAAATATGCAGACATGTTTTATTTTTATGCTACAGTAAGTTATGGGAATGGTCATTTGTTTCAGAAAAACAAATTATGGGTTCATTTCATCCTCACAACAGCTGGATAATTGAAATATCCATATTTGCATAACCTGCTCATCAACTATCATCATTTAATGATTTATATTAATAGCACTGACTCCATTGTGTCTCATCACATCCAAACAAGCGTCTCTTCATACCCCTTGATGCTGTTGTGGCCCTTTAAAATGAATGCAAGGCATAAAGATTCAAACTGAATGCTGAGTTTTTCTTCTGCTCCTAAATAGAGCAGGTGGATAATCACCACAAAAAGCTGGGTCTCTAATGATCAAATCTTTGTGCGGGCCATTATGCTGCGATTCTATTGAAACACCATCAAATATCCTGTCACAGCCACCTGATATGATGATTTCAATTACTGATTAGATCTGTTCAACACTGCAATAACACTGCTTCTGAATGTGTGTGTGGGGGCAGATGATGGGTGGGATGCAAATTCAACAGTTACTGTCAATCAACTGCAGGTACATCTCAAAAAAATTTTATATTGTGAAAAAAATACATATTTTTAATTACATATCTAGACTGACACCCCTTACAAAGAGGATAAGCCATCAAAGGTCATTGCTTAAAGGAGCTAGTTGTTCACAGTGTTACAAGTGAAACGCTGATTTCAATTTCAAGTAGAACTTAGTGCCTCCTCACACTGCAAAGGGTATCAAAAGGTTGGCCAGAAACTCCCCAGATCAGAACCCCATTAAGAATCATAAAGACAAAATATTTTTAAAATGAAGATCAGAGACACCAGGTCCAGAGTCCACAGAGGACCAGAAGGCCACTGCACAATTTTATTTAATTTTTTTTTAAATGAGATAAAATATTTTAATATTGCACCATATTTAATATTTTCAGATGAATCATGATCAGGATACTGCTACATTCAGTTTGTGGGAGCTCATTCAATAAAGGGAAAAACTGGATGCATAATGTTCTTTACAGATACAAAGTGAGCCACAGCAGAGTGCCTGGTAATACACTACTCAATCCACTTATCAGTTGCTTTCCTCTCATCTGAGATTTGGAGACCTAGTACAAAAACCTGAAGTCATCTTGATTAGATACCTGAATCACATTAACTCACTCCTGACAGTGTGGAAGTAGCAGTGGCTCTTCATCAAGCTTGCCCAAAATTTCACTTCTTCAGCTTATCTCAAAGAATGACCTGAACTTCAGTTCATTCCAGCTGCTCGTATAAGGAAGATAGTTCTTCCTTGTGCATAACTTCTGAAAAGTGTAAAGAAATACCTTTCCTGTTTATATTTCACACATCGGAAACATAAATGTCAATATTCAGTTCAAAGTACAAAACAAAATTTTCGAAGAAAACAGACTGAAGTAGAAGTTATGCTCTGGGCTATGAAGCAGTATGTATAGCCGTAGTTCATAGTTCAGGTCCTGCAGGAAAGATGAATGTCAGTAAAACAAGAAAAGGAGTTATATTATTTTAATAATGTCACCAGGGAGGCCATGGCACAGCAGGAAGAGGAGTAGTCCTCCAAAAACAAGGTCGGCAGTTTAATCCCCAACCTCTCCAAGTTGAGTTGTCCTTGAGCAAGGTGCAGAACTCTTCAATACACAGAGTGCGACTGCACAGCAAAGTGTTATACACTTTGTACAGAATACAAAACACATGAGAGAGAGAGAGAAACACGTTGTGAACTCTTTATAGAGCTACTTGGATATTTTAAAATTACCTATAGGCACAACAATTTTCTATTTTGATGAATTCCATCCGAAGCAAAACTTGACCAAATATGTGAATCTTGAAATGGTGCAAGAACAAAAATGGTTTCCCAAAACCAATGCAACAGATGACTTGGCACACAAGAAAATACATTTGTTAACAACCAACTAAAAAGATCACAAGGTATTCAAGACCAAAAGTCCAACCATAATTTACTAGCATCAGACTCAAAAACATTTGGGATTTGCAGCAGGACAATTATCTGAACCACGCCAGCCACTCCGTCTCCGAGAAATTAATTGGAACAAAGGTTTTCGGAGTGGCCTTGTCAAAATCTGAAATTAAATCCAATCGTAATGATGTGGCATTAAATTAATTCTCAAGCACTCTGCAATGCGGCTCCATTAAAACAGCTCCCACAAAAATGCATTTTGTATTTTTCCTGTTGTCCTTTTCAAGTACTTCACAGCACTGGCATGCAAGAAAAAAACAAATACATTTTAACAAGATCTTATCCAGTTGAGACTTTAAGATAATTTAGTCAATCTCCTCAGATGCTCCTATATACTCCTCTTTCCTTGTTTCTCTGACCATCCCATACCACCCACTCTTGTTTTCATCCCAGCTTGTCTCTGAGGGATCAATTGTACAACAAACTCAATGAATTCTTTGCCAGAGCTTGTATCTCCTCAGAGAACATGGTTGGTCTTGAGCTTTAACTGAGAAAAAGGTGAAAAAAGGAAAGTTGGGGGGTGGCAGACAGTGAGGACCTGGGAGGCTGCGCATATTTAGCAATGGGCTTTGACGAGGCTTGGCAAACATAGGTGCTGCATCGTGGAGTTTAAATGAAAGATGCCAGACGGAAATGAAAGGGGGCAGGAGATAAGATCAGGAAATACAATAAGGAGCTGTCTTGTAAACACACCATGATGCCGGCAACAGATAATAAAAAGAACAAGCTGATGAAGCAGTACTTTTATTTTGTTTGACAGAGGGGTGTGTCTGGGTTATTATCTGTAGGGATAAGTTTAGGGTGTCTTGCCATTATGCTGACGCCAACGTTACTCGTTTGAGGAGATTAAGAGTTCCTTGTAATTTTTCAACAATTCCTCCCATCCCTCTATCTTTCAAAACTTGTATAAAGTAAAGCTAGATAGATTATATCTTAAAATGCAAACACAAAGAGAGAGTGTTTATATTTTCTGGCACTGGAACTGCGAAATTAAAAGTTCCCACTGAGACAAACTCAAAAGAAAAACACCTAATAAGATTCATGAGAAGAAAATGTGAGTAAATATTGAGCATTAATATTGATTTTATTCATGCATTCTGTAAAAGGCTATCATAACAGTTAATTAGCTGTACTGGCCTTATGCATTATGTATGTCCTCCATTATAGAACAAAAGAAAAGATGGCATCCCAAAGACACGCCTTCAAAATCTCAACAGTGGTATGAATAAACATTCTTTTGAAATTATGATATGTGGATTTCTGTTCCCAGGGAGATTTCCAGAACAGAAGGGCCGCGCAACCGAATAAAGTAGATCACGTAACATACACCAAAGGAAGTTCCGGCACTTTAATGAGTGAAGGGGTTTATTAGAACCCTTTCTAACGAAGGGAAAAGCCTATAGATCAAGAACTTGGCTTTAGATTGTTCTAATTGCATATGTTAGAATGCATTTGATTTTTGTTGAACAAGTTTCTGTTTGAGCTCCACCAACAAACAGAGTTGCAGTATAATAATCACTAGTAGACTGCAAGTGTTTCCGTGACTTCATTTCACAGATTGAAATTAGATTTTGTAAATAAATTCTTTCTTATTCATGTTACTTTAATACACAAATTCACTTTCACGCAAAAAATAAAATAAAATAAAATAAGTGTCGTGTGTGAAACCAACTGCTTGGTACTGGTAAATTAGCAATAAATTAGCATCTTAATACTGTTGTAGTCTTGTAGAAAGACAGCAGAAATGTGGTGTAATCAGTCCTTGTGATCCAGCATGTTGAAGCTATGCAGTGGGTACCGACTCAACCACCATGACTGACTGGGGAGAGATAGAAACGTTGCTAACCACAATTTCTTACTTCAATTAAACCAATGAAACTTGAATGTGGCTTGATTGCCTACTGATATGAAGAAACAAGTAATCACCTGAGTAAAAATTATTTACAATTTGAGGTAGGCTAAAATAATAGTTCTCAATGCCAGTTCTTAGGGTCTACAGCATGCCATCAAATGCTACAGAAGCCTGTTAGTCTCCTATTAATTTAAGTCAGGTGTGTGGCAATGGGGCAACATCTAAAACATGCAGGATATTAGTTCTTGGGGATGATGACTGACAACTGAGCTAAATGTAGAAATTCCCCCAAAAAACATCTAAAGTGGTGCTGTGAATGTCGGGGTTCCTTTGAACTTTAAGATCTGAACAAATCATCATAACGGATTGAATCATCAGTTCTGCTCTTCGCTAGAAGTTGATGCAACACAACAAATCATTAATTCCAGGTGAGTTGGGCCCAGTGAGTTTTGCGTTTGCAGAAACGAGCATGTGAAGACCTTTAGGTGACCAAACCTTTCAGGACTTTACGCTCTATATCAAGCCACTGAGGAATCTGCATCAAAGTTGGACGGCTGCATCATATACCCACCTGGAATCAAGCTACAACTGCTGGGTCATGAGTCTTGAGTCAGTCAGGTTTCTATTCGACTCCAGATCCCACTACTCCTGCCCACCAGTAGTTTCTCTATAGTCAATCGGTTCTGGAAAAAAATAATTTCTACACCCAAACCAAACAATTTTGTCAATAAGGCAAAAATCTAAAAGAAATAAAGTTGATTCAGGGATAATAACTGACACTTAAATGCAACCTTAATTAGATAAACTACTTAATTTAATCTCTCCCACTGTGCCTCCACTTCTCTTGAAAACAGAATGCTCCATAAGTGAAAACTAAGTTTTAGCTTACCATGCATTAAATAAAGGCCATTTTATTTAAGGAAAGAAAGTAATTTATTCTTTAATTTACAGATTCAAGTTAGATTGGGTTCTTCATATACCCCTCCTCCTCCTACTAAAGTTACTTTAATTTGTGGTTATCAAACGAAATAAATCCTTTAAGTATTTACAAATTAAACCAATATTATTTCAGACAAGTTATTTGTGAATCCAGTACACGATGCAACTTTCTGAAACAAAAACCCAATTAACACTAAAGCATTGCTGAAAAGGCCTGCAGCACAGCTGTGTTCCAAGGGAGAGCAAAAAAAGGTAAAAAAAGAATAAATATTTAATTTATCATGAAAAAGTGAACCTTGCATTAATTTCTACAGCTCTAGTTAGTGAACAGCGTTACCAAATTAGTTCAACATCAAAGCTGCTGTTCATGGTGAAGACAGTGGGGTTGAGGTTACATCATGCAAGCTTACGGGGAATTGTGCAATTTAGTGTATTGAATTTTAAGTAATTAATTTTTATAAGCTCAGCACGCTGTGTTCTCTAAATCCAAATACACCATTCCTTTCTCTTGCCCCTATAGAAAATGCTTAGATATTCATGCGGCATATTTATCTTACATGAACCAATAAAGCAAGGACAAACATGATTTTTAAATATAGATTAAGTTAAACTTTTATAACATATATAATCTAAAGGACATCTTCGGGAAGCGCACAGAATATTCAGAGATGTGACGGAAGGAGTGAAATAGATTTTTTAGGTCTTAAAAAGCAGGCATGAAAGTATTTGTGTGCAGAAAGTGGATCAACAGAAAAACCACAGAGCGATGACAAATGAAGGAGCCCACGCTGAGCTGGACAGCTGGGCGTGATACATGGACCTCATTGTACAGTACAGGCAACAGCATTCATGTATTTAATGGGCTGTTTAATTAGCTTTTAATCATGTTTCCCCCTCATTTCATCACAAACCTACATACAGGTAAGCTCCAGAAAAATACCTCTATGCATTTTCTGTCATATTTGCATCTCATATGGAGTTATTCTTATATCAACTACAAGGAAGGTTCTATTTGCATTTAAAAAATATTCACATCCAGTCAAATGTCTCCATATTTTGCCTAAATTAGCAACACAATTGTATTTTCTTTTGATTTTATTCAATATCCAGTACCAACAATATAGTGCATTTATAAGTGAAAGAAAAGGAAGGCAGTGTTTTAGATTTTTACACGTATAACTCTTAAAAGTGTGGTGTGCATTGTTATTCAGGCCTCTGAAATAGTACTTAGCAGTTAAATTGCAAATAAAAAGACTGAAATTTTGGCCCTCAGTTTGTTAAAAATATAAATCACAAAACTTGCAAAACAGATTGTATGCTCAACTCTTACCACAGATTCCTAACTACATTTATGTTTAGACAGAAATAATGAAACACACTCAACTCTCAATGCCAATTACTGTTACTTGTGTATTTTGAGTGACTTTTTTAAGTATTTGGAGTTCATTTATTTAAGGTGTCAAAATAAATTGCATAGGAAAGCTCTTTTGGATTGGCTTTCATGTTGCAACTTCTGCAGTCCAGTAACATAAATTAATTTGCTTCTGAATAATGTTCTCCTGTGCTCTCCAATGCGTAATTAATTAAGTAGACAGCCATTTTATGGTAGGTTTGCAGTCATGCTATACCCTTTCCATTTTCAGATTATAGGTTGATCTCTGCTCTAGGAGATGTTCACAACTTGGGGTACTGCTTTTTGACCTCTCTCTGCTTTAAACTTCCTCCACAACTTTAGCTTATGGCTGAAACATGAAAAAATTTGGACAGATTTTAGAGGCACAAATAATTAGCGTAAAGCAAGCTACCTTCTACAGTTGCACAATTCGTAGAGTCACAATTTCCGGAACCCTAGGTGCCAGGCCACCTTGCATTTTTAATTTGCTTCGTCTCTGGGACATATAACACAGGCCAGGTGTCGAAACGAGATAAACATACTGCTCCAAGGGTAATTATAAATTCCCTACTAAGGATGGGGTCACTTCTTTATACTCTAAAAAGGACATAATAGCTCATCTCTTGTATAAAAAGTATCAAACAAAACTTCCTCTTTTTTTTCCCCAACTGTGGGGAAAAAACTCTGCCTTCTCCTAGAGTGCCTATTAACTCCCCAAAGTCACTTTCCCTGTCTGACTTAAGAACGGTTTTAGCAGGATTGTTTCCGCCTCATTTCCTAGGCAAGATCTGAAACCGACTCCCATGTCAGACCAACCTGCGCTGACAACCCCCTGCTGGAACGCGCACACACACACTAACTCACACACAGTGTCTGGAAATCCAGCGTGGCTTGAATCACCTCCCTCGTTTCTCCATCTTGATTGACTAGCTTCTCCTCACAGCCTGCCAACCCTCCAGGGTCATTTACGCAGCAGAGAGAAGAAAGAAGATGGTGAAAAAGACAGATCAGAAAGAAAGGGCCCAATAAGGGGAATGAGTATCAGGGGTGATAAAAAAAGGAAGCCAGTCTCATGTCTAGCTGTCAAAAAAAGCCCCCTGCTTTGCGAAGCTGCAATCCTCGTCTTCTCTAGAACGACCACCCACCTGTCTTCTCCACACCGAACCATTTTTTTATTTTGGGAGGCAGCCCTTGATATTTTGTTGCTAATTTGTTTTATTTTTTGAAGTTTAGTTGAAATTCAGCAGGAAAATGAACAGTTTGTCAACCGTGCACCTCAGGCAAAAGAGAAAGGAAAATGATCAGGAAGTTGTGGAAGATGACATTCTGGTGTGCTGCAGTTTTTAGCATTTTTGTCATCATGAAAATAAAAAAAAAAACAGCCATTTTAGGTATTTGCGGCTGCATAAGTAGAAGCCACAACTCTGAATAATTCCACTAAAGTTCAAGCAGGTTTTTTGCTCATCCAGCAAATAGTTGTTCTTCAAGTTCTTCCGCTTCATCTTGTAGCTTTGTGCTTGAGGTAATTATGGCACACACTGTGTGAATACTCATTTCTATTTCAGCTTTCTGAACATTGAAGTCTCTTGAAAAGACCTGCATTTCTTTAGGCGGTGCTAAGGCAGAAAAAAGTACTAGTACCTACATGGTAGAAAACCTTCATGAATAGATTACCTGACTTGACAAATACAACTAAGGAATGCAAATCACTCTTGCATCATTTGTTTTATTTTTAATTAATTGAGCAAAAGGGATAGATCTTCATCAAGATTTGGAAGTGTTGGTTACAGAGGAGTGACTGGGATGACAGATAGCTCCTCCAGATGTCTAAGCTCATGATTCTCAACTGGGAAAAGTTGAACTAGTCCAAATGGGTTGGTGAAGGTCAGTCACTGCTTAAAACACTGTTTCTCATGAGTGGTTGTAGAATGAAACAGAAGATGGCTAGACTATCTGAAGTACTGCTCCTGTCTGTGGTGGTCAAAAGCCAAAATGTGAAGTTAATTGAGTTAGTGTTCAATAGTCTAGGCTCCAAACATAACTGATAGTCATGAGATCTCATTGCAGATCCAACACTGGCTCTAGGGACTTTAGAGTTAACCCATACAATGTACCTATACTGCATTTTAAATTCAATCTCATACAAGTGGAAATTACAAAAAAATAAATAAATCTCTATCTCTGTGATAGTTGATACAGGCCACATGAAGTAGTTGAAATGACATAAGAAGCTTTGCTCAATGGTCTTTGCAGTGCCCTCCAGTAGAGGAAGCACAAATATGATTAGAAATGTTTACTTTTTTTCCTCTTCTTTTTTTTGTAGGCCATGGCTAATTACAGACACCTTATCGACTTAATTACACATCATTCATGGGATCAATTACCAAAGTAAGTAATTAACTTATTCAGTGTGTGTTTGCCCAGCTGTCAGTGGAGCTTTTGTCCCTGGAGGTGTGGTTTGCTGCATCATTAATCTGAGCGCCTTGACAACTACAACCTGACCCACGTTACAGTATGTCCACATCCAACCTGTATTATTTAATACAGGTGAAATCTGTCAAGATTCCTGGTGTTTGTGAAGAAGTCACTTATCAATTGTGGGGATTTTTTGGTAGATTTGCACAGCTCTAATTAAGAAACCTCCGGCAGATGGACTTTTTCCGAGCAAAACCTTGTAATAGTTTAACGTTTATGCTTTGGACTGTTACTTTAAGGCTTAAAGGGAAACCAACTTCTTGAATAGGCCAGGGTAGAGGCATATCATATGTTGTCACTGTTGGAACAGATGGACCAGCCCTTCAACGTGATACCACAGAGACAAAGCGGCTGGTTTTTATGTACCGAAGCTTAATGAGAGTGAATGAGGGAATTAGTGGCAGGTGTGCCGGGATGAGGAGGAAGAACTGACAGGAGAGCAGAAGCATGACTAGAGTTCAGGCAGTTCAAACAACAAGAGGTGTCTCTTACAAGTCCCTCCTACACCTTCCTTTTGTTTTTTAGAGGTCATCTAAAGGTGAAAAGAGACTAAAGGAATAGAAAGAGACAGTTGAGGTGCAGGGTCATTCTGCTCTAGTTTAAAAGCCTGTTTTACAAGCCTGTCTCTACATGCAGTAGAGACAATAATAACTTGAGTTTGATTATGAATCAAATCAGTGCATAAGATCAGTGCATAAGAGCGTATGGTTAGGGTTACATATAGGAACAGTTTTGGTAATAGGTTAGTAATAGTCATTGGATTGGTAGTAATGACATCTGTGTTATTTACCCAGCTTTTTGTGAAAATATAAGTGAATAGTGAATTATTTCAAAACAAATGTCAGTTTGTGGATTATTCTGCTTTGGAAATGTAAATAAATGTCTCACAAACAAATAGATTTTCATTTGTTATCAGTGATGGAACCTTAGACTTTGATACGATGTGAGCTGACCTGAGCACTGGGTTTTCTGTGTACATTTTGATCTTCACATTGGAAAGCCAAAGGTCACATTTCCGGACATGCCCACTGCATCCTCAAGCAAAAAGTTGGGAAGAAAATAGTGGTAGCCCCTTTTTCATGCTGAAGAATTGGTTCTCTTCATGGCTGCTGCTTTGATGCTTCTATGTCATTTCACTCAGTTAGGAAACTTCCTGAGCATAAAAGGTGATTTGATTGCTTTGACTGCAACATTTGAAAATGAAAAGGGAAAAAAAGTAGCAAATCCCAGTCTTTAAAGGAGACACCTGCAAGTAAAGTATGACTGTAAGTCATACCAAGAACTTCAATTTAAACTTCACAAATTCAAATTAGAAGTGACATTCATAAATTGTACAGACCCATCACCTACTGTATATTTGTACATAGATAAGTGTTAGTAATGTTGATGATTAAAGTCGATAATCAAAATTCAGTGCAGAAGTACATTCCAAATCGACAGACAACTTATGGAAAATTATTTAATACAGAAAATGTACTCAGTATTGATCAGGGCTAGTTTTGATTGAATAACTGCATGGATAAATCAGTCTGTGGCTCTGCTGACAAAACTTGGAAACTCAGGTTGTTTTAATGGAGGATATTTTACAACCCTGTGGCCAAAGGCAACATGGTGACAAATCAGCACACACACATTCATACTTTAGGGGATTTAACCAATCAACCTAACAGTAATATGTTTTCTGACAGTGAGAAGAGGCTGGAAAACACAAAAAAAAATCTAACAAGCAAAGGGAGAACATGCAAATGTCATTAATATCAGATTTTGAATCTGGAACTGGAAGGAAAAAAATAACCACTGCCAGTCTGACCAGCTGAAATGTAACTTCAAGCATAAAGTAATCAAATATCACAAAATCAAAACACATAAAGTATTACACACTGTGGAAAATGTATAATCAAGGTCAAAATTTTGATTCATTTTTCAACTGAATTTGTAAAATGGTTTCTATAAGATTCTAATTTCTTAAGTTTGGTGACCATTTCAGGGCTTCTCTTTGTCTCTAATGCAGGTGTTCTTTGACAAAATCCAACAGTCTTATTCAAAGTTCCTAGACTGTAGCAGAGAGAGAGCAGAAAAAGCAACAACATTGTGACAGTTAAATTAGATTCCACACTTAATCTTAGTCCTTGAATACAGCCAGAGAAAACTGAATACTAGTATCAGAGTGAGAGGAAAAATAAGACAAGTGCCACATGTTAATAATGCAGGAAATTAATTAGCCAGCAATAATTTGATGGGTAAAAGTGAAACTAGTTTGAAAGAAAGAATGAACCACATGTTTTTGCAGAATTATTTCTTTCATTTCCTCTCCTTCCTTTTATCACAGCACACTAGTGTCCTGCTGATTGCACCAACATCCGATAGAAAGAAACAAAAAAACAAAGGGAACCAAACGGGGAAGAACAGAAGAGCACACGGAGAAGATTTACCTCTGTGTGTCCTTTGTTTTCTCAAGGCACTTCGCTAACACACAAAAATTGTTGACGCACGGAAACGCATACTGAGACGCATCCCACAGGCTTATTAGTACACGGAGCATCACCGGGATTTCAGGAGTATTTATCCTTAATTAGAGCAGACACACGCGCAGCACGGATACCAGCTCCTCCACCACACTCAAGTTTTATTCAATATCTTTTGGAAAGCAGAGTGTACTTCTACGTAGCGATGTGTGCTGAACCTTTTCCCCCGCCTTGCACCGATCTGCCATTTCCAAACTCCAAGACTATCTGAATTATATGGTCGCTCCATTAAACAGCAAAACCAAACACAGTGCTCATGTTTGCTGGATTAAGTGCATTCCCTTGCTTCAGATGTATTCAATCACTCTCGTTGAAATGAATTTGAACTTCGCACCTCGGAGTCAAATAAGAATAGGAAAACAGAATCTGGAAGGAACAAAAAAAAAAAAAAATTATGGCAAGACATCTAGTGTCTTCTTGGATTTTTGGAATATAACAAGAATGCTCATTATGGTCACAATTGGGTGCAGCGGATGGTGTAATTTGTGGCAGGACTCTACCATTTCCAAAAGCATCAAAACGTCAAGCACATGTTGGGTCTGTTTGTCTGCGAGTCTAGCTGGTTTGTTTAGCGGTAGTGCGCCCACTAAGGAGAGTTGATACACAATTGGCACCCAATGTCATTGTGACAAAGACAGACGCCCACTTGACGCTGAATCATCTGTAACATGTTGCAGCCAGCAAGAGCCAACAGACTCTGCATTTTGCTCAGGGAAATTTAGATCCAATCCCAGAAGGCTGATATATAAATATGAAGGGACAGACTTTACCGTGAATGGATCAACAGAGGAGACTGAGATAGGACATAATTCCACAAAAACACAAGGATTAGACTTAATTAAAAATATAACACAAGCAGAAATGTATTTATGCTGGAAAGCTTAAAACACAAAGCAATTCCTCAGGTAGGTTGACTCTAGACAGACTTACTGAATGTTGTGGCAATATTAGAAATTTGCAATTTTAGTTTAACCTCAACAATAAAGATGCCAAGGTTTTACGTAATTTTAAAAATAACTCTGTACTTGACTTTTCACACCCTTACAGTGTTAAACTGAAATATAACATCAAGTCATCTTAGGTTAGAGATGCAGATGGAACCTTTTGGTTTCCAGATTGACCTGACCAAAAGTTACTAAGGTATCAAAGCCTTAGTAACTTTGATACCTTTGATGCTACCAATGATTTAGTTCAGCAATCCTTTATCCAGGGAAAGCATGTGGAAACTATGATAAGAAGCAACTTCCTTAAAAGGAAGAAACCTCTCACAACCAATTTCACTTTTCCATAGATGTGGCATTTAGGGATTCCTCCTCAGTCAGTTCTGGCTAAAACGGCTCTTTCCTCTTTTTTGGAACCACCTCAGGAATGGTAAGTTGGACCTAACCGGACACTCAATAACAGTAGATCAATTTTGTCTATTGGCTTACGTCAACATCTCAACTATCACTTTCATTGTTTTTGTGGAAGAAGGTGCTTTGGTAGCTTTTGATCAATCATTCGTCTGTGTGGCAGCAAATACAAACATATGGAAATATTGACTTTCTACTCAGACTAAATAACATAATTATAACTGGATTAGGAATTAGGAATAAGATACAATGATATTACATTGTATGCAATGTAATGTCATTGCATACACAGTATGCAAAGGCAAAGACAAATTCAACAAGGCAAAGGCTACTACTTTGTAGGACATAGCTCAGAAATGCTTTAAAAAGGCCATTTAATGTTTCATCATGTCTTGTCAGTTTGTTTCTACCCTATACTTTTTCCTCAGTATCCTCCACTACTCCGGGCTTACCCTCCAATCTTTTATAGCTATTGTTCTCAACCTCTGTATTTCCGCTCCACAACCTTGCTCTGTGAGCCGAGCTGTCTATAGAATGTTAAAAGCGTCTAACACTAATGTCCCTGCAGAGCCCACTGTCCTGAGAATGGAGGCTGAGTTGAATGCTAAAAGAGTCTCGACAGAGTAGCAGGATGGCTGCCTCTGCTGAGACCCGTCTTGGCATGGCACCCTGCGTCCGTGCCGGTTGTGTGTGGAAGTGATGTAACAGATGTGAAAGGGGAACGTATGTGTCAAACAGCAAGACTGACAGAATGACAGTGAGTAGATGACGGCGTGCGTGGCGGTGGGTGTAAAGATAAACAGGGCTATAATAGGAACTGCAAATGAGGTTTCATCTCTGTCTCTACTTGTATACCTTGTACTTTATCTGAAGGGACCAAATAAAGAAAAAAACCTCTCTGTTTTTCCTTCTTAGTAGACTATGTGGGTGGATGTCTAGTTTAAACATTGGCGCATTACCCTGATGCTGCAAAGCATAACGACCTAGGTTGAAAATAGACTCGACCACACAAGCTTTCATTTTATGGCTGCCAAAAGGTTAAATCTGCAATCAAAATATTAACAGAGTGCCCATCACATGGCTCACAGCATGCTGACACGCAACCATATTGCCAGGCGAATGACAGGTGTTCGGTATGAAAGATCAAGTGGCTTTAATGAAATCTAAATTTAATTAATGGAGCGCGTGTTGTGTAATGACAGACTGCCACTGTTGCACTCCAGTGACTGTAGAAGGATTTGTTCTGGAGCTGGCCTAAAGGTACAACATGGATCTTTGCAAATGTACTTGGTGTTTCTTAGTTCTGTTATTTCATCAATGCAAAAAACGAGGACAGACCAAAAGCTGGAAAGCTCAAGGTGTTGGAAATGTTAAAAAAAACTGTTAAACAAAAAGATGAATTTATTTAAGGGTGTCCAAGAAGTAGAGACCCTTAAATACAATCATGGTGGGCTTTGCATATGTTTTAGCATGAACTGTATCAAGTTTTTTTGATACAGTACATGTCAAGCAAGAATCTAAAAAGGTTTCAAAAGTAAAATTTCCTTGATATTGGCATCCTTCAGCTGAAGTCATGAATCACAGAGACGTTACAAAGAATAGATATATCACTATAAAAAATGTATCAGTCAGTAGAAGGCTACAAAAAACATACAATATGAAGATATCAGGAGAAAATAGGAGACTATAGTGGTTTTTCAACAGCTGAATTACAATTTCTGTACATTTATTACATTTTATCATCAACCACAACTTTTAATATTCCTTACATGTGAACCTACATTGGATTGGTGCAAGTTTATCCAAACTTTTTATTCATAAGGGGTGAAATTTGTCTAATTCAATACAGACTTGGAGAACAAAAATAGGGTCTTTAAAGAGGGAAAATATGCAAATGTTTGTTTGTGGAAGTTACTAAATAAAAAATGGTAGGAGGGGGCATCCCAGGCAGCTGGTATTGGTGACAAATGCACCTCCCCTCTAGGAATGAATAGAAACCATGGGCGCATCTTACAATGCACAAATGCATGCTGCTAAACAAACAGCTGCTGTGTCAAGCTCCATCTAAATACAATCAGGATGCACTCACCAAAAGCACAATTTGAATTTCTCTCGCTCGGTCTTGGCTTTTTGCCATGGCTCGTCAGCACTTTAGCAAAAGGGATTTTCACGCACAAACACAATAAAGCCCCCAACAGGCGTCTCAGGTGGGCAGGCGAGCTGTAATCCTCTTTCCATCTAAGCACCTTTTTACCGAAGGTAGAGGGGAGAGGAAGAGCTAAGAGCCAGAATTTGTCACCCGGTTCCTTCTGCTCCAGGAGTATTTGCATAGGATATACTCAAGGTGTGAAGATTTATTTAATTGGTTATCTTTTCTTTCAGAGCATCATGCTGTGGGGACAAAATAAACAAAGTTGTGAGGTGCACTCAAGAAACAGATTAAGATTTCAAGCCTTTTGATAAATGTGTCAGGGTGTTCACACTTGCATTGCAGCCCTGCAATGGAATTCATTGATGGAGGATGGGAGGGTTTCTGGGTGAGGCGGTGAGGCTGAGACAGAAACAGACACTGTTTAGTCAAGAACACAGGCCTCATTTAGGTTACCGCGGGATTAGGCATGCTGAGCTGCAGGGGCACAGGAATTAAAATGCAAATGAGGACGAGGATTGCACACGAGGAGCGCAACAAGACGAGGATAAAATGGCATGGTTAAGGATGGGCGCAATTTGTGTCGGGGGTATTATTTATGTTGTTTTTGTTCTTAATTACTGCCGTTTTGGAGATGTGACAGAGGCTGAACCCAGATGAAACATATTATACAACAAAGGAATATTTTTTTCCTAAAAAGCATTCTTGTCAGTACAATAAATTTGTAATTCAAATGGTTGGTTTGATTTACAGAATTAGAAAGAAAAAAAGAGCCAGACTGGTGCTTTTAGAAAGACTTGGGGGCAGCGATCTAAGTCTGCCCCCAACTTAGATCTACTTAGATCTAATCAGTTAGATCTAACAATCTGAATTCTAACAACTGGACCAAGATCCAGTTGTTAGAATGTAGCGGTCATAAAACATTACCATAGTCACTAAGTATCAAGAAGAAAGTCAATGCAGTGCTTTAAAGTAAAATATGGTCAGCAAGTCCTGAGTCTGGTGTTTTTTGGTTTTCTTTCAACTAGTTAGCTATGAAATTTACACTTTTGAAAATGATAGCAATTTTTTCAGGAAAATGCTTTTGTGGAGCGAGCAATTAAAAAAAACTTCCAAAATCCTAACAATGCTACACAGGTTTTGGTTAAGGCAGTGTATGTGGGCAGCAACATCAACAAAACAAGGAGTTACCAGCAGAAATAATCTCAATACAGAGCAGGAGATGAGATTCTGCAACCAGTAGCAATCCTATATCTCTACTCTCAGAGACTAAGTGACATCCTTGAAAATGACAATACTTACCCCACAGAGAGGGGCTTTTCAGAAAGTACCTCCAAAATCTGTGAATAGAGAGTCAGAATGATCTGCATGCAGTCCTGATGTCAACCCTACTGAACAGTTGTGGGGTTAGTGTTGGACATGCCGTTAGTGGTGTACTGACCAAGACAATCATACCAGCTGACTTGCCAATAGTTTTCTTCCCCTCTTTATTCAGACTTCATTCATCCAGTACAAAAAATATATCAAACAAGAGTCAGTTGCAAAATAAGATGTTTAGAATTGGCAGAGCAGATTTGGTCAGCATCACTATCTTGATCATTAATGAAGGTATTAGTGCATTCTACAAAACATGTAAGTCTTCCCCAAACTCTTCAAAGGCTGTAGCTTTCCCTGTTGCATGTGGTCTTTCTACCACATTTTTCCTTTCCACTCAACTTTCCTGAGATGCCTAGCGTAGATACAGACAACTGTTTATTTAGCAATCAGTGTTTTGCTTTCCTTGTGTAGTTTGTAAATGACTGTTTTCAGGACAATTGTCAAGTATCCCATCTTAATCAATCAATCAATCAAATTTTATTTGTATAGCACATTTCAGCAGCAAGACATTTCAAAGTGCTTTACATCATTACAAACACAGAAACACAATGTAATATAGAATCAATAATCAAAACAAAGCATTAAGTCAAGTTCCATCCATAAATTTGTAATTGATTACATTTCAAATACAATTCTAAACAGGTGGGTTTTTAGTTGAGATTTAAAAGAAGTCAGTGTTTCAGCTGTTTTACAGTTTTCTGGAAGTTTGTTCCAAATTTGTGGTGCATAGATGCTGAAAGCTGCTTCTCCTCGTTTGGTTCTGGTTCCGGGGATGCAGAGCAGGCCAGAACCGGAAGACCTGAGAGGTCTGGAAGGTTCATACAACAACAGCAGATCTTTAATGTATTGTGGTGCTAAGCCATTCAGTGATTTATAAACTAACAACAGTATTTTAAAGTCTATTCTTTGAGCTACAGGGAGCCAGTGGAGGGACTTTAAAACTGGTGTTATGTGCTCTATCTTCCTGGTTTTAGTCAGAACGCCAGCAGCACCTCCTTAATGCCATTATTATGTAAGCCATGAAGTAATTACCAATCATTTTGTATTGATCTTTATGCAATATTAACAATTCTGAGAAAATGGTTGCAATGACAACAATTTAGAGAATCAAACATTTGAAATATATTACCCTCTGTGCAGTGTAACAAATAGTGCTGGTTTGAGTTTTCAAGACTGTCGATAACAGAAACAAAATCAGTAGAAGAGAGCAGAAGTGGAGCTACAAGGGATGATTGGCATGTAATGGGATGGGATCAATCCTGTACAGTAGTTAAGAGTTTTGCAAGTCAATGCAATCTACACACATTAGGAAGAAGAAAAACCTTCCCGGCCCGGTGAAAACTCTAGCTAAGCCACTGAAGGAAAGTTGTGACCTCCAATTTTTCAACTTCAGCTCTTTGTTTGAATCCCTACTAGATTAGCCATCATTGAATAGAGGCTTGACATTGAGAAGGGTATGTAGTACCGAGGCAATTATAAGTTTCCTCTGCTTGCATCTGCCCTCCAGCTAGAAACACAGGAGCAAATTAATCATTTCAAACTGATCAAAACTAAAGGGTAACCATAATCCTGTACATCATTGTCTATATGTAAACACACCGATGCACACGCAGGAAGCCACTTGTCTCCTCCTTGTCACCTCTTGTGTCCTCTGACTAGACATAATGAAAGGTAATGAACGAATCCATGACAGAAAAGTGACACAGTGCACAGACAGAAAAGGGCAATTCTCTCAATATGTTCATAAGTTTCAGTGAGGCCAGAAAACGATGGAGAACAGGTGGAAGGAGCAACAGAATGAAGCCAGTGACACATCCAGCTATTGGTCCCTTGAGTACAGCTAAATATTCAAAAAAGTTGTACTTCTTTTAAGATCAAGAGAAATTTACAAAGATCTTAGGGAAAACAACTGGTCTACATAAAAAAATTAAATAAAAATAATACATTATTTTTAGGTACTATCCATACAAATATGGAAATGTGACAAAATAGTTCTTGGGTAATTGCACCTCCCATATAAATAAATAAGTAATTTATTTACTAAGCTAGTGCATGAACTGCAAATACCGATTATCTCAAAACCCAATTGTTAAATCTTAATGCACTGTTAAAGAAAAAGTGCATTTCTTTTAGAAACTGGTTGAAAACTATAACTGTCCTGGACAACGGACGAGATATGCTCTGAATGTTCTTTGATTCATTTTAATTTATGGCCAGCCTAAAGGATCAGAATATGGATTTCAATGTTTTTAGGAAATACATCAATTCTTGTCTGAACAAAAACATTTTGTATTAAAATTTAAGGGGAAAAAAAATCATTCAGATGACCAGTTTAAAACAGATGTGTATTGATCGATTCTGATCTAACAAGTCTATTTGTTGCATTTGTCAAATTTTACAAAAGAAAAACAAACTGTATCAATTGAAAGGTATGGTTCAAAGACATTTTTGATGTTCCAGCTTGACTGAAGAACCCCCAGGGATGTGGATTTATTCTCTCACCCAGCAGAACCCCTCCAGAAGATGGCACAGAGTGCTCTGCTCCATGCACAGGGACACATGCAAATAAGTACTGAGAACAAGTCATGTACTGGCTTTGTACAAAGCCAATACTTTGTTTTATGTATGTGCAGCAAAAGAAAGTGCAAGAAGGCGGGCAGAAATGGAACAAAATTGGAGGGACGATGGCAACCAGCCACTTCACTGGTCTCAAGCTCTGCAATCACATGATGCACAAATGCATTAGCAACAGAAAAAAAGGCTAGCATGGAAAATTAGAGCATTTTCTTTAATGGTGTAGAGTAACTCAAAATGGCCATCCTGGACTTCAAATTCAGAGGCAAACAGGCCTGTTTTGTGCATTCAATGTTTTTGTTTGTTTTGTTTTCACAAAACAAAGGGTGTGACAATTTCAAACTGGTATTCAAAAGGGAAATTAACTGGCAACATCTCATTTTTTCCCCCACATTTTTAAATTTTAGTTTGTCTAAAACTAAATTTTATCAAAAAATTAATAGGTATTATTTGATATTGCCTGACAACAATAAACGCTTAGTGAAATGCAAACTTCAAATCAAAGCAAGCCAATCCTTAGCAGATCTATGGCATCTTATCCCTTGCAAATGTCTTGCACTGTTAAAAGCACAAGAGTCATTGATTCTGAGGAGATTTTACATAATAGAACAAATACAAAGAAGAGCAAAAAAAAAAGCACAAGAGCTGCAGACACCAGCTGGTCAGGTGGGATTGATTTGTCCCCAGGAAAATGTTAAGTCATCTTGCTTTTAAGGAAAAGTTGCATAAAAACACATTGGTTGCAGAAAGCCATATAAGTGCTAATGAAAGTTTTCCACAGACCATGTAGGGGACAAAGCAAATTTATGAAAGAAAGTAATCTGGTCAACCTCTTGGCCCGTACACTGAACAGTTTTAAAAAAGTTACATAAAATCTAATAAATGAGAAAAATGTAAAAACAAAGAAAGAGCTACCATTTCAATCACAAAAAACATGTATTAGATATTAATATAACCCCATTTGATCTGGCAAAACATAACTGCTGCTTTGAATCAAGAGGCAAAGAGCCAGTCCTGTAGCTGAAATCCTTCAGAAGAGCTTTAATACCACTTTACAGGTCTTCATTTGTATTCAATGCTGCGTTGAGATCAAGGCTTGTGCTGTCCTGGTGTAAGCAACAGAGATTTGCGACGGTGTATTTGTTGGCTCGGCCTAATCCATCGGCTTTCCTCAGAATGGGAGCTCGTCAGATAGGCCGACAGTCACACAGACTTTTCTCAACAAGCTTGCCTTGTCAGATTGCAGAGACACAATCAGGCATTTGCACACACTCACTCTTTCCCCAGCAAGGGGTCACATACCCAATCAGGTACACAGAAATAAATACACCCACATGGCAATGTAGTGGTGTGCTCAGCGTCTGATGACAGTATCGGGCGCTTGTGTGATTGAGGTGATGGATGGTGGAGACAGGATGGGGGTTGTCATCAGCTTTGAGCGACAGGAAGCTGCGGTGGAGGAGGTGGGGGTAGTGACAGCTAAGTTCAGGGCATGAAGTCGATCCCTATGACTGTCTTTGTGTTTGCTTCACCTTCTCCCTCTCATTTTCCACATTTCCTCTGCATCTTTCTTTTGCCTGCCAGATTTTCTCAACCTTGCTATCTTCTTTGTCCTGTCTGTCCATCTCTGTCTCTGACAGTATCAGTTTTTATTTTTTTGTTCCCTACCCCCAGATGATGGGTGGACTGATTATGTCCCTTCTTTCCCAAGTGAGACAATACATCAATAATAAAAACAACAGGAAGCTCATAAATAGGGTTTAGAGAATATGCACCCAATTTCCTTTGACAGTGGGGGGAGGTGTGCTTTGGTATGTGTATGTGGGCATGAGTGTAAGTCACTTTGACAGGTACCACAAATGAGGCAATATTGCCGATATTGACTGGTGTGGCAGGCCTGAGGCCCTTTGCTTGCTAAGAGGAAGTGGTTATCATAAATCACAATTGTATTGGGAGCTGATGCTCCAGAGTTTTAACTGCTTTTAATAAATAGCTGTTGTAAATATTGTACACACATGCATGAAAGGGAAACAAGCCATTTTAAAGTTAAGACTCGCTTAACTTTAATATCCAGTAACACTTAAAGGTCAGACTAGGTAGAAAGACCAAATACCTTCCTATCTAATGCTTTTGCTAGGTTCTTCTGTGAATATACAAAACATGTTTTTTGGTGTAAAAGATTTTTATCCTACGTATTAGTACTATTTTTGTTTACTGCAAAATGAATTGTATTAAGAGTTTATTGCTCTTGGCTGACTGGAGTGGTAGATGGTGTGGTGTTCTCCTGGATTATCTGCTTAAAGACTCAACATGTTTTGTTTCCAGGGATGGAATCATGTGGTTATAGCCCAACTGAACGAGAGACGCCTGACTAAGACAAGAACATCTTAGATATTTATCAAGTGGGAGCACTTGAACTGCTGTCACCTACATAACTTAGCTGGACCTCTCCTCTCTGTACTCTCTGCTCTGACGGCACCAACAAACTCAGTTTCTGTATAAAAGCTAATGGATGTTAAAATTAGAGATGGCTGGTTAGGTAAAGTTATGAGGTTACTAAAACATTAATAGCTGCTCCAACCTTTTAAAAAATATTTTGTCATAAAATCCGTCAAGTCTGAAGTTTCCCATTTCTCTCTCTTCTGTGCACTAGTTTTAAGTGGACGCAGAATTTTAAACTTTACTGAAGTGAGCCAAATGAATTCAAAGTCAGAAGACGTTTCAAATGACCACTTTTCCAAGGACAATTTGGATAAGAAAAAGGTTTTATGAGAGTTAAAAATTTTGCCTACAATTTTCACAAGCGGGATACTCAGAACATATGTATATATTTGCCAATAACTGTATCGTTTGATGGCCCATTTCTGCCTCTTTTCTCCTACCATGGACCCAGGACAATTGACTGGAATAGTCAGACCAGTCTGTTTGGCACCCAAAAATATGGCACATTCAAAGTCACATATATTCTTCCTTCCTCATTCTATTGCTTGGTCTAAAACTTCAGCAAGTCCACAGAGGGTGTATATTGGCAACACAAAGCGAGTGCAATGAACTCAAACAAGCACCATCTGAAATGAGAACTTAAATATATAATAGATGGATCACTGAATCCACCAAATAGAGCAACCACTCGTATTGCAAAATATGACTATAAATTTCCATTATTTTAAATAAATTATATTGAGATGTATGTATTATGGATTTGTTTTCACCAACATATGTTATTTTTTATTATTTTGGCAGTGATATAATCCCACAGTGACATAACCCTCTAATTCTAATGATCACATTACATGAGTGTGATATATGCATTGTTATAGCTATTAAAGCTGCATTAATGCAGCTTTCTTAAAACCAGACTTGTTAATTTGGAAGCAGATTTTATTCTTGATTGCAAGAATAATGAAAGTGATCTTTCTAAGTAGCCATGCATGATTGTGCAAGTCTCACTTTTCTCCACATAACCAGCCATCCTACAAATCACGAAGATTTAACTGCATTAGAATATTTAGCATAGAACATTACACCAGTATCACTGATGTGATAATGATACCAACTTAATATTGCTGTTGAGTTTCTATCAACAAAAACCTGAATGACATTTGCACTAAAACAGATGCATTTATCCTTGACACTGAGAAACACCATGCTTTTACAAATACTAAATATTAAAACAACAAAAAATTACTGGTCATTCTTCATGTCATTAAATATCTACAATCATATCATGGTCTGACTGTCCTACAGTAGTGTTAAACCAGTGTAAGATAGTTAAAGATTAGGGATTAATGTAGTTTTATACAGTTGACAATCAAATACATGCAATTTGTTCCATAGAGTACAACATAAAATAGTAAGTACAAATTCTGCATATGTCTTTTTATAATCAGACTATATTTTATTTTGACTAAAAAATGTAAAAAGTCTGAAGTCTGCTTCACTTGTTCTTTCCAGCTGATTAATAATGAAGAGGCCAAAGCTTGAAGCAGTCATTTAATGTCAGAAAGGCTTTTAAGTAATAAGCCAGAATATCCCAAGGGGCTGAGGCATTTTCATATCAAGATGTTCCAAGATAAAAGCTGATCCTGAACTCAATACCGTTTTGAGATTGTTCAAATTTATTATGCCGATCTGTGCACAATAATCTATACTTTCAAGTTAAAATATGCAGCTTTTTTTCATTAACAGATATACACTAAATGTTAAACAGTTATGTAACAAACTATGAATTTCAACAGGATGATTTCATAATCAAAGGTTAACTGTGTGTCCATTTGGAATAACAGCGCAAGGAGCAATTTATTGGGATGATCATCTTTTATCAGCTGAAGGAAACATGTTACTAAGTAAATGTAGAGGCAAGTTCATTTTGAGTCTGCGTAACTTTTCTGCAAGCTGTGGCATTAGCTAAAGGATCCCAATAAAGTAGGACAACTGAATTTTGTTGCACAGGTAGATTACTGAAGGAAATATATTTTCCTTCGCTTTATGTCTCAATAATTTAAAGATTTAACAGGGTTGTGAGAATTACTACTTTGACATCTATTTTTTTCATTGGATTTCTTATTAAATTGAAATAGCACGTAGAATATAATAAACTGCATCACCTTTCTCCCAAAAAGCTTCAGTGCCTAACATCCCCCATCTGCTTCTACCAAGTATCATGACGGAACATTTTCCTCCTGGTTTCTACTGTCGTTTCTGTCTGCTTTGCCTCCTTTCTTGTTCCGAACAAAGACTGTGAGATGAGGGTCATCTTTTCTGACAGCAGGGGCGGTCATCCCCTGCGAGATTGTCATACTCCACTGCCTTGGACGGCGTGCTGCTTTGTCCAGCCTCTTTGCTTGGCTGTGTGCTGCATGTCTGCTTGCATGTGTGACTGAGGGAAGATGTAGAAGCCCTGACATCTAAGCGCCGCCCTGCTTCAGACTCCTTCTGTACTGGTGTGCATATTCAGAGGAGACGGCATTGCCCTCATCTTTTAACATCACTCTGCCTCCTGTGTGACCACAGTGTAAACGTCCCAATGTTAGCAGATACGAAATCCTGTGACAGGGAGGGTGCTGACCTTTGGATATAAATAATACTCTCTATTTGACTCGTAAAGAGAACAAATGCTTCACTCTACAAGCGGCTGTTGGTGGCTGCGCTAATTGCTTTAGTGTCCTCAACTCGTCGGCTGCCAAGCCGCACTCTGCTGAGCCACGGAGTTGGCTGCCGCATGAGAGAGAGTTGGACAACAGGGCTTTAAAATATGCCAACATCCATTTGACTGCTTGGCAGAAACACAAAGGGGAGGGAGAGAATGACAGAGAAAAATGAATGAGAAAAGGACCAACACCGGTGAACGATATCGGTCAGAGGTAGCAGGCCAATGAGCAGTGCATAATGGTGAGGAATATTAGCCACACCGAGCAGCAGATATCATCCCTGATCTGTTTAAGCTTTACTTTGGATCCTGATTGCTTCACGAATGAACATGCCCTCAACTGGTGTGTGGAAATTTACATAGAAATCAATAACTATTGACTTGCCATTAAATTTATTCCCTTTTCCCCTGAACTATTTTCCCCTCATCCACCTCTCTTTTCTAATTCTTAATGATTGCTTTTCTGCTCAGCGGGGGCAATTTTCTAAAGCCTGGAAATTTCCTCCCTGTTGATTTGCATCAACTGCTCAGCAAGCTCAAAAACTCACCTGTCATGCAAATCAGGCACCACATGAGTGACAGCATATGAAATCTGAATCTTTCAGCCAATTCTGGTCGTACAAAAAACCCCCCAAAAACAAACAAAAAAAAAAAAACAATGATAAAGGAAACCTCCCCTCAAGCCTTCAGTGGTAGCAGGAACCTTGGCACGCCATCAGAGGTTGATTTGTGTGTATTTTTGCGGGGGCTTTTATAATGGCTTTGACACAGAGTCCTCTGATTGTGACCATCAGCAGCAAGTGCCCGTGTTAGGTCATTTAAGATATTTCCACACTAACGGTGGAATTAAAACTGTCAATCTGCAAGGGGATGTGACAGACGTCAAAGGGCTTTCCAACATCTCTGCCCGGCAGTGCTGTAAACATTAGAGGTATAATGATACCTCCAGCTCAGTTTCTAAGGCAAGATTTTATAGGAGTATTGAGGAGAAACTAAGAATTTCCTTTTTTTTTTAAATCAATTAAGACTTTTAGAACGCACAAAGTTTTAAAGTTTACCAAATTTAATTCTCCCCCACAAGCATCTCTGAAGAAAATAAAAATAAGCTAATTTTCAATCCACAAAGCAATATATGTCAAGTATGTGTAGTAGTTAAGCAATTACCATGTTGTACTAGGTAAGATTCTAGCCTCGCTGAGAAACTACGATATTAATATGCCCACCTCTAGGTTCTAGAGTCAAGCACCATCACCAGTCAGTACGAGATAAAAGCACTTTAGTCTATTTACCATTTAAACCATCCCACTTAGTTTGCTTTCTAAAAACTTTTAAAGATTTATTAAACAAGACGCTTTGTTTTGACGTAGCACTCCTCTGAACATTTTTCTAACACATCTACAAGTATTATCGTTATTACCCAGTGCCTTTGATAGATTACACCTAATGATTTCAGACCAACTTGCATGCTGATGGCAGTTTATGAGAAACTCAACTTTGGAAATAAATATTGTGGAACTTTAATATTGCATTACCTCCTACTACAACATACAGTTTATTGAATCCATTTTCAAAGGTTAAGACTTTGTGAGGATGAAAATCCCCCAAACTTATTGAAGCATCTCTCATGGGATGTTTTGCCATCATATCTGTTGCAAAAACATTCTGGACCCTCGAAGCTACAGACATGCAAAGAAGAATTATATATCATAAGACTTTACTGTTATGTGTAATGACAGCCTGCAGCTATAGCAGCACAAGTGATTGACTGTTCGGCTTGTCATTTACAGAATCTTTGGATTTTGATGCTTCAGAAAATAGTTTTTAATCTATGCCAACTTGTTGGACCTCCAGTGTAAGATTGTATTTGTATTACCCTACAGAACTTGATGAGCCTACTTCCAGTCCCGTTTCATCACAGTAGGCTTTCACATAATGCCAAGGAGCATTATGTGATTGTGTGAATGCTGGTGAGTTAATTACTTGCCAGAATGTAGAAACATCTTAGGATAAAGGATGCCGATTACTAAATTGGCTGTTGTAAGATGGCAATGTAGGGAAGTGATCGTTTGGTTTGAAGGGACATCAACCTGTCCCTTGAAGCAATAAGTCTCCTCTCTCCTGCGTCATGTACCGCAATGTCTTTATGAAGTGTCTATGAGATGTGCAAATAAGTCTGCTGCATTTCTTCGTTCACAGCTGAAAGTTTGCAGATGACACAGAAGTGATGAGCCAGTACACAGACTGTAACGAGTCAGCCCACAGGAAAATTGTGACGAGGTCAGGCATAGCATGTGACAACAATCTGTCACTTCTGCCAAGATGACGGAGTGACCACCCTTTGGGCTTGTTAATGAGCTTTTGATAAAAGTTGACATGTTAAAGTTGCCTAAAAAAAGCCATTTAAACATGGACCTATGAACGGTAAAGCAGGAAAATCAAAATCAGCCACAAATGCTTATTTTTGTGCCACCACTAAGTGTAGGTACCACTTAGGGCTACGTTTATGCTGACTTGAAAGAGATTTGCTCCGAGTCCCCTATATTAATGTTGCTAATTCCCACCTGTACAAAAGATTTACAAGATGCTGTGTGGGAGGAAGGCTTAAAGCAACACCAGCAATCCAACCCTCCCCAAACCACAGAGTGTTTAGTCCCTCGCTGTCTAACAAATGGCACTGCAGCATTTCATGACTGGTGCAACTTCCACCCTGAAGCTATGAGATATCTATAGCTGAGTCTTGCAAATATCCCCAAGTGTTCTGTGCAAGACTTGGAGCAACAATTTCTCCAAAGTGCTTATAATTCACCAAACCCACACTTATAAAAAAAGGAGGCAGAAAAGGGCAACTAAATGTGAATGTATGCCATCGCTTGTATCACTGGCTTCATTCGATACTGATAAAGATTAGGTTTAAATGAGTGTCAGAGCAGCAGTAGTATTTAAAATCAGTTGGAAAAGTAAAGTTATAATAAAGAATGTTTGCTAATGTATGATTTTATGCTTAATCATAACATAATTTTATTTTTTGGCACCCTGACTAGAAATCCAGACCATGTCATCATGGAATGATGGCGTGCCTAGGCGACAACTCCATTCCTACTAAAACCATTGACTGGATTAAGCAGCCATAGAACAAAAGGTAGTAGCTTTCTCAAATACTTAACTAGAGAATAGAGCAGCAGAAACACATATGCTTCTCACCAAATTTCAAGTTTGCCTGCTTTTTCATGAGTCACAAACCTTGGGAATAAATTGGTATATCACGGGCTATAATTGGCTATCATATCCAACAGATATGTACCGCAATTACAGAATAAGGCCAGGAGCAGTCGTATGTGTGCCTCAGTGAGAGTTTACCCTTTAACTCAGATGCTGCAGCTTTAATAAATGCCATATGACCCAATCCATCTTGGTTACATGACATTTCAGCACTGTACAATGGTTAACAAGACCAACTATACATCATGCCAAGGTCTGAAATAATGACATCTCAAAGTTACATGACGGGAAGCAGCAAAATATTAAGAACTTTTATGACCTCCTGTTTGGAATGTTGAATTCTATAGAATATTGGTCCATCAGAGGGTGTTCATTTATTGAGCGTGCTTTAAAAGGCCTGGGTCTGCACTCTGCCTCCCACATACACACACACACACAAGCTCCTCTTTCCTCTGCAGAATCTGCTTCGACAAGATAAGTGTGGAACTTGTAATTGTGCGAGGGCCCTCATCTCTCCGTGCCGGCTGATAATGGCGGTGTGAAAGCCTTGTGCTCATTACGCTCGCCTTCGTTGTTTTTTATTGCAAGGCTCGGCTGATTATTTTTTTCAAGAGAATTCAGAGAGTTTAATGCTCTCCCTTGTTGAATTGCCACTGTGGTGCGCAAATAAACCAATAAATAAATGGATGATTAAAAAGAAAAACCAAAACAAAAGAAACATTTTAGCAGAATTCCAAGAATTTGTGCCTTGTCAAACTGCATGATGAACTTGTGATAGCGCTGCTGATAAGGACAACTTCCAGGCTGCTTTCTGAAAGGAGCAAATGCTCGGAGAGAGGCTCACGGTATTAATGGCAGGGACCATTTCAACTGCAGTAGTGCGTTGAAGCATAAAAAAAAAAAAAATTAAAAAAAACACAGATAAACTATCCACATTCATTCTGTATGCATGGCAAGAGCTCAGTCAATAGCAAGTGCTCAAGCTGTGTCTGCTTTGGTTTCCCATTATCTTTTTGAAAAATGTGAGAATAAATGTGACCTCGGGTTTTAGTAAGCTATCATAATACAGAAGCAGATACAGAAGCTGTCCAAAGTTATTATTTACAAGTCGACCTCCATGGAATTGTGCTAAACCAGTTGAGGCACTGAACTGAAAAACGTTTTATATTTATTCCTAGTTAAAGACTGTGCTCTAAATTTTCCTCTGCACTGCTTCTTATTTAGAGGATAAGTACAGACTACATAGCAGATACAGAGATATTACAGAGAAAGCACTCTATAAAGAAAATAATATCACAACCCCACTTTATTTTTTTCCTCTCACTTAACAGTTAAATTGCATCATTGTCTTGGATACTTGAGAATTTCCTGTGAGCCATCATACCTTTCTCAACCTCTATTTGTGGGTTTAATAATAATAAAAAAAAGGCTTGAAAGCTCATAACACATTTATCCAAAAATATAAATCCTCAAGTCTCTGTGATGAAACTGGAGTGGCTAAAAGGAAACGTATGTAATCGCTTCAAAAGGTCCTTGCTGTACGAAACATCTAATCGAAATCTCAATCCATGCAAGGTGGTGTTATTGACCTACAATTTTCCAATGGCAACTTGTCCAGATTGTTGTTTTATTAGTTGTGTGATAACTGCTGTTTTTAAAGTCTGGACAAGAGGGAAGAGTTTCCTATTTGAATCAGATCAGACGGAATGACAGGTAAAGGTGGTTAAGATATGGAGACAGCAGAAAGAGACATAACATTTATTACAAGTTTTTATGGTTGAGTTGGTAGAATTCAGTTATTTTCTCTATATGTTTTAACTGGGCATAGCATTGGTACTATACTTGACGTTGATGTGCAGATTAACCCTCTATATTTTTATTTTCTCTGTAGAAATTCACTGCAGGTCCTGTAGAGTGGAATTTAAATGCTACAGTCACAGGAGAGTTTGTTAATCTATCAACTGTGACAAACAAGCCATGAACATTGTTAATGTTTTTTGTGGTAGCAGCAGTTCTTAAATACATGTGTGATATTTATGCTTTTAATGCACAGATGTAGACTGGAAACTATTAATTGAACCCATAATTTCAGCTAAAAAGAAAAAAAAAAGAACAAATAAAAAGTGATGAGTTTTTATGTGCAGTCCACTGAAAATATACTGCACTTCTCCGTAGGCATGATTACACCCAATTACTTTCATCTAATAAATTACGAAATAGTGCTTGGCTTCCGTCATGAGTTAGGCGGCCTACACTCCCTCGCACTGAACAAATCATGTTTATTGAATCATTTTATCATCACTTTTGTTTTGTGACGCTTCACAATTTCACCCAAGTTTATATGTAGTTACAGATAATTATTTTTCTAGATAGAAAAGATTTAAAAAATCTTTTAAGTTTGTCAAACTTTTAAAAATCAATAGTCAACCAACATTGACTGCTGCAACAACAGTTTGAACTGATTAACTGGTGGTATAACAAAGTCCATCGTAATCATTGTATCCATACTGGTATCAAGTTCTTTGTCCTGCAGACATGACAGAAGCATACTGCACCTAATCACACTTAAACCAACAAGATTAACTTGCATTATTGAGATTGACTGTTGCTTGCTCTGGGGCTACTGGCCTTCATTAGCAGATGACAAAGTAGAAAGTGGGTGGCTATAAAGGTGACTTTTATAGCCACTTTTTTGTAGGGTGTTCAAAACCATGCCTGTTTGAGATGACTGTTCTTGCATGAAACATCATGTAGCTGTAAAGCACTCAAGCATTTTACAGTGTTTTCCATTTAAGTGTCATAGTGGGGAGGGTTTTGACCTTACTGTATGTGTATACACTGAAGGCAACACTTCTAACAGCATCCTGACTTTAAAGGAGACATCAAGACAAATCCCTCCAAGTTGCTTTGTGACATTGTTGGACGAGATGGCGACTTTAAAGAGGTGATGGAAGTGTTCTGAACTGATATGTTTTATAGGGTTTAATCAAATTGTATATGGCATACACTGTCTTCCACAATACTGACGCAAAGGAAAATAAGGGTCAGGGGGTTCTCTCCGTACCATTACTGTAATTAGATGGAATGTCTTTTTGCAAAGAGACAATCGGACAGAGGCTGTCACAGGAGTGTTGGCTTTCTTCTTTTGCATCAAAGAACAGAAGCCGTGGAGTCAGTGTTATACAAGAGCGGTCTAAAAGGCAAGGCTGTGCATCTTAATGTAGTATCACTAGTGGTGAACTAAATTAGATAGCAGTTGAGTTCATTTTCAAAAAGAGGCTGTAGTTACAGTGTCATCCATATTTAATGGAAACCCTGGAACATATAAAGAAAAAAAGCCCTTAAAATAAATGCTGAACATTACTTACTTTGTATGAGAGCAAAACAAACCTGGGTTCATGTCCAAACTTGCTCGTTTCATTTCTAGGCGTTTTACATTTTAGTTACTCTAAAAGTAGCTATGAGCTTCTGGTCAGTAGCAATAGCATGTTCTCTTCCTCATTTCAAGAATTGGCTAAGAAAAATGAGTTTTTGTTCTACACCACAGTGAAACGGTCATGAATTTGAAAATTCCTAGACACCAAGTCACTTTCTACCCATAAGTAGTGCATCATTTTCTGATTGATCACTAAAGTCTCAAACAAAAGCAGAATAACATTATCTAAAAAAAAAAAAAAAGCATACACACCTTGAGCTCCTGTCCTTAAACACCAAAAAACGTGATCATAGATAACAGGTAGCCTGGGTAGAACAACACAGCTGCAGCAATGGCTATCTACGGGCAAGTCATAACATTTATTTTTTCTTACTCTTATCTGTTTAAAAAAAAAAAAGTTAAAAGCTTTGTGCAGGTCTAGAAAAAATTAAAATGGACAGCACAGTGAAACTCTAATCAGGCCTTCAGCAATGTGTAAAGATCTGCTCCACAGTGAAACGGTCATGTTCAATAGCTAGGGGAAACCCTAAATTGGTGCATACATAATTATCTGTCTTATGAGTTTACAGCTGGACCCACAAGGGATTGACAGCTCTATCCCAAAACTGTCCCATTGATTGCTGGGATAAGTGCTGGTCTCAGTACAATTTCTAACAGAATAAACTATTACAAAAAAAAGTGACGACATACGTATTTTTTCTCTAATGTAAAAAAAAAAAAAAGATGCTTAAATGGAGAATGGCACCATTGCAACACGTCAGTGGTGCTTTGTTTATTTATGAGCAGGAGAAATTGCAACAATCTTCTCCAGGGATATTTCATTTGTGCTGGCCTGCTTTTAAATTATTCTGGTGCAACACTCAGAAATTTGTGGAAAGGAAGCTACACATGGGCAGCAATTTCTTCCAAAAACTGTAAAAGCACACCATTTCTTTTTGGTTTTATCAAACCATCCAGCCTAAAAGTCACAGTCTAACTTACCATAGTCTCAAGAGGAAGCTGTAGCTTCCTTGCTAGTTCATAAAGTGGACCAGCATCTTGCCTTCTCAGAAATAAAATATATCCACAGAGACACATAAAATACTGAGTAGATCAGCAGTATAAAAAAATACTCAATGTATCTGACTTGTGCAACAATGCTATGTTCAAAGTCACTCTGAGCTCTTTCTTTCCCATTCAGATCTATGTTTTCAGCAAAATGTCTAGATACCTAAATGCATTGATTTGATTGACTGAAGTGGGCCATGAGTGTCCATTCGACTAAACAAACAAAGCTTTCAGCTTTAGCTGCAGCTTCCTTTGATGGGAGGAATTATAATGGCTTTACCATTGTTTTTGAAGCTCTAAATATAAAACCCAAGCATATAATACATAAAAAATAATAATGCAAAAAACCACCTCAGTAAGTATCACTGCTTCATTTAGAAATCCTTACATGTACAAGCTTTAGTTCTTTGTGATGACAGCTTGGCTAATAATTTATGCCTTGTTGACAGAGTAGAGAGGGTAAGACTGAAAGAAACGGAAAATGGAACAAATCCAACTTGATTTAGTATTTTTGTTTCACTAGTCAGATTCCCAACCTCCACAACCCTTCATTAATCCTTCCCAAGCATCCACCGCCAACACCCCCACCATCCTCTGCTTCCTAGCAGAGTGAGACATACTAACAAGGAAAATAAGCTCACAAATACCTAAATGATTGGATTAAGGGAGAAAGGAGTGTGCCAAAGGTGAAGACAAGAAGCACCTAGGCATTATCCCAACTCCATAAACACTGCGAGCAATCTCCCGTTATGAGTTCCTGTTATGCACAGGAGAATAATAAGGCCGTCTCTTCTCAGCGGCGAGAACATTAATGAGTTTGCAGGGAAACAGTTGCAGAGGTTCAATAGCTGCACCTTCTTTTTTCTAGTGATGTGAGGGACCCCTTTCTTTCTGTTCTTATTCCTTTTTTCTATCTGTGGTAAGAAAACTCTTCACTGGGCATCAATCCCCTGAAAATACGATTAAGGTACTGACTCATCGCTTGGCCCATGGGGTGTAGTGACCAGAGCAGTGAGGCTGTTTGTGTGTGTGCAGAATTCAGTGTGTGCATCCATTCTCATTTGTCCATTTGTAACACACGAAAAGGCAGCAAAAAAAGCCCCCCAAAAACTGCACATCCATATACAACTGTAGGAAAGAAGAAAATAGGCAAATCCCTTTTTTGTCAGATTCAGTCGGATGGTTAAAGGTATGACTATCTGCACACGGATACCTTTGCCCCTACAACTTCTTTGCTTCCCACCCTTTTATCCGTAAAAATCTAAATGTAATAGTGGATGCTTTTTGTAGCACAAGGCCACACTATGTGAGGGACAGAGAAACTATAAGATGGCAGATGAAAACCGAGGGTCTAAAGGGTGCTTGATGTGTCTTAGTATGTCAAGTTGAATTTCCTGGACTGCAAGGGGAAATGAAAGGCTCCAGTGTGAAGATGATGGCAATTATAGCTCACTTAACCCCCCCGTCAAACAGTATACTGTACTTTGGAGGCACTTAAATTTGGAGTTTCAGGTGTGTTTCGGGTGTACGGAAAGAAACGTCTCAGAGAAGTGACAAACCCTGGAGTTCCTCTCTCCTTGATTACAAAGATCAGAATGCTGTGAAACAAAAGCTCTCGCGTCGCTGGCAACACTCAGTAAATGACTTGTCACCACAACGTCCCAATCTGTGTACAAAACCACATTATTGGTGACAAGTTGTTTTGTCTCGATTTGGTCTGCTGGTAAGCAGTAAACAATAGGAAAGATTTTACCATGGCAGCTTGACATCTCAAGAAGAAAAGACGAGTTCACTTTTGGTTCAGTTTGTTTTGACAAGTTACATAGAAGAGCTCAACGATTTGGGAAAAAAGGGAGAAAAACATTATTGTATGATCTTCAAAACTTTGCGACACATCTGATCAATATTTTTCACTCCAGGGAGGGGGGGGTGGGGCAGGCCGTCACCACTTCACAATGACATTTCAAAAGGGAAATGTTGTGCTTTAGTAGCTGTAATTTTGATCCACATGTCTGTTTGGTTAAAAAAAAACTACGTTTTGGTGCCTGGAATGGAGAAAACAAAAAAAGTGGAAAAAAAAAGAAGTATTACTAAAAGCAGTGTAGGACTTTATATGTTGACCTTGCAAAAGTATCTTCTTTATTAACCCTGACTTGCTTGTTTCTGCTGTAGAAAATAATTCCTCGATGAGGTCTGAGGACTTATGGTTCCAAAATTCCCATATGACTAACACAGTCTATGAAATCCAGTTTTCATGTTGGAAGACGCGCACTAAGTATGGAATAGCAATACTTTCTGCTCCCGACTGGGTTCATAAATTTTCATTCTAAACAAACATTGTCATTCAGAATGAAATGCATATACAAATGCAAACAACTGTGCCATATTATTAAACAAATGTGCATTTTGCAGTAGATAATATTTTAGTGTTTATATGCCTAAACAAGCACGCATGAAGGGAGCTAAAAAAAAAAGAAAAAGAACAGCATGGAAGCTGCCAGAGTTTGAATATGTGTGCTTGAATTATTCACCAGTCTGCTCAGAGGACCAACCCCGTCCCACCTCCCACCCTCATCCTACTTTTTCTTGCCTCTTTGGGAAGCGGGGTGATGCTAGATCAGATCAATCCTCACAGCTCTAAAGAAGTTGAGAAGATCTGGCCTGCTAGGCTGCCACTGCCTGAACCCCTGTAGCTGAACTCATCTTTTTTGTATGTTTTAATTATGAATGACATTTGCGGAGCAGCGGTGCTGCTCAATAGCTGCCAGAGGAGGACAGAGGTTTCTCTTCGCAGGCAAAATCAGTCAATCTCACCACCAATCAATCATCTATGAATCCATGGCATCCATGTCATTGGGGAAAAGTTTGTGAACTTAACACATTGATTCAAGGAACTTTTTGAGAGAAATTAGCCATTTCCATCAGTAACAAGATTTCAGGAATGCAAACATTTCCTTCTTGATAATCTGAGCTGGAAAGCTTTACATAAGCACACTTGGCACCACTCCTGGACCATCCAGTCTGCCACAAGCAGAGCATACAAAGCAAGCAGGCAAAGATAAGACAAAGTGACACGTTATGTAAATACAGATTTAGAAAAGCCAGGCAAAACCTGATAGCATCAATGATGCATATGTGACTCCTTAAGGCAATCAACTCTTTCCTCCACAGGGAACCAAATCCTCCCCAGATAAGATCTTCATTGGATCATGTCTGCTGAGTGATGGCCGATGTGACCACTCGGACAGAACGAGGCAGGAAGCAGGAGGAGGTGCTGATTAAGGGATGTGTGTGAGTGCTGAGTCAAGCTTCGTTTTTAGTGTGGCATTAAGATTTTATGGATATTACGGCTGCACTGTACAACAATTTTTACAACTCATATCCCAACTGGTGCTAAAGCAGTAATATATCATTGTAACGTATCATAAGCAGCCTTGGGAATATTAAAGGCCGGTTATGCTGCATCAATTTATAAAGACAAGAGAAACTTTATCCAGAGCTTAGACCTTGGGACTTTGTGCTTTGACACTGTGGTGTGAATCAGACTCATGGAGCCTCTTGTCCTTATTTGGAGTGAGATTCATCTGAGGACAGTGAGACATGAAAAGTCCGGAGGAGTGAGAGTTGCCAATTTTGTCCAGAACAGGGATAAATTTAGTATCGGAATGTCTCCAAAAATATTAAATATTTTTGTCAGAACCCTTCAGGCATTGCCCTGAAACTCACAATGTGCCTTGTATTTAGGAAAGTTTTTTCTTAGCGTTTGTCTTAGTTCAAATTAGGTATAAAATAATGGTTAAAATTTAATAAAAACATAAAAAATAAAAATATTACAAACAAGCTTACGTAGTGAATTAGCTATAGAATATGTATGGAAATGTGCATTCCTCTTCCCGTCATTAAAAAGAAGTCAAATATTTCCTAGCTTGGCTCAGTTAAGGATAACAGAATGATTTCCATTTGCTAAATCCTAGAAGAATAGACATTTTGTCAATATCCCAACAGCCAAGTGAGGTTTGTCAAAACATACTTAGGTTATATTCTAAGTGCATCATTATAAATTGGTATATCAACAAAAATACTACCTAAAAGAAAAAAAAAAATCAAAAATAGGAACAGATTCATGACATGCAGAGTGATATATTTCAAGCATTTGTTTCTTTTAATTTTTAGAATTGCAGCTCACAGCAAACGCAAAACAAAACAGTTTTTTAGAACTGTGGATTAACACTAAAGATTAATGAAAATGACATTAATGAAGAAAGCTTTGAGCTAATAATCTGTAGGCACAGGTCATCTCCGTTTTCTTTTACATGAATCTCTTCAAGCCACAGTTTTTCCCTCCACTTAACTTTCAATCAATATTCTTGTAAAAAAAAAAAGGCCTTTTGAGGACTATCCAATTTCTGCAGGATATTGTGGAGGGGGGAATACAATTTCTATGCTAAAAGTCCCTTTTAACAGAAATAAATACTTTATACATAACTTTGCTTGTAATTAATATATATGTAGTACTCAAGTCTAACTTTTTTGATGATATTCTAACATTAAAGTGAAAACGGTGTCATCTTCAGCTGTGAAAAGGAATAAGTGTCGACAATTACTAGACAAAAGAAAAACGTTGAAACGGATCAAACTAATTCAGTTATTTAACTGCATCTAAAGAAACTATTTTCCTTCCACTTCTGCTCCCACTGCAAGGTGTCAACACTGCCGCCAGTTTTCATCAAAAGTAGGAATATATTTGTTGAGCAAGCACTTAAGAAACCCACTTTTGCCATAAAACCTCAATTTACTTTGACGTTGCAGGACACAAGGTTTATTGCTCGAAGATTGCAGCAGATCCCCAAGGGCCTAATTACAGCTATCAAAGCAAAACTAATGGGTATGGTATCAAAGAGAGAATGCTTCATCAAGGACATATGACAGTGTGAAGGTCAGCATGCACCGTCACACTGCATCTCATCATCTTCAGTCGCTACCGCAGAATATGGATGACCCCAGAGCATGCTAATGGCTCATTCTGTTGTGTGGACGTGATGGTACTTTTTTTTTTTTCTTTCACTTTTTATCTCTCAGAGCTCGGCTATTTATTTTGATTGTGCGATTCACATTCAGGCACACAGACTCTCACTAAAAATTCCCGGTCCACCCACCTGCAGCTGGCGACACCCCGATGCATCTAGAGCAGGACAATTAGTAATCCATCACCGATGTTTGCAGTCTGGGTGGTGGGGGCTCTGGAGAAGAGGGGGATGAAGAGAGAGTACAATAGGGTGAGGTGTGTGAAAAAGAAACAGACAAAAACAAAGCGAACGGAATGGTGAGGAAATAGTAAACAAGGGTAAGAGGACAGCCGGGACAAACAAGTGTTTTGTTTTTTAATCTTTTGACTTGCAACTTCTTCAGTGTCTGTCTGCGTCTGGGAGGGTGTGCAAGACTCAGAGAAGATTACAAGTAATTTTTGCTTTAGCATGCCGAATGGGTGCAGAGCACCGCCCTGCATGCATATTAACAGTGTGTCATGTGCAAGCCTGCCTGCCTAGGAAAACTGTGTGGGACATGGAGGGATATGTTGCAGGGAGAAGGAGAGGAACAATAAAAAAAGAGAGAAAGATGAGCAGAAATGCAGGACAGATAAAGCCACTAGATGGCACTGTTGGGTGGTGAATTCACACTGTTGTATTTTCCTTCTCTCTTCCCTTTTCTAGGTCTCCGTTTCTTTCTCATGTTGTCTTTCTCCCCATCCTCCATTTCCCTCCATCCGTCTTTTTTACCTCCTCCACTTCTCCGCTTTTCCCTGTCACTCTTTCAGCACATGGCGTCCATGATGAAGCCAGTTATACAGCTGGGAATCCAACACACAGAACTGTAGTGTTTCCTGAATCAACGCTAGGTGCTTGAGGAGCCCAGAAAGCTCACCCAAGGACAGCGTCAGTCTGTTTAATTGACTGGCATCAATGTACGAACACTCACACATGCGTGGACAGATTTATGTTCACCATTACTACTTATATGCAACACATATAAAAAAAAAGAGCAATGCAATAATTTGGTAATAAAATGGATGCCTGCATCATTTCTTGGTGAGGGAGGTGAAAGACAGAACTGGATGAGTGCATAAACACCACTAATCAGAGAGCAAGTTCAATTTCCTCCAGGATGAGACAGGTGAAAATGGAAGCAGGAGTGGACATGTTGCCAATGTGGTAAAAGTCAACGGTACAAGAGTGATTATGTGAAAATAAGGATACAACGGATAGTTCAGTCTGAAACCGAGACCATAGTTTGCTATTCAGTGTTTTTCAAAAGAAATCATGAGGCCTGTGTGGTTTATTCAAGTACCCAGTCTGAATGACTCGTTTGTTGAAGAAATGTTTTGCTACAATTACAGTTGCAAGTCTGTGGGATATGTCTCTACTGGTTTTGTGCATCTTGTAAAAACACTCAAGTGTAGACAAAATAATTTGAGAGCATTCATGCATATTGCACAACGTTTTACCAAAGATCAAGTCAGGAAATTTACTGAGACGCTCCAACACATGGATATGCTTTCTTCTACACTAATAGTAGGGGTTTGTTGTCATATTGGGAAGTTTCCAACATCTTTTTGAAGGACTGTCCTGTATTTAGCTCCAGATATCTTTCCATCAACTTTAGCCACCCTCTACGTTTCTGCTGGAGTAAATACATAAGTATACATAATCCTTACCATTAAATTATTTCAGTCTATGTCCATTTTTTCCCCCAATTTTTAATTCATTCAGTGACTGCAATATGAATTGTTATGGATATGTTGAGCATACAATTATAATGGTGTTTTCAAATCCAACTTATCAACAGCTGCAGTTGAAAGCCGCTGGGGCTTCTGCCATTGTTTTACAGTCCTATTGTTGCTGCTTCTACAAAACCAACATTACACGTATCTATTCTTTCACCTTAAGGATTTACTTCCCTTAAAATGAGAATTTAGTTAGTTTTTTTTAGGCCCCACTGCTAGAAAGCCCTCTTGGATATCCCCCATTTACAACCACATTTATTTCTGGCCTTGGATCTATTCTGGGACTCGATCATTTTGATAGAGGATAAGGGCTGGGCAGATCCCCTGGACAACAGAGCAGAGGAGTCCTTTGCCAAACTGTACGTCTAGACATCTAATTCAAATATGACGGAGTGAGTGATGGCTTTGCCCATGGATGAGATTGAGTGCAGGCATGGTTTTTTCCCCTTTTTCTTGGTTTGCTGAGAGCTCAAATAGAGGAATAAGCTCTGTGACAGATTTAGATAGTCAGAAGAGATACTGACAGCCAGGGCCCAGATTTGTAGCTCAATATGTCATTTTCTGTTGATTTGAATTTTGTTCTAGAAACTGCAATGACTATTGAATTAGTTGTTCTTGTACATTTTCAGCCGTTCCAATCTTAATAGAGAAAAAAATACACAGATGGTTTACAATCTGTAGCAGATTTATTACCATTCCACTCACAACTACACTGCCTTTATTCGAGGAAGAACAACCTGTTATTTGTCTCATCTCTGTGTAAATGCAAATATAACCAAGGTGTAATTTGGTGTAATGTCCAAAAATCTTAGGGGGGAAAAAATACAACAAAACAGTTTAGATCATCTGTGATGCAGCTGTGTCTGCTGGGGGTTTCAAAATAATTTTTCATCAATAGAAGATGATTTGTTCATGTACCTGCTGCAACTTCATATGTTGGTCAATAAAATGTAAAATTAACTCAGAATATCGTCCTGTATTTTATATCTCCCGATCAACATGCTGCAATGCTGGGATGCAGACATGAACATGCCCTTTTGCCTCTGGAAAAAAGAGCCCTTCTGAAATCTTTGAGGGTTTTTTTACAGTGTATTGTGTGGCAAAATGAGAAACATTTGAAGAGGTATGATACTTTTCAAGGAAGTGCATGTCTGCTTCATCTTATATAAGCCAAGAAGGTTAACCCTTTAGATATAATAATCAGATTCAGTCTCCCCATGACATCAGATTTATCGTTGTACTTGTCAAATGGTAATTTCTTAACCCAAGCTGCTCTGACATATTTGGTGGTGAAAAGTCCAATGTGGCATTAAATGTCTACATATTTTCTGCACATAAATCTTGAATATTTATGCATTTTCTTAGCTACAGAAATTAAAATTAAAAAAAAAATTGCGATCGACAGATTGAACACTTGAAAAATAAATTCCAAAAATTATCCCACTCTCCATGGCAATTGCTTGTTATTCATCGACACGCACACTGTACATAGATATACACATACATACATAGCACTTGCATGGATCATCATAGTTGTATTGAAAATGACTGCTTTCTGAAAGTTTTTTCAACAGTGTCTCCTTGAATATTGTTGATTCGTTTACTCATTTGACCCACTCTCGCCCTCCCGCACCTACATTCCTCCACAACATCCTTAATACTCTCTCCACAGAGTTGTAAGTAGCCTTCTGTGGTCACCCTGGGTCAGCCTGGTTTGTTGATTTAATCCTTGTCTGATGTTGTCTCAAGCTCACGGCCTGACTCAAATGATTGTAGCGCCGACTGACCGGACCTCTCCGTTCGGCTGCCTGATAACACCTCTCCTTAGAGCCCGCCAGTTCGATTTGATCGAGAAAGCTGATGAGAGGCAGACACAGCCAGGTATTGCTATTTACCTAAGATTATTTTAAGAAGCAGCCAAGGTTGAGTGCGATGGACTTATCAGAAGCAAGGTTCACCATGAATTGCTGAAACTGTGTCTAAAGTGTGATATGGTGGTAAAAAACAAAAGCAAAGCTCTTATTGCTCTGTCAACTTCATTTTACACTCCAAATGCCATATTTGCTTCTAAAACAGAATCTATAAATGAATTTGTACTGCAGCTGCTTTAGATATTTTACAGTCAGCTTCATCGTAATATAAATGAGGCATAAATAACGATTCCTACACATTTTCAAAGATAGAATTCTGTATTTTTCCAGACTCAAAACTCCAATGTTCTTAGTCCTTCCAAGCTTAATTCTATAAATAAGTTTACTACAGAGGTACACATTTATATGTGGAAACTGAGAAAACATAACAAAAAAAGAAAAACTAAAAAAAGACAGATGATGGACAGAGAAAGGATGACAACACAATTAAATTCATGAATGACAAAAAGATTTTAAAAAAAAACAACTTATGTAAGGACATCTAGATGGATTAAAAAAAATGATGGACAAAAAGATGTAAGGGCAAATAGATGAATGAGAAAACATTATAAGGACAATTTGATGGAGAGATAGAAGCAAATGAACAAACGGTGATTGGATGGTTGAACAGAAGATGGACAGATTGATAGTTAAAAACAGAACTTTTATGAACAGCTGACAAAAGGTTGGATAAAAGTTAATGATAATGTGATAAAAAAAAATATGTTAAAACACATTTTCCAACATTTTATCCTCCCCAATTTCTTTTTGATTATTCTTTTCCCTTCCCAACACCGAGAACACCGACTAAAATCCCAGACTTTTCCACTATGCTCGACATGAATTTTTGACTGTACTCTTTTATGCTAAACTATTCATCACTGGTTGCTGCCCAGTGGAAGACGAGCCCACTGCTGGAGGGCATTGAGCAGTTCCGCAACAGAGGTGGGTTAGATACCAGTCCCAACGGCGTCTCACTAGTGGCTGTTACGGGGTGGGCAAAAAATTATTAATTCATTTCACCCATCCAGATTTCAACACTCTGGCGGATCAGAGTTGACAGCTGCTTGGTCAGAGATGGACTTCTGTTGGCAAAAATGATGCCCTCCCCAAATTGCTACAGTTTAATCTAACTGAATGAGTGAAAGCTCAAACTCACTGTCCTGCTTAAGAATTTGCACTTTTAGTTTTATCTACACGTGTGTGTGCGAGAGAGAGAGAGAGAAAGAGAGAGAGAGAGAGTTGCATTGCTAGCGAGTGTGTACTGCTTCATTTTGGTAATGGAAATTCTGGGAAGCCTTTAGTAGTTGCCACTGGTAATGGAATGAGAACGTATGTATAATTTAAGGCTCCACTTCAGGCTCCCAAAAGGCACACACACGGTCATAGCCTAGCAAGCACACACATCCACAAGGAGCTTAATCACTTTCAGTGTTTCCTCATCTGAGTGAGTGAAAGCAGCACTAATACAGAGCTCTAGTTTCAGCTCTCCTGGAGCCTCAACATCTTCTGTGCTTATCTAGGCCAACTGGCAGAATAAGCAAAGACTGCACAGAAATACTGTGAGCTTAGAAATATTGATATACAGGAGCATTTAAGATTTAATGGCAAAAAAATTAGCCATGGCATTGCGATCATTAATTTCAAAGTAGATTGTGACATTGATACATCTGCAGGCTTCCCCAAACTCTTCAACAAACTTTGGACTCAACAACCTGAAAACCTAAGATATGTACAAACTGATGGCTTCTTTATATCAGAACCACAAACTTCCCTGGCACCCATAGTTTACATCACCTGGTTTGTCAGCAATACAATTTCTTAAACAATCCTGTTGCTCTGATTTTAATTAATCAATATTTGGAAGCATGGCCATTCACATACTTAAATGCAGTCCAAGTATTCAGTTTAGACAGATTCTAAATATATGGATATCTCTGCATTCAGACAGTAAACTAATTCAACCAAACCTTTTACTAATGATTTAATCAATGAAAACAAGCCTGTAAAACAACACTGTATTATCAAAAAGACAATAGCTATACTGATTTCAGATTAAACTGTACCAAGAGTTTAAGGAGAATTGGTGACTGCCTCAACGTCCCCTTTAATTTTGCAGAGGAAATAAAAGGTAGAATGAATTCAGTGTCTTAGGACCACTTCTGATCCATCAGCTTTTAACGCGAGAACAATCAGAGCTAGAGCTGCCAAGTGGCTTACCTTGGGTTCGTTGAGTGGTGTATTCAGTAGAATCAACTGTGCCTTCTCCGCATGATGTTCCATCAACCCCCGTGTCTTTACTGCAGGAAGAGTAAGTTTTTTCTGCCTGGGGTCACTGGGAGACTGGGAAGTGCTGGTTCTGGCCCTGATCGTTGGATGTCTTGGTGATTCCTCACTTTGGAAAAAGTTTGACAAAGAAAAAAATGCTATTAAAGTTACCAAGTGACAATGGACATGTGATTCAGTGTTGCAGAAAAGTGGAATCTTTCACAATTCCACACAAAAATAAAGAAAAAAAAACATTTATTGCTACAAGGATGAGCAGCTGCGACCATTACGTGGTTAGGCAAGTCTTTGAGGGATGCTGGTTCTTTGAGTCAAAACACTTTTCATCTTCTTGGAAGAGAACACATTTGTGGAAGAAAACATCAAGAGGTCTGATTAGACTATCAGATACAGACTTGGAGTCATGTATAAGAGCTATATTACATTTTCCAAACCAGATTAATGAAACTACATATAGAGAAGTAGATGTGTGCAATACTGCATATTTTTGAATGCATCAAAGTAGAAAGGCCACATTGACTTAATAATAACATAACCAGTGTTTGTTTGACTTATATAAGCAGAATTTAAAGTTTCACTGAATGTGCTTTTCTTCCAAGTAAGCATATATATTTTAAAGGGATATTGCCAAAAACAGATGTGGTGTATAAAAAGTCAAATATGATGTTTGTGTGAGCTGCATACACCACGTGCTGAGTTTGTGTTGGAGTTCAAATCAGTAAAATATTGCAAAAGAAATAAACTTTTTAGTGCATGGAGCAAGAGAATGCTTTGCTATAGCCTGAAGCATTTGCATAATTTCCCATTGAAAACATCAAGGAAGACGTATGTCAGTACAAAGTATACTGTCAGCACCATTTGTACACAAAAAGCTCTCCATATTGTTGCTCCATTTCGCCCTTTAATTGGTATTTGCCCGACGACATTTCAAAACACATTTGACTGTCATATCATTAACATCCACTCGGTTTCCTTCTGTTTGTGTATGCAATTTGCATTTGATTTCTACCAGTCAAGCTATAATTTACACAGGGCCACGTCCGATGTGAGCGTGTGTGGCAGAACGCCAAGCGATGAGTCAGGACATTATAATGACTGGGCGGCATTGTGAGGGAAAAAAATGGTTTTTGTACCTTCATCCTTGTCAAAACAGCTCCATTGTGTCTTTCCTCTGAAGATGAAAGTTGGCAGACTAAGAAAAGAAGCCATACAGCAGCTTTGTGTCCTTTTCTGTCCATTCTTCACCTGTTTTTTTGTGTATTAGCTGCCCTAACAATGGAGGTGAAAAAGCAATCATTACAGCCATCTGAAATGGAAGGAGTGGAGCCTTCATCTCTGGCATGTTTGTTTCCAGTTATGAAGTAGTGTTTCATTCCAGGGGGAAAAGCTATCAAAGTAAAAATTGGTCCCCTTTAAAAAAAAAATTTAAAAAATGTCTCTTAAACCATTTACCAAAAATTATTTGCATACAATTTTGGTTCAACTTTACATGACAAAATCCACTAAATAGATTTTCTGACAACATGAAGTTGAATCTCTAAGGACAATGTTCAGTGTTCCATTTTTGCCCATAATATCCTAAGTACCCTAAGTTTAAGTGCACTTAGGATACTGTCTGACCCCCACAAAATTTGAATAAAGGGACTCAAAACTGATAATGACAGTTATGGAGTGGCCTAATCAAAGTCCAGACTTAAAGTGAAAATCTATAAAGGAAAGTGGACCTCTTGATAACATCAAGTGAAACACAACAAAATATGTTTTAGGGGTGATTATTTTTTTAAATGGTGGGAAAAAGTCAAAACACAAAAGTCTACTGGGAGAATGCAAACGGTAGCATGAGGGGATAAATACAGAACAAGTAGAGCGGGAAAATATAGATGCAAGACTATGACCAAGAGAGCGATGGATGAATGAAGGATGACTTGAGAGGCGAGACTGCAAGGAAGTTTGGGTCATTCTTCCACTTCTATGGTAAGCATGTCATTTCCTTCTGGCTTGTGCTGCTGGTGGTAACAAACCACCCTCATTCTACCCCTCCCTCTAAGCCTACAGCCACTTCTACCAGCCTTTTGCATTTATCCAAACAGACAAACGCTCTCCTCCTTCTATTAATCTCTCTTTCTTCCCATGTTAGCGCAGGGGTACCCCTCGAGACCGATTACTGTGGTCTGCACATGCAAACACGTCATTTTCAGAATGTGTGGAAGCACAATACCCCGCCCCTCACTCTCCTACTTTTCTTATTTCTTTCGCTTCCTCGATTTGTGGCAGACATTTGCTGTAATAAAGTAAATGAGGTTGGGAAATGGCAAGACTCAAGGTGATATTTCAGCAAGCCACTCCCCAGAAACAAGAGAGTGGAGGGAGTGCCTGAATGAGATGTGCATGAGATTGTGTTTTATGTGAATTGTGTGGGCTGGGAGCTTATTACAGACAGTATAGGCTATCCTTAAAAACTTCAAATGCATGCAAAAGTAAAATAAAAGAGATGACAGATGTGCAAAGGCAGCAGCATAACGCCTTAAAACGTATGCCACCAAATTTGCTTGCAAGAGGATGGAGTGCATTTATCAGGGGCAAACAGAAATACTACAGGCATGTAACATAATTTTAACATCAGAAATCGACTGATCACAGGATAGAAAAAAAAATGATGGGAAGAAAATTGGATCCATAGCATATGTTAATAAAATCTTATTGTCATCCAGGTCAAACAGAGCGCATATTCACACATCAATAACTATGAATAGGAACAAGTATCTCAATATAACCTAGTCTAGCCAAGACTATGCAGATATATTTTTTATTAACATAAATCAATAAGATTGTATTAAATTCAAAAAGTTTAACCCACAGAATAAATGCACATAGAAAATTACCTCTTTAAATATGTTTCAAGTGGTAATTTGGATTACAATGCTTTACAACTAATCAAAACAAAATGTATGCTTCCCCAAAACATATTATACTTGAATATAACAGAAAAAAACTTTGTAAGTTTAGTCAAGTTATGCCTTACACAATTTTGGGTAAAAATGCTGATTTGGCAGTTGTCAAGTCACTGAAGCCCTCCACAAGGAAGATAAACTACAAAAAGGTCAAAGCTATGCAAGCTGGCTGCTCACAGTCTGGAACCCAAAGACATAAATGAAAGGAGTGGAAGAACTGAGTGGCAGAAATAAAATTTAGCAGAAAACGGTACACTGCAGAAAGACTGCAGAATTGAGAGGCTTGGCCTGAGAGTTTGGGAAGAGGTGCAGCACAGCGTCAAGAGCCATCACACACACATATCCAGGACATGAGACACAACCGTTTGATTTCTTGTGTTAAGCCGACCCAGCATCAAAAATATCAGAATCTCCTTACTTAGGCAAATGGGAAAAAATGGATGGATTGTGAGAAAGAAATGTTTTGACTAGACCATTTACCAACTGAAGGAAGAGTAGAGAGGCACAGAATCCAAGTTGGTTATGGGCCAGTCTGATGTTTACATGATCTAATATTCTTCTTATAAGCAAATTTGACATCCTGAACACATCATAACAACAGGCTATTCATCTCAATAACATGCTGCATTGATGCAGTAACATTTTCAAAATGAGCCCCAACATACTAGTGTACGGACTTTGCTTCATAATCTTCTTAAGGATAAAGTTTTGTGCAATTTTCTTCCACTCAACTTTCTACAACTATGATTGGATACATAATTATTTAATTTGACTGCCAATAGAATAGCCACAACATTTCTGTACTTGTGATTTGTTAGCATAATCAATTGAAATATATCACTTATGAATATATGCATATATAATTTTCAGTTTTAGGAGCCATAAAAAAAATACATCTACACAAGAAAACCAATAAGTATAGAATCATTTTAAAAAGTCTATTATTAATAATTTTAGTCCAATCTAAAATCTACAACTGAAAATCATTTTTTAAAATGGCTGAATTAAGTCAATTAATTCAGCTATCTCAGCGTTAAGAAAATTGTCCATTTTATAGCTTAAACTGATGCAATATATTTTTTTAAACAGCTGCTGTCCTTGTCCCTGTCCTTGCACTCGCTGCTAGCCATGAACTACTGCTATTATGGATATTGTTTTAATTCAGCAGGCAGTTAAACAGAGACACATAAACCAAAGCAGCCATCAGAATCTCCTGACTGAAAGGTCATCACCACCCTGCATTCAAACTAAGCTCCGGTTTATCAATTTGTGGTACTTTTAGCTTACAGGGCCAGAGAGTGAAAAATGGGTACTCACTTTCACATACCATCATTTATAAAACACAATGGTGGTACACTTAAAAGCTAATTCAATTAATTTCACTTATCAGAACCAGTTCTGATTTTCTACCATCAGAGTTGGTCTGACAATAGAATAGAGCAAAACACTGAGAATATTTTTACTCAGTGAGTGGACATGACTCTTCCATTACATCAACTTAATAACAATAATAATAATAAAAACTTATGTCTTTATTGGTGTCTTACCAGTCATCGAATTTCCTTTTACTTCAGTAAGTGCTGACACCCATGCAAATATTATTGTTAAACCCATGTTTTGTATTCTAAATCTAGTATAAATATTTCCAATAAAATATCAGGACTACTATCTCTATGTTTGTTTTAAAGTCAATAATACAGAACTTGAATCTAAACAAATTCTTTTTAATGGTTTCATTACTTGATTCTCGTATTATGTCGACTTTATAATTCTAAAATTATGACTACATTCTCGCAATATGACTCTACTTCCTTTTTTCCTTGGCATATTCCAATACTCCGACATACGTTTCTCACTTATTAAAAACTATCTTCTTGCACTTTCTTCCCATTGAAAGTCATAAATGTTACCTCTTTTCCAAACAGTGAAATCATCTCCAAAATTCGAACATCCCATTTCGTTACCAATGTCTTTAAACATATTATACATTCAGTTTCCTTCTTCTCAGTTCTCTACTGTTTACCAGCGACAAAACTGCACAGGTGGAGCTCATCAGCGCAATCACGGCAGCACGCCTTTCCAGATGGTGCATTCACTGCTTCAGGACATTTGAGTACCAAAACAACACAGATACACCACGCATAGTTTCCTCAACAACACCAGTCCAGCTGCAGTATGCCATATATATATATATATATATATATATATATATATATATATATATATATATATATATATATATATATATTTTTTATTTTTTTTTTTGTCAAAACTGTCACTATGTCGTGGCAGTATATGTGAGACAGATAACCTGTGAAAAGCTACCCCACCGCATCGTTGCTGGTCGAAAACTACCAAAGCCAGGAGGCTCATCTTAGCACTGTCAATCAAATTACATGACCCTGACCGCGCCCCCATGCGGAAGTAGAGCAAAAAGTGTTATATTTCATCCTTACTGACCGCCAGAGTCGGTGCTTAAAGCACTGAATGATCATTCGTGCTCATGCACAGGCCGAGTATCTCATACCAACATGGTCACGACGAGTGACCCTGGGTGACACCGGTAAGTCTATATAGTCACGTGACAATGACAGCTCAGGCCATTTCAATCTTCTCGCATGCAGGTTGAACAGGTGATAAGACAATTTGTTTCTTTGCTTGTCGCTGGTAGTCTCATCTCGCCCTCCAGAGGCTGGCAAGCTCCTCTTTGATACAACGTTTGTTCTTCGATTGGTAAGTTGTTTTTCTTTTTAATCGCGGGTAGCGTGTTCACTACCCGTGTCGAATTTTCCTTATTGCTGATGGTACGGTGTTAGTCGATTCCGACCAGCTTGTTTGCTTGTTTGTTTAGCCGTATCCGCTTGGAGTTGTATTCCAGCCGTTTTTGGGCTTACTTTTGTTTATATTGTGCAGCCGTGCACAATGTAAACACGACATTGTTTACATTGCCGTGTAAACAATGCCGTTTACATTAAGCTGCACTCACGGTTGAGTGCAGTCGCCTCTTTGAGTATTGCAACAGTGCTCGGTTTGTATTTTTTCTGTAGCTACTGTAGTCATAGTGGTCCTTGCAGCATTGTACGCTGCTGGGGAACCCATGGTGGGGATTTCAGCTCGACCTGACCTCCTCAGCTCAGATGGGTCAGCTCAGTTGCTGGACCTCTCTCATTTCTGATCCATGGGTGGTGTCTACATCAACTCGTGGTTACATGCTACAGTTCTGCCATCGCCCTTCTGTTCCTGGTCGAGTCAGGATGATGCTGATTCGCCACCAGGTAAGAGTTCAGGTTTTGAGCCATGAGATAGATGCCTTGCTGGCCCACTGTGCAATATTGCCTGTCGACCCCATGCTGGATCCAGAGGGCTTTTATTCAAAGTACTTTTTAGTCCCAAAAAAGACAGGCACACTTCACCCAATTTTGGACCTGAGAGGTCTGAATGTATTTCTGAAGACTATTCCTTTCCACATGTTGAGCATCAGGGATGTGAGTCAGACAATCTCCCCAGGTGACTGGTTCACCTTGGTCGACTTGGGGGACACATACTTTCATGAACCGATTGCACCACACCATTGGCAGTTTCTCCGCTGTGCATTTAAGGGCAAGCGTTTTCAGTTCAGTCTTTCTCTGTCCCCATGTGTGTTCACTCAGTGCGTGGCTTCGGCCCTGTATCCCCTGCAGGCCAGCGGGTTTAAGATCCTGCCATACTTGGACGATTGGCTGATCTGTGCACCCACAGAAGCTCAGGCGGCCGCAGACACACAAACGTTACTCAATCACATAGACTTGCTGGATCTTCGTGTGAACTTGCAGAAGAGCAATCTAGTTCCATCTCAGGAAGTCACGTTTCTTGGGAACATGATGAACTCCCTCATCATGACTGCTTGGCCGTCACCTCAGCGTGCCGAGGGCGTCCTGCAAATGCTGCCCGCCTTTCTGCCTGGCCGTCCTCCTCACTTTATTGCTTACTTTCTTTTGTTGGGAAGGCTGACTGCTACTGCTACAGTAATACCCCTGGGACTGTTGTCTTTGTGAACACTACAGATATGGCTCAACAGCGTGAAGCGTGAAGACCCATCTCGTACACTGCACTGATGCAGGAAACTGCTGGTGTCTCCTCAATGCCTTTCATCATTGGCTCAGTGGCAAGATGCAGTGTTTATGACGAGGGAGGTTCCACCGGTTCACTACCTTCTCTGATTGGTTGTTCTTAGCTCACATCTTTGATTGGTTGTTCCTAGCTTGCACTGGGAGAAGGCTGTTATTTTGTGTCTCAAACCATATTGTCACAATAGGGTGACAGTTTCACCAAATATGTAAAAATGTTTTTTTTTTTTTTGTACAAGTAACAGACTGCAGCTTTAACAATGATTACAATCAATCAATCAAGACTCACAGGTAGCTTAATAAGAGGTTCTTTCTTTACCCACTTGACCCTGAAGATGAAGCAGCGACCCTTTAATTTCTTATCTGCTGTCACAAAAGCTTAGTCTTGAATTTTCAGAGGGATGCTGAGAGGCCAATTGTTGGATGTCTTCTGCTGCATGCCTCTTCAGAGTACTAGCCAGACTTTACACTCAGATAAATTAAGCTCATATAATAACCTCAATAAAATTAATTGTTGGTCAGTTCTTCATTTTGATTTATGCCATTGCAAATCAAAATTTAATTGGATAAAATTTACCATCACTGCAGACTGGCCTCCCTATACCATGTATATCACATCACTGAAGTGTAAGTATAGAGTATTGCTAATGTCTTCTGTGGATAATGGCTCTCATTGTGGTGACCATTGAAAGCAACTTTGCAACCCTTTATAGACCATCAAGGATAATGATAACTTTATTTCTCTTGTTTTCATTTGTAGATGATGTGTAACATTGAGATATTTAAGCCTGTTTCATGCTGTCACACAGGTTCTACTTAGGTGACTGCTAGATTTTACGAATCTGTTTCCGATTAGTACTGGGTGTGGCCAGCAAAACTAAACTTGATGAGGCTAATACTTATTTACAACACTGTTGGATTGCTTCTGCTTGCATGAAATAAAGAACCACAGCACAGCCAACCTGCAGCTCTTAGCATTCAGGCATAATTATGCATGAATCTTCTGGAATATGCCATTTGTAACAATTACGCTGAGATTTGGATGACAGTGGATGGCACAATAATTAGACAACAGAAGAGAAAATAGAGAGTGAGAAAGAATTGAGGCGGAAGACTTACAAACAGAGACTGGGTGAGTTTGGATGGGGGGGGCAGAGGAGAAATCATTATTTGGCTTGTCCATCAGTGAAGCGGGCGGCCTGTGTGTGTTTTCTGGGCATGCAGCTTCAGTCGCTCCCCCTCAAAGTCTTTTTCAATAATGTAAATGTCCCTCACTAGCAGGCCCGTCTCCTCCTTGCTCTTAATTGTTTTTGGCCTGTTATGCCTTTGCTCCCTCGTGACTGTGTCAGTTGCCTGCTCCTGTTTACTTTGCTTGTGTCTCAATTGGTTCAGATAACTGCTTTGCATAGATGGTGCACGTGTTTGGGAATACGTGCCCTTTTTTTTTTTCTTCTTACATATGTATATGAGAGTGCACATGTAAGCTGACAGGGAAAAATATAAGTCATGACACAAACCTTGAAACCAGCAAGAGGCAGATCTGAGGACAACACCAGCAGCAGGAGACCAAAGTAAAATGAAACGACACAGGGGGAGAGGAGAGCAGCTTCATGCTACAGAAACAGTCTGCTTGTGCACTGCCTTGCACATATATTCATACTCCGGAATCATTTCACATTCAGGCATGTTGCAAACCAGAAATTTCCCTATGTTTTTATTGGATTTTTTTTCATGATAGAAGACAAAGCTAAGTCCTGAAACAAAATGCACAACTTTGAACATCTCACAGAGGACTCCTTAATCCGTCAACGATGGGCTGTGCCGCGAGACCGTTAATCGAAGAAACAGTCCGGAGGCTCACCGTAAACAGGTGAAAGCAGGTGCTTTAGTCAGTGTTGTGTCCACAAGGTTGTGTGCTGGGTTGTGTTTGTTTCTCCGGCCTTTCTCCACCTCAGGGTGTGACCAGCATGACGAAGCCCTAAGCAGACGTTCATCAGCAACTATCAAGAAGCAGTATTTCAGAGAAGTGGGCTTCCTGAGGCAGATCCCAGATGGTCAAGTCATTGCTTCTGGTAAAACTGTCTCACTGTTACCTAACGCTAGGGTTAGAGAGTTTGGGAAAAACCTAAAAAAACCCGAGAAGAACTATTTTCTAGTTTGTTTTTTTCCCTAGAAAATAGTACTGTGGAGATAAAAATAAGAATGATGAGGGAAAACACCAAAGGGGAGTAAAGGTGATGGAATAACAGCTGGAATGTGATCAGGAATAGAGAAACTCACTCCAGAAGAAGGTAGTCTATTTGTTTGACTTATGTAGCACAACTGCCTCAAATAGCACACACGCATAGAACCACTGCCGCACATCTGACAGACAGGCCTCCCAGTGGGTTGTTAGCCACGCTTGCAGAAATACAGCTTCATTTCTGTTGACAGCCGGAGGAAAATAATTGGCCGATAACAACTCATCAGAATGCAGGCGATATGTATGATTTTCTCACCCAGTTGTATCAGAGACAATCAGAGCCAGTGTAGACAATAAAACGCAGCGATCGTCTCATTCCTGTCAAGGCGGCGTCTGGAGTAAAGTTTGGATTTGCTTACACAGACGTGAGTTTTATAGATTTTCTTTTTTCTATCTTGCCAAAGTGACATTTACATGAAGTAGCTCTGCTGTTCTGTCGGGTATGGTATTTTTTGCATGGGCCATAATTTATCACCAGGATTCGAATGTTACAAAGACATTTTATGTGCAAAACTTTCAAATGTTTTGACCCAATGACATGAGTTTGACTCTTGCTTTTGTAGTGTTTTTTTTTTCTTTATAGATCAACTGGTCTTATCTGATATGACCATTTTAGCTGGTTATTATCAGAATAATCCTCTTTAACTAAGAATCCAAATTTAGAAAATATCTTGGAAGAATTCCAGAGAGTATCTGAAAACAGCAATTTAAAATCTTTATTAAAGATTTCTAATTAGATTCAGGGCTGGATCTTTGACTAGTCTATTCTACTATATGCTTTCATTGCAGTGATTCCATTGTAGCTGGTATTGTATGTATGTAGAGTTGCTGAAGCATCCAAACAGCATGATGCTAACACATGAATGTTTCATTGCATTAATCTTTCAGCAAATTTAGCCATATGGGACAAGTCCAACCTTCTACTTCACATCTATGCACTACTTCAGCATTGGTCTTTTAGATAAAATAAGAATAATTTTGCAACAATTATCTAGTTATAGTTTTATTACAATCGTAAAAAAGTAGTTTTGTGAAACTTTTTCTTTTTTTTTTAAGTCAATCTGGGGAATCTTGCTAATACAACAAAATTGCAACAATGCATATGATTCTCATCATCATTTTTTCAATGCGTTGGCCTGTGTCCCTATTAAACAAACCTCAGTGACTTCCATTTTGAAATTGCAAGAGCTGGTTGCTGCTCCTGTCAATCTCGCTCATGACTGGACTGGAACTGCATTCAAATGTGCCAACCAATTAACCAGGACCCCATGAGCTTTGAGCCAAGCCCAGTCGTAGACAGATAGGACCCCCTGAAATGTTGCCCTCGCTACACTTTCTGAAATTGTGCAATAAAATGTTTTATGTGGTTACATCACCTCTTAAAGTAAGCAGCATCTCCCATATTAGGGGGCAGGAACTCCACCCGCCTGAATCCTTCTTATAAGTGAATGACCCATGTGTAGCACCAACCTAAAATAAAATCCTGTCCCCAAAGGAATGCCATTTAAATGTCTAATTTATGTCTCTTTGCTTCACAATCAGATTCCGAGTTTTACAGACGTTGTGGGGCCCGTTACAAATGAAATACCTTTTTGTACTTAAGGCAACGCATTTGCATAGTTTCAAAATAATTACACAGAATCTATTATCTGCAAAGATGAGAATCGGGTGGAATAAAGGTGTTTCATTTGATGTTTTAACTTGCATTGACACCGCTGTATGCATTATTTGTCTGCGTTAAGCATTTTACATCAACCAATGGATACTGCCTTGGTGTAATTAGCAGGACCACAAGATAATAGCGGAGACCGTTGGCAGCTGAAATTTCTCACCAATTAGTTCTATAGTGTTCCTCCTCCCACTCATTCATTCACATTTTGTATTTTTTCCCTTGTCACTTCATTGTAGAATTATGTTCTCCTGCTTCTGTACCAAAGAAAAGCAACGCAGAGCTCTTTGGTTTGTCAGACAGTCTGAACCAGCTCTCAGAAGCTTGTATGCTAGATATGTTTTTAACTTCCGACTTTAAAAGTTGGAACATGGACAGGGTCTTAAAGTTAAGTATTTTTTTCCCAACAGAATATGGTTGTGTCATATAAAGACACAGCACCATGAGTTACTATTTACTCCCATACAGATTTGTCTTTTCGTCCGACCTACAGGATGATACGTTTTAATATGAAACAAAAATTACCTCCATAAATAGAAAAAGCTCTTTTCGAATGACTAAGCTATCTAAAGCAACTTTAAGTAATGCCTCTAAATCTGATTGTGCCACAGTTGGTGGCAAAAACTCCAAATAAATCTTGAGGAAATTTAATTTGCTAAACTCAATTGTTTTAATGGAATTTGACTCCATTGTTTTGAGTCAAATTACTCCCGTTAGCTGCATATAATCCCTACAATCAATCCGAGTACCCCTTTGTCTTGCACACCCCCACACTGACGACAACAGAGTCCTGCAACACCATCAGCAATTGTAAAAATCGGGTCCACCTTTCAACGGCCTGGATGATAGTCATCCTGCTCTTCCAGAGTCTGAGCTCTGTCAGTCAGTCAAAGCCAATATAAAACCTATAACCCTGCAGACTTGGTTAACAATCCTCTCATTATGTTTAATAAAAATGATCCTCAGTATCTTTCTTTTTATAACATTTTCTGCTGGCAGGTGGTGTTGTTATGGTTACGAGCTGATTATGGACCTAGTGCATGACTATAGTTAACTTAATGAAATAGCTGCAGTTTGCAATTTCCTTTTTTTAATAAAATTCCTATTGGAGCTGACCGAAGAGAACAAAACTGCAACATATTTTGGTTACAAAAATACATGTGAACATTATTTTTAATCCCTTTGTTTATATTTTAGATGGGGGAGTAAATCCTTTGATTGAAGAAAAGAATACAGAAAAGAACAGCAGTGCCTCAATGCTTATGATGCAACAAACTAGCAGCCCTCATCTGTCAGCGACATTAAAAGCAGCAAGAGGTATTTGCAGATGATGCATTAGGAGAGATTTATCCGGCACCTGCAGCGTTGTACCGTCTCAACAAGTCGGTGCTTCTTTTTGTGTCCATAACGACACCTGTGGCACTTATTGATTCTAGACGGGAGCATTACGTCCAGTGGAGGTCATCTCTCCAGTATCAGCAGCTTCCAACAGTGGTAAATGACACTCACCTTTCTTTTCTTCACATATTATAGCCATAGGCCCACGTGTTTGTATGTACAGACTGTCAGGTTGCCTTTCGCTTCTTTGTCTGACGGTACCGTGTCGGCCTGCCCTCTCACCTAGCTCATTTTCCCTTCAATCTGTGTGAAGGTCATCTTCAGAGGAAGCAAAAATACAGACAGGAGGGCAGAAATGAAAGAGAGAAAATGGGGAGATTTCCTTTTTAAGAAGTGGGCACTGAAACAAAACATAACAAAAAAAATACACCTCAGGTTTGATATTTGTTACATAAAACATACAAAGTTTTGACTCTAAAATAGATAAATGCTTTCATATTCTGCAAGCGTTAGGCCTCCAAACAACAGAAGAGGGGAGATTTTATTTTCTGATTAATGCTCTGTCTTCCTTTACAAAAGCTGTCAAATCCAGTGCTGCGGTGGATTAGGGATGGTATAGATCAGAGATGCATCACAGCAGATCTGAGCAAATACACAAATTGGGAAGAAAAGCCTGGCACAAAAGTCTTGCCAGGAACTATTTATCAAAATTTTCTAAAGTCTGCTCTGTTCGACCTACAAAACGGCTTTTACCTCTTTTTTTTTTTTTTTTGCAGAGAAGAATACCTTTTAGATGCAAGCTGACACTGCTAGTGTATGTCCTTGGAGGAATTATTGCTCTGTGCAGACACCCTGACTTTTACCAACTCGTCACTAGTAGCTATTATCTTGTGTTACGGTGTCGTTGTCCCCGCTCTAAGCCGTGGATAACTTCCAACATAATTGACCTCTGTTCTGAGGTTACATATTTTACTTTCCCCCTACACCGGCTTCTCGTCACGTCTCCTTACCGCACACCGAGGGTTACCTAAGTGGACATTTGTTACCATGGCAGCAAGAGGCCATTCTTTGACTGTTTTATTACTCGTTGAGGGTGAACAGTACTCTATATCAGGCCCCCATGTCCCTGAGTGTGCGGCTGGTCAATGCAATCTCTTCACCCTGGTGTTATGGGAAGGTGAGTAAGTGTGAAATTTATGCTTTGTTATTGTCAGCGTCTCTGCCAGTATATTTCAGCTTTATGAGGATATTTTGAACAGATTTGCCAAAGATATGAATTTCAATCTGTGGGTGGTGGCAATAAATAAAAAAAAAATAAATAAATGTTCTGCCTTGCTCCTCAGATATTTAAAGATAATTTTCTATATTAAGTGAAAAAATGTAGTTAAAATGACTTCATTGTAGCTGTGGCCATCAAGGGCCATACAAATGCCAAGTGTAGGTAACAATGACCTTTTCACATTGAGGTCTAGAAAGTGTTTTTCCATCAATAAATACAATTATAATTTAAAAACTGCATTGATCTTTGCAAGATGTTAAAGTTGGATAATATGAAATACATAAGTGTGACAACATTCTGTGAGGGAGAGGATGTTTTTTTTTTTTCACAAAATTTGAGCAAATAGATATTTCTATTCTCTAACTCAGGAAAAAAACAACATCTATCTTACTAGAAAACCATGTTCACTTGTAATGTACAGCAAATTTGATTAAAATAAATCTAAATTCACATACACCTCTCCATGTTTTCCCATAAACCTTGGCGCCAAAGACTGTGTTCCACTCTGCCACACAGCAAAAACCAGCCCACAAATCCTTTGAGGAACATGTCAAAGAGTTCAAGGTGTTGACTTGGCCTCTGAATTCCCGAGATCTCCTTTCAATCGATATGTGGGATGAGCTGGAAAAACAAGTCATATCCTCAGAGGCCCCACCTTGCAGCTTACAGGACTTAAAGGATCTGCTGCTAACGTGTTAGTACGTGATTCCAAAGGACAGATACAGAAGTCGCATTCAGTCTAAGCCTCAGTGGGTCAGAACTGTCTCCAGGTAAGGGGCGGGGGACCTGAGGGGCTTCAACTTTTCTATACCTGCATGGAATATGAGAAAAGGAATTTAGTAGGATTCTCTTTCCAACCTTTGGTCTTTGAATTCATCAAGTTTCGAACATATTCAATGAAAGAAAATACACCAGTCGGGGATCTGGGTCTGCTGTCTCAAACGTTTCAGGCAGACTTTGAAAATAAACACACCAGCCAGCAACCCGTGCCGCGCTACGATGGCGCTCACAAATCTAAATGAAATGTCTCGTTGCGAAGACAGCCAGGGGCACTGGCCACTCAGTCGGAGTAAACACCGGTCTGAAATTGCTTGGAATTGGTACAGTTCAGTGTGTGGAATCATTACAGCAGCATGACATAGCCATGAAGCGCTTTTGGTGTTTGTGTTCCCAATTTCATTAAGCCTGGGTGAACTCTCTTTGTTTCTTTGACAGCCTTTACAGGTTTTTTTTTTTTCTTTTACTCCATCTTTCTTATTTGGTTTCTCTGGTGAGGCTGGACAGGCTTCCCCTGGAGACACGGCTTCGATTCTGTGGACTTAAAAAAGATTCATAACAAGAGCGCAGTGATGCAACGCTTTCTCAGTCAGCACCTGAGTACAAAATCCTGTCAAAATGCTTTACTGAAGACGTTGTATGATTCTGTAGCAGTGTGCATATGAGCCCGCTCTAATAGAAAAATGAGGATGCCAATGAAAAGCTAAAATAATTGGTCTACGGGGAAAGTGTCAGAGGAAACAGCTTGGTGATGATAAAAGGCAGAGATGCATGAATCAAAATAACATTTGGGACATGAAAGTGGTCTGACCCTCAAAGTGAGACTCTCTGTGTGTAAGCTGTCTGGCTATTCTTTGGAGAGAGAAAAAAAAACAATCTTCCAAGTGCTTGCAAACATTTCAAATTACAGAACATGCAGCTTTTAAATAACGCAACCCCTGTGGGTTCCAGGTAATTGAAGACGTTTCAGTTCCGTATTCTTAATTCTCTCTCCAACCAGGACACAAGTGACGTTTTTGTGACAATTCTCAGAAAAATACTCTGGCTCAACTTGATATAAATTGACTTTCTTAAGTAGTTCCAATTTGACAAATATTCAGTAAATAGTTTACTTCTTTTATTGTCTAGCTAACCCCGTCTGAAATTGGAAATTTTGTTATTAAGTTGTCAAATTGCTTCATTTGAACTGTGAATTATTTCTTCATTTATTTGAGGGTGAATTATTTTATTGCTTAAATTCCACTCTAAAAAACCGGCGCTCACTGCTAGAACAATTTTTAGAACCTCACCAACCCAGCCCCCATGGGTTCTTGGACATTATGTTAGTGGGGTTTTTTTGTCTGTTATTTTAGCATAGTTTCAACTTTCTGAGCCCAAATGAAATAATATTTGGACATCATGTGGGTTTCGGGTGACTTAATATTTCACATTTATTTATTTATTTTTTCTAGTTTATTGTGTACCTTTTAAGCTAAATATGCCAATGTGTGTCACATTTTTGTCCCGTCACTCCACCCAAAACACATTCTTTTGCTAAAATATTCATAAGCAAAATATTGTAGAAAACTACACAACCTGCCATAGGGTATCCTAACATTTTTACATAACCGCATTTAGAATAGAAGAGAAAATTCATGACACTGTGTGGATAAGTTGGTAAAGACAATAGATGATGGGTATATTTCAGATTGATGAGATGTTTGATGCCAACATATAATCAAAATTCCCTTATTAACTATTGAAGGTTACACATGGTGTCTTCTGATTTGCTTCTTCTTGTCAACAGCGATAATAAAAACTTTGCCTTATTGTTCCAATGATTCTGGAGTGGACTGCAGATTGCTATTGTGAAAATTCTTTTTAAGTTTGCTTTCTTTAGAAATAGGGAATCTCTTTGAAACTCCCCAATTAGACAGCACGGCTTTGGAACTTGGAATAAACATGCAGTCCGAGCAATGCCAAAGTTTTTCCAACCCTTCGGCAGTTGTGCAGCAAATTAAACCAGTGGTGAGAAATTGAATTCATGCTTTCATGGCATGGACAACTTGAGGGACCTGTGATGTGTCAAAGCTGCTTTTTTTAGGGTAACAAGTTGAGTTTTCATAGATTTGATTCGCTGTGAGACAATGTTCACAACCCTTTGTGAACTAAAAGTATGATTTGCAATTATTCTAGTCTTGTTAAGGACATGACAACGTTAAGTTGAAGGAAGACCAATCAGAAGTTTGCAAGGTCAAGAAGAATCCCAGTAGTAGCCAAGTTGATTTGCATCGGTTTTGAGGACGTGAAGGCAATGTTGGCTGTCTCTTCTGCTAGACAAGAAAACCCTATCCATGAATTCAAAAAAAAAAACAAAACTTTGAAAACATCCAAAGTCTGAAATTGGAAGGGAGAAGAGCCACCTGTGGAAACAAAAGAAAGAAAAAAACTTATGTGTGTGCTTTTTTTTTTATTTGAAAAGTTCTACAACCCAGCATGATTACAGAGGGTAAACTAAGAAAGGGCGAGAGAGAAAAAGGCACAGTGGTACAGTTACGAAATGAAACCCGACAGACACAGACATATTGCCGCTTCTTAGCCGGGGCTCATTATGGAAGACAGCGCTCTATTCTCTGCTCTGCCCTCATTTTCTTCAGCTGCCTCTCCGCGTGTCATTTCCTGTTTTCATCATCACCTTTTTCCCATTGCTCCAATGCTGTCCAACCCCATTTGTTGACGAGGATTTCTGTCAATTTTTACCTCCTGTTTCGCGCGCCTCCTTTGAAGGTTAATACAGCACTGGTTCATGCTTGAAAAGTAAAGCTGCCCCCTAAGACCCGAGTCTGCTCCTCTAAAGCTAAATGACTAGAATGTTTTGGCAGGAGAGAAAAACTTTAACAATTCTTTCTAATCTTCCTTTGCCACTGTGGGCGTCGGTTTAAAGTCCTGGATCCTCGCCTTGCCTCACGATTGTGAAAGAGAGGAGAAAACCTCATTTAAAGAAAAGTAGTGCAATCAAGAATGACCTTAGCAGAAGCACACAGAGGAGCAGATGTGAAATAACCTCTTTTGGAATTTACTAGATGTGGAGGGAAAAGAACAAAAAAAACCCGGCAGACCTCAGTAAGGTCTTCACTAGACATTATTTTCTGGTTCAGTAGGAGATGAAGCGACGTGAAAGCTGAGCTGCATGCAAACTGTGGATTGCGTGCGCTTAAAATTGGCATGAGGGCAAAGGCCAGAGCGCTGCACAGGCTGCAAGTGCCCTCTCAGGACAAAAGGTCAGCACATGAATGGTAAATAAAAAAAGCATCAGAGAATTCTCCCATTATTTCCAGCATCTACTCTTCTATTGTACACAGTTATTTTATCACCCTGCACAGATCTGATGTCTATTTTTTCCTATTGTTTAACATTCTGTTTATCATTTAAAAACTAATAGAAGTATTTTAAAGTCTTTTCTAAGAGCGACAGGGAGTTTAAATACTTTAGAACTGGGGTGATGTGCTTCTATTGTCCTGGTTTTAGTGAGAACTTGAGCAGCAGTGTTCTGGATCTGTGAAGTCACTGTTGCAGTAATCACTGTGACTAAAGATAAACGAATGGCTGAGTTTTTTTTAGACTGAGTTGTGACATTCGCCCTCTAATCCTGAAAATGTTTGTGAGGTGAAGGCTGACTTTGTAACTATCGTTATGTGACTGAATGTTCAGGTTTGAGTTCTTCACCACAACCAGATTTCGAGCCTGATTGCTAATTTCTTGTTATATTAACATACAATTAGAAAGACATGCAATAAGGACCAATGGATAGGAGCCTAACCGCGCTCTATGCCATACTCTGCCACAATTAAAACAGAAAATAAATGTGATTTGATTTTAAATTTATTGAGGTAATATTGTATTTCTTTCTTTTTAAAATCTCACAGTTGAAACCAGACAGAAAACACCCTCATAAGTTTTCTGTCATTAATCATTTCCCTGGGAAGCTTCTGACCTGTCTATGGTGAATTGCTAGTTGAACCTGAAGCTACGTTGCCTCCAAACCTTTACAGCTACTCTCAATTTTAAAAAAACCCAGAAAAGACTCTTTTCTTACTTCCAGACAATCATTTTCCACCCGGAAGCTGAACAGGTGGCAGATAGCTCCCAGGAGTCGGGGTGACAACAAGGCAAACAAATGTTCAGCCAACTTGAGCGATAGAGGCTGACTGGCAAATAAATATGCTTGGGCTTGATTTCCATGATCAATGAATGGATTCAGGCAGAAATCTGCTATGTAAGAGATTAAAACCCCCGGTGTGCAGAACGGTTTTTCCTCCACTTAAAAGAGTAATGGCCGTATCCATGCATCGTCCTCACCCAATATCTCTGTCCCTCTCCCGGTACTGCCATCCCCTGGGGAGACAATTGTGTTGGGGAGCCATGTTTACTTTGTGTGAAAATACTTCCCAAGTCTGGCTACATTAGCTCTGCACAGGCTCATTTGCAAAACATATGAGACAAGCAACCTGTTTCCATCTTTTGGCAGTCTGTGCTCAAGTTGTAAACACTGAGTAAAATATGCAATAATTAGAGGAGCACTAGTAGTGAGTTTTCTAAATATGTTTGGCAGATTATGCTTGTTTATTATCAAGGGGGTATCTTATTTTACTTTGAGCGTGATAGAATGACAAGAGAGAAATGTTAACAAGTCACCTAGGAAAACTGGAAATTTATTTAAAAAAAGTTAATCAATATACTCTGGAGTTAAGCTAATATGGGATGTGGCAAACTTGATTATGATTTTAATCAACAACCAGGGACAGCTTCTACTGGAAGACATTTTTACAGCCCAGAAAAACCTTAAATTGGTAAAATCATTTGCTTGCCCAAACTGTTGACAACAGACAAGATGGCTGAATGGTTACCTGGTGTTTGTTTCTGCTAATGTAAAGGACTAAATATCTGGATGCCTAAATTAATTGACTTGCTGATTTGCATATCTTTTTACCTGGAAATTGAACAGATATATAATAGGGTTAAAAAAAACAACTAAAGGTTTAAGCATTGGCAATTTTTTTTATTGTTCAAGTGTGTTGTAAACAGTGACATCTAGCTACAAGAAGTGCAAACTGCAACCAAATAACTGGTCTCCACAAACTGAAACTACTGAAGCTGAGAAAAGAACAAAACACGGAGCAGACGGTCCAGGATAAAGTGCCTGAATTGACATTTACTCCCCAGTTTGACATATGCATTTAAATCTAAGCATCCACACAGTAAATATTTATTTGATATTATGCAAAACCTTTATGCCTTGCAATGCTTCTTGTATGTTCCATCTGTCTTTAGAAAATGTTGTACAACTTTGATGTGTCTGTAGTGTAATATATTTATGAAGGTAATTGTTGAAGTATATCAACTGCTCCATATAACAGCATCAGCAGCAACAACGATAATAGTAGTAGCAGTAGTGATGGCTGTAGTGGTGTAGCCTTCCTGTTTATATTGTTTAAAGCTTTCTCTTAAGCAGCCTCTCAAGCCCATTTGGCTGACCTCTTAAGTCATTGTCAATTTAGTCACTACTGATGCTTGCTTTGGCTTCGAGCTCGAGAGTGAGTGCACTCTCAGTCCACTCAAGCCGAGGTTCGTTGCATGAATGTGGAATGACAAGGCATAATGTTAAGAAGACTGAAGAGGGTGGCTCTTGTGCTTTGCGTTTTCTGAAGATGTTACTACTTTGATGTCACAAGTGTGGCATATAAGAGGAAATCACACCATCTGCTGTCTTTTTCTAGTCCGTGCCCTGCAACGCCGCTGCTGTGCAGAGCTCACTCATGACGTTTTAGTAAAGCACTTGGACAAGAGATGTGACGCGTGCCACATTTACACGGTATTGTGCTGGTGTGCAGCTGAGACACCCATGTTTGACCCATTGTAACATTTTAGTGAGACTCCAGCCGACCAAATGCAACATTGTTTCTTTCTCTGCCTTCAAGACTCTCAAAACATGATACTTGTGTCCAAGAACAGCAGGCCAAGTCACTTGAATTGACTGCTCCAAAGACCTTTTAAGACAAATTGATGAATGCAAGGTTGTTGTGTCAATTGGCAGCCAATTCCAATGCATGGCCTTTAAGCTTCTTGGCATTGTACAGCAGATGGATATCTGCTGGCACGGACAGGCATCAAGATAACTGTGGATTGAGGAGTGATGACCTGTGCAGAACAGACAAGTTGGGTACAAGATGGGATGTGATTAGCCAGTGGCCAGATCGTTTGACTGACAAAAGGCCTGATAATTCCTGATTGCATCACTGAGCCTAAGCCAAGAGCTGAAGAAAGCAGAATTTGGGATATGGTGAAATTTCCTGTGCAGCTATGTGTGCTATAAGAACACTAAACCTTGTACTAGTTTGTTTCATAACAAGTAATCTCTTTATTAACATAATATTAGAGTATTTGGGCCTCAAGAGATTCCAAAAAACAATGTGACCTTGAAAAAGCATTGATATGTACGCTTTTCAATGAAGTTGCAGACCTGACAATGTGATGCAAAATCCAGAAGTTCCTGCGAGTATTTGAGAATTTGGAGATTATGGCAGTGGTACTTTGCGTAGTTAAAGTGTTTTACTTATTTGGTTTTCTTAAATTTTGAAACAACATGCAGTCAGTGAGGTACAGCTAGAGGCATACTAATATTTCACAGATCATTGCTACAGAGGTCAAACTTTCCCTGTTAAAAACATAAAGCATCTTTGATATTGAAGACAAAAACAAAAAAATGGCACTTAAACTGCAAAAAATAGCCCATAAGGACTACCTGTGTTGATGCAGAACAACCACCCCCCTTTTTTTTTTTTTTTTTTAAGAAAAAACTCTTTTGTTGTAACTACTTTAATTTTTCTAATGAACATTTTCTTTAATGCCGTTCAGATTCATTTGTAGAAATTAATCTTTTTCACAGACCCCATGAATTGAACATGTTTAATTTTGGAGGGTTTTTTTTCTCTCCCTAAGATTCTCATTTCAACTCACTCCAATGCCAACGTGAATTAAATATCTCCCCAATTTAATGTCTAACTCTGAATTAATGATGCTTAATTAGACAATTACACTTTTATTCTGTTTTGCTCTCAAGCAATCAAGATATAATTAGGAATACCAGGCAAATTACTAATCAAATTGATGGAAATATTTGAAGTATCTAAAGATTATATTTATGGTATGCTATTACCTTGTAATCAGCAACCCATAGAAAAAGTAAAAAAAGTCTGACTGATCTTTTATTAGAAGACTTTCTCCCTAATGTTTATAAAAAATTCTCATAAGGCCCCGCTATGCACAGGCACACTATTTAACGCAACAGCAAGTTTAGTTGTGACTCAGCAAATTTTAATGGCAAACCATAATAAGTTGTCCTTTCATCCCAGCAATAAATTTATCATTCAGGTTATTGATTTTCCAAATTAGATATTTTGCATTTTGAGAGAAAATCGTCTTCTCCGTGTTTATCTCCCGAATCTTAGACCTGTTCCAATTGCTTCTCGTATATCTTGTTTACTCCATTCGCATTTGTTTACCCCATCTTACCCTGTTCATTTTCTCTCCGCTTTACCCACTCAGTTCATTTCCCAACCTACTAAACACAAGCCGCGGTTTTCCAATTGTTAATTTATGGATGTTTGCAGAGGCTCCAGCCTCAGACAGGACTGACTTTGTGATAATACGCTGTTTGATATAAACGCTGAAACTTTCCATTTGTTTGAGGAGCTGGACATTAGGAGTTATAATATTTTCACACAAAACCCACAACTTTGGAGTCAGTCTTCAGATTTTTTATTGTACAGCTTACTGAATGCAACCCAAATTTGTCCAACTTTGTCTTAGCCAGAAATACAAAGAAATGTAGCAAAGTAATGGAAAAGCACAGTAGATATTGTTAATGATTATGAATACATATTCATGGAAAGGACAAAGGGAGTTAGAAAATGTTGCATGACCAGTAGGGGTCCATGTGAAGAAAAGTTAGTTCAAGAATTTGGAGATGAGTGTCGAGGCTTGGAATGGGAATGCTAGAGGTGGGCAGATCAATCCAAAAAATGCCATTTTTTGGATCAATCCAAAAAATGCCAATATTGGTACTGAATCAGTATTGGTTTGATACAAGATCCATGCCTTAGTTTCAGACTACATCTTGAAAATGTTTTTTTTTTATATTATTGTTTCTCAACTCTAAATCTTAGATTTTGTTTTGATTACAATTGATCATTTTTGGCACATAGACATAAAAAAGACATGATACACAACAACCAATTAAACATCAAATATTTTTTTTTTTTCTGTTTACTATGTTGATGTTATTAAAGCATTTTCTAGATACATGTGAACCTTTTCCAAATTCTGTTCAAAGATTTAACAATAACTTTGAACTCAAAATAACTAAATAACTCAAAGGAGAAACCAGAAAATCACCTAAAGGTCAGAAATTTATTTATGTCGCAAATGTAAACGATAACAGTACCGCATTGGTATTGGCGATACTGGCCCTGTGATTACTTTGAATTGGACTGATTGCAAAATATGCAATACTGCAAACCTTCTAATGAGTGTTTGAGCACTTCAAGGTGCATCTAGGACAAGAAATACAATTGTTGCATTTCTTGTGGCCATGCAACAATTGCCAATCTTTACCTATTGAACAGTGGTCAAGGGTCCTTTATTTCAGATGATAAATCTTTTATTATATTTGGAAATCTAAGAACCACAATCTGGAACTAAGAGTTTAGATGCACAAGCATCCAAGCGGCTTCAGGTACAGGCAGCAGACATAACTGCATTTTAAGACTGATATCAACACACGCTGATTAATGTAGCCTTCGCTAAAGGAAAACAAGGAATGCCAATCCAAATCTAATAATCTCTTGCAGGGCTACAGCGAAATGTGTTTGGATCTGTGCAAGTTAAAACTAATCAATAGGAATTTTGAAAGAATCAAAAGGTGGAGGAAAAGGTCGGAGCATCTCAAGAACAAATTGATTTCCAGGCGCCTCTGAAAAATTGAGGTTAGTATCGAGAGGCGGCAATGTCAGATGCAAGGCACAGCTCATGGGATTAACACCTAACATTCCTTCCTCAAGCAAATTACATTGATTGCACTCTGTCCAGTATGCAGTCACCAATGGCAGAAACAGCCTTTCCTCTTGTACAATCAACTACACATGAGCACGTTAACATGCGCCATCACACCCCGGGAAGCCTGCTTTAAATTTTAATACAGTGAGACAATCTGTGGCTAGCTGGAAATCTCTTACTTTACGTTCACTTTGTCACTGTCAGACCAGGAGAAAACTTGTGATTGCAAAGGGCTCCTAGAGGGCCACTTTGTTTTCTTTGACACAGAGAAAGTCATTCATCACAAGGCTTAAGAGTTATCCAGTAAAAAACACAACCAAATACATCTTCACCTGGCAACATCCTGTTTGACGTCTTATAATTTCCCTGCACTCCCAATCCCTCGCCGGCTCTCCAGTTTCTAATCCGCTCCTTCATCCGTGGTTTTACCTCCCGACTAATTTGGCGAATAATCTGATATTTCGACATAATTAGCTTAAAAATGACTCAGGAGCAGGATTGCACTTAAAAGCAATTTAGCTCGCTTAGCTTCAATTATTTCCGCCGGTCAAGATGTTCAAGTTGTTCCACTCGAAAAATGCTGGAGTGTGTACAGAAAGACCCCAGTCTAATTCAGGTCCGTTTACCTGTTTCACCCCTGAGGGACATCTGCAGCATCTTCAATTCCACTAAAAAACAAGGCACTGTCGTAACTCTCGTTGGGCTAATATACTTCTTCAAAGTGTTAGGAGGATACGTTTTGCGATGTCGATGTGTAAAATGTCTTGAAATACAGCCATCGTTTGTTGGAGTACCACAATTTCTCAATGAATAGTGTAGAAATAGCTAGGCTATATTAGGATTACATCTGTTTGAAGAATTTTAACTTCAAGATATAATTAAAACATTTCTCCAATGCATAACTTCCTGTGTGTGTTCTTCCTGTGTGTAGATATGACGAAAAACATTCACATATCTTTTAACCACTTTGGGAAGTGGGGAAGATTAAAAAAGGACATTTCAGTGAGGTAAATATGCTCATCGTTATAAGTCTGGAATTTTCTCCGAGAAATATTTTGGACACATCTTCACAAATGGTAAAGACATGAAACTATCAGCAAGCTCTAACAGTGTACAATTTCAAAAATGTACCCCAGTTTCTTTATATATAAACATTTTTTTACTTCTGTGACTTATGTTTTTATGTTTGTCAATGCCAAGTTTGTTTTCATAGCACTTTACAAAACAAGTAGCACCAAAGTGCTGCGCAGCAAGAATGTTAAAAAGTAAAACAAAAGAAAAAAAAGACAGGAATAAAATAATTCAATAGCTTAAAAAAAAAGGAAAAATACAGAAGAATTCCAGTTTCAACAGAGAAAACGTGATCACTTCTGCTTTTCTGATTGGACCTCGGAATATCTAAGAGCAACTGGTTGATCTCAGTGTTCCTGTGGATTCATGCCCTTTTAGAAGGTCCTTTAAATATGATAGGGCAATGCTTTTTTTTTTTTTAAACAAATTTATATAAATTTTCTCTAACACATCCCATAACAAGCCTGTTGACAGAAGCCCAGAAGTGGAGATACACGTTTCCATTTTCTATTTCCTGATAAGAAACGAGCAGCAGCTCTTTGTACAAGCTGCAACTGATCAAGAGATGACTGATGCAAACAGACATAAAGGGAGTTGATATAAAAACATAAGTCAATCTTTTGATGTATAGCTCAGAATTTCTTTGTTTCTCATTACTCCTTTAATTTCCTTGGATGACGGCGTAGCATTTCAGGATCTTTTGTCCTACCCCACTTTGTCATGCAGGTCCAATTTTAGTGTTTCTTTGATTGGGAACAGGTGTGGCTGTAATCCGGCCTTGGTGCAACTTGATAAATTGATTTAAAGTCCAAGTAAAAGTACTCTCAACAGCCCCGACTGGGTATTTTTCTTATGTATCAAGATGTTGCAGGGAGTTTGCCAAACCTAACCAGTCCACTATGACAACATATTTCATGTATTTGCAGTACTGACGAACAATTTATTTGACATATTACTTGCCATTTCTGTTTTCACTTCAGAATAACTTCACCAGGCTTTTAGCTCAAGTCAAAATAATATTTAATCCACACAGATATCATCTCCAAATCTCCAAAATGAGGCAGTTTTTATGAACTTGTCAATCGTTTCATCAAAAAGACTTTTGAATGAATCTGGCAGTTTCTCTTGCATGACTGAATTATTTACAAATTAGGAGTTTTGAAATATTCAATAATTATTAAAACATTGTTTATACTAGATTCTGTATTTATTTTTTATATGGAATTTTTGATTATTTTTGAAACCTTGCAAAACTGCCCTAGTCATGAGCTAGCATTTTTCTTTCTTGTACTAAAGATCACTTTTTAAGAAACAACGCAGTTATTTACAGTATAATTGAAAGTAGGATAAAAGAATATTACATGTAATTTGTCGACAAAAAACAACCAAAACAAAGAACAGATTGTTAAAGCAGCACGGCTATAATGTGTATCACGACACCGAGAGTCTTTGCGAAACACTACAGCCACGACTTTCAGACAGACATTGGCACGTCGCACCTCGTGCGTTTTGACGGCTGAAGTGGAGAAAATGAAAATTTTCTGCATAATTAATCCCAGTGATGAAACAATAATGAAGCTCCAAATTGCGGGGGGAACGCGCCGCACACGCAGAACCTACAGAAAAGACGCAGCTGCGAACGTGCGTGCTGGAAGCGAGCGCTGGCATAGATAAGGCAGCTCGAATCTGTGCAGTCAAATGAGTTGCTGTCGACTGAATACTCGCTGATTGACATTTAAAACCCTGACACAAACAAAATCCTCTCTGTCTCTAAATCGTTGCATTTTTTTCCCCTTTAGGCTCTCTGTGGATAAAGTCTATTGCTTTTACTACTTCTAAATCTATACATAATTGATCATCATGGATTAAATTATTTATTCTTATCAGGATATAAATATTGCATGGCTGACATGATGGATGAATCGCTATCAAATTCAGCCCTCTGTATCTTTGGACTTTAGTGAGCTCTTGGCCATGGCTAATTGCATATTGACTGGGGGTTAAGCCAAATGTTTGCGACAGAATGACTGCAGAGTTTCTGCCTGATAAGGGGCAATTCTCTGTATGTTGTCTATCCTCCAATTCCAACTGGAGTCAAAAAAGAAAAAAAAAAAAGAAAACTAGCACTGAAACTCAATCAGCGTTGATCTGTGGACTGGCACTGGAAATCATTGCGCGTGCAGGGGACTGTCCGCCCGTTCCCAGTGAACGTGGCTGTGCTGCAGGCCTGTGAAATGAAAGCCGCCGAAAAAGCAATCCAAGAAAAACTAATGAAGACCTCAGCGGGAAATTAAATGTGTGGAGTCGTCCAATCACTCATGTAACCCAGCTGAGGTGCCCTTAGGAGACGTGTTTGGGCCCCCCGCTGCCTCACCGGAGGAAACTGGTAGCAGACTCCAGCGAGGGAATCAATTTGGGGTCCTTTCTTCAGAAGTGTTGCGTGCAGATGAAACAAAATGGAGAGACATTGACAAGTTGAAATTTAAGAGGAGGGTGTTTAAGTGTATACTTACACATCTCTCGCTAATGGAATAAAGATCAAGAGCAACATGGCTGTGTTTCACTGATATGTCTTGAGGCAAAGGAGAAAAAAAAGGAAAATGGAGTCTGGAGGACTGACATAATTTGAGGAGTAGCTGTAGGTGTAGCAGTTGAAAGCAGCTTTTTTTCTTCTAGTCTTTGGGGCGATGAGGTAAAACCCAAAGGAACATGACTGCTCCCCTGCTCTTGCAGCTGATACCAGAGCGTCCATTACCCAATTTGAAACTTGACGCGTTCCATAACGGCTCAAGGATTCCATGCATTTACCAAATCCGAGCAAAGACAAAGAAGAGCAAAGTGAATATAACCACGCTTTTGTTTTTAGATGGATTTGACTCCATCTGTCCCCTTAGGTTAAAGCAATTTTGAAAGGATTTATATTGATGTTTACCAGTTTTACAGTTTTAGAAGCTAAGCAGTAAAAAATCTTGAAGGATTTCTTTCTTCCATCTGGAGTAGGAGAGTCTCTTTGTAGAGAACTGGTCTCAGAGTCCCGGTTAGCATCAGTTGGGATCTCTCTGATGCCTTGTACAGGTATTTTATTTCTGAAAGCTTTTTCTATTAGTTTTGCTAGAATTTTGTCTGTTTGGCAGCTTACAGAGAAAAGACAACAGGGAAAAAAAGGGGAAAAGAGTCCACATGGAGTCATACCACAGAAATGACAAATATATATCCTTGCCTTCTTTATACCTTGCATAATAAAATCTTGAGTTTTCAGCTTTTCTGTGAGTCATATTGGTATTTTCTTTTGGCTTCTATCAATTTTCGTTCTTATATATTGAAATTTTTTGGGCTAACTAGCATACTTCTTCTACCATTTGACAAGTGCCTGGTCAACGGGTCTTTTCACCACCGAGGCATTAATTAAATTAAATTCAAAATACCTGGTCAGTCTTAAGGGACATTAAATTACTTTCTGTTTATTATCACCAATATTTTTGGTGTTCAAGCAACATTGAATTTTTGTTAATTTTGAATATTGAAATTTTACCTCTAACTGGCTTGCCACCAGCTACTTCCATGCAAGTTACAATTTGACAATTGCCTGTTCAAGGGACTTTTCCACCACCTAAGGATTAATTGAATGAGCTTCTATTTGTAATCACTGTAAAGTGAAATTAAATTAGTTTCTGTTTATCATAATACCAGCATTCCTATTGTCAATGTTTCTCTGACAAAACAGCATTCCTCTACTTAAGTTTTGTTTTTAATTGATTCAGTCATATCCCAGTGTCATGTGAACATTTTTCTATGCAATGGATACGTTTTCTGATTAAATTTTGCTAGTTCAACATTAGTCACCTGGAGACTGCTGCAGTGTGTTTTAGTTTGGGGTCTTTGGAAATCTGTCAGACTGTCTGTGAGATTAATTCCCACTAACACAGACTTGCTTGTTCATGCTGCCAGACGAAGGGAAACTGATAAAAAGTCAGGACCTGGCAACCAGCATCACTCTCTGTGTGAAGTTACTATGTTTGGTGGATGCTACGGGGCAAAGTGTGCTCAGCCAAGATACAGACATTACACTCATTTTCAGAGGGCGGGCTGCCATTTACAGCCACGTCTGCCTGCCAGTGCTCAAGACGGCTAAGATAAGGGGAAAGTGTCGGGCAGGGGTCCGCTGCTTTGATTTTTAGATTCTGCCGACTGATGCCGATGAAATGTTTCTCCCTCAGGCACACACGAGGCAGAACACACCAGTGACGGCAAAGGAGCTTTTTTTTTTCTTTTTTGCATGTCAAGTAGTCAATGTATATTTTGTATGCAGTAGAAAACTGTCACTTCCATTTGTCTTCTTCACCTAATCTGGGAAAATATAACATGAGTCAGCTTTTGAGATGTTTTCAAACCCGGTGATGATTATGCTCTAAAAACTGGAACTTTGTTTGGGCCAGTTTAGATGCATAAATGTGTCCCCATTGTTTTAAATATTACATGTTGTACATTATCAATTCAGTCGTCCCTTTTGTTTTCTCCAGGAACATAATCATAGTCATCATTACGCCATTACCGTCCATTGTCTCCTTCTCGGAGTACCATCTATAAATGGTCATTTTCTTTGATAGCACCCCAGTAAATAGCTCTGATGCTAATAAAGATGTTTTATAAGGTTACATTTTAGTTGGATAGCTTTTTTCTGATCTGTGATTTTTGTTAGAGTCCAGTTTGCAGAATTACAAATGCAGCCCTCTGAGTGCTCCTCTGGCAGCTGCTTACAAAAGACAGATGAGAGTATGAGCAGGGGAACGACAACAATGCCTGAATGCCTGAAACCTGACATTCACGCTGGGAATACAATGCATTTTTTTATTTTATTTATATTTAAATACAATGTTTTTATATATTTTTGAAAAATGTTGAATATTGGCTGTTTATGTTTGCAACATCAGATTACCTAGCTGAATGCACTGTTTGCTCAAACAATAAGTAGTTTTTGGAAGACTCTTGGGGGAGTTATGAGTTCAAAGATGAAGTAATATGGCTAGGAAGTAAGAAAATGTTCTATAAAAGAACCCAAAATCCCAAAAGTATTATTTTTATTCCACCAAGAATATTGTTTCTGATTGAAAAATGGACATCCATCTCTCAAGCTATAATAAAACAGTGTACAAAAAGAGTCAACTTTTGTTTAAATGGCATTCCAAACTGTTTTTACAACCATCTCAATAATTAATTCAAAAATCCTTAATGACATATATTTTTTTATAACATTGGGAGGTATAATATATTTTCCATTCACACTGTGCCATTTTATACCACAATCAAGTAACTGTGCTACCTTCAGTTGCTATGAAAATGCTGTATCTATCAATTTAAAAGAAATGTGACTTTGCATTACAGCCGTCTCTCATACCTTCCTTTGAAATATAAATTTTCAACTGCTAAACATTGTTTGCTGTTATTGACTAAACGGTTAGCATAATTCTGGACCTGTGTGGGCACGCCCCTTGTTGCTAAATCGTCTGTTTCCTTGAGAAGTTGACAGTGCAACTCAGGGCGCAGGTGTAAACACTGATGATAACCAAGAGTGGGAGTTTAAAATCCTCTGCTTTCTGAGACAGGGGCACCAATATGAGGTATTAATGAGGGGAAAAAATACAGCAGGTCTTGTTTTAAGGGAAAATAGAGTAATTTAAAGATATTTATTATCACAAACTGAAATTCTTACCAGCCCAACACTGCACTCAAGTATATATTTTTTTATCTTGTTGCATGCCCAGCATTTGAAAGTGTCTATAAAACTACACAATAAGCTTAAATATGTATGCAATGTAAAAGATCCAAATATCTAGACATGAATGATGTTTATAGGTAAAGAAAGGGAAAAAAAAAACAGGCAGTTGCTACCTGTCACCCACATCACTTGGCCAGACAGCTACATGTTTTTACTCTGTCTGCAGTTGTCAACGTTTCTGCTAAATAGTTGTATTTAAAGGAAAAAAAAAACACAATTGAATTATAATAAAAATGAAAAAAAAAGGTTTGTGACAAGCAGAATTACAGTGCCGCGGCATGCAGTGAAGGAATTTGTCTTTTGCTAAAGCTTTTATTGTGCACCTGAGAAAACCTAAAAAAAAAAAAAACAAGTGAGTCATTTTGTTGGAATTTTTTCTTTGCTATGTCCTAAAAGGTATTCATTACATTGTTGGCATTTTAGAATGTCAGGTTAGTTTTCATGCATTACTTTTTAGGCTTTTAATTACCTTTTTAAAGCTTTTTTTTTTGACAAATGAACTTATTACCACATACAAATGTAATTCAAAGTGGGTGCAAAATCTTTAGTTTAATGTGGATTTTCTCCACAAACAAAGCAGAAAGCAATGCAAAAGTGATGTAAAATGGAAAACAAAAAGACAAAGACAAATTAAGAACCTTGTGGAAGTACAAAGCACTTTTGAAACATTAACAAATTTTAAGTGAAGAAAATCAAACATATTCAAGGACTTAAAGTACCAATACAAACCTTGTATATCAAATTAAAATTTGTCTTATAATAATGACTGACTGTTTTATTTTTCGTGAATTAAAAGAAAAGTTTTAATGTGTCACAATTCATCATTTTTGGACGAAAAACAAACAAAAAAACCCTGATCAGCATAAACAGGATAAATAGTAGATTCCACCCTCTCAGGGAAACACTCTTTCCTGTTGAAAGGAAAACGACACAAAAATAACTTTCAATAATTGAAGTTGGTTCATTCTACAAAGATACACAGGAAAACTTTTAAGGAGGCCTATATATATTTAATGGCGTGTTGTTTTAACCTGAACACTGCCTAAATTCGTAGTGTTAAAATTGATCTACCATGATGTAGTGAGAATCTGATAAAGGACCCCCAACACACACTTGGGTGTATTTATGTGTAGCTTGTTTTGTTGTCGTTGGGTAACAGAGGACCCAAATACAAGACCGAAGAGAGGCAGTGAGGCAGGCCAAACAACACAAACATCAACTGATGCCAGGGGTTATGAAAACCAAAGTAAAAAACTTAAACAGAAAGTCATTTTTAACCATGTTATGAATTTGATTTAAAAAGAAAAAGTCTAGTGCTCAATTTGTTCTGTTTTGCACTTTTGTGATTTTTAGCTATCTATTGCCACTTGTTTTGTTTCTTGATGTAATAAAACGGTAGAATTTAGGCTATAATATTAGGAAGAATTTTCATTTGATTTAAACATCGATAATGATTTGTCATGAATCACAAAAGTCTTCAAGCACAAACCGAGATTAGAGCCACACTTTAATTGAAACATAGTGTAGTATAAAATCTTGAGACCAGATTTGACCACATTTTGAAAGTCTTGTTCTTGTTTAAGCCTCAGGTTGGCTGGAATTATGAAATCTGCTACTTTTCCCAAAGACCGAGACGGCAGCTAGAACACAAGAGTGAAACTTTTAGCTGCACTCAAAAGGCATCCAATAAAGTATATTTTTTTCTTTGAAAATTGCAAACCTGCCACCTGAGCCCTTATATACTGAACATAAGAAGATGAGAGGAATGGGAGAACAAGAGAGAGAAACAGTTTCCAGTGCAGCTCTGCTAGCTGGGGAGACCAGACCATCTTACAATGACAACACCTGCTGGAATACAGTTGCTGCAAGGCAAGTCGGTGACAGAAGAGTCTAAAGGATGAAACTATACCCATGTTTTTTCCAGCTATACCAAAGTGTACCTCACTTTTTGCTGAGTCATTCTTTTCTGCAAAACCCTGCTGTAGTTTCTGGTCAAATGTTGGAAGATAATCATTGTCTAATTAGACTTTGAGTTGGTTTTGGTTTCAGTTATTCAAAACACCCAGAAGTTCTTTATCACATTCATGCTGTACTTAATCGACATGAAGATTACAGTTAAAAACAATGCAGGAAGTAGATACTAAGAGTTTGAAGAACTGACTCAAATTTAGTTTTTCCTTATCCATAATCGACTTGTTTGTTTTTCTCCTAAAACAAAAGCTCTCACATTCTTCAATCTCTGCAATCAATCGATCTCTGCAAGGGTTTGCGTTTTCTAATAATGAGTAGACTTAGGCGAGGTTTGCTTTTGATCTCTTTCAAAACACTAATCTTTAAAAGAGAGATAAGAGAGAGTACAAATATGCACCACAGCCCCTATGTCTAACAGTAAGCCATTTGATCTGCAAAGCAGTAAACCACTGCTTATCTCTCAAACTATCAAAATACACATCAAAACACTTGTCAAATTGACATAAGTTTATCTCAGCTATTATGCATGTATTTGTCAAAGAAAGCGGGGGCTGTGCATGCTAGCACCATGTTACTATCAGAGTTTTAGACGAGGCTTGCGTTGTCAAAGCGAAATGTGCTGAGAAAACGGGCAAACGTCTAAAAATATGCTGATCTTTGCTTCTAGGACTCAGTCGAGGAGAGGACCTCATGCATAATTCAAACAGTCACTGCTACCCTGACAATGAACGTTTATGTAAACCCAAAGTGAGATAATGTGGTGGAAAAAAAAGAAGGAAAAAAAAAAAGAGAAAGGCAAATGCTAATTCACCTCGCTAACAATATGAAGATGACGATTTGCATACTGAACCGCTGTTTCAAAGGTTAAAGAGGGAGAGAAGTGGAATTAAACAGAAAATGCTCTCTTGATAGGAAGATAAACTTTGTGAAGAGAGCAGAGTGGTGTCATTCCTCCTGTGAGGAAAGGTCACCAAAGAAAGAGTTCTGAATAGATGTAATTAACTCTTGAAGGCTTTTTTTAGCAACGGCTCGGCCGGGAGGGTCTGCGGTCCCGGTAGAGATGAAAAATTTCATTCGACGCATCTGACGACAGCTGCCATGTTTACCGTCATGTTGCGACGAAGACGGTGAAAACAGATAACTGTGCGCTCCTGAGTGCAGCTGGGAGGGACTGCTTTTGCGGGGACTAGAACCGGGGCGTGTGCCTGCAGTTGCACCAAAACACAGGGAGCGACGAAAGACGGCGAAAGGTGAAAGGTGAAAGCTTTCCACGTAAGCAGATGGCGACACAAGTTGAAAATGTTCAACTTTCGCCGTCTTTTGTAGCTCCCCCATCGAAAATGTACACACACGAATTGCGCCGGCCGGTCGCTCGGCTAGATGAGGACAAGCGGCCGTCGCCTCATCGCACAAGTCCCATAGGAAATAAATGGAGAGGGATGTTTCTAAATTAACACTTAACACAAAATACTTCAAAACTTCCTGAATATAAAAACTTGGAAAAGTGAGACTCTTCAGACATGATAAGTTTGAGACAATAAAACAATTTCATCAATTTTCTTTTTAAAAAACGTGCATATGGTGCCAGTTTTTGATATTTCAAGCTTGCAAAGTTAGGCATGGTGATTAATTGCGATTAATCACAACCGATTACATTTTTTTAATTGATTGGCATGTGTGCGTGTTTGTGTATATATATTTATGATTTTCTCATGGCTATCTCTCCATCGCTTTCTAACTGCTGGTAATTGAGGAGTGTAAAATACAATTTTTTTTAAAAGAAAGCATCTGGATTTCAGCAAGTAAGTACTACTCAATGCATTTACATGAGGTGCAAAATGACTCCATTAACCAAATGTATTTCAGTATCTTCTAAAAGGAAAAAAAAAAGGAAAACTTTTTTCTCTAGCAGTTTTAATAGGCACTTGGGCTGTGATGCCAATTACATGATGAACATCGCACAAGCTGGCACCTGCCTGACTGCAAATACCACAAGTGGCGTAATGGCCGAGAGCTGGAGACCGAGAAGAGGATGGAGATGGAGCAGATGCTGCCTCACTTGTGCTTTCTGTGAAACTAGGCTGGACATGCAAAAACATGTTTCACACATTTAGCTTAGCGGTGCCTTCTTGGGAAGATGACTGGCTAAAATCGGACACCTTTGTTGTTTAAGTGGACAAGAGCGATGCATTTGTTAGTAAGCCCGAACTCTGTGCTTGCAGTGCTGAGAATTATTGTGTTCCTTAGTTTCTTTTGATTGCATCAGCCTTTCTATTCTACGTTAGTTCAGTCATTTCCCAATCATTGTCATTTATTTATCCCTTGTTTCTAGTTCCCCTGTGGTGTGCCATCCCTCACCTCTAAGCCACTCACTCTCTCTCTCCCCTCACACCGGAAACCCGTTAGCTAATCAGCCCAGGTCTTTTGTTCCAGTAGTCACCCCTCTCGGTATTTAAACCCCTTTCCTGCTCACACTCCTTGCTGGTTTCACCTGTGAAATATTGTTTAATTAATGTCTTTGCTGTTCCTGGTTCCTGTTATTTTTGTTTTGATCTGGCTCCCTCTGTTCTCCATGTTTTGTTTTTTTTGTAAGTTTTTGTTTTTCTATTCTTTATCAAGTCTTCAAAACCATTTGGGTCCAACACAAACATCAATAATGGCAGGTTTAGAATATGACATTAGATTATTGTACAATGCTAACCCAACTAACAACTGAAGGAAATTATGACCAAAAAAAACTTTTATAATGATGAAGTACAAACAAAAAAGATTTAAGAATGGTCATTTTCTTCTATTTGTCTAAGATGGGTTCCCAACAATTTCCTTATGACTAAAGCGGACCGCAATGAGAACAATTATCAAGAAACAGAAAAAAAAAAAAAAAAACACAATGGAATAGTAGATAACCTTTAAGGACAACAGTGGAACTTGTGTGCATCCTGTTTACATCTTGTGAAAAGCTAAAAGAGCAACTCAGAAAACAAAACCGGTATTCATTGTGGTAGAAGACGATGATCAGTGGATACTTTGCAGCATCATGGCTCAGAAAGCTTGCCAAAATTGATAAAACCATGAAATTTGCTCTTCAGCTAAAAATCTCTGAATGAGAATATCCAGCTATCAGTTAATGATCTTAAGCCCAGGGCTTACTGGGGCTTTGCTGCAGGGCAATGATCCGAAGCACATCAGCAAGTCTGTCTCCCAGTGGTTCAAGACAAACAAAATAAAGGTTGTTTTAGTGGCCTAATCAAAGTCTGGACATAAACATGATTCACATGCTGTGTCAAAGCTGTTGGTAAATTTAAGAGCATTCCAATTAAGCTTAGATGAAACAAATTTGTAAAAAAAAAAAAAAGTGGGCAAAAGTGTAATCTTAAATGGTAACTGTTAGTCGTCACAAAAACAGGGTTTTTTTTGTGATATCGCTATGTCCTTAAATAAAAGAAGAAATTATTTGAAAGCTCATTTAGTTAGCTCTTTTTTCCAATAGTAAAATTTATTTGATATGAATCAAAAACGGAAGAAATCTTGAAAGTTTGCAAGACCTGTGTCTGTAAGGACATCACAGTTTCAGATATCTAGCAAACACACACACACGCACACCAACGTGCACACACACAGATGTATAGTCAATCTCCACCCGTAGCCAACGGGAGGTAATCAAGCTCCTGATATGCTCTAACCAGATCCATTAAGGAGCTAATAAAGGCTCTGGGTGAGTTAATTAATGACCCCCAAGAACATCATCTGCCTCCGGTGCTACTGCTCAGACGGCCGTCTCCGACTCTCACAGAGTCGCGCCCGAATCAAAACAAAAACAGCACCGGCTGGGCGTAGTTGGCATTGTTTGTCATCTTCTTTTCTGTCGTTGTGACAAATGACTGAAGCTCCGCTGATTGCAAGATGAGGCGTTTGTTTGTTGCCTATCTGTGCACACCACGGTGATTTGCTACCCCACTCGCTCCCTTGAAAACACAATTTCTCCAGAAGGCCTCACAACAACAAAAACTTAATAATTGATGCTAATGTGGAAAAAAAATTGAGAGAAAGAGAGACAGTGGGAGCAAATCAATTAATAGGACTTTGTGGGAGCTTATGGAGATGAAAACCGCTGTTGGTTTTCTGCTAGTCACTCGATTTTGTTCTATACGTTTGTAGCCCTGCACATCTTTCTTTTTTTTTCATACTTTGGGAAATTTTGTAATTGAAATGATAAATGCAGAATTTAATTTAACTTGAAAACCGTTAATCTCTCTCTCTATCTTTCTCTCTCTCTTTCTTTCTTTCTCTCAATCTATTCTTAGAATTGGATTGCTGATGTAAATCATCTGTTTCCAGCACAAGTCCGTGTGATTTTACTTTTTAATCTAATTCAAGTTAATCTTCAGAGATTATTCGTCAATATCCATAGAAAAGTAATACAAAGATTAAAAGTCAACACATGGTCACAAGTTTTTCCTCTGGTTGTGGGTCCTGGTTTTATTTCACACCTTTTTCTTTTTTTTTGAAACTCCCATTTGGATGTGAATTGGCCTCTCCTATCTTCCTGTAACTGTCTTGCAAAGCGGTTACCCAGTCTTGTGCGAAATAAACCAGAACCCACTAACGTCCCCCCTCCCGACTCAATCCCTCAGACTCACTCTTTTTCTTGACATTTAGCAATGTGCAAGCTATGCAGACGGAGCTCGCTTGTTTACAGGGTCATTAACGTTTTCTTGGAGTCTCAGCATCCAACAAATGTGGTGATTATGGTCCACAGAGGGGCCTCTGGTTTGAGAGAAGCAATAAGGGGTTCATTGCTGCCGCCGTCATCACAACGCGCTGGTGGCATTATAAAACTAACTGGCTATCTTTCCACTTATTCATCAGCCTTTGCTTAGCAGACTCAGCCCTTACTCAAGCTTTGCAAACCCCCGTGGAAATTAATGAGTAATTAATTGGCATTTACTGTATCCGACGTGGCCGTGGAAACGCCGCCACGTTCGCAAGTGCAGCCGTCCTCAGTCAAATGTTGTTAGTGGTCACCGGGATTGCTGAAATGCTGAAAGGCCGCCACATTCATATTAGCACCACACACACACACACACGCCCACGCACATATCTAGGGTATGCCATTGGGGAGACTTAAAAGGATTGAAGAAAAATAAATTATGAAGGAGAAACGGAGCGTGGGGAGTGTAATGCGTGTCTTTTTGGTCTACTTTAACACTTTACTGTAAATCAGAGAAAAGAGGAGTAAAAAGAAAAAGTCTTGCTTTCAAACGTATGTCATTTATTTTGATGGAAAAGGTGATTTGACACTCAATGTTTAGTTCTTTATCACCAGGTAGATTATTCAGTGCCTGGACATCATCTAAATCTAAATGTTCTGGTCTTTACCAGGTTCAAAAGACATTTAAACCCAATCAAAAGTGCACTGTTGCACTGTCGTTATTTATGGAACAGAGATTAGGCCAAAATTGAAAAGCTGCGCATAAAAATCTAGGTTGCGACGAATGATTCAGCAGCTTGTAGAACCAGCTTCAGTAGCAATCGCTCTCAGTAGTCATTTTCTATATTACATTATCAATCCATCATATGGGGGTGAAGGACATTTAGCCCACTCTTCTAAATAACTTTTTTTTTTCTTATTAAAGAAACAGCAAAAGTGTAGTTAGTTCTTCCACTTATTGCTTTTCCTTTCTGGTTTTATTTTGAATGAAGAAATAATAGCGGCTTAGAGCGTGCTGCTTTAGTTCAGCTCAGTTTTGCATTTCTTCATCAGTGCTCACCAGACCCGTAAATCTGAAGGTCACGCTGACAAATGAAACCCCTCATCAGCGTTCCTACTCAAGCTACTTATCAGAAATTTCAAAAGCTGCCATTTATTTCTTTTTCTTTTTCTCGCTTGAACATGTTACAGAAGTGCAACAAAAGAGATTGTCAGTACTTATAATCTCTGGCAATAGGCCCGGCCACAGGGTTGTGATGTGCTGCTGCAGATATTCCATTGCAACTTCTTGAAGCGTCTGTTGCCAAGTCCTTTTATTGTTATTATCGCCGCGATAAAGCAGACAGCTGGCATTTATTTTCCTTTCTACTCTGTTATCCCTCCTCTCTCTTTCCTCCCCCCCCCCCCTTTTTTTGTCTTTGTTCATCCGTTGCACTTGCACGCAAACAAACCGCAACCCTCATAAGCTCTTGAGATACGTCTCCATATGACGAGGTAACCTTGCAAGCACACAGACGCTGAGGCGAGTAGACGGTATGCAAATACAGACAGGGACTGAATTAATCAGCTGCCAGGAGGAAAATGTTAACAATCCACTTACATTTGTTTAGGCTTCATCCTAACATTTCAAACTTGGGGGAAAAAAAAAAAAGGACAAACTTTATGTTTTTGGTTTTAATTCAGGACTTTAACTTTATACATGTGGTGTGTTGAAGATACAGAGATTAGCGAAATACTAACTCAGAAGCTTTTAAATGTTACTTCTATTAAACACCCTATTTATTTATTTATTTTTTAATTAACTTTGATCAGACAATGATTTCCACCTCACATCTCACTCTGCAAGCCTTTAGAGTCATACTTTCTCAATGCTGTGTAGTGGGAGCCAAAGCTATTTAATCTACAGCAAGTTTAAATAAATGATTCATTTCAGTTTTCTTTTTTTTTTTTTTTTGAGTAAATCTTAGCAGATGGATGATAGTCCATTGAAATACTGGTGTTATATAACCCACAATAGAAGATGGGTTTTGAGAGGATTATTGTCATCATATACAGTGACCTGTTTGATATGTAGTCGTTGAAATAGATGGTGTTTTTGTGAAGTTACGGCCACAGGTGTCAAATTAGGTTATTGTGATTTTATGTGGTAGTCCAATACGAAATGGCCCATAAATGGGAAGAAGGTTTTCCAAGTATTTTTCAAAGTAAAGTTTGAAAAATGTGGCTTTCATTTTTTTTTTCCCCATCCCTTGTTATCCTTCTAACAGCTTTGCACAACTAGAGACTGAAATTTCAGCCCGCTCAAAAAGATTTAATGAGGAGAATCAGTTAACATAAATTTTCCTGTCTTAATTAGATCTAGGTCTGGGCTAGCTCATTGTAGAATACGATATTAAGTTAGATATTCAAGGTTTGTTGTACTACTTTATGATGGATTTGATGCACTATTATGGATGCATTATGTACTTGGAGAGTTTTGTTTTGTTAATGCCTAATATTCACCATTGAGATGCAGAAAACCAGCATAGGAAGAGGACCTGGTCGGATACCGCTGACATAATGGGAGGTATTAAAAAGAAAAAATAAATAAATAAGATACTTGCAACAGATGAGTAAACAAAGAAGGATCTCCATTTGGTGGAAAACTGAAAGCTCCTGGGAGACGGGGAAACTTTCCTCACATTATCTCAGCCTCTTATCCAAACAAACTCTGACTCCCTCACTATTCCTCCTCTACAGGACGGAGCTGGAATTATGCAAACCATTAAACCCTAAAAACCTGCGTTCAGAACTATCCTGTTAAATCACTTCACTTATTAACCCTAGTAAAGAATTAGGGTCTTGATGGTACAACAACAAATGTTTTACCTACAGAAATAGTTATTATTTTACAAAAGAAATAAAACAATCGCTTTGTGCAGCATCTTTAATTCTTCCTTGTAAGTTAACAGCAGTGCCTCTTTTTTTAACTTTTACTCTAGGTTCAGGTCATGATCATGACATAGGGCAATTGCATAGAAAACTATTCTACATTTTTATAGCATTATTCAGAAAAATACAATAAAAATCGTAATGTTCTGCTTTTCAGTCATTCATTACTTCCTGTTGGTCTATCAGAGAAATTCCTATTGAAGTGCATTAAAGATTTTAGTTGTAATCAGAATGCGATATAGTTTACGGTGTGTGAATGCAGATATGAGGCAATTTATTAAGACAGTTCCGTCTCGAGGTTCGAAAAGAGGTGAGGGCATGTTATTAATAATGAAACCGTCACGGTTTATGTTTTGCACAGTAACGCATATTTGTCATGGACTTGACAGGTTATGGCTGAATAATAAAATAGGTTGTAAACAGGAAGCATGTCTCTCCCTGCTATCTTTACTTAGTTTTATCAACAGAACTCTAGCTGAGTTCCACAATATCTTGAAGGCACTGAATAATTCACAATTACATTAATAATACTTTCCATGTATGTATTGTTGCTCTGTTATTGCGTAAGACCTCGCCCTCCAGTAGTCACCCTAAATGATGCTGTTTACAATTTACCGCTCTCATAAATATTCAGCAACCGCTGTATCTAGCTAAATATCATTTATGTCTTTGCATAAAATAAATTATTTCCAAGGAGGAAATTGAAAGAGAAAACACTGGCCAGTATTCTTGCGCTGATAAGCCCTAGTGTGTCGTTTGTTCTGCCTATGATAGGAAATGAGTATGTGTTATTATAAAAGCTTTGGATACAGATGAGAGGACCCTGTGTTAGCGTTTTACCATTGAGCAACTTATCTTCACTGCACACTCTCTTATTTTCAGTTTTGAGTTGTCGCGTCTGTGTTCTCTCAGTACAAGTCGTCTAACTAGGTTTTCTTTCATACTATTTAGTTATTCCAGGAAATACATTTGTAACACAGAACCCAATGACGTTCTCGACTGATGTCCTTTGAGCCTTCTCGTTCGGAGAAAATGCAGAGTCTGCTGATTTTGTCGAGTAGTTTACACTACGACTCATTTGACATAATTACGTTCTAAATGGAATATAATCAACATGAGCATAAATCTGATATAGATATAGTGTGTCCAATTTACGGCAAACAACTCCAAAACAAAAAACTGCCTAAGAGGTTCACTGCTATCCATATATGGACGACTAGGAAATACTTAACTACTTGGAAATTTTTGTTTTCTGTATTTGAAAAAGTTAGGTAAAGAAAAGTGTAGAAAACATGTAAAAAATATATATACATATATACAAAATGTTTACAAAATTTATCTAGGCTGTTTCCTCTCATTTAAAAAGGTGAGGCAAGTTTACCTTTTATCTTATGTGATAAGATCTCTCTCTGACTGGGACCAAATATCAACTATTACGTTGAGACTAAATTTATTATCAAAACTGATAAATTGCAGATATTTCTTGTAGTTTTTTAAAGCTGCATGCACTTAGACAAATTTCTATTTTTAGTTCAAAGTTCTGCCTTTGATTTCTCGTCTTAATCTTGTTGTGGATAAGAACTACACTTGCTTTCTGCTTCTGTTTCCTGCCTCTCCTGTTACAGCGCATTTGGACTCGAATTTGCCATTCCGTGTTAAGTCTTGTTTTGATTCCCATTCCCTCGCAGACCTCAAAGTGCAAGGAGCTTTGAATGGGAACAAGAGGTTATCCCACCATGTGCAGAGTTGTGTTTTGAAGTGCGTTCTTCAAAGAAAGCTTCTCTTGGTAAAGCACTGCTTAAGCTTCTCTCAGAACCGTTTATTGTTTTTAGGTATGTGTGAGTTTCTACATTCAAAAGCTTCATTTTCTGTCACCACCCAAATGTGTGGCTTTTTCTAAGTCAGCAGTAAATCAGTTTCTGACGAGAATTAAATGCAGTTCCTTGGCAAAATGAATAGGGAAATGTTTCCAAAATCACATTATACTTTCTCCTGTTACAGCCACAATTTTTATGTATTTATTTATTTAAGAAAATACAATTTTGCAAGATCCTCCCACCTGAGTAATCATGGGCCTTTTGATTGCTTCTCTGATTAATGCTCTCTTTGCCCAACCCATCAATTTAGGTAAATAGCAGGGGACACACACACACGCCCACACACAAAAAAGGAAAGATTTGGTAGTATTCATGTTCCAGTACTATTTTGGTACACTTCAATCAATAAAAATAAATACAAATGTGATGTTTGGTACTTCAATCGTAAGTAAATAATTCATTTTGTCATTATTTCTGAAGTTATTTTAATTAAAAATCACTTGAGTAGATATTTTGTTTGAATCTTTTCAATGAGTGAGTAATAGAGACAGATATGGTAAATCTCTGGATAGGTAATTCAGTGATATTCAATGATATTACCCCATTGTCAGTGCTTCGCAATATTTAAAAAAAAAAAAGACTTTGCCCATGATTTGAAACATACCCCTTTGATATTATGACACCTCCGTGTCCCAGCTGCACCTGAATGCAGCATGAGCAGCTCTCATCAGCGGTATTTTATGACATGCTTGAACAAACTGGTTGCTACATGTAGACGTTTGGACTTCAGCTGGGGTTTAATTCACTCATGAGACATTAATCTTAGTTAAAACGTTGAACAGGGGATCAATATCAGTTGCTGTCATGGACTGGAGTTTATATGACATGCCTTCAGGTTTTAGTTTTTTGGAAACCTGTTTTTTTTTTTGTTTTGTTTTTCCCCCACAGTTGCTACATGTTGGTCAGAAGAGTCTAAGATTTTTAATTCCAGCAACAAAAATTAGGTGAAAACTATTTGGCAAATAATTTTAGGTATGGTGAAGGATTTGTCATGCTGTGGGCCAATTTGAAGAAACAAGACATTTCGCATTTTAGTCTGACAGCGAAAAAACTGAAATGAAGTAAGCACTAATGTGATTTTTCCATTATTTCCCCCCCAGCCCAGCTGATATTTTCCTGCAACAAAAGAGATTTTTTTTTCTCAAAAAACTCTGGTGGTTTGTGTCGAAGCCTCTCCGTGTAGGACGACACACTATATCTATATCAGATTTATGCTCATGTTGATTATATTCCATTTAGAACGTAATTATGTCAAATGAGTCGTAGTGTAAACTACTCGACAAAATCAGCAGACTCTGCATTTTCTCCGAACGAGAAGGCTCAAAGGACATCAGTCGAGAACGTCATTGGGTTCTGTGTTACAAATGTATTTCCTGGAATAACTAAATAGTATGAAAGAAAACCTAGTTAGTTCACAAAAGAACGAGATGTATAATTTGCACGATTACGTTTTCCATTCCTTTTTTGAGAACAAGGTCCCCATTTTGCAGCTTGCAGCAGAACAAAAGAGTTCAAAAGGTAGAGGCCGCTCTACATTTTTGAATGTTGACTGAGGGACACTCTGCAAATGAAAAATTGCAGGTGATACATTAACATGACCTTGTTACAGGGTATTAACATAAAGTGAGAAAATATCCATGTCGGAGTGGAAACTTTGGTAAATACAAAATGTTCCCACTGAAATAAGTCCAAGTTGTACTGAAGCAGTTTTTTGCACTATTAAGGAAGAGTAATTTAACATTAACTCTGGACAAAACGTTTGGCTCTTTCTTCCTTAAAAGTCCTGGGATCCTTAGCGGGCGGTGCTGCAGCTGGAGAAAGTGAAACGACACTGCGCGTTGACGTCACAGATCAGAGTTTAATCCCATACAAAGCAACGCATGAATCAATTGACAAAGCTGCAGAGGTACAGAGATATATATTCATTACCTGTAACAGGAAAAATAGGAAAAGAAACACAAAGAAAAAAAGGCAAAGACGCATCTTTGGAGAGAGCTTTATGCCAAAAAGCAAAACAGTGGTAGCTTTCTGGATTTTTAGCGCTTACACAAAATGTTATACTGAGTGGGTGTTTCTTCAATTTAATATATTCAATTAAGGCGTTCCGTTCTTCGACCAATTAGAAACTCCCGTAGGGACTCAGAGAAACTTGAGAAGTCTCCTAATTTACAGCGAAGTTCCAAGGGCATCTGGTTTCTGTCGAGAGACAAGGGCGGACCACTTAATCTTGGGCCGTGCCAGGTACGGATGTCCCCGGCGCCGAAAGTCCTGAGATAAGATTTCGCAGACACCCTCGGAATCTGACGTCTCTTCCATTATCTCTCCTAAAGTTCTCAAAGAGACTTGCATCTGGTAATTTTCAAGGAAATGTTATCTTTGCAAACCCCAGTTTTTTGCTTTTCCACAGTCAGCCCCCCAAAAGATTGAGTTCTGCCAAAATAATACATAAAATCCACAGGACAAAATAAAGTATAATTCCTGAGCCATTTTCTAATAGTAAAGAAAACATTTTCATTCAAACAATTTCCATTTGCTTCTAATATCGTCACAGATAATACAGTTTTCAAATACATTCATCATTTAGTAGTTTTAAAATGAGATAATACAATCTTCAGTAAAAACATGGTATTAATACTTAGAAATTAAATGTTAAGGGGTTTCAATCTTCTATTTTGCATTAGTTTTCCACCATCGCAGATGCTGGCCTCCGGCAGGTCTCCCCCCAACTGCCTGCAGGAATGCTAATTTTATGGCTCTGTGTTCTGGCCGGACAGCAAGAGGCCCCATTTAGTGATCTGCATTCTGACCCCTGTCTGTCCGGTTCAAAACAAGAGTGTCAAACATACCCTTTTTACACATGCGTAAGATTAACTGTATTAAGTACTAAAAATAATCATTTTTCCTTAACAGCACCAAATTATAGAGACATAAACAAAGGAAGGAATCAATTGGCAACATACTATTAGTTCAATGATGTGATTTATTAATGCATTTCACGTTTACTTGTAAATTAGACTAAGAATTAGCAGAAATGTCATTAAGTAGTGAAGTCAGGGGTTTCTCACCAAACCTGTGAGGCATTAAATTCATAACACAGAGTAATATAAAAACTTCATCTAGTGAACATGTTCTCTCACGGTTTCAAATCGCAAAATATCAATAAACAACCTGGATATAAAATTATGTTTTCATTTCAAAAGCTGTCCAAACCGTTCTAGTCCAGTGTGAGACACAAATTAATTGATTAACTGTCAATTAATTTCAGCAGCTACTGCCTGTCCTGACATCTTAAATCAAAAGCAATTCCTTACTGTGCACTTGCACGGCTACATGCAGTAGGTTAAAATATAAGAAAAGGCAGCATCTTATAACCCGGTTTAAAGAAACTCAAAGACATGTGAGAAACAAATTTACTAACCTCTAGCAGTCTGGAAAAGGTTGGACCAGAACACAATGCGGGTTTCGCATCAGTACAATCATCTTAAACACACAAGCAAGTCCACTTCTAAATCATTCAAAAGGTTTTAGTCTGGATTTCAATGCGACCGAGAGGTTATGCTACAACCTTAAGCAAATCATTCATAATCGAAAACCCTCCAGTTTGGTTCAAAAGACGGCCAACAATCTTTAGTAGTAGCTAACATCTAAAATAAGAATCCAAACTACCAGAAGGAATAAACTAGAATGAGCAGGTCATGCAAAAAGCAACTAAATCCAAAACTCAAATACACTGGGATGAGGAGAAATAAATGAAAATAAGAACACAGTACAGGGAAAAAGAAAAGCAAAGGGTCCAAACAACCAGGGATATTACAGGTTCAACTTTGAATGTGCATTTCAAGTCTTTAGTTTCTTCTTGCTTTTATGATCTGAGCAATATTGCCAAACCAAGCTCCATTTTCTCACATTCTGAACAGGAAGCAATAATATTATGCATTTTTGTCATCATGATTGGATTATGACACTGCTCTGTAAACATGTATTGACTTTTTTTTATTTTAATCTGCTTTTTCTTAATGTCTCTTGTTTTATGCATGTTTGGCTCTTTGTGATTTTTCTTCTTGAAAGGCACAATATTATGTTTTACTTTATTTACTGACTTGTTGTAACTTTGAAAATGACTAACATGGACCAAAAATCAAATGTTAGCCACACTTTTTGAGTTTCCACTTGGAAAAAAAAAGAACAAGTTTATCATACAAGAAAAAACAACAAATCCCAAATAAATTGGACTATACTTTGTGGTTTTGCATTAAACAATGTCTAAAAAGGTGAACGTGCATTAATTTGTTTTTCAGAGCAACACAAACACATGAACATTCTTGAGCAAACAGCACCTTCCTCATGCCGGTGCTGATGTAGCGCCGACTGACAAATGGTAAGAGTTTTCCACCTTGGGACTATCTCCGCGGAGTCCTCAGTGGTGATGATTGAGAAGACACTTGGATTCCACAGCCCTGCGCCGGCTTTGTTGTTTTCCTCCTGATTCATTACACCACTATTCCCATAACAGGATGTGCGTGCTCTGCTTACAGCCATTCAAATGCAAAAATGCTCCGAGTAAAGTCCTAAACTTGTACGGCGTCTGCCGTACAAGTGAGCAGCAAAGAGCATAAGTCTTGCAAATGTATCCGATCCCTTTGGACCGTGGAGTATGAAAGCATGCAGTATAGTGAGATTAGCTGTGGGTGTGTGTGTGAAGACTGTGGCATAATGAAAGAATAGAATTGGCGTTTGCATTCAGTAGATAATGTTTATGGTACTGTGAGTATTTAGCTCCACTGATGTGGTGATAAGCCAGTTTTATGTGTCCGACGTTCAACTCTGAGAAAGACTACCGTTCACATTCTTTTTTGGATCTGGGTTGAAGGGGGGAAATAAATGAGGAGCCCCTCATGCTCCATTACAGATGAACACTGGCCAAGAGTGGAGCCCCCCCCCCGACCCCCAGATTTACAGGGCAGCTCTTACTCGAGTGTCTATAAATGAAAGCAGCGGGGTGAAAAACGTCCTCTTTTAAAATGCTGCCGCTTTAATGGCATTGGACTTTTTCTAGACTGTTTTACTGCGTAGAGGTTATGTGACATTTATTAAGGGGCTTGCAGCCAAAATTAACGAAGAGTGATTTCAAAGAATCTCAAACTGACATGTTTTCTGTTATCAGAGCTGAGCCCTACATTTTTTGGCACTTAAATCATATATTAAAGCATACACTCAATAGCCTTTATATGGGTACACCTGTTTGATCAACACAAACACTGGTTAGGAATTCACATGGCAGCAACCCAATGCACTTATGCATCTAAAATTTGCCTTAAAAAAACTTGCAGAAATTCAAATCAAGCTTCAGAAGGGAGATTTAATTGTCTGTGAATGTTTCTTCATCGTTGATGCATATTTAATACGGAATCAAAGTCTTGGCATCATTGTCAGTTCTCCTTAACAAGTGTTAACTATGTCATGCAGCAAATCATGCAATAAACTACATGGAAATAAATGAGAAATTCATCTTAGTTCTATCCATACTGACCTTTGGAACCAAACCTGGCAATAAATTTATCATGTTTTTTTTATGCTAAAGTTAGTAAAACTAAAGAAAGTTGGAAAGGATATGGGAATCTTCTGAACCTTATTTACCCCAGCAGCCCTCTTTGTAGGACCTTATTGATTGTTTTCTGTTCAACACCTCATAATGGTGTTTCCTTCATTTGTGTCTAATATACCACACCGGAAACCCTCGTATGACTGATAGTTCGGGGTGTTGTCTAAATTGCGTTGTTATTTAGATTTCTCTCCAGTCCGCCGTGTTCATTAAGAGGACACATTACCTTTTTCCCACTTCGCTGATGGAGGCCACATTTTCACTCTCAATAAAATTCTTCTTTGTTGTTTTCCCGCCGCCAACTCTATTAACTTGACGCGCAAACTGCATTTTTTAACGCAAATGATTAGTTGAGCAAGTGTCGACTTTCACTCATAATAATGAAAATTACCTTGGAGCACATGCATACGGTTTTGTGATGAGACAGATTTATAAGAGAGACTAAAGCCACATAATCTGAAGAAATAATGAGCACTTTGGCCTTTGTGCAAGCAAATAGTTTACGACATGAGCTTTAGTCATCTTGACGCTGTAGTCTTATCAACGTCACATAAAGGGTTTTTTTGATTTTGCTAAACAAAACAGCCATCTGTATCTGTTAATTTTAATTCAATGTTGGTTGAAACAACCATGGGTTTGCCTGTTTGCGCAACTAACCGTTTTAAATCCATTCATTTTCATCACATCAACACCCGCTGATGTGGCTGGTACTAAACCAAATAATTCACATTGCATCAACATAGATGGGATCACTGGACTTAAGCCATATTAGTTAGCACTTCTCATTAATCAGTATTATCTGGATTCTACTCATGTTCCAGCCGGTTCCGTCAATCCGCCTGGCTTTCGGTTTTTCTTTCATTCAATGCTTTATTGCTAAGCCTCTAGATTACAACTCAGATCATTTACTTAAAGTTATTGAAGTTCCACTGAAATCACATAAAGTTATTTTTCTTTAAGTTTTTTGCAGAAACGTACGCTCCGGTTTTTTTCTCCAAGTAGCAGCCAAAGCGGCATCCGATAACGTATTTAAGAGGCTTTCGTCCTCAAACGTCTAGCATTACCACGTTTGCCTTAATGTAGTTTCTCTCATAGCCTTGTGTCATTAGTTGAAGACTTAGTAATAAGCCGTGTGATATATCCCCCGTAGCCGCTGAACTTGGCATGCAAATGAGAAATGGCACTAGGGGTGGAGGTTCTGTGCGTCTGAATTTATCTGAACTGATCAGAAACACAATTATGCCTTGCTCGCTCATAATAAACCACAGTTAAGTGGGTTGGAGAATTCATTTATTTACATTAACTCTGTCGTCGTTTGACAGTAATAGATGCCTTTCATTAATGAATGAAGGATTTCGCCCGTCCCGGCTCTCTTGTTCTGGAGCCTTTTGAAGAAGAAGGGGAGGTTGGTGAGGTTGGGGTGTGTGTGTGTGGGGGGGGGAAACAATTGATTAATGAAAACTTTTAGAGAGATTGTATTGAGCGATTTGGAGAACACTGCCAAGGAACAAATTACCAGTGAAAATTCAAAGCCTGTTGCCTTTTTTTTTGTGCTTTGGCTCGTTCGACATGAACATGATGAAGAAAGACATTCCTTCTGGCGGTCTAGTTGAGAGTCATTTCCATGCCGGAAAATTAACTAAATGTATGATGCTTTACAAAAGTGTGGCTTTATTCCACACTTTTGTTTTACAATGATGCCAAACTTTTTAATATGTAAAAGCACATAATAGATCGGTGGAAAGAAAAATCAAATAATCAGATATTGGGTACATTTGTACCTCAGCTCAAGTGGGAGAATCTGTCGACAGGACAACTGCTAGTTCAGCAGTAAACAAATCATGTCTGTGCAGAAGATTGAAAAGAGGAAAACCATTGTTTCCAGTTTGCCAACTAGTTTGCAAATGTTGCATTTGCTAAGAAAACAAACGTTTTTGGCTATGTATAACTCTTCTCAAGATCAATGGGCAATTAGTTGCCAAACAACCTACTATCAACATCACTGCTACGCTTCTGCCTGGACAGGGAAGTTGATCAGAGTTGATGCAAAGATTTCTTTCTTTTTTTTTTTTTGCCATAGTCAAATCGGTAGCTGTCATTTTTCTACAATTCGCATTAAAATATGACATTGTTACAAGCAATTCCAAAGAAACACATTTAGATTTAAAGTTGCAAACTGACAAAATGTTTACTTTTAGATTTACTTTTCCAATGCCAAAACATTGAAAGCTGCGTTTTTCTGGGCGATGAGGTGTTTTCCTCTCTTCTGGCCTGCTGTCACAGTCACACGCCGACTGATCCAGGCGCTCGGGCACATTGCCGCCGCACAGGCTCCCCCTAACTCGGCTCCAATCTCCGATTTGGATTAAAACATAATTGGGATTCATGAATCATTAATTCCCTCTTTTGCAGACAGGACACGCAACGGCCCGTCAACTTGATGCACTACCAGTCTTGTGTATTTATCAAAGGGCCTTTCAGGTCTGGACACGCACTGCACTCTACATATGGCTCCAGGAGAGTGGCTGCATACAGTGAATCCATGCACCAAAATGAAATATGCCTCGACATTGACTTATGAAATACTGCAATACTGGCTGAGCTAATGTACTGATTATTTATGGTGAAAAGCTCAAACATGGTGAATGATGCCTGATGTAATGGTTTCAGTTGACTGGTAAATGGTAAAGAAGCCTAGGATATGACTAGAATATATATTTTTTTCTACGCTCGGATATATCTACAAGAAAACCTTGAGTCTTCGGCTGTATTGCAGCCTAACGTCGGGCGGTGGGATAAAAAGGAGGTCCGTTTCTTCTACTGTACATGCCTGAAGCGTAAACTGTTCATCTCTCTTTGAACTCCTGGAATTTTTTTCTTTCCCCCCATTTTGAATAATATCTTGTAACTCCTGAAAGTATGGATTTCATAATTTCAAGGATCACAAATCTTTCTTAATCGCAAGTCTCCCGCTGCCATTTGGGAAAATTAACGACATGGCAAATGAGTATGAGGGCAACTCACCGCAATGCAATAAAGCCTAGTGTGAAAATGTAATATTTGCATAAAATTACAGGTAACGGAACCTCTCATGGCACTCGTACAACTGAACTGTGAAGATCATGAATACAAATTGTGTTGGGAATGTAGCATTTATCTTCAACTGCTTTAGTGTTTCAAAGGTACTTCAAATGTCACATCTTCATAGCAAGCAAATTTTAAAATAAAATAAAAAATAATAATAACAAGGTCATCACTGTAATACAAAAATAAAAAAATAAAAAGAGGCCTATTTTAAGGATGAGACAAGATTTCTCTCTCTGTCTGCTTCTTGTTTCTGATGAGGCACAGGCTGCATTACCTAGTGAATTAAATTCAGTACATGTTGAAGGTGGGCCTGTGAAGAGCGTCATTTCTATGTAAATACTGACTCACATGCCCTCAAGCGAGCACTGGCCTGACTTCAGTTCATGAAGTAGGGCACTGGCGTCTCGGTGCGTGCAAAGCAAATGATGTATTGGATGTGCAATGACAACATGCTCAATGCAGATAACAAGGTTCCTCCAAGGTGGGTGCATCTGGGTGAGCAGAGCAGTGGAGATGGAGAGCTCCCATACGGGTGTCTCTGGCTGATTTCATAACACGCTGGGAATGCAAATAGTCTCAGTTCAGGAAAGCAGAAACCATGTTTTTTTTTTTTTGTTTTTTTAAAATAAAATATTAGCAAAGATATAACTTTTAAGATCCAGAGCATGAGATGTGACCTGGATTCTTAAATTTTGTCTTTAAACTTTCTGTAACCTCCGCAGCATTAGTCATCCAGCAAGATAATACTGTGGAGATGCTTTTTTTCTCTCTCTCTCTTTTTTTTATTAATACGTATACCTATCATCTAACATGGAAAAACCATGCATGCATATTTGAGAGGTTTTACTTCCCATCTAATAATATCATCATATTTTAGTTTTAAAACCTATGATTTGGAGCAAACTCTTAAAAGGTCCATAAAAGTCTTGACATTTTGAATTATAAAGAAACTGTGATCACTATTTTTATTGTTCTGATGTCTGTCAACAAAGAAAAAAAAGGTGCAGTCTGTAGTTTTGTTGCATTTAGGTCATGTGGAAGTAAATTGGAATGGAGAATGATTTTAAATTTTTTTTAAAAAAGTGTTTTTGACCAGTTTAAGAAGTTCACCTCCTTAGATTTCTAAAAACAAAAATAAATAACTATGATCACCAAACAATCCTTCTACATGTTAAGTCGTGACCATCGATTTGATTTTTCTCTGTGTCTGAGCCAAATGAAGAGCAACATTTGACTTCAGCTTGTTGTATTCCAGCATGTATTTCCCTTTAATCATCACCACTCTTGTTCATGTAGGCAAGTGTTTGGGCTGATGGATTTATTTACTTTATATAGTTGCATATTTCTCAATCTATTGCAACCTACAAGCCTAAGAAAAAAACTGAAAAGGAAAAATTTTCTTTAAAAAATTTGTAAACTTTTGAAATAATTTACTGTAGCTTCCAAGTTAAAGTTCCTTGAGGTGTAAACATTTGCCAAGCAAAGCCCATTCCTTTCAGTACCCTTTTAATTTGTATTCCTTTAAGATTTCAGCCTCTAAAGCGTTCCTGTTTATATTTTTCTCCTCTTTTTGTCATTTCTGTGCTATTAGAGCTTGCTTCTCATGCTGAAAAGTAAGTGCTTCACCAAAGCCATGCCTTTGGCTTGATGGATTGAACCAGCTCTGCTACACATGAAGGAATTCAGGTTGCTCTTGATTTTTGCCTCTTTTGACCTCACAGTTCCTCTAAAGCTTCCTCTCGTGCTCCCAAATACAGTTTCTGAAGAAGAAGAAAAAAAAGAAAGCACATGAAGGGATGTTTTTCGAGACTTAATATTTGGTGACGCAAACAATGCATTTGGGCACTGCAGATGAAAGAAGGGAAACGTAAAGTGACTAAAGTAAGCATGTTTAATTTAACCTTCACTACCCTTTTAGATTCTGGGAGAAAATCTTTTGTATCTCAAAGTACGTTGAGTGCTCTTTTCAGGTTTCTTCTGAGATTTTTTTGTGTTCAAAACTTCCAGCATCACCTTGAATTTGTCAGTGGGGCGTCGGAAATGTTGGTGACAAAGCTGTGAAATAAGGAGCTCGCTCGGTGTTGGCGATGCTACACAGTTCAGCTCACTGAACATTTTCGAAGGGGATATTCTAAAACGAAGCAGCAGAACAGTGTAGTGTTGAAATGATGTGATCAGATGCTTGCTGCTAGAAACGTCTGGGCAAAAACCAGCTTTGAACCATTATCTCACGCACATAGAAACTCCAAACTCTGGCGTCGGGCCTCTGATCAATACGAAGTGACATCCATGTCGTCGGTGTTTGCGGAGAGCCTGTCAGAAGCGCTGCCTCACCAGCACAGACGAGGTCATGTGACGCGCTGACTTGTGGCCAATTTGTCATTGCCAGAGTGACGGGGTCACGGGGGCATCGTGTTGAACGGCCCACGCTCTCGCTTGTGCAGCTGGGATTGCCAAATGTCGCCTTTGTGAACACGAGTTCCTTGACAGGAAACAAGAGGCTGAATTTGCATGCTCTTTTTTTTTTATTATTCTCCAACGGCAACAAGGCTTTGATTTTATATGGATGTTTGGACAGGGAACTTGCGAGATTTGGATCCGGTGCAAGTCCATTCATTGTGAAATCATCCCACCATCTACAAAACATGACTTTATGCTTTGAACAAGTAGTTGGAATACAGTTGCTTCATATTGAAACCGTGACATTGCCTGCGTTTCCATTACAAATGTCTGCAAATATTTGTCAATGTTTTGCTAATGTAAAAAAAACCCAACAAAAAACACTTTTGTAATTTCAGTTTGTGAAATGAAACACAGCTATCGACTAATGTTTTGTGTGACCAAACCTACACATCAGGTGAATATTGACTGTTTTATAACATAATATTGCTTTAAACTTTTCCAAAATTCAATTGATGACCGATCTTGTGTTGTCCTCGATCTTTGTTCACTATTTCTCAATGTATAATTTTCACATAAAATCACATAAAATGCCAATAAAATCCACAGAGTTTTGTGTCTATCCAACAACGATGGGATATATCTGAAAAAAGTTTTTTGCTGCGGTTTAATTTCCCAAACCAGATTAAATTTTTAATTTTTCTTTCTTGCTGTCCCTTTCCGTTTTCTTTCTGCTTACACCAGAGGAGAAATTGATATAAACAACATATGCATTTTCCAGGTAGAGAAACTCCCCCCAATCACGCTCCCTTTCACTAATTTATTTTTTTTTCCTAGCACGCAAAATGTCCCTCTCAGCGTTAGAATGTGCCACTTCTAAGACTTATTTCATTCTGTTGGGATATTTTATACATAATTAGAATTTACAAGGGTTCCCTAACACTAATTATTTCTTTCTACAAGAGCGCGTTAAGTGGAGCTTCATTTTCTAATGAATGGGACTGAAATGGATTCAAAATTTAAAACAGCTTTTTAAGTCTTGTGAAGCAACAGAAATGTGCAGTGTTTCAGAAGTGGCTTGGAGGATTAATTTCATCCAAATAAATTGATGTTTTTTGGGTTGTTTTTTTTTAACAGAGCTGCTGGAAAATTAGTTGCAAAGTGGTAGAAGACAGTTTTGTGTTTTGTCTAAGGTGCTAACTTTGATCACGTTAACTTCCAATGTCGGTCCAGGTTTTCACAACGGGGTGAATTTTCATCTAACTCCAAGAAACTTTGGATCTCCAAAGGTCGCCCACCAACCTGCAACACATCAATTCCCACTCATACCTCCCCACTTAACCACCCAACCCTTGTTTGTCCTCTTGATCTACCCATCTTGTTGCAAACATCCAGGTGGTAACCGTCTTCCTAGGCGGTCAATTCTCTCTTCCACCCAGGGAGGAAGTTGTCATCTAAATTGTAATTCTCACCTGTCAGGAAACCAAAAAACCACATAATGAGAATCCCAGGTTTGGTCAAAGTAGCCCCTGTAATAAACTTTGTCTGCTTATTCCTTTGTTTTTTTTTTTAGCTGTGAAGCTCAGTCGAGTTGTAGCAGAGAGGACAAATTGTTCCCTTTCACAGAGAGAGGAGGTTGTTACTGCTAAGAATGTGGGATAAAACTTTTTTCAAAGCACCTCATTTCGTCCCCGCTTTTTCTCTGGCATGAGCTATCCTTTGTAGGTATTATGCGCTTGCGAGCCATAATGACTGAGGCATAAAACCTGCCTTTTTGGAAGGCGGATTGAGTATAATTAAGGTCCATTTATGAGGTGCTTCATTATTAAGCTTTTGTCTTCTTTCTGGCACTACTGGAAACAACTTGATTGAGAAAAAAAAAAAAAAAAGCCAAGCCTACAACGGCTGTGGATGGATGTGCAATCAATAACGGGTGACACGTGTGAATGTTCGCATTTCCATTTTTGATTTTTTTTTTAAAAGCAGTGTTTTGACACTTGCCTCGTCGTAATAAAGGTTAAGATGACTGATAGCACTTGGCGGCGATCGGTGTAAACATGTCCTCGGTGTCGTAAATATGATTACTTATTGATCAGTTGTGTATGGATAATGAGATTCAGAGTCGTTTTGATTGAGGCGCGTAAAGAGCTAATGGCATTAACAGTGACAGTGTATTAGGTGCTCCTCACTTTTGCCTTAGTTACACATTTTGTTTTGGCTGCACATCCATGATTCCAATCTTCTACTCACTATACCCAGTATAGTGAGCTTCCTCCCATATTCCAGAAGACAATTTCACATGACTAATCCTAATTTTTTGGGTGTATTATCCTGAAGATGTGTACAATGAGTGCATAATGGGATGGGCACCGTTGACAACAACCCTCAGGTTGACTGTAGAGTTTATATGTGGCCCAAACTGTGCCAAGAAACTAGCCGTCATACCATTATGATACAACCAGGAGCCTGAATTGGTGGCACCAGCAAGTGTTGATCTGTGCCTTGGATTTTTAATGTCAAAATCTCAATATACTATTGAAATGTAGCAGCAGAAATAACTCAGAGCAGGTAAATGTTTTGCTGTTGGTAGATTTTGATGAGCCTGAACAAATTGTAGCCTCAGTTTCTTCTCTTAGTTGACAGCACTAGCACCCAGCAGCCTTTCATTCATCTCAAACCAGTCTGGATTCATTTATTTATTTATTCATTTATTTGCTGCTTTTGACTGTTTGAAACATTCTCTGTGAAGTTGAGACGGTTTTGTGTGAAAATCCCAGTAGATCAACAGTTTCTACAGTACTCAAAGCAGCCAGTATGACGCCAAGTACCAGGCCACTTTCAAAGTCACTGAAATCCAGTTTCATTCTCATGTTGATGCGTGGTTTGGACTTGAATAAGTTGTCTCCAACATGTCTAAACATCATAATGTGTTGACTTGCCGGCATGTCATTCGTTATTTAGCTTTTTTTCTCTCTCTCTCAAACAACCAAACTTGTAATAAAATGTCCAGGGTGTAAATTCTCGTTTTTTTTTTTTTTCTTTATGACTTACACAAGTTCTTCAGTACTTTTCATGTTATACATTCACAGAAGTTATTGAACTCACATAAGTAATCAAGGACTTTTAGTGTGTCTCTGCCTTTTGCGTTTGATTAACAGGAAAAAGGCATCGTTCTTAAGAGAGACATTATTTGCGAACTTTAAGAACTCTTATAAAAACAAAACAAAAAAACTAATAAATGTATGCTGTATTATTGACAACCCTCCAATGCCATTGCATAGATAATTAGTTTGGGAAAAAAAACTACATAAAAAAAAAATGCTGAAGAAAAAAATTATTTATTAGTTGTGTCTCCTTAACTTTGATTGTGTGACTAACCTGAACCCAATATTAACAAATATGTAAGTTCAATTTAAAAAAAAATCCTTATTGCAATTTTTGGATAGTGGATATATGAATATGATGCAGGTCAGGAAGGTATTGAGTGTCTTTCAATTAAGGCTGACTGCTGTTGGACAAGGTTAGTTGTTGTCAGAACAATAGCAATAAAAGCCACAACATCATCATCCAAACATCTCTCCACATTGCTAAAAGTCATGTTAGTCTTTTGTGAACCTCTAAAGTTGAAGAAAGTAACAGAAGATCCTCTCTCTTGTGGTTCTGGCTCTAAACCTCGCTGACTTCAAATGGGAAAAGTTTAGTCTCATTCAATGTCAGACAGTGAGAAATTAAATTGAAAATAATTGCCCACCTCAATTTTTTGAGCTTTGATTGAAACAAGATCTAATAGAAGTGTTTTTTGGGTTTATCGGGCGTCTAACTACGCTTACCCTCGACCCCAAACAAATCCCCAACAACAGGTCAAAGCCTAACAAAGCATCTTGTTGGATCTGTCTGTTCGTCCAGGGTATCCCTCTCTGAAACCTGAGGTTTTCCACTGATGAATATTTTAGATGCAGCATACAGATTTTCAAGGCATGAGTGTCTTCTGACCTAATAGAATTAAACAAAAACTTAAGTGAAATCAAACCACAAGCTATCCTAATATGTTTTGGATTCTTCTTGCCTAGAACATGAAATTTTGAGAACATAGCCAGGGACTTTTGTGATTAGAAATTCCTATAAATGCCCAACGTAATGTAATCAGAATGTGATAGGTAAACATGGGAATTTTAACATTCGAGCTCCTCATTGAAATGCATCAAACTTTAAATGCCCAGGATCGCTTTCCAAAAATAGCAAAGAATACGCTGTAACTTACAGTTGCAATAATGAGCATAATACATGGGGAAAAAGACCAAATTTCTTGGCTGAACAGACTGAGAACCTTGCTGGAAGCCAGAGTCATTTCCTTTCCATTTTTCTTGAGATTTATGATTACCTGTATGAATACGTATTTCATCAGGAACCATTTTTTTCAGCTCATCAGAGCTTGGAAATGGCCTTGATTTGTGACTGGCTGCGCATAATGACACCAGCGGAAGATGAAGTTGCATTATAGCTGTCTGCCGGGCTCATTTGTCATCAATATGGTGCCATTAACAAAATCTGGGCAGGTATCAGTCACCTGGCAAAGGCGCTTTCATTGTCCATGTGACGCTAGTGCATCTATGTCTGTCTGATGTGTTTGTGGTTCAAAAGCAGGATGGAGTTCTGCTGCTGGGTAAAAAAAAAAAAAAAATGAAGAGACAAAGTGCGTTGGTCTTTAACTTCATAAAAAAAACATCCATTTTAAAATTGTAGGTGTGGTATTGATGTTGCTGGTGATGAAATCCCACTTCACCACATCCCAAAAACACACGTTGTTCCTATTATTAATTAATAACTCCCGCTGCATCTACCTCCGCCGTTGTGCGGTATCCTTCAGGTGCTCGCTCAAAGTTGAAACACCGTGCATCTCTGAATAAATCATGCCGGCTTTAAAAAGTGGGAGCAGCACTCGTCGTTGTGCAATTTATCTTGCGCGGGTAGCGGGACGGTAGCACCGGATGGAATTATTCATATAGCCATATGTGCTGGTTCTTTTCCTCCCCCAAGTATACATCTGTATGATCTGTGCAGGTATCAGTCACACGCTTGTGGCATTTTCATCTTCAGCGTGACAAGAGATTGTGTGGGTGTCACACCAGACTGATGCATTAGGAGCGATTGCAGCTGGGCTCCGGCACTCACCAGCCAGTTTGGAAGGAGATCAATTTTAAGCAAATGCTAATTTTGTTTCCTTTAAGCTACAAAAGGTTGAAGGAGGTCGCTTTGTTGCCCAGGGAAATGTTGTGCCTGTAAATACAGCACTACAGTGTGGTGGAAACAGCGTTTTATATCACTTTTGCTCAAATGTGAGAATTCAGTTTTTGCCCTTTGCTCTATTCCTGTTTGTTTAATCATGAACTCTGACTAACTGAGGCAGGTGAGGCCCGAAGTGCTTTAACGCTTGTGCCGGGCTCTTTGGCGCCCTCCTGCATGAGTCGGCAATGAATTTTTGGTTGGCCAGCAACTCTTTAGTTCCATGTTCTCTCCATTTGGGAAGATGGAGAAGCCTTCGAAATTGCTTTGTTGCCATTTCTAAACAGATGGACTTTGGTTGTGACTACTGAAACTATGCATAGTTTTCCAAAAAAAAGAGGATAATCAAAGTTTATGGCTGTATTTGTCAGAAGGAGACTTTTAAGTTCTACTCTGACCAAGATAATCTAAAATAAGACCATTTCCACTGGTTTTATTGCTTTAGTATATAATTTTTATTCTTTCTTTTCTCTCCACTTAGATTCTGTAAGTATAAAGAATTAAGTTACGTTAGGATTTCGACAGGTGAGGTAAACGACTTCACATTGTTCACTCTATTTTCCTTATTATCTGTAGTTATAGCAGCAGTTTCTATTGTGTTAGTTAGCAGGGAGTTTGTTCTCCCTTTCAAATTCTAAATAAAGTAAAAAAAATAAAAATAAAAACATTCTCGCATGCATGTCATTTTGGGTTCTATCATTTTAGATTACGCAACCATTCCTTGGAAGGTTGTTGTAGTTGAAAGTCAGAAGAGCAAAACTCCTTTTTGTTCCCACTTCACACACATTTATATCCCCATATTGGATGCTTCATTACCATCAACGCAACCCAACACTGACAACCAGGTTAGAGGCTTGTGTGATGCTTGTTACGCATGATATAGCCTGAGGGCACTTACCTCAGGACTTTTTTTTTTTTTTTTTAAATATTGAAACATACATTCTTCCTTCAAACTACACAGCAACTCAGGTGGCATTATGTCTGCCAGTCAAGGGATTTTCCCAGTTTCATAAGAAATCACATGAAAATGTATGAACATTTTAAATGGAGAAAGGTCCTTCTTAAGCCCAAGAGGGAACTGCGAGTCCAAAATGCCAGAATGTCTCTTCAACCTTCTAATTTGCTATACCATAGTAATTCATAAGACAGCATAATAAATGTTTATTTTACTTCTAATGACTGTGACTTACACAAAATTCAGTTTCTCAGAAAATTTGAATATCACAGAAAATCAATACTCAAGTTTTTATGTCTTGGTCCTTGGAGGGGGTGTTAATGACCGTCTGCTGGAAGACTGTCAACTTAACAAATCATTCCCATTATTTCGTAGGTCAAAAACATTTCTTTATTGAAGTGTTTTTGGTCTTGCATAATATTCGTATTTTCCGGCAGAGCTGAATATTAGGTTTTTGTGAGCTATAAGCCGTGATCATCCCAAAAGACACATTGCTCTTACACGCACCGGTTCCTCACCCTGCCTTTCCGTAGATCCAGGGTGCAAACTGACACGCGGACTTGCCCGGCAGGGATAAGTGCATTGTCACCAGCCTCACTGTGGTGTAAAAACAGTGTGATGACCTGTCTCGCACTGACCGAAGGACAGGAGTGTCAACAAAACCACGTTTTTCTTAATCTGGCAAGCGTGTCACTAAATATCACTGCGTCCCTGCTATCATGCTGCCCCTTCGCTTGTGTATTATTAACTAAAGATGTTTGCGTCTGATATAAAAAGAGTCATTAGCGTTTAATAACGTTTCAGGGAACTCTGACTCACTCTGAGCAAAACAAGCAGTTAGTATAATTTCCTTATAAAATTGTTTACATCTTTTTTTTCAGCCTGTGCTTGCAAAATGGATAATGAAACATTTAAACCAACAGAGGTTATCCAGTCTCAGGAGGTAGATGACACATTAGGAGGAAAAAAAAGAGTCTCTGTAATTTGATTATGCGGTTCAAGTAAGTGGGACAAGACTTTTTGGGGTGATTAGAGGTGTTAATTTTGATGATTAGGACTTACTGCATAGGAAAAAACAAAATTTGCTTCTCAGAAAATGTAAATGTTATGCAGCACCAATAAAAAACACATAGTCAATAATAGCCTCGTAAGAACTGTGAAGTAACATCTAGTTTGGAGTTAGCTGAAATTACACAACCAGTGTATTATGTTTCAAAATAAACCTTTAAGAGCCACCAAAGAGGTGTGCATCAGATTATTGGCCAGCTGGATTAAAATTTTCTGACAACCTGACTCTTATGTTTTCTTTATTTGTAAACCGTAATCCTTTAATCCACAGAAATAAGCACTTGAAATATATCACTCTGTTTGTAATTCACAACTAAGTCTCTGTTTTGGAACCAGGTCACTGAAATGATTTCATTTTTCATTTGTCTAATTTATTGAGATGTTCACAAGAGTGCCAGAAGGTAATGAAGTCTTGGTGCAGGATTAAATACCAGCCAGGATACCAGGATTATTTCTAAAACCTCTGCAGCAAAACTTAATACCAAATGTTTCTGCAGGACATGTGGTCCAATTGCTGGAAATATGAGGAAAAAGGTGTGAGCAGAAAAGCCAGTAGCACAAAACAAGCCAGACATGAAACACGCATGCAAAGAGGAATGTGGAAATCAATGTGATTCCTTTGCACTGGTCAATAATGACAAATTAGACTCTTTGATATTCATTTTTGTGTGTGTGTGTGTGCGCGTGTGTGGGTGTGTGTGTGTGTGTTTTTATCATTACTTCACAGTTCTGATAGCATCCACAGATTGGTGAGTGGAACTCTACTCACTGTAAAGTTAACCAGAAAAGAAAACAAAGACTGCAACCGCTGTATTCCTGTGTAATGTCACTTATTATTATTATTATTATTATTATTATTATTATTATTATTATTATTATTATGTACCAGGTCCACTGCACACAGTGTGAAGCCCAAACATTTGTAACCATGCAAACTAAGCATTCAGACTGTTTATCTATTGGTCAAACATTTGTCTAGAAAACTTAAAAAACACTAGATAGAATGGGCAACAATTTTGAGTTTTAGGGTACGACTAAAATCACGTTACATCCCAACTATAAGTTTCGGCAAAAAATTCAGCTGCCTATAACGTTACAATGTGTCGGTGTGAACAAACCTTCCCCTAAAAAGCACAATGATGCTTCATTATTTATTTCCATGCTCGTTTCATCACCATTGCACCCCATCATCTATGCTGTAAATACAGCTCCAGCTCTTTAGGCATGTGATACACAACCTGGAACCGTCTAAGTTGCACTTGCCATTTGGCTGAAAGGAAGGGAACTCATCTATTTTCTGCTTGGAGTATGTCTGCATCCGGACATCCATCATAGCCGAGGCTATTGTCTGTGAACGAGCGTGTCTGTGTGCGTGCCGGGTTTTTGTGTGTGCGTGTGCTGTTGCCATCTTATCATCTCCCAACATCATAATATGGGCCAAAGCACATCCGTGAGTGTAATTGTACTTCTATCTGACTCCCCAGAAACCTCTTCCCTTCCATTCCCCCTGCTCGCTCGCAAGCACGACGAAAGGCACTTCCTCCACGCAGGGGCGTGTGTGTGTGTGTGTGTGCCGCTAACTTTTTCTATGATGATATCACATCTGTGTCTGACATCTGTGTAATGGCAGTCTCCAGGCTGCGGGTATAGCGAGTGAGGTTCAGGGTGACACGGTGTCAGATATTTTATGGAGAGATTCCAACAAACAAAGAGAGATAGCGGCTGGGAGGGGGGGGGGAGTCAGAGCATGAGTCAATGAGTAAGAAAAAGCAATCCCCTCACTTTATGCCATGATTGGCAGATACATGACCGCTTTCGTAGCTGTCATTTTCCTACGCCGCCTTTCTCTTCCTATCACATTGGGACTGACGTTGGCCCTTTGTAGGAAACTCTTCTGCATTATCATCACTAAAATGTACAACTGCGCTGTTGCTGCAGCCGTTAAGCAGTGTGTGGCCATATCTTGCTTACATAAGGAGGCTTTCAGGATGACACCCGGATAATCAACTGGTTCCAAAGACGCTCTCGACGTGCAAATATCATATTCGAAAGGTGATAGCTTCATAAAGAGAAAAATATTTAAGCTTTTATCCATTTCTGTCATAATAACACAGCAGCAGTAGAGATTTGGGAACACACCGACCTTGATAGATTTCATTTCTGTGGTATTCAAATCTCATTACTGCAGTTTCCCTTTTCCCACTGCGTTGCCCTTCAAAAATAACTAAACTTTAAAACTCTGGACTGACATGTGACTTTAAAAATTGTTTACAATGTTGTTTACATTGTTTGATATACCCCATTCTTCAAATTGACTGTCATGCAGGGAGTATCCGAGAAAGCATTGCACAGTGGTTCACATTGTTTCAATTCATGTTCTGCGTAGTTATTATTGGTAACAGTTTCCACATGGTGAAAACAGCTAGTCAGATGTCATATTGCTTCATTCCATATCACTGGATATTAGTAAAGATCCCAGCTCTATTTATAAAATAATTATCATGGCGTAATCACAATTAGTCGACAGCCTCTGCTAGCGTAATTTTAGCATGGTAAGGCAGAAGAAGGTGTTGCTAAAAACTGCAATAAACTTCTCAAACATGTCTAGTGTGTCATTACTCAAACACTGTTATACAAAGTTGGATTCCAAAGGTGCAAAAAGATTTAGTTTGAGTTGCTTTAAAAGTCTGCTAAAAGTAGCAGGAGTCCTGTTTGCCTAGCTCTTTGCCTTTAAATGCTTTAAGGTTTTCTGTCTCACTTTCCACAAACTCTTAGATACTTTAAAGCGTGAGGTTTTCTTGCAGTCTCTGAAGTTACCCTGTCCAATACAATGTTGCTTTGATTGAGAGAGTTGAATTATTGAGAGACAGAAAACAGACAAAGTTTACTGAAGTTAAAGTATTGACATTTTTATGAATTGTATCGGTATCTTCAGAAAAGAATCAGAATCGGGTATATTGGTCAAGACTGCATAAACAAGAATTTTGACTTTGTTTTCACAGGGTAACTGTACAAACATACTTTAGAGGAAATAAAAGAAAAGATAAAAAGAACAATATGTACGTAGATTTTTTTATTTTTTCTTTGATGAATAGATTGTGTGGTTTTCCGAGAGGTTTTTACTGGGCCATTTCCTAAGGATAACTCATCGCTCAAAGGCCACATCTCCATTTCCTTGTGAATAAAACTGACAGATGGAGGACAACAGTTGTGTTGCGCTGCATGATAACGAGTGTGCACTTGAGCGTCTGGGTATATGTGTTTGAGTCGGTGAGAGAGATAAAGGGAGCACCCAAAGGAGATGCAGAATTTCGTCAAGCACGTCTGAAAATCTTGATGTCTGTCGCAGAAAATGCGAGTCAGAGAGAGATCTGTCTTGTCCATGACCTCCTTTAAGTAATTAACATCTAAAACTTCTACAGCATATTACACGTTAGTGAAGGTATGTGTCTTTGACATGAAGCCAAACATGTGATTGATGCTCCGCTTGTACTCACCGCTCGGAGAATGCATGCGGCCCTCCACTTGTCTTCAATGCAATTAGGTTAAATAATGATCCCACATAAATTCCCAGAGCAGGAAAAAGGCTCCCCTGCCCTTGTCGCCCCCTGATATATGGCTGAATCCTTCATGAATGGAGGCTGAGTAGAAGTTTGTTTCGAACAGAGGGTAGAATTAGCAAAACAAAGAGCAAAGAAAATTGCTTAACAAACTTTTTTTTTTTTTTTTGCATGTATCAGCAAAAAAGAAAAAAAAAAGGCTCTTGGTCAATTTGACTCCTAACCAATTTGTATCCCCTATTTGTACCAAAGCATTGTACACATATTACTATTGTGACCCATAAACAAAGTACTGCATACCCATATACTTCAATCATGATGTAGAGGTTTGATGTATTGTGTTTTTTATTAATTATTAGCATAAGCGGCTGCAAAAAACAGCAAATCTCACATATAATTGAATGCATTCTGTGCCATCTTTAAGCTTTACATAACCCTACATTCACATTAAGGTCGTCTTGACTCAGTCGAGATGCCTCAATGCATTGAGTACTCAGTAAAGTGACCAGTAAGTTCAGGTGTTTGCTGAACACATTAGTACAGGCCTTGAAATATTTTATTATGTTAAAAGCATCACTTCAACACCTTTAAAACAACAATAAGTCATCATTCAGTCCAGTTTTCCTTTGTCCAAATCATATAAGCACTTCGTCAGTGAGTTGGTCCTGGTACCAACATTTTTATGAACTTGGTCTGTAACTTTGCAAGCTACAAATTTTGTATAGCTGGTGTCAAGTTTCTCTATTTTTCCATCAGGAAATCTTGTGAAAAATTACAATTAACTTTTTACGGATAAGTAATGAGTGTATTTTTTTTGTGTTGTTACATTTAAGAAAAAAACTCAAACACATAAAAAAAATATTATGATAGCATTAGTGTGAATATTACATATTTAAAGTTGCTCAGTTACCTCTTTAAGGCTTTTATTCCTTTAAAGTGGGTCACTTATGTGCGGACCTATAAATATTTATCCTTTTATCTATATCTGTTTCACCCAGAAATAGAAATTAGGTGCTTTCAAAATTGAGAACCCTGAGGTTGACGCTGTAGTTTGCCCAAGGATTAATCCAGCTGCTTTGCTTGCAGAGGGGCACTCACAATTTAAAGGACCTCCCCCCCCAAACCCTCCATGAAAGGATTGCGATACAGGGAGAAGGTGATGAAGCGGGAAAAAAAGGCAAAAAGAGACAGAACAAGAGAGAGAGATAAAGCAGGAAAGAGAGATGGAGGACACGGAAAAAAAGGGGAGGGGTTAGAGAGACAGAGTAGATGCTGTTATGAGGTCGGTTACCGTGGCAACAACAGGAGCCGGCCTGTGATATATATTGTTCCCCATGAGAGGAGAGGAAGGGAGAGCAAGTTTAAGACGGAGGAGAGGAGGGGAAGAGACAAGGGGAGTTAGTGGGGCAGATTGAGGACAGAGTGCAGGACTATTGGGGAGGGGGAGCAAAAAATTATTGAAAAAATAGAAAAGAGAAAACAAGACATAAAAGGAGAGACTCACACTGGCTGAGAGGGATAGCTATTACTGGGACAGTAAAAGGGGGGGTGGGAAACTGGATTAAATAAGTCACGGTCTCTCCGGTCCTTTATTTTCTGGACCGTTCATGTGATATAGCCTCATGCTGCCCCGGCTCATCCCTATTATGACAAATCTGTCTCGTTTCCGTATTATTAGGAGAGCCGCTAGCTTACCGGGACAGCATAAAATGAGTTGCAGGTTAATGCCCTTGCTCTGCGCAAACACGCTCACGCTTACACAAACTGACATACGAGCGTACGCCGATGTAGATACGCCTGGCGGGATCAAGCGGACGGCTCCTAATTAGCGGTTTGTCTCTGAGCAGTGATATTAAAACGCCGGCAGAGACACCTTGCACTAAATTTAGCTTCAGACAAATGGGGATAACTGAGCCGCTCTGGTTTTAAGGCACATCAATAATGACCTTAAACATCATACATTGCATTTGTTCCCTTGTCAAGGGAAAAATCATAAGTGACTTCGCAGTTGACCAGTTGAGCATTTTTTCTTTTGTCTGTTAGCAAATTAACATATTCCGCCTTCACATCGCAGCCACTTTCTCTTAAGATAGAAGATGAAGGGGTCGGATTTTATTTCAAGGTAATTGCGTGTTATCAGATGCATTTAAGTGTGTCATCTGGAGGTGAGTAGAGGACAGAGCTAACAGAAGATGGAAAATGCATTTTAATGTATTTTTCCTTTCACCTTGTATTGCCCTCACTTGCGTATGTTATGCCTCACTATGTGGTCATCGGCTGAATTATTGAGCCTGCTCGACAGAACAGTGAATAAAAAAAACACAACATTACATCACTCATTTGGAAACGAGATCACAAACAGTAGAGTAATCTTTTTTTTCACTCTGTCAAATATCCTCAAAGACCTTCCTTGGATGCAAACTCTCATCCGAAAATCATCAGTCACTATATTAGAATATTATGGAAGAATTGATTTATTAAAGTAATTCAATTTAAAATCTGAATCCACAATATAGTTGAACTGTTTAATACTATTTATTCAAATTAATGTAATAAAAGCTCCAAATTCTGGTTTTATGGAGATGATAATAATACAGAAAACCAATAAACATAGGATTTTAATGGAGAAAAGAAGGTCTTTGCATTTCATAGTATACGAGAACCCAAGTTTCCGTAACACCTGCAATGTTGACTCTGGTGTCTCTCATCATCCTCTTCATACCCCAATACTCCATTGACACCTAATGTCAAGTCCTTGCTCCCCTAAGCCCCGGCTAAGATGGCTGTGACTCTTCTCATGCCATGTAATCCAAATGACTGAAGGTCATAGAAAAACAGATTATTATTAAATTAATGTAACCTTCTTATCTGTATGCTGGATGTAGTTTTGTTTTGATAAAGTCATTCACACAGTTGGTATCCTCACTTTTAGTAGAGCAATTCTACGTTGGCAAATGACGGCAGCCATCCTCCCGTTTGAAATGCTGAAGACACGACACACTGTCCTTTGCCCCCATTTTTAGCTTTAACCTTTTTTAGCTTACCCTCCTCATGGAGAATGTCCGTTACTGTCAAATGCACAACTGTCATGTTAGTAATTTCATAATTTTACAGGTTATGACTTGACCAAAGGCATGCTAAACATAAATAAATCATTCGTGGCTGAAGTTGCACGGTCTTCCTGTCTTGTCACACATCCTGTGTTAATGGCCCTCTGTGACTGCTGCTACAAAGCCAGCTAACCTTTGCATGTGTTAGCTGATGATATTGTGATTAACTATCATTTGAGAGAGTTGAAGAGAAAAGCTTCACCTCAATAGTCCTTGTCAACCCAGTCCTTTTTAGACCAACACATAAATGAAGACATAGCATTTAAGAGTTAGCTTGAATAGTTCTGTCAAAGTAGTAAGTTGTTTTAGTCTCCAGATGCTAGAAAGAAATGTATTGGCAAGATATAAAACAGATGACTTAACCTTCATTTTAGACATCACATTGTCCAAATGTGGTTGAAACGTGAAATGAGCTAACCAGGCTTGACTTTCAAAATCTTTAAGAATAAAATCAGACTGGACCAACCAGGAGTGGCCAACCTCAGTTTGTCATAAAATTGCTTCTGTAAATGTTCAGCATTTGGAGGGTTTGTTTTAATTCATTCTCAAGTCATATTTTTTAAAGGAAATTGTCGTAAGAACCGCTAAATATTTTTGAAAAACAGTGATTAAGAAAAGTAACTTTATCCAGCTATCTTGTACAAAGTGCATAACATAGTGAAACTGAGAAAAATAGGCAAATCCCAGAAAGCCAAAGTGAGTCATGCATTTTGTAATGCCTACCAAACGAGGGCAGGAATGTGGGTCAGAAATATAACAGGATTCAACGATAGCCTCCGAGATGTGGCGTATCATCAATCAGCATGGTGCGGTATGAGCTGCCTGTTAGAATGCTAAGAAGCAAACAGAGAAAGCAAAAGATGCATCAGTGCAATAAAGAACAGCTGGACAATATCGCTGAATGTCTGCAAAGCAACAAATTGATGCAAATGTGTGTGTTGTTTCCCTCTCATCTTAGAAGGAAAAACATTAAAATACTCTTTCCTCTTTCATCTGTTTGTTTTTTTCCCTCTTGAACACAATTGCTTCTAGGCACAAAAATGACATGATTTATCATTTAATGACTGCTCAGGTTTGGCTCATTTAACTCCTCATCTGTATGGAAAACCTCTTGGTTAGCAATATCACCGCTCATATAATCCATCATCCGTGGCCTGAAAGATAGGCAGCCATTGCTGTGCAGCGCTGGGCTGCTCTGGGCCATGCCTGAAATGCGAATGAGTTTAAAACCTTCGGATCATCCCAGGAATATTTCATTAATTCATCTATTATCATATTCTATATTGACTTTCGGACTGTACACTCAGTGCTTCCCCCCGCCCCCCATTTGCACTGATGATGTATTCGTATGGCTTTTTGGCATATTTGCTTTGGGATATCTTCAAGCATGAAGTCCGGTGGAACTGTTCTTTTAGTGCAAAATATTAGAAGAAGTGCAAATGCTGCCCCCTGAACCTTAAACAAGACCAAGAGACGAGAATCAAAGTCGAGAAAAACCGTCCCTCCTTTTCCCTGGTCTACTCTCCGCCCAAAGGGACATGGGTCTTCCCACCAAAAATCTGAATACAAATCGTTTGCTTATATCCTTGGATTACTTGTTAAATAAATCAATGCTCTCTTCAAAAGCCTAGCTTTTGGTAATTAATTGTTTTTGTCTTTGGATATGAACAAACATCCCTGCTCAGAAATCAATCAGGTACTTCAAGACATAAAAAGTTTACAGACCCACAACTCCCCGTTTTCGTGCTTTAGCTAGGACTTTATGTTTTCCATCTCTTTGTCTGCTCCATCATTCATTTCTTCCATTATGGCACCACGAGTGCAATTTCCACCCCTGCCTCTGAGGTCATGACTTCTCCTCTCCCGATAGATCACACCACGGAATTATAAAGACGGTGTTACAACCTTCTTCGCCAAACCGTCAACAGTTAGAAGGAATATTAGCAGGAGGAACCTCAAACAAAATGCTGGCTGCCCTTGGCGGCTGGGTACACAGGTAATGTCGGCCATTTAAAGAGAGTATAATAGTGGAAAAAAGCTTGGTGCGACTGTCCCTCTCCATCCTGACCCTTTAAACACGTCCCCGCAGTGATTGCTTGATGCAAATGCAGAGCACCATACTCGTTTCACTTTGGTTTCCATTACACTGAGCAAAGATTGGTTGGCTTGTCGGAATGGGAAATTGGCCTTTAATCATTTATGATGACCGTGTCTAAGTCGGGTAAGCCCTGAAGTGGTCTGTCTGTCCCTCTGATGGCGACTTTCTGCTTCTGCCTACGACAGTCACTGTCTTCCCTTGTTTCTCACAGTTTAGTTAACTCTCAAGGGAAAAAAAAGAAGCCTTCACGTGCGAACCATCCAAATAAGTCTGAGTTCTCTTCTTAAGGGAAAAGAATAATGCTTGAGCCGTGTCAACATGACAGTCAGAAAAGAAGACGATGTGTAAAAACCTTGACTCTGAACTTCTGGAGTCTGAACCGGCGAGCGTTTTTGGAAATGCTACTTATGAGCAATCGGGGAAGAAAGCTTTAAGGCACTTTCACTTTGGTTTCGTAAATGTTACAGCCAGGTGTGAGCATGCTAAGCCTATTCGGCAAGAAGTTCTTTGCTTTCCTCTCAAGCCAAAATCAAAGCGGGAGGCAGGCAGGTGGGAAAGCTGGGATTGCGTGTGGAGCTTTTTAGATATCACATGCAAAAGCTTCCTTTTTGACAACAGGCGGAGAAGGAAACACACATCTGTTCTCTCCTCTGTCCCCCCCCCCCCCCCCCCCCCACACACACACACACACACACACCCTCCCCATGCACACAGAGACTCAAATATTCCTAAAACAATAACACAGTGGATGACATTGTTTTGCATGCCATTTGAGATTGTTTTCCCCCTGCCAAGTCAGACCTCCGTTTGACAATTTTCTATTTCCACATCTTTTTGTCTCCTCAATATTGACTTAGTTTTTTTGTTTGTTTTTTGTTAACGCTGAAGCCCCCATCTTCCTTAACATGATGGCATTTCCATTACTGCGTTTTATCTTCCGTCTTCAGGAGCGGCAGTGCCGGAGACAGCGTGCCAGAAAGTGAGATCCTCGTGTGGCTGGGAAGCTGAGATACTCCACCAGTCTATGCGAATTTGAATGCGGGGCCGTAAGTGTTTCTCAGGATTTAAAATTAGATATAGGCTCATTCTTAAATGTTTGTAATACTTTTTGAATTTTCCCTAATACCCATTAGTTCTTAGAGGAATAAGATCAAAACTAATCAGTAAGAAAGTTAGTCAATACTGAAAATTGAAAGGCAAAACAAGGCAAACTTCTTAGGCTGACAAATGCATGAAGAAGGAAGTTAGATCAACTGCATGACAATAGTTAAAAATCATAACAAATCTGCATGGGAAATGCTATATTTTTTTATATTATTTCAAGGTCTTTAGTTCAAGGTCTCAAAGGAATCTAGTCAAAGGTTTAAGTACATAACAGAGTCGTTTACACTCGATATTGGGTTCATATGTCCACCTTTACAAGACAGTAACAACACTATGAATAAAAGACTGAAAAAAAGCCACTGCTTCAAAACCAAAACAAAAACTTTATGATATCCATAACTGAGAAAGGTGGTAATATCATGACTGGGATTTGATTTGCTGTACCCTGGTGCGTCATTGATGGTGTGTATTCCCACTTACATACAACAACTTGACTTAACGAAGGCCATTAATTCCCTTCTGTCACACTGTATTCCAAACATTTTGTTACGACCAACTGGAAACAGTTGTCAATAATTTATTGTCAACTGATGGTTTGTTTGGGTTTTTTTCCGCAGCCTAGTTTATGGTGGCACCTTAGACTCAAGAGGTTTTCTTAGGTGAGAGAAAGGAAAGGGCATTGGGAGGGCACGGGAATAAATAAGACAAGTAAGAGATGGTGTCGGTGAGCCAGGGAGAATCTGTGGTAGGAGCAGAGAGAAGGAGAGAGACAGTGAGAAGAGAAGCAAGCGCCCTGTTCACAATGGAGCCCGGGGTCAATAAAGTGCAGTCTAGTTTGGAAGAACGAGCCCTGCTGCAATTTTTATGAGCGTTCCTTTCTCCCCAATCATAAGGGGGTGGCCTCTCATAACAGAAGGAAAACAAGTAATCAATAATTGAGGAGAGCAGTAAACAGCGTGTACACAGCAACTCTCCAAGGGAATTCCTTTGCTGTGAATATGTTTGCCTTGTGCATGCATGTTCATGTGTGTAAGAATATTTATATGTTCATTTGTTTGTTGCCCCATGCTGACAAACAAGGGATACTTTATGGCATAATGCAAGAAAAGTATAGTCTGTCATACGCTGTGGTACTATTTGGGCATCAGTCATACCTATAGATCCGGCTGCTTTTTAAAGAGAACCCTTACTCATATGAATAGCATATTTAAAATTAAGGCCAGCTCATACACAGAAGCGTCCCAACCCTGACTCTCTTGGCATTTACAAAAGCAGTTTGCTTTGAGGAGTCTCAGAGCAAAGCCAGCCGAACAATTATGTCAAGATCCGAATGAACTCCTTTGTCTACTTCGGCTTGATGCGTTAAAGTCAGTTTGATGCCTGACACGGCATACATAGCTCTCAAGGCTCCCTAAGAACCTCCAAGGGCAATTCTACATCCTGCAACATGCACAAGCTTCCATGTGGTAATGTAACATTCTTTCTTTTCCACATAATTATTTTGAAACAGATTACATTGTGTGTGGAGCCATTTAAGCAGGATTCCAACCAGAGGAATGAGATAAATTTAGTTCAATGACAGACTGCTTTTCATGCGTCCGACATCTTTTGGTAAAGGTTCGTCTGGCTTTTATCTATGGCAGCCTGTTGAACTTTTGAAAAATCCTTTTATAGTGTCTTAAAGATAATGCTTCAGAGTGAGCGCTTGAAAAACTTTACCCATATTGAGCAGCTAAAGGGTTGATGGTACTGTCCCTCAAGGCACTTTTTTTGGGAGGGGGGGTCTATAGGATCATGGAATGCTAGTGATGCTTTTGAAGTCTCTGTGGATCTTTTGTGCTTGGATTTTCAGCATAGATTGGACTTTCACTGGCTATGTGATGTTGATGATCTGAAGTGGTGGTGGTGAACAGGAGCCTGTCTAGTTTGGGGTTCTCCAAATCCTGTTTTTGCTTTGTGCTGGCAGTGACTTTTTTATTGCATATTGAACCAATAACTTTCAATATGTTTCAGAAATCCTTTAATCTCTTGTGGCAATCATTCAGCTGTGCCAAACACATGGTTGGACCTACCACCACCTTTGAGGTACAACTCCTCCTCAGAGCTGCAGTTTCAAAGATTTAGAACTTCTGTCTCACAGAGCTGAGCAGCTCCACGACTTAGCTCCTTCAGACTAGCCAGCAGTAATTAGCAAATACATGGTGTGCCCTTCTGATCTGAGATAGAGCACAACAACTTTGCTTTTATTTAAAGTCCACGTTATGTGAGGCTCAGGTGAATGGTAAGTTGTAAGCTGCAACCCTTTGGTTCCCATAATCTCTTAACATATATAGTATGAATGGAGTACATACAGTATTCTGCAATGGGACACTTTTGGGGGTCAGTTAATGTATGCTGGACAACACACAAGTCAACATGGTTGTGTAGAGATGAACTATTTTGGTCTTTTGTAATATTCTTAGTCTTTACTCTGAATTTAATTACAGATATAAACTATTATTTCACTGAGATGCACTTGTGTCTGGGTGGGCATGCACACAAAATGCTTGAGGGAACAAGCATTCTGGGTAACAACAAAAAAAATGGGAGTATTTAATTTATGTGTCATTGTTTGTGGGCAAGCTATAAAAGCTGTGGAGCTGCAGCTTCGGGTCAGCTGAGCTCTGTTGGGGGGGGATTAGTCGCCTATTGGCAAAGTCACAGGCTCAGAATCGCTTTACCCCCTCAGGCTTTTTTTTCTCACTGCACTGCAGAAACAGACACAGCGGCAGCAAGACGGTGTGTCTGTTTTGTTCAGGACCATTTCAGCTCGTACCCTTCTTACTTGGCTCAGGGGTGCTGGTTTAAAACACCTGCTGTATGTAAAGCTCCCCAACTCCATGTTTACAGTATTTGTTTTGCAGCTGAATAGATTTCCAAAAGAAAAATAAAAAATATCCACTCCTTGGAAAATAACCTGTGAAAACAGAGGATTTACACATTTTGCCCTCCCAAAATATAAACTCAAAAAGCATTTTCAAAACTAAAGATAGTTACTAGAAGTCTCCAATTAACTCTACAGATAAAGCATTGCTAATGATCGTGGCAGAAACAAAACAAACACCTCTGCACAGAGGTCAGAGTTCAGTGTGTGGCACAGTTGGTTAAAGTTCCATGGAAAGCATACATGTGCACTCACCGCCGAGTAGCTCAGTGTGTATGTGGAATAGGACCAGGAACTTGTCAATTAGCGGCCGAAAACAATCCTTCACTGCCGGTGGGGGTTTAGCAGCTAACTATGAGGGCAGAGCCAGTTGGAGGGAAATTGGACGCTCCGCTAGGCTGCATGATGATGTTCAGGTGCGGTGCAGAAATGCTCATTAATTCCTGGTACCTGCAGCTAGAAAGCATTTCTGATGAGGCCAACATTTGAGGGTTTTGCATGAAATTTCCTCACGTGAAAACAGGAGAGTTGTAATCTCTGTATGAGTGTTGTATATTTGCACATAGTGACTGCTGCTCTCAAAAAACTGGAGTTCTTCAAGTTTGTAAGGTTCTGCTTCAATGTCCCTGTTCTTGATTAACTGCAGTCATGGACTGTGTCCATTTACTGAGTATTTGAGGCTTTTTTAGTGGTAATAGAGCAATGATTTCAAACATCTCTCATATTCTGGCACACTTCATGCTAAACCAACCAAACCACAACAACCTAGAGCTCAATGGATTGTCCCAATGGACTCTAATGCTGCCATCGCTTTGCGACTAACAAATACGTAAAAATGAAAGAATTGGAATACCTTCTTCATAACACAAGAGAACTAAAAAAAAAACAAAATTATATTATTTTATTATATATACAGTACAGACCAAATGTTTGGACACACTTTCTAATTCAATGGGTTTTCTTTATTTTCATGACTATTTATAAGGCAATAAATCCCACTTATTAACCTGACAGGGCAGGTTGACCTATGAAGTGAAAACCATTTCAGGTGACGACCTCTTGAAGCTCATCAAGAAAATGCAGAGTGTTTGCAAAGCAGTAATCACAGCAAAAGGTTGCTACTTTGAAGAAACTAGAATATAAGGGGTATTTTCAGTTGTTTTACACTTTTTTGTTTAGTGCATATTTCCACATGTGTTATTCATAGTTTTGATGCCTTCAGTGTGAATCTACAATGGCAATAGTCATGAAAATAAAGGAAACTCATTGAATTAAAAGGTGTGTCCAAACTTTTGGTCTGTACTGTATATATATACAAGAAGTTTAGTTACAAGAAGAGGAAACTACCAGCAAGATTTCCAGTCAAAACAGCCCAAGGCAGGCAACAGCGCTTTAGGGAGGCTGGGTTTGGTTCTTGCAGTGTTGGCCACTGATATATTATTGCCATTTAAAGTATGTGATGCAATAGCCTGGAACAGGTGTTGCCACTGTTGGACACAAAACATGCAAACAGATTTGTATATGAATTTTTAATCAGCAGGGTTGGGACATGAAGTCCTGAGATGGATGGAAGGAAGTAAATCTGTTTGTCCTTCCATCCATCCATCAGATTGCCGTCCATTTCCTCACTCTGGGATGACAACAGAATATAAAAATAGATATTCCCTCCAACAATATGTTCCATGAGTAGCTAATATAGTTGGCCACCACAAGTCTCTATACTGTACCGTATTTTAGTACATTTTGTTCAGAAGATGTCGACTTTTCTTCAAGCAATCGAACAGCTTACAGAAGCTTAAGAAAGCTTCTGTAAGTGTTGACACAATGCAACACTAATGCTTTATTAACACCTTTATAACTGTGGCTAGCAAAGTGTAGGATTACCGCCTCCTAGTGGAGACAGTGATGCATCACAAACAGGTGCCGAGAGAAGCCATTTTTACTAAAGAAGGATACTTTCACTTGGACTAAGCTAATGTAAGGTAAATCATTTATTTCCTAAAATGTACTACATTGAAGTAAATCTAACAATCGTCCTGTAAGTATAGCTTGAGTTAGTCTAGAGCAACTAGAGGTCTGACCGTTGTTTTGCGAGGGCTTTCTGCTACAATGGAGGCATGAAGTCCCCTGAAGACTGAACAAGACCGCATCCCCAAGCTGGCATGAATAAAGGTCACTGTAGCTGTTTGACCCTAGAGGAAGCAATAGAGGCTCCAGGACAGCCTGATAAGAGGACCGCATTGGGCCCTAAAGCAGGTAAAGGTCACATTTGTACTATTAAGAACTTGGAGAGGTCACGGGGGAGGGGGTGGCATCCATCCTCATGAGACGAAAACACAGTGTTTTTTTTTGGGCAGTGGGAGGTTTTCTTTGCACAAATAGGTGAAATGACTAGTAAAGTGCTTTTCTTATGTGCTTCAAGTGAGTTTTGCTTCCTGTGTTTTTCCCCTCTCATCTTTTTTTTTACCCCGAGACAGAATGAGTGATGAGAGCAGAAAAAAAATGAATCTTTTCCCCTTCGTCTTCCTCTCACGCTGTTTTGGTAATCTATCTGATGCCGCACAGAGTGGCTATACAAGGATGAATTAATTATGTTTCGGAAATGACTCATCTGCATGGAAACATAAAGTCAGTGAAGGGCAGCTGAAGTGGTAAAATACTTGAACTGTTCATAATCCATTAAACATGGGCATATCTGGGTGTTTTTGGTCAGAAATGTTTTTAAATCATTCAAATTGAGTGGAGGCAGTTTCCACTTTCCAGATCTGCTCAGTTGTTACGTTTCTGCTCATCAAACAAAACTTTAGTATTCGAAAGACGTAGCTTGAGTAAAATGATCAAGGGAATAAAGCTCTCCACATGAACGTCTTACATCTCCTCAGGATTTGATTTTCTGGTATTTAAATTTGCTTGATGATCTGGAAAAAAATGGTAGAAACCTGGGAATTTCACAGCTCTGTTTTTTATGTATATATATATATATGTATATATTTATTCCTAATGTCTGGATTGAACCTTTAAACCAAAGACGAGAATAAATCTACACAATTTAAGGAGCAAGAAAATAAAGAAAATAAGAGACTAAAACAACTCTGCTTTTTTTTTGTCCTGCCAGTAAACACATTCTTGTTCCCACAGAGGGTTACTCATCCTTGTAAAGGTCTTCCACAGATGAGTATAATTGCTGGTTGGCCATTTAACTCTGGGAACAGGACAGTGGCATGAAATATTAACAGAAGCTCTTGGGATGCAGAAAAAGCAGCCCAAGACAGCCGGAGACATTTATAATTAAGCAAGTGAGGATTCAAGAAGCACACACGCACGCACGCACGCCCACACACACTTCCGTCTCTCTATACCTTCGACCCTTTTCCACTTCATCTTTAAAACACTCAGAATTAGGCATGGAAATACACAGGGACACAAGTGTGTGTGGAGATGAAGGCTCAGGAGGCAGAGCTGAAAAAAGCCAAACTGTACAGTTTGGAGTCATTAACGCCCTCACGCTTAACTCCCTCACGCTCCTCGGCGTGCGACGAGCCCCCGGCCCGCACAGACACAATAGAGGTCAAGGGTCATAAATTCTTTGAATGTTGTCCTCGCTGACAGTTTAATGTGGCCCGGTGTCCTTTATGCTCGCTGGGCTGTGATGCGGCGGCGGGGGCCTCCCTTCGGCCTCGGGTTTTTTTTGTTTGTTTTTTTGGGGGCGTTGGGGGAAACGATCCATGGAGTCGACAAAGTTTATTCAACTTGAAGAGATTGCTATCATCTAAAGAAGAGGGACTTTAGGCGCATTTGTCATGTTGCTGTATATGTCGTAGACAGAAATCTGGTTTATGAGGTGTGTTTACCAGATGGTGCATGAGATGGTGGTGTGAAGATAAAGTGCACAGAGAACAAAAGGTTTTTATTATAAGTTATATCGATATAAAAGAAATCTAATATAAGTAGATCCAACAAAGGGCTCTGAAAAGAAATAAAGTATGCATGTTTTCCTCTTACACTTTTTTTCTTTTTATTTAAACAACATATTTGACTCCTTAACTGGTAAATACATTAGTGAATTCTGCGTTTTCTTTAGTTGTATTTAGAGTCTACTTGAGCTACTGTTGCATTTCTGCGCCTCGCACCAGTCTCCTCCGACACAAACAAGACATTTTCCTCCACACGCTGGACATTTTCTCTTTCTTGGACCGTTGTAAACCCAGGAGATGTTGTTGCGTCGAAATCCAAGTTGTTCAGCGGTTTCGGAACATACACAGACCAGCCTGTTTGGCGATAACAACCGCGAGCAAGCAGACGTTCTTGATTCAGCTCAGGTGGGGCTAATCCCCATGTACCGCCTGCCGTGAAGGTGAACGTCAACAGATGTGGCGGGAAAACACGAAACAGTTCCTCCTTTTTCACTTAAACTACATACCAGTCAGATACAGTGGAGATATTTTCATGCAATTTGGCTTGAAAGTCCAGATAACCATCACAGCTCAATTAGCAGAATAACAATATTGCATTAGTGTTTAAATATTTACCTTTTGTTGTTATTAGCAGAGGTAGTTTATTGTTTGTTTATTGTTCTTTGATTCTATTAATAATTCATGGTGATTTCCTCATAATTTGTAGATATTTCTGACAGAAAAGAATTATGACAATGAGAAAAACAACTCATTGTTATTTGATGTTATTTGAAGTGATATATCAATCATCACTTTTTGGATGATTGATATATGCGACTGATTGATTAACTACATAGCAGTGTAGCACACCGTAGCACAGTGTGCTGAATTCCTGCCTCTAAAAGTTACATGAGTATTCCAGTTGACACGACAAATTCAATCCCAATTTCTGTGTTAAACCCAAAGTCAACCATGTATAAAATGTCTCATTTAAATTCTTTGTTTCATAAGCTGCCGAATTGTTTGTCCGAAAGCAGCAGAACAATGCAATCCCTGGAGCAAATGTGACAAAGCCGCGTTCCAAAATCTGAGTAGAAAACATTCCAAAGGTTGTAGTAAATATCACACTTTATGTCACATTCTGTGCCACTTTGGATCACAAGCTTTCGCGACAGCTCCGGTGAATCCCTCCGCTCGGCGCTCGGTAAGAAGGACTATTATCGTTTCTGTTTTGTTGTCTGAGTGCAGATTATGCCTTTAAACTCCGCTGCCAACAGGCTCGCTGCCTCTTACAAAGTTTACGACTTATTTGAAAAGCGAAATCAATCCTGCAGAAAGGAGGCAAAAAAATAATAATAATAAAGAAAAAAGAAAAAGAAATGAGCATTGTGCTGTACGCTCAGCCTGCAGGGCACAGAGCTGTGAAACACAACATATTAGCTTGTCAAAGTGGATGAAGTAATTTGTTTCTTTTTATTACAAGATTAAAAGCCTCACAGTGAAGCTGTGCTGCACCTGCTAATATGTTCATGTCTATTTTTATTTTATTTTTACATAAATGTTGTGCTGATATATGCGTGGCTATACTTCTGTGCCTACTGTCTGCTGTTTGCTCATTCTTGTGCACTTCTCCAACTGTACGCATGATTGATATACTTATTATACATAAAGAGGGAAACTCAAATCTATCCTTGCCCACTCTGCAAGTGTAATGAAACTATATCCCCACAGGCTTTTGCGGACAGTTTGCTCTTACTTAGAGCGAGAGAGAGAGAAAAAAATAAAAATAAAAATAATAAATAAAATGTATGTGCTGCTGAGATGAGCACCTTCTGCATATTTACAGGAACTCGGCAATATCTCTCAGGATTCCAGGCAACATTCCCCCTCCGCCCCACCTCCACCGAAACTCTTAGACTACAATTCAACTCAGTGGTGATGGGAAAAATATCGACTTTTTTATTCCAGAAACTGAGCGGGGAATAACTCCTTTAATTTCTTCTGGAGAATTTAACTTGTGTCTGCATAAATCAGCGGTTCAGACGTTTCTGCTGATCTGATATTGAAACTTTTGTTTTTCTAACTTTTTGATTATAAATAAAATTCAACATTTTCTGCCTTAAATCAGTCCAGTATTGTTTGCAAAATACCCCAATACGTGTTTTAATAATGATGATATTTTTCACAAATTTCACAAAATTCCGACGTTTCCATGTGTGTCCGTCGTATTTAGCAAAGCCATCTTTCGAATGAAATGATTCTAGGATAAGGACTCACTTCAAAACATTAATGATATTGTCCTTAATGTTGGGATGTACAGTAGGTGTGTGATGGTGTTTTTTTACCTGATAGTGGGACGTCTTCCCTTTTCAGAGGATCTCTGTTGGAGAGGTGCAGCTTCCACACCTGATAGCAACACCCTCCCTGGTTTACCCTCCGTAGGACGACCAGTCAGCGCCTGATGTCCAACCGTCACATGTAGAAACAAGCCAAACTGTATTGCTAAGAACATATTTTGAATTTAGTTGATGTTTTGCTGCCCAAACTGCTCTGGAATTGCAAAAAAACATTCACAATTGTTCACATTTTCAGCAACTTTCATGGCCTAATAAGGCCACCAATGCCGTCTGATGTCGTAACTCCCAGAAAGGATTTGCTGCACGCTGAGAAGTAATGGGGAGAAATATGAGAAATTTGACTGGTATGAAAAAAAAAAGTCAGAATATACTGATTAGGATTTTAATTTGTTAGCAAATCCGCGTAGGGGATAGGCGGCTCTCGGGAGGGGGTGTCATTCTGTTTGAATTATAACAAAGCTGAAGAATAATTTCTCTTTAATAAGTTTTAAGAAGAAAAAAAAAAACATTCTCAGAGTTAGATTTTTTTTTTTCTTGTTAACTCTGGGTTTTTTTTGCTTTCAGTCACACTCTCTGTGTGTGGGTGTTCGCACTTAAACTTTGCATTCGCACAAAGTCAAAGGACCAACTTTCCCCAAAGTTCTGACCCACTTTGTGACTTCTCTTTGCACACTGGTAAACATATTTATGAACATGTAACTTTTGTATAATCAGCTCCCTGAGTTTCACCAGCTTAAGGTCATTTGCTTCGTTGTCCATCTCATTTCTATCTTGTAGAACAAAGCGGGTGATGAAGGGACTGATTAGGGCCCTTGGTTGCCTGTGGAAGTGTGCGTGAGTGTCCTCATCAGTATTTATGAATGGGAGCCTTCAAAACTTTTCTTTTTCTTTTTTTTTGTCTTTTTTTGTTGTTGTTTGGTGTGCATGTTCTCTCTTATGGACCTCTGAGCCTTGGGTTTGTGTCAGCCTTGGACCAGAAACATGAAATTTGCATTCTTTAATTAACATCCAAGCGTTCACTGGTGGTTGTAATTCCAAAGTCGAGCTGGCGCCACTTTTGAAATCACAAAGGAAAAAAAAAAAAAAAGCAACAACCCCTGCAGGGAGATTTTCTGTTTAAAGCAGTGAAGAGCTGGACTTGATTGGTTGATATTTGGCTGTACGAGTTGACAATAAAAGTTAGAAGTGATTTTATTGGGAAAAAGAAAACAAAAAAGTCGACATAGATGACATGCCTTTAGGTTTTTAGTTTTGTTGGTGTCTTTTAAATGACAAAAAAGACTTGTACTGCAGAATAAAGTGTCTCTGGTTTACAAAAGTTGTTAGATTTGACTTGTTCTTTAGTAATTACAAAAAGAACTGGAAGTGCTGCAGTTCCAATTTAAATTCCCAAGCTTTGATAAAATGCTGACATTTCAGTCAGTTCTTTCTGTCCAGAAGAAAACAAAACTTTTTAATTGCAATTTTTAGTAGAAAAGCTTTTGACAAATGGGGACAATTCCAACCACGACAAAAGTTATATTTGTGTAAAATATATATATTTTTTCATACTTGAATTACATTGTCGTAAATATGTGCTATATAGTTTACCAACAAATGTACCGAAGATAATCTAAATGAGTTCAGGAAGTCATGGTTTCTACAAAATCTGACAAATGTGGAAAATATCAACTATATTCTGCAAAACCTCTGCGCTCAGTTGAAAGTACTAACACCGAATCGTGGGTCAAAGTTGACATTTAGCATTTGTGCTAGCTGTATAAAAGGGTAAACTGGGATTATGGGATATGTGTGAGATTACGTTGATCGATTGACAGGTTGTAGATAACATTTTGAGGATGAAGCACAACAACTTCCTCTGCATGAAAAGCTCAGAGCGCCTTTAGATGGGGAAAAAGGGTTCTATGCTACACACTCTTTTATTTGTTTGCAAGAATGAAAACATCCTCAATTTTTTTATTTATTTATTTTTTTCATTTCAAAATGTCCTTGCCAGACTGTTTAGATTTATAAAACATTGCTCCACTTCTGGAAAGGAAACCACTAACAAGATCAGGATAACCAACACTGAATTAACCCTACTCTCAGGAATCCCCAAAAATGAGAGAACTAAAATCATACTGGAATTGCACAAATGTGGAACTCATATTTGCTCATATTTGCCCTTCATTTTTACTCTTTGACGATAATAGCTTGAGAGTCCTGACCTTTGGCTGTTTCCATTTCTCCATCACGTTCACTCTCAAGCTCTGCCATTACAAACATGCCCATGTGACTGTATATGGTCCCATGGAACTTATTATCATCATTCGTCTTCTGGGGTTCAGCTTTGGGGCTAAGTCAGCTCAGTATTGTCCGACATTATCAGCACGAGCGGATGTGACAACATGAGCACTGCATTTCCATTGGGTGACAATTTGCTTAAGCAAATAACTTCCAGTGCAGCGGCCGGGGCTCATTTGCATTAGTTTTAATTTTAAATGGTCTCGTGGGAATATAAATGCATTCTCGCAGCGGCAATGGAAGCAGCTAAACATGGCGTCTTTTCATTTCTGCACATTGAATCTGACTTGTACTGTAAATTCTAAGACCTGACACATGTCTTCCACAATTTCAGGTCCTTTCATTAATGTAACATGAGCATTCCCAGACGGTCATATTGTACTAAACAATGGCTTTCTCTGCATGTGATTTGTAATAGTCTTGCAAAGATGGAAGCAAGTGTCTTGCAAAAATATTTTGGAACATTTCTTTGGACCTAAGACCCAAAATATGACTGATAATTGGAAAGCTGCAGTCGTCTAACTGCCTGTGTCCCAAACCTCAAATTACCACCAAACAAACCAGGAAAACCTTTTTTTTTTTTTTAGCAATTTGATTCGGTGTGAAGCCTTAAACCCAGAAATTCTCAAAGCCAAATAAATAAGAGTGCAAAGTCTGACACACGGAGCTGTGAAAAACTGTTTGCATCCTTACAGACTTTTGTTTTTGTTTCTTTCCGTGAAACAGATGATGCTGGGTGCGACGATGGCATAGAGGTATAGTGTGTGACCCAGGCACAGAGGCCTGTCTCCTCTATGCGATGGTCAACGGTTCGAGTCCTGGTTCGTTGACCTTTGCAGCATCACTTGCCCCTCTCGCATGACCCGCTTTCCTCTCACTTCACTGTCAAATAAAATCCATTAGAGCCAAAAATAAAAAAGTTAAAGTTAAAAAAAACAGTTACTCTATCTCTTTTTTTGTGCCCACATTTCCAGCTTTTTCCACAAAACAGCATCTTTTTTCACCTTCTGAGTCGATTGACTTTACGAGAAAGTCGAGAAGGTTGAAGAAGCCTCTGGAGATGTTTCTTCAACCTGCTTCTGACTCCCCTGGCTGCGTCTTCGCAGACGTACCATAACCCCTGTTTCGCTTCTCCTTGACCTTTTCATTTTGTCCTGCTTGACCCATATCTCCTCAGATCTACTCTTTATTAATTGACCTGCACCTTACAGTCTTGGGCTTTTTCTTTTTCATTCTACCTCGGACTAATTTCTGTTAAACCCGATTGGACCTACATATGCACCATGTTTGATTTCAGCGCTGATAGTGATCTATCATCTGGAGACGGGGTGAAACATGGCTCTTTGTACAGGTTTTCCCTCAGCTCCTGCTCTTTTTCTACTCTCTGCCTTGTCTGCAAAATCAGGAAGCGCACTGGAAGGAGCACATTCCCACAAGAGGAATGCAGATTCCAGCTCCAAGGCTCTACTTGGCACAGCGTAGCGGTACATTGATATGTGGGTAGTAGCCTGCTGCTGCTTTTCACTCATTTCACAGCGTGACAGTGATACAAAAGGCCACAATGAACTACTGTTCCATTGGCAAAAACAGGCCAGTCTCTCCCCAGTTTGCTGGCTAAGCTTTTCTACCAAAGGGTCAGTTAGAATAAAGCAGTGTTTCACACTTTAAGGCATCTTTGATTGCCACTTTTTATTATATCCTGGTACAGAATGACACCCTGTTCTGTTGTTTATTGCTAGAGCCAATCATTTGTTGTCTTGCAAGCATCAATTAAGACATGAACAGAGAATCAGAACAGAGAACAGAGTCTTTCAAATGCAAGACTTGACATAAATTAATCTTTTTTTGCAGTACTATAATCTTGAACTGAACGGGTTTTTTTTAAACCATTCTTGACTTCATGTTCTTCTGGCATATAAGTACGACATGAGCGAGAATACCGAGTCTCTTAGCTAATCTTCAAAATAGGAAATGAGCAGCCAGTTGACTTAAAACCAAGGATGATGATGTGGGAAAAGCACGTGTTGTCCATAAGGTGTAAAAAATTAAATGCTGTAGCTCTGCTGTGTGTGTGTGTGATTGTAAAACCTAGAGAACATGTGGACGTATGCTATGCTGTAGCAATGCTATCACATTGTGGTGCAAAAAAGCAAAAAAAAAAGTACACAAATACAAAATTTAAATGTTGACTTTTTAAATCCGTAAGAGGGACACTTTTTCTCTCTTTTTTTAAATCGAATCTCTAAAAGTATACAATATATATATATATATTTTTCATATATGAGTTTATTTGCAGTAAAAAAAGAAATAAAAAAAATAGGCTATGATTTTTTTTCAGCTAAAGTGCCGTGTTCGCGAAATCGCAAACAATCAAAAAGGACAAAAAAAAAAAGATTCAAAAGATGCCAACAATTGAAGTTCCCCTCTCCTCGCTGTAAAGTGTGTTGCAATGTTAAGACAGAAAAACATCTTTCCACAGTAAACTGCTGTTGGCAGTGATGTTCCTTAATAGGCAAATCTGCAGAGATCCAACTTGAAACCCCGCTGCTTTTGCTGGTTTTGTTTGACATGGCTTCAGCAATTACATTTTACACAGGGGATTGGACATTTATAAGAACAACAACAAAAAAAAAGAAGAATCTGCAACACACTTCGGTTGAAAGATGATGTTGTCGGCATGCAACAAATAACATGTTTTAAACAACAACCAACCGAATCATCTCCGCACATGCATCTTTCAGTGGCTTCAAAGCGAAAGCCGTGCAGTTTGTCTTCGCACAACTGCTGTTGTTCAGCAGTAACTTGACACTCAAATCATCTGACAGACAAAAGAAAAAAATGACAGTTAAGCTTGACAAAAAAAGAGAAAGCTTTAGAAATGAGTCAGTGGGGGGAAAAAAAAAGTTCAGTAAAAAAGAGATGAAATATGGAGAGTAGTGTATTGCGTGCGTGTGCGCGCGCGATTCTGACAAAGTGGGAGCAGCGGGGGAGATTGATGAGGGAGGGCAGAATCAGCCTCAGCATGGAGTGACGCACAACTAATGATGTAATACGTGCTCGCAGCTGTAGCTTCAGGAGGCACAGAAAAGTCTGTGTGTCTTAATCCCCAAACATGTTTGAAGTTTCTCATGTCTGCTTTGGATTTTGTAAAAAAAAAAATCCTTGTTAGCTTTAGGAGTTTTTGATGGGTGTGCTAAAGGTTAGCGCTAGCATTCGGCAATCCTGGTTCGTCAGGTTTACAAAGCTGAAAAACGACATCAGGCTTGAAATATTGCCATTTATCATCATTATTCTCTTTGCATTAAACTGTCAGCTGAATTCTTTAGTGTGTCTTTGGATCTGAAACACTGATTTATTCTAAGATTTGAATGAGCTGGAGTGTTTTGATAATACTCTGAGCTGAATATGATTCTATGTAACTGAACATGAATTGGACTTGTAATGAACTGCACTGTAGTGCCACAACAACTGAATTAGACCTTATCTCATTTCGTTGTTGGTATCTTTTCGATTTCTGAGTTACTGTTGAAGCATTAAGCTTGAGTTTGGGTTGATTTATACGCCCATGCTAAGTAGCTTTAAAAGATGAAAGAAAGTCTGGACAGAAACAAGTGGAAAAATCTGGCAAAGTCCAAATAATAACTGTGATCTCTATGATGACAAAAACTTTACAGGATCAAAGGAAAGCACAGTATAAAGTACGGGTCGATTCTGCATTACACTGTACATCGTGCACCATTGTTCAGTGTTTTTAAGTTCAATTAGATCTGTTGGTGTGGCTGTAATATCAAGGATAACAGACATTTTATTGATTCTCACTTTTTTCCACACATATTTGCTTTCTCTTGAGTCATCCATTCTTGTTTTCTTGTGGATAGCTGTTATGCTGTTCTGTACTTTGCAGCTTTTGCTATTAATGGTGAATTATTTACTTTACTTTTTGAGTATTTTTTTTTTTTAAATCTATAAACTAATCTTTGATCTTTGCATCTGTGCACAGCGATAACCGCTGGTTCTGAAGGTCAGAGCCTGGATTCTGGATTACACAGTCCCTCAGTCGAGATGTAATCAATATTCAGAGGCATCAGTAAACTTCTATCGGTAATTTTCCTTCCTCGCTTTTCAAATATATCATGCCTCTCCAGTGGTGAAGAGAAAATTAAAATTGATTAAAGCTGTTTTCTCGTCGCCGTCTTACACTGGCAGAGATTCAGATTAGCTGTTTTGTGTTTGTTTTGTGACACCGTCGTTTATTTCCAGTGCCAGGAAAACATTTGGAAGTGTTAGGCACTCACAAGTTATAGAGCCAAATAGTCACACACAAAAAGAAAAAAATAACTCAAACAATAGTGATGCAACAGTAGTTATTTCTTGCACTTATTTTAGTCCATGTATTAAATACTGATTTCTAAATAAAACCAAACAACAACAAGCTGCTTGTGTATTCAATGGTCCTTGGATTTAATGACTGGAATTTTAAAAGGCAAACCCTATTACGCTCATGATACTGAAGTAATAAAACATAAATAAATCAGGTTGTGCTTTTTAAAGCAGACAAGTAAATATGAAAGACAGTTTATGCAGTTTGATCTTGAGCTCACTCTGAACTGAACAAGTTAATGTTTTTTAAGTGGAGTGGCATGAATAGTCTTGAACTGAAAGAACTGAAAAGTCTTGCTTTTCAGTTCTTCTGAATATTTTTGATTTCAGAATAATTATCATGAGGTACCACAACTGAAAAGAGATGGTAATACTGAAAAAAATATGCACAATTTTTGGATGGACTGCTATAAATGACAGCTATCACCACTTGGCTGCGTTGACGTTTGTAGTCAAACTGTGGACATTGGGTAAGGTAAAAAAAAAAACAGAAATGGGAAAAAAAAGGGGAGAGAAATAGCTAGAGAGAAGGATTTGCTAAAGGTTTTCAGTGGAAATCTAGAGGTAAAGCTTTTCAATCTGGGGATTTGGCCCGCAAAGCCTTTGGGTTTGGCACTTTGTAGGGGCCAGATTAAAAAGAGGGCCTGACTGAAGGAGGCCACTCTGCTTAAACATGTCTGTTATTTGACTTTGGCTCAACACGTCTCAGCTTTAAAACCCAGGGCAAGCCTACACATCTGACACCTTTCTCAAAAGCAAATGATTTTAGTGTTAAGTAATTATCCTTAATCATGACGAAAATGACTATTGCACACACAAATAAAAAACAAAAAGAAGTATTTTTTTCAATGTAGGTACATGCTACTAGAGGAAAAATACTCCTGGGGAAAAAAGTAATAAAATATATTCATAAAGTGATTTTAAACTGTGAATGGAAGATACTGTAGCTTGATATTCACTCAAGGACACATGAAGGGTAGGGACAATTGTTGTGTTAGACATGTCTGTCACCCCCCGTTTTTACACAATTACTGCTCCATTTTCCAGCTGTTGCTAGGATACCCAAATCCAATAGTTTCATGAAGTCATTTCGCACCCGTCTCATTCAGAAACAGATGCAACGAGCGTTTCCAAGTCAAAACTCCATTCCCCAATCCCTTATGACAGGGTTTTATTGACTATCTGTTAATCCCTGGTTGTCACAGTTGAGGTAGCTCAAAGTAATTGTCAAGATGTTTTTCTAGTAGCAGGACTGTAACTAGAGGGGGCCAATGGGTGCCCGAATGATCCTCAGAACAAGATGATAACTTTGAAGAATTTATGCCTCCAGCGTTTGTTTTTTAACTTTGAACTTGTTTGCAAAGTTTTCATCTATGAAAAAATTTTATACTTACAAAATAATCTCTTGTACTTCATTTCTTTAAGTTGCTACCAGCATTCTGCGTCGAGTTTGTTGTGGCTAGCCATCCGATCAACTGCATCTTAGAAAAGACGAGACGTTCACACCAAAAAGTGAAGCTAAATGCTGGATGCACTTATTTTATGAACGTTTACAGTGATTGCTATTTATTTACTGTACTTAGTGGATTGCAATTTAACACAAAAACAAAAACGTAAGTTGTTGTAGTTCATGTTTCTGGAGTTTTCATGTCATGTCTTGGTTGTTTCTTTGGATGGTTCTCCATTGCTTGCTACACTCTCTACTCTTGACTGTTCAATCACTTAATCATGCTCACCTGTGCTCTTCAGAATAAAAACCTCCCCCAGTAACAGTAAAGGTGTCACATAATCTGAAGTTTCATGCAGACAAAATTCAGTCCTTTCAAACCAAACCAAATCATCGACTACATAACCCCGTTTCTGCCTTCTGAACCCCGACTTTTTGCCTTTCCCTGCCTGAGTTTTATTACAGACTCTGATTTAATGTGTCTTGACCCTTGCCTGACTTCTGTCTCGTCTCCACCTGCCAAATTTCTGAAACTGTCAAACAGTGGATCCCACATAACCAAACCCAGACCGTTTCTTTGTCCACATCTCCCTTGGGTTTTTCCCTTTACAGCAATAACCCCAGACAGGTTGGTCATTGCCATTCTGAACAACATCGTGCAAGCCTGTCATATCTCAACCGCTCACTCACCGATTTCTGCTCCAGATCTGGCAAAAGTTCCTGTAATCCTATGTCTACGCCTGCAATATAATCTACATTCTGTGTGTTACAGTATTTTCAGGCCAAAAGAAACCCAGCTTATTACAACGGTGAAGCATCTGATGGAAACAGTTAAATCTTTTACCACAAATGTTCAAGAACTCACTATGTACTTTCTGGAATTGTACATTAATCTTTTTTTTTTTTTTTAACCAACATGTCTAGTCTAATGCCAGATGCCAACCTAACTTAAGAGAGTCAGTCAAACTTTAAGGATACTGTCTCCATACAATCTTTTTGAGGAGCAAACTTTCCCTGGTACCAGCTGTAAACAACCAGATTTTTCATACGGTTTGCCGGAAATGTTTGCAACAAGAGACCAAAAAAGAAAAGAAAAAGTCACTCACCAGCTGAAATCTTTAAATGTGTGTGCAGTCCTAAAAATCAGAACTCATTTAGGATGTGGTAATCTTGCACCTTGTCATCAAGCTAAACTTTGAATATATGCACATAGAGGCCTGATTAGGCTTTGTGATTGCAATTTTAAATGCTGTGATTCTGTCAGCCTTTTGATGTCTACAGGTGTAATGATATCTATCACCTGCTTAGTACTTGCACGAACAGTCAGACTGCTCATTAAGACCGTGAACATATGGCTTGTCTCTGATTACAGGAAGCACAGAAATTTCCTGCACACGTAGAAAACTTGAAGAAATTAAAAAAGAAAATAAATGTTGGAGGAAGATTTCACATTATCACAGACCCAGTTTAATAAATTCATTGTGTTGGTCAGCGTGCGCTTTAATGAGTTAGTAGCACTTTATGTGCACCTTATGTGTACCTTTATTTTCTTTCACATTCTCTATAAAACTGAAGAAGTTCTTTGTACGGATCCACAATAATCTCCTTTCAAGGAACAGAAAAATGGAGATAACAAAACCTGGCTATTGCCATAAATCATCCGCAGTTCTTTTACTGTCTGTGGTTGTGGCTGCGAATGTCATAACAGTATTTGCATGAAAATACTAAACAGTGAAATCAACTTGCAGTCTGAAAATAGTTCTTTCTTTATTATAATACTTTGACTCTGACCCTTTATTACCAAATGTCACCAGAAAGATTGTACTTGTTAAAAGTGAGCATATTGGATTAGAATGTATCGTCATGTCTTTCTTGTCATCGGTCTCAAAACCAATTTGGTTCCCACTGATCATCAAAGAAGTGCAAACAGAGAACAAGGATTTCCATGTCAACTGCAAATGAAAGAAAGCAATCATCTTAACTTGTGTATATATAATCATTTCCTTTTGGTGCTTTCTGAGGGAACGGATCTGTGCAGGTGTAGCAGTTATTTCTACTTTGTGCATGTGCGTGCGTATTGACCTCCTAAATGCCCAATGGATTCAGGTATCTTGGGAAATTTCCTCCAAATTGGACTTTAAGCGGACATGAGGGTGCTTAATGAGGTGTTGATCAGGAGTACGGCTCTGGCGCCCTAAGAAATGGGGGGAGTGAAATAGTTTTCCAGCGTGGACAATATTTACACACAGAATTATTCTGCTCTGGTCGTGGTTTGCCATGGCGATAAAGAGGTCAGGCCCCCTGTGAGGTGAAAAAAGAGACTTTGCCATGTTACGGATTGTGGGCAATTACATCTTAAGATACTTGATTCGTGATCAACATGTCACACTAATTGTAAATTGTGTGTCAAAACATCTGCTGTTTTTGTTATATAATGTTTCTATTCATGATTAAATCAATGTTGCTTACATTTAAACATACCAGGTCAGGGGCTTCTATTAAAATCCAGTACAGCATGCTCTCTACACCAATAGGAATATGGTGGTGCCTGTACATCCATGTTGCTATGATTCTGGAATGTTTATGCTTCTGCAATAATTTCTGCCGTGCAGGTTTTCTCCATCAGGCACGGTCAGACGGGCGCCAGCGCTCACACATGACGGCAATCTTCTCATCAGACTGCTGCAGGATAAAGAAAGCCGCTGGATGACCATTCTTGGCCCGGTGATCAACCTTTCAGGGACAGTCGAGCGTCAAGAAAATATTTACCTCTGAGAAACTCCGCCAAATGGAGCCTTCTGAAGAGTACGACGCTTGTTTTTATATTTTTTTGGGGGGGAGAAAAAGATCTAATTACTGAAAGCGTTCCAGTCAAGCGCAGTCTTCTAAAGCGGCATCTATTGACTCAAAGTATGAAGAGCAGCTTGATTGGACGTTTTGAAATGAGCTGCTTCATTCTGATTGCACTCTCCACAGAGCTGCTTAGTTATCATGTGACTCTTCTGCTTGATATTAAGCCATCATCATGGTGCTTTGGATGTGTGTTTTTTAAGGTGAAAAATAATGTCTTTTATTTTGATTAATAACACTTTCTTGTTTGAACATCCTCTATGGTGTAATCTAGAAAATAATCTTGGGATTATGAGGTTCTGGCTTCCATGTGTTTCTGTGGTTGACCAATGGACAGACATATTGTTAATATTTTATGTATGCCCTGTTGGTTGCATCAGAAACAGATCAATTAAGTAAGTACAACACACAGTTCAAATTATTCAAGGGAATAAAGCCTTCCAAACCCACCTGGTCCCATGTGGAAAACATCATTCTCAACCTTTATATATGCCAAATAAATTGTGACAAGCACATTTTCAGTTCAGTTTCATCATTACTAATGGCCTGTAGAATAAAAAAATACAAAAAAACAAAAACTGAAATAACACCTGACAATAGATTCAAATGTCTGGAACATTTAATCAGGGCAAAAATGCAAAAACAGCAAAGACAATCTACAAAATGGCAAGTCTTTTTCATCTCAATGTTCATTAGAAACGGCCTGATTTAAAATGTACTTTATTTTTGCAGCTTCTGTGTCTGATAGATTAGACGTCTACCGTCTGTTCTTTCAGCACATTTAAAACAAATACTTATTCAGTGAATACAATCAGTGCCTACAAAAAATGGCTTTAGTTTATTTTTTTATTTTTTCACAGTTATTTGGAAACTTCAAGGGGGACATTAGCGTTGCCAAAGCCATATTTTACTCCTTAGGGATTGAGATTCCATTCACGAATATTTAATCACGGATTCTGGCATGCGATCCTTTGATTTGTTATTTTCTCTCCGACAAAGAAATCTTGTCAGCATTGAGTGAAAGTGGCGAGGGACGGCATTAGCCTAGAAGTGAACCACATTTCAGAGGCCCGGACGGCCAGTCTTGACCACTCGATCAGGCCATACGGGAAAAATTGTCAAATATAAGGGTGTCAGATGCCTTTTTTCCTTCCTTCCATCAAAGTCCTGACATTCATTTTGACTCAATCTATGCCACTTTCTTTACCTTTTCTCTCCTTTTTCTGTTGTGCATTAAAGTCATTAAAGTCACTCTGTCTCTGGTCTCTCAAAGACAGTTGTTTGCTACAATCCGAGACTCTTCAGTCTCCAAGATGAAATAGGAAACAAAATGTTCCCAATTTTCTTCTGTCACCAATCCTGTTTCCCTTTCTTCCTTAGATTCGCATCGTACATGTCCGTCTTCTTCACACAGGGACATGAATTTTAACATGCAAGGAAACATTCTCACTTCTTTGTGCGAGGAGATGGTGTTGCTAACTCCATTGCAAATTGTGACATTGATTTTTGCCTACAGTAATTATGGTTTTATGCAGATGAAAATGTCTTAAAATATGGAGGCCTTGCAAATGAATTTGCAGTCGATACAAAAACAAACTTTGGTGTGTTTTTTGGGGATGGTACAAAATGCATCAAGAAAAATAGAATGAATGACGTGCAAGGCAAATCAAAGTTTAGACCCCTTATGCAACATGATGGAACCAGTTGACCCAGGAATGGTTCTTGAATGGCCCAGTCAAAGTTCAGATATTTATTATGCAGAGGATCTGTAAAACTTGACACATATGTGGTTTCACACCAATTTGACTTATCTTGAGCTATCTCAATAAATATCCAAATTCATGCCACACTTTCTAGATTTTTAATCACAAAAAAATGATTTCAATCATATCTTTTCTTTCCACTGACATCTTCCATTACATAATATTAATAAAACACACCAACGTTTAAGGTGGCAATGTGACAAAACGTAGAAAAAAATTCCAAGGAATGGGAATACCTTTGCAAGCCATTGTATGAAATCTACATGAAACAACTCCGCGAATGCAACACACAGGTTCAGGTTCAGCCATTTCCTCATGCAAAGTACGATCCAAAAGTACCAGAATGGACTTCTACACAGACTCCACTCACTCTTGAAGCCCAACAACTAGTTTGGCTACAGCTCTACAATCCATTATGCGTGGACCGACCCGGGGGCTGAAGCACCCCTTTTTTTTTTTTTCCTAATCAGTAGTGGGGTTGTTTCCCACCGCCTGAGCTGAACTATGAAGCTGCAAGACTTCACAGAGGGGAAAAAGAGTGACTTCAAAGGTTGGGGATGATTGGCTAAGATCTGTGCAGAGTGCGGCACAGCGACACACACGAGGCGCACGTTTGTGGTTTTAGATCTTCCACACCATGGAGTGGACGAAGGAAATGCAGATAGTCTTTATTTATTTTTAGATGATCATGGATTACATCTCTGAATATTACAGATGTGTGTTAAAAACTCCCCGAATGCTTTTGTCTCTAAGGAGAAAAAAGGTATTCATTGTCTAAAATAATCTTTTAAGAAAGTAAATTTGCCAACTCACAGAAAATCTTCCACAGCCAATGTTTAGTAAATGGATATCAGAGTTTCCAGTGTCTTTGGGTGAAAAGGAGGCCAATGTGTGACTTCTAAGTGTATTTGTTTACTACAAATTCTAAGTAAGTCTCATCTGTTTCAGTACTAGTCAGATCGGGGCAAACTCATGTTTACAATTGTGATGGTAGGACATATGAACAATTTTTTTATGATTCAGTTACGGGGGGTTAAATATTCAAAGGTGTTGCGCAAATTGAGGCATATAGAGCAAGCGCACAAACTTAAACCCTTCAACTTAATGTTGTGAGGAAATGATTCGACACGCTGTTATGTTCACGCTTTAAAATAAAGTGGCTACAGCTGCGATAAAGTCAGTCATGCAAATCATTTGAACAGTGAGATGAGTCCAGCAAAGCAAAAAAGCTGTTAAGGATGTTTTTCTTTCTAACTTGCAGCTTGTACATCTTTTCTCCTGTGGTTTAGTGCAAGGTTTCAGCCATTAGAGATTACTGGGAAACATTGGAAAGCCGATAATCCAGAGAGGTTGTTCCATTTTTTTGAAAAATCTGCGGATAAGTGCTAATCTCCCGACATAAAACAATTTTACAGAAAAAATATTTATAGATGTTACAGGGCCTCGCAGAATCGAATACCACTCATTTTTATGAAGCGTTTTATCATATTACAACCACAAATTTCAATGTATTTGTGTATGAATTTACCTGTTGCATTTTGCAGAGGAAGGAGGGTCGCACATGGATTTCATATTGTTTTGCAAATTAAAATTGAAAAAATTGTTGTCTGAACCATTCATACTTATAAATATTTTTTGATGCACTTTTTTAGGCTTTTCTTTAACTTCCTGCTACCCCTGAGCCACTTATCTGTTGCTATGGAAGTAAAGAATCCCCACAGCATGATGCGGCTACCACCGTGTTTCAATTTGGGGTTGATGTCAAGAGTTTGCAAGCATTCTGTGTTTTGCATTGGGTTTAAATCTTATCAGATTTCATCACTTCATTATTTTAGAGATGAAACCTTGCTTAACAAATATATAAAAAAATGATTCATATTTTTTATTTTAAAATGTGAAAAAATGCAGAAAAAAAAAAAAAGATGCACAGAATGGTAAACGTGAACTGTGAGAGTCTAAAGTTGTTTTGAACAGGCAACGCTAAAAACAAATGTGTGAAAAAGTAAAACTTCTCAACATGTGGAAATACATTTTCCCCGATGTATGAGACCGTTAAGAATGCATTTCTCTGTGCCTTGATGTTTTATTTGACTGGAGTTGAAGGGAGCAGGAACACCCTAGCAAAACACCGCAGCAAGAATATCAGCCAATGTGCTCCTTTCTTTTACTGGATTGCTGTAAACACTTTTAAGCAGCCTTTCTATTGCTTCCTGTCACCGTTTTGTTCAAGCTCGCCTTGGAGTCCGTTCAGAATCATTTGTTGCAGTCTCTTTGTATATTTTCTTTCTTTTCCTGCGATATTTGAACCTTGGCACTGTGTTTTTGCTGAAAGCTGCTGATTGTTCTTCGCACGGGGTCACGGAGGTAAATCACACAAGAAGCAGAATTACATTACAGCTTATTTGGAGGCCACAAGGTTTCACGGGAGCCATCCATCAAATGTTTGAGGGGCTTTTGGAGCCCATGAGGAGAGGCGATTCTGCAAACACTGCATAGCGCACCCCAGGTAAATTCCGCTGAGCAAATCAGGAATGGATCACAAACGCTCACCTCTCTGGAAACAGACATGGCCAGAAGGCAGAGAAGGTGGATAAAATAATCCAACCTTTTTTTTTTCTCCACCTTAAGATGCAAGTGCAGCTTTTTGACGTAAATAAACAAAACTTAGAAAGCATTTTTTATAACTCTGAAAGGTCCAAAATATTGAAAGTATTTTTTGTGAGTTTTTGAGCTTGTGGGTGAAAAATGCTTATTTTAAGAGGAAAGTTTCACTTTTTTTTAGCTGATTATTATGAAAGCTACAGAAAATCAACCTTCCCTGTCTTGGATGGCTGTCAAAGCCGGCACATTTAAAGGAATAGCTTACATTTTTTAACGTTTTGTCAGTAAGAAAAAGATATCTTTGTATTAACCCTCCTGTTATGTTCGTTTCTAGGGTACAGCAAAAATGTGTTTAATCATGCAATAGTGCCAGAAACCAAAATATTCCTCCAAAACATTTTTGTATCTCATTATTAACTCCAAAACTAACCATGTCAATCAATATTTGTGCAATGCTGTTTTATTATTTCTCAGAAATTAAGGATCAATGACGACAACCTACTCATTTGGACATAAAAAATGGAATTTACATTTTTCATGTCCACTGAAAAAACCTAGACAAAAAAACAATAATTTCCTTGAAATTGATCTTTGCTAAAAAATTTTGTATTACACTTTTTTTTTTTCAATGGGTGATCTTTATAATTGAACTTGAGACACACATACTGTTCTGGGTCAAATTGATTAAAATCAAGACGAATGAGTCATGCAGAGAGTATTTATGTTTTGTATTTTATGACATTTTGATTTATTGAGACGTGTTTTTAATGACAAACTAATACAATCTAAGCTTCAATCATCTTTAGGTGTAAATTCTTTTTTAACACAAAAGTATGCAAAATAGAAGCATAATGTTTGTGTCCTTTATTTGTTTTTTTTTTTTGGTTATGTTTTACTTTTCTGTTCATGTTGATATGTAAGCACTGCAACATCACATTCTCTATTCTCTAACATCAGCATTTTTCACAAGCGCTTAATTGAAATTGCACAAACGTCTTGGCACACACTACCTTATTAGATCTGCATGGGCTGGCGACCTGCACGCCCATTACCTTTTAAAAGTTATGAAGACAGGCTTTTAGATAGCCGTAACCCGGGCAGAAACAGGGGAGCCTTGGGTGTGTGTGTGTGTGTGTTGGGTTGCTTGTTAATTACAAGGTTTGTCCTCGACTGCACTCGCCTTTCCAGACGCCGTCTGAGCCATCCGCCCCGGACTCAGTCATGAGTGGCCTAACGGCACCGCGTGATACATGACACAGGAGTCGGCATGCATTTCACACTTTGGGCTGCTTTATGCCTCCGGATGGTTTATCATTTATTATCATGTCCGGGTGCGAGGCGCCAAGTTTAGCACATTTACAACTATTATCCCGTTCATCTCAATAAAAGTTTCAATTACGAGACGTAGATGGGATCTGATAAATGGGCCGTGCTGGTGGAATACTGTACTCATATACAGGCAACAGGAAGGAGGGCACAGAGGGCAAAGCAGGGAAAGTGATTCACGTGGAATCAGGACACAATAATAAGTGCGAGTTAGAATTTGTTCATTAAGGGTATTGCTGCTAGCCTTGAGACACATGTGGGCTAAAAACCACTTGAAATATTGAAGAAATAGTATATATGTCAGGTAGGAGTTTGTGTTAATTGTGTTAGCTCTGGCAGATTCAAAGTGAGCAACAAGACTCACTTCACTGATGTTGGAGAAAAAATGACATATCTATATATTTCTGGTGAGTTATTCATAAAATTTTTCATGTAAAGGTAAGAAATTGGGGATAATATACTATGATTTTGACTGTTTCTTTTTTTTGTTAATGCTATAATAACTGCCCAGGTCATATTTAGTCATGTGTTTTTGGTGTCTTTTTTGGTGATAAATCAGCAGGCGTGGCATTAAATTATAAACTACAGGTTTTCAAAGGTTGTTGTGCTGTAAATAAAGCCAGTGATGTTTGACCTGCTTCCACTCAGTCCCTCTGAGCATCCCCATAGCATGACGGTGCCACCACCTTGTTTCACAGTGGAGATGGTGTGCTCAAGGCGATGTGGAGTGTTTCGTACAAAAAGTAGATGTTTAATCTTATCTGGCATTTCCTTCAACAGTGAATAAATCATTTCCAGGTTCTCTGAATGATGCTTTAAGTACAGTTTTTCTGTACTTTACAAAAAAAGCAACACATTGTAAAAGTATATCACTTAAAATACAAGTAAAAAATACTAAAATTGCTTTGAAAAAAGTACTGAAACCTGGCAAGGCATTGGAAGCACATATTGAACATCCACAGATAGGATTTGGTCCTCTTGCAGATGTCTCTTTTCCCCCAGAGATATGGAGGAGTGATATTTGATCTAAAGGAGGGATGTGAGCCAGGAGTAAACTTTAAAGAGCGTTGGCAAATGAGAATTTTGTGTCAACATGGTTTCCAAAGATAGAACTTCGGATGCTGGTGTTAAACTTCAGCAGCAGAAAAGGAATCAAACACAGAAGTTTATTCAGATATTATAATTTTGTCTGCCTCCTGTGATTTACAGACGCACATATTTAAAACTAGAATATCTTTAACTGAGAAAAAGAACAGCAATAAAGATGATTTCAACATCGAGACGCCATTCGGAGGTCAAGACACTAATGCAGCTTTTTATTAATCATTCCTGCACCACTGTGTCACACTTTCTGTTCACAAATAAGTAAGATGTCATGAATGCCTTTGCCAAAAGACGGGCCAAAGAAAAGAGCAGGAATCAAGTTGTGACAGGATTATTGGAAAAAGATGTTCTATAAACTATCAACTTTTTAATGGGACCAAACCGCCTTCCTATGAACCCCTCTGTCGCGTCCTTTCACAGCCTTTCCCTCTTTTGAGCAAATAGCCACGCACTTCCAGCTTAGCTTCCTGCCACTGTGCAACATGAACCAAACTCTTCCATGAGCGAGACAACAATTCCGGCATTATGAAAAGACGTTGGCCCCGCGTTCACAGTGATGCTAATGGATTTCTACAGCTCCCAAGCACAGAGACATCCCTGTGGTCTTAATTCAAACAGAGAACATCAACAAGTTAAGACTGGCTTTTAAAGAAAGGGAGAAGATGAGGTATAAACAAATGTAGCTTAAGGGAGGCTGGGGAGTTGAATCAGACTATATTTTAGGGTGAAACAGTTTTAAAACCTTAGCTTAACTTTTATAGGCTGAAAAACAACACTTTGGGGGCCTATCAGCAAGTCTGTTTGGTTTATTGCAAACAAAACACAATGAAGAATCTTCACACAGCCCTGTAAAAGTGATTATACTCCGAAGTCGTTTTCAGATCCTATTGGCCTCAGCTCTAAGTCTATGGAGAGCAAAATTTTTTTTTAAAGTTTTGCCATACCTCTCGATTTGACTGGGCCACTCTACCATATGAATATACCTCAATCCAAACAACTCAAATTTAGCTTTGACTGTATGTTTAGAGTTGTTGTTGTGGAGCCACTCCTATTCCTGGTTCAATGTTTGTGGATTCGCCAATTGATGAACTGCTCTCTTTTGAATCTTACTCCAGATTATTCCTGGGAAATTCACTTTTTTGTAAAAAAAAATTTTCACAGAATACGTCTAAAATGTTCAAAAGAGAATGCAGCTCGGGAAGCTGAAAAAGCAGGATACGTTGATTCGTGAGACTTTTACAAAAAACAAAATCCTCTTTGCTTTATTAATGTTGATATTGACTAAATATATACAGTATATATATATATATATTAGAAGATCAACTCCCTCTGTTCTCATCAAGCTTGATCATCAGGTAGTAGTGATTCAGTGCCACATGATGCTGCTTCATGTGCCACATGTGTCTAGTCAAAGTGGATTTTCCCATCCTCGCCACTGTTTGGCTTTCCGCACAACTTTGCTGCAAACAGCCTTTGATGTATGAAATTTATTTAAGATAAACTCAACCAGACGTGCAATTTGGCCTTATATATGAGCAGCGGGGAAATTCAGAGAAGACGCCTCATTGATGCTTGTGTCAACCGCTCACACACGAGCAGCAGCCGGATGCCTGCATGTTATATTTACACTGACTGCTGAAAATCGGAGCTGATGAGCACATTATCTAAATGTGAAAGATAGAACATGAGGCCCGCATGCGTGTGTGTGCGTGCGTGTGTGTGTGTGTGGGTACGTTGAGGGGGTTGCTTTTGCAGCCATGCCCAGATAAAATTATTCGGCGCCAGTTGTTGATGTCTGCGATAATTGCACGTTGCCGTGGCGACGGAGCCGCTGAGTATGTGGCCTTCTCTCCGAGTGGACATGGGAGAGATGGGAGACGGCGGAGGTGAGATTAGAGCACAGGAGGACTCTGGGAAAACTTTGCACAGCTGTCTCTGTGATTGAACGCTGTCAGGATCGCTGCCTTCAGACAAACAACCATGCAATGTGTGACTTTGAGATTGCACATTATTTCTTGCTTGCCTGGATGCGCCGTGCATCACATGCTGATACGTGGGACACAGAGTATGATTTACCCCATCATAATGAGGGTACAGTAGCGGGGAGGAGAGAACAGAAACAAGCGGCTGCCAGTGTCTGACTACCTTCATTTGACATAGAGCTGAGTTGTATCCAATTGAACTGGATTGTATTAAATGTGATAGAGTTCTGATGCTAAATTTGACACTAATTCAATTTGTGGCTTCATGGAAAATTCAAAAGAACAACAAGAAATCTGCCTGAGACTTCTAGAAGTCTGACTCAACCTTGGGTACAATTTCCAGAAATCTCAGTCACAATAGTTCTGTCAGTTGGAGTAAGGACAAAATCCAAGGAATAAATAACAACTTTTTGGAGAACAGCCTAAATATCTTACCCAAGTCATAAAGTTGAATGGGGGAATTATACAAAAATATTAAGGAAAAGTATGTATCTATATGAATTTAAAGACATATTCAGCAATTCTACATTTTTTTTTTTAGCATTTTGACATGAAATTGATAATCCTTGATGCCATAAATAAAATTGTTTTCTGGTTTATAAGGTGGTAAAACGTCTATTGCGGGTAATATTTGGTTAGATGACCGGATAATTGCTGTTAGTATTTTATTTTTTCCCGAGTTTGACATGTTCTATGTCTGCTAAATCACCTCATCACACTGGAATATTGAAAAAACACAAATAGAATCAAAGATCTTTTTTTTTTTTTTATTGTAAGAAAAAAAAACTGCTAGGTCTGACATTGGCAGCAGCTGTGAGCTCTTTGTGCCTTCAAAGTGAAGATTATTTCCAAAGAGCTATTGTGAGAGTTTGAATGTGAAACATGGAGAGCACAAAGGATTACCTTGAGTTCAGACAACCCAGACAGAACGGCCCACGAGAGTACCGAGATCTGACCTGTGGAAATTAAGAATTATTGCCTCATAAACAAAACCCTTTAAAAAAAACAACTCAGATATTATTACTTTTGCAAAGGAAGAAAAAGAGGGTGGGCAACTGAAGGTTTAAAAATAGCAGTGTAGTCAGAAACTGCATGTGGTATTTTTTTCAGAATAGTTTATTGTCGCTTCCTTTATATATATATCCAACATCACTATTTTGTTTTCTATTTATAGTCTTATTTCCAACCTTAAGGCATATGTTCTTTTCATTTCCACCCACTTTCCTGCTGATACACAGAATTTCCTTAGTATGTATACAAAAATGTTTATGTACATGGATTACAAGTGAAACGGTTTCCAATGTTTGTATTTTAAAATATTTTTCTTTTTTTATGTTACATCTGATCTTACAAGTACAAGAACCCATAAGAGACATTGACATTAAAATCCCTGATCATCTATTTCACCCAAAGAAGTGAAAGACTCAGCATTGTAGAGCCCTGAATGGAACATGAGTTTTAAATAAAAGAAAAGAAAGCGATAAAGAATAGGAAGGGCCGAGGAATACGCCTCTGAGTGCAGTTGTTAGTTCAGAATGCATCCATGGACTCTTCTTTGACTCTGGCAGTAAATTAAGGGGAAAGGCCCATTTTCCTCAGTGGGAGCCTTAACAGGAAAGCTCTCATGCATGGATCTGAGAGTCATGATGGGGTTTTCAGCCTCAAACTGTCAAAACACTGAGCTGTGGCAAACCTGGAGGGGGTAACCTTTATTGATGCATTGTAAATTGACCCAGGAAGAAACGTACAGTACACGTGGAAAACATGTCTTAGGAAAAATGTGATGTTGTTTTTGGATGCTTCCACTTAAACTGTGGGGACATTGTTTCAACAAAATGTTTTACAATATGATGTGACCGACTCCAAAAGTGTGATTTTTTATTTATTTAATTTTTTTTTAGACAAATGGAAATTTCACACAAAATTGTCTGCGTCTCCCACGGCGTCCGGTGGCTGTGGATTTCCCCATCAGCTGGAGGACTGGAGACTAAAACCGGCGGTTACTCATTTGGGTGGAATATCAATTCAATGCTCAAATGCATTTCTGAAAGTGGAGGCAATTAACGGGCTAATTATCAACACCGTGGAGAACATTCTAATCACCAGAAAAAAAGCTTAAGTGAAATAATGTCGTCAACACAGGCTGAGCGGTGAGCAGTGGAGGGAAAACTTTACCCTGCTGCAACCAGGACATGACCTTCTATCTGAAACTTGAGGTGTTTAGGTGGATTTTTATGTCTCATTGTGACCCAAATAAAGAGTGACTTATTGATCTATTCGGTCCTAAAAGTCACAAATAATGTGGACGATGTATAGCACAATTATAGCACAAAAGGTAATAAATAACGGTTTCTACTTTTGATCAAACCTGATCTTGGTGGTGATTACCATTTACTTTATGGACTTGCAGCAACAGGACCCAGCGTCTCTCATTAACTGCGCCCATCTCTTTTGATCTTCCACCAGATGATACTGAGGCAAGGTGAAAAGTTTACTTGAGGGAGGAGACTGCATCTATTAAGGCTTTAATGAAAACACTTGACCATTTCTGGGAGAAAACCAGCAGCAAACAGAATAAAATAATATGTACCTGAAGGGAAAATGTAAAGTTTTACTTCCCTGTAGGATTAGTTCCGGTTCAAGGCTATGGAATATATACAGAGGTCTTATGCAAATTGGTCTCATGAGGACAAACAATGAATTATTGCATGTTTAAAGCCTGAAGCAATACAGTTAAGTATTCGTATATCTCGTTCGTTAAGTAGCTGCGTTGGTATGGCCACACAGGGAGATATTTACCAAGCTCTTGGCAGTATCCCATCCCATTCCGCTGTAAATTGAGTTAAGTTCGGAAGACTTGATCGTTTTTTTTACCATAATAAACCCTGGAGAAGTGATTAAACATGAGTCCCGGTTTCACTTCAGGGTGTCGTCCATGTTCATTTCGGTTTGCGAACATGAATAGCTAGAAATCAGATGTAAGCATACATCTCCGTATTATCGCATTATAAACCCTGTGTGAGTGACTCACTGCAGTTTCTCCAGATTCCATTAACTGTTCAAACATAATGTACACCGTTTAATGTGTTGGACGATTGAGACTTATGTCAAATGTTGGAGCACTTCAGCACATAATCTACTACTGAATCAACAGGGGCAACAATCTTAAGGCATGTTTAATGGAATTTCCTGCTAACTGCAGGCATAACTTCTCGTAAGTAGGATAGCATGACATCAGTTGTTGTGACAATGTCTAGAGTGGGCTGGTGAGATGGTAAAGCATTACACACAACAACAACAAAAAAGACTAAAGAGATTCCAAGGTTGTGTAAGATGCATGTTCATTGGTAAAGAGTGCTTTGCAAAAATATCAATTCTTCTTAAATGTTTCCACATTTTGTCATCTGAATAGGCAAGAGTAATGTATATTCATAGCATTGTATGTGGTACACCAACATTAAATAGAGCATATGTGTGAAGCAGACAGAAATTTATGAAAAAAGTGTGGCACACATTAATTTTGCTCTTTTTATTATTCAACTGTGTTGAGTGCTGATCTCTAACAAGGTCTTTTAGGTACTAAAAATCTGGGCTTATGTAGTTGCTGCAATACGTTGAAATATATTTTGACCCATCTACTCTTATATAGTAAGCACACACTTTTATTGACTGCGAAGAACTGTGGTCATGTGTTCAAACATCTAAAGTTGTGTGTAATCGGTGTAGTAGCACAAAAGTGGCTCGAGAATGGAGCCGTGAGGAATTCCTCATGTGATCTGTGTTCACTTAAACTTTAAAGAAGTAATAGCAAATAAACAATATCCCAAGTTAAGAACGGACTCTGGTCAGATAAAACTTTCCGACCCACTCTTGTGCCTCTAAAAACTCTCCATCTATCCTTCTGATCAAACGTGGTGGAGACAGAATCGTGCTCTGGGTCCATTAGCATGGACAAGATAGCTTTTTCGAACTGAAATGAGTGAAGCTGTACACTGGGGACTCCTGGATGAAAATCAATTAGAGGCTACACAAGATCTGTGACAGGAGAGGTTCATTTTGCGACAGGACGACCCCAAATTGTGCATCCAGGCTACGATGAAATTGTTTACATCAAATCTAATTGGCAATTTTTAGCAACACCTGAAAATTGATGACACTCTTATGACTGTCCTTGGTGTAAGAAGAAAAGGCTTATCATGATGATCTTGCTACCTGGCTGCATTGGGAGACATACTCATCTTAAATTCTTTGATTAGCTGCATTACTGACACACTGGATTGATTTCTTCTTGCAATTTAATATTTGGTACCTTCCTTATCTATCAGTTTCGTATCATCAACAAGCCGCAGCAATATTGTGCGACCCCTCCTACCCAGACCCTTCATTCCCTCTTCTGACAGATTCAGGCTTCATCTTCTTACAATTTTTGCAGATAATTAAGCACTGGGGACACAATTATGTAGACAGGTACGTGAGTGCCTTTGAGTTAATTGACTGATTCAGAGAGGGGTAAAGGTACAGAATGATGTTATTTGCTTGGTTACCCATACTTGGTAGCGGGGGATGTCCATGAGGGGAACATCATTTATCTTTTGACAGCACATGCTCTGACCTGTTGTGGTGCGGATAAGTAAACAAAAGTTAGAAACATTGAAGAAAACAGACATTAAACATCAGATTAAGAAAAAATAAAATTATTGTCAACTCAGAAACCAATTAAATATCCATTCTTTATTCTTTGGTCTGTGTTAAGTCGTGTTTTCATGTGACTTAACTTTACAAGACCTTTTGTTTAAGATTGTTTTATATACAGTGAAAAAAAAAAAAAAATCTCCAAAGGGACCATCCATTTCAATTGACAGCATCTGCATTTTCTAAAGTAATTTTTGCTTGAAAGTAAGTGTAAGTCTTCTCGGAATAATGCACGCTAGGCTGCCTTAGCAGGGACAGCCCTCGGATCATTATTTACTGCATGTCACTGATTATTCTGTAATGCCCACGTGGACAGAGTCCTGATTGTGTTTTGTTCTGAATATAGAATCACATTTTAGTGGCATACCCTGTGATAAAGTACTTTCCCTTGTCGGGATCAATAAAATTATGCCAATAAATCTCGCAGATGAAATATGTCTGCTTTTCCTTATGATTTTATTATAAATAAGCCCCAGACTGAAGTCTGATGCTGCACTTTGTACATTTAAAACATCAGTGAAGCTTGAACAGTGACAGAAATTATCCACCCACAAGAGAAAAAAAATACAAAAATAAATAAACAAATCAGATATTTTTGATAGTATTAGTGTCTACATCTGGAAATAGAAAACTTTTTTTTTTTCTATTTGCCTTGGTTAAACAGCAGTTGCATGCTAATTTAGCTTGACATGCGCTCCGTGTTGTCTCCTAATGCTTGATAATATTGATTGTGAATTTTTAATAAGCCCAGATAAGAACAGTGTAAACAAACACAGTTTTCGGCAGTGGCAATACAATTACAAGTCCATCATGGAGCCCTCTTCTTTGTTTGTTTCTATCTACAAATCCCCAAGTCATTAGAAGACTGCAGGGAGGGGGGGATGCACTTTGTTTGACTAAAGTCGCTATCCGGGCTGCATATGAATAAGTCCCTTTCTATCCCGATCAGCATGCCACTTGGACGCCCCCAATGCTGCCTCATCAGCATTCAGACAAAGTGAGTCAGACACTTCCTCGTGAAGAAAACTGTCTGTAGCACTTAATGTCATTAAGAAGCTCACGTCTGACTCAGAGTGGATGTTTGCGCGATGAGGATACGGCGCTGTTGGAATTTGTTTATTCCAAAAATCTTATTACGTCTCCGCCTCCGCGTTTATCGATACTGACGTATTGGCCGTCCACTATTTGGGATTGCATGAACAGCTAATTGTCATATTGTTGGCATGTGGACATATTGCTTATCTTTTCAGCTGCAGCACGAGCCACCTCTTTGGAGGAGAGCGCGTGCACACACACGCACGCACACACACACACACACACACACACACACACACACACACACACACACACCCAGACACGCCCACCCCCGCACGCACACCCCCACCATACACATGATGTAAAGTTAGCTTCCCACTGTGGCACATTCACCGTTTATGAGAAAAAAACAGTAGTCTTGCGCTTTTCTGATAATCGCATAAATTTATGCCTATTACCACAATTTGGTAGTAATAAATCCAGCTTGGCATGATTTTTACTGCTATCTAGTCACAAAATGGACAAATGTGTATATAAAATATAGAAATTGTATATATTTTTAAAAATGCATTCACATCCTTTGAACAATTATGTGCCCAGCAGCACATAATTGTGAAGGATTTGCACAATTTCTTGAATATGAAAGCATTTCTTTATTATTATTATTATTATTATTATTATTATTATTATTATTATTATTATTATTATTAGTGGTGGAACTCAATTAAAAATGTTTAATCAAGTTAATTGCAGGGTATGCCATTAATTATTTGCAAGTAATCACACTTTAATCAAAACATGAATCCACAAAATAAGCAACATTTTTATTTCAAAAATCCTTTTTGCTGCCAAATTATTGAATGAATGCACATGTGAGCTCAACAACAGGGATATTTATTGTTTTTAATCTTTTAGGTTATTGGTTATCTGGTCCCTATTATCGACCAGATGCAATTATATATATTTATCCTTCAAGTGTTTCAGGAACCTGTGATCATTTATGTGAAAAAATAAATAAATAAATTAGAAATGTGAACTGTTGATTAGCGTTGTGGACATATGTGATTTTTGCAAGATTTCTTAATTAATTTGAAATTGCAAAAAAAAAAAAAAAAAAAAAAACACAAAAAAACGCTGCGCTTATTTTTGTAAATAAAAAATCTGAATGAGTAGAAGAAGAAGGGCGAGCTTTTTGATCACTAAGGCCAAAATGAAGGAGTATTCTGATTTCCGCTGTGAGAGCTGATAGCCGCATTTAATTCAGCTCATACTGAAATTCTGATTGACAGGACGCAAAAATAAGATTCCCTGCTTGCTTTTAACTTCTTAGAACTTCACAGTGAAAGGCACCAGTGTTGGGGACATTTCCAATGCCTTCGTCTCTTTTTATACCAGTGGTGTCAAGCACCTTGGCATTTTATTTCTTTACAGAAATCACGATCTTGGCTTTTCTTGGTACGTTTGTGAGGCCAAGTAAGCAATAAGAGAACAGCCTCAAAGAATGAATGATGTTTCTAATCGAAAGAAGAAGAATGACTTCTGAATTAAAAAAATGCGCTCATGGACATGAAGGGTAGCATGTTCAAGACAGCCTTATGGATTTTCTGACTCCAGCCTTTTGTTCATGTCTATAAGTTGTGGAAACTTTTGCGACTTCCCTCGGTACTTATTGCCTGAGGCTCTGTAACAATCTCGCTGAGAATACTTGGGCAGCCTTGACATTTTCAAACAGTGTCTAAAAAAACAACTTATTTTTAACCTCGCTTTAAACTTTCACAATTTAGGCAGTAATACTGTCTAAAATGTCGTTGAAATGCTTCATTTTTTACACTCTTCCTCTCGCCTTCAGCTTTCCTTTTTTTTCTTTCATTCAAAGCTATATGTTTAGGGTGGGACATTGTTTTTAGAGTTGAAGCTCCAACAGAAACTTAACCTCAAACTGTGTTTCCCACAAAACACAACATTTGGACAGTAATGATTTTTTTTTTATTCTACCAAAAAAAAAAAAGTTTCTTTATACATTTTGAATTTCCAGTATATCATTATGTTAAATGTTTAACGCAAATTCCTAATGAATCCATTTTGTCGACTTGTTTTTTTTTGAAAGAAAAACATATATTCATAGCTTTTAATAGAACAGATTTGATTTTCCTACTCTGTACAGAGAAAACAATTGAGTTACATTTTATCTACTCACCTTTTTATCAGATCAAGTGAAGTTAAAACTATTTTTTGAATCACTGAACATCACATTTAGTTCTTTGTATGCATTTTGGGTTTTCTAATGGGATGGAGGAATAGATTATTGATGAAAAATCTGATTTCTGTGAGGCAAAGGACACATTTATTTCGTCATTTTTTCATTGACTGCTGTTTTTTTCCTATCTGTGTTTATAACTTTTTGTTGAGATTTATACCCTTCCACTTAATATCTTCCTTGCTTTACTTGCATGTTAGTTTATCACAATCTTTACACTCAGCCGACTCTTTTTTCGGCTGAGTCGGAAAAAGATTAATGTGAATTAATGTTGATTTGAATGTAAATCAACATTAAATGTTGATTTACCTTTTTATCCATTTTGCAAAGCCCTACGTTGTTTCAACTTGCAATTTTTTGTCTCACAATCAGAAATGTACAAGTGCTGGTTGGTTTAAGAAATACAACTCGGTGTGATTTCATATTTTTCACTTCATAGTTGATGCATATATTTGTTCCTGTTTATTTATCCGTAAATCAGTTTTTACCCATCGCAACATTTCATATCTAGTTAATCAGATTGCAGGTGCTGAGTGCACTGACTGCAAGTAGGGTTTTATTTTGCCTTGAGGGTCAGTTCTGAATGAACCATTTGTAATTCAAACTGTATCGCTTTGATTACCTAAATATGTCAAAAAACAAGATATATGATCCGGCACTTTCAAATTTTAAAGGGAAGCAAAGGTGGTTGAACCTAATTTGAAAGCAGCCCATGCGCTTTATATTTGTAACCTACATTAAACCCTTCTAGGGCACGCTTCAGTTTGCACATTGACTGAAACGAATGAAAACCAGAGAATAAAACGATGCACCATAATCTCATTTTACGACTCGCATTACACTGCGCGTTTACAAGATTTAGCACAGAATTTTATTTCTGTCATGTAAAGCCTGTTCACCAGGGTCCAGGGGGATGACTTGAGGGTTGGTATAAAGCCCGCTCTGCATGTGCCTGTGGTTTTTATTCAGCTTATTTCTAAAGCCTCACACAGACGTGATTATTTGCAGACCAAATATGATTACTTGGGAGAATGCGAACTTCTATGTAGCTTGAGGAAGTGCTGAATCATGTGTAATTGGATGTTTTTACTCCCAAGATTTGTGCATAAATCTGCCTCAATGTACTCCCAGAATGAGGTCGAGGGAAAGAGAGAGAGAGAGGGAGAGAGAGAGAGAGAAAGCTTACATTTGTATGGCTTACTTTTATTAAGTATGCTAGGAGGAAAAAGAGAGAAGTGCTTCGTTATTTTCTACTTGTGTAATGGCTTTCCTAAATTTTAGTAAATGTTTGTCATTGACATTAATGTGCTGTTCTGCTGTTCTGCACCGGAGAGATTAACTTGGTTTCAACCCAATAAACCCCACAGGGTGACCTTACTCAGATATAGCCGGCACTATTTTCTGTTTTTTTTTTTTTTTTTTTTTACTTTTCTGAAATGGTCTCTATTTTTATATTTTTATATATATACAGTACAGACCAAAAGTTTGGACACACCTTTTAATTCAATGAGTTTCCTTTATTTTCACGACTATTGCCATTGTAGATTCACACTGAAGGCATCAAAACTATGAATAACACATGTGGAAATATGCACTAAACAAAAAAGTGTAAAACAACTGAAAATAGCCCTTATATTCTAGTTTCTTCAAAGTAGCAACCTTTTGCTGTGATTACTGCTTTGCACACACTCTGCATTTTCTTGATGAGCTTCAAGAGGTCGTCACCTGAAATGGTTTTCACTTCATAGTTGTGCCCTGTCAGGTTAATAAGTGGGATTTATTGCCTTATAAATAGTCATGAAAATAAAGAAAACCCATTGAATTAGAAAGGTGTGTCCAAACTTTTGGTCTGTACTGTATATATATATATATATATATATATATAAATTGAGATCTAGTTGAAAATGAGAGTTATACCACCAAAATGAGGAGACAAAGTGAAAACAAAGTGATTTATTGCGTTCACTTCATGCCATATTTGCCTTTGTTGTCATTAAGGGCTTGTAAACTGGAGCCTGTTGTTAGTCATTTGGAGACGTGGGGGGGAAAAAAAGCAAAGTATTTGATGATTCTGTTCTTACAAGCACCTCCATTTGCCCCTAGATCCAGTTAACTAGTAGTGAGACAGAGAGGTCCCATGAAGGCCTGCAGGGAACTGGATATGATGGAGAGTGTATGTTGCAGAAATCAATGTTTTCTTTGCAAAACATCAAGAAAACCAAATTAGGTCCCTTGACGCTCATTCTTTGCTGCCATTGATACCGCATGGATCAGAATGCTTCCAAAGACCTGGAGCAAATGCAAATCAACCTACTGGTGGCAAAAACAAGAGATACTTTGAGGAGCAAACTCACCCTTGGACTAAATGGTGAAAGATTTCCGGCTACCTTTGCACATCGTGGTGATGGTATTAGGATCATGCTAATACCATATGTTTTTCAGCAGTGATAGGGAAGGTGACCAAAGTTCATAGGAAGGTGGATGCAGTTAAAAACAGGACGATCCTGGAAGACAACCTGCTAAAAATGTTTTGAGACTACAGCTGAGTGTCACTTTTTCGGCTAAACGCACAGACACAGTTACAATGGAATGTCTTATTTTCCCTTCACTTGACAACAATGAACTATTTTATTTTTGTCAATTAGGTTAAGATACCAAGTTTAAGGGATGTGAACAACTAGAAGATTGACAGTTTTAATCTCAACCAGGCCCTTTCAATCGGGGGTTCCATGTTCCAAATCCAAGAAGCTAGGTTACTCCCAGGGTACTCCTACTTAGAGAGATGTTAAGCTACCCGGGAAAATGAAATTTCAATTTAGTGTGTATGTGAATTGGATTATTTTTCTGCTACTTTCTATTTGATGGCTTCTAAAACACCTTCTAGCTAATTTTCTATTAGAAATGTTTCACTTATTAACCGACTTAGCAAAAATAAAAGCCGCATGGATTTGACAACTGCAAAAAAATAAAATAAAATAAAATGCTGTAGATTCGCCCCTTTTCGAGACCTGACCAAAAAGAAAAAAACTTCCAAGTTTCTGCATTGACAGGTTTGCACAAACAGTCAAGTTCTTCAGACACCGCCAGCCTTTTGCTCTATTTGAACTGCATTACAGAAACGCTAAACCTTCAGCGCCGGTAGTCACGCCTTGCCAACTCAGCCCAGTGTGTGACAGGGCTTGCTCTGCTTTTAGCAACCTCCCTTTTTTTTCTTTCAACTTCCTGAGTTTTCCTTACACACGAGTCAACAATTTGCAGGTTCTGCAAATGTGTACGAGCACAGAAGGATGCCATTTTGTCCTTGTAATCGGTTAGGGTCTCGTATTTCCTGAAATAGAATTTATATGCACCATTGCCTGCTGTTTTAGGAGCATCCAGTAAACATGGATTTCAGAGCTTGGGAAATGGACAACTAGGAGTTACTGGACCAGAAAATCCACCTTACTGAAAGTTATTATTTCCTGCTTCTACTACTGTCAGAACTTTTCTTCTTTTCTAGAATCGACTGTTGGGTCACTTATAAGATGATGTGTTTTTTTCTTAATATTTTTGATATTCCCATCACATTTCAGTGGGCATGCAACAGTTTTCTCTCTGGTTCCTCAGTGTTCTTTCTTCCATCTGCTTCTCCTTCCATTTTATCATGACACGTTATGGGTCACTGCAGTATTGCTACGCTGAGCTGCCAACAGGCATATCATTTTCCATTAAGATCCCGCTCAATGGTTGCAGTGGCATTATTGGAAGAGCGAGCAGACAGAGAGTAATGGACCTCAAGTGATAGCTCTGTCAAATAGATAGTGGAGGAAAGAGCCCATACAGTCCTAATAGACCCAAGTCTCTCCGACTGGAAATGTGCTCAATTGTAACGTCGGGTCAGTCAATCTTAGCTTGGACATCCGCGACCCTAACCTAAAGCTCTGAAGTCACTTCTTTTTTTTTTGTCAGTTTTAATGTCTTTCTTATCACGTGATCTATATATTTAAAGGGATACAAATAAGACTCCCATGTGCGCAAGTGAAAAGAAATTAATTTAGCTCTAATTCTCTTGTGAATTTTGTGCCTGCGCCTGGAGAGGATTTACGCCACGACATTATATCAAGCTTGTCCACAGTATCCATCAGTGATTGATCCCATTTATCTTCCCTTATGGCTGAAATCGTTTTTAATTTACATCTTGCTAATCTTTTATTAGCAGACCGTTGAGGACATGGTAGCGTTTCATGGACTTGACACTGAAAGTGCAAAAATTAGCCCAGCGTTTCATTTTCGGCAAGAGTTCAGCTGATAAACATTCTGAAAATTTGGACTGTATGAAAAAAGTACAAAAAAAAATCAAATAATTAACAAGATGGGCTTCACATTTTGAAAGATTACTAGTCTTGCAGTGAAGTTTTCTTCATATATGAACTGGCATAATTTCACCTCATTTTAACTAGGCTGTTAAAACATGTGAGACGTTTTTTCAATATTTCAAATTAAACTTTTCAATTATTTCTTTTATTGCAATGTCATGAGGGACTCTGAAAGACAATCCATATCAGACCCGATTCCAGATAAATCCAATCGTTTAGTTTGATTCAGATCTAATAACATACAGCCTAATTCAATCCAAATTTTTATGCAATTCAAATTAACTCCTTAACTGCTGGTATCCCATCCATGGGACAAATCTAGTTTGTTTGAAAATTCTGCCTTTTTCTCCACCATTTAAGGGGTTAAAAATATCACTAAGTGATTTGAAGCCATGTGATATCTTTATTCAGAAAAAGGGAAGAGGAACCACTCCCTATTATTGACCAGACAAGTGTTGAGAGTCATGAAGTGAAATACTGGACTTATTTTTATGGGAAAGAAAAATGAAGAGCATAAATATATTGGGGCTCTTTGCAGTAAAAAAAAAAAATACAACATAGCTGAACACAAAGGCACGGGGCTAGCAGTACTTTGTATGGAGAAAGAAAAACAAAGGAATCCATCAATGTCTCCTTTAAGGAAAGAATCACAGCTTGCCACAAAACCAGGGGAATTTTCCACAGGGAAGAGGGGAAAAAATAATGGTAACCATAGCTCAAGATTTTAGATTAGCTTAAAATGAAGCCCATGACTCTGACAGAGCTTGTGTTTTTGACAAAGCCTGCATATCAGTTATTCAGGCACATTTCTGTCATTGCTGAGGTGGAGTGCTGCGATTCCAGAAGCAACCAAATAGATTAAACATTTTAATTTGTTCTACTTACAGAAACACAGAATCAGAAATTAAATACTGCTGGTCAACAGTCTTGTTTTTCAATTCAGTTCAAAAATACTTTATTAATCTCCACAGTAAAATTTAATATTGTTGTACCTAATATTCAGGATTTTAATTTTATTTTTTATAAGTTGTTGTACGTCTACAATTTCAGCATTCACAACCTCAGTCATCGTCCATTCATCCTACATGTTGCGACCCATTCGAGTACATGTGACATGCTGCTGGATGATTTCAGGTTACAGTTTGATCCATTATGCATTTGTCTGAGTGTGGTACATGGAGCGTGTAAAGAAGGTGAGGTATGATGTGGAAAGAGCGGGTAAGCACACATAGGACAAATGGGGCGGTAATTAACAGCGAGGATTCGAAGACATGCAGTCATACCCTAATTACCAAAAAACACCATTGATTAAACGGACACACACACATACTGTGTGTGTCTATATGTATAAAACCCACACAAATGCACACGCAGAGGGCGCTCACTCTGCTTAGTGAAAAAGAAATGAGAGTCTGGGACAAATGGATCGACAGCATCTGCTTCTCAGTGTCAGGCGGCAGCCGGGTACTAATTACAAATGCCAGAAGACACAAAACCGTGGCAAAGGTCCTCTGCAAACTCCTCTCCTTTGTTCTTTTTTTTTTCCTGTTTTCTTTTTTTTTTCTTTCTGCCTTCATGCTTCAGGGGTAAACAAGCAGGAAAGTCCAGTAGCGAGAAGAAAACGTTCTACATGAAGCAATTTATGCTATCGGTTGTGTGTGTGTGTGTGCGTGTTGTGTTCATTGAATCTTAGCCAATAGGCTTTTTATTACACAGTCTTCAATGTCTCTGATGGAAGCCATCATGTTTGGAAGCAAGGGGGAGGGATTTATCGAATCTTAAACAGAAACTTCACCAGCCACGTTGCTAGTACCGAGTTGGACTCCCTTTTGACTTCAGAACTGCCCTAATTATTTTTTGGCATAGATTCAACAAGGTGTCTGAAATATTATCTTTATTGCATTTCATAATGCATATCTCTTGTGCCACCATTTAGTTTTAATAGATCGAGATCGGGCAAGTGTGGAAGGCATTAGAGTACGAAAGGACACCTTGGCATGTTTTAGGACCTTGGTGAAATGTTTCATTTTCCACATAGAGGTAGCCATTTTCCATTGTGGTTTGTGTGCTTGGAAATTTGCATGATCTTCCTGTGTAAGCATGGTTCTTACCTGTTAGGTTAATCGGTTGCTCTAAATTGCCCTTAGGTATTGTCGTGTGTGGTTATGGTTATTCGTCTTTGTAATGGACTGCCAACCTGTCCAGGGTGCACCCAACTTCTCGCCCAATGGCTACTGGAAATCGGCACCAGGACCCCCCACAACCCCACAACTGGAGATTGTTTTGTTTTTTTTATTCTCCTTGCCGTAAAAGTTTCACTCTTTGAGGCCTTAGAAACCTTGTGTTGTTTGAAGTAGCACAACAAAATCACACTTCCAAATTTACTGATCTCACCTCAGAAAGCAGGTGTGTTCGTTTTGAATAATTGTTGTGTAAATTACATGTTCATTATTCCCGATATCCCAGGAGATAAGCAATCATCCACGATACCCTCTGTGTTCACTTGCTGTTTAATTTGATGCAAGCCATTTATCAACCAGCTGTTTCCAATGAGGCCTACGATTAAGTACCTGCGGTAATAAATGAGACTTTATCATTCATGAGAAGAATTGTGTAGTGAGGGGAAAACGCTGACAGCAAGGTAGATTAATTATAGGTCAAAAGAAAAGTCAAGATCATGAGGAAATTATTGAGGTCAATCAAGCATGGAAGAGAAATTAGAGAGAGGTTGTGTATGTTTAAAGAAAACTGAAATATATTCTCTTGACAAGGTCATTATGACTATTGGACAATTTCTAATCACAACGTGCATTTTGGAACAGTAAGAATCTCTTTTTGGTGATAAGAAAGCTTATTAGATTTATAACTTTGCAAAAGAGTTACTTGAACATTTTCATGTTGGGCAAAGTTTGCATGTTGACTTTAAAAGTCTGGAGAAATACTTTGGGACACTTTTCTAATTGTTGGCTTTTCATCTTTAGGTGGACGGCTGTGTCTCAGTTGGTTGGTAGGCTGGTTTGTTGTGCTTTTATTTTTGGATATTGTACTAAATTGTTTCTTGATCTTCATTATACTGTCTGTTCACTGATGTTTTATGAAAAACCTTCACAAAAGAGTTGCATTTATATTCAAATTACACATAGCTGAACTCTGTTGGAGCCAGTTAGTTGCAGTGGGTTTTGTTTGTCAAATGCTTCATCAGGGTTTTTATAAAACACGTTTCATTGTTTTTCCAGTTTATAAATTTGCCCTACTTTGTGTTGGTCTATCACGTAAACTCACAATAAAATAAAATGTATAGAAGTTGGAGGTTATGTGATTTACTTTTAATTTACTTTTGTGATGCTTTATATGTTCAGTCAAAAATGACAGAATTAAATTGTTGCTGCTCTTCTTGTGACCTAAATGGAATCTGTGTACGCAACACCAGCAGACGTTTCTTTAGCATCAATAGATACATGTGAGATGACCTTGTGAATAAGCTTCAAGAACACAGTAGAATGCCAAAAGCCAGCTAAGTAAATTATGCATGGATCCAAGAACCATTGGGAAATATTCTGACACATTCTATGTTCTGTGAATACATTAAGACTCGGCTTACGTCTGATGAGGTGCAATAGGAATGTGAAAACAAGCAACCAAGAAATCAGGTGTTAAAGGGACAACGGATTTCACAATGGTGTCAACAGAGATCTGCAACCAAATGCCTTAGGCAATCCAGTGAGGAGGGGAAACTGAGCTGTCAACTTATAACTGCCTGTTGGCAAGTTGATCTGATAGCATGAAAGAATGCCAGACAGGAGTGGTGCACCCAATCACCACAAAGGACAGAGGGTCCTTTCCATGACTCTGTTCCCACTCAGGCAGAGCTTTACTGGCATACTAAGGTGAGGGACAATGTTAAATTGTACAAACCCGTGGCTATGAATCAGTTATATTTACACTGAGCAACTGACAGGTGAATTTAGACCAAGCAAAATCCTCCCACAGGTGACTACTGGAGCAAAACACCTGTGGGAGGATTTTGGTAAATCCTTACCCCACTGGATTTTTTGGTTTCACTTTGACATAGGCCAACTGGCAGGTAGAGCATAAATGTCCTGACACTGGCTATGGAGACAAATACTTTCACTGACTCACTTAGGGTCCTTCACTGTTAGTATAATGTGAAACTAATTTGCTTTTGTTTTCCTGATATACAGAAGGGCCCAAGTTTGAGGTTTAAAAGCAGTGTTCCATGCTTCTTGATTGTAGATTGCATAGAAAGTCTTTTGAAACTATGAACCATCTCCGTGTTCAAGACCACGTCTCAGTACATTGTCAATTATGAGTGGTCAACTGTAAGCTTTAGATAGAGGAATTTAAGAATTGTTACACATTAATGACCCACAGGCACTCAGGAGTAAGAATTAATCTTTATTACAGAAATAGTGAATGTCTTTGGTTGAGGGTGGAACTGGAAACCAGGAGCTCTGCAAGGTCAGAGATGAGGAGGAAGTGAACATGCTACATAAAAGAGCTTACTGAGGATTATTGTCAGGGAGAGGTGCGTGGAATGTGGCTGATGGTCTTCATGGTATGAAAGAGGTCTGAGACGGCCCTGGGCCGTATGAGCAGGGTTGCAGGTGTCCTTGGCGTCTGACCTCATGCTCCTTTTGACAGGTGTGACCGATCTGTTGATTTGGAGCACAGAGTATTTAAACCTGGCCGTTTCTATCTTCGGAGTTGCCTTCAGCGTCCCCTCTGCCTCCTGTCAGGCCTCAGCTCCCCTCCTCATGCACATTTGAGTTTGTCTTTTGCACCTCAACACTTCTATATGCATTCAAACACATCCAAGCGTTTGCATTATGCCACTGACACCGACTTTCACAATCCATTGTAGTTTGTTTGAAAATGAAAATATTCATTTTCTGCACCTTAACCACTGGATGGTCTCCCGTTTTTGTTGCTATTCTAGGAATGTGTGCTTTTTCCTGTATTCTTTGTATGAACCAAAGGTCTACAACACCAGTCTTAAAGTACCAGTTCCCTTTGGCGTTAATTCATCTTTTGCGCCAACTCACCTGAATCACAAGGCTGACCTACCATTTTGCTAAAGGTCTGATCATTAACCAGTCATTTGAATCAGGGGTTTTGGAGCAGGGATGCCACCAAAAGTCACAGGACAGTGGGACTCATGGATTGGAATTGCAGACCACAAAAGAAAACAAACATTTGTCCCACCTGACAAGATTATTAGCTGTCCCAAGGAGAATACTGTAGCAGTCTCAAAAGAAACAACCCATTTATTTTAAGCAGTCAAGCCATAAACTAAATACAATTTATTCAAAAAAAATTAAAATCAGATTGCTTAATCCAGATGTGCAAATTCAGGAAGCCTGGAACTCCATGGCCAGCTGCATTCTGGAAGAAACATGGAAGTTAGAGGAAAACTGAACAGGAATGAATGATTGAAAAAAAAAAAAAGTTTAACACTTACAGTTGCATGGAGAAACTGGGTTTTGAAGGGGGTAGGTAAACAATCCTGGTCACAATCTAGTAGGGTTGTTGTTGGGGAATCCAGACCTGGTACCGGATGACTTGTGAGAGGATGGCATGAGAGCTGGCAAGACGTTGCAGAGCTGCAGTGAAGATTAAAAGTAGACAAGGGCTTCTAGAAAAAAAAAGGTTGTATCAACAAAATTTAGACTCTGTTCCTCTGAAGACAGGCATACACACACACCCATGGTGACTGAATATTAGGGGGAAAAGGATCATCCAGCAGCTCCTTAAATTCCCCAAAGATAATGAGTTGATTGAAGCCAGGTGTAGAAGTTGCAATCAGGTAACTACACCACAAGAACACACACACATCCCAAACAGGATTCTGACATATCTTTTTTTCCATCTATGCCTAGTGACTAGGCATTGATAGGTTTGTGTTGGTTGTAAGTAAACTGCTTGCTTGATATAACAGAACATATAATCTCTTGTCAAGGGGATGGGAAAATGAATTTTGATCAGTCCAGAGTTTTCAAAAAAATAAGCACATTTTTTGATGTATTTTGCTGACACACATTTTTAAGTTTACCAGGTGCATAAAAAGAACAGCTTGTAATACATTCATCTCTGAAATGCATATTACCAGAGTAATTCAACCAAAATCTGTTCAGTCATTGTTTTAGTTAATCTGGGAGAGGGAGCAATATGTTCCCTCATCAACAGGATGAGTCAAAGCGAAACCCCAATTTCATCTTCTCGGTTTTATTTCCACGCTGACGTTCTAATAAGTTAAACTGATGGACTCATTTTCATTGCAGTAATAGAAAAATAAAAGATCTTTTACGGCTTCTCTGAACTTTACAACCTTCTTTCACATCTTCCTGGAGTGAAATATCAGTGGACTGTGCTATGTCTCATTGAGGTGAGCTGCACGGCGAAGTGGAAACAACTTGATTGAGGGGTGACTTTTGCCATTAAAAAAAAAAAAGCTGCGGTCTTGATAACACTCTAAAAAACAGGCAGTTTGGAAGAGTGATGATTAAAATTTGAACAGAGATGCAAAGGCAGAGCAGCAGTGGGAGAAAAATAGTTGGAGCAGGGAGCAATGGGTCATACGCAGTGAAAAATTCACTCGACAGCCAAAATCTTTCACCTGCCCTTAGACTGATGTTGACTCTAAATGTAGTTCAAAGAAGCATAAATCCTTAAGAAGTTTCTTGATGAGAAACATTGATTATCTGGTTCTAAAAAAATGAAAAATCAAGGGACTTCAGGTTTTAGTAGCATTTAGATAAAGATTTCAATTTTTTTCCTCTAGATATGAACATAAATGAACATAACATTAACAAAATAATGTTAATAAGTACATTTGCATTAAGAAATTAAACCCCGCAAAGAAAAAACTGAACATTCTTACCCATTTGATCTTAAGTTAGACTTGTAAGTTTTCAGTCTGAAAATACATTAAAAGGAATACAGTTAGTATTACAGTTTTTGAATGTGCCCCGTTTGAAAGATAGGCAAGTGAAAGGCCCATGTTAAAAGAATTAAATGCAAACGTCGTTGCAGCGTTTAGCCAATTATTTGAACTCACAAGACTTGGAGCCTTGTATTCGCGACTGATTCAGGAAATGATTTGTCCCATGTCATTGCCTGCATCATCATCACAAGCCTTGATATGCGCCATCCTGGTCCAAGACCACTCATTAACACCTTATTTTATGTTTGCAAATGTCTCAAAGGTGTATCCTGAGGGCTTGTATGCGGGTCAGGCAGCTTTTCAAAAAACATGAACGCTTCGACCCATAGGAAGCGGTTGTCAAACTAAAAAAAAAAAAAAAAAAACTAAGCTCCTTTATTACAACTGCATTTGTTGCATTGATTGATAGAGGTATGCAGGGGAGAACTGTGACCTACCAGTAGGTGGCGGTAATGCTTACCTGTTTTTTTGCAATAAAAAATATGTTTAAAAATGGTTTTGATTTGTTTTTTTATATCAGAAAACCTGACAATGTGATGTCTGAATTATTAGACTGTTAACAGGCCGTCACAAGCCACAATAGTATTAAAAGATGGTTACCCCTTGTTTTTTTGTTTTTTTTATCTAAACTTTCATTCCCATAGTGTGAATATGGGAGCACTCTTTGGTATGTGGATCCACTTATATGTACATTTTTGATCTTACTCGTAATGTGCATATTTCTTCTGTACTAGACTGAAACTACCAACGTTTAGGAAAAATTAGCTAAATTCTTGTATTTCACATACATTCTGCTGACTTTAAAAATAATACAACAGATTGCCATATCCTTTGTTCTTCAATATCACTGTAGTCAGAGTTGAAAGTCGTCTTAAAAATGCTCAACATTTCTTTAAAATTGTTTATTTTGACCACAGATGCTTTTTGGTCACTGACATTACCATTACTGCAGGCAAACCTGAACATTTTATGCCCATGTATCCTGCAATTACTAACATGAAAGGGCTTTGGATGCCCCATGCATCGCTGTTCAAAGGTGAGCCATTCACAGTTTGACATCAGGAGGTTATTACAGATCCAAACCGGAGCACAGCAGCCAACAGCTATGAATTTAAAGAAGGTAATATGAGATGAATGATGACTAATTCAGGATAAATGACTGCAAACATCATACATAAATGCATAAATTGGTATTTTAAGATACAATAATCTTAAAATCCCAAACATGCCTCTTGTTCTTAAAAACAAACTGCCAGAAAGAAATTAATGTTTAGTACTTTTCATTAAATAGCTGAAAACAACCCTGGGTCATAAACTGGAGTATAAAGAATCCATGTAATTTGAATTTATGTACCTGTAAAATAAATCTTGGAATTGCTTCTGTTTCCAACATTAAACTTCTTCTTAAAACATAAAAGCTGACTTAAGCCAGGCTTATGCGAGTAGGGAAAGGAGGCCTTGCCTCTGTGAGTATCCATAATTCATTTTGCAGTTTTACTACACATAGCAGTGCACATTGTGTTATGGAGTAAGCAGCATGCTCATGGATGACTGATGAGCTCCGGCTTTGCCTACCAGCTTCAGCATGGCCAAACACAAGGATAGCATGGCATTGCATAAGCACGGAGAACACAGCTTTGCTCTTTATCCCGGGGCAAAGTGAATGCTTTCGGTTTGGTTGAGAAAGAAATAAAATAGTTGACACTGCTACACAATTTATCCTTTAGAGATTCCTGTTGTGATTTATAGGTTTTTGCAGTTTGGTTGTTGTTTAGTTTTTGTATTTGTTTTGGTACTTTGTCACTGATGGAGTTCCATACAAATTCATTCCTTTGTGTTGAAATTCTCCAGCATTCTGCTTTTGTGTATTGTTTTAGATTCTTATTCAAACATTAGTCTTGTCCTCTTGTGCTTGGTGTTATCTCCTCTTTATTTTATTTATTTATTTATTTTTGTAATTAGTCACATTATCTTGTTCCTGCACTGCAGTTCCTGTAGTGATGGGCAAATGAAGCCTCGTGAAGCAATGAAGCTTTCCAGCCCTTTGCTTGGCCCACAGGTTCACTACTTGATGCTTCATTCATCACTCACTAGTGACATCTGCTGCAGAAACTGTAACAGCCTTGTCACTCAGTTCACACTTCACAAAATTAGCAAATGCAATATTGTCACAAAGTTTTCATCAAACTCGTGTATATTAACATGAGTCAGTTAAGTCATATTTAATTGTCATATGTTTTAGTTATTAAAATGATTTGTAGCCAATCTAATCCTGGTATATGATGACCATCAATGGCTGTGTTGTGTTTTCTTTTATGTCATAGACTGATTTGACAATAAAGACATTTGATGTTTTAGTGTCTTGGGAGTGCAGTGCTTGTTGGGACATTTGCTTTTTCTTGGATTTCTAATTGGCCCTTATGTTTAGCTACATGCATAATTTTAGTCTTGCAACAATATTAAATCTGTTTCTGCTGTGCAATACTGACACATCTTTGCTAATCGGACTACAAATAATAGTGGAAATTTCCAGAGGGTGAGAAATTTCATTGTGAGCGATCATCTCAAAGTATTCCCAGATGTCAGATATTTTCCTCTTGGTGGCTCCATTTCAGACAATCAATCAACTTTATTTGTGTTTTTGCAACTTTATTGCATTTCAGCAACAATGCAGTTCAAATAGATTTACATCATAGAACCACACAAATACAGTCAAACACCATAATCAACAATTGAGAAAACAAGTATCAAATATTACATTTTGACGAGTGCCATCATCGATAGACATCAAATATGTTGGCCAATGTTTCTTTTATTTCAGCCACTGCTGAAGACAAATATTCCCTGATGCGCCACCAAATTACGTACAACACATGAAGCAGCACGGCTCATCATAGTAAAGGCACATCGCGCTTTTATTTTGAAAACCGACACGCAAAATGAAGCAGTGACGTGACCCAAGTAACGCGAGGCATCGGTTGTGGTAAGTCACGTGGTTTTCAGAAAGACGACGCAAGCGGGGCTTCATCTGACACGCCCCCTTTTTACTTGCACGCCTCTAAGCCTGTCTTCAGATGGCCCAGCTCTAATTTGCTGATTAGTCACACCTGCCAGTTCGTGTCTCTCATTCCTCACTGGGTGACGTGCTGTGCATTTGAGATTCCAAGATATTATTCTATAGTTTTCATTGATCTGAGTATTTTTTTTTTTTTTAACTAAACACTGTATCATTACACATTTTTATTCATCCTTGACTGTTGAAACTTCCCACTGAACTTCAAGCATCATGGATTACAAGCCTTTCCACTCCTCTTCCAGGCTGGAGGAACTTGATGCCCAGGTGAAATACAAACTGAGGACTTTGGACCAATGAGCAACAGTTCAGTTTTCCTTCACTTTGGCCCTTCACTTTGGTAAGAAATTATTTTTGAGTCAGAAACATTTCACATGGTTTTGTGGCTTTAGGAACACCTTAGAACTAAATGGCCATGTCTTGACTGGAATGTTTCACACCAATTAGGGAGACTTAATGATACAATAAAAATTTTATTAACCTGTGTTTTTTTTGTGCCACCACCAATATGAGAACTCTTGGTCCCACCAAAATTATTTAAAAAATCTTGTTTTCTTAATAATTCCTTACTGTAGATTGATGTTAACCCTCTACAAAACTTACAATTTTTTTGAGATGGTTAGATGGACATTACCATTAATTTTTATGGGTAATTCTGGAAGAGCTTCCCTGTGTTATTCCCACATTGTCGAAATTTGATGTGAATGTGTGCTCGGCACATTTCAGTATGTTCCCTTTGCTTTACACTTCTTGTGCTGATGGAAGCACTTTAACAATCCTTTCCACATTCTTTTTCCAAGCTGCTCATTTCAACCCTACAACCCCCCTCAGGTAGGTCCTTAATACCGTCATTGTCTCTCGTTACAGATGATTTTATGCCGTTATGTTCTGCCAGTGGGAGGGTTTCTGGGGAGCAATTCTTCTTGAAGGAATCCCACTCGTTCACATGATGTGTTCCAACATAGTGTTTGAGCTGGGAATTGTCCTGAGACGTGATGTATGGCGGTCAGAAGAGCAGCTGGCGAAGCCTCACTGTGGGTGAGTTACATACAGTACATGCAGAATGTTGGGAGATTTTCTTTTTCGTTTTCCTGTAGATAATAATTTGATTGAAATTTGAATCAAAGTGCTAAATAATGCTTTTGTTTTTGAGTGAGCAGAACTAAGCCTGAACAGTAACTGTGGATAATTAAGGCGGGGGGAAAAAAAAAATCAAACTGTTCCTCACAAATGGATCTTTTGGCACGTGAGGCAACAGGCCGCTGTGTCTGGTGGGTGGGCCAGCATTGTTCATTCATGATAAATGAGCATTACGCCTGAGCAACTCTGAACCGAATGAACATGCGTAGAAAATGGTTGCTGGCTCCAATAGCTGTGTTCTGCCAGGGAGACAAATAAGACTAAAGAGGCAACGCACTAGTTGGAGCATATCGTGATTTGTTTTGATGCTAAAAGCCATTTTTGTGAGGCTCCCATTTGTTCACCATGAAGACACTCTTGTTGCATCAACAGTCACTCCTTAAAGTTTTCCTTAAAAAAAAAACCCCATCACTTTTTAAACAACTGGCTTTTCCCTCCTCCTTCCTTCTCCTCCTCTCACTGTGTTATACAGTTACGCACACATTCAGTGAAATGAAGTCATATATGAATTGTTTTTTTTTCTTCCCAAATTGCAGACTGTCAGAGCAACAAATGAATTTGCTTGCACCCGCGAAGCAAAAATGAACGCGTTATTTTAAAGTTTCAATTTAAATTTCTTGTATAGATTGCTGTCTGTTGCGGCTGCCATTCCCATAATTATATTCCCCACATGATATTGTTAGCAATCAGGCATGGCTGACACAGCTGAAGTTTGTCATAAAGATCTTATTTCTCATCCATGGCTGCCAATGGACTTGGAAAAGGCATTACATTTGAATTAACATTTGCAAAAATATATCTATTTTTGAGATGTATTAAAGGATTCCTTGCATGCATCTCTTGATAATGTGCAAGAATAACAAGAAGCAAGAGGCTGTGTGTTCCTATTTATATTTCATTGGGTTTTGTTACTTTAATGGATTTTACGTCACTGCAGTGAATGGCAGAAATATACCACTCGAGTTATGTCGACATTTTGTTTCAAATTTTAATCTATTCAAATCCATTCAAAATTGTGATTTGTAATGTGACAAAAGTATATGTGGAGGTTTTCTGCTTCTTTTTTTTAAGGAAATGCATCATGTTGGCATGGATTCATCTGATAGATTTACTCACCTAATGCAAGAACTTTATGCAACCTTACAATCTGTAATGGAAATTTTCTAAAACAGCTATTTTAAAAAAAAAAAAATAATACAAACACTGACAAAACTAACAACTTAAAACAATAAAAAAAAAATCTTGCAGCAGGTTTTGTTATCACTGCCCATATAGTATATAGGCAGTGGTTTAAACTGATCTGAGTTCACAGGGCTTGTGCTACTGAAAAGGCTTTGTTGTTGCACAGAAAAGAAAAAAAATGAAGCATGAAAGTGGGTCAAACTTGCCAAGGCAAAACCAATTTCACTGTAAGATTCAACAAAGAGCAAACAATTGATTTCAAATTCTGTTATCCTCTAATTTTTTCATTGTGGGGATCTCGAGTTGTGACAGTACATGCTAAGTTAAGTGATCACAAGATGATTCAACAAAGCAACTGGACAATCTTGAGCTGTAACCACTGGACATAGAAATTTTTATACAGAAGCTATTTTAACCCAGAGCAATTCAGTCTAACCCTGTAGATGTTTTTTTTTCTTTTTTTCCCCAATTTTTCTGCATTTGCCATAAAAAAAATAAATAAAAAATACTTAACTTTGTAAGTCAGTTATTGGATTTGTGGATTTGAATATAGGCAATGATGTTTAATAATAATTTAAGCAAACTTTGCACCTACAGATGAATATTTATACTAATCAAAACACAGTTACACACAAAAGGTTTTCCCCCTCTGTTAAACATATACTATAATAAGAAAAGTGAGTGGAAAGCAAGGTGCCAACACTTGGAGATTGAAAAAAATATTTCCTCTGAAAAGCAAGAGATTTCCATTAAATGTACACTTAAACTTTGAAAAATCTGATTTCAAATTAATTGATTTACTAGTGAAAAACAGCAGTCCAAAGCCACCAGGCCCTGTGTGCACAAAGTAATTGCTCCCCTTGGGGTTTTATTAATTACTGATGATTAATCAACTTTTTTTGGATTTTATATTCAAGCTGGATTCAATTAGCAAGCCAAATCCCTGCAGGCCCTATTACTGAAATGCCTTTATAATCAATAAATCACTTAAGAGGAGTCAAACTCAAACTATGGTGGCCTAGTCAAACTCCAGAATTGAAACTGATTTTGGTGCTGTCGCATGACCGTAATGGGCATTTGAGAAGAAGATTACTAAATCAAAAATCCTCCAATCCGGCTGTAATAATAAATCGGCACCACCACAATAAACAGAAAATCACCCCACAGTGCATCATGAATCTCATTGTCAGTTCTGACAAATGCTTGATGACGGCAGTTACTGCAAATGTTGGCCAAACCGTTTATTAGGTTTAGGGAGCAATATGACCGGTCTGGTTTCGAAAGCTGTTTTTAATACATGAGCTCAGCATTTGAAAAATTCATTTTGTATTCATTATTTTCCGAGATTTTCTTTGAGGGTCTAGTGACCCTATTTTAACTGGAAATAGGGAGAGAGAAAGGAAAAGCATGCCACAAATTTCAGGACAGCAGCATACAGTGAAACAGTCTATCCACACTGTTGCAAAAGCTACTAATAATCAAAGCTGGCTGATGAGTTTGATATGCTGGTTGGCTAATCTTTAAAGAAAACCATCCGCTACAAATGACATGTTCCATCTGTAATCTTGCTGCGCTGTTAAAGGTTTCGTTTCTGTCCATCCATGACTGGCTCTTTCTCTGATTATTTCAGTACGAATTTGTCACATTGTTCAGAGTTTTTCATTTTTGTTGTTGATGTTCAATCGGGTTTATTCCACATAGAGGTTTCAAAGTGCAGACACCTTCATAGTACTTGCATTGTAATGCCAAATGGATCCCCCCATTTTGCTGAACAGTCTTTACAATGGGGGAAACAAAAGGCTTCCCTGAAGCTATACAACCGTATAGTTTCTTCGAATATATAATCTTTTCTTTTGAGATGTGCTTTCTTTGTGCTAGACAGTGAGACATGGAGTCATGCTGAGATGTCTCACTATAGTGTCTCTATATGCGCAGATCATGTTTGAGATCATTGATATTTTCAGGCCTTGATAGCGGTACATTTCTTCTTTTCTTTCACTGATACGCATTTCTATTAGTTGTTATCCAAGGAATGTAAATAAATGGAAGCTATTAAATAAATTTGCGGTCGCTGAAACCGAACAAACTCGGAAAAAGCAGAAATCTTACGAAGTATTGTTGCTGTAACACAAAACTATCTTACAAGTAAATTTTCATGTAAATAATATATCCACAAATAAAAAATGTCAGACTCTTTAGAGTTGATAGACGTGCCTCACAACAATATGGAGCTGCAATGGAACGACAACTTGTGAAATGGAGGAAATGTTGCACCCCAAACCAACACTTGTAATCAAATGCATGAGATTTTCAACCAAGCTTAAGGTTTAGCAGCCATCTTTGGTGTTTTGTTCTGCAGGATGGGAGCAGTGACAAATCTGGGGGTACAGCAAGAATCAATAAAGTCATTTACAATGGCGGAACCATTATTGTTCCACGCTCAAGGATGTTTGAGTCAATGAGGTCCAGGAGGTTGGTGACCAAACTCAATCATCCCTTCCGTGATACTTCAAGCGGGCATTGGAGCTCATCATTCAGCAGGATTCATTTCCTGGTGCGATGCACCCCATTTCTTTAGTTGGTCTGAAAGCCAGTCAGACTCGGATGAAGGAGATTGGTGCAGAACGCGTCAGAAGAGTAGCAGAGAGTGTGGATTTAATAAGCTGGAGTTTGAGTGTCTTCAACACCTCTTGTAATCAGTTGCTGGAGATTGACGATATCACACCTACATGGCTTCTTTTTCTTACATTTAACAGTGGAATATTGAAATTCAGATTTCTTTTTTTTCTTCCTTTTCGGACACTCAAATCATTCAGATCATCTAAAGGTTAATATTAGATAAAGAAACTGAGTAAATAAGCGCTGTACTTGGGTTTTATCGAAGATGGAGGGTCTGTTTAAACTTACCTGGAAGCAGTGATGGTTTGATGACATTTAAGCCTAGACTTTGATTAGGCCATACAAAACTGTTTACAAAGTGGGTGCTGGTGTTTGGCTTTTTTCCATCAAAGCACATAATCCTTTCTGAAGTCTGATTGTAAAAAAGTTCTGTATACTGTTTAAGCCACTAGTTATTATTTTTGCTCAGCACTGTCTTGGGGACACAGTTTTTACAAAACAGATTTTAACTGTTCTCCCATTGACACCATTTTTGCTCTGTTATCTTTTCTGTTTAATCATGAGCATTAAACTCAACTGAGTCGTATGAGGCCTGCTGTGATTTAAGTGATTTTTTTGGATTCTTCTGGTGACCTACTGGACACATTAGTGTGCTCTTGGAGTAATTCCCGTAAGCTAGCCACACTCGGAGTTTTACCTCTGCTCCATATTCTCTTTTTTTTTTTGTGCATGGGTTTATGACCATTGGGGACCTAATTTGTTTTAGCTAAGGACAAATGTGGTGTTCTATGAAATCTTTTAGCCTACTTTATGTCAGCAGACAAGTTTAAATTTAAGTAAAATCTCGTTCCCACATATCAGGCAGTCATCTGTATTTGGTCAGTAAGACTGACCGCAGTTGTCATGATTTAATAAGAGGGGTTACTTTTTTTTACATTGTGTCTAGTTGATTTGGATAGGTTTTTTTTGGACATTTCAAAATCAGGGTATTTGCACTTCTAATTTACCAAGGTTTAATAGAATAGAGGAAAAAATCCCAGCCCTCCAGCTTGGACCTAACTAAGACCACTTTACCACTGCCGCACATGTTAATTTTTCTGAGTTGAAAATAATTCCCTGCCTTGCCTGGGGCCCATGTTGGTCTTCTAGGGCCATCCACCCACTACTCGAAAGCAGCAGGGCTGCGACCTGTTGGATAGACAGTTTAGCTGACAGTAGTTCAAAGGTGAGAGGGCAACAAGCTAGAGCTGCAACCAGCTGCTCTGGGCTACATGTCAAGGGAGACGTAGGAGAGGAAAGCTAGAAAAGGACACCAAAGGGCCACATTATAGGAGCAGTTCATCATTTTGTAATGCGTTTCAGTGTTCCATTGTTGCTCCTTTAAAAAAAATAAATAAATACTGGACTTTCTGCACTTTCACCCAGAAGAATCTCCGTCCTGTTACTTTTTGATGATGAAACGGCTTTAGAGGTTACAACCAGACCTTTGACTTTTCATAATTAGTCAGATATGTTATCAGTTAATAGTTTGGTTTTGACTTGCCTTATGGCTGCAGCTATGTAGAGAAACTTGATGTAAAAGTGGTCAAGTAATACAGACTGTGCCACTAATGAGCTGTGTGTGAGCTGTGCTTTTGTGTGTTGGAGGAAATCGGAACACTGGCCTTTGTACTGTCAGATTTTTCTGTCTTTTAAGTGTCTAGTTCCCACTGTATGTGCTTCCTTCATTCACACAGTCATCTTCTGTGTCTTGCTCTGGTCAAGTTGTCTGTCAGGCAGGCACAGAGGCCCCAGAGCTCGTCCAGAGTAAACACCAGTCATGTGTCTTCGGTTCATTACTTTGTCAGAGGGAAGCAGGGGCCTCCAATATGAGCCATTAATCCTAAGACAAGTTGGGTCTTCTCGAGTTATGGTCATTTTTTATTTTTTTAGTTTTTAGAAAACTCTGCACTCTAGTAAATAGTTTTAGTGTTTGGATATCTTTTTTAAAAAATGGAGACCACTTGGTTCCATATGGTGCCTGCTTCAAAAATCCTATTTTGTTTTTTCAAAGAAATATTTTGAAACTGTGATTGTGCAAGTCTGTTTTCCTTTATTTGTGACCTTCTTGATGTGACTCTGATGACTCTGATTCAGGAATAATTATGGTTGCCTGGGCTGTCCGGGGAAGATTTGCCACAATTCTCGATTTATAGTTAATGGCTCCCTCTGTGGTTTTAAAATGGTTTTACCTTCGCCAGACCAATAAATGTCAATACCTTTTGTTTCCTGATCTTGAATGATGTTTAGATTAGGGAATGAATGGTGTGTTCATTTTTAAGATGTTTTCGCCATATGTAGTCACAATTTTTATTTAGGTAATTTCCTGATCCCATTGGTCTGAGTAATCAGGCCTGTGAGGGACTTTTGAAGTTGACCTCACCTTTAACTGATTAAACACATTCAATCAGATTTAACAATGGGTGAGTTACTTTTTCACAGTTTGTTTGGGATGTTTTGTTTCCCCCCTTAATAAATGTATTGCTTCTTGTTTTTACTTTAGCCACCTAAGTTTGATAAAATTTCTTGAGACCTTTTCGTGGGGGGAATAAAAGCAAGGTGTTGGTCCGATTAAAGAATGAATATTTTAGTTTACGTCCTTAAATAATTTACAACTTGTTTAACACTTAATGACACATGTAAACATAAAACATTGATGGAGTCTTTGCTAATCTGCCCACTCATTGGGTTTGATCGCCTTCACTAGCGCTGAAGTGACACCAGATAAATTCCAGCCATACAGAAAAAAGGAGAGATTCTTTGTTTACTGCATTGCTCCACGTAATTTCCCTATATCCTAAATGACCACCGCGGTATGACAAATGTTTTTTTTAATAATTTGCTTAATTTGTGTTAATATGTGTTTGTACAAAGCCACTCGATTGGCTCCTTCGCCCCGAACAACAACCCCTTTACTCATTTGCCGGTTTGTCACGCATACCAACAGGCCCCGAATCGATTGCGTCTTTTAATTGAAAATAGATGGAGATGTTTATATGCAGATTTGCTGGACCTCTAGCCCTGTTCGTCCTGCTGGTAAAGATTGCAGGTGTGTTCTCTGGTAAATGTGAACGCGTGTCAGTGTTGCCAATCCGCCGAGTGTATTTCTGAGGGGAAAGGGCGTCGATGCCGTGAGCAACCCGGAGCGCGACGTCATTAGTCAAATGTGGAATGTTTAATCACGCTTCAGCTTGATTATTGATTTGCCATTAGTACTCAACTATTTAAAGAGAAGGCTTGAATGGAATCTGGGAATTTGGACGACAGCATCCGTTCATCACCCATGAACAACTTTGGGTTATTTATTTATTTATTTTTAATTTGTACGGTGACATTAATGTTGCAGATATTCTTGTTTGTACTGTAATTTTAAAACTATACATACTTGGACATGAACTGTGCTCATGAGTGAATGAAGTATTCATAAGAAAAGAAGTCACAAAAAGAAGCATTATTTAGTTTTTACACACAAGAATAAAGTAATGTGTGAACTACAATATAAATGCAAACTATAACTTTGTTGTAGTTAAATTCAAACGTGAATTATATTCAGATTTATTTTACACACAGTAATAAACCTCAGGCATTTCTTTGTTTTTCATGGCTTTGTCGTTTTTCATCCAATAAAAACCCTAAATTCAGTTTTATAAAGTTACAGGAGTAATTAAGAGAGGATTTTAAATACAGAAATGCTTTGGTCTTCATCAACAGGGATGACTACTGACCTGAATGTTGTTTAGAAGAGACTCACACACAGACTGCATTGATGAAAAGTTATGTGGAAGGAAAAAATGTTGTAGAAAAACACTCACAAGCAACTGGAACGATTACAGTTTTGAGAGGGTTGTGAAGAAAGTCATAATTTCATTTCAAAATGACAGTCATATCTATGGTGAGTGTGGCACCAGACTAAACTGCTAAAAGCAGTAAATTTACTGGATTGAAAACCTATAGAAAACCTAGAGTAATATGGCATCAAACATTTTTAATGTTTAAAATTGCATAGTGTCTGTGAAGTTTTCACAGTCGGAGTAGAAACGGTGATCTAAACAAAGTCCTTTTGAAATGATCCTTGCACATATATATATTTTTTCTTCCATATGTATGTCACGGAGAAATGTTCAAGCTCATTTTCGTCTTTCCGTCTCTATACAGAAAGTTGAAGACACGAAGAGATTAAATTCAAGATCTGCCAGAAATCGATCCGTGGCTACCACACGCTGTCAAAGTCGGCTGTCGTCTTACATACTGCTGCACAGCACGTCCGCCTGTCACCACTGCGGCGAGCAGTAATTATTGTGTTTGACATTTTGCATTTCTCCGTGACACCTTCAGTTTCCCATTAATGTTTAAGCATTAATGGGGAATTCAGCACAATGTTAAACACCATCAGCATCCCGGTGAGGCTAAACCAGCTGGGCCTTTTTAATGTGAAAATAGCACAGACCTGTTTAATTGCTCTCTCAACAGGTGTCAAGCTAAATGGGTGTTTTAGGATGTGCTTGAACAAGTCAGGGTGTCTTTACCTGTTAAAGCTCCAAATTGGAACTTGTCACATGACGAGTCTCGCAAAGTGAGACATCAAGTTCTTCAAAGTAAGTCAAGGTGACACGGTTCTCTTGTCAAAGATTGTTTCTCTCCAAAAAAAACATGGCATAAAGTAAATTAGTAATTTATGGAGAAAGGACTGGACTATTCGGTAACAAATACAAACCATCCACCGTTCTCAAGTCTGTTTCATCTATTAGTCTTTAGCTACATTTTACCGAGGTCGGTTCGCCCGCTTAATCCTGCTAGTGTTTTTTTTTTCTTTTTCTTTTAATAATATGAAAGCACATTTATTATTTCACAATGTAACCTTGAGATGAGTAAGAGGACTATTCAGACACAAGATGGATTACCTGAGGTTTATTTCACTCAGTGTTCATCAGCATCATAGGCCTGTGGAGAACAATGACAGGTTTGTTTGTCATTGAATCTTGTGGATAAGTACTTTTTTTTTTTTTGTACATTTCTTTTCAGTTGTAGCTAGTAAAGAGCCACTTACCGCTTTCTGGTTAAACGGCGTCACTATTACTGATGTAATTGTAGCTCAAAACGTCTTTGACTGAGCTATAGATTAACTTTTATAATGTTGGATTGCAAGTTGCCTTTTCAATTTTTTTTCTTTCCGTTCCGCATTCCTCTTGCAAAAGACTATAGTTTCATCAGCTTTATCCCCTCCAGAGAAAATACCATGTTCATGGATGAGTCAATTGAGAGACAAGGGCACAGAGATTGAAATTGTACTTGAGGCCACTGATGCCATCTGATGCAGCTCCTAACTGACGCACTGGCCAGGCAGGAATTCTGCTTTCGGTAACCTGGGGTCTATGCTGCCACGGCATTTTGAGGCGCTGACCAGGAAGAAAAATGATGCGCTCTGTAATTTCACTGATATTTAGCAAGGTCATGAGTCGAGTCAGCTAAACGGGCATTTGTCAGGATGACTATCTGTCGTTTGGGTTGACGTGATGAAGCGGTTTCTTGACCATGAATCCGTCACTTTGTTGCTGCGGTGTTTGTGCCTCGCACATGACAGCTATCACAGCTGTGAGACATCACTGGATGTCTCAGCCTTGACGCGTTTCACATAAATGTCATTTCAGAGTCTTTTTGTTTTGAATAAACCCTGTTTATTTAAAACATTGTTTCAATTATTTAAAGTTTGCAGGTATTCTTTTCTCCACACTTGCTTTAAAAGTCCAACACAGCATCACAGTGTAGCTGAGGTCTGGACTTTGTCTGGGCCGTTACAGCTGAGAGTTAATTTCCCTCTTCAGCCTTCTGATGGAGATTTGTGGCTGTGTCTTGGGACCGTTTCCAGTTTTGAGACCCTGCAGCTCTAGCTGTTCGACAAATGGCTTCACAGCTGACTCAAGAATATTTTCTAGAATGTCCTACATACTCTCCGTGCCTTAATGCAATAGATAGTCATTGCAAGTAGTTTGCCATTGGTGCAGTATTAATGCCAAAACTGAGATTGTCGGGGTGGATTTGCTAAGGTACCCTGGGTTTCCGTCGGTAACACTCCAGACTTGCGGCCAACATTTATTGAAGCTGATTTTTCTTTTTTGAACCCCTTAAATTTAGTTTTTTCTTAGCTGTGATCCAGGATTATCAAAACTAACCAAAATAAAAACTTGTGTACGCTTTCTGTGCTGGATCTGTATAACAGGAGTGTTAATGTTTGAGTTAAACCGAGTCCACATTTTCACAATATTCTAGTCGACAGAGATGCACTTGTATGCTTTCTAAATATTACATATGTAGCATGCAGCCTAATTACAAATACTCTACATAACTGGAATACTCTTTGTGGAAAAAAATAAATATGATGTAAGAAATAAAATTATTGCATGCTGAGAAAATGCTATGCCCCAGATCTTGGCAATTGCTACAGGAGAAATACATTTGTCACATTTATCATCCCGCTCCCGCTTTATGCAATTCTAACAAGCTGCGTTTTACACAATGGAAGTTCTCAAACAAGTCCATAATTGCTTTTATTAAGCTTCATTGTCAGTATAGTTGATTTATTTTCTGTTTAAAGTAGTCTTGGTCCAAATGACTTTGTAGTGTGGGACTTTTTTCACACCTGCAATTAAGGACCCACACATGGAGGCATAGGAAACAAAAGAAATGCTGCGTCAACGTTTCCTCTGATTGCTGCAACACAAGCATTAACATCCTCGAAATGTCCAATGACCGCTTGTCTCCAAAGACAAATGTCCAGCCTCGTTTCTTCTATTTTGTTTTTTGTTTGCCAGATCGATAACAATTTAGAGGTGCTGTCACTGAGACCAATAAAAATCAATGACAGAAGTACATTTTATATGTTGAACCTTCTGTTACAACCTAGAGCCAGAGTTGCATGCACTACTGTACATCCCCTAGTTGCTCATCACCTTTTTTTTGGATGGGGATTGCCCAAATGAAAACAGAAATATATTTTATTTATGTCTAACTGGATGGAAGTTCAATCTGTTCATGGGCTGAGTGTTTTCAACTTGTCAAAATAGATTTTTGATCACTTAAAGCCTGATTCATAATTCTTATAAGGATAAAGAAGGCTGCTTCTGTTCTGTTTTACTACAAAGGAGGATTCTTATAGGAAATTACAGATAACTCTGAGCATCTTCATGAGACTGCTTTACAACAATGGTTCAAGGCTTTATCAAAGTCTCTTTAAGATAGATAGGCAAATCAAATCCTTCCTGATTTCCTGTAAATCTAAAATCCCATGCTTTTATTTAATAACTAGAACATTTTTAGTCTGGATTGTGACTTTTCTCTCCTTTTTACCATTGCAAGATATGTATGCAATCTATATCTATATTTCTTTGCTATAACCCCTTATAGTCCATACATACATAGTCTTGTACATCTGTAAATAAATATTTATATCTCGTAGAGCACTTCTGGATAGATGCAAACTACATCTCGTTGCTTGTACTTGTGATAGTGCAATGACAATAAAGTTGAATTCTATTCTATTCTAATGATTTTCAAGGCATGTAGATACAGTTATGATGCAAAGACAAATTTCTTGTATGCACAAAACTTTCATATGTGAAGGTACTGTAGTTAATTGTGCTATAAAATGACCCTGTACTGCAAAAGGCATGACGCCATTTATCGATAATCTTTCAACATTTAACAATGAAAATTAAACAAATGCATCCAATATTTTCAACAAATTGAAACACAACTTCCAGAGGAACGTTCAGTTTCAAATTTGGAGAAAAAATTTGCTCTGCAAAAATCTGACATTTTCTTTTAGTGACAATCCAATTGAGTTATTGTAACGGCAAAAATGTTGCATGCAAATGAAATGCTTTTCGGAATCTTTGCAATGATTTTTGCCTTCTGCTGTCGCACAAGAAATCCACAGAGGCCACACCAAGCAGAGATGGTCATCTGGGAACAAGATGATAATTGATGACAATGAGTTGCACGACAGAGGGGGAAATAAAATAAGTCACAGTGTGACAGCGGACCAGCTGTGCGTCGGCTTCCCGATATAAAAAGAGCCGTTTATTTCCACCAGCAGGACTGAATGAGCGAGAGAGACGGGAGGTGTGGCTGGAGAAGCACGAAGGCAAATCCACTAGTCTGTTTTCTGCCCCGCTTCCCCATCTGGGCTTTACACGCTGCAGCTGGTGGAGTTGATCAAAGCACATTTTTGTCATACAGCATGTTTTAGCAAGTGAATGCTAACAAAGGGATTATGAGCCAATCGATCTGTAACTCAACAGTAGTGTATTGTGCACTTCTATGGCGGTAATATGGGTATGTGATTACCTTTTACTAAAACTTTTTTTTTTTTTAGTTTTTGACCTATTGAAGCTATTCTTATTTACTCACCAGCTTACTGGTGCATCAATAGTATACTGGCACAATCTTCCCAACCAGACACCAGTTTGTCATAATATGGGAACTGATGTGTGTCAATCTGTATTTTACTATAAATGCTAATACTCTAGGAGATATTGTACTGAAGGAAAATAAAATCATGCAAATGTAGTTTATTTTATGGAGTCCTACATAATTCTTAATTGATTCCAAAATTAAATGAAAGCCAAATGTTTTTTTTTCTTCTTTTTGAAGATTTTGCTTTTATCTTTTATTCAGCATTTCTGAGTGCAAACATGTACCTTTGTAGTAGGAACTACAGCCAATTATGTCTGCAACATAAAGCACAGGAAATTGAGCTGCGAAGTGGAGTGCCTGATTATGCCCGACACATTTTCTTTTTTTTTTTATTGATAAACGCGAAGATCCACAAAATGAATATTCATAAAATATGAACAATGCCCAACTTGAAATTGATCCCACTTTGACAAACTTCTCAACCATAATGTATTGAGCTCAAGCGCAATAAAATCCAATGGTATGAAAGTTCATGGTAAATCATTTTTAATCCCAAACAAAAGGCCCTCGCCGGCAAAAACCCTCCAGTTCTTTGAATTTCCATCATGTAGGACCGGTTACCCAAAGACCTAAAAAGAGAAACCTTGTCTTTAACTGGACTCATTTAGGAGAGATGGGACCATGTTGTTAATGCAGCGGTATAGAAATTATAAATATTAAATTGGCTAAGGGCTAACTAGCTGCAACATTAAAAGGTAGAAGCACTTAAGCTAATGCTGGTTAATGATGCTCAATCCTTTTTACACGACTTTGAAATGTATGCATGCATGCTGGAGCAACCCAAAGCCTTTATTACCAACCACATTCGCTAATCTGATTTTTCTGCTTTTGATTAGAGAGGATTTGAGAATAATGTGTACGACATGATTTTTTTTGCAATATTGTATGTTGTAGACCAGTGTAAAATCCCAACAAATGAAGCAATTAGAGAATCGAAACACAACAGTTATATGAGGGATTCACTTGTGAAGTATAGCTTAGTTCACTTGAATCCAACTTTGTTTTTTTTGTCTAGAAAATCTGGTTCATTTGGGGAGGCATATTCGAACTCAGAAAAGCTAATTCTGGTGGAAGACTTTTTCAAAGCCTTTCTTTCAAGGCTTCTGGCTCGTTTGAGAAGGTCCAGTGTGAAAGTGAAACACAACTGTTGCAATTTTAGTCTCCAATTGAACCGACTCCATCGGACTATCAGGTGTGAAAACACCCTAAATCAGAGTTGCACTTCAAGCAGAAAACATGTGAAGTTTTGGTGAATTTATAATGGTTTTCGTTAGATCTTATATAGACTTATTCGATCACTAGAACAACCGGTATATTGTTGCTTAACTCAGCATTCTACGTAGAGGTAGAAGACATTTCTGCACATTGCACGTTCTACAACAAAACATAAAAAACGTGTTATCCAATCAGAAACCCACATCCATTGGACGCATGTTGACATGTGACTCGCTCACCTCTGATTAACAGTAGCCTCTAAGTGGAACCATCTAAAAGCTCAGCTTTCAATGACCGCAGCTTTTATATTTAATTCCTCCACAAGGGTGGGCTCCATGGGAACGTTAATGCAATCAACTGTGTGCTTCCACTGCAGACAAGAACATTTTGCCACAAGATAATCCCTCTCTTGTGTGTTTTTTTCTTCCTTCCTTTCTTTCTTTCTTGCTGTCAGTGGAGTGATGGCAATTACAGGCCTAAGGGTGCCAGGCAGGTGGCCTTTGAGTTTTAAATCAGTCAGCCAGTCTTCAGAGGCCATTTAACCCAGCTTACCTGACTTTTTCCATTCTGACTATGGAAGTACTTTATGGAAAGTGGGAGGAGGGGAAGAAAAAAGATAACTGCCCAATATTTTGCATAGCCATAAATATTCTGCATCTACTGCAGATCTGTCTGGCATAAAATCGAATACCAGCAGATTCTTCTGTACAGCTCTGATGCGCAAATGTATGTTATGCGAAATGTATCTTTGTACTGGCTGAGGTGCTGCTTTTTTCCATTTCAGCAAATCAAATTAAACTCAGAGAAATTCTCACAAGGGAAACTAAAGCAGAAACGTATCTACTTTATGTGCATGGCTGTTCTCATATCCTCAAAAGATATGCAGGTTTCAGTGCAGTCCGAGAGGTGTGGAAAGGTGCTGCTTATTTAATATAATACATGTAAACGAAATTGTTTGATTTGGGTTTTTTGTACGCCTGAGACAAAATAGATCTTTTGTAAAATTAGAATCCAGGGAATGCAATCCCTCTTTACGCACACATTAACTCTACAATGTAGCTATTGAATAAATGCAGTTTATATCGGGAAGAATTAAATGTAAAATGATCTAATTGATATTTCAGAAAATGTCTGTGCTGCTTAATCTTAATGATTAATGGAAGTAAAATATTTTATTTTTGGGAGGAGATTCTGAAACCAATTAAACTCCTTTCATCTGGAAAAAAGTGTTTTTTTTTCTCTCTTCATAAAACTAACCCAAAAAGGAGGAGGGAGAAGAAATAAGAACACCGACTCAGAAAGCAATATGCATCTGTGTTGTTGTTTTCCCGACTGCAAACTAACACCTGCTACCTTTCACCCTGACTTTTCAGCGTGAACCTTTTGTGTACCGAGTTTTCTGTGCGAGGATCTGCATAACCTCTCCTGTGAGTTTGTGGACGTCAATGCGCACCACCTGGCCTGTCTCTTATTTTCCATTTATATGCAACGTCTTAACAGTATTTGCAGCAGCAGAAAAAATATATATATTTATTTTTTTTAATTATTAATTGCCCTAAAGATGTTTTTTGACTTGCACAAGACCAAACGTTGGCTGTTTTTCCCCAATGTGTCCTATAAGTGCATGCAGTCATAGACGGCGTTTGTGTTGGCAATTATTTTCTACATTTCAGTTAAGTATGAATTCAGTGTAGGAGGTAAAGTTATTAAATATTCATAGACACGCAATTTTAACTGAGGGTGGTTTCCTTTATTTTTATGTATTATATACTAACTTGTCAAATCTATAGGAGTGACTATCCACAAATCAATTAGTCAGTTGTTACTGGTTCAATACTGCGACGCCTGTGTTTCACATAAGCAGCTATTCCAAGTAATTGTCTGTAAATCCATGGTCTACTCCCCTGCATAGAACTGCTGCTTTCAAATGCGCGATCAATTTTCTTTTCATGGCCGACGTTGTGTGATGTGGAAACAAACATGAGCGGTTAAGAGCAGCAGGTCTTAAGCTGAAGCCGGTGAAGCCCAGAACAAACGACGCCTAACAAGCACTCACCGCTGCTCGGGATGATTAAATGCCGAGTGTGCGTACCAAAAAGTGAAAGCAACTCGGAGAAGTGTGTTATGTACTTTTTAATAACCTTTTTTTTTTTTTCTTCCATTGGCTGCATTGGTTTGTTACATTATGACAAGATAAATTAGGCTGGCAGTGTGCAAGTTCAGCCTTCACCAAACCACTTTTAAGTTAAGCTTTCTGAAATTGAATAGGAATAATTCATGTTTATAGTTCAGCACTTAAAATTCCAAGCTAAATTCACATGTCCTCACATTACAAAATATTTCACACAGTGTTTTTATTTCTTTTATAATTAAGTCCTACTAAGATTGCTAGTAAAACTTAATTTGATTTTCTAAGTTTGACTGATCCTGATTCCAAACCCATGGACCACAGACAGATTTATCAAAAAGTGAATATAAGAACAAAATAATCACTAGGGTATAGACGGTCTTTGTGTGTAGAGAACATGGAAGAGGACGACTCTTAAAACAATGAAAAGGTGGGAAGAGAAAAGCTCAAGGAGAATTTTTTATTTTTTTAATCAGTTATATTTATGAGGGATTTGGACAATTCTATTTCCAAGTCGAGCCAAAACAACATGACTTTCACCAGGGCCGGCTCAAACCTTTATGGGGCCCTGATTAGATTTTTGTTTGGGTCCCCCTGTACCAACATGTCAACACCAAATGAGTCCTCATTCCTACGCTACTCTATGTGAGTAACATGCCTACTCTCATTGGCATAATTTGATATTATATATTAATTATTTACATATCATTATTATATATTAATTTTAGCATACAAAAAATAATTTTGATTTTGAAATGCAGAGTGGTATTTTAAGTTTGACATATTTTATTTGAAAGTAACATCAGAAAAAAGGGAATTTAGTTGAGTTTAGTATCTCTTGTTTTTGACATTTGCAACAGATGTTTAAAATGTGCAATCAATGCAAAAATAAAAAATCAATTGATATTCCTTCTGTGTTGCTTAAAAACAGTGTGGAAAATAATTAAAACACTATCGTCACAGTCGGCACTTGCCCAACATTTCTTAAGCTCCTTTGGTGTCATAGTTATTCAACTCACTTTGACATCGTTGTGTAAAATGTTTCTTTCAAACTTTCCTGAAAATATGTTCCACATATCATTCAAAAAGAACCATCTCATTGTTACTTCTCATGTCTAGTCTTTGTCTGAGAAATGCTCTATAGATACTTTAAGTGGTTTGCGTCTCACCATTTAGCTGGCCAGTCGAGCACAATGCTACCAACCTCATTAAAGCGGGTATTGGTACATTTGGCAGCGTGGACTGAAGCCAAGTCCTGCGGGAAAATGAAATCTGCATTTCCATAAAGCTTCTTAGTGGAAATTCTACTGTGCTTCAGAGTAACTCGAGAGAAAACAAATTCCTTAAACACATGTAGGCCGATCTAATGAGCCATACATGGTTTTGACCCCAGCTGTATGTTCATTTGCATGCCGTCCCTTTAGGGAGACGTACACTTTGCCGTGATTCGCTACCATCTGACCTTCAGCAGCTGCAAATCACTCTGACATGTTGTTGAGTTATTGCTGGGTAAACATCACTTGTTCTGAACTTTCCGGCTGCAGGTCTTCTTAATACATGGCATTACAATGACATGGTGCTCTGTTCCCATTAACCCCTGTCTGCAAACACGGCTGTGTGGCGGCGGATGAGGCGAGGCTGCTTTGCATTTGAATCACATGTTGGGCGACCAGGACTTTGAGCCAGATTGAGCATGATGAATGTTAATCAATGATACAGTACGTCCCGTACTGCCTAATGCGCCTGCCTGTCGGGTCTTGCACATTTCTCCAAATGCGGTTTGGCTTCTTCCACTCATCCTGCATTCAAGTGCGCTGGCAGGCATCACTAAGTTTGCACGCGCGGAACTCGCAACGTGTTTGTGTAGCTGTGAGAAGCTTTGCAGGAAGATGTATTTAATAACATAACTTTGAAATGAAGTAAAAGTCTGTAGCAGTTGTAAAAAAGGAAGACTAATGCGTCAATATGATTTTGTATATTGAGCCGTTTGCCCGACTACTTTAAAAAAAAAAAAAAAGCAGGAAAAGTTAAGTGGTCAGTATTCATTTGAAATATTTTCTTCCTTAATTCTGTTATAAGATGGGAATTGTTGACCCAAAGTTAAGTGGAGCTAATGGGTTATGATCCAAATTAAAATCTGATCCTGGTAGATTGAATACTCGTAAATCTATGTATTAATTTAATTGCACCTTTTTATACATGTACTTCTATTCACTAAATGAGAAAAATACTAACCTTAAAATAAGTGTTTTAGACAAATCATCATTAAGATGATTATGTTATGGCCTAATAATCATTTCACACAACATTCAAATGGATATTTAAACATTTAGTAGAATTTCAAGCAAAATTCTACACTTTTATTTAAAGTGGACTTCAAACATGCTCCTTCATTGTGTGATATGGACAGAAAAAAACACTAAATATCAGGAGGAGAATTGTTAACGTCCTCAAATGCAATACCTTGCAATAACACGGCCTTGCTTAAAGTTAATGTAATCTATTGTCAATTTCAGCTAAACAAAGTAGAGAATCATCTTTCAAGCCAGTGTGTCGGTAGAAACGGACACACTGATGAAACGGCGTGAAATGTGGAGCTTCGTTGTGGTCCCTCTAGTTCCCCCCTGTGTTCGTCATGCAGACCGATGTGACATGACTAAATGAGATTTGACATGTTTGAACAGGGCATAAGAGACGAGCTGTGAAACTGGTCCGATGGTCGCCGGCTCCTCGGTCAAATAATGAGGGGTTATTCAATTGCCTCTCATTAGTGGTAACTGCAGCTGCCAGTGGTCAGAGGTTTTGCAGACAGAGTATAATCATTACAATTGATTTAAATAAATTTTCTAGCCTCAGAAGTCCACAGACTTAAATTTCAACTTTCTAAAACTTTCTTCTTGCCACCAACACAATAATTTGGGGATCATCGTTATGGGGGCTACCTTTACATGTGATGCAGCGTTAGGGACCCAGTGGAATAGCAGAATCTGAAAATTCTGCAATTTTCAGATTCTGCAATCTGAAAATTGCAGAATCTGCAGCACCATTGGCTCCAGCACCAAGCAGATGGAACATGTAGGTTTCTCCTCTGCACACAGCTGCGGAGCCGGAGCGAGCCCTGGCCATCTTGGAAAGAACTCAAACAGCAGCCAGCAGCGGTGACTGGCAGCTCCAAGGGAGTTTTCCTCCTGCCTAGCAGCATAAACATTTTATAAGTTTTCCTTTTTTTTTCCTTTCACATAACCCTGACCACTTCAGAGAAATTATGTTGGGAGACAGCAGGTCCCAGAGCTTTAAATGGTACAAAGTCAACTGACATTCAGTCTTGGATCAGAAGTCAAATGCATCACTAGCATTTTATGTCAGTGTAAATTAATGCCTCTCTCTGGGTTTGCTTCTCACAAAGACATTTTAAAAAACAACTGACCAAAAGAGAACTGCTCTACAAGACAGAACAACAAAGGTGTGTGCACCATACATGAGAAAACAAACGAGCTGCTCAAATAACTGATTTGATCTTTGTCTTTGTGACTAAACTGACTTTCTGCACTCTAAAGATACTTGAACCAGTTAACGCAGTTCTGCAGGGTGAGTAGAAGACTTAAATTTGATTTAACAGCATATTGAGTTATGACTTGTGATTAGAAATTGATTGAGTTTCTGAAGAGAAGTATATGTCAGGAAAAAGAAGTTTATGAGCATTGTTGAGCAAAAAGTCCCAGGTCTTGTGACTCTGAAGACACAAATGCAAAATTATTGCTTTTACCTTTTTAAGTCAAATATTCCCAGTTGTTGCCTTGGCACTTAATCAATATCCCTGCTTGTCTCTTCGCAATACAACTCCATGCCTCTGGATGTTTTACCCTCTCCAGCCGTGAAGGCAATCAATTCAGAAAGCATGTGTGTGAAGCTCTGCATGTCGACAAACAGGGAAAATGAGGCTGTTTTCTGAGTCCATTTGTTGTTTGAGGATCATAACAAAAATTTTAAATGTCACAAGGTTGAGATTAAACCTGTCAGATATTTTTTTGGTTAGAGTATAATCCTTTTTGTTGGTGAGCTGTTATTTCTACCACTATCCATTGAGACCAAATCAAGAAGTGAAATTCAAGGGAATTTCTAGGAATTATTTGAAAGCGACTCATGACATTCAGTTAATTGTATGCTGCATGTAATAACTCATCTTTAAACATCTCGCTGTGTAAATTCTGTTGCGACTGTAATGAGCCAAAAATCTGTTTGAAATACAAATGAAAAGTTTATGCATTTCCGTTTTGTCTTAGTGGATAGGCTGAGAAAACATTGAATTTTCTGGTTTCTTTTTAAAGAAAGGTTTACTTTGCAGCCTTTTTAGTAATGAAATTTCTTTTCTTTTTCACTCATAATTTTGTCCCATTGTACGCTAATTGCAACAGTGCAAAGTGACCAACAAGGTGAAGTGATTCCGCCAGTCACACCACGTAACAAAGCTTATTAGAGTCCAGTAAAACAAGATGAGGCTCAGCACAACATTGATTCATGTCTTTTCATCTATGAAGCGGAAGTAAAAGGTTATTAAGTCATAAAACAGTTTTCAATTGATTGCCCCCCACAGCGGACATGGGTCATCTGAAAGCAAACACACCCAAGCTGAGATGTTATTTAGCTTGCTTGTTAGCTTCAGCACATGCTGGATTGTAATCCTATCTGCGGAAGAGTAATTTGATGCGATCTTGTCAAAGGAACTTTTTGCTTGTACACACATGCGAGTCCGGACAGTGTAGAAAATCCCCTGCGGGTTTCTGCGCTTCTACACAACCACTTTGTTTCTGCTCATGTTGTTTTTATCTGGTTCAGGGAACGACTGGGGCCGATGAAGATGGAAATCTCCCCTCTTTGTTTGACATTTCCATCTATATAAAGGCAGGTACAGGGAGCCCTTGGCAGGAGCGGGAATGATGCTGTATTGATGTTTTCTCCAAGTGGTTAAATGTTGCTATAAGTTTAGCTGTCACTTCACAAACAGAATAAGAAATTCTGTTAAGATGAGCCAGCCCTGGCAGCTTGGGCGACTGAAAGAGAATACATACATAAGAAATAAGGAAAATGTGCTTGTGAGCATGCTGAGAGCGTTATTGCATTACCTTGAGCTGTGTCTGGACCCTGTGCATCGCGATGCGAGCAGAAAAAAACAATACGTCAACCAAATACTAACCCTCTATTCACAGGGCCTTGGAAAAGTATTCATACCTCTTAAACTTCCTCACCCATTCTTTCTAAAAAAGCTCAAAGGAAGGAGATGTTTGAGTGGCGCATTGAGAGTCCTGGTTCTGACACTCAATTGAATTTTGATTTGAACTTTGACTGTTCCATTGACGTTTTCCTAAAGTATTACCCTGTAGGTATGGTTTTAGAGTGCATACTAAGGTAACCAAAAACAAAAATCTGATGAGTCAGTCGCAACGAATATTGGTTTTCAAGTAATGTTGCAAAAGTTCAGCATTGGACAAAATATCTTAATGCTAACATCTAAGAAAAATCCCATTCATCAGGTTAGCAAGCCTTGTTGCAATAACAAAAAAAACCACAAATATGAATATGTTTAATTTCAAAGTAACATCAGTGAAGTATTTAAATAATTTGAGTAGGAAGAAACTTTTTCTATGGCGACTCTAGTAGGTTGTTTCATTGATACCAGTTGTGTGGAGTTTAAACTGAGCTTGACCAGAGTTTGAACTCACTATGGAAACTAACAGAGACGTGGCCTGAAGTGGAGAGTATCATTACCTCACTCTAAAAAGGGCAGACTCTGCACTTTTGACATAAAGGTGATGGGGAGGGCTTCACTGCGCCTACCTCTATGACAAAGACAAAAGGATGTACCTAATCATCTGTGTCTGAATAAGGCTACAGATGAATTTTACTCAAGTTTTATTCACATTAAGTTGCGTTTCTTTCTTTCTGGTTTCTTGGAAGTCACAATGAGGCTTCACATGTTTCTTAGAATCCTTTACCCAGTACAAGCCAGTTTTTATGGACCAGTGGGTCAAGGTGGACACTTGTCTTATATTTGACAATCGGATTAAGGCAATTCATAAATCAAGCTTGAAGCCAATTCTTTCAAAGCAGCACTTCGAGATGGCAACTGACACTTTTGTTATCACTTGACTGGACTACTGTATCACACTTGGTTTAGGGGCCAACGTGTAGGTTTCTCTACCCTGTCTGGTATATTCCTTGTTCATTGTTTTTTTTGTCCCTTGTTCTCAACGGATGAGAATACAGATTAGCATGAATTGTATTTAGGTGTATAAAAGTAGTTTATGCAATGCACTTCAGTTTTTATATGTATAATATTTTGAAATTTTTTTTAATCCTTCACTTCACATTTACTCGCTATTGTTAGTCTGTTACATAAGAACCCTTGTGATTGGAAGCTAATTATAGAGTAAACGTATCCCTAAATATTACCCAACTTTTGAATGTGGTGAGAGACGACTTGTAAAGGAATAAATAAATAAATAAATAAAAGAGCCCTACATCTTCACACAGTGGTGTGCATTTTCTTTTCATCTTGGTCTTTGGGTTTGCTTGAGTCTTCCTCTTCCCTTTGAAAATACATTATGGAACTTGGTGCTGTGGCAGCTGCCCAGGACACAATCAAAGGGAAAATGCACATCAACCCTTGTGTGTACCGTGCTCTCTTATTATAAGCATGAGAATGTGCTCTTAGAGATACACACTTCTGTCGGGGCTTGTGATTATGTGTCAGCGGGAGCGGGGCAGTCAGGAGGAGGAGCGTGGTTGTTATCTTCACGGCTCAACAAGAACTAGATGGAGGAGAGGGAACATCTTAAAAACTCTCGCCAGGCCTCTCGGCGATAAGAAAAGGACGCTCTATTGGGCGGGCATCGTGTAATGGAAAATTGCAGCAGGATTTTCACAAAAAGAGTACCAACTCCCCTGCAATTTACTTGCCTGATAAGGAATCATTGTAAACCATCTGTTAAACACACAAAGTGACCACAGCTGTGTAGGTAAATGTCTTCGCCACATCTGATGTTTCTAGTCCTAAACTTGCCCTTGCGCTCCTTCAGCTTTGCTGCGTGCGTGTTTATTGTGTTCTTGCTTTGAGATCAAATCTATGATTCAACACATGCATTCATAATGGAAGGGGGGAAAAAAATTTAATTTTTCTTAACCGAGGCTTGACTTGATGACATTGCCACGGCTTGTTGACTTTACATTGCATAACAGGAAATCTGCTTTTTTGATGAGCAGAGGAAAAAATATGTTTTCCACACTTCACACTTTGGTACATTTATTGATTGGTGTGTTGGGGCAAGTATCCGGTGATGTCTTGGTAAATAAAGTGTGTGAGCTTGACGCAAAACCCAGCAGTGGAATGAATTGCTAGACATCGGTAGTCGAATGAGTACACCCCGACAGAACTGTGCTATGAAAAAGTATTTGCTCTTTTACAGATTTCTTCCATTTAGATAGAAAATTGCTGATGTTGCCCAGCTTGATGTCTTGCTACTTAGATGAGTTTAAGTTGATGCACATTCTCCCAAAGAATTCATAGTTCTTACTTCCTGCAAGTAAAGTTTAAGATGTTGTACTGGGTTTCTTTGGTAATCTTCTAGGTGAATCATTGATGCACTCTTAGAGTAGCAAAGTTTATCACTGCCCCATGTTTGAAAGTGAAAATCAATTTGGAAAATCAATTTTTTTAACCCTACTGTATGACTTCTTGCATTTATTGAAAATGTTTGACCTCTAATTTAAAGGGCTTCTTTAGTTTAGAACACAATCATATCAGGTTGATAAATTGTACTCGAAACGGTCACACAAATAGGTCACCAATGGGGCTGTTGAAATTCACATTTTTGTTTGACCATGCCTCGAATGTACACTTGTGAGAAATGCATCTGGTTATGAAATGAGTAAATTGCAGCCTTTTCCGTTAACACCACATTTGCCACACCTATTACCAGCGTGGGAACACATTTTGACTCACAATCCTGCTAAGTGTCTATTTCAGCTCGAACGCGTCTCTATTTGAATTGCATCCCAGCACCCATCTTCACAGTGTGAGTTTGAGCTTAGTCCCACATTCCGCCAGTCAGCTGGGTATCGCTCCCCGTCGATGTAAACATTTGAACGCTCGGCTGCTCCCACTTCTTGGCTAGAGTGCTCCGAAGACTCCAAGCTGACAACGCTGTGAATAAACAAACAGGAAGTCTCTGCCACGCCGTACATGCCCAGTCAGGGAACCGCTGCGCTGGATTTACGTCGTGCTTCCAGATCTTGGCGTCGCTGACGGCTCAATTCAAAGAAAAAGCACACCTCAGCATGCACTGACACAGCTGACATTGGCAAAATGCAACTTTCCATATCAATTCAGAGTTTTTCCTCTGAAAGGTGGTTGTAATTGCGTCATTGTTGTAATAAACAGAATACAATTTCTTTAACATTCTGATTAAATTTAGATCTTAAATTTGACAGAGCAACTCGCATAATATTTTGACCAAACACTGACCTGAAATTATAAATAATTGCTGTTAATGATCCATTTCTGCCATTTAATATCAGAAGAAGAAAAAAACTGTGCAAACTGCTTAAACTATAAATGCATTGTGCATAAGCTCCAGTTACTTTTAGGAATTGGGTCTACCTAGATGCTAATGGAAAATGAAATTATCAGACAGAAATTGAAATGGGAGCAGTCCTCTGTGGGAAGTGAGTAAATTTTTTATCCTTTTCAGAAATTGGTTTCTGTCTATTTGCGTCACTGATTTTTTAAATTTTTTAAATTTTTTAATTTTTTTGGGAGGCTTGTTCATATGTTGGGACTCTGAGCAGTCAGTAATTCCCAACCTACGTATTGTGTAATATTCAAAATGTTGTTTTCAAGCCACGATCTGTCACATCACTCAAACTCTGCTAGCCTTAAAAAGCCACTCTACGCTAATGCTACACTCCTATTCAACAAAAGAAAGTCGATGCTTCAGCGCATCACTGTGGCTAAAATGTTTGTGAATAATGAACAGGAAGAGCAGATACTGATCCATTTAATTGATCAAAATGTGAACATAAGCAGCTATTGTGACAAAAATACACATTAAAGCATGAGCCAAGAAAAATTAGTTTTCAGTCGGCTACTGTTTTATGAATATTTGCTTGATGAAGTTTGGGATTAATTAAAAATAGATTGATAAAGCTGTAGACTTGTACGTTTTCATACCCTTTCATTTTTATTTTTCCCATCTGTGAAAACTTCACGACTTCATGACAGTATAACATGAAGAATAATAAAAAAAAAAGAATAAAACCCACAGCTGAAAAATGACCAGTCAGGGCCAATCTTTTTCAGCCTTTTAATTCAAATGTGTTAGCCCAAAAAAACAGGAATTTGGAGTATATATTCAAAATAAATATTTCTCAACTACGTGTATGGGTTTTCAGTTTAAACTTTTTTTTTAATGTGATGTAAACAGGACTCAGCTTTTACTGTATAACTTTGAATTTTAGAGGATCTTCGATGCAACACGTTTTGATTTACAATTATGCATCATAAATATTGTTTAATTCTCACAGCCATAACTCAGAGTGCCTGAATTTCACACTCACCTAGTATAACTTCAAATTTCAAATACTTTTAAAAGCCATATAGACAGTGAGGGGGGGGGCAGTAATAAGCTTGAGGTGAGTCTTCCATGAGTCCAAAGTAAACATCAATGAATCCTTCATCACATTCGCCCACCTCCAGTGCAGACCAGACGCTTTCAGCACACACATCTGCACATCCGTGTCAACAGTCCTCTATAAAAAGCCTATCCACATGCTACTGTTTACTCAAAAGATTGAGTCATTACCGTTGGCCTTCAGATGGTTGAATCCTCAATAAGGCGCAGTGGCATAATACCACATCGTTCCAAAAGAAACAACAACAAAAAAAAACAACCCTAACTGATACACTTGTGGCGAGGTGAAATGGAAGAACCACCACCAACATGTCAAACCGACTGAGCTGAGCACATTTAAAAGTGGGAGGCGGGGGGCTGCAATCATGCTCTATTGAGTTTCTATTGTGCATCTAATTACAAATTACATTCCAGGGAAGGTGATGCCTTTGGCCCAAACTGCAGCTGAATTAGACTGTCGGCGGTTAGACGTCTCTACTTGCTCTGTTCTGACAGCTGGGTTTTCATGCAAGAGTCTCATTCTCCGATTTGACAGAAAATGCCGTGAAAGTGCATTTTCTACAGGAATTATCCTGAGAGTCAGTCACACATGAAAATAAATGTGGAAAAATAAAAAAAAAAGTTCTCAGAGTTCATTATTGATGAAGAAAAAAGCAGCTCCTGAACTCCTGTTGATTAGCATCTTATGTTTACAGATATTTGGGATCTTATTTCTATGAGCCTTGTATTATTTATTTATTCATTTATTTTCAAATTAGAATAACAAACCTTAACATATTAATTGTTCATTGCAACATAGATTCCTTTAGGAATACAACGATCTTATCACTCTGTTTTGCTCTAAACTTGTTGAGATTTTCTGTTGGGGGGGGTGGGGGGGGATTTTTTTGCAAATATTTAGGACCACTTGGGTCATTTTGTTCACAGCCACAACTTTACAAGGTGCTTCGAAGAAGAATATGACGCCATAAATTCTCTCTTTATTGTCAAGTTTTAATCAGTTTCCTAACAGGGAGCCTTTTACGAGGCCGTAAATGAAAATCAAATTGTTGATAAACTCTGCAGTCTTACAAAAAAAAATAAAAAATCAATAACTACCCCAAGCCTGTCCACATTTTCCATGACATTGGATTGCTTCCTTTTACTGAGATGCATATCTTTAAGGATTTCTGCATTTTTGTTTATGAATTGCTCTTGTTTTCTGGCTAGGAAATTACAAAACATCAACATATTCTGCAGCATGCTGTCACTTTTTTCTGATCTGTCTTCACAGCAGTAGCCATGGGAAACGACAGCATCCCATACTGTGCTGCTCCGCAAGTTGAACTGTGCGCCTCCTAATCGTTGTTTCGGCTAAATAATACTTTAATTGTAGCAACTGTGGCTGCAGCAGAACTAAGCTCCTTAGGAGAGCTATTTGGGAGCTATTTGGATTGTGTCTGTTTTTGCTGCCCTATTATATGACAAGAGGAGATCAATGCGGTGGCCTAATGGTGAAGTTGGTGCAGTGGGAGCCCCTGGTATATAAATATTACAGAAATGTAGCTTAGAGGCCTACAAGCTCTGTAGCAAAACCCCTCAAGGAACGGCGTAGCAATCGTAGATCTCCATCAAAACCAAAACCACCCAGGCTACTTTTCTGAACACATGTTTTCCTTTCAGTTTGAATAAAATATTCTGTCCAGGTAAAAACACATGAATTGCAAATAGCTAAACACTCATCTAAGTGGAGTCGACGGTGATGGTGTTAAAATTAATAAAAACATAAAGGTAAAATCTTACTTTGTATCTTTTTTTTTCAGATCACAACAGCATGCATGATGTATGCAAAAGCCAATTTACATGTAAGTGATGGCTGTGAATGATATGAAAAGGCTAATCATAATAATGCTATATAATGAATTGTAGCCGTTTTGTTATACATGTTAAAAATAATGTTCAGGGCAGATGTTGCCATTTACCAGATGGTGGCCCACCTAGCATTTAGTAAAGATTTTATATAACTTAAATATTCATCCTAGATTCTCCTCACTAACAAACCTATTTAAAAAAACTAAAATAAAATTGTTGCCCATTATGTGATGGCTGGAGGGCCTGATTGTGGACCCCCCTCTACTAAGGGTCCAAGACAACTGACCCATTTTTTTTTTCCCAGTCAGCAGTTTCAGAGTCTCATTATCCACAAATAGAAAAATCATTGAACAGTGATGAACCTTCCCAGGTGTGGCGGTCCCAACACAATTACTCCACAACCAGATACTTCAACCAGGAAGTCAAAATAGAACCTGGAGCAGCATTTTAAAGAACTACAGGCCTCAGTTAAGGTCAACACGATTCAATGCATTCCAAAAACCTTTCAAAGCCCTGTCTCACATTGATAAAACGGCTTGATAATTTACAAGATTCTTGGCAAAACATTCTGTGGTTTGATGAGACTAAAGTACATTGTTTTGCTTTCTGTTACGTCCAGCATAAAATGACCACAGGCAAACTGCCAAACTTTGTTGTTGCGGTGTGATTGCCTGATACCGCTCTGCTACTCCTCTATCAAGGCCTTAATTGATGGAGCCTTGAACTCGGTTCTGACCCAAAAGTCCTGAAGGAGATTCTTCAGCCGCGTTTGTGACCTTAAGTTCAAACACTTCTCGGTTATGAAGCAAAAAAACGGCACCTAGCAATGTAGAAATCTGTCTTTGAATACTCAGAGATTCGGATTTCTCTCTTCAAAGCGATGCTGTTCAAGCAAGCCGATTGTTGCTGCTCTGTGTGTTTTCCTACTATAATGAGAAGGTGTTGACTATTCTCTGAGAGCATTCGTCGAGCCAATGGAGGCCCAAGTCTTGAGTGCAGCCACATTACCCTGTTTTCCTTTCGAGACGCCTACATACATCAGGATGATCCATCTCCAGAGTCATTAACAAAATCACTTTAGTGCGGTTCTGACAAGCCTCAGTGATTGCGGCTAATGAACTTACCACATCGCAGATAAATCAAGGCTAAGCAAAAGAGGAAGTTCATGCAAGGCTTAAAAAAATTTGGCAAACCACAAAGCCCTTCTTTTAAAAATCAGATCAGTAAAAACCCACTTTCACAGAAAATATTTCCATTTGCAAAATCATGCTTGGATTCTCTACACACACGCACACACAAAAAAAGACTCCATCTATTATAATCTGCTCACTCAATTTAATGATATTTCTTGCTTGGTTTCTTAGAAACCATATGTTTCTGTAGAATGGCTCTAAGATGCGTCCCTCCAGCGTTTCCAGCCTAATTTACATCTGTCACTGAACTGACAGCGGAGAAAAACGCTTCGGAACATTGTGATGGTTGTGAGCGTCGCGTGTTAGTTTAATAAACTCTCACCGCAAACGCCCTCGGCAAACGTACACAAGCCTTTTTTGCACAAGTCGAGCAGGTCACGCGATATCTTTCCCGTGTGATTTATCTCATCCCGGAATCCTGCTCGCCATTAGTATTCCGCGTCGTCAGCGTCTCTGTTGTGCGCCCGATTGGTGCGGCAGGTATCCTTAGAGTAGAGCGTTGGTGTAAAATGGCCGAAGCATTTGGCGTGTGCTCGCCCGATGAAGACAGCCTGTTGGAGAGGATCGCTCCGACTGTCTTCTTAATACCTCCACAGATATTTGATTCATAAGCTCATGCAAATTTTATGCCGTGCTTCCTTTCTGCCCTCATCTATATTTCAAATCAGCCCTCCCCTGCTGGCTGGGTGAAGCGTGTATAAGTTTGTTCATGATAAATGATTTGTGTGGCATTTAGAAGGTTTTTTTTTTTTTTCTTTTTTTTTGTAGTAACGTGTGCCTGGGCTGTCTCACTGCAGCTTTTATTTCTATCCACTTTTTGTATTTGAAGATGGCAAATGAGTCACCGTGCCAGAGATACTGTAGAGAAATGTGTGGTAAGGACCTGCAAAGATGTCAGGGTTGCAAGGTGAAAAGCAGGGCCACAACTGAAGATGGCTCATTAAAACAAAGTTGAGGAAGTGAAACAGAATGGAAATCATTATCCAGCAAGAGCGTAGAGTCTCGGTGAAAGCTTGAAAATGGCCCTGAAAGCATGCAGTTGTTTTAAATAACGGCAGTCTAACATCAGTCGATCTCTGTGTTTGGTTTTGAATTTACTCGTGTTGTAAAGCGATGGAACACCACGAGACCAAATGTCATGGCTTGGATGCTGCCGTTTTGTGACTGGATCAGAAACCGAAACAGAGGCGTGTGTGTGTGTATAGTTATATCAGGCGTGAATTAAAAAAGTTGATTTTAGCGGAGAAAAAGATTGTCTGCTCAGGAAAACGGAAACAAAATTCAGGAAGATAACCACAAACACACCAGTAAGCAAACACCTTTTTGGTTCTGGACCAACAGGGATAACATAACGGAGTGTTGAGCACCTTGCTCTAGTAGAAAACTGGTGGAGTGACATCGGACACACTCTGTATGAGGCGAAATAAAAGAGCAACTGTGTAATATGGTCCAATTGTCTTGGCGTGTAGCTGCAAATTCAGAGTTCTAGAATTTGCTCGACTCCTTGGAAGACTGATTTGGGGAAGTTCTCAAGCTGTGATTTTGCAACTAAGTATAACTTCAGGGATGTTTAAGAAATCAAAGTTTTCCAATGTTTTTGTCTGAACTTGCATCATTATTTTTATGTTTTTATTTGGAAAATACGTTTTTCCAATGGATGTGGTTTTATTGATGCAAAAACAAAGGATTTTGCTATACTGACTTTAAAAAAAAAAATAATAAAAAAAAAAAATATATATATATATATATATATATATATATATATATATATATATATATATATATACAATCAGCTGTTCAATTTGGAGGAATTGATGGCGTTTCTCCCTTCATTCCAACGTAACTCTTTGATGTACTTGCATTCCTGCGTAAAAAAAAAAAGTCTTGGAAAACTGAACTGATTGCTGCATTTCAAAACAACTCCTTAATAAGCAAACTTCCTTGTTCTGAACTAAACACAACCAAAAAAAAAAAAAAAAACTTCTCGTAGAGATGACTTTAAATGTATTCTTGTAATTATCCTCACTGGATAATTTCTTGGTGCAGTCTTGACTCTGTCGAGCTTTATTGTTGGATTTCAGAAAATCAGAGAAGAAAACCTTCACACTGTGTCCTCCATTATAAGTCTTAATATCGAATGGAAATATACGAACAGCCGGCCTTGTGCAATTAGAGGAGACCAAATCCAAATGAACAATGAGGAGATCTAAAGGGCAAGTTCACATCTTACCAGTTTAATTGGAGCTTGAGTACTTCACTATATATCAACACACCAGTTACTTTCCAACATGGTTCTTCTAGCCTTCATCCCAATTATACATTTAATATAGGAAACCGGGGCACATAATATTCAATAAGTATGTTCTAAAGCATGATAAAACTTGATGTTGTGGAAAATGTGCCTAATTTCCACATATTTAAACTCACGTTATGCATGTTTTTCAAAAATCCAGCAAAATATTTATATGCAAGAGAAGGCGGATATTTCAATTCTGCTGAATAGCAACGAAATGTGCATCCTTTTGTTTTGCCAATTAAATACAGCACACCTCTGGTTTATCAAATTTGTGTCCAACGTAAATCATTGTCATGAAAAACACAAAATAAATAAACAAAAATTATGGTGACACGTGATCCCTTCCCTTTTACCTAACAAAGCCGGAGCCCACAGGGTACACTGGCAGCCGAGAGATCCATCTCCCTGCTTGCATTTCAAACAGAATTTGTCCGGCGCACAAAGGCCCGGTCCAAAAATCGCAGCCTAATGAGACACAAAGGATTTTAACACAGCTAGCGAGAACACATCAGACTTGTAAAGCAGACGCTTTGAAGATCTTTCACTTCTCTTCCGCCTCCGCTCCCAGCCTGGCTGTCCCCGCCGCCACCTTCCCCACAGCAAGGCCACACGTTCTACAATATGCTGATTTGGTGGAGGAACAGCAGGGAACGGTATCGATTTCTAACAGATATTGCCAGGAATAGAACTGTTTGTCACCTCTGACCTTTATATGAAGGAAAGGAAACGAAGCAAAAAAACGATGAAATCGATCTGAAAATCAATCGGTTAGTTAAAAAAAAGCTGTTGTAAAACTTTCTAAGTTACCTTAAATCTTTTAACAATTTAAAGTACGCCCTGTAAGGGTTCATATTTTTAGAAGGCCTTTACATAAGGATTTGGTTCTAATGTCAAACAAAAAAAATGTGTGTATATACAGTATATCTATATATTAAAATATCTATATATAGATAGATAACGTGACTACATCTTGTATATTATACAGTTATGTCTGAATAGCTAAAATTGGTGTGTAAAAATAAGTTGGGATAATGCATCTTGTTGGTATATACAGAAGACAAAAAGAAACATGCCTTAAGCTACGTTGAGGTCAAACAGTCTGATGACCTCTTGTCACCAAATTAGTTGTGTAATAAGAACTACCTAAAATGAAGACTTACAGTTTAAAAATAACGTTGTGCAATATAGCTTAAAATGTTTCAAAAGTCCATTTTATTGAAGTTGCATTAAACAAAAATATCTTGGCTTAATATTGCACCACCACATGAGCTGATTTCCCATCTTTTGTGCAAGTTAATTGAATTATGACTGGACAACTCGTATGCTACTTTTATCTCATGTTACCAGGGAACATGAGCTGAATCAGATGGGTCTAAATATAAAACAGACGATTTTTGCTCATCTTGAAGTGAACTCCCAGACAGCTGTCCATGTACTTGTTTCCTTGCTTACACAAAGATAGCTTGAACTGTTTGTCTTTTTTTTTTTTGTCATGAAAGAAATATTCATGACAAAAATCTTGATGTAGAAACTAAAGCAATGGGGAAAAAAAGGCAAGTTGGATCTTTGCTAATTATCAAGGTAAAGCCATTTTAAAACTGCAGTTGTGGCTAAGAGTAAATTTAGTAGCACACTTTATATTTAGTAGCTATTAAAAAGTTTTGTAGTATTATTAAAAATGACCAATATTTCTAGTTGGTAAATAATTTTTCCTAAGAGTTTTAATTCAGCCAGATTTACTGTCAAACAAGCTAAGCTTCAGAAGTTTATTTTCAAAGGTTTTCAACTTAGGTGAGTATAAACACAGAATTTGCGTTCTCTAAGTAATATGTCTTTAAGCATTCATTTTATTAGGAAAACAATCACTTGTGTGAAATGACAGACTAAGATTTGGATTAGAATCATTGAATTTCGCCGCACAAACACATAATCCATTGGCATGAGTTTGAACAGTAGGGATAACTGATGATTTTCTGCTGGTTCTTGTTAAATATTTGTTTGATATGGTTGTGTAAATATGTAGCTTTTTAAAGGTTATCATACTGGTGAATATTGTCAAGAACAGAAAAACAACTTGTTGCTGTTTCCTGCAGGTTGTATTTTATTAGGTCATTCCAATGCCAATTGGTCTTCTCTGTTGTAATTTCTGGGAGAAATACTGATTGTGCCCTACAACTATAATGTACACTTGAAATTAAGTCCAATTGGTTATCGTCGGCCTCCTGCCACTCATTCTCGTACTCTTGATTCTCTCGCTTTTGCTTTAATCAATACTTCCTGTGTGTGTAGCCACAGGCCTTATTGCGGACATAATGAGCATGGGTGAAAATGGAAGGAGGGCAAATCTTTCAGCAAAGAGAGCCAACTGGAAACCGGGGGTGCGACAATGAAGGAACGGGAGGAGGTGGTGCTGGTGGGGGGGGAGGGATCGACAGCTCCACAAGTTGTTCCCGAGAGAAAGGCTTCCCTCACTTCAAAAACACAGCTGCAGTCTTTGTTTCGAGCTCTCGTTTCACAAGTCTCATGGAAATTTTGCAGCTGAGGCATTCATTTCTGCACGCCTGGAAGAGAGAAAGCGATCGGCAGCGAGGGAGTCGACGAGAAGAAGAAGAGGAGACAGCAGGGTAGCGAAGATGAGTGCAGAAAGTCCAAGCGGCGCGTCATTATTCATGCATGGCAAGATGCTGACCCATTTGTTCCAAGGATTTTCAGGCACCCTGATAATGTTTTTGCATCAGTAATTGATTTTTGTTCTTTGAGGAGGAAGTCCAGGCTGCGTGTTTGACTTGATTTAGAGGATTAAATACCTCAAGACGACAAAAATCCCGTTCTTTCCCATCGTCGTGTTCGGATGTCTTTGGGATTAAGCAGTTAGTACGAATTGGTTCCTTTCTCTCTCCTGCAAATATTACACAAAGTTCCTCCAAATTCATCTCCGCCGAGATCGTCAGCAGGGCTAAATTCTGTGTTATTACCTAACAAAGTACATCATTGGTCCTCCTACCTTTCCCGCTCTCAAGCTGGCTAAACTCAGAATCCCTAATTGGTTCCCTAGCCTGGTTTCACCTCAAAAGGCTTAGCATCATTACTGCTAAGAAGAGGAGCGAGGAGGAAGAAGAAGGAGCAAGTTTCCTTACAATTATTTGTCCCCTGGTTAGCAGGGCCCGCAAAAAAAGAACTAAGAGAGAAATTCACAGATAGGAGAGGAGTATCTATAAGACCCTATGTTTCCTTTTTTTGTCATGCAAATGTTCCAGTGTCACTTCAGTGGTTGCAAAGGGAGAGCCTCGCAGCGATGGTTGTAGCTGGGGCGGAGAAGAAAAACGGCATCGAATTTTCGTGCTGGAATAAAGATTTCCTTTCATGCTGCAACAACGGGAAAGCTAGTGAGACAACGGGCCTGTTTAGAGTCATCTACCTGCTCACCATACACATCACCTGTTATAGTGCTTGAACTTTTTACTTTTTTTTTTCTACGTTCCACAAACTTTTGCTTCATTGTGATTGAATGCGACAGGAATGCTTTTCTGCAGCAGAGACAAGCAAACTAGTGCTTGTTTGCACTAGTAAACAAGCACTAGTGCTTGTTTGGTTTCCTTTAATCATCATTAGCACTTACAGTACATTCGAAGGCTTCCAATCAAAGTCTCTTTCTGGAAATTGACACATGTTGGTGACAAAATAAATTCTGTTTGGAGATTCTCTCCACTCAACCCATTTCAGATTCGGAAATTTTGCAAAGGACAGGCAAACATTTTGGTATCTACATTAGCCAAACTTGTAGAAAGATACGCTGCTGCAAAGTCTGGACTAAATTTTGATAAATGTGCACACCACACTTTGTAAAACTTAACTTGCATCGTAAAATAGGTATATTTTTTGTATCACAATTACAGGTACTGCTTTTTTTCCCCCCTCAACTTGCCATAATTGATCTGCTAAATGTACTCTCTTCTCAAGCTTTCGATTAGTATTCGCACGAGCAAGCGTAAAACTCGTACATCCTTAGGTGGCGTGATGATGCTTCAAGTGTGTTCTCCGCTCCATTTCACCTGACAGATCATTCGCTGTTCCTGTTGTTTACCTGTGATGCATGTGGTCATTTAGATTAGTTTCATTTACAAACACTTTGCTAGGAATCAGCAGTTCATAAAAATAGCAGCGTTTATGAAACTCTCGATTGCCTTTTGCTTTCCATCTGTGAGCTTATTGCAGATTTAGCTGATTATAATTAAACATAAAGCAGCTGTCTGGATCTGTACCTTCTATTCCATCTAACCTATATTTTAGCAAAGGACGGCAACTCACATGGGTTTTGCTTACGTGTAGAACCTGCGGTGAAGTTAGCTATTTATAGTTAAACATTTTCCCCACGTTCAGAAATATACAAAAGGTTGTAAGCAACACTGAGTTTGGTTTGAGTCTGAATAATTATACTGATAAATTATACTGTCTCCTGACCTCAATTTATGGAAAAAAAGGTAAGAATTTTAGAAAATATGTGGCAAGTACCATCAGCTTTTCTGCTCAGTTCATTGTTCTTGTCAAGTATTTTCGAGGTTTACAAAATAACAAGCAATGGGTGGCGAGGGCGCTTACCAACAATAGTGAGAGGGCCTTGAGAAAAGAAAACAGCAGAGGTGCAAAAAAATAAAGACTTGGCTGAATTCAAAGATTAAAGAGAGAAAACAGTTGATAAAACAGGAGTGGAAAATCTGCTATATAAATTGGAGGCAACTTTGAGTATTTTGGTTTCTCTCTATAGCTATCTAAGGAGAATGCACATGATGCTGTTGGGCCAGAAGTTGCAGCAGCCACTGCAATGTCTCTTTTATTGTTGATCTAATTCAGGGGTGTCAAACTCCAGTCCTCAAAGGCCTGTGTCCTGTGCTTTTTAGATGTGCCACAGGTACAAAACACTGGAATGAAATGACTTAATTACCTCCTTCTTGTGCAGATCAGTTCTCCCAGCCTTGCTAATAACCTAATTATTTTATTCAGGTGTGGTGCAGCAGAGGCACATCTAAATGTTGCAGGGCAGTGGCCCTCCAGGACTGGAGTTTGACACCTGTGGTCTAATTGGAAACTGGAACGAATTAAGAAAAAAAAAAAAACGTAGCTAACAGACTAGTGGCAGCTGTAATTGGCAAACCCGGTGGTTGTAAACGGTATCGGTGGACAGCACTGTGGTGACTGGCTGAGGGCGGAGTGTCTTAAAGAGACAGGCCAGTTTCAAGGCATTAAGTATGGCGATGATGTGAAGCCAATTTTCTTGCGTTATTTTTTTATATACAGCATTTTCATGACAACAGAAGGTGAAATAGTAACTTTGTTGTGCTATAAATGGCACCATGTGGAAAATATGTAATACACCCCATTTAAATGATTTCTGGTGATTAGTTGTCAGACAGTTACAAAGCATGTGTTGAACGGACAAGGCTAAGCAGTGACTCCGGTCCTCAACAGCAGGTGTGTGCATGGTTTAGATTGGTCCCTGCTGTAACACAACTGAGTAATGACTGCATAAATTCATGACATACTGCGGAGATACAACAGAGTCCTTGTACTGAGCCATTCATTTGATTCAGGTGTGTTAAACCAGGGGAACGTCTAACTTATGCAGGACACTGGCTTTTAAAGACCGTAGCTGGTCATCCCTGAAATAGATAGACTCAAAAAGGACAAAAGTGAATCCTACTTCATTCAAGCTACGCATTTGTAGACTGGGGCCACATTTATAAGCAAGTCTGGAGCAGTGAGTACCTGAATGCAACTAAAATCTAAGAGGGTGCACAAGCTTTTCCATTGAAGATGTAAAGAAAAAAAATTACGATGGAGAAGGAAAACATAAATGCACATTGTTTCCATGGTTTTCATGGGTTTCGTAGGTGTCTGATGGGATAGTTTACAACTTGTGTGCCATTTAAAATGAAGGAAAGTTCAGTGTGATTTAATCAGGGACAAAACATGTTTTCTCTTACGAAGCATATGTGATAAAATGTCTGAAGTGCTACAATTAGTCATTTTATTTTTTCAAAGGTGATGGTATTCGATGGACGTGAAGGAAATTCAAAACATTGTCAGATGCCCGACAAGCAGAATGTCGGGCATCTGATTAAAACGGCATTCCCCGAGGACACAATCAGTCCCTTCAATGAAACTGACAGATGCAGTGTACTGCATCAAACATCATGTGCAAACTGGAGTGCAGAGTTGAATGAACGCCAAACAGGAGCGACAGCTAATGCCCACAATGGATGAAAGCGACCAAAACAAAGTCCGGAGGCTTCGTGTGTAGTTTTTCCAAACCCCGATTTGTAATATGCTTCAAGGAATAATCAGGTCCTCTTTAACTCATGTTGACATGTACTTATCAAAGTTATCACAAACGTCAAACAAGTACATTTCCATGACCGAGGATATAGAATTTTGTCACTGCTGTATTTTTGCTAAGTTGTTGGTTGACATTTTCCAAGCTTGACATTTTAATTCACAGCAAATCAGGGATTTCTTTCTATTCTAATTTAGCTTAAAAGACAAATTATATCAAATAAATGTAGATGGAAAAGAATGAGCAAGCCTACTTTTCAGGTCATTATTATTTTATGTATTATTTTATTAGAAAATGGTGGTAAGATCTGTAGCGGTTGGTTGAAATAAGGAGTATTTTTGGCCAGAACTAAATAGTTTAAGTGACCAAGGAGGAAAGTGGTAACACAAGTGAAATCACCACTGTGATGAAATCTCAAAATACAATGGAAGGAAATCAAATTTACCAGGAATCAATGTGGATTTTTTTGTTTTGTTTTGTTTTTTTAGACAAGAAAGGCAACAGCCTTTCAGCTTGAGGCTGTCATCAACACACTTAATGAACAATGGCATTAAAAACACCTGAAAAAGCCAGGAAGAAAATAGGCCAATCAACTGACAACAGATGTTAACCTTCTTAGACAATTACTTATTTTACAAAGTTAAGGAAAATGAGAAAAGAATACAAACCAATTACAATAGAAGGAAATCGAAATACTTAAACACATTTGCATTGCTGTAGATTTTCAAGAATTACTCTTGAATTACTTCCATATGCAAGCATTTTTGGACTTTATCATTTAATAGATTTTAGTAGCAACACTCTGCTGCCTTATGCAAACAAGAAGGCTCACAGGAGAAGAGTAGGTTCTAGTTATGAAATGTAAAATATCTACTTCATGAAGTCAGTAAGACCATTAGAAATCCTCCCTGCCTCTGTGTAATGTGTGCTCTGCTCTTTTTCCGTTTAAGGAAATTAATTTAACATACATGGCACTGTATATTAAGCACCAAGTTTGGCCTTCCAGGGTTTTGCTGGGGGTAATTTTCACACAGCGAGGCATCTTCTGCAGCACTTTCGGAGTGTTTCTCATTAGTAGAAGGCAGACATAAGATGTCTCGGGGTGCCACAGATAACCAGGACAAATGCTCGAGACTCCACACTGAAAATTACGGGTTATTTGGAGATTTGGTCAGGGATCACTTCCAGGGTGGACTATCCACTCTGCAGGATGTCACACTGCATTGTTCGAAGCAGCTGTCACACTGTGATGGCACACCATTATATTCGTGTTCAAGATCTCTTTAAGTGTGGCGAAGAGTTCTATGTACACTCCAGCGGAGAAAGAAAAAAAAAAAAAATGAAGAGTTTTTATTAAATCGGTTTTGAGCCCTAAGAGGCTTTCCTCCCCCCCCCACTATGATAGAGAAAATAGGGTCTAAACTCTTATGTGGGAGTCAGCACCTCTGCTGCTTTAAAGTCCTTAAACATTGTAGCAAAATGGTATTTTGAACAGGTTCAACTTCACACAACTTCTCATTTTGGAATTATTGAGTACAAATTACAAATGCATCAATCTGCATTTATCAATTTTGAAAACTTATTCTCACGTCCAGCTATAATTGACCTTGTGCTCAAAACCCCTTAAACATTCTGAATTTCATTCATCATCCACATTTTGACAGGCTTAGGAAAACACCACACACCCACCCACAAGTAACCAGCAATGGTTACTTTGTTAATCATGGCTGCTTAACAAAGTAGAAAAAAACCCATAATTGCCTACTGAAATATACATATTCCAATTTACCGAGATTTACCTGCATTTGAATGTACAGCTTGTCAGTAGTTAAGCTTAAAACTGGAAAAATAAGAAGCAATTTTTTGAAAAACGTCATCTAAAATGAAATGGTTTGGCCTATAAAGATTAAAAGTGGCTTTTATTTTTATTGTATTTTTTTGTTCGACATTCACATTGTAATGTTGGGAGGACTGCATCTCCCATCATTTATAGTAACACTGAGGATTCTGCTGAAATTATGAAAGAGTTGTGATATTATCATAACTCAATATTTACTTGATTAAATCAGATGTCTACCGAGCCATATTAGCTTAGTTAAGTAGCATGTTGGTAGTTTAAGTATAGGATTTAGTGGGTAAATGTTTTGACTTTAAGGTTGCTTAGTAACGCAAATGTACAGTATATCTGACATTTTTATTTTTTAATGAATATAACATCATGTTTTTGGACCTTCCCCTGACCTGAGTCGAAAGACAATATTTGTGTCTTGATGGCAACGGATATTTACAAAGACTGTTTCAGTCTCTGGATGCCCTGTGTCAAGCCATTTTCACAACATGGAGCAATTTTCCCTCCAGCCAACTGGAAGCACTTGCATAATCAATGTCTAAGCAAATTTCTGAATTGATCAACTAGAGCAACAAGGGCTACTTACTGAGTTAAACCTCAAACTAGACTCTGTTACAGCAGAAAAAAATCTTGGTTCTACAAAGTGTTAATTCACTCAAGACGAACAGAAGATAGATTTGGACACCATATTACACTTCATAATTTTACACCACTGTGGGCTTGTGCATACCATATAATGTCAAGTACTGTGGAAATATTAAATGGATGTGGACACTTTTACCAAGCAATTTCTTCTACATTTCCTACAATATTAATAAACTTTGAAGTTAAGGGCATAAACTTGCAAGAGAGCACAACAAAACAATTTACTTAGTGGTTTGTTTGTTTGTTTTCCCCGCTTTCATTCGAGCCAGTTATGTGTCGCTCCAGAAGTCGAGTAATTTGCCGGCGAAACCATTCCAAGAAAGCATCATGACTGAAAGTGCACCACTAAACGCATAATTGGCATTATGAATGTTCCGCGAAAGAATCGCCCGCCGCCAGAGAAAGATGGCCCTCGCTATCCGAGGCTCAAGCAGTAATTTATGGTGTTAATCCAGTGTGTCACTGTGAAATTTGTGTTCTGCCCTGTAATCACAGGCGCTGACAAATCTCATCTAAAAGGGTGTTTATCTTATCACCTTAATCAACAGATATATGATGTGTTTATCTGCGCGGCCTCGTAACTCCCATGCATTCATTTTTGCCCTCCGTGTTCATAAAAAAAAAAAAAAACATGAAGTAGTTTTAATCTCCGCTGTCCAGAATGCAGTTTCCTGGTGCGTGGCGCCGGCTTCAACCGGATAACGGCGATCCACCATGATTAAAACACAAGATCGCCCTCCCATCGGAATATCCTTTTCTTTCCCCCCCGGTTCCTCCCCGCCCGTCATTCTCATCTCATCTCCTCTATGCCCGGGCAGTCACATATTCTTTGAAGGAGAGATTTAATTGGATCTCCTCAGAAGGTGCTGTCGGATTAACCAAGCAGAAAAACAGAGTTTGGCTGGTCATGCTTTCCATCTGGGTCCTCAGATTGCTTCCGACAGACAGTGATCCCAATAATCCTGCCGAAACATGATAAAGGGGCAGAGATATTGGATCAAAAGCATATATGCATTCTGATTGGGCTTTGAAGGCTTCCCGCTGCAAGGCGATGACGAGATAAGCTCGCGGTAATTATATGTGGCCTTGACATTAAACATTAAATTGAAGGGGATGTGATGGTTAGAAAATTTTTTCATTGTCCATTTGTATTACAGTACCTGTTTTGGTCAGTCTGGGGGAAAAATAAAAAAAATAAAAATAGAAATCTGCTTTAAGACTTTCATCATTTGTCCGTCTCTCCAAACCGTTGCTGTTTGCCACATCTTCACATCTCTAATGCTTATTCGTACAGATAATTGAAAGTTTTTGGACTTTTTCTTGAGTGAGGAGGAAAATAACAAAAACACTCTAAGCAATCTTAAAGCCACTAACTATATAAGCTCCACTTTGGCAGGTTCAGTTGAAACGCAGCCACTACAGCAACAGCTTGTTTGCAATTTAGGATTGTTGGACTGACAACGGGATTCTCCCATCTGAACCGAGCCACAAGACTATAATTAGAGGGAATTATGATAAATTTAATGAAAAACTCACACTTTCTTGCCTTCCTGTGAAAGATTCATTACAAAAATGTTCAACACTAATTATAAATGCAGCAAACAGGAACCGTTATCAACCCCAAAAGTAAAGTTTTACTTTAATTTCTGTTGGAATAGTTTGAGGAGCATAAAAGTGGCCACAGTAACTATTGTGACATAGTTTTTCCCCACTGAAATATTTTTGTCAAAATTCAGAGTTGATTTGGTTTTCGCTTTCTCTTGGATTCACATTTTTGGTCTTTATTTTGTTATTTGGACTCATTCCAAATATCCTTTTTCTGTTGTTTTTGCTCACATTTTGATCAGGCTTTCCTTAGCTTTTGAATACCATGTGTGAAGCTTTTGTGTTAATTTCCTGTTTTTATCTATTCCTATGTTATATTTGATTTCTGTGCTTCTCTGGTCAAATAATTTATTTTTTGTTCCCTTTGTTAAAAATTGTAAAAAAAAAAAAAACATCCCTGCTGGTTCCCTGCACTTTGGTCTGTAAAACAAACCATGACAGATCTCAAGTTTTTTTTCCACAGTAGTCTGATGTTAGATTGCCACAATAAAATTTGAAGCGTGCCAACATCCATTGGGCGCCGTAGCCAAGGTGCGGCCTTTGAATCTGAGGACGTACTTTTATAACGGCTTAAGCAAACCAAATTGAATCTCATTCGGCCCCAATGGCTAAAGGTATTTTTCCCAAAAGTGTTCACTTCAAGAGAATGCTCAACAGTCTCCTCACATGCCTCCTGTCACAAAGAACTAAAGCCCTTCTGGACCAGCAGCTTTCCTGTCACACCTTAGCAATCTCACCTTGCACTTCAGTCATGGACCTTGAAGACAGTTTCAACAACACCTTAAGGCTATATCATGAAACACTTAGATCCCCCCCCTCCCTGTCTGTCAGTCTCTTTCGTTGGAGTTCTGTGGGAGACATAAAGCTTAAAAGGACCAGTGTTTCTATCACTCACAAACCTGAAGTTTTGTTCCAGACTTAGACAATTTGGGCTTTCTCCATTTTCCTTCTCATTATGCACATTGAGTATTTCAGCAGATGATAGAATAATGCCAAGGCCCGACAACTCTGCAGTTGTGGAACAAGACAATTAGAGTAGATGTAGAGAGCTGGCAAAATTACGTCATATGACTTTGTGTGAAAAGACATCGTCTGAATCGAACGCAATGCGATAAATGGCACAACAACTTCTTGGATGTTGGTTGATCGCTAGAAATGGAGAATGGACAAAAGTAACAAAATCTCAAGTAAAGCTTGTGTGATAATGAACAAGATGTTTAATCAAAACAAAAAAACAAAAACTTAAAGTGAGTTTCAGTTGCTTAGGACATTTTTGGCCAGTCCAAGAGCGCTGGACTGATGAGTAGAAGTAAAACACCATGGATGTTAGATTTTGGATTGGTGATAAGACTGTTTTTGCTGTGCTTATTAACACCTGTAAAGGTATGTTTAGTGTTTGAACCATCAACATAAGGATTGGGAAAAACAAATTAATGAAGTTGCTTTCAAGTGGATTTTAGCTAATCATGGATGGGTGTGGTTCCTTAACCCTCTGATGCATGGCATATTGACTATACACTCTTCCATGATTGGGTCTTTTAGTTATAAAACCAACCATTTTACACACTAGCAGATGTCATCTTTGGTGGGGAACATGTATAAGATCGTTGCTCTCGAGAAATTCCTCATTTATTGCAGTTTTACTTTTTTTAATCTGTAGTGAAGTAAAGATTTTCTTCACAGCTCTCTGTTGAGGCAGCACCATCAGTTAGCGAGTCAAAGAACCTGAATGGGCTGATAGACCTGGTTTCCTCTGAGGCATCAGAAGCTCATAGGAGGAATTCTCCTCAAGCAACTTGACAGCGGACCACAATGCACTCCCTCCGCACAACATTATCACACACTTACCACTGCATGACAGACCAGAAGTAAATACATCTGTTTACCAAATGAAAAAAAAGAAAAAGTTAAACCGTGAAAAAAAACATGAGCAACACCCAAAGCTGGCTGACTGAGGTAGAGGCTGGCTCGGACTGGCTGTGGGAAATTAACTGGATAAATAAAGAGAATAGAGCTGGAAGGATGAGCAAGACCTCAGTTTGAAAGTATGCTAATCAGCCTCGGCTGAAGTTGAGCAAAAATTGGACAGAAATGTATTGATCACCAGTAATAACTTTTGTGCCTGTAAAAACTCCACATTCACTGCCCCTTGACCATCTATTTGATAATTATGGTGCATGTCAAGAATACGCAAAATTCAAACCTGACCTGACCTCTTGGTACTCACCATGATAAAGTGGAGATGAACAATCACTCAAAATTACATATTAAACATTTTAACAAACATCCAACGTGCCTTTGTTTTTGCTGGAATGATTGAAAACACCACTTGTTTTCTTCAATGCTATTTGAATGCTATTGTGCTAATGCTAGGCATTCTAAGGGTTTGTTACAGCAAAATAGTCAAGTGAGAACAAGAAAAATGAAGAAATTGGCCAAATCTGCAAAATGAAGTTGTCGCAGTAGATCAATCAATGTTTGGACTTGTATTCAATTGAGAGACTACAGCATGACCTAAAACAGGCCTTCTATTGTGGCTAAATGAAAGTATTTCTGCGGAGAAAAGGGGACAACATTCTTGTCACCATCAAAAAGTTTGACTTGAGAAAGGACTTACAGGACAGTAGCCCAGGGCGCCAAATTTTGGGGGCACCTGAAATATTCATTTTTGTAATCACTTCATGTTTTACATATTACCTTAAACCACATTCATAGGAAGTGTTTGATTATTGTTACATTTTTATTAATGAATCCAATATTCAAATATTTGAAAGTTTTTTGGGACAAACATGGATCAGTTTTATTTTGGATATTTTAAACTTGCTGATGTGTAGCTCTATCTATTAAAATACCTTTATTTATTTATTTATTTATTTGTTTTCTGGACAAGGCACCCAAAACTACTGGCTCCATACAAGGGGCCCTTATCCTTCTAAATCGGGCCCTGGTCAATGGTGGCACAACTCATTTTTTTCACAACTCATATTTGTGTGCAGAAAAAAAATAATCAAAGTGTTAATTATTATTAGGTTATTTTCCATGATTAATTTAATTTAACTTGGCAAAACTTGTAGAAATCCCCAGGAATATATTTTCTGTAGCAAAATTTTAATCTAAAAGTCGAGTCCAACAACCAAAATACCATTAAAGTCTGAAGTCTATTTGACCGGAATACCAAAGTTCCCACACTCTCCTTAGATGCCCCTAATGACAAACCACTACAGTACACACTGACAGTCTAAAACTGGTCACGCAATCTGGATTCACAGGATGGTTTTTATTTTTACTTGCTGAATCTCCATAGAGACCAGAGTTAAATCTGTTGTCAACCTGACTTCACTTTGACCGCATTCATTAGCTAAAGAAACGTCTCCTGTTCATTCCATTAAATTGACGACACCGCTTCCAGGAGGAGCGTATGCTTTACTTCAGAGGATACACACCTCTTATTTAAGTCATTAAATTTTCCTAGAGGTGATTAATTACTACCCCAATGTTAAACTGCCATCAGGGAGAACAACTTTAACTGTGTGACTACCACTTTGTATTTGAATTAAAGCTCTTCGATGAAGTTATCAGTAAAAACGTGAAGGTCAAAGCAGTTAAATATGGCTGTAATGTTTATCAGAAATAAAAGTATTTTATTCTTCTTGTCGTACATCCTCCTATTGATGAGACCTGTGTTCAATTTCATATTCAGCTTCTGTTTGTTCTACATAATGGCTTTACTTTTGGAGAAGTTAAATTAGTTTGTCCCAGCACTTTTGTCACCAAATGAACTTCCTGCTCAAATTTCCGGCAAAATTAAAACAACATAGAAACGTCACCAATACTGGGAAACCAAAACAATTCGGAGGCTCTTTTTGGAAAAAGCATTTGTCACTCCGTCAAAAAACGAAAACCAAAATAATATCTGGCATGTAATTTAGCAATCAGGAGGAAGGAAGTAAAAGGATGGGGTGTGAAAAAGTGCAAGCAGAGCTCATTATAATGTAATTTTTGCCACAGCGGCAGCACGACTGACACAAAACGAGCCCATGTTTATTTGTCCTAGTGTGATCAGGTCAGAATACTCGGTGAAAAACACAAAGGTTGGATTTTGTGTGCGTGTTTCTTTCTGAATACGCCTATCAGATAAGCACACGGAGCACTGGCAGGTTAAAACTATTCCATAAACATTCCAATGTGTCTCACGTGTTCCTGCAAAGCTTCCGTTTCGATGGGAAAGTTCTGCAGATTGTGAAGAAACTTGGTGTAGATGTGATTGGATGGTTAAAAAGCAAGAACTCCAGTTTTAGTCATACCCTTGTGCAATATGGCATACGTCTTTTCTCTGTTTCTCGACACTAATGTCATCTCTGTAGAGACTTTGACGGGGACAGAAGATAAATCAACTGAAGGGCCAAATCTCTCAGGTGCTTTGTTATACTTTTCGTAGATGATTTTTCCTCCAGAAATCCTTTCCAGTTTTCTCCACTGTACATGGTTTTTTTCTTTCTTTAACCTTCCACATACTTTCTCAAACATCATTCCAGCTCCAAAAATTGATTACGATCCCTCTAAGTTTCACTTGTGCATAAACTTGCCCACGGACAATTTAATCCAATTCAGTCACCATTAATACAGTAATAAATTATCGCCACTTAAGCCGTAGTCTTCGCAGTAGATTTTATTATAACTGCTTGCGATAAAAACTAAGATAAGTTGGAGCTTATTAAAACAGGGAGCAAAAAGGTTGGTCTAGTGCGATTAGTGGACACTTACGACATGGGTGCAATGCATGTATGGTTATATACTGTATATATATATATATCCATACCGGAACACAAACTGAAAGAAAAAGCAACTTAAATAACTCCTTCTCTTTTTGTCTTTCTTTTTTGTGCTTCAAATAAATGTTGAAGCAACCTGGGGTTGATTGTGTGGCTATTGATTTATTTTTCTGTTTTTCTGCTTTCAGGGCTACAAGCTCCATTTGAAAAGAAGGATTTTTGTTATTGTTGGACGCATGGTGCCCCTTAGGATGTCCTTAAGAGAGGAACAGTACAAGGTAGGGCGATAAACAACGATGCCGTTATTGTGCCATTTAGCATTATGACCGATCATCAATCAACCAACATGGTCTCCGAACTCTTCCAAAAGTAGTCGAGTGTTTTTTTTGCACCGATTACCGTTTTCAGCTCTAGATAAGAGTCTAGGTCAGGTTATTTCCTCAATCACACCATGGCCTAATGCTAATTATTTTGTAATTGCACTGGTAAAAAAAACCAACAATTAAATCACACTATCTCACATCATGCATATTAATTCCTCCTTTTGCACCTAGGCATGTGTGTGCATTCACTAAAGGTTCTATTAAGTGCTTAAAGGTTGTTTGATATAAATAATACATGGCAAAGATCTCACTGCCCCCCAGGATGTTATGGTAATTTTAATCAGGGAAATGTATGTGTTGCATGAAAAATTCCCCCCCTCCCCTTTCCCCTTTCTCCTTGTCTGTACTTGTTGAATGGTCTGGTTATTAAAGTGATCATTATTCCAAATGAGACTATAGATTGCAAATATTGTAGACAAATGTCTGTTGACAGTGATATCTCACCCCACTGCTGTGATTAAGCAGTCCCCTTCTGGCAGGGATTACAAACTGCCTGCATTATTGTAATTCCAACAATCACGTATGGTTTATGGCCTGGTTCTCTAAACAGTGGGCAAGAAAAAAAAAAAAAGAAAACGGGATGCGGGGCTGTTTCTGCCAAATACCCGGTGTTCTGTTTATCTGTGCTAACCATGAATCCGTGCTACCTTGTGGTAATGTGCATGCGCGCATCGATGCTACGTGACATACTGATTTTTTTATAAATACGTCCTACCTGTAGAAGTTTTGTTTCATGAGTTTTTTTTTTTTTTTCATCCAAGATTACGGTAAGCTTTATTTCATACCTGGCTTTCATTAAGCTGCTGTGTTACTTCATGTTTTTAGTTTACATGACAGGCAGCTTGTAAATGTATTTGTAAATGTCTGTAGTTTGCTACTGTGACTTGTTTACTGATGTAAACAAGTCATTGTTCAGCGATTAATCAGGACAAAACACGTTGTTTTGTCAATATAGTTTAAAATATCCCAAAGGGAGTGAAGAAGGAAGCAATACTTCACTCTCTACTGCTGCATTAATCTTTGAATGAATAATTTTGATTGGTGATCCCCTGATGTATTGTTTCGTATTGGATTGGAATTTGATGAAATATTTTGATAATGAATATGTAATCTCTACAAATTCAGGTACTTGGCATTGAAATATGTGAAATAATGTAAAGCTGGGCATAACTTTGACCCCCAGAAGATCCTTGTTACATGTGATCATGATGCATATAGGAACCAGTCTCTTCAAGGGTTGTTTTGTTACCAACATCTAAAAATGTACACAGGGTGAACATTCTTAAAAAATCTGAAATACATGCATCTAAAATTAGGGCCTTAAAGTGTCTAAAAGATATTTTAAAATGTAAGTTGGTCTTAAATATCTTACTCACGGGGCTTAAATTTTGTCTTAGTGGGTCTACTTAACGTCGAATGTCATGTATTTATTTTTTTTCATCATGGAAACAGTTTGAATCGCATAAAAATACCTGCATTACATTGTGGAACTTAAGACAGTTCAGGCTAGTGCTAACTAGCTGCTAATATACCCTTACTAGATAGCTACTTTTTTTTCGTCTATCATGGCTAAGTGCAAATTTATCGCCAGTTGCCTGGACGATGCTTTGTCATTGACTCACTTCTGGATGGATGTTCAGCACAGTCGTGGTTCATCTTCTGTTATCCTTGTTCGTACTTTTCCCATAATGTGTCACGTGTGAAATATGCACCAATTAGTGGGGTGCATATGTTGTCATGGTTTCAGTAAAACCAGGAGCGATTAAAGGAGTTTATGACTAAGGGTTCAACATTTGTCCTGGTGCATAGATTTTCAAGCTGTTTCAGACTGTGTATAAGCTGCTGCTATAAGATCCAATATGGTGCCTTGGATGGCTAAGTACTATGCTCACTCATTATGTCGGGTTTTTTTGTGTGTGTGTGTGTTTCTACTGTGCTTTGTGGGTTTACTACAATCATTTTCATAAGAAATTAACTCTTAATATTAGTTTTTCTCCCGTTTTCATCGATTAAGACAGCTTTTCTCAGATCCTGATTTGAAGTGCGGCAGCTTTCTCGTTGTTCTGGGAGTTACCGGCGATGCGGACAGAGGAACCGTGCGGCCAGAAATAAAAACAGCGTTTGGTATTTTGAACTCAAAACTGCTCGGTGGCGCTTCGCTACCCAGTTGATTAACAGAGAAATCTTGACATACATCATGCAAGCTACAGTGAACGGCAGAAGAACACATCTGGAGTAAAAGCCATTACGCCATCCATCACAGCTTTCCATCACCCACATAATGGGATGCTAATTAACCTTTTCATAAATGAAGATGTACGGCCAATTAGCACTTTGGATCTTTGGATTGGTGCAGATCGCTGATCGCTAAAAACTGATGGACCTCTGGAATTCAAGAACAAAAAATAACTTTAATTCTTTTGCATTTGTTGTCGTGCACTAATACAAGGATTATCCTTTCCCCCCCAGTGGTGTATATTGCAACATTAAAAGGCAAACACCTAGATTTTAAGCAAACTACATGGCTTAATGTACTGGATCTCTGAAGACGGTTTAAGAAATATTGGCATTTTAATTTTACCCACTGAGTACTGAAGTTATGTAAAAAGAGGTTTGAGTTTAAAAGACTGTTAAATTGCATAAACAACATCAATTAGGTCACTTTTGAAGGCACTGGATTGTCTTTAAAGGGGCTCAGAGTAAATGGGGCTGAATAAAAATGCTGCTTTTTGTCAAAGACAAACTTTAACTACTTAAAACACAGACAGTGGTTGCAATATGGACATAGCTGTGTGTGTGCTTCGACAAAGCTCTGTACCCAGTTGTATTCTGCACTTCAAAGTGATGCAATGCACTTCAAAAACCTATGCAAGCTAAAAAAAAATAATAAAAATGTATTTTTCATATATATCAAGCTGTTACCAGTCTGCAGTAGCCAGAAGTGACCCATATGTAATATCAGTCGGCGTTGCTGTAAAGCAGCCCAAGGTTCAGCCTCATGTATGCATCGTCCCCTCCAGCCCTGCTCTGCACTTTGATCTATGTGGCTATTTCTCATGTCTGCAAGGACCACAGAAAGATCCCACAGGGGATGAATGGTTGCACTTTAGTTGAAAAGAAGGGAAAGCAAAACACACGGGTTTTAATGCCGCACAGCGTGTGGGGGGCAGTTCGTCTACGCACTGCGCTATTTGTGAATAGCGCCGACAACGGAAGCTACTTGGCTGACCGTCCCGGCCATCTGCCCTGACTGACGCTGCCAGATTGCCGACGCTAGTCCCCGGGTCTTCTCCACGTGTCCGCGCCTTCTCTCGGAGGCGAGGTCCACACCCAATTAGTTGCCACTTTGATATTAAAAGAAAGATTAGCCCCCCGATGTTTTTCAAAAGGAATCGGCACATGTACTAAATCCACTACTGCTACTGTTATTTTTTTATGCATTTAGCAGCATATTTTATAACAGATTTAAGTCATTGAATCATATGCACATCTGCTGGAACATATGAGTAATCCCTTTGATTCATTTAATTATTATTTTTTAGATGTGTGGACATAATATATGCAACATTTTAAACACCTGTAAAGACTAGGACTGATTTTATGGCAGATGTTCAATTAAGATGGGGCCTTTCTGAATGGTGCAGAAACTTTTTCAAATTTATAAGACTATTAGCCAAGCATTCCTGTAGGTTTATTCATATATAAATAAATCACCCTGTGGTTTACAATTTTGACTCATTTTTGTATATAGAATTAATGGAAATAAATATGGAAGTATAAAACTCTGTAGTCGCTGTTGGACCTTTGAAAGCATTACCAGATATATGTTTTATGCTACTATATCACTTTTACTAGGCCACTGCAAAATATATATATATATATTATTATTATTTTTGTCAGTCATCTTGTTAATCTATTTCATTGTTTTGTTCTTGAATTTTGGTCAAGTTTAGCTCTTGGACAGATTTGCTGGGATGTCCACTTTTGGGAAAACTGACTAATTTAAAAGTTTTTCCACAAGTGAATAATCATTCTTCTTGTGAAATTCGGAAAATTACATTAGTCTCGCACAATAACTCTTCTCAGATTCATAGGCAGCTGGAATTGCTTTTCTAAGGCGGTTGTTTTCCCATTGGCATTTTCTTACCTGTGAACTCCAGACTAGCCAACTCCTGGGCTATAGAACAATTCAAGTACTTTTTTTGTCCTATAGTTTTTTTCTGTTTGTTTTTTTTACTTAAGACTTAAATGAAACACAGGGCAACTACATGCCCATAAAGACATGTTACACATACAAGTGTCCAGGGTCACATAATAAGCTGAAATCTGTAGATATATGCAACTTTTTTTCATTTGAAAGGACACAGGCACGCTTTAGAAAAATTTTCAACGTGCGCCTTTTCCAAAACAAATACACAGTTATCCTATGTTAATAGGAAGTCTTCCAGACGTGCTTGGTGTATTAGAGATAAGTCATTGTTTTAAATGCCTCTAGACATTCCTATTTAAAGCAAGAAGCAGATTTAACTTTCTCACTCTCCAAACACAATTGGCTAATTATGAGAAAAAGCTCGTCTGATTCAAATTTAACTAATTCAGATTCCTTCGGATTTGCATTTCTTATTATTGTTTTTTTCTTTTCTCCACTGCAACGAGCTCCAGTTTAATTTGTATGTTTATCAGCACACAACAAATGCGGGATATTGAGTGAGTAATGATGTAGTGGGGAAGAATGGGATTTACAGTGTATACGGAATAAAAACATTATGAAGTCATTCGTTTGAAGAATAGATTGTTTCGGGGATGTTACAGCAGACGCATTCCCAAAACAAATTCGCCCGGCAGGAACCTCCATCTATTCTTCAAATGAGCCTTTCATTACATCTAATATAATGACTTATAAAGGAGCTCATACCTCTGAAAATGTTGGCAGGCTTTTGTCTCTCACAATTCGGCAAGTGCCAAAAGGCAACCTTGATGTGGCACAACCATAAAACACTTGGGGTGTGCGTTTGTGTGTGTATTGTACAGGTTAAGTCCAATTTGAATGGGAGAAACTGGTGAACTTAAAAATAAATAATCCTCTTTTTTGCTGGAGAGTAGCTAAAAAGCTAGAAGTGAGTGGTTTCATTGACCCCTTCACTTTCGGTGAAAAAGGCAGAGCATTCAAATAAACTAGATTGTCCCATGGATGGGATACCGCCAATTAAGGGGTTAAAATGTTTTTTTATTATTTTTTAATAATATTTATACCTACAGCAAATATATTACTGACACATTTCCGTCCTCAACTAAATATTTGTTTGCATAACCTTAACATTTCTTTGTATTTGTACACTGCATATATACTTGAACATAATAAAAATAAATAAATAAATACAGTCGACTCATATGGGATACAGTCTGAGCAAATTAAAGTCTTGGGCTATTAATTAAAAGTTTTCTACGTGCTTTGTGAAAAGTAAAATAACTTTTTAAGGCTGATTCGGTTTCATTCAATTACAAGGAATTAAGGGTTTTATTTAAAGAGAAAAAAAAGTGGGATTAGCATAACTTTACTATAAGGCAATTTGCATATCTTCACTGGGGCACCAATAACTTTATAAGATAAGGGCAACTTCTTAACAAGCATAAAGGCTATATTGCTCACTCTACAGACCACAAAAAAACAAGGTTTAGTTATTTTCTTATTGCCAGATCTAGAGCCAAGTAATGGCCAGTACATCACTTCGGTAGAGGGGGAAACATTTGCCAGCAGATAGGCATAGTTTCACAGGCACAATCTGTTAGATCAAGGTTTACCGTATAATTAATTGTTAACAAGATAAATGTAAAAAAAAAAAAACGCAACAGAAATGTTGCCGATGGATGAGCAGCCTGGAATGTGGCTTACTCAGCAGATCCACTGCTCTTATTGCCTTTGTTTCTGCTTACCTTTGAAACAACCAATTTATGATTATATTAGCCAGATGCTTGCCTTTTTACAGAGGCTTGCAAAAATCCTTACATACCGCTGGAACCTTTTCCCTATTTTGTCACAGTGGCAAACTTTGGATGCCAGCTGCTCTGGGAAGGCCTTCTAAGACGTGTCGGAGGGACGTCGGCACCGAGGAACGCAGCGGACAGTTTAGGGAAGTTGAGGTTTGAAAATGACCAAGTTTAGCTCGGAGAAATGCTTGGTCCGGTGACTCTTAAAGAGTCCTAAAATCTGAAACATACGAAAGCGTTTTTAATGCTTACTTAGCAACGAGTCAACAATCTGGACTTGTTCAACCCTCTTTAAACCATTTTGAAATAAAATAAATAAAAAATATGGACATCTTTGTATCTGGAACGGTCTCCCTCTAAATAACATCTCATTACTTACGTTTGATTTTACACCTTAACAAGATAAGTGTTTAATCAGCGCTCAGATTAAGTGCAGCTCCTCTGCGAGGGCCATTTTCAGCCCGGAAGTCATATCGCATGGAAGTAATTGTGTGATAAAAGCTTTAAGTAGCTTTATCTCCCCGGAAGACATTTCTAGTTTTTTGGCACTAGACAGTTGGCTCTGTTGCATCTTTAAAGCTGCCCGAGAGAGCTCGGAGGATAACAATAGCACAATTCTCCTAGATCGCTTTCCCACCTGTCTTTCTAACTGGTTCATCATTTTCCTGTGACAAAAAAATAAAAAAATAAAATCCTCAATCTGCACCACCTCTTCCATTTCCGTTCTCTCGCATCTTTTGACGCACCTCTTCAGTTGAGGCTGACCGGCTGGTTATCAGTGTCTCGACACCTACCAATGGGACCGGTATCATCATCCAGTTCTGTTCCATTAAACACCTTCCAGAGGCCTGACAAAGTCTGCTCTCCCGCCTCCAACCCCGTCAGTCATTTTTAGTTCGTCTGGCTTTCTGTCAGTAAATAACTTTGATTTTCTGTCTCCACTTCTTTGGGTTTTTCTATCACCGTCAGTATGTCAGTCAGACTAAAATGGAGATCAAGAAGAGGGAGGGAAAAAAAGCAGAAATTATGGCTTTTTCTGTTGCCTGTGTGCAATCGGTGAACACCAGGGATGTGTATTTTCCCCACTATTCTTTCACCTACAGCAATCATTTATCTTGTTGCGCAACAGTCATATTCAATCACTTAAAATATTACAGAAAAAATCAGTTAATTGAATTCAAAACATACCAAATTAAAACACATTTAGTGATATTTTTAATTAATGAAATGTACCTGTAAGGATTAGGAAATCTCTGTTTGCATCCAAGTTGCCTATTACTTGTTTCAAGGCTTTTTGAAGCTGGCCAGTTTATTAAAAGGAAAAAAAAAAAGACCCATGAGGAAAGAAAAGCAATAAAGGTTATTGTTCTGCTCTTGTTAGCAGCCTGGATGTGTTGTTAACCATGTGGCAATACGGTAAATTGAGACTAAAGGGGGGTTTCACCTCCACATGATCACGGAATCTCCTAACAAACCTGACATGTGCTGCAGTGCTATTCAAACATCTTGTTAACTGGACCGTGATTCTCTACGTGTCAAGAGTCTGGCTTTCGACTTGAAGATACGAATCACACCCAACACTGGGAGCGACGTCCTTCTGAGCACACAGTTCTGTGACCTGTAAAAAAGTTTGATTTTCCCCTCGTAGAGAATAAAATTTAACCTTGTACTTTAAGAACCCTGTCCCCATGTGCGTTTGGTGCCTGAGAACAGATGGCAGCAGTTTGAGATTAAAACATCGGCTCCAGGTGATGAATGTGAACCAGGCCTGGCTGCCGTTTTTCATGCAACAAGAAAACAGTGTAGTTTATCTAAATACAGAGGCATATACATTGACTATTTTTAATAATTATTATTTTTTTATGTCTTCATGGGGTTTTTATCCCTTGATAAGGGAGGTTTTATATATATATAATTTTTTTCTTTGGGTATTTGTATATTTCTTTCTAAAATAAAATAAGAAAACTATTTCCTCAGGACCTCCTGTTGTCGAGGAAATTTGATTAACTTCAAATTCCAACATTGGGTTTATTGAACTCTCTATTTAGGTTCCTCCCCAGTTGCTTGTACTATAACAGTTACACCTTTTAGAATCTTGTGCTCAGGAATTGGTCCTTGTCCAGGTTTTTACTTCCACAGCTCCACGGAGAAACAACCAATTCCTGCTGAAGAAGCTGGTTCAGTGCAGTGTCCAGGTTAATCGTGGAAAGTTGAGTGAAAGGAAAGACTATGGTCAACAAAATGTGCACAAGTAACAAGTGTAACTGCAGCCTGGAGCTTTTGTAAAGCAAAAACATTTTGAAAGTTTGGTTGCTTTCTTTGCTTTAAGGCCTCCTGAACCATAAGTGTATTTTCTAAGCTGTAGGATAAAAACTAAAAGGCTGTTGCTCATTTTTATAAATACTTCATGAACAAAAGTCCCTACTTTTCTTAAATTTGCAAACCCAACACTTTCGCTCGCAACCGTTTTGACTCTTAGTTCTCTTCTAAAATCCAAAAAAAAGCAGCATTTATTTATCTTTACTTGCGTTTCTGTATCCACTGAATTGTATAATCCTGCTGATCTCTTTCTCTACGCCGCCGCAAATCCCCAAAGTCAAGTGTGAAGTGAGATCAGGAAACCGAATCATTAATCAACATTAAACACCATCTTCTCTGCACTTCAGTGACGATTTTGTCTGGGTCGTTGGTGATCATGTAATTACACAGTCTCGTGCATCAACTTTTAGGAATGATTTACACTGCAGGGTTCGTCTGGGCACATTAATCATCCGTGTGTTAATAGGTTCCGGTGTTGCCGCCTCCTTTAGGGCCCAGGGTGAACAGAAGAAGATACCAAAGGGCTCCAACTTAATGTCGAGCCTTCATATGCTATTACTCACTGAAGAGTTTGTTGTCAGCCTGAACGGTGATTGTGAGTGGAATGAGAAATGGAATCCGAGCCTCTTGAATGTTTCCAACAAAATGACCAAAACGACAAAAAGGAATGCAAAAATGTTTCATTATTTTAAGGCACTAAAAAAGTTCAAGTTTACTCCAGTGTCACGGATTCATTTTAATTACCACAAAATATTATTACAATTTTTTTTTTATCCACAAACTGAGCATCGGATCCCAATATGAAATAAACATTTTATACTCGTGCTTTGATCCAGCTTGTATAAAGAAATAAAAGATGACAATTTCTGGTTGACAACTTGGTTCCCATGAATTGGTGATTGCTTTCAGCTAATGAGTGCAACTGAGAGTCGGAGTGACTGCATTAAAGATCTGAATGCTGTTTGAATAACTAGTTTCAAAGTGATATATTTGGCTTTGTGTGCGTGTTGGCGTGTGTGTCAACTAATTTTGGACTTCAGTTTCTTCTTAATGAGACCCAATGGATTTCCTGTGTTTGGACAGATTTTACACTTGCTGAGTGCTGTATTTTCTCTGTCTACAATGCCTTGCAAATGTATTTCTTCTTCTTTAAACAAGCAGACTGCATTACTGCCTTCAGCAGAGAGGTAGTGGAGTCTGATATTGACTCTGCAGGAGCTGTAGAGGGGAACAGCTCAGGTGGTGGAATTGACAGTTTAGATCTATTGCAATATTTAAATAGAGCAAAAATGTCAGTCTGTATGAACATTGTCTTTCTGTGCAAATCCGCTCAATTCTCATCTCCCTTCAGTTCTCAAGCTGGTATTTCTCCAATTCAGTTTGATTTTTTGAGTTGAATTTCAACCAGGTGGATCAATGAGTCGAAGGAGACTTTGTGAATGATTATGTCAATTTTCTACACTGTTTTAGAATTGTCTGTCTATATGTATTTTGGTAATGGCATTGTTGGATTAGCATTAACGGCCATCTTGTTTGGTTCCACACATTTCTTTTCGCCGCGGGGGACGATTTAGTCACACAGGCGTCTTAAATACTTCACAGCCAAATCGATTGGGTAAACTTCAACAAAGCCCAAACCTTTAGTGAAGAAAGAACATAACGCTGGGTTTCACCAAGCTACTATGCATTTGGTAGAGACCCAAAGCCACCTGTAACCGCAGTAAAACCTGGTTTTAAAAGGTATTCATTTGGGCTGATTTGAAGAATACCAACCTTCTTTCGGTTACTAGATTTTTATTTCTCTGAAAATAGTTGAGTCAAGCTCATATGCTTGATTCCATCTTTGTGTATTTACCAAAGCAGTTAAATGTTAAAGTGAACAATTTCTGCAGCATCATAGCGATAGTCATTTCAGGCATATTGTTGTGCATATGCTTTTAACTAGATGGAACTACAGTCTGGTGAGTGGGTAGATCATCCTTTATTGCCTAAATTAAGCAAATAATCTCATGTAGACATGCTGTAGGGGGAAAAGCAAACAGAAAGAGTGCATTTGAAACTAGTCAATCAACCAAACAATAAGTGAATTAAAAATAGGTTAGCAATGAGTGAGCAATACTAACTCCACACCGAAAGTCTCATTTGTCCTTGAGACAATAGGAAAATACAGCATACCCTGGATTATCCCATCAACAAGACTGAAAATGGCAAGGCCTCTCTCCGTCTTCTTCATTTCGTCTTTCCAGCTCACTCAGATGGAAAACTCCCCACAGAGTCCTGGGCAGAGGCATAAAGCAAAGCAACATCTCAGTGAACATTAGAGTCCCACTGGCCTATGTCATGGCCAATGGAGGAAGCTCATCCATCTTGTTAGCCTCCACATCTGCCATAAATAGATGAAAGTAAGACTTTTCCTTTTATTCCAAGCATCGTCTTCATTTTGCTTCATTCGCCATGAACACTTCAGCGAATCAGTCTCAGTCAGTATGTTCTTGTTGTGTGCGTTGGGATGTTGGCCACATTATTGACCTCTAGAGTGTAGTGTAGGTTAGTCAAAACTGATTAAAGCTTGACCACATAACAACCCAGACGTCTGACTTGCTACAAAATATGCCGACCTCATTTATCAAATAAAAGATGGAACAAAATTCAATTTTTCCACTGAGATACATTGTTCTGTTCTATATACAACATTGGACTCATCTTAATCTGTTTTGTCTCAATTGTTTTATAACTAGACAAAAAAAAATGTTGCTGACAATGTATCTGGATTATGTAAATGCTGCATATGACAGATATAATTAGCTACAACTGAGTGCTAGATTGTAGTAAATTACTTCCAGTTTAACCTTTGCTAAACTTTAAGGATGATAATCGGTGTTAGGCTCCAGTAGGCTACTTTTTAGCCTTAAAACAAAAATCACTTTGCAAAAACTAAATTATCAATTAAAAAATAAGCTATTGTCAAAATAACGTAACGTAACGGATTACTTCTTTTATAACTACTTTGAGGTGTCCATAATTTCAAAGTATATTTGATAAAAAAATGTATGGAATGTTTTAAAACAAATGTATGGATAGGAGCTGTCAGGTAAACATGAGTCATATTTAAAGGTATTGATGGATGAACTCACTGTGCTGGACAACAATACCTTTTTTTCATATTGGTAATGAATTCTGAAAATTCAAGTCTTTACTGTCAATTATTGCTAACATAAAAATTTATTTCTACTGGAATGTATTGGCATCATGTATTAAAAAATAATAATAATTGTTGCTGTATTTGGAAAAATACAAGTTTTTCCAAATATTTTTAGCAATAGCAATGCCAGTCCAATGGATTATGCAGCTCTAACAGGCATCACATCTCTTATTATTTTAAATTATTTTGTGAAGCCCTGATTATTAAACATAACATTCTTTGACCTTTTGTATGAACTTTAAGGTGAACTTTAAGTAAACGGAGCTGTACCCTCAAAAAGTGGCTGTTGAACTTCAATAAATGGAATCATATTTCCGATTACTGAGTCAGAAGTTGCAGACTGGGAGTGATTTGCGATCAGATAAACGACTGTGATATTTTATTTTGAGTAATGCTTTAAGCACACAGTTGCAGAAATGCTTTGTGGCTTTAGACCAAGACCTCTTGACAGTTTGTGGGCAGGTATCAGAGTGAGATGCTAAGTGGTGTGAGCACACATCACTGTGCTGTCACAGAGTGCTTGGCAGGCATCCAACTTGATACGTCAACTGGTCAGAAGGATCAGCCCTGGTAACTGGACAAAGATAGGGGGGGGTTTAAAAAGAAAACAACAAGAGGTATTAAGAGGTTGAAAGGGGAACAAAGAAAGCGTCCGCTGTTTTGTAGCTTAGCCGGCAACCTAAGTGTTCAGAGGCCTGCGGGGAAGCACAGATCATCGAACGCCTGCCTGCAGCCTAAAGAAGGACCGCCTATGAACCACAGTCTTTGAAGTGCAACCATTCCGGTGAAGGATTAGAGAGCTGATCGCTTAATTTGAAGCAGCACATACTGGATTTTACAAAGAAGTCAAAGACAAACACCCATCCACCCACACACAAACACATCCGCACTGAAGGAGCAGATGCTACGTCTGCAGCTCATTGGTAACGCCGGGGTTGGCAGCTTTGCACATTAGTGGGAAAATAATGGCGTCAACATGACATGAAATATCAGTATGTGATGAGGGGAATTCATGTATCAGGCTGGAAAGACAGTTCTGTCATGAAATTTGCATGTTATTAAACTCTATAAAGCAAATTGATGGCGGCATCAATTTACAAAACAATCTTCAATTTCCCATTTCCCTTTTTTTTCCAGAAAGGTCGGTAAAATAGATATTTGCATCAATATGACAATATTATTTATTAAACATTATGCACATACCAAAAAGCATTTTATGAAATGATTCATATAATATGGTTTATGCTAAGTAGTATTTAAATTCTTTAATGAGAATATATCATACATTTTACAACTTCTCATTTTTAGTTCCGACAAGGATAACATTAGCTGAAATTAAGAAATATATATATAAACTATAATTTCATATGGCCGTATAACATAGTTACCACCTAGCAAATATACCAAACTACTTTAATTTCACTAACTGAATATTTATATGGGAATTTATCTAATAATAAAGAGGAAGTTGGGATACCTTTTGTTTGAAAACAGTCACACAGAGCCGAAAGACTGACATCCCAAAAATGGATTTAAATCATAAATACATACATACATTCTGGTAGCCTTGACATGTGTTTCCTCCAGTTCTGACCAGCATCGTTACTCTGAAGGGCATAAGCAGGCATTAACACAGATATGTAGCCCGTTTTATCTTAGCAGCTCATGCAGTGGTTCTGCAAGTCTCACTTTTCTCCACATAATGTCTGTGTTTCACCTATGAGGATTTAACTATACAGTAGCTACATTTCTTTTTTCTGAGCTCATTTACCAAACTAATCAAACTCTGTAAGTCTTTCTGCAGTTTTACCACAACATTTGACCCTCAAAATAATGTTACATGTGATGGAACTGGAATTAAAATATAGATAAACCACCAAACAGAAGCTGCAATGAAATACTGATTAATTTTTTTATACTCAAGGAAACAGCTCTTGTGTACAATAGTCTATATGTTACTGCCGATGAAGACTCATTATCATCTATATATGAAAAAAATATGTTAGTGATTTTAAACTTGTGTGCAAAGGAAAGGGATATTATGTTGTTTTTTTGGTTCCCTACTTAAAAAATGAAAGGGTTTCATAGTTCTATAGGAGTGTTTGCCCTTTAAAACTGGATTAATACAAACCTCATTACCTTCCTGTCAATAACCTTCAGCTGGAGAAAAAAAAAGCCTCCATTCTAAATGAGAGCAGAGTCACAGAATGCCAAGACTTTTTTAAATTTTCCATAAAAACTCAAGACTAAAGCTGAGGCTTGGTAATTAGGTGTGCCTTCATATTTGGTTAACAACTCTGAAATTTCAAGGTTCTCTTAATAAGAGTTTTCCCTTTCGCACTTCTTGAGTGCAAATAAAGTGCAATGAGAAATATAAGAACATTGATTTTTTTAATTTTTTTTTATTTTGGTGAATATGCATTCAGAGCTGTGAAAGATCAGATTCAGGATGATGGATGTGACACACCAACTGTTCTGTCTAATGCTAATAGTGTTTAATAAAATGATCTGCTCTCGAACCTTATTTTAACACTCAGTATTGTTTCATTTTGTTAGTAAACCTGAGGTAAGTTAGAATTTAAACAGCTCAAAAGTAACGTGAATGAGTTAGTATTTTGTGAAAGACTTGAGAACCTTTACATAAAAATAAGGGTTTGCCCAATTGTGTCTACAAACTTTCATCCAAGGCCTTTTTAACAATTTAAGATTTTAGGAAACAAAATAAAACTTTTGGGTAAAGTTTAAAGTTTAACTTCCCAAAAGAACCATTTTATTTTGAGTTTGCACAAAAAACATAAGAAGCTTTTCATAACCCAATAAGATTTGCCCCAAACCTGATGTTGCTAACCTTTAGTTGATAGGTTTATTTATTACTAAAGGCAACATTATTTTTGTCTGCATGATTTTGAGCTCCTGGAAATGGCAGCTTGTTTTTTTTCTTCTAGTGTTACTTCCGTTTTTAGTCAGATTGGTCGAGTACCGTGGCCAATCGGACTGAAAACTAATGTCACGAGAGCCGGAAAGGTTAATCTTCACAGACAAAGGGTGGGCAGTGGTGCTGACCAGATGGACTCTGGAGTGTGCTGTCCTGCTATTTGTCATACTAAGCCTTTCCTTTAGACAAGGCAACTGGACACCTTGATCCGCTTAAATTAACTGTCAACATAAATGCAGCGCCGGTCGAGGAGAGGGAGGGAAAAAAGAAAAGTAAGGATAAAACTCCCACCATGCTCTGCAACTGAAGTCAGTTTGACAGAAAGGTCGAAACTGTGCAGACCACAGGAGCAGAGATGGCTAGCAGAGATGAATTTGAGATCCATAACAAACTCTGGAAGGGCTATCAACCTACTGAACTTGACCTTAGCCCCCACAATAGATGCAATTTAAAGAAAAAAGAAAAAAAAAACACATCTGTGCCTGCCGGCGAGTCAACAGAAAACAGTAATTTCCCAAACAAGAGGAGCCGACATAAACCTACAAGAGGGCAGATTGCTTATGAAAATGTTAAGGCAGACAGCAGTGGGGGAGCCATATTTTAATTAGAGATGGAGTCTTTGGCAGCTCATGAGCAGGAATGCTACAGCAGGCTCCGGCAGGTGGTGTTTTCATACATAATTTTAAAAAGACAATTAACCGAGGCTAAAATCACACGCGGCATAAACAAGATGTAAGTCCACATGTGTGCCGGCAACGCAAACAAACCACTTAGCTACGGTGTTTGAAATCCGAGAGTCGTTAAAAAAATCACGTTTTTCTTTATTTTCATAGATGATGACATTTGTAGTTTTGTGTGGCCCTTATGCAACATGGTGAACAAATAACTTTTTAAATCTGCTGCCGTCACTTTTAGCTTCATCAGATTTTAGTTTACTAAATGATAGCTGTTTGCCTGATATCTTGCTAAACCTAAAAGAAAAAGTGTAAATTTCCTTTTTGGGAGTATCTGCAGGTCTCTAGAGCGTCGCTGCTGCTTTAAAAGTTTGAACTCAAACGGAATTGGAAACAGATTTTAGTGGTGTTGAGTGGATTTAATCAAATTGTTTCAACCAAAGTAGCTGTTTGAAAAAAAATGCCAACTATGTTGGTGCTTGTGGCTCAAAGCAGCTCAGTGACCAAGTCACCAAACTTAAATTAGGCTGCATCACTCTGAACTCATTCAGTGCCCAACACAAAACTGGTTCTATTTAGTCCATTTCTATAGAGCCAATTCACATGGGGTGCCATTTCAAGGTGCTTCACAAGATGAACCTACAAAAACATGCAGTCAATCCAATCGTTTAGACTATTATATACATCCTACTGAACCAAATCTGAGTAGTGAAAGTGAAATCTGTACCTTGAGTTTAAGTTGGGAGGATCTCTATGGTGATTTATGCAGTGAGGAGGAGGAGGTCAGGAGAAATGCTGCAGCTTTGAGCAAGTTTCACTGTCCGTCACATAACTCTGTTTTACTCAGGAGGCTTTTACTGCAGTACATGGATGTAACTGTTGAAATGGAAATTTGAGAATAACTCAAATGCTATGAGTTTTTTTTTATTTATTTATTTTTTAAATATGTTTAATTTATACAAGCTAATGCTGTAGGTTGTGGTCATAGGGGTAAGTTGCAATAATCTGACAGCATCTATGGAAGGTAATAACTTTTCTGGCTTAATTTCAGAGAAAAATAAATTATGAAGATGAATAAATTATATGTGGCCACAAAATAACTCACTGGGATGTTTCTTTTTCCTTTTTTTAGGGCTTTCAATGTTGACACAATTAATTTAAAAAGATGAATGCATTAGTATTACAAAAACAACTTGAAAATGTATGCACATTTGGAAAGACTGTATGGAGAATAAAAGTTAAACTGACCAGAGTTGGACTAATTTTTATAGCACAGTATTAGAGACACATTTGAACACACCACAAAAGTGCAGCTGCTGGAAATTCCCTTTAGTCGCTTGTTAGGACAATTCTAATTTGGTGTGAACGCTACAGGATGCTGGATTTGGACATTAGTTGGTTTTTAGCCAGTACAAGTCATGTTCACATTCAGATATTTGATTGTGGTGAGCTATTTACCTTTCATTCTGGTTTAAAATAAAAGCTGTGTGTGCTGCTAGGCCATTATTGCTTACTATGTTTAAGTTCTTGTTTTAAGTCACTATAATTATTCTCATCTCTTAAATTTGGTGTTTTCTTCTTCTTTCATTCCAAATTCCTGTTCTTTTTTACAAGCCTGCCCCAAACTCGGCTTCTGATGGAACTGTTTGCTGGGTGCGGAGAAACTCATAGCCTTCACTTCACCCTTTATGTTTTCAATGAAACTGTTCTCTCCATCCTTGTACTTTCACATCCATTTGACATTTTCTTGTTGCTGCTGCCTCTTCTTTCATCCGTTTTTTTTTTTTTTGAGAAGAAAACAATCAGTTCTGTGATTACCACGAGAAAGTTCCAGACGGTGCCTTCACTACCGTAATGAGCAACGCCTGCCTATTTGAACGGATGCGACTCGAAATGCATTTCAAAACGACTTCACTTAGTTTTTTTTCTGGCCGTAAAATGCAAACATACACACACTTTTTACTACATTGTTTCTTCCTGCGCAGTGTATTCACCCAACAGGCCTGTACCCATTTGAACTTCTCTTTCAAGAAAATCACACCAACAATTATTAAGCAAATCACATATCACACAAATGCCTTGAGGCTATAGTTGAATGGTAATGTTTTGTGTATTGGACCGCAGCTAATTGTTTTTGAAACTAAGTTTTGTCAATTAGGGATTATATAATTGATTAATAGTCAACTGTTAACATGCAGCATAATCAGCCAAACCAGGATCTCTCCCTGAGTGTCTTCGCTGCTTTAAAGTAACTAAAAAATGATTTACAAGAAAATGATTCATGACTAAAAGGAGCACTATGGCTTCAGGGTGAGTGTTTATATTTCTCTAAATGACTTTCATTCTTTTTATCTGCTCAGCATTACAAAAATAAAATGTAAAGACGTTGCTGAACTTAGGCAGGGCTTACAAGCATCAAAGTATCTCAAGGTTTGTTTTTTTTTTTTTTTGCTGTTTTTTTCTGCGAGTTACAATTCTTGCCGTACGACGCCTGTGACTATAAAGAAGCTGTTTGGAAATATCCACGGCGATGGAAAGCAAAGTCAAACTGAACTCAAAAGTTGTATATCATTTCCAACAGATACTTTGTTTATCTTAATTTTGCTAAGCTTTGAATTCAACCTTGTCCATGCATGGCTCTATGCTGAGCACACAGGCTAAATTCAACCTACAGAGCTCCACTTTCATCTTTTTTTTTTTTTCCCCCTTCTCACTCGTTTGCTCGACCAGTTTTAAAAAATCCTGGTAATTATTTGGTGCAGATCCACAGCTGATGTTCACTTTAGCCTAAACTTAAACCTAAAGCAACAACAGAATGGTTTAGATTAAGGAATCTACTTTTAAAGTGTTTTCTATAGATGAGGAATTGAAAGAAGCCATAGTTATATTTGATCAGAACTGTTGTTTCATTTTGATATTAACAATTTATGTGAGCTGCACATTGTTGGAATGCAATATTTCTTAAAAATTAAGATTTTTTTTAAAGCTCAGCTGGATCTTATGTTTTCCCAGCAGACAGAAGTGGGATCACATGTGATTTGATGGTTTTGCAAGAAGTGTAGGAATATGGACTTTTAACACGCGTTCCTCTCCCACAGTGTGTAACCACATGCAAATGCATCTTGCAATATTTTTTTTTTTTATTATTATTATTGAAAGCGCACTGAGCCCTGCAAAGTCCACAACACTTAGCTGTGATTTAGCAACATTTATTGTGTGTTGTTTGTATGTCCTGAAACAACACACAATAAATGCTGAGTATTTAAGATTTTTGATGTTGCCTCTACTACACATGTGGGATTTATACAAATGTGTTCAGTTGCTGCTCCAGCAGTTTATAGGTGGTCCATATAAAAACAGAAATAAAATATTGAAGATGACTCTTGGGTCATATATGGCCTTGTATTTGTCAAATTATACAGTATATATATATATATATATATATATATATATATTTTTTATCAGACAATAAATATTGATGCTGAATATTGTCAGTGACCAAATGTCAAGATTTGAAGGAATTGAACATAGAATATCAGGCAAACTTAATATTTTGTTCTAGTTTTTTGTTTGTTTGTTTAATAATTTTCTTGCCGAAGGGGAAAAGAAAACAAAAGAAACCCAAAGATTAAATACTTACATGTGCATGTTTTGAGAATAGGTCCACTCACATGTGACTAGTTTAGATCAAGGATGTGGATTGTTTTTGTTTTCTTGAAGAAACAATGATGAAATACCAGGTCAACATAAAATATATATATATATTTTGATAGCACAGAGCAGGACAAAAATATGAGGATTATTACTGTGATTTCGTAGTTGGAACAAAGACAAAATTCTTCCAGGAGCTGTCTAAAATTCTTAAATGTACCCATCATTTTGCAGCTACCCCAGTGTCTTGTTAAAGAGGAAACATGCATAGTGCTTTGCCTCCTCAGTTTTCGTTAAGCATATATATGAGGGCTCATTTTGTTCTGTATTGCTATGCTGTAAAACACGCAGCTCAGGTCGAGGAGGTCTCAAATTGTTTGCTGCAACCTCATAAAAGATGGGAAATTGTGTTGGTTTTTCCGCTGATACGCAGCACCGAGGTGAAGGACGGGGTTAGGTTGAAGCAATCGTAACAAACACACGCAGCATGTACACACACACACACACGCACCCCCGGAAGCAAAAGTGCCTTTTTATCGCACTATTGATCGTTCCTACACTGCTTGTCTTGAGGATCACCATACATAAAATAAACACAGGCTTGATAAAAAATGTTTTTACAATTCATGGGCTTTTTGCTTTTCAAATACGGTAAACAATAAGGTTCACAACCTTGTAACTGGTTAAGATCACTTAATGTTTTTTTTTGTTTTTTTAACCTTGAACCCTTGAACGCTGACTTTAATTCAATACGGGAAATTTAAAAGCAAGGAACAAAGACAAGAAAAATAAGAACATGAACAATATCTTCTGTTAGCTCACAGGCAACTAAATCATATGCATATCAAAAAATGAAAGAAATATTCCATTTAAATTTTCACAAAATAGGCAGAATTCCAACACTGCCTACTTAAAAACAATAATAGTAATCTTATTGCCTTTCAACATCAACATTTTTGTTAGACCAGTTTGCTTATGTTTTACCGTCGCCTTTAAGAACAGATTGTTTGTGTCTCAATAATTGTTGACATTGTTTTTGGCCTCGGGTGATGCTACGCTACACAGCTATGCAGCCTTGTCTCATAAAGTCACCTTTTTCTTTAGAATATTTCAAAACTACCACGTTAATAGAACAACCAAAGTGGCTTTAATTTTAAAAAATCTCTCTTTTTTTATCTGTTGTTTACTGTATAGTGTTAGTTGGAGTGTGGACTGTGTCTTTTTCTAAAACGGTCTTGAAAAAGGCCAGTTCTGATTTATTTAATGTGCGGTTCTCTTATCAGCAGAGTCCACACGCTGCAGTCGACTCGGTCTGGAGAAGCATAAACACACTCGATATACGAGGCAGTTATGATGCGAGTTTCAAAATATAATTTTGTGCCACTTACTCATTCACTACTTATTGAAAAAAAGGGATACTGAAAAGACGCATCCCTAAATGCAAGTCTGCAGCTTAGACATGAATCGCACTTAAACCACAAAAACAGATTTCAGACTCGACTCAGACTTCGGCTCGGAAGATTGTAGTTGTACTCTATTGTCATAAACAATCTTTATCTCATGCAATAAGTGTAAGCTGGTTTGTGTAGGTCTTCTTTGAGTTACCATCTGGTGTATGCCTGTGATGGGCATTACACACGATGTACGTATTTTCTTTTTCACGTCTTAGTGAAAGCAATTGAAAGTAGCTTTTAAAATAGTCTTATTTATATAAAGCTCCCAGTAAGAAAGCACTGACAGTAAGTAAGCTAAAGACTGGCACTCTGACAGGGCTGCATCTGCAGCTGATGAAACATTTGTAAAAAAGGAGCTGTTAATGGATCATAACTACTGTTCATGTTTGCGCTACCTTCGGATTCATAACTGTCGTTTTCTCAAACTGAATATAATATGACCTTAAGTCCAAGATCTTGTTCTCTCTTTAAGTTAGTGTTTAGTTTTTCTAAAATGTTGAATTAGATGTTCAGACAAACATAAACACCTCAAAGATGGTAAATTAGGCTTCAAATTACAGATTTGAATTCATGGACCACAACAATGCACTAACAAAATGATGTGCCAAATCCAAAAAGAACCTCGATCTGACATTTTTCTTTTTGATCACCTTATTTCAATTACCTCTTTGATTCTGGGTCAAAGTACCATAATACCTATGTTGTGCCAACAGGTGTCAATAATATTAGCAATGACTAATTCAAACAATATCCTAAGGCTAAGCTAAAAAATTCCAGAAACAATTATTGCTTTCATTAATTAACTTGTTCAGCTAAAATCTTAGGTTAATATAAACAGAAAAACAAAAAAGACATAAAATAACTGATCACATTTTTTCCAGAAAACAGAAAACCAGATTGGGTAAAGTGGGCTCCTATGTGAAGGTTTTTTATTAATCTCCAGATTTTCTATACACAAGAGCAGAGTTTTTAAAAATCTCCCATTTTAAGAAGAGAAAGTTTGTTTGCAGGTAGACTGAACGAACAAATGCAGATTTGTTTTTGGTTTTTTAATAAAAATCCAGTGTGAACTCATTTCTGCTTCTCAAAACTGACATGACTCTGAATGGCCTCTTTCTCAGGTAACAGGCATTTTGTTTGCATTTTCAAATTTCTCATCTCGGTATTTTTTTTCATTTAATTATTTTTTGCATTCAGAACTGATGGAAACAAACTGAGACATCACTATAAAATTCTGTCATTGACTATGAGGGTGAAAGTTGGAGTCCAATCTGATTGTGATTTTTTTTTTTGAAATGAGAAGACGGGCAGATGAACGAGCTCCCTGGAGTAAAACTGCGGACATCAGACTCGGTGTTGTCCATATTGTTTTGCATTTGTCTTAGGCAAATCCCACAGCTTTTCTGCATACATTTGTCAAACATGGCCTTAGTGTTCCAACCTCCGTCTGTGGAGAAGTATAATCCGCTCCATTCTTGTTCATTGTTCAAAAACACCCTCCAATAGGGATTTAGGAAATACTGAACTAAATTGCAGCATTCTATTTCCAGTTTTTCCGTCTACTTTAAACTAGCTGCCTTTGTTAGTCATTTCTGAGGAGAAAAAGTTTCTTCATGTGGATTAAGGTGTTGACAAATTAACAGCAAGAGGATTAACGAGAAACTTTGAGACTCTCCACATTAGAGAGGCTCACATGCGCTGACAGACACTGGCATATTGCTGGGAAATATTGAGGCCACTGTGTATAAAACCATTTTAGTTTTCAAAAATAAAATAACGTTTGAATGCAGTAGAAACAAATTAAAACATCAATACAAACAAATTTAACTTGACCTTAAAGATTTTTACTTTGTATTTAAAGAACAGGATATGATGTTGTGACTGAAAGTACATTTAACAGGACATATACATAATTGGAAAAAAAAACTGTTTTGCCAAAAGACTTTATCTTAGTCATTTGTTGTCGTTCATCTGTAGATTATTTCGAAAACAAGCACCACCACAAATACTTGACACATTCATGTCTGTTGAGACGAAACAAAGAGTGTGACGCCTTTAGCTGACAGTTGTTTGGATGCCTTTCACATATTGTGCATTGTATTAGCTGATATCCACATTGTTTGCTGGTAGGCTTAGGAAATGTCAGCAGTAGTGTTTCAGGATTTGGTGAACGTGTCCCGTGCCTGAGGACCTCTAACCACAGAATAGCTTTATACCACAAATCCACATAAGTCTTGTTTACTATACAAAGCAAGTACTTTCCTCCAAGGGCTTTACAGAAAGCTAAGGATAGAGTGGAGAAACATCCATGAATACGACTCATTTGTCTGCGCAAAGCCCTCCGTAGAGAACTGTACGAATGTAATTGGAATAATTTTGGACAAACAGAACAAATACAGTATTTGGCACTACAAAAAATTTCGCTGGGTGTATATTACTTCATAAGAGGAGAAGCTCACTACTTCAGCATTTGTCAGTGAATCTGCTGGAGAGAGTAATGCCTTTGTCAATGATGTTCTGTTCTTTAGAGTGTTGTGAAAAAGCAGGCTGTTCCTGTGATTAACCATGTTTTAGGAAACTGGGTTCAATTGTGCTAGCCATACCAAGTCTTAATTGCAAGAAAGAACTGTAGAATTACCAAATACTTGGAATAGTATTTGCAGGAAGCAGGCTGAACACTTGAAATCCAATACACCATGCCTCAATTTAGAGGAATTCATTGACATCTGGACAAATTCACAAGCTGAAATCTACCAGCTGGGCAAGACCTGTGGAGCCATATCTAAGGCTTTAGTCTCACCAACCTTAGTAAGAGTGATTGTCTACAAATGGAGAAAACACATGGCATAGTGGACTAGTCCAGGAGGGACTGTAATATTTTGGAATCAGCTAGGAGTCATAAAATACCCAGAAAGTCTGAAGCACCGAACAACTCAAGGGTCAGTAATCATGACTTCATAAGGACTGCTTTGTTGCCTTAAGACTTGGAAGACTTGCCATGATTGTTACAACATTAAAGGTTTCTATCTAGCAAAATATCTGGAAATGGCTTACCCAGCCACCAGCTAATGACCTTGAGCTTTAAGAGAACTTGGGTTATACAGCAGCCCAATGACCTACAAGGTATTAAAATGCATCTTCCTCCATTTGGTTGCTGGGCTCTACCTTAGAGATGGGGTTAAAAACCCGAGGGGTTTTTAAGCTGCTCTGGAACGAGCTGATATAGACTTGCTAGATATTTTATTGCTCAGACACCTAGCCTGTATTCTGCCTCTTTACAGACATGCAACTGTTGGCTTGACAACTGTAGTTATACAACATTTTGCTTTTTTTTACTTGATGAGTGATTGGTCAAGCTCCTTTCCACACAGTGACTCAACGTATCTTGTGCCCAGAAAAGTCAGCCGTTCATTTGCTTCTTTACAGCGAGAAAACCTGAGATTTTCATAAATCTGCGAGATCCAAATTCCTGATTAGACTTTATTTACTTTGACAGAAATTTAGCAAAAAATAGATGATAAAAATGTATGTATTCATTTTTTATTAAAATGTATAATTTTTAATAAAATGTATTAAACATTTTATTAAAATTAAATTAAAACAAAGGGATTTGTCAAATTACATTTGTGTTTTGAAACAATTACGTCCATTTTCATCAAGACATAAAAGGTACACATTTGTTGCCTGCAGTGGGTGTGCGTGCTTTGTTGCGCTGCGCTGTGCTGCTGAATAGCCGGAGATCTGTATTCAGAGATGTGCTGCCTTTACCCTTGATGGAGTGCTGCTCTTGTGTTCGCTCATGGTAGACCCCATTACTTCTCCATATATAGATGACAGTGGGGAGAGGATCTACAGCAAATTTGATCAGCGAGATTACAAACCCCTGCGTACTAGATCATTTAAACCTCATCTCTGTTGCCTGGAAGGACCACAATACATTACTCCCTCTGTGCAGTGAATCTATCAGTGCCCCTGCGCCTTGCTGCTGCATGTCTTTGGAGATCAGATGAGGGGAAAGCGGGCTGAGAGAATGGGGGGGTCCGGAGTTGTCGAGGTCAAAAGTTTGTGAATTGGCTTCTATGATGATCAACGGCTATGTGACAATCCAGGAACCATCTGCGGTGAAACATGCGCATGTCGCTCTAGAACCGCGAACCATGAACGCGAAAGCCAAGGGTCACTTCTCCATGACATGCTATTCCTTCTTTTTTATCCCCTAGGGAAGTTGTTCCCCATATACTGTATGTATATAGTTTGTGTGTTTCTTTTTTTTTTTTGATGGTTTAGTTCCAAGTCATAAAAACAGGAATTAATGGAAGCTGAGGAAATTTAAATAAAACGTTAAATATTCACCAAGACCTGTCAAGTATGGACAGAAAACGAGTCACAGTTCACAGGTTTACCAAAACGTCCCAGTAACCTTGTCGAAACCATGCTAAGTTGTTCTGAGGGCAACAGTGAAGGTAATCAGAAGTCATTAAGGAGTGCCGCAAACTCGTGTAGCTCAACTCTGCACTCTCTCTTGGATTCTCAGCTAAACAACCTCCATGTTTGAAGTAAGCCGACCGGGGTGGGGAGGGGAGAATAAAAACAAGTGCTGAAAACACGCAAACAGATTTCTGCCTGTGACGGTAAACAGCCCCAATCATCAGAGAGGTCGTTTTGAGTGTTCTCCACAAATCACCAGTTCCTCTTCAAGCTCGTGCTTGACTTGCCTTTCCGCAAAATCTTGACATTGTCTCGTGGCAGCCCACCCGCTGCCAGGCTCCGCTCATTTGCATGGGGGTTTTGTTTCTGCCTTAATGCTCTCAAAATGCCTCAGGAATCCAACCTGAATAATTGGGATAACTGCCCTTGATTATTCATTTATTTTCTGAAATAAAGTGGTTTGTAACCACTTCATCAGCCTGACCTCTCTCTCTGAAAGCACCTGAGCTAACAGCTTACCTTTGCCTTAACATTACCCTCCATTGAAACTCATTTCCATCATCTATTGTTTATTATTTAAAAGGGAGCAACCTTGATGTACCAAGTAGCATAAGGGAAAAAAATTATAATTCAGCTTTGCTATGGCCTCAACCCATCCTCAGGAGAAACAATTATCATTCTTTACTGTGACTTTTAAGAGCTGCTCGAGGGCCAAGCAGAAACAATGACAAGGACGTCTCCCTGTTTATGGAACTGTATGAATATTATATTTGCTCCCCGCTGCGAAGTTGGACAATCAGACTCGATTCGCCTGCCACGTTCAGGCGCACCACCCTTCCTTTTTTTTATTTTGTTCCATCTCCAGACATTTTCCTTTTGCAGCTGCCTGAGCTAATCCTGTCATTAGGCTACTGGATCCTGTAGCCAAATTATAATGTGATCTCCTGCATCATCTATTCTTCTCCTCCCCCCAGTACTGATGAATAGCTTAAGGTCAGACTATCAAATTAGTGGCTGCCATTACTCCCCAGACACTAATGGCATCTTTATGAAAGGAAAGATATGTAATCTCTCCAAAAGCCTTTTGGAGACCAAACAGTTTGTCTGTAGATGAGATGTGAGTGCAAGTCTGAGTGATTGTAGAGTGGATTGGACAGGGGGGGTGGTGGGGGAGGAAGGATGATGTGTGCCTGCAAGTGCCAACCCCAGTTTGATTTTTTTTTCCCCCTCACATCCTGAGCTCTGGTTTTAATTCAAATTACTGCTGTGCCCATATTTATCTGTTAATCCGTTTGTCATTGCACCCTCGGTTATATACCCGAACGGACCAAATACGGCACGCCTCGCAAACTGCGATCAATAAAACGAGGCATCCTATGTTTCCTTGAATGAACCTGACAAAATGATGGGAAATACTTTGTTTGCAGAGTATATTAATTCCCATTATTGAGCTTTGTAGTATAGTTGTTTTATTTTTTTTTTTTTTTATTTCAAACTATATCCACTTCGCACCACTCCACTGACCCGAATGCCCTCTCCATCACGGATATCTGCTACATTAAGCGAAATGGCTTCCACAAAATGCAATAATTACCCCGTGTTGGATTAAAGTTCACCCATCGTGAAAAGTTTTCGCAAATATAAATCAGAATCCAATTCGGAGCTTAAAGTTGTAATTACTTTCGAGTGTGGTGATTTGCGTAGGATAAGGAGGACTATAAACTTGTTGGCAAAAGATGTTGGCTAAGGCTTTGTAGCAGTGTCTAATTTCAAGAAAGAGACAATGTGAAGTTGTTTTTTTTTTATATCTAGTAGTAGATAAACTGTTGTTTATTTAGTAATTATCCGTCTCCAGTGTTAGCGGTCTCCAGGGATAAAATGACCCATATCTACAGGCTGCAGTTTACAGAAGAAAATATGATGGCATAAACTTTGATGCTCCCCTGCAATCAGAGACAACAAAATGAACACTAATCCAAATGATAATAGACAGACAGACATAAAACAGATGTTGTTTTAATTTCTTTGAAACAGGAGATCATTTGGCTGGCATGAAACAAATTGTTCATCGAAAACAAAGCGGCAAACATTTATTGGAGCTTGGCCATTTCCATCAGTTTTCAAGAAAAACAAACTCTGTGATCAGTAACTTAATTTGTCTCTAATTCAGGATTCCAAACGCTGTTATTGCTCTATAATTAAGCTGTCAAACAGAAAATCATGTCCGTCTGGCAGGATTCGCAGTCAAACCACCCGACATCAGCCAAAAATTTATTGGAGTTTCCCGTCAAAGCTTGAAGCCGGCACGGAGTGACTTGATCTCGACCTGGAGTGAAATCAAATGGCTCTGCTTCGGCGGTGGACCCCCCGGACAGCCGCAGTGGAAGTCCATCACAGGGGTCACAGCCTCAATCCGTCACTGTCGGCTATTGCTGCTACTACAGAGTCCAAGGAGAAGACAGAAATGACTCAGGACTGCGGGGCTGTGGCTCACTCTTTGACTCACATTTTTCATAAATCAAAGAAAATATCCTCCTTTTTTTCCCCCCCACCCCTATATTTGGGGTTAGCTTGTTAAATCCTTCCCGGTCACGAACCAGAAAATGGTCCGAGAGACGGCAAAGGTGGCAAAGAAAATCCCAATCTACAAAGTACGAATATTACTCAAATTGTTCCTGGCCAAATAGCCAGCGCTGCCCAGGAGGCTGATAAGCCAAGCCGATATCTTCGGCCATGGGGTGCAATCTAACAGCTTAGTTCACCAAAAAGATCTTTCCTGCAGCAGCTGCAGTGGAGGTCTGGGTTATAACCTCAATCCCCCACTTTGAGGATAGAGATGGACTGTATTCATTTCCTTTCAGTTGTATGTAATGTGCTGTGAATACTAACTGAAACCGCATGTGAGAAAATTGAAAGGAAAAAAAAGGACAGGAAATCCAGAATATAGAGCTATTTCTTGGATTTTTTTTTTTTTTTTCAAATTTATTGACAGCATCTTTGCAATCAACGTAAAGCGTTGAATGTTTGTTTATTTATTTATTTTCACACAACTTTATTTGGAGTTTTTTTGTGATGGTTCCACACAAGTTTGTTTGCAATGCCGAATGACAGAAAAGTGAGATCAACTGTATTTGTACTGAGGTAACGTTACCCCCGGTTAGAATGTAATAACTCCACCAGACCAGCAGCAGCAATTAGCACATTACCTGTTGGTTAATGTGTATCTGCTGAACTTCTCAAACCTACATCGCACTTAAGAATTATTGTAAACGGCACTGATGTTGAGAAGGGTAGGAGGTTCTTAAAGAGACGGAGCCCAAATTCAGAGGCATCAGACAAGACCATGATGCGAAGTTGAAATTCTTTTAACTTCTGATATATACACTGTTGTCACAACTTAAGGTAGCAGAGTTCATGTTCTGTGTGTTTGGGGAAAATACATACAGTAATTCCTAGCCATAATTAAATAGGACCATTTTGAATATAGTTGTTTGCACTGGATTTTATTCATGGCTAAGCAAGTTTGTGGTTGTACGGTGAGAGAAAGTGAAAACATTTAAAGGATGTCAATATTGTTTTATTATTTTATTAATTTATTTAGTTTAAGAGACTTTAAATCAATGCTGCCTCCCTTTTATGAATGAACACTTTTCAAACACTCGCAGCCTTTCCTTTCTTTTCGTCAGGTGCTTCTAAATGTCACTGTGGCCTGTAAATGATCCCTTTAGCCTGGAGGACGGGATTAGCTGTAACAAGGAAGAGGGGGAAGGGTTAAATCCAATAACGGCTGCGGTAAAAATAAAATACATCTTTCATACTTTTAGTCAAAGACTTTGCATGGACATAGATTGAGCCTTATCTAGAGTCTGCTCCCAAAATTTGATCTTACAAGGGGGTGACAAGCACACGATCTGATCAGAGTCCCTTATTCTGACAGAACAGACGACTCTTGACATTAAACATTTCCTTTTCTTCAAAGAATCTGTTCTGGTCCAAGTCCCTGCTGAAAGTTGTGCATTTTATACAGCTTAGGTTATTATGTCGTTCTGCAGAAATTTGTTCTGAGGAGAAGAAACTGACTAAGCCAGGAGAAAATGATTGCAATAATGAATAACTTACTTAAATAACGGTGAGTTGCTGTAGATACGCTGGGCATCAATTTCTCTAAGCAATAACTCTGTAAAGGTTGGTTGTTGCCTAAATTATCTTTTTATCCTACGTGAATGGATGTTTTTAGGATGTGATAATCTTTGCCGAAGGGGCTAAAACATATTCCAGGCATAGTTGTCAACCTCAGATCCTTTGACACGAGTGAAAACATGAGAACAAACACGGAAAAGGGTTATGAGTCACCCACGCTGAAAGTCGGCAAAAAAAGACAGATGTTTGTGGGGATAAACAGATATTTTTCTGTCTCAAAAGTTATTACTTGGCTTTATATGTGCCTTTTTTTTTCTTGACTTTTTTTGAATTGCCTGTAAGGATATTACAAATATTGAAATTGTGATGTCAGAAGCTGGACAACTAGTTTCTACAGAGAAAAAAATAAATTCATTGTTCAGAGAAAACTATTAAAAACCTTGATAGACGATCAATACTGGAAGAAAACGTTGAATATTGAGCTTGTAAAAAAACTTCTGGATGATTTAAAATGAATCATACCGATTAATTTAATCTTGTAAAATATTTTACTTTTTTTTTGTAATTTCACTTCATTTGTAGTACATTTAATGATGGATAAAACCCAAAATTCAGTATCTCTGGAAATCCTGAAAAATTATATTTTGGGAACTAATCACACAATTTGCTTATTAACTCAATAAATAAATAAATAAATAAATAGATAAATAACGGAAAGCCACTAAATTGCCTGCCACCTGAGGTCAATAGGCTACACAATAATTTTGTAGGCTGTTGACCTGCCATACAGTAAGCCACAAAAGGCCATTCATAAAAAAGCTGGTTACTGGAGTGCTGTAGCCAATCATATTCAGTAAAAGTTGAGTGGAAGAAAAAAGTGCACTCAGAAAAGATGTACCATCAACAGGGATAACAGCAGCTCTAAAATGATTGTAAAGCAAAATATATTTCAAGAATTTAGAAGAGCTTTACAATAAGTAGACAAATTGTTTCTTTTGTCAAAAGAAATCTATAAGATACAAAGTTTTTAGGGGGGTTTTTTGTGTGTTTTTTTTAGCAACAGAGGAACTTTTGTTGTTTTGGATTTGATAGGTTGCTTTGTACAAATGATTTCACTTATTTAAAGTAAAATCAAGTCTATACTGTACCTTTTTTAAAAAAAGTTCACCTTTCACCTTCAGTTCTGAAACTGAGCTCTCAGCTTATCTAATACAGAGTAAATGTTTGTTGCATATCTGCAAAACATGCTTCAAGATTGGTCATTTTTTAAAAAAGTCTTAACTTGAAAGATGTTGGGAGATAAAGAACAACTGGTACGTAAAGTTGCTTAATGAAGGACCCCATGCAGTTTGATCATCATAGGCATGGATTTAGAGTTGAAGATGCCGTCATACACCTGCTTCCAGACAAAACTGTGATGATCATCTTCTTTAAATTCTCCAATGCTTTTCAGACAATTCAGCTTGACTTTCTTTGTCAGAAACTCAATATTGTGTCTACTGTGGTAGATTGCTGGCATTTTTAACCTTGCTCAGTACAAAGGAGGTGTTGGGGGGGTATTGAAAAAAAAAGACAGAATCAAGTACTTTGATAGGCTGATTAATGTGACAAAACTCTAAGATTGCCTCATGTCTGCCTGTAATCAGTTGATCCGTTCCTCATGACATCACCTTTCCTGGAAGAAGACGAGCACAGTCTGGACTCTAAGATTAGCATAACTAAAAGACCAATCAGAAAGATCTTGCATGCAGTTGCTCCACCATAACATGTTCATCTCCTTCCTTTGTTGAATGCTATCTGTCCATATTTCCGTCAACAGCAGTGCTAGTAGCAAATTAATCTGTTGGTTTGAAGATTGATGATGTGTGATTGACTGTTTCTGGGGACCCATCCTACCCACAATGCCGCAGCTTTTCCTTATTTTGTCCCTCTAGCAACTGTTCCAAGATTTGATGGGAATGTCCTCAGCTAAGCTATTTAAATATTGTTAATAAATGGGGACAACGGGTTGCTGTTTTAGGGCCATCTTGGAATTGAAGTGGACAGAATGCATGTTAGTTGCATTAATATATTTTATGATTAGTAGTATATTTCTTAAATCCATCTTTACATTCATATACATTATATGTATATGAATGTATACATATAAAAAACTTCCATGGCAAGTACGAATGAAGAAGCCAATGAAAGTAAAGCTGTAGTACACTGTTTCAGTTTATCCTTAATGTTTGTCTGGTATTATGAACACAGAAAGTAAAAAAAAAAAAATAACAGTAATAATTTGTATGCCTTCGTCTTAGTAAGATTTTTCAGTGTAGATTTCTGATGTTTTGCCAATTTGATGCCAAAGTTTTATCTTAGCTGCAGAAAGCAAGTGTGGCTGGTGATGTTCAAACCTCGCATCTGAGCGGTTTCCTGCATGCTTGACCTCGTTTCAACTCTCCATGTTATGCAATCGGACAGAGGTTTACGCTCCACGTTAATGAAGCCCGCCGCATTGCGGTGCTTGTGCTCCCGCTCAGGCAAGCGAACATCTGCTATTCAGCTGACGGTAATTGCAGAAGAGCCACAAAGGAAAAAAAGAAATAATAATTTCCATCTGAAGTCTTTTTTCTCCATGCCGGTGCTGTTGTGTTCTCTGTCTTGAATGTTTTGCACATTTTAACCTTATTCTTTTTTATTTATTTATTTTGTTTTGGTTTTACACTATAGTGCACTGGTTTTAATGTAGCAGACTTTGACCCTTGTAGAGAAAAAAATAAAATACAATTATCCCAATTAAAAAGAAATAAAACCATCATGCAAACAACTCCACTGTGACGCTGTTGGCACAAATAAGGCTTTGACTATTCTGTATTTGGCTGAAGCCATTTAGCTGTAATCAGTGCTTTTTTGAAATCAAAATGAAATGGAGATTTCATTTACAGATTGTCAAATATTTCAACAAGAGCTGAACATCAATAGAACCATGAATTAAATCCAGTGATTGCAAGGATGGATGAATAAAGCAGCCTTTAAACCCAACATCTGACTATTTCTACTGAAGAAACTCCCACTTGGGAAAATGAAAGAAGTAAAAGATTTATGAGAAATTGGAAAAGATGAAAACAAGTTTCTTAACTCTAGGCAACTTACTGAAGGAACAGGGACTTAATTTTTTTCTTTTCCCACTTGGACGCTCTGTAACTTTCACTTGCATTGTTTTGATATCACAATGTCATGCTGCACTTTTTCCTTTTACTTTATTCTGCGGAGTAAAATAGTCTCTTTACGTTATTAGCTTGAGTGTTCATTAGTTGTTTTTTTTTGTTTTTTTACTGATTTAAAACGTGGAGTACCTCTGGGCCAACAACAAACAACTCTGTCATTTATTTTGTCTCAAAGACATTTACTCATCACTGATAGTTTGAGCCCTTCGACTTGATCTACAAGCCCGTTATTATTATAGTCTGTTAATCATTCGGTGCCACTTATTCTGCAGATTTGTGTAATTGATGTTTTTTGAGGATGATGAGGCTGTCGCCGAGTGAGTCTGAACAGATGGTCTTTCTGCTCCTCATCTATTTGGGATATTTCTGTGTCGTCTCGGCCAAGAGTAAATATCTGTAAAGAGCTTATGGCTTGCCAGTACCCAATACTTTCAAATTCAGCCAGAGTAAATAACCTTATTTAGTAGTTGGTTCAGTGGATTGGGGAAGAAAAAAAAAGTGTACAAATCAGTTAAAGGGGGGCTGAGTTTTCATTTCTCCTGAGCATTTCTTTAAGCCTTGTGTGTAGAAGACAAAAGGTTGGACTGAAAGTTATGACTTCATTCTCTTAGTGATTTTCTTCAACTTGTATTCATCAGTAATGGGTTCATATATTCAGAGACTTTTACATCATTGTGATCTTCTCATAAATTGCAGTGAAGATGAATCAGGTGAGGGTTTTTCTTTCTCGGTCACTTAAAACAAAAGCGACATGAGGAGCAAACCGGGACGCACAACAATTCATCAAAAGAGCACAATCTTCCTGAATAATTCTTGCTCGAAACTTGCATCATAATCCTGGAACCACAATGTAGAAAGTGATTGAAGTTGGCAAGGAATAAATGGCTTTCGGGACTGACGTCGCTTAGCAACCACTTAATTAGTATTTCTGCAGATAGATTTAATTTCAATCCGGAGTTCCTCTGGAGTTGCATGCCTAGGAAGCAAGATTTCCTCCTTTTGTGATACGGAAGTAGCAAATTTATTTCAAGACTAATACGCACGTCATGTACTGTAGCTGCTTGTATAGTGTGTGGAAAATCCACGTAACTCGACTTCCGCCATGCTGTAAATGCAATTAATATTGTGATAACATGCCTGAGCCAATACAATTTATTTGGTAACACTTAATTTGACGGGTTGTGACTAAGACTGTCATGACACCGTCATAAACATGACATAACACCTGTCATGAACAATAGTAAGTCTTCATGAATATTTATGACTCTTGTCATAAAGTCATTCGGTAAATCATGACACTTTTAATACAAAGTTGACATTATTCAAAATGTCTTTGTTATGACAAATTGCCATTAACCAAGAAATCATGGTCTGACATAAATTTGTCATAAAAGTATTACTGATTAAACTTTAAAAATTATGTAGTTTCTTTGTAGCTCCTAGTTTTCCTCCTCAGACCAGATTCTAGATAATATCTGTCTTGTAAAAGTTTGGGACCTTCAACTCCCAAACGTCTACAAGAGAAATATGATCTACTTGTACAAACTTCTAACTTCATAAAGGTTGTCTCTTTTTTTTTTTTTTTTATAGAAAAACCTAGATAATTTATGGCATACATACAGCTCCAGTTACAAATTTAATACATTTTTAAATCTATTGCATTATGGCACTCTTGGCATTCCATACCTACTGGGTGGTCTTCTGCTTACGTGACTTGTTTAGATGTAATCTCCTAACGCTATGGACCAAAAGGTTTCCTGACAGAAACTGCTAAGTCTGTTGGTGCCATTAAAGCTGCGATGTGAGATCCAGTGGAGGTGAAAGTGGATCGGAGAGCGAACCAAAGACAGACTGGACCAGAGGCTTGAGGTGTTCCTGGGGTATTCTTGCACGGCCATTGCTCACTCTTCTTTATATCAAAGTGATGAAGCGGCTGTCTGACCCAGAGCGGAGGGACAGACTGAAGCTATGTATTTTCCTCTGTGCCTGTAGCGCGTTGAGCATTTTATACTTTGTTGGAGCAACTTAATGAACTCAAAGCCTGGAATTACATCAGTGGTCAGAGCATTTTTGTGTGTGGGATGGTGGGGGTTCTTAGCCTCTACTACAAGGGGGAAGATTGTGTTTTTCTGTAAGTTTCTGCAGTGTATGAAGTACATTTTGAATCCGATATAGAAAACCTGCAACAAAAGCCAGAGGCATATCAGTAGTTCAGGCCAGGGGGGTGTTGCATTTCAACTATTCTTGTAAGGTCATTCGTCTCTATTTGTGATGATAAATCTTGTAGTTATTTGAGATATTTTCTAAATCTAGACGCAGATGTCAAATGGAGGCCTGTATTTAGCTGAGATGGGCAAAAACAAATATCCACTGTCAACACGAGGATGTGAGTTTGCCATTTTCCTGACTCTTCTCGCATCCTAATAAGCAATCAAGACTGGACTGGCGTGTGGGTCAGACTGCAAAGCAGGGCTTTTATGCCATTCTGTAATCTTTGTCTCTGGCTTTTTTATTATGCAAATCCTGCCTTTGGCATAGTTTTAAGTGAAATTAAGTTCAAAATTAAAAACTACTCCATGAGGCAAAAGTGTATGGTTTCCAGTCAAAAGGAGGGAAAGAATCATCCACTGCCTTATAGGTTTTATGATTCTGAATTATTACTTATTGACTTCAAAACTTGAGACCACTTTGCTGAAATGATGACTGACAGCTTTGGTGAATGATTCATTCCATACTTGGGAAATGATGAAATGTGGTTCTGCTTCTGATATGTCATGAACGTTTTAATCACGTTGACTTTAATCAAATCAGTCATTCATTATCATGTGTTTTGATTTCGGTCCATTTTCTCTGTAATTAATTTCGAATCACATTAGCTTTAATAATCTTTTATGGCCCTTAAAAGGACCAATATTATGACTGTGATAAAGCATAAAAGCCACCTTAGACCAGGAATTAAAGGATTTTCTGACCGTTTAGCTCAGTTTTGTACTAGTATCTATAAATGTTACCCAACTTAAACCTTTGATTTGTATAATAAATTTAGTTGTAATTCTTTTACTGTGAAAGAAAAATATTCCTCCAACCCAATGTTTTTTTTCACTAAACCCATAATTGTAGGAAATGTTTTTATAGAAAAATAATTTTACCTTTACAATTTTACATGTTCTATTAAAGTATAGGGCAAGAAGCAGAATATTTATATGTAAACACTGTAACTTTTAGAATATTCTTTGAAGTTGAAAATGCAAAATAAGATTATATTCTTACTTTATCTGAAGCTTAAAATAAAATTTTCCAAGATTTCTCAGCCTAACCTGTAAATTCAACATTCTATTTTGATACTATAGATTTTTAATATCCATTTTTATTGTGGTGTATGTAAACACTTTGGCATGAAGTCGTTTTAAGCTGCTAAAATTGGTAAGCTGTTAGACTTTACTACTAACTCGAGACAAAAATAAATCCGTCTATAACAAATTGATCACTCAAAATTGAATATGTTAATTTTTTCACACAGCCCCAGATTAGATTATATAATCCCCCTTTTAACTAAATTTTTGTTTTGCGGCAGCATGACACAAAAGCACAAACAGGAGAAATCTGTAAGGACCGCAACATTTTTTACAGCACCAAATAGCTTTTAACGATTCACAAGATTTCATGGCATGAGAGGCTCATAACAGATTTGGAAACGACCATGCTCATTTTCAACGTGGTCGCGCATGCGTGTCCCTCTTTGCGGCCATCCAGCAGCGATATCGGACTTGTTGTTTGCACAGCTTGAGCGATGTGGCACCAAAGTGACCTACAAAACAACTGTGGTGGGCCCATAAATCAAATTGGGTCTGGAATTAATCACTGTGCAGAGGACATCTTGTGCCACCGCTGTCCTCTTGCAATCACTCCCAGCAAAATGCTCACGCTCTCCCTCCTCCTCCCATCCATCCTTCTTTTCCCTTCGTCGCATGATCAGCCCACAAAGTGACTACTGAAGGCCCTAAAGTGGAAGAGAGAAAGATGTCCTTTCCACCACTCATTTAAGATGCAGGTTAAAGTTTATAGAGTTGCCTTTATGTCAGGCACCTGAAAAGCTTTTCAGTGAGAGGACCAGAAGACAATAAAGTCTTTACTTTTCAGATTAACCTCAGGACTGCATTTTATTCCATGGCCTTCACTGCAAAGTGCCCTCATAGTAACTGCCAATATTTCAAGTTGGGAGGAAGAATAACAGTCAATGTGAGACTGAGATGTTGAACTGTGAGGGGAGTAAAAAAAAAAAAGATCGAACAGTAAAGAAGAATAAAGAGGGGGGATGTGAGTTTGATTCATTGGATGACATTCGCAGTGGGGAACAATCAGCATTACACCGAATGGCAACACCAAGTCGGCACGAGACCTAAGGCACTTCACTTGAAGGGCATCTGCTATTACTACAAAGCCTCACACACGCACAGTGGCCATTGTTTTGCTTTAAAGCCCAATTCTGCCATTCTCCGGCACCTTTTCCAACCCAGCAGGAAACCCTCAGAGAGTTACACACCTTAGAGCTATTTTAATTCAGCTGTCATTCAACTGCTTCATGAACAATGTCTGAAACTTAAAGATGCAAATATCCAGAACCTTAGAGCTCGGCAACGCTAGCATAAAACCTGCGCATAAAAAGAAGACCTGACCTTCGCATGTACCAGCTTTCGTCCTTGAACGTTTACTTGTTTCTGGGTTTACAACTTACGATTTGCGGGTCAGTCAAAGTTGGAGAGAATCCTGGAGTTGAAGGTACCAAAGCTACCACCAGACAAGAATACAAGATGTTTTGCTCATCTGGGTTGAAGACCTTTTTTTTTGGGCTCATGTGGAGGAGTTTTAATATTTTGGTGTCTTGTTCATGATTGATGACCAAACAGAGTGCAGAAACAACTTGCTGTTTGCAAGGATTTAAGTGTGACCATGACCTATTTTAAAAAGATTCGCTTTTTAGGGTGGCTCATATTAGCTTTGGAGATGAGGAAAGTGATGCTTGAGTTCAGAGCATGTATGGACTGGTCCGTCATGATAAAATGAGTCCTTTAATTTGGATGCTTCCAGAGACATCCAACTGGATCAGAGACAGAACTTATCGGAGGCACCACATTTTCCCTATTCCACATAAATGCTTTTGGATTCACCAGAATTCACAAAAGAGACACAGTTATGATTTTCATCTTTCCTTTACATTATGTAGCTGTACATTCATGGATCTACATTCAGTATAACAGGGAGCTAAGCACTCTTCCCTGAGGGCCATCGATGTTGGGTTGCATTGTGAGTATTTCTAATCTATATCAGCTGTAGTCTTGCTGTCAAGAAAACTGTGATTTTGTTGCACTGAGGCGGAGAGCCAAAAGTTGTTTTTTTTTTTGTTGTTTTTTTTTTTTGTGTGGACAGAATTACATTACCAAAAGCAGAGCTGTAGTCAATAAACAGTATCTGCATGCATGTGCTTTTGTGCTCCAGATAGGGTAGTGCAGTCTACAGTGCAAAAAGTATTGTTGTTGTGGATCAATATTTAAGATTAATAGCAAGAATTTTGACCTGAAGACCTTTAAAAATATCTTGAAATACCCAATAAAACTGAAGTTGAACCCATGAAGTTGTAAAAGAAAAAAACTAAAACAAAAAACTGATGGATCCCAATCAAAAAGTCAGTAAAAAAAAAAAAAAAGTTCAAAGTTTGTGTGTACTGTGGGGGAAAAAAGCAACTCCAAAGAGGTTTGAGTGCATATAACAGCAGTTTCAGGCTGACCTAGAGCAATAAAGAGATTACTGCAACTTGTCCCAAATTTAAGCCAAGAAAGGCTTCGCTGGCGAAAGCAAAAATAAAACTGCTTTTTGAAAAGGTCTGAAAATGGCAATACTTTGTGCAAGGCACCTTCTTTCTTTATAGCAACAAACTTGACATGGCTTTCAACAGACTGCAAAGTCTTTCATGCCAGTTTTCTGTATGTAATTTGATATTTATCCTGTAGAATTTAACAAACATGACGCTGATATATATCTTTTTTTTTTGTCTTGGTTCACAATATGATGAAGTTTTGAAATGATTAATATAAAATAGTGAATTACCAGTGCTGGATTTTTAGCTTTGCGTTTTGACAAATACCATCCGGTAATCAGAATCTGATCATGTCTTAACAGACCAAACCTGGCCTATTTCAAATGTTCTGTTTGTGAAATTCAGATGAAAGCCCATTTTCCTTTTAACTTGATCCACCGCAAGAATAAACTGTTGACGTTCATGCACTGTGCCTGGCATTAACTTGAGTCCTATGCTGAAAGTGTGGTTATTTTTAAACGGCGCAGGCATTTCAAATCCTACTCAGAACAGATTTATTGCGCTTCTGTCTTCAAACTTTGCAAATCCGGTCGGAAGCTGTGCTTTTAATCATTCCTCACGTGCGTGTTTTCTGTTTTTCTCCTCCCATAGAAAGGATGCCTGGTGCACTGCTTTGACCTTTTGCTCTGACTCTTCTCCTGTCTTTCAGACTCTCTGAAGGCCAATAAAACCTAGTCAGTTTTTTTTTATTTTTATGGCGATTTATTTATTTATTTTTTCCTATTTAAATGGAGTCATTCCTCACGACTGCCATCTGTTTGTTCAGGATGAGCGGGTGCTGTAAAGCAAAGAGTGAAATTCTCTTAAAGTTTTACCAGTAAGCACTTCGTAAGCCGCTGAAACTTATCGTATTACATTTCAAATGGATGGTTTTGAATTGCATGTAATTAAATTAGGAGTTAAGCGTCACTGTTCTACATAAAATACTTGTTGCAGCAGTAGCAGAGTAATTTTGGAATTGATTTAATTGGACTATCTGTAAATTGCATTTACTGTTTGATTAGTGTTGTGTAAATAAGCTGAATAGCTGAATATTCTAAATTTTCAGTCATTTAATACTTGCTACTATGGATTCATAGTGGCCATGCATTTTCATTATTAGTTCCTATCACTAAATCCTTTTAGAAATATGATATTCCTTGTGACAAGACTTCACAACCTTTGTCTTTTCTCATTCCAGAAATATGGCCTTTGGGACTTTTTTTTTTTCTCCCTCCTTTCCCTTTTGCAGTCGTTTGTTTCCCAGGTGGTCAGATGGATTATGGCCTCACACTACAGGACAGACGGCGTCAGAGTGTGAAAACTGTCTGTATATGCCAATCCGAATTTGCAGCAACTGCTGCAGGACTGCGAGACATCTCTCACCTCTCGCCCAGGAGGGTTGAGGCAGATTTCATAGCTGATTATTAAATCTGACAGCTGTCCGGCATTTTTAACTTTTTTTTTTTTTTCTCGAGGTCAGGCGAAGAGCTTTGAATAAATTCCATATACCTTACTAACTTACCATTTTTATGATAATGTACATACAGTGCTGTGGGGGGAAAAAAGTCATTTGTCCTTGTAAAAAAAATGTCGTCTTTTAATGCTATTTTTGACACTGTTGTGTATCTCAGACCACCACATTATTTTCATATCAAAGATAAGCTCAGGAAAAACAAAGCTGTTTCATTTCCCAGGGGAAAAAAAAAAAAAACTATCCAAGCTGACAAACTGGCTCGCAGCACCACCAACCGTTTTTGAAAACTGGAAATTAGTCTCATATTGAAATGAAGGAATTCTGGTTGACTTTTCTTTGTGGAGTTGGTTTATTCAGATACTGGAGGGTTTTCGAGTTAGAACGACTATGCCTCAGCAGCAAAGTGTGTGCCTGAAACTTAAAAAAGCGGCAAACCGCAATAGAAACATGCCGAAGCACATTGTGAAATTCAAAGTGAGACACCAGACGTGGTGACATTAAAAGCAAAAAGGTAAAACACAGTGGAGTAGTGGCAAACTGAGAAAAGAACCCTAACGGAACTTTTTAAAGACTGTAAAATGACATGACAAAATTGCCGTCGGCTACAAGAATGTTCCCTGCGAAGCAGCAATGGTAGGACGCCACAGTCTGTTTCAGGGCCTCGGTTCAATTGGAGTTGACAGGCGTTCCATCCAGCCAGAGCTACTCGCGAGCGGTCACACTGCGGCCGTTTTCTCCATCCAGGAAATACTGAGAAGCTAGTTCCATTCCTAGGAACTCTCCTCAGAGTTAATTATTCTGGGTTAGCAGCCATAATGGCCCCAAAAGGGCGATAGAAATTAGGCGCCGCACTTACGCCGAGGTGCAGCGGAAGGATCGGTAAATGATGGCAGCATTATCTCTCCGCGCCACCTTCCTTCACCTTTGGCACCGTCTCATAAAGCACATGGGGAAATGCAATCAAAATGAATCAGACACGACTCCTGTTCAGGAAATGAATGGATTGGCTGTTCATGGGGTCTATTAATGTCACCCAGTGACATACAGTACATGCCTATAGATAGCCTGTATAGTGTGCACTAAAAAAGCCCTTTTGTCACATTAAGTGGACAGAGGCTTGTGTGAAAACAGTTGAAGATGTAGCATTTAATGTGATTGAAATATTTATTTTTTATTATAAAAAATGTCAAATAAAATAAAATTAAATAAAAACATACACACCAAGGGTAATCACTTAAAAGGGATGGTACAAGTGGAACGCAGAACCAGAACCAGGTTCCGCAATGTGCGTCAGATTGACATCACCAATCGAGTGAGGGACGGTCACGAGACACAGAGCACGCCTCGTTAGATACCATTACCAGCACTTAATGGCGTTTGAAAGGAGTTGCATTTTTAGTGTGCATTAGACCAGAGTGCATACAGTTGACTGGTTTGTACAGATGTCAGAGTACAGCCAAAATACCGAGCAATTTCAGATTTTAGTGTGATAAGAAGAAGCGTTAAAATCTTAAAAACAGAATAAAAATGGTGGACCGCTTCCTCGTTGTTGTGGGTGAATTGATGATTGTTTTTTTGTGGATCTGAAGATGTTGTGGTTCATGTGCAACATGTAGTGTGCAATCCAGTTGAAGTATAAATACATCTGCCTAAAATGTTTGGGACAGACTGGTTTTGAAAACACCCATCCTAATCCCAAACAGATATTTTGATATATTGTCCACCTCAAATCTCTACGCTGTCCATCTTCATTTATCTGATGATTAAATGAGTGAGTGGAACCTGCTGTAGGAGGAATTGACCGAGTAGACCAAAATAAAGTATATAGACTGTCCTCCATAATTATTTGACTGCCTTTGAATTAAACATGTCGGAAATTTCTGCAAAAAACCTTCAAAATGTGACATAACAGAGACACTCGCGCTATCTGACCCTTCAAGATGTTCCGTAAGAATGCCAATTTACTTTTTAGTTTGATCAATTCTTCATTAAGTTTATATGTAGAAGAAGAAATTAGGAAAAGGGGAAAAAACAAAAACAAATGCCTAACGTGCCCAAGGACATTTGACAATTGTAAAAGCTCCATCCATCTTCAAGACAAAGTATTGACCCCTGATGCCAGGGGGAATTGGCAAACACATTCATTTGTGTCAAGCCAAAGCACAATGAATGAGAGAAGTGTGTTCTTTCTAGTTGCCGGAGGTAGTAGTTAGACAAACTATTTTTAGATCATACATTTCAGTCTGTTGAACTTCATATGATTGTTAAACTGCGTAGAGCTACATGGGTTGTTGTCGGTTTATTTGTTCCAAGTAATGGTCGCAGATGTCTGGTTAGCTTTCAGGCACTTGGGGAAGAAATAAACTTGGATCTGAGAATATAAACTCTAGTGACAAGTTGCTTGATTATAAAATTTAAATGATAAATATAGATTTTTTTTTTTTGGCACTTTCCGTCCACTCATACAGAATTATGAAGCTTGATATACTAGAGCTGGAGAGCACAGAGCACAACACTGTGCTCTTAAGGACTTTATGAGATCATGACCCTGTGCATTTACTTGATTAGTACTGTATTTTTAAAGGACTTTACACATTATAATTGTCCTTTGATGAAATGACTCAATTTGCATAATCATCACCTTCCACTCTCGAAACATACAACAGCCTACCGCAGACTAATACAGTTGTTGCCACATAAAGACACCCTTTTATTTATTTATTTTTTTCATGCTGCAACAGATAAGGCATAGTGACCCCATGCTGCCAAAGTGGTAATTTCATTGAGCACAAGTGTTGTCTTTCCTGCCTTTTCCTAGAAATTTCACAGCATGTCGTGACATCAGTCATGTCAAAATCAATGTGAAGCATACTACAAGTGACGGCAGTCATTCCGGGGTGCTGTTCTCTTCCAGGACTACAAAAAAAACTACTTTGAAGCAGCCAAGGCAGCTGAGAAATACTGTGGATTATTATTATTTTTTTTTTGGCAGAAATATTTTTTGCTCAGTTCTGCCAAAAGTGGCTACTGCTAAGATTTTTACAGAATTATATTTTTGGGTATAAAGACACATCTTTGTTTGTTCTAGCATGATGTAATTACATGCTAGAAGACGTATTCACACCTTTTCAGCTTTCATGTCAGGTTGCAACTATAAATGCAGTGTATTATCACGGTCTGCTCTACACATTGAGTTTCTCAATGCTTTTTCTTCACTGATGTTCATTTAGAAACCTATACTTAGCTGTAACATTAAGGCTGTTGCTGATGGTAACACGTGGGTGGGATTAATTTAGAAATATTAGCGTGAATGTGGCAAAAAGACATGTTCAGCAACCATTTCTGATTTACCTTTTTTTGTAATACATAAAACCCATGACATCTTTACAGATGACAGTAATGCGATACTTTGCTGGTCTATAAGTGATTATCAATGAAATAGATTCACATTGGTGGTATTGACAAAGTAGGGGGGAGAAGGGGCATGAACATGCTGTCTTGTTTCAATCAATCAACCAATCAAAAAAGGCATTTCAAAGTGCTTTATATCATAAAAATACCAAAATACCAAGTTGTTTGTATTAAATATGTTCATACATGTTGTACTTGGACTTCTTATCCACTCCTTTTCCCTTTTCCAATTGTAACTGGGACACCAGTGCCCCCCTGTTGAGTCAAAGCCTCTTGTCAGAAAATCAGCAAGAAAAAAAAAATCAATTTATATTCACAATTGAAATAAACTGGAACAGTGCTTTACTAGGAAGCGGTGTTGCGTTTCACCTCGTCTGTGTGAAAAAGTTCTGCAACGCAGGTTGAGTTTGTATTTTTATCCTCTCCTTTTCGTAGAAGCCGAGCTGAGAGCTAAAGTGAGGCAATCTAAACTATCAAGATCCCACAGAGGAAAAACTAAGTATTCCAGCACTACCACTTTAAAGCAGATATCACCCCAGGCTCAGGGGAATCACGTACAGCAGCACTTTGCTTTTATCAGTGAAATATAACACCCACCTCTCATAAGGAGGGGGAAGATTGGACTTTTTGAAAAATATTTTCTCACACACACTCATCACAGGGGGTCCAAAACAAAAAAAATATAGATAGAAATATTTTGTTTTTCAATTTGTGTGCTAAAGTAAACATCACTGAGGGTAGAAACTCATAATTCTCCTAACCACTAATAAAAAAAAAAACAAAACATTTTCTCCCCAGATTTTTCTCAAATTTAGATCCACATTTTTTAAACTTTAAATTTTATAAAAAACAACATACAGCAAGATGGGGAAACTGCTTTAAGACCACTTTAAAAGCAGCTTCTATATTAATGAACTTTAAAATACAGATTACTTTTTTTTCCCCACAACACAAATCAAAAAGTAATGCATTTATATAACTGATTTAGAATTTCATCCTAGCTGAAGTGGAGTGATGCATTTATGCAAGTGTCTGTTTACTGATATGAGCCTTGGCAGAAGCCCCGAGTCTCCTGTCCTGCTCTTTTGCTTTTCCTTCGGTTAATGTTTAACATTTGTATGCACTAGTACTCACTAGGTGCCCAAACACTAAGCGTTGCATCTCTGCAGTTTCAGCAGCTGAATTGAAATGTCCATTTTCATTTTAGCTGTCTGTGGTCAAGGAAAAAAATCCTGATAAAAAAAGACAAAAAAAAAAACACGCTGGTCTCCTAAAGTCTGTGTTGTTTGCACTCTCAGCAAATGTCACTTTTCATCATTTCAGACAAGCATCCTCTCTCTCTCTTGTTGGCATGATTTCCCTTTGCTTTCATAATCTTTGACTTTTATTTCTTTTTTTTTTAGTGCAACATTTTTTTTTTCCTCCCCTCTCCTGGTTTTACTTGGACTGACAAGATGCCATGTCGGAATCAGAGGGCATCATTACAGAAAAAAAAAGAGAAAAGAAATACACCCTGAAGTAAATAAAACGGGAATAAAAACACTCCGTCTGCACTTGCGTATGTCAATTTTTGAACCAGAGCTGCAAAATTTATTCATGCACTTCCACTCACCCTTTGAAATAACTTCCTCAGGACTACTTAGCAGCAAGCTGAGGTTTTTCCAATCTATTCATGCTCTTCCAGCCCTGGCAAAACTAGGTTTCAAGAGGATAATTGGCACTGAATAACAGTAGAAGAGAAACTGCTGCTCTGCTCTTTTGCCTCTGTTGTTTTTCTGTCTTTGTAATGCCAACAAAAAGAATCAATTGCATAATTATGTTTGACTTTGTGGATTGGCTTTTTTCTTTAACATCATTTGCCAATTTCATTTTTGAGTCTACCAATCGGACTTACCCTTTCTTTTTGTTTTCGGGATGAAGTTGGCCTTTAATTTTAGGCGGTATTACACAAACTGCTGATCTACCGGGATGTCCAATGAGGAGCGGTTGTGTGAATGATGTCACTGGAAAGTTAAAGTCCAATTAAATTTGCAATGAATGAAATTGCTGCTGAAGGTGACAGATGGTTAGGGTTCAATACTTCTGACCGTGACTCGCATGTGACTTGTAAGATTTGTAGAATATTTCCGTAGTTAATTTTGCTTAGAATAAACACAATTACAGCTTGTGAATAACTAAAATGAAAAGAAAAATGTTTTTCTGTTTAAGGGGTTGACATTTACTGACAACTTGAATAAATTATCACAGTAGATAGAAAATAACAAAACAACATAGCTTGTGCATAAACAAAGAAGTCTTGCTCTAACATAAATTAGCCATTTTTGGCTTTTTTGTTTTTCCATCCAGCGAAGTTACTCGCAGTGGTTAAAGAATCCAGAAATTTCACTCAAGTCGGCATAGCGGTTCTCCTAACGTGTTTTATTTTTTACATTTTTTTTATATCCAAAAAGTTTAGGGTTTGGTGGTGAAGAAGAATTGCATCCAGGATGCACTGTACTGAAGAAAGTGTCAGAAATCCAGAAATACACTGCAGCTAGTAAACATTATGAACGCAAAGGGAGAAATCCGAAGAGGGCAGCAGCAGTTGGCTCAAATGTACCTTTACACAAACACTTTCCTGAGATCTGTCTAAGGCAAAGCCACAGATTTCCAAGAGTTTTGCACCATGCAGGTCCAGTGAGGTAACTGAAAGCTTGGCCCAAGGGCATCTCAGCAGGCGTTGTGTTGACAGAAGGCAGTGTTGCTTGCAGTACTTGACAATCCTAACCAATGGAAATTCTTTGAAACTGTAGATGGGGACCAGCGCCTCACAAGGAATAAGGAGAAGGATGGATAGTTGGACATTCTTGAGTATTGATTTTTAAAACCTTTCCTCGACACAGTTAATTCAGAAGGAAAAGAAAAACAAACAAATTCCATAACAGGGACCTACAGAAAGGATTCTGCTTATTGTGTTTATTCAACATGATAATGATGCACTCACACTTCCATTGCTGTCTTATCTGTTGTGTACATCATCTTCTTATCTACTCATCTCCACAGGCCAAAGCTCTGTGCATACAATGGCATCTTCAGCAACAATAGAACCTGAAACAAATGTTTTCTAGGAAGAAAATTTGTGAATATGCAACACTGTGCAAATGTATTCATACCATCTGAATCTTCAATTTATTGTATTACAATTTATCTGATAGACCAACACAACCTAAGTCAGTATTTGTGGATTCCCCTATTTGGGGGATTTTCTATGGAATTAAATTCCAAATTACATGTGGGAAACCCGGCCGCTCACAATTTTTTTGTTGTTGTTTTTCTTAGAATATACTTAAAATAATTTAAAGACAATGCACCTGGGGAAGTTAGAATGCAATTGTGCAGCAATAATTGGTACACTTTTTGGCTGGTGTTTCATAAGCCACCAACCCAGGAACGCCATTCGAGTTCCTTGGTATTGAGTGAGCAAGAGCAGAAATAGGAAACTGTAGTAATTAGCTTCTGTAGTAGGGTTACGACCGTCTCCAATGGATATACATATGAAGGAATACTTAATTTGTAAACAATAAGTAGTTACCCTGTGAGTACCAACGATCCACTGTATATATTTAAAAAGAAAAGGGCTTTAATGCGGGCTTCCAAAAATTATTTAAAAATAAAAACTTGAGATAAGCCATGCCTTTTCACTGAGCACGCAGTAGTCTACAGAAGCACATTTCACGTCTCTTGGGGAATCCGTCCGACCAGTTGACTGAATTTCCTGCCTATTTGTTGTAAAATGGTTCAGTCTCCTTCAGTTTGGACAGAGGTTTTCAGGTTTTGCCATAGATTCTCCGTTGTGTTGATTTGGAGTTGGGCTAATCAACACATTTCAATGATTAAATGAGTCAGCTATGTCCAGCAACAAGTGGAAAATATTTTACATTGGGGAAAAAAAAGAAACTAAACTAATTGTTACTGGGAAGAAATGGCTACACTTGGACCAAACATAAGAAAACACAAAGGTTAGGCCAGCCTTCACCTCTTTACTACAGCCGTGCGGATCTGTGTCACTTTTTCTCCACATCAGGACACTTTCTGCTATGAATGATGTGCCGCAGCCTTCGAAACGCGAAGCAGGCTGTCAGGTACTGCGAACTCTTCATTAGGCTCGGCCCCTTCTCTGCCATACCCCAGCACCATGTAATAGAATTTATAGAGTGGTAGTTGAATTAGGCGTTCTCCTCGAATAGGTCCCGGCTGAATGAGTGGGGGAGAGAGATACACAGGGACAATCCAAAGCCATCAACTGGGTCCTGTAAATTGATTTCAGGCGGTTTAAATTAGCAGACGGTGAGACGAGGTGCTGATATTTGGTTTGGAATCTTAAGTTGGGAAACTCATCTAGAGTGTCATATCCAATTTGCAAATGGCCAAGTAAATGGAGTGGAATTATTCCTGACAGGTATCAGTCGGGGTGACTTTGCATACTATCGTGTATGTCATTTTCATGTCAACTGAGACTGGGCTGGGGCCAACGAACAGAACTTTATTTTCTCTTTACCTGGATTCTGTAGATTCTATCCAATACTTTTCAGTTTCAGCTATTTAAACTACATTGGGAAAATCTAAATTGATAAACTCGGATATATGCTTTATTAAAAGCAGTAGCTGATCTAGAAAAAGGGGAAGCGAGTTCACATCGTTAAAACTAATGCGGTTTGATTGAGGTACATTTGCCATCCTCAAACCGAACTCGATGGTGAGATGAGGAGAATATTAGGCAGTGGCTCTGTGTCAATTTAAAGTTAACAAGACTTTTATTGTTTATGCTGAGGAGCTCCCGGGACAGTGCGGTGCCCATGCTCACAGAGTTATCTCTATGCATTTTCAAAAATGTGGAAATCAAATAGGCATATATGGTTGTGCTCTTTTCAATCTGTGAGCAGCTGAAGCATCTGCAGCATATTTTTGGGTGAGTAAGATTTTGAATTTTTCATCCACATGAGGTCAACCAGTAAACAAATAAGATCTGTTGTTCAGAGTTAGGTGAACAAGTTAGGTACACACACACACACACACACACACACACACATATATATATATATATATATATATATATATATAAAATAAAGGGAACACTCAAATAACACATCCTGGATCTGAATGAAAGAAATATTCTCATTGAATACTTTGTTCTGTACAAAGTTCCATTTACACAACAGCAGGTGACATTGATTGTCAATCAGTGTTGCTTCCTAAGTGGACAGTTTGATTTCACAGAAGTTTGATTTACTTGGAGTTATATTGTGTTGTTTAAGTGTTCCCTTTATTTTTTTTTAGCAGTGTATATATATATATATATATATATATATATATATATATATTTCCCCCTAAGGTCTTTAAGTGGATCTCACCAGTATGGAAGAAAATGGGGGGAAAAAACACTTAATTTAAGGCAAAATTATCAAGGAGTTGGCTAAAATCATCACCAACCAGTAAACCTTCTGAATATTATAAGGACATTATATAAAAGAAAAGGCCCACATCACAAAATCTACTGTGCAAGAAATGGGAAACTACTGAAAAAAAAACTTTTTAAAAGTTCTATGTCTTGAAAATTGATGATCTCAAAACATCCAGCCATGACTGAGTTTGAAATGATTTGGAAAGAAAGTTTAGATGGACTGTTTCCCAAATGGGTTGGGTCACTAATGTTGGTTTTAATGGATGAGGAAAAAGATTGATGAAGAACAGAATAATTGTTTTAAGTCCTAAAGCTTTTTATTATTATTATTATTATTATTATTATTATTATTAATTGCTGGCATTAATTTGAAATAATTTGTGGGGTATTAAACAAATAGATATTGAGTCGGTGCTAGTCCGCTAACTTATTGGTTATTGTGCAATCACCGTATCACACTCGTCTCCGTCTCAAGCAGAAGAAATGTTGTATTATATTTCATGTTGAAACCTTTTATTTGAAGCTGTACATCAACCTTTGAAGAAAAGCGAGGCCAAGGTCTGTCGGCTTTGTTATTAAAATACAGCATGCTTCTTTCTCAGAAAAGCAGCTCTGCACATCTTTCACTTGCAACGCATATAAATGCGTACCGGGCTCGGCTACCAGGTCTGGAAGAATTAGCTTAATTTGCATTATTCATCGGCCCAGCAGCCAGACACATCTATCAAGGCTTGGGTGACTTGCTGTTGGAGAATTTATTAATATTACCTGTTAAGATACACGCGGGGTATTTATTGAAGCAATTTGCTCCTTGAGCATTTCACAGAGTGGCTGCAATTGCATATGTATTTGAAAGACACCCGGGACCTGGGACTGCAAATAGCAAACTGATGGGGTGATAATCAGTTAATTTCTGAACAGCTGAAGTTCGCTTGGGGTTAGACAAAAGAGCTTAGTCCATTAAATGGAAGCTAACTGGGCTCATACAAGAGGTGGAGAATAAACAGGTCTATTCTGCGGGGCACCTTGCCAGTGGATTGGCAGGTTTGCTGTATGAAATGGAGGAAACTTGGCTTATCAATACGCCGCTGTCAGTTTTCCGATGGGCCTATCCATTGATGCTGTCATCGCCTCAATTGAGCGCACACTATTTATGCTGTAAAGGTTGGTGTAAAACAAACTCGGGTCAGTCAAGAAAAAACTGAAGCTGCTGACTAAAAATAAACAACTTGGTTTATATTTATTTGCACAATGATCCTTATTGTTAATCTTGTTCTTTTTTTGGCGAACAGTTTAATTAACTTTTGACCAGAAAGATGGCATTCCACATAGAGAAATGTATTTAGATTCTGCCACAAACATTAAGAATCTCTGAGTCAGATTGTGTTACATTGCATTATTGTAAGGCTCTCTAAATGACTGAAACACCTTGATGTAAAAAAAGCAACCAAAATGTTAAGTTTCTACTCCAAGTAAGATCTTTTAGTTCACTTGGGTTTTCCGCTGACGGTCTGATTTCAACAGCTTCCATGAGCAATAATGGCCATAAAGACCGCACCACACTCAGGGCCCTTGAAGATGGAAATAATTCTCTGAACTCTTTACAGAGTTGGGCTCCCAGCTGAGGAAAAGAGAGCACAGCTCCAAACTACACCCTGACTCGGTTGTGCTTGTTGCTGGGAGAACTAAACATTTTAGTCCTTAAAGGCCAGATTTTGATTGCTGTTTTTATCTGTGAAGCTGTTGAATCCAAGTGCAGGTGTCTTTTCCAGCCCAGACATCTTGTGACACTAGAAGCTTTGTCCCAGTTGTATTGCTCAGAGGAAAAATTGCCAGTTAATGCAGCTTAAACCACTGACATTACTCTATAGCTGTACAGGAAACTGAAGATGGTCCCAAGTTTTTAAGGATCTTGAATGTATTTTTCAAAGTCTGAGATGCTGTCGACATGGAAGCTTGTTTTTTTTTTTATTCTGCAAACAGCAGAATGCAGTCTTAGCCAAGTTTCAAGGCACGGCTCACACGAATAAAGACGAAGAGTGTAAGAGTGTGACACTGCATAGAGCACAGAAGCTGCTAAGCAATACTGCTCCAAATCAAAGAGCGCTACAGAAGTTTACAATGGGTAGTTAAATGTGCCCTGCAGACTCGCTCCAGTAAAACAATTCTAGCTCACAGTAAGTGTGAGACAGAATTGGGCTACTGTGGTGAAGTTGCAGCAACATTTATCTGCGTCTACTGAGTGAGGTGGCTTTTGAGTGTAAAAGAATAATAGTATAAAGAAAGTAATACTTATAAAGCATGGTAGTGTGTTCTTCTGCAGTGTATTTTTGAATGAAAGACCTAAAAATTGCCCGTGAACAGATGATGCTTCAGCCAGAAACAATGTTGCTCTATGCAAATGTTACATATTTCAACACAAAGGAGAGGTTGAACTAGTGTAGATTACTCTTTGTTGATTATATAATTCTTTCTAAGAATCCATGTTTTCAGTTTCTTTTCATGCAGAAAAGTTGCATTTTTCATAACAACCTGAAAACATAACATAAAGCAACTTAAGAGTAATGGATTTGTTGTAAATGTCTTTGCATAAGCAGTTTTTTTTTTTTACATTGTTAAACTTTTAAGTTATAAAGCAAGTTTGCCACTTCTTCCAAGGACTCAGAAAATCAAACTCATTTTTGTGCATCAGGAATTTTAATCACTCGTTTTTTTAACAAGTCTGAACATCTGTTGTGCATTTTATTTTTTTTATTTATTTTTTTTTTTTCTTAGAGGCACATTGTGCCACAAATTCATATTCCACCCGAAGACAGACTGCCGAAGAGTCTCCATATTAGCAGAAAGAACAATAGTGTAAAAGAGGAAGGTGGGATGCTAATGAGTTCTGGATCACCAGGCACATAAACAATACCCTTAACAGATGGGCACCAACAAGTACCAGCTGCAGGGGCAGTGGAGTGAGGAAGAGTCTTGTCGTTGGAGAGGACTAAATAAAACCCACTTCCGTAGGGTTCGGTGTTGCGGTAGGGACGGCGGCAGTGACACCCGTCGAGGAAAGCTAACCTGTGGCCGCTGACGCAGGGCGGCAGGTGGAACCACGGCGACGACAGACACTGCTGTGCCCTCTCTCGAGGATGGCGGCCCCACTTTGATCCGATGCATGATTCATCACTGGCTGACTTGACCAAGGACAGCCAAGGAGATCTGTGCACAAAATAGAAAAAGAAAAAAAACTTTCCAATGGATCATTTTGAAAGGGATTTATATATGAATACTAAAACTGAAGGCTTTATGGGGGATTTCACTGAGAGATAATAAAATATGGCCCTATCAGTATCATCGACACCAGCAAAGACTTTTCAAGATTTGCGACTGCTTTAAAAACTTTCTTGACCCTATATTTTCAAACACCTTACCGTCTATCCCCTAACAACATCTGGAGAGTGACAAAGCAAAAGCAATAAACTGTCTTCAGAGCTTTGCACTACTTTTGCTAAAGCTGCCATCTATAACTTCCTCTATATGTTACCACTAGTGCATCGGAAATGCGTTCATACCCACAAGTTACAACAAATTGCTTGACATCTTTTGATAATTTTGAGACTGTACAAAACAAAGTAGTTCATTACTGTCAGGTGGTGAAAGTATACATTTAAGAAAAGAAAAAGTGTGGTCATTTTTATTCAGCTCCTGTAAATCGATGCATCAAAGAATTGCCTTGGTTGTATGTTTACCAGTCTTGCACATCTAGAAGCAATTTTATTTTCTGCAGCTTAGGTTCCTATTCATTCCTATTTATATCAGGTGGAATAGGAATTGTTGACCAGCACAGAGTTGATGCCACAATTAGCGCAGAAAAACCAGATAGTCGATGCCCGAGTTGAACCACATTTTATGGAAACACCCAACATCTTCCTCTTCTACAAGTTTGAGATACAGAGGTGACCAATCACACTAACTATATAATACTGATATTGCTTAGAATAAACAGACTATAATTTTATTTAAAACTTCAATTAGCTGCCAAAAGTCAAAGCAATTCTTTTAGAGCTTCCAGAAGTTGGAAATTTTTTTTTAGTTTTGTTATGCACTAATCAGTCTTCTAGTTCTTAAGGCAAAATATGTCTTTATATATGCAAAATTTCTCTTGCACATCTGTTGTCACTGCGTCAACAGATGGAGTCCTTGCTTTATATCTCAAGCTATGTGTCCTTCAGAAAAAGGTGACCGAACGACACTTGGACCTGTGACGCAAACGCATCTTATAGCTTTACATCATTATTCCTACCCGATGTCTGCCTGATTGTGTGTGTGGGGAGGGGAAGCTTCGGGCTGATATATACTACTTAGGTGCAACATAAACAGCCTGCAGCATAAAAAGAAGGGAAGTGTGAGGTGTACAGATTGCAAAGGTCCCTTTGATTAGGAAGGCAGATTATTTTCAATCAGCAGTCATTAAAAATAATACCCACTCGTTTTCCAAATGCATGGCAGAAAGTCTGTGGAGCCAAAACAAATAGCATCGGCTTGTTGTGACATGTGCCTGCCCACACCTGCAAGATGAAGGGTTTGGACAAGGACAAAAGAGCACCATGAACAACTTAAGACTGTATTTGAAAGTTTGTGTGCGCCTCTGTGATGTTTGGCTATATCTGTGTGTCTTGTAGGAAATTCATGCTGTTATTTTTATGGTCAGAAATCTTTCAGCACCTGGGCTGGAAATCCAGCAACAGTAATAGGCAGAAAGTTTTATGCAAGTGACAATTACTGCATCATTTTCATAGAGCAACAATAATAATAAAAACAAGATTTAAGATTTTGTTATTCGAACCACAATAAATTTGTGCTTTGGTAGAAGTGATAGTTTTGAAGACAGAGGAAAGTTCTGCAAAGCTCAGAGGGGGCAAAATAAAAGGCGCCGTGTGGCGAAGGTCGAATTATGCCAAAGCTTGCGCTTGATCACAGCAAGACGGCGGAGTTGGACCCAACTTTAATCAAGCACCTGGGAGCTATAGAATCACGGCTTTCGCCACCAACTGGATCAAATGAAAAAAGAAAAAGAAAATTAAGCTGGTGTAAAAATGCGTTCACAGCCTTGTGCTGCTGGCATCAGAGCGCCAACTCGTTTAGGAAATTTCACAGGAATCGTGAAAGGCTGGAAACTTTGAGAAACTGCTGCTACATCCTTGATGGTTGTGCAGGAGGCTCCACACTTTTCCTGCTTCTGGGTCTGATTCAAGGCAAAAGATGCACGATTGTACAATAGCACGTCTGTTTATAGCCATTTTCACATGTAAAAAAAACTGGGGGCTGGGCCAGAAATCTCATTATCTGAAAGTGATTGAGCAAAAAAATGTAACAAACATGGCTTTTTTTTTTAATAACCCATAGACCTCTCCTAACTTGTTTAAAATGAAGAATATTAAGTCCCCTTTAACATCACTGGGAATTTTTAGCCTGCTGTTTCCTACTAGGTTTTTCACAAATAACTCTCATTTTTGAGAAAATCTAACTATTTCTGAGTCAGATTTAATTTCATACTTTGACAAAATCACTCTGAAATACTCAAAAATAAAAATGGTGGTAGAGGTAGACTTCCTGGTGTGCTACTGATTATACAACAAGGTGACATACTAAGGCTCTTGTACATTGTCCTGGTGCCTGTTGCTTCGACTCTCTGAACAACTTAGGCTCTTGGATCTCACTTATTAGTTAATACACCCAAAAAATTGAAAGTAGCAGTTTTGGTACAGCTTGATGCGTCATTATTTAATTTGGTTTTGCTTTTATGATATTTTTCCTAGGTATAACAATCATTTCTCTTATTTTTTAATACATTTCTCTCCATATAACTAACAAATGACACATAGAATGGGGCCATTGGCTGAGCTATTGCTGATTTTGGTTTTTACATCGATTTACAGTGCATGTCTATAAGTTGAAGTTGGTTTGTGAGCAATAGAAATATCAACACACTATTAGGCAGATGGTCATAACGTTAAACAAAAGCAAATGGTTGGAGCTGAATGACGGATTATCCACCAGCCAAGTGTGAATGTTCCTTTTCAGGCATCATCAAAGCCATCAAACTTGTGACACGTTGACAGTGAGCTTTCTTTAATTATCAAGCCTCAGTCGTCTACTGAGACACCAGAATGGCCCTTTGGATCACTTTAACTATCAATCATCAGCTGTCACAATGCACACACAGAGGTCATATAACTTTACGCTTTGATATAGGGGAAGGACAGCATTTATGTGAGGGACAGATATTTTTGCCGGCATGAAACTGATAGACAACCCCTCAACCCAATGAGTCTGTTTCTGAAGTCATTTGATGAGTAATCAGCAGCAGCATGTAAAAGATCACGCCAGGGTAATACAATTGTGAAATGTAGCTTAAAGAAATGCCACTTCCTATTTATTTCTCAATTAAAAATGACATTCAGAATGTCACACCTATTTACAATTTGATATGTGTGGGCACCGCGACACGTCCAACAAGGTAGAGCTCCCCAGTGACAATAAGAGCAACCTTACCCCTGTGTCTCCTCAATTTCCAGGTTTGGGAAAGCTGCCAAAACGCAGCATCCACAAATCTGACAGATAAGATCATTCAGGACTCTTTCTCTCTCTTTGCTCCCGCCATCAACATTGGCTCTCTATCACCTTTACCCATCGACTCATTTTACATCCTACCACACTATCTCGCATCTAGTTAAGTCATGAAGGGTGCATATCAACTCAATTTGGTATCTGCTGTTCTGGTAATTAGGCATAATTTAATTTTACCCTCAGCATCTTCCCTGCCTCCCAACCCACCTTCCTCTCTCCATTCTCTCTTTCTTTCTCTGAAAGACTCTGAGGAAATCAAGCAGTTATCTCCTGTGGAATATGTAATTTCTCTGAATATTATTATAATATTTATTCCCTAGATCTGCTCAAATCTCAAGCGAACATGTTTTTTTTTGTTTGTTTGTTTTTTTCCTTTGTCCATATTTTTGGAAGGAGAAAGCACAGACAAGAAAACCCACATGCTGTGAAGAACTGGCTTTAAGTTTGTTGGCAACAACTGACCTACTGGTCAACCTACAGTTCAATTTAACAACAACGTCAAAGCAAGAAAATCTATTTCTTTTTAAGGAGATGACCTTCCATCTGCTTTGGATTAAAGGGGGAGAAAAAGACAGTCCTGTAAAATATTAAACAGTGAAACAATGTAAGAGGATTTAGTTCATGCTGAGATGCCTGAAAATAAGTTCAATACTGAGTTATTCATGCATCTCTTCAGTTAGTGTAGTTAGAGTACTATCAGACCGCAAAGTCATAAAATGGCTTTAGACATTTTTTGGTAAATATTTTATTTAGCTCTCATCTTTTTTTCAGCTGCCTTTCATCTTATTCCATTACCATTGTAAAACAATTGTTTGGTGGTGCTAGTTTTCAAATCTTCTCTACTAGCACTGTTGCCATTAGTGTTGTGTACTCTCCCTGTTTGCTATTACGACAGCACCTTGCCTTTGCGTACAATCTTTCCCAAGGTTAAAACATACAGAAGATATATTTTTGAATATCTAATTTGTTGTAGATTTGATAACTTAGATGGTCATTGAAGACTTTGTTTTGTGCCTAGTGACGCAATTTTGTGTTGTTCTGGCCATGTATTTTGAATTAATATCAATAATTTGTTATTTACTTGCAGAGTTGGTCAGATGAAAACGCGTTGCTGTATAACTGGCTCAAGAGCATCGTGTGCTATTGGGCATGATGCTATTGGGCCAATAGCATTATTAACATTGGGAGGAAGATTTGCCTGTGTTACAAAGTATGTCTCTTCCTTTGAGCTGACCTAATGTGTCTTTAAGATGGAAACGGGAGTTTTAAAAATGTGTTCTACTTTGTATGCTGCATCACTGACAAGTTGTGCTTGTGCCTGCTTTTTATTTAGGCTATATGTTGGGAGTTGCCTTAGGTAATGTTATAAAAGTTGTGCTTGTCCCCAGATTTTGCCCAAATGCCTCTTGGTAATCCCTGTCTAGAACACTGTGTTTGTTACAGAGGGAATTCATTTTCTGAAGAAATCTGTAAAAAATAAACACATTGCTTGAATATGTTTGCATAACTACTTTGTGTTTATGGCCGTCGTTATTTTTGACAGGACAGTGCACATTTATAAGGGCTGCAGACGACTTGTGCGTGTAGTACAAATGTCTTGGTGCTTGACCTCAGTGTTGCTTTCAACTTGCAAACTGACAATGTGGTCCCAAAACTAATATACATTAATATTAGTCAATCACAGCAGTGGCTCAATGTCTTTACGTATCTGGATGTGGTCAAGATGACTTAAAGTTCAATGTGACAGTAGAAGGGGAATTTGTGTGTTTGACATGACTTGTGTGTTGGTATGATTGTTTCGCAAGCCACTAATCTACTGGTGTTCATTTCACTGGTTTGCAGAGAATTGCCTCCTATGAGCTTCAAATTTCTAGAGTGTTGTTGGGGTAATGTCCATCCCTTCATGAAGATTGAATACCTATTTCTGATGGCTACTTTCTTCCAGGACAATGGACAATGCTATAAAGTTGAAATCCCCTAAAGCTGGTTTCATGAACGTATCAATGAGTTTATTGTACTCCACAATCACCAGATGTATGTCCTATGAGCAAATATTTAAATATATTGACATACGGTCTTGACTGGACATTGAACAGACTTTGTGCTTGGATGTTCTGTGAGCCAGCCTTGTTTTCAACCCAGATTGAAAAACAAATCTAACATGCCTTTTCAGACCTGTTCAAAATGGCTAAGTAGTCACTTTCATTGTGAATCAGTCAATGGAAACACTTAACTCAAATAGGAAAATAATTGATGCCACAAAAAAGGGAAATTCATTGACTGTTCATTTCACCTCTTCCTCCACTGTGGAACCTTTCGTGACGATGGTATCAGAGACGGGCTTTCAGATGTAACAAATGCTTTCTTTCACGCAAGCACAGCCTGAAGCCAATTTCCAGCACGACTTCCGTGCTCCGGCAGCCATTGTGCGCCGCTTTGCTTCTGCCACATTGCTGACATTTTTGAATATGTGAGTCAAAGAGCCTGCAGTCAATTCTCACAGTTAGAAGTCATGGAAGTAATGTCAGACCCGAATCAGGCAAAAATGTACTAGTCAATCGACTCTCAGCTGGCAAAGATGCAGTAACCGGCACGCCACGAGGTCCCCTGACTGACTTTGAACCGTCAGATGTGTGTGGAAATGGTTTAAAAGCTCCAGACTTGCCACATGGCATCAGTCACATTAAGAGCAAAAGACAGTAATGGTGTTTCTAAAGCTAGTTATACAATTGTTTTGCTAAAAAAAAAAAAAAGTCTGACATTTCTAAAAGGAAAAAAAATACAAAATATGACTACAGAATTTCATTCTGACAAACCTTCAACTACAGCCACTGCATGTAGCTAAAATGTGAGTATTTTAGTTTCGCACTGAGAGTCTGGGTACTTGGCTATTGAAAAAGAAACTTGCTGGATGCATGGACTCAAGTTTTAAGCAGTTGGATCTGCCTCTATTGAATGGAAATGAGAATCAAGTGGAATTGCATAGGAAGAATGGAATATAAAATTCTGGAAACTTTGGTATTACTAAGTGAAAGATATAGACAAATATATTAACATAACTTTTTTGTATGTTTTGGGCTTAAGTAGATGATTGAAAATCTGCCGTAAAATCAACGGTAATCAGGTTCATAAGTGTGTGTACACTTGTTATTGGAAGTGTACCTATCAAAAGTAAAGAAAACTGAATTCACAAAATCTTTATCTACTAAAGATATATTACAAGGAATAAGACTTCATTGCCCTTTCATACAGATGTATTCTAAATAATATAATTGGAGATGTCCTTTATTTCTTCTCCCAATAAACATTTATATTAATTACATTGCAACTGGGCTCAACTCCAGAAGTGCAGTCGAAAGCAAATCATGAGCGATTGTAGTCAGAAAATGGACAATAAATGACAACGAAGGTCACAGGGAAGCTGCGCTGTGTGAATGTGGGAGAGAAAGTCGTGAGGATGTGCCATATGTAAAATGCCAGCAAAGCGAGTTGTGAGGTGTGGTGTAGAAGTGACAGATGGGTTTAAGGCAAGGGTCGAATTACATCAGAAATCAGCTCTGAGCTCCATCCTGTTTGTAACGGGGCTAGGCAAGCTGACATGAAGTCAGGCATGAGTCCCCTGGGACAATGATGTTGTACAGACGACATTCTGCGATCTACAGATTGCATGAGGTACGTGGAGGAGATGGGGGGGAGGTGGAGGCATTTTCTGAACACAAAATGAATAGACCTTGGAAGAGGAAAACAGAAGACATGTGACAAAAAAATATGGAGACGGGTGGAAAAGTACAGCTGCATGCAGTAAAGATGCTGAAAGTGGATGAGTTCGAGTACCTGCAGGCAACCATTCAACGTAACTGGTGGATAAAAAAAGTGAAGAAGAGTGAATGGAGATGAATCAGGGGTAATTTGTGAGAATGTAAAGATCATTTTGAGTTGGGTAATTTTGGGACAGATTTAAAAAGAAAAGGTTAGAGAATGAACTGTGGATGTCTTGAATACAGAATGTTGTACCCTAAAGGAGGAGGAAGTAAAAATGGGAGGAATAAATGATTAAACAAACTTAAAGTCAAGATGAAAATCAACATTTTGTCGCGTCAGTTACATGGCTAACCTAGAGGCAAACATTCATGTTTACCAGAATGATTTAGGACTCCCAGCTAACCCAACATTGTTTTAGACTGTGGAAGAAAAACTCCATAAAATGGACCTTGTGAGGAACACTGCTATCTACAGACTGTGTACAAAGATGACTTTTGTTCTTATTGTTGTGACTAAAATTGAGATTTTTGTGCAAAACTGTGTGCGTGTGTGTAGTCAGGAAACTAACTCCCCAAATCACCCTGAATTCACCTACCCTTTGGTGAAATACATAGGAGGGAGAGTCCTGCTGTGAGGATTTAAATTCAGTCGAAAATCTGTGGCGAGGCTTGAAAATGGACTTTTATAGATGTTCTCCATAGATATTCAATGTGTGATTTTATCTGCCCCCATTTACAAGGGAAAGTCTGTGTGTCTGGACACACTATGGGGAGGCCTTCTATAAACCACTTCAGGCCTTGTTTCTTCAAAGACTTAAGCACATCGTCATTAGCATGGCAGCATCAGGTTGTACGTTGGAAGTCTAAAAAATGTCTCTTGAAACATCAGCAGACACACAATTCTCAAAGCAAGTGCAGCTTGTCAAGTGAATAAAAGGACCTGGTGTACAAAAACATTTTATGTGAAATTAATGGAAACAAAATTCTGTTGTTTGTGATTAGGATCTACTGATAGGTTCAAAGATTTTCATCTCTCTGAACTTCACAGTACTGTTGGGGCAGAATTATACAGACAGTTTTTTATCTCTTCTCCCAGCTTTGATGTTGATGGGAGTTAATTAGTGTGACACATTGAGAAAAGAAAAGTTTTTCCTTTAAGTGAGAATCTGCTGAATGTCTTTCTTTTCTTTACCATAAATTATTTTTTTTTATGTTTTCTCTTGGGGCCATAGTGTTCTATGGTCACATTGTTGGGCACATGTATGAACTGCTTTTGCAGTATTTTCTGAGATCTGTTGTCTTTTTTTTTGTTAGTATATGAAACTATATTGTACTTGTTTGCTTTCATGTCAAAAGAACAAAATTGAATGGAGCCAGAAATATCCTTCTCACTTTGGTCTCTTGGGAGGAATGAGCAAAACTAAAATGACCACAATAGATATTTGTCAAAGCAAAAACTCCTTAAAGATATAACAAATTAACTCTAATAAAAGTACACATAAATAATGAGTTTTGTCACACTAAAAAGCAGATATTACCAAAAAGTAGTGCATACTTATAAAGCAGATGGAAAAAGATACAATTCTTAAAATCTTTGACAGAAGAATTTAGCAATGTGTCTTTACATTTATCTATCTCCCTTCAGTCAACAATGAGTATAAATTGTTGTCCATCCTTTGCAAAAGTTGCTCAAGCTCAGTCAGATATGAGCAGAATGTTTGTAGATGTTTGTCACAGACTCTTAAGTCTTCTCCATCCTCTAACAGACTTTCTCCCATGACTGCCCTGTTTTTAGTCCCATCTCTCTCATCAGCGTTGACCAGCTTCCTCATATCTGCTTGGAAAAAAAAATCTCCGTAGCACCATCTAATTATTGTCGCGTGGAGAGTCTGTGCCACATGAGCAGTGTGTCTTTTGCCTGGACCGTCAGTTTAGGTGGGATGTTCAAAACTTTGGACATTGATGTTGCTAAACTGAAAACACTGCAAGCTTCTCCACAACTTTACCTCTGTCCTGTTTAGAGCTTTCCCTGCTGTTCATGATGAATGTTCTCTGACAAACCCTCTAAGGTCTTTAGAGAACAGCTGGATTTACACCGATATTAAATTACATACACACTTATTAGATGACTTTAGAAGGCAATTGGCTTCCCTGGATTGTATCTAGGGGAATCAAAGTGAATGGCGCTAATGAAAAATGCACAACATGTTTTTATAATTGTTTTTGTGGAAAAAAACAAAATAAAAAAGGCGCTATTGAATTTCAAAGTGCTTGAATACTTTGGTGTGCGTACATATGCCAAGAAAAGCAAATAGGAAATATAAATGTAGGACTGAAAGTTCGTGTTGGTAAATACCACAAGAATCGGTACACTTCAAGTTTGTGTTTACTTGTATACCTATAAACTTTATGTAGCTCTACTGTATGTTTTTATTTAACCACGGTAACATTTACTGGCCTTCCACACAACTAATCTCCCCCATCAGTGTATCAACACTAATCCAGTTACCAGTACTCATTATCCCCCGTCTGCCGATACACATTGATTGAAATATGATAGTCATCTGAGATTGAATTAGCAACGAGGTCACAGTGGTAACCTTGCAACAAATTAGTACCAGGGAGCCTTAAATATCACACACATGGCTTAGAACTAAGCCCTGTTAGCTTTGCATGCGTGCTGGTTGGAAATGAGCGGCTCAAACAGAAAAAAAGACTCCTGATGGTTTGCTTTTTTTTTTTTTCCAAGCGCCGCTTAATTGATCTGGAGCTGATTCAAATATAAAGATGTGCTCACAAGTAATTGCTAATGGGTGCTGTGTGTCTTGCGAGCGCCGTGTCCTTGTTAATTGTTGGTTGTGAGCAAGTGTATTGCCCTTGCAGTATGTCCCTGTTCTTTCATCTAATTATTTACTTTAATGTACGGCCTTGGCCACAAACATGTCTCGCACAAATCATAGTCTTTGTACGACGCACGGCCTTCAGACTATTCAAATACAAGTTTGTTTAATCTTATTTTAAAACATTTATTTAGCTACTTTCACTTTTCTGATGAAGGAACCCATAAGGTGGAAAGTAGCGATAAGTAGGCAACTTAAACTGAGTAATGCTCTACTTTGTCATCCACACTCTACCATAGTTGGTTTCCTTGGTATGGTGTTATGTCAGTAGAATAGTTTCATGTTAAAAATGTTAATCTCAAACTAATTTTGTGATGGCAAAGTCCAAGGACTATTCAGTTTTTCTGGTTGGGGAACCTCAGGGTCTCCTTCCTGCTTTTGCAGATGATGTGGTTTTGTTGGCATCTTCAAGTCAAACAACAAGGCAAGCACACACTGGAGCATTTGATGATAAAGTACAAAGTTTGACACAATAGTTCCTGTCAAGAATACGTGACCTTTTACCTCTATAATTTCAGGGGAAGCTGGAGTTTGTTACTGAACATTGAGGTGTCTGGATTTTCCACCTAGATCTGACGAGCACAACAGATGCATTGCTAGTTTATCTGGAATGACTTGCTAAGCTAAAAACATAAACTTGTAAACATTTTCTCTGTATATTCCCACTGGAATGAGATCACAAGATAAATGATCTATTTTAGTTTAGAGACTGTGGTAAGACTTTACTATTGGTCAAAAAGTCCTTTTGTAAGTCAATAACAACTATGAATGTGGCACATGCACAAAGATTGTGATTTTTGAGAAAAATTCCCTACTTTTCACCCGAACCACATATAATAATAGAGCAACAGCAAAGCATGAGTCGTCTTAACATGGAGTTGAGACAATTTTGGATGTAACTCTTGAACACAGTGAACTCCCGTTAGCGGTCCCTGAAAAAAGGAATTAGCCGTAGCTCGCTTGCAACATTTGGCAATAGACAAAGACGAGGCATTTTATGATGATGGAAAACATTGATGTCTACAAACCCAGACAGACAAAAAACAATTGTCAATCAAACAACAGTTTGCCTGACAAACAATGCATCATAAAATTCAAGGAGGCATTTAAAGACTTGTTCTCTGTGACTGAATACCAGCACTTTGAAAGGAACTGATTATAAATCAAAAAGTGACATTGCTGTCTGTGTCGTTCATTCATCCTTGCTGTCAGAGGCGTTAGCAGTGGTGACGCGAGACATTTCTACCATTTGTTGATACTTTCTGTTTTTATAGTTTTGTCTTTTGGAATTTATTCCCCTCCACTGCTGTAAAGCGGAGCGATTGTAAAAGGTGTGTACTCAACTGCTTTCATAAAATCAGCAAATTTGTCCTCGTTTTTTTGGTTGTGTGTGTGCCACTGTGCAACATTACACCAAGCGCAGTAAAACAGAGAAGAGTCTGGCGGTGCCTTGGCAGTACAACAACAAAAGGCAAATTAAAGCTAATTAACATCTGTTTCTGGCTCTTCAACGTGATTTAGGCAGTCAGGTTCCCTTCAGATCAACCAGATTTGCAGGCACCCAAAGGAGTCAGGAAGGAAGCTGTCGTAAATGAATCGCACACGCACTCCAAAACGTGCTCAAATCAACACTTTTCACGCCTGTGTGTACTCAAGCAGAGAGAAGGAGAGAGCGCACAGACATGTACAACAAAGATACTCCTGAAAGTAGATGCAGGTTTAACCGAATACCAAAATTTGGAGGGATTAATACTCTCGTTCTATTTTAACAAGTGTTCTGCTTTCACACTAGTGCATGTTCTTTCTGCATATGGGGAAATGTAATATTATAAATGTGTGAACAGTTGGTGATTGTGATGAATTTGTGCTGGTCTCAATTTAAACATGAGATAAATTGGTGGTCGGAAATTGAATTTTAGGGAGATAACCTTGAGATGTAAAGCCTTCGTGTTTGTTTTCAACGATTTTCATTCATGACCTTGCAGATTATTACTTGTTTTGCTTTTGGGTTGTTCTTTATTGGTCACCATCTATTGGAGAAGAACACAGTGGCCTTGAATGTCCCCTGATTTAATACAGGCTCTCAGGGTGTGAGTTGATATAGGCTTGAATAGTAATTGTGACCCGTTCCAAGTGTGCAAAATATTTATAGTCACCGCCCACTGGTTGAAATGTACTATCCAAATGAACTTTACTTGTCTTGTTAGTGCAATGTTAGACTCCCTTTTACTTTCACAATTATTTGTGACCTAGACTCAATTCTCTCTGTGTGTGGTTATTTTCTAACTTAATGGGGACATATTTCAATGTGAGGGAATACAGAAGTTAAAAAAAAAAAATCAAAAATCTTCATAATGCATTCAGAAAACGACAACATTTATTTAAACACATTACACGTATTTGCATTTGAAGCTGCCTCAGGAAGATATTTCTGTCCACCGCGCTTGAGTCACAGTACTTATGTGCGTATGCTCAGCCTCTTAAGCCCTGCGATTTGTCTTTAGTGATGCAGGACCAGGCCTCCATGTGGAGTGACTCACCTCTGAATAACATCGAGGCCTCTTACGGAAGCATATATCACGGCACAAAAAGCCACAGTTTCGGGTTTTGGCAGGTGGGCGGCAGACAGAGGAATGAGAGCGATGTTACACTTGTCATGCCAAAATGCACATGTTAATCTAGAAGTGCAACCTCACACTTATCGCACACGCGCGCACCCTCATGCGCAAACACCCTTAGCGACTCCACCGGCTTATCAGCGAGGCAGACAATAGCAGCCCACATGTGGCGCGATCTATCATTTTTTAGACCAGGGACTGCATTACGAGGGCTCAGATCGTGAACTAGATGGGCCTCTCAAGGGGGAAGAAGAAGTGCAGCTTGCCAGAAGCGAGGAAGCGGGGCAAAGCTGCACAGCCAAGCAGCGGAAATGAAAGGCGGCCTGGGCCTCTTGGATCTCTTTCTATTCTTCCCCATATCTCTCATTTCACCCTTCTCCATTTCTCTGCCATGGAGGGAGGATCACACTTCACTGAAGAGGCGATGTTGGGTGTGTGCGACGGGAGGGTGGATGGACTGATAGAAGCTAGATTCCCGATAAACCCTGAAAAGGCAAAGAGGCATAAAAAGGAAGCCCAGTGTTTGTTGTCGTCGTCATTGGCTTCCTTTCTAATTAAAGGGTTTGCTGTTGGTGGAGGATGAATTTCACACAAAGGATACTCAACAGATGACATCAGGGGCCTTGAACAATGGACAGAAAGATGATCTCAGCTACAGCGTACAAAAGCAGTCAGGATGTTGACTGTAGTACAAATGCAATTCGTCATTTGGCAACCTAAGATTTTACTGATTGATTGGTTTCTCATAATAAATACAGCTTCGCACTGTAGGATATACCTGCAAACCTACCAAGACATGGCCATCCACTAAAACTGACCTGCCCAGGGAGGTGTTGATCAGAGAAACGGGTTTGAGATCCAAGTGTCGGGTGGGAGAATCTGTCAACAGGACAGTTATGTCTCTTAGCAGACCCTGGCATTTATGAAAGACTAGCAAGATGAAAACTTTTGCTCAAAAAAGGTCTTCAGAATTGATGAAGAAATCTCATTAAACTCAGCTTGTAACATGACAGAAGTGTGATGAAGTTCAAAGCCAATGATTTCTTTTCCAAGGCACTGTAGGTGAAAATACACAATAGAAATGAACAAATGCAGCACCTCAACCGTAACTTTAAGAGATAAAAACACACACCTGGGTGAGTGAAAAATAAAATTAGACGAGTGACTCTGCCAGCTCCAATAATAGGAGCTGAAATATATACGCATTGAATTGTTGCAATAGTTCATTTATCATAACCTCAACCGTTTCGTTCGGCTCTGGTTCAACACTCTTATCCTTTAATGTGAAGCGACAGTGACGCTCTGCATTTAAGAGCGCCGCGTTTCATTTGGCATCCGGATCCCCAACGCTTCCCGACTGCAATTTAAAAACAAACGAATCCACTCATGGTGCATTTTGCTGTTTATTGGAGCACATTACGAAATAAGAGTTCATATGAAATTATATGTCATTTTTTTATTTTTTTATTTCATTTTTATGGTAACCTACTTCCAAATGCTGAGTAATGTGGCAGAGCGTCATCAACAAGGCTTAAAAGACATGCATAAGCAATAACTGCATCTGAATAATTGAAGGGTGCCCAACGGATGAAAAATTATTATCCTGCTTACGATGCAAGCTGACTTGGTATTATTTTCAGAAATACATTGGGTAAGTGCGGGGCGGTGGGGGAAACTGAACAGAATCGATCAGCACAGCTCTTTGTGGTAAGGTAGAGTACGAGATGAAAAACTGACTCGCTGGCTGAGAGAAGTTTGAGTAAAGCAGAGGGTAAGGTTAGTCTGACGTGGAATCCCAGACACGAGGGCGTCTAACACATGGAAAAGCATTTATCCTCTCACTCAGTCTTGAGTAAATACAGAGGGCAATTTAAATGTCATTTAGCATAATTTTCAAAGACCTTTCCAAACTATCTTGAACCTAAATGAAAAACTGGTTCAACAAAAAAGGAAGAAACGAGGCAGCTATAGCTCCACTTTAAAAAATGTCAATAGTCAGACTCTTCAAACATTAAAAGCAGATTATTTAATACCTAGATCGTCCAGGGGGCCGAACAGGCTAGGACATCCTCTGTTCACACTATATAGAAAACTGATTCATATGTTAGTTTTATTAACTTTGTACTGGTGAACTATTTGGCCAGTTTTAAACACAAAACACTGTTGGCTTCATTTAGTTTTTAGTTTTTTTTTCCCCCCTAGACATAATTATTCTAAAAAGGACCCTTAAGAGCTTAAGTACTTTGGTTATTTAGGGAGTTTCACCTTTAATCTGACAGGTTCCTCAGTCCTACCTGGAGTTCCATGTATCACGCCTCTTGAGAGGTCATTGGCATCATTAGTTGGAGGTTAAATACCCTGTTAATGTCTTGTTACCCTCACAACTTAGTCTCTTGAGTTAGAAGAGGAAAGTGTTTCGAACAAAAAAAAGAAATCTATTTTTGTGCATTTGGAGCATATTTTTTGTCACTGGGAGACTTTCTAAACAGCCAAATGTGTTTCACTTGTAAAGAAAAGTATAATAGGCTAACAGACAGCGTGGTACTTCCACGGTGAAGCCAGTTTTAGATTAGCACAGTTGCTAGGAGAGAAACAAACACCTGTCTCAAAATTTAGACATTGAACTGACTAAAATTTGAACCTCCCCACATGGGTTATTTGAGTCAACGATTGAGGTAGCTTGCAAAAGAGTTGAGGAGAATGTTTGGCAAAGACAAACTGAGGTTTTGAAATGAGTGAAATAATGGTCGGCATGCTAATGATGGTGTGACGTTCAGGGAAGATCTTACTGGATCTTTAGGCGTCTTTTTTTTTTTTTCCAAAATAATCACTAATCTATGCTTCTACACCTATACCATATTAAAATACATTTTATTTTATTTAGCATAGGCATGGCAGCATTTAAGCATACGTTTTCAAAGCTCTAGTATGTTTTGACATCTTTGACCAGTCCGTGACTTGTCATATTTGAAATCTTAACATATGGTACGTTTATTTAAGGATCCAGTATCATGGGAAAATAACACCAATCGCTGCTCGAGTCTGCAATGTAATATTTAAGCTTTTGGCGTAAAGAAAATTGAACAAATCAGTGCATCATTTGTAGCCAACTTTTTATTTTTCCATTCATGTCATCTTGCACCAGTTTGTAATCACTTAACTCAGAATCTGTCTTCAAAATAGAATAAGGGAACTAAGCAATTTACAGAAACTGGACTTTGGAATGAGGTCATACACTGCCCCTTCCTCTCTCCCCCAAAACATATCTGATGGTGTAATCGGATTTGAAATTAACTGTTGCAATGGACTCATTGTATATCCTGTCAGCTGTGTGTGTGTGTGTAGCGGTATGTGTTATCTCTAAGTGGCTCATCTGTGTTTGGTAGAAAGTTCCAATTTAGCTCTCCTGCACTGCAGGCTGCCCTTTTCACCTTCCCGTGTTACAGTTTCTGCTGCCAAGTTTAGAAAATGAGAAGGGGTCACACCTTAACTAGCCTTGTTGCAAAGGAGATATTCACACCTCCATCTTCCCGAACTCATTTAGATAGGATTTGTCAAAATATTGTGCCATAACAGCAGACGTTTTGAGTGATATTTACATATCAGAGTGAATGTTTTGAAGATGATATTGCATGTATGTAAAGATGCTGCAAAGCCACTCAGGAAATGTGTGTGAGTTTTGGTGTTTCACCTCACAAACTCACATTTTGGGTTCATTCCTATTCATATAAAACCTTCATATTGCATCATTACACCTTGGGGGGCAGGAGGGGTATCAAAAAATTCATTACAAGCTCCCAAAATAAGTGAGTTCTTGCTCAAGATGGGTGTATAGAAATTACTGACTGCAACTGTATTTTCTTCTCTTTTTTTAAGTTATTACTTGCTGGGCTGCAGTCAAGGGAATTGAAGTTCAGTCATTGTTATAGCAATACAACAAATTTGGCATTCTGTGTAAAATACTAGGATATAAAAGCTGTCAAATAAAATACCACATTTGTCTTTGATCTGATTTTACATTTTTTTTTTTTTTTAGTGTGTGGATTACAATAATTCTCAGCAGCAGGCCTCATACAGATATTTGTGACGGTGTTTTGCTATAAAAACTGTACCAAGTGACAAACCAGTTCAGTGTGATTCATGCTTAATTGAGAACTCGGCGCAGAAAAACATGTTTTCATGTGTATGACGAACACAAAGAGGGGAAAAAAAATAAAAAAATTACATACACACACCACTATTTCAAGAGGTGTTGCTGGGGCAAATGTTTCCTGTCAGTTCTTCGCCAGATGCTGATGAATATATATTAAAAGCTGCTCTAATGCGACAGCTTTCTTTTGTAATTTTCTGTGGACGGGTAAGCGCATGCCTGAGCGCTTTTCCTCTCATGTTGCGTTTTATAATGCAACAGCAGCACAGATGCCAGCCCTCTACGCCCGTCTCTTTAAACCGGACCCCACTGATTATCGTCGCATGATTTTTAAGGCTGAGGACCGAAATTGCTACCGCCCACCGCGACAGCCTGTCACAGCACACTGTGAACTGAGAGGCTTTGAATTCAGCCATCTGGTGTGAGTCTGGTGGCAAGTTCACCGCGTCACATCCCTCCGTTATCCGCCATTCATGCCACCCGTACGGCACAAAGGAGAATGTCATGCTTTTGTGTCAAAGTAACACAATGTTTCCCAATGCCTGCGTTTTTTTACTTGACATTGAAGCGAAGTGCGCATCGAGAACGACCATGATCAACACGTTGTGATTACCATGTGGTAAACTAAAAGGATTATAGGGCTAATCTATCTCCTCAGGTAAAAGTAACTTGCATTTTTAGGACCACAAACTCAGACCTCTGTTCGCTTTGCAAGGATATTCAGACCCATCACCTTTCTTATTGTGCATACACCGATTGTTATGTTGGAGAGACATGGTAAGAAATGTGGTAGTTCTCCATAATCAAAGTTGTCCAGGAATGGACCCCACAACTTACCTTTACCTACTCGGATTCTTAATCGTTATTTTCAATCTGAAAACATGTTTTTGTTGTTTCCAGACACCTTATTAGATGAGAATGAAAACTTTAAACATAACATTGCGACTTAGAAGATCACACTTTGTATTTTGTACTCCTACTTTTTCCTGAGGCTCACAAGACCCAGTCCATTACATTTGTCTTTCATCTTTTTAGTAAATCTAGTGTGCCGTCTTTAAAAATCTGACACGCTTCTCAATTTGTAGACTGTGGCGCTCAAACCTCTAAAACTTCTTTGTTTAAAGGTTATTTTTATAGCTTTTCTGCCACTGCACTGCAAATAGACTGGTGACATGACATATGTGTTTGTCTGCTGAACCATGCCCTGGCCTTCAGCAGGCTGTGAGAGACCCATGCTCTGAATCCTAATGTCTCCGCCTGTCCTCCTGCATTGTAAACCTCCAGTATGGCCCGGCTGTAGCTGAATTAAAAGAATTATTGCCCGACTGATTAAGAATGATTGATATCCAAGCATCAGTTACTGTCTTTCTAAGCAACATCGTTTAAGTGCTTAATTAATAATTACCGTAAGGGGCTCTGAATGCATAGCCCACTTCCTTTTTGGCATTTTCTTTGAGAAAATACATATTAATACATTTGAGTGTTTAGCTGACAACTTTTATCCAGACCGACTTTCAGTGACTGCAGGTCCGGAAAACAAATGAGTGTATTTAATCCCAACCCCTCTACAATTTTGGAGGATATGAAATGGGAGATTTTGCTTAAATACTTTCCCATGCCTTTATTAAGACAGACCTGGGGAGAACTTTAAGCCATCATCCAAATCAAGTCTATCCTTGGGATGGCTAAAAATGAATAAAATAATGCACATTTTCCTTCAGCAGGGGTGAAATGATGATAAAGCATGCAAAAACATGACTTTGTTGCTAATCCAGGAAATAAAGGATCCTGTGAAGAGCTTATCACCCACCCCTGTTGTAGGTATTGCCAAAATGAAATCCACATGCCGGGTTTAATCAACATTTTGTGAATTAAAAATCTTTTGTTTGTCTTCGAGTGCATATTTTACACACACGTCCGTGATTTCCAACTTGATGGAATCGTTTTAATTGCCATCTCGGTTCCGATTTTTAGGCCGAAAAAAAGTTGCAGAGTGCAGCACAAAACCTTCCAGTGGCATTATGTACAACCTGAGCTCCTTCACTTTCTTGTTCCTTAGCATTTTGACAAATTACATTCCTTTAAGAGGATGCCAAATCAGCGAGTAATTCCTCATTGTGGCACAGGCGGCAGCAGCTAAAGCTGTAGGGAAAGCCCAGCTAAAAACATCTCGGTTGTCGAGCTTCGGTTTTAAAAGCTCGCCTAGCGTATGATTAATGTCGAAATGCGGCCAAAATCTAAAAATATTTGTATGTTTTAAAAACTAATTTATATTTAAAATTAGTTTTAAATAGTAAGCTGAACATAAACATAACATAAGCTGAACATAAATACATAAACATCAAGTAATTCCTTGAATTACTTAGGGATATATATATACACACTTAAACCTCATATACAGATTGATAGTCTTATATCTAATAAAAAATCCAGAATTCAGTTTTTTTGGCCCCATGTATTGAAATTTTTATAACCAAAATTTCATGTGGACATTTTTTTAAAAATATGTGCATCATTAAGAATTTGAAAGAAAACATTTGATTCTGATCTTAGTTTCTATCCTCAGGTCATTTTACTAAGTTCTGAGGTTTTTTTCCTCATAAGACGAAGTTCAAAATCTTCCTCAGCTGCTGCCACTCGAAAATCAATGTTCAGTGTTTTATCTCTTCAGTGCCCCTGATTATTGAATATTCTACACTTGGATATTATTCAGCACTTTCTCCGCTGTTTCCAGGTGGTGAAAAGCATTGTGGCTTCACTAATTTACTGGATGGTAAAGGCACAAATTCATCACTCCGGTGCTGCCTACCTCTCTGCAATGGCTCCTCGCTGGATTTTGCATTGATCTTGAAATCTTGATGCTCCCATTTAAAAGCTTTAATGGCCCTCACCTCAAAAATAAATCAGACTTATTGACCAAGTATGTTTCTTGCTGATCAGAGGTTCTCCGATTCTTAATGCTAATGTTGAGAAACATCCTCACAGTTTGTGATGAAGGAGTATCAGGCCTTTACTATTAAAGCTATGGATTCAACCTGATAATTTAAAGCTCATTATGCCTGTGTAAACTTTTCTTTTAGAAACCTTTTGGCTACACTTTGATCTCTCCAGTTAAACTGTTTAAACTGAACTGCCACAAACGCTGCTGGGAAAAGCAATTTTTCCCCTCTACATATTTCTTTTTGATGTGTATGCTGTTTAAATGTATCCAGAAGTTGAAACTAATTTAATATCAGACAGGTAACCTGAGTAAATGTTTTCATTTATTAAGGGAAAAACGCTCTCCAAGCCTACCTGGTCTAATATAAAAACATAATTACCTCCATAAACCTAATGACTGGGAGCGGCTGCCTTGATTGCGTCAACGTAGTATTCGTGGAAAATAGGATTTGCCACATTAGGGAAGGAATTCAGGCCCACTCCTCAACATGAATGAAATATCTTAGTGATCAAACTCCAGAAAGTCCAAATTTTATTTCCTGTTGAGCTGTTCTGTACTTAAAAGAGTCTTTAAATCATTGTCTTGCTTGAACGTAAGGTCACAAACTGATTCCTGCAGAATTTTCTGATGGAAAACCAAGTTAATGTCTTGTCAATATGTACAAATGTTAAATCAGCAAATTACGCCCACACCATCACACTACCACTACCATGTTTGACTGTTGATTTAATGTTCTTTTTTTGTTTTTTTTAAAAGCTATTTTAGCCATCTTTTTTTATTATAACTTTGCAAAGTTCCACGTTTATGTAATGTTTTCTAAAAGTTTTGAGGACTTTTCAGTCATACAGTCGTGTTTCTTTTTGGTCAGGAGTGGTTTTCACTCTGGATGACTCCCAAGGATGCAGTTGTTTTATTATTATTTTTTATTTATTTATGTTTTATACATTTCTATTGTTGAATCATCAACATTGACCTTAGCTGAGCCAAGAAAAGCTTACAGTGCTCTAGATATTTTTCTTTCTTAGTTTGTGACCTCTTGGGTGACTCATCGGTGTATTCTTTGAGTAAATTCGGTAACCTTCAGAAGGTTTGATGCCTTTTTGTTTTTTCCCTTTTTGTATGGGAGGAAAAAAAAAAACATGGCTTTTTTTTTAAGCCTTTCCGTTTTTGTTGTTTGTCAGCTGTTCTTGAATTTCTTAAAATCAGGCCATGACATGCGGCTTTGTTTTCAGATCCTTCAGGGTACAGTTACTGTTGTGAAACATGTTTTATTTTAATAATGGATTCTACGGGTCTACCAGCAGACAGGCTGGTGAAAATGAACTGAAACTTTCAAAAAATGTGAATATTTTCAAATCTCGATTAAACAAGGGGGGAAAAAAAGGTTAGTTTGGAAACATTTAACTTTAAAATCCAATCAGGATAGTAAAATAGCATGCTTATATATTTGTGTAAGAATAAAAATGTGATGCTTAATGATCTTAAACAATTTTGTAAATGTGACAAAAAAAAAACAACAAAAAAAAGGAACGTTTTAGTAGGCAAGAGCTTTTTCATGCCACTATAAACCTTGCTCCAAATGAAAAAACTTAAAAAAAAAAAAGAAAAGAAAAAAAAAAGACAAGGCTAAGTTTATTCAAGTAGACAGTTTTAACCTTTGGTGGGAAAATTGCCGTCAGACGGCAACACAGAGCCACGACAAGCTGTCATCACCTCCTCAGTGTGAGCTCCGAGGGGGACTGTGTACACAAGGGGCCCCTCGATGGCCATTAATATTCATTAGCAGGAGTGATGTTTATGAGAAACCATGAAGAACCTCTGTTTGGTCTTTTAAGACACTTCAACCTACTGCAAATCAATGCGCGTGTAAATAATGGAGTGTTAAAAAACTTTGACACATCATTCGTGCACCGAGACCATCCAGTGTCTTTCTCACTCTTCTGAATCGTGTCACTTATATAGAGATGTAGTCAAATTTGGTCTGGTTAACACATTTATTTAGTAGTTAACAGGTTTATCAGACATGACAACACACCTGTTTGCTATTAATGACTTCATTGCCTATTTTACTATTATGTATCAAGGGGAATCAACATGTTCCGGTTCACATGGAATAGACATTCTGCATTTTTGTAGTTTTTTTTTTATCTTTGGGGTTTCTAATATTTAATTTTTTTAGTTGTTATTTTTTGTTCCCAATCATCTCAGCTGCTTATTCAGAGCTAAAGCATAATAGCCAAACACACTCGCTGAGTTTTAATAAAGTAGTCAGTCGATAATAATTGAAACTGTGGTCCAATTATGAGCAGCACGCAAACGGTTTACTACACACCACAGTGTCGGTCCCTGCAGCTCCTCTTTCAGCAAGTCATTGTTGCTTTGTTTCATTTTTAATGTGCTGTACCTTTGAAGACAAAAGATTAAATAAACAGCCCTAAGAATATGGAGAGGGGAGGGGGGGGGGAAAGCAAGACTACCTGTTGTAATTCCTCACAATTAGTGTGTTTGTCTCCATTAGCAGGAACATACGCAGCCTCTCTGCAGCATATAGTTAGTCAACTATAAACAGGCTGTTATCAGTAACATGATGACATTGGATATGTGTGCTTGTTGTCCACAGAAGCATCAAGACAAAAAACAAAGAACTCGACTCTGAAAGGTAATTAGTGAGTGTACACATTGTTGGTGGACTTAAGTGATAAAGTTTTACTGTGATGCTTTCCTTTGCTTTACGAAAGATGATTAGGGAAGTATACGCTTCCAGCACTTAACAAAAACAGCCATGAATTTATTCAGGAGTTGGAATTTTCTGTCAATATTTGGACCGGGCTCAGTTCACCTTTCTTTCAGTGTCGACTTTGATCTAAAAATATTCGGACAATTGACAAGCAGTTTGAGATTCGGACTTTGTTCTCCGCACACTTCATTCGACCACCGTGTTCTGAGCTGGAGATGGCAAAAAAAATAAAAAATAAATAAATAAAACATTTTTTAAAAATCTGCCAGTTGGAGAAAATGGATTGAAGTCCCTCTATCACATCTTTACACTGGGAGTCATTCAAATGCAGAACAAGTGCAAAGCTGCCCAGAACAAGCTTTAAAGTCGGGGTGTTTAAACTAAGTCTTCAAAAACCTCTCTAATGGGACTTTGTTCTGAGTTTTGACACCTCTGCAGGTGTTTTCAACACAGGCGTCCTGTGAAATGACATTAACAATTTTTGCCCTCTTCCTCATTTTCCTTTGATTTGATTTATGAAATGGATAAATACAGAAGTACTCAAAAGTATTTTTTTCCGAGCTACGGGGAGCAAGTTTAAGGACTTTAAAACAGGGATGACGTGCGCCATCATTCTGGTTTTAGTGTAAGTGCAAACAGCAACAATGTTCTTGTGGTTTGATGGCTCTTGCTTTTCTCATATGATATTTAAAATGTTCTGCTTGGCCACAGAACAACTGTGCAAAAGCAGAACTAACAGTCATGATTAGCTGAACACAGGAGCTAAAACAACTCTGTGTTTTGAAGGAATAAAACAATAATAATACTTGTGGATAGAACTCCTGCATGAATTAATTTAAACTGAAAATATGACAGCTGCTCTCATTATATATTCATTGGGATTCAATTAAGTCAGCGCATTAATTAGCAGAGTGAATGCTATATATGTGATATCTATTTAATTACGTGCCAACATTTTAAGTTGTAATTCCACGCGGTCTCTCTGCTTGGTTTTCTCTTTCCTTGGCGTTGACGGTCGCTGTCAGGAGAAGGGGTTCAGTGTCAGTGGACTAACCCCCAGTGATTGGCCCTTCCACTCGCCAGTCGTTAGATCAGAAAAGAGAAGACTCCTCGATGAACCCTGCAGCCCTCTTTTACAGCACATCCACCGCCACCCTTCTTGCAGATTGTCCGAATGCTCTGTGACATGCCGGCACATACTGGAACCTTGACCCTATTTCAAGAGTGCTCTCTTTTCCCACCTCCATCTCACTGCCTCTCATTCCCAAAACCCTTTTTCCTCTTCCTTCTAAATCATCCCGCTTATTCCTACCTGCCCGTTTCTCACCTCCTTCCTCTCTCACCAGCAAGCGCCCGGCTGGTTGCCAGCAGCGAGGAGCCAGCCGCCTGTGACTGGAATCCCTCATTAAGCCACTGAGTGCGACGAATGAACAAAGACGTGCCCCCGTCCTCACCCCCCTCACCCTTTCCTTGCACTTCAAGGTGCAACTTGTAGCTCACCATTTCACCTGTAGACAAAAGCTCAAATTGTGATTAAGATGAATGGGAAGCTGGCTTTTCATTTTGCTATCTTCATTTGCATGTTAATCAAAGCTAATGTTGAATTAAGAAAAGGGTTTAGAACAAAGAAGTGGCAAATACATTGTTGTTGTCCAGACTTCTAAACTACAGTTAAGCTGATTTTTATTTTTTTATTATACAAATGTTGCAAACTCAACCTTCAGTGTATTCTACCATGTCACGGGTCAGCTATAGTTTCCATTCAAAAAGCCACTTTTGTGCTACTAAAAAATCTAACTTGCCTACAGCAAAAGGGATTTCTTTAAAGGGGCGGTATTATGTGTTTTCCAGACACATATTATAGCACAATCAAGTACTTGTTAACTTTAGTTATAGAAATCTTACATGTGACTTAAAATAAATTCTACTTTGGAATTTAATGCCCTAAAATCGGGCTTGTGTCTCTTTAAAACACGCCCCTGCTCTTTCTAAAACTCAAATTCCAGGACTTGAAATGATAAACTCTAAAAATCGAATTTTAAAAATTTCTGTTTCTGTGAAGGATCAACTTGTTCTGGACCTAAAGAGGCATGAATAAATTTTTTAAAGGCTCTGTAATTATCACTCCTTAAACACTTGACTGTTTTAACAATTCAGTGCTATTACAGATCTCACTAATCTTTGTCACCCTCAATGGTAATACTAAATATATTAACATATCAAGTCCGTGTTTTACATGAGTAACTGGACCGGCCCTAATTCTGAGTATGATTTATACAACATGCTGCCTGGCTTGTGCCTCTATTTTTCTTTCTAAAGAAAATAAAAGCCAGAAAGGGAGCATTTTGTCTCACTCGCGTCTATATTAAAAGCAACGGGACAAATTAAAGGATTAGAGCAGCAGCTCCATTAAAGTTGCTCCTCTTATGGGCAATTTTCTCGCAGCTATCTATGCAGTCGCTATGCGTCTGTCAAGTGTGAAAGCATGGATCCCAGAAATGCTACCTGCCCTAGTTTTACCCCAACAAACACCTCACCTTAAATCGGCGGCAGCGCTACAACACCCAAACCTCACACAGGATTAAAAATGCAAGCCGAGTGACACACACTGCCTGTCACGAATCGGAGTATTTGAATATTTCCCTGATTTCTCTAAGAGATATCTATAGGCTCAAAGCTCGGTGAAGCTGGCTGGCAGTCGGCCCGCACACATTAACGCCCGCGCGTACCCACCCCCGCACGGACTCACACACACACTTCTAAAGAGCTGCAGGAAGGCAGAGGCCGATCACATCATGCAAATCGCTGTCGCTCGCCGGGACGTGCGGGGCATCAGAACAGAAATGGAGGGGAGCAGGGACGGAGGTGGGGGGGGCGAGAAGAAGAAAGGCAGAGTGAGAGCGTACGTGTTGCACAGAAGGCTCTGTGGTCCTGACCCTCACTGGTTGCTCTTCACGCCTGCTTGGTCGCGGCGACGGAGTGTGTGACATGCCGTCGGACACGGCGAAAGGTTAAGATGATAAGCATATGGCCTTTTGGGATAATGCAAAACAACAAATATGTTTGTCGGACTGCTTCACCCCAACTGATCCCTCCCTCCCTCCCGCCCGTCCGTTCGTCCGTCTCTCGGTTGGCCACTGGCTGCAGGTGGCCAGCAAGGTGACACGGTGACTTGTTGTCGAAACAGGAGCCGGCCATATGTCTCCTCTGCTATGAAAAGCTGTTCTTCATGTTAAACAAGCATATATTTGCTCCAAAAGTTGATGCTGTCTTGGCGGAACACTTTAGCATTTGTTGTCTTGATGCTTGTACACCTGTGGTGGTGGCTCGCCGAAACTTTATGAAGACAGGGGAGCAGTCTGTAAAAGTTGGGCAAGCTTTTTCTTCTCAGAAAAACCAAACTTGTTGTCGTTGCGTTGGGTAAATACATTGATCTCTTTCCTCTAAAGGCAAGAGGTCAATGCAGAATTTTGTCCGTCTAAAAACTCCTAAGACAGTGTACCTCAAAATGTACCTGTGAAGAATCAGAAAATATGAGCATTGGTTTTTCAGCAAGTCAATACCAGACATAAAACCAAGGAAATTCACAAAAAATAACATATAAAGTGGCAAAAATGACTAACATTGAGTTCAATGTAGTTGAAGCTTTTTAGACGATAACTGGGAACCAGAATGCAAAGAAGATCGCAGAACTTCCAAGGCTGAAGACAGTATTTTCAACCTGTTGTTCCTTTGAGAGAAATGGTTTGAAATTCCCACCGGAGCAACATCTGTAACAAGGTTCTCCTCACAGGAGTCTGGCTATTTTTCCCAACTAGAAAAACTAGCATTAGCATTGTTGCAAAATCTGGTTAGACGGTGTTATTGTGTGGGACTCCTAGAGCCTTCTAAAAGATAAAAAATATGTATTGTGTAGCTTTTGTGTAAACATAGGTAATCTATTCTAATCCATGTCTTTAACAGCGATAACTTTAATAAGAAAAGAGAAGTTTGGCATGCTAGTGCTTTTCATTTGCTTTGTGACTTGTAACTCGTTAAGTTAGCATAATCATGTGCTGGAATCTGGGATATCCATATATTGGAGGTTTATTATGAAAGATTGGAAGCTGTTCTCGAGTTTGCACATTGTGCTGATAGTCAAAAATAGTCAGCTTGTCACAACAGAGTATTTCGAGGACAAGATGAGGCGTCCATATCCTTCTTACTCTATTACTTGTCACAGTTGTCATGCATTTCTACAAGGAGTGGTAGGGAGGTTAGCAATGTTAAGGAAGGGGGAATTGAGAAGTTGGCGCTACACCGGCTCCAGGCTTGTAGTTTAGAGAGACGAGGTACGCTTGGGCTGTCTCCAGAGTCCTGTGGGCACTCGCTGAAGTCAATCTCTTTGAGATTTACACAAACCTTTTGATGCGACATGAATCAGCCAGCACCTACATGCAGCTCTCACCGCTAGCACCATACAAAAGGTGTCCTGCATATTTAGTTGTCCCCCCTCCCCCCCTTTTTTGTCTTATCTTTTTAGCTGCACGTTTGCATGTTTGGCAGGATGCTGGCAGCAGTGTGGATCAGCCCAGGGGAAGCTGGGAGCGAGAAGAGACTTGGAACACCCCCTCATCACAGGACCCCACCAGATGCTAGAGTTGTTCACCCATCAAGCATGAAATTTTGTCTGCAGGGAGATGATTTATAATTTTACTCTTACTGCTGGAGGGAAACGGGGAGAGACACTGAAAGGGTGAAGGGTGATAAACATGTAGTTTTTCTTGCGGTGCCAAGAAATTTCTGAATGTTCTCCAGAGTTTGATTATTCCTCCATTTTGTAACGGCAATAACTTGGAAAGGGGATACACACTGGAATAGTACAGAGGACTTGGCATTTAGTGAGGCTGCAGGATTGTTGGCTGGGGACCTTGTTGATGTTCTGTTTGCATGAATCTCCAACCTTATTAGAGGGACTGGCACACAAGACTACCCCAGTCAAATATGGGCCCTTACGAATTTTGATTCAAAAACCCAACTCAAATTCAACTTTGCAGCAACCTAACCCCACGAATATCAGCTCAAATAAGAGTTACAGCAGCTCAGTTCAGCAAATACTATTAAATTAGAAAATGGATGACAAAACCAGGCATAAACCAACATGATAGATGTTTTGCGTTTTGCTGTGGCATCTGTGAGGCAATGTTGAGGGTTATTACAAATGTGGTTTTAGTCACGATGTCAAAAAACAACTATGTTGGAGTAAAACCAGTACATTCTCTGCAAGAACAGAGAACTTTGTTCTCATACCCAAGGCTCCGAGAACAAGAATAAAGTTTTTTTCAGATCCAGGTTCTGAACAAGAAAGAACGCAGTATTTTGTAGAGAAACCTTTGCAAGCAATTAAAAGTCGGATGTTTTCTAGGATTTTGGCCCACTAATCCACATTGATCTTCTCCAGATTTCAGGGCTATTGCTGAGAAACATTGTTTCAGACTTCTCTAAAGCTCTTTTTAAATTTTTTTTAATGGTTTCAGGTGTAGAGACTACCTAGCCACCTCCAGACGGTTCAATTGCTACTGACGGAGTCACTCTGTAGTTTACCTGAGTGTGTGTTTTGGGTTATTCTCTTGCTGAAAGACACAATGAACACCAAAGTTTAGCCATCTTTGTTGCAAAAATAATTGTAATTAAATAAAATTTAAGTGATTTTATTCAGGGCGTCTGAGTTAGAAGATATTTTCCCTTCATATTCAAGAAAGCAAATTGATTTTTAAGATGGATGGTAATTACAATACAACCATACACAGCGACCTTCATCCGGATAGGTGCGAAAAGGTTATATAATCAATACCATGATCAGATGTAAAAGTTATGCACCATCTCAATGATTCGCAGCGTCTTTCTGCTTCACTGCAAACACTCTGTGCTGGTGAAAGCTGAAGGAAGAAGCAGATTGTAACTGACATGTTGGTTTCAAGTTGCATGTCTTGTATTTGCTCCTTGGCAATAGATGCGTCTCTCCAAATCACAACATGTCTCTATGAAATCATTCTGCCACTTCAAATTGACTGAGGGAATGTTCTGCTGCCTTTCAATATGATTGACCTTCTGTATGATGAAATACGCAAGTGCATCGTTCCGTCTACCACCACCACCTACCTTTGGTTAGTTTTTTTCCCTTTTTTTTCTGTGAGAGTACTTCAGTTTTTGCCCTAACATTCTTGTTGCAGAAGCACAGCAGGTGAAGGAATTGGTCTCAACACAACATGTGCATTAGCGCCTGATGGGCAAACACATGTTAAAAATGTTCAGTGACACCCGGGATGTGCTGCAATGATAGCAGTGTAATACAAACTGCTAGCTTAACCAACAGCAATCATGCTGATAGTTGTTTCACCTCATAAAATTATGTTATTGGAAACTTTCAGTAGGTTTTCTTCCCCATGTATAGATGCCTAAATGCATTGAGTTTCTGCACTGTAATTTACCGATTAGATATTTATGTTAAGAAGTTGAACTAATAAAATTGCCAGTAGCGGTGCATTCTTAAGTTACAGTTTTCAGCTTCAAAATGTTTTATTCATTCCTCAAAGTTGCTTCTGGAGTTGAGTTATGAATTGCTTCTTTATGATGTATCTTTTTGACAAATATTTTTTGTCAGGCTTTGATTTGCCACACAAGGATTAACAACAGCCTCGTTATAAAGAAAAAGAGGCGGTGTGATTCTACTTTAGACAGAAAAAGTGTCATCTCATTCTCTGCAAATCCAAGTCACTTAGTCAAGCACAGAAAGTGTCTTGCATTTATACTTCCTTCATTGCCATGGCCAGATGATGTACTTGTTTGACTGTAAGGTGATGCAGGCCTCTTTTGAATCTTTGACTTGTTACTTAATGCAGCTTTCCCTGCTTAACCCATAGGAGTTTATCCAGTACTGTTACGATGCAGTACTGATTTAAAGCTCACTGGACTCTTGACCAGAAATGACTGTTGACTCCTACTGATTGTAGAGAAAAGTGCATTTTTCCATTTGACCCTATGACGAGTTGACAAGACTCCGGGTAATAGTAATTAATTTCCCATTATAAATATGTCAGTCACACAATGGAATACATGATTTGTGTTTAAACTGCATAAAAGAACGAACTTCTTTAACTATTGCTCTAGTATAGTTTTTGACAAAACTCAGGTGATGCCAGACGAGCAGTGATTTATTTTTTGTATTTTTTGGGACACGTAACAGGTTGGAGATGTCAAACTGTATGCCATATACAAGTTGCTTTAATGATAAATCAGTTCCTGAAATGTTGCAGCAAAAATGCAGTAAAAGCACTTCTTACACCTGCAGTGCAGTCTAAATGCCTTTGCACTCGGCATGCAGAATGCTTGAAGTGACTCCAACTGTCAGCCGTTCGTCCTACGTCATGAATATTTCAGCTAATAAGGATTTGACCACTGAAGAGTCGGAGACTGTGCTTCGAGCTCTGAAAGATAATCCTCATTATGGTCAAGTGAGCATTTCTAAATCATATTTTTTTCTCAAAGAGTTGCTGATTGCAATATTTATAATTAAATTCAAGCAATTGTAATTGTAAACCCTAAAACTTACAACCACACTATTTGATTATATGTTGCAACAGATATTCAGAAACTAAGGAAAAATGCTAACAATAGATGTTCTTGTGGTTTATTTATATTGTTTATGTCTTGCCATATTCAGTTCATTTCTCTGGGTTCATTAATGTTACCAAGGTGTTGCCATATTTGTTTTGTTTTCATTCTTAAATTCTTTTAGTTTATTTTTCTAGATTATTAGAATTTTTCCCTTTTATTTTTCCAAGTACTTCCCTGTTGAGTACTTCCTGTATTAGTTTGTCTCTTTCTTCCTCCCTGTCACAGCTGCACCACATTTCCTTTGACTAGACCAGCTAGTCTTTGTGACACTTTTCATTCTTATCTCTGTATTTTAATTCCTTTCCATCCTCCTAGTTGGTGTTTTTGGTGCTTTTATTAAAATGCTGGAGACATTTTGATTAAAATAAAGACAATTCTTTATTTTAATCAAAATGTGTCCAGCATTTTACAAAAGGCCATCTGTGCTTTAGCTATGAAAAGGGTTAACTGCATCTTTTTTTTTTAATTTACTATCTCCTTTCCTGCTTAATCATAGGAAATCAAATTAAGTACTTTCTTGTTGCACATATTTGAGATTGTGGTAATTGATTGCTAATTTTTCTTTTAGGGCAAATATACCACAACTGTCTGTAGCAGACTAAATAATAGAAGTCAGAAAAGGAGAGGATGTAATCTGACTTGATATGGTCACGAGAAGTGGGGTTATGAATAACAACCTAAGATACGTATGTCAGTGGAAAGTGTTTAGCATTTTTCGCTTGTCATTCATGGTCTGTGGTGCAAAGGAATGACATTCTGTCATCTATAAACTGGTATAATTAGCCTTTTTTGCCATGTTTAGTGAATGACATTCTTACACGCTAGCTCGTCCCCATTGGTGCGACATTTAAAATTACATACAAAACTATTCCTTGTACTTTTATGCCAAATTTAGTAGCATATGTTAAGATTGGATTCTGTGCATACTTTGATTTCATTGCAATTTGGACTTGTCTTGTGTTGGGGATTTGCCAAAAAGTGATTGACAAACATCGGGCAGAGGAAAGTTGCACTTCTTGTGTGAGGAGTGTCTCGGGTCCCGAGATGGGGTGTTTCCTATTATAGTGCCCTATAGTAGACGGTCTTGTTCAGGATGGTGACGGGAAGGAAACATCACCACTAACTTTCACAGAACAGTCCACTGACGTGCGGCAATTTGTGTACCGAGAGAGGTGGAATGTGGAGAGAACCTGGGATGAAATGTAGTCCCAAGTTAACCGCGTCATTTGCCAAGCTGTTTGCCCGGTAGGCATACAGCAGGGGGGTCCGGCAGGGGGCCTGTGATGTCCTTCAAATTCTTTAACACCAGTCACTCAAAGGATTTCATGATCACAGACATGATCATGAAATCCTTTGAGCGAGGGGTTATCCTCTTCCTGCCTCTCCAGTGGATGTTTTCCTGTTTCGCAAGCACACCCAACAGAAGCATATGAACGCTTGCGGGTTTTAAAAAAATAAATAAATTCTCCACAGAAATTACAAAGGATTTCTTATTCTGATGCCTAGTACCAAACTACCAACAGATTGGTGTATGCTTGGGCAGTTGGACCCTTGTGTTTGACTAAGATCGCAATATTTTTTTTTTCCTAAAAGACATGCAAAGGAAAAGTCTTGGTTATTTAATACAATCAGGATTTAGTTAGTGCTGAAACAAATGATTGAATGTGAAATGTCCCTCTAAGTGCCTATAGAATACATGGATGTGTTTTTTAGTTATCAGTATGGAGTTACAGATCACTATTTTTTTATTCTCCTCATCCATGTTGTGTTCAGCAGCACTCAGTCATTGTGATCACTACCAAAACCATTCTTTGCTAATAGCCTTCATACTCTCAATGCAGTCAGCACTTTAGTCTGTTTTTGCTATTTAGTTTTAGTCAGCTTGGGTGATAGTATGTGGGAGTAAATCTAATGCATATTGATTTTCTATTGTGGGTGGAGAAGTAGAGAAAGTGTTCACTTTTTATGAAGGATTTTATTTCTGTCGAGCACAATTTGCAAAATTGTTGAAAATAAGTTCAAATTTTCCTGAGTTTTTATCACCGAGTTCACAAATCTTCATCAAAGAGCACTTTACGAGCTTCCTCCATGTCCAACGGCAAACTGAAATACCATTTGATGTGAAGTTAAACCAGAAATTTGACTAGAGATCAAAGGGCAACCGCCTCTGGCTACTTTGACGGATAGAGGTCCTTTTACCGATTGAGATGGCTCAGTGCTGGACGAAAGAGTGAAGAGTGTGCACTCCCATCGAAAAAACCCCCCAAAAACATAATGACGACAAAACTATCATTCTGACGAAACTCCACAAAACCAAGGGGATTTGAAGGTTCTTTAGTCTTTGCTTTGAAGGAAGTGCAATTTATTGCCCGGACGCCGTCTTGTAAATAATGGGCCGAAATGGTAAACAGCGGGAGGTCGTCTCGTGTGGGGGGAAAAAAAAAAAAAACACTATTGCACGCTGCAGAAATGGCTCACTTCATTAGTGAAACACAAGGAAGATGCATGTTGGCCACCCAGGCATGATATTGTATCTTAGAGAAATAAAGAAGCATCTTTCACAATAACAATGATAAAGAACGCACTTAATGAATTACTGGAGCTGTAATGGATGATCGGCTGTTGTTCGGCCGGTTGAGATGTTGCGAAACGTGCAATGTGGAGGGTAAAAAGAACGACTTCCATAATTTATGCGCATTCCGTCTCTATTACACACCCGCAACCAATTTGTATTGAACATTGTGACAACTTCTTACTGTCATCCTTCATGCGTCGAAGCAGAAAAACATCAGATGTTTAATGATGTTACCGCATTCCACAGATGGCATTGATGCCGTTTCAGACATAGCCCGGAGAAAATCGTCATGTCTCGACTCTAAACTGTATAAATAAATCACTGCATGTACTTGCTTTTTATTATTATTATTTTATATTGAAAGATATTACTGTATACTGCTGTGATTAAATTTAATAACTTTTTCTTCCACAAATTATGTCATCCTCTGTTCCTTGCATGTTGTCGCCCGTCTGCTTTTTCCCTCTCATCTTTGTTTCCCCTCTGCCTCATTAAAAGAATCTTTTTAATGCTTTTTATTTTTTCATTTGCTGTTTCTTTCTTTACCTGTTCTCTTTGTGCTTTCACCGTTTGTACCTGACTTTATTTCTGCTCCATCTTCACTGCCTAATTATTATTTTTCTCACTTCACCATTTTGATTTTGATTTACAGTGCCATCCCTGAGATTTTTCAGATCTTGTTACGTTACAACGTATTTCACTGAGAATATTTGTGACGGGCCAACTGAATGTAGCGAGTACGGTAAATGTGGAAGGAAGAAAAAAATATTATTTTATCTCAAGAGAGAAGATCTGAACAATACAGTGTTTTTGTATACAATGCTGTTTGCTCTCCAACCCATTGTTTGAAGAAGTTATTAAATGAACAAATAGTAGTAGAAAGTAAAATAACACTGCACACCACCCTGAACAAACCATTCCCCGACATGGTGTTGGCAGCATCATTCTGAAGGAATGCCTACCTCATTTCTTTTTTACAAATAGAAATCTGTTAAGTGTGTTTCTAACAGGGTTGCACAACTAAATACCAAACATTTTGCTTTTTAGCTTTGTAAAATAGCTTTAGCAAAGTTAAAACAAATGAAGATCGTCACTCATCAGTTGTCAAGTATTGTCAAAATTCTGCATTGGTTGTAGTTTCTGACTTGAGCTGGTATATGAGTATAAATATGATTTGGTATAAGTCATTCCCTCATAGCTTTGGGAAATGTTAGTGTTGTATTCATGCTTTGTGGTGATTATGCAGGTTTTGATGTCTAATTTCCATCATTTAGAGATATAAGTTCAACAAGGACTTTATAAACATTTTCATCACACTTACCAGTCTTTTATCTGTATTTCATTTATGTATAAAGCAGTCTAATAATCCAGTCTAAGTGCATTTCATCTCAACAAACAGCGAAGACGGCTTTGAAATCTCATATCTTATTTTGCTAGCAATGAACCTGCTCAAACCGAACTAAGTAGAGCAATTCGACGGGACTTCAAAATGAATTATTTGGATCCCGCTGACAATGTATTTTCCTCTAAATGTGTAGAGATTGAATGGAACACCCGCCTGATCTTTTGAGCTTTGCAGATAACATTCTTTGTTCGCTGTCACTTCTGTCTACTCATTACGTTTCAAAGGGCCTTTGATGATCAGTTCAGGATGCACGCACATCCGGATTTCTCCCTAATTATTTAAGATGGAGAGGAAGACGGGCCGTGCGGGATGACAGATGGGTCATTGTTTTGATGAGGGAGATGGAGGAAGTTATGTGGGCAACACAAGGATTATTTGGAGGAGTAAAAGAAAAGTAAAAGATTGGACCCGTGTTGGCAGTCGAATCTAAGACTGCAACTTTGTGGAAACCAAACGCATTTAAACTGTGAATACAAGAAAGTACAACTCAGTTTCTAGGGTTTAAGACCATAATGAAAATGGTCTAGTCTGCATAAATCTCTATAAAAGCAGAACCTTTAATTATCTGAAGAATAAGTTCATGTGCTACTTGGAAAGAGCTTGGCAATATTGAACAGTTAACAGTTGTCCCTGCTATCGATCTCAGCTCAAGAAAAGATCGCAGAGTTCTCCAAGAAATTGCAAAAAACCCAAGAGTTAAACCTACAACTCTACATTTCAATTTAATGTCAGTGGTGAGAGAAAAAGTTTGAGTTTCAGCCATAATAGCAATGATTGCTCAAAGAGGTCACAGAAAACTACTAAACTACTAATACAGCAGGCTGAGACATTTCTAAAAAGATAGTGTTTCAGTTTGATGTTTTTTTTTGTTACCTTGACTGTACTTTTGCGTAGTCTTGAATTAACATTAGCACACATGTGGAAAAATTGTCTTAACTTCTTCTACAAAGCCCAGTACAACAAAGCAAAGTTTTCCTAAAGGGACTCATTGTCCGCAACATTGATCCCAGGGCAGAGTCAGCAGGAGGCTGACATCCGCAGAGGGACAGGAAGTGGCAGGGGCAGCACCTCTCAACAGGTGCGGATGATTTACATGAATCTAGCTATGCAAAATATAGAAAAAAAAAAAGTGAATAAATTGAGGGCAAAGACGTCCAAGCAGATTCGCACTCATGTTTATGTATATGCGCATGCAGCAGCTCTGGTTTGACTGGCACTCAAAGACGCATAAAAGAAAAAAAAAAAGGGGAGAAAGGTGAATGGAGTCTAACTTGAGTTTTGGTGATTGTCGATGTTTTATGCAAGAATTGGCTTATATCGTCCGCCCACATCTGAAAATAGGCTGCCTTTGTCGACACTTTAAGCCTTGATCATGCAAATGTAACCTGTCCTGCATGAGTTAATGCATCTCTGGGAGCTTTTGTCACATAAAAGGAATCAACACCAACCTCAGCAGTCCAAGACGGCGAGCTAATCTAGCTTCTACAGAGCCGAATGTTCTGCAGATGCCCTCCCACACAACCTCCTATGCATCTATATGAAGCAAGGTGACAAGGAGCAGCTCCTCGATTCATCACTCTGAGACGATGGAAACGAGCACTTTAGTGCTAAAACACTTGAAGGCTAAAGGTTGGGTAAAAGGTTATTTTTGAACATTGTTAGTTGTTTTTTTTTCTTTCTTTCTCTCAACAAAACTCAACCACGTCTGCGTTCATATGAATTTGTTTGATTGTGTTGGAATTCATTTCGCTGGGTAACAAAATAAGAGCATAGCTTTTAAATTTTTGCTAACTTTTTAACCGTAGACACATGGAAATCGTGGGAGGTGCTTTTGTAAAACAGTGCTTCTTGACCATAGTGTGTGTTGTTGTGAGAAGTATAATGTGCATAATGTGGTTGTAAAACAACTGTTTCACACTAAAATATTGGACAGATACAACTGAACTTGAGATACCAAAACAATTTTTATGACGGTAAATCAGCTAAAATTGAGTGCCAGGTATGTATGCCTAAAATAACAGCCACGTCACTGCAATATCTTGTTAAATGTTAAATTCTCTCCATTTTGCCAAAACCATCTTGTCCTGTAGCATTCTGTCACAACATACTGAGCAACAGATAAGTGCACAGGAAGTGCTGTCTGCAAACTGCCTTTGCGAATCTGAGAGGAGCTTAGCCTGCAGGTGGACGCCGGGGAGGAGGAAGGAGCAGGAAATGGAGTGTAAACGCAGCAGGATGGAGCATTAGATGGCGATATGTGGAGTTCACCAATTAACTTAAAAAAAGTACCTGGATAAAAAGCAGAAAAATTAAAGGACCATCTAAAAAAGCTTCTCAGGTGGGCTCTTCATCTTTGTGAAAGGAGTCTTTGCTTTGACCTCCCCCCACCCCACAAGGAAGATAATATGAAGACATGACGTACTTACAGGATACATTTCAAAGGGGAATTTTAAACAAAGGGCCATTATGGCAATAGCTTGATCACACGAATCCTGAGGTATCCGATTCAGAAAGGTTACCTTTTGAAAGGTCAGAGTAAATTTGGACTTGCAGTGTGGAGATAAGTGCTATAATTTTACTTCTGCATTAAGGCTGTAATGTTTGAACTGAAAAAAAAAGTACTTCAGAGTCTATTCTCTCTAAAAATACATTTTTTATCCACTATTTGTATTAATACATCTGGGGAAAAAAAGAATATACATAAAGGTACAATAATTCTTCCCAGTTTTCTCAGAAAGTTAAACTCGCATATTACATAGAATAACCATACAAAGTAATACATTCCAAGGGTAAATCTGAGAATTATGACTTTGGTAATAAAAACGTAAAAGTCAAAGTCTCAAATTAGAATACAGTGAACCCTCGTTTTTCGCGGGGGTTATGTTCAAGAAAGAACACGTGATAGGCGAAATCTGTGAAGTAGTAACCTTTATTTTTTTTACAATTATTATACAATGAAATACTACATAATACATTGAAAACAAAGAAAAAAACATTTTTACAGGCCCAAACATTTGCTTAACAAATTAAAGTACTGTATAAATGTTTTTTTTTTTATTTTACAAATAACTACTGTTCTGTAAAATACAAATTTTAATCATCAATACGAACTGAAGGCTTCAAATAGCAGAGATCAGCATCACCCCACCGTGACCCTAGTCATTGGATTAGAACGGGAGAAAATGAAAAATGATTAAGAAACAAAATACAAAGTACAGTAGGACAAATAGTGACTCGTGTATTTCACTGCTCTTCTGACTGAGCCGCTGCATCCTGATTCCACTCTGTAGCGTTTTTTTCTTCTAAAGCCCGCGGTGCAGGTATGTTTTTTCGAGAGAAGAACATAGTTATCGGTAGTTGTTGTTGCTCTTTTTTCTTCTGGGCAAAAAGATTCTTGAAATTGCAAGAGAAATTGCACATTGCACATGTGGCCCACCATGAATAGCCAGGCATAATCTCTGCAGATGATCCTGACAAATGTATTTGCATACATTGGTCTTGAGATGCCATTGGTCAAAATTAAAATGCTACTAAACATGTCTTCCCCAGAGAAAGACAGGAAAAATATACAATTTGTTTTCCTTTTACAAATGGTATTCACTGTAATATGTCAAATGTATTGGTACTTCTAACAGTGTGGGACCAAAGTTGGGTTCAAAAACATACATTTCAGCTTGGTAATGATGCTGACTAAAACATCAGTATCTTATTGTTGCCATGGAGTCATTGCCTCCCTTACCATTTTCCTCATGTTTCAACTTGCCATACTCTCTTCATTCCACCTGGCTTCACTCCCCCGTCTCTTCTCTTCTGCATCCTCAGTCTTCAGGCATATTTAGCAGTTGACACTAAAGTATTCAGCCGCGACGAACATCCTCTGTCGTTTGGGGAAGCTGAAGCACCGTGGTTGCCATTTCAAACGTCAGAATGTGCAGCTGATGAGATCAGCCTGTATTCGGCGACAGAAGAGGGAGTAGAATCAAGAGGATGTGCAGTCCGAATCCATTTTGTTTAGCTGCTTTTAGAAGTCGGTTAATTATAAATTTTTCTATCTGCCTGTGCTAGTAAAACCAGACATGCTTTTAGACTCTACCTTGCTACTTTTCCTGTTTGGTAAAAGGGAAACAGATGCAGGAGATGTCAGGGTTTTTTGTTTTTAGCCTCTACGGGTCAGTACTTTGTAGAATCACCTTCACCAAAGTTATTTTTTTTCTTTTACTCTTTGCAGAACAGCAGAAGCACAGTTGTGTTTAGGTACACTGACTGGAAAGTGAGCCACCACCTTGGTTTCAAGCCTTGCAGCTCCTACCAGGTTTTCTTTCAGGATTGCCTTGTGTTGTGCCACATCCATCTTCTCAATTCTGAGCTGCTTCTGTCGTCTTGCTGATGAAAGGAATCTTCGCAGGGTGGTGTTACTGCCAGCATTATGTGCCGTGTTCCTTTCCCTCCACACAGTGCTGTTGATGTAGGTCAAAAAGTTACATTCCGCTCTCATCTTGCCAGAGTTTCTTTCAATAAGAGTTTTTTTGGCACTTCTCCACGAAAACAGCTTTGTGGACTGCATAAGTAACAGATATCCTGTCGACAGACTCTTCCACCTACTGATCTCTGCAGCTCCAGTCCGGTGTGCACCACGTATCCTCCGGTGACCAGTTTGTGTTGCTTTTTGATCCTCATGATCCTTGTTTTTCAGTCTTCTTTCACAATTTGAATTGAAGTTCCGCGTTGCAATGCACTTGAGGAAATAATTTTAAAAATCCTTGGAAAAACAAACATGTTAAATACCACGGCAAAACAGTGCGCTTAGGAAGGCCTGTGGAACCGTTCGGTCCTGAAGAATCTCTTGACACTTGTTACAAGTGTTGGTTTTCAAGTGCAAACTTATTTTTCTTTTTCGTATGATCAAATCTGTGGAGAATTAACAACAATTGCTCTCAAGTGGACTCAGCTGTTGCTCAGTAACTCAATGACGACGGAACAATAAGGGTGATTTTCAGTCTGACAGGCCTGAAGCAATGGAACCATTGTCTTCAGAGAGATTGCAAGACTGAAGACCCTTTTATATACCAAAAATAAATAAAAAAATCAACAGTGCTGTGGGCCAGACCAGTTCTAGATTATTATTGGAATAACTCAAAGAGGAGGGGAGGTGGGCGCAAATAGACTGATCACGTCTAAAGGCAATGACATTCTAAAATCCTACACATACTGTACGTTAAAGTGCAACATTTTCAACGTCATAGTGAGTGGAATGAACTATTTTCTACCAACGCTTGTAAATAACTGCACTCCACAAGGTCAGGTACAATGCGGCACCGTCTATTAGATCCACTCTGTTCAACAGCCGAGACACGGTGTGCGCGACGTGCTTGAATAACCACTTAGACTTCACTGTTCCACTTTCATAAATAGATATTTACCAAGGCAGTAATACCCATATGCTGTACAGTTACATTTCAACACGCATAGTTGACCTTCAACTCTGCTGATTAGTACAAAAAGTCACAGAGATCTAAAACTGGAATGTATTTGCAAAGCGCTGTCCTTGGCTCAGGCGCCCGCGGTGAGCGACTTCGAACATACTTAGGTTTAATTAACTATCGATTTTAAGCTCGTTCAGTCCTTGTTGTGCGCTGAGAAGTACGAGGAGGCAGCAACACGACAATTTCTAAAATTTTTAGTCTTTCTGATGTTTTGCTCCTGTCTCGCCACTGTATTTCGCTGAGGTCTAAAGGCCAATTGATTACCTAAGCATTTTCTAAGCATCGACCCAGGTTCCACTAACCCCGGCTGACCCCGGTGTACAGCCTGCCTCAGCCTTAATGCGTCTCTGCACCTCCTTTGCACTTCCCCCCCTACTTTTCCCATTTCAAAAACTGCTCAAATGAGTTGGGCATTTCTGCGAGCCGTCTCCCTTCAACCTCGTTGTAAGTCACTGATGAACATTGCCGTGTTGATTCTGCAGTGTTGACATGCAGGACATGAGGGCATGACCATTTAAAAGTCAATATCAGAGAGACAGATTGGCAATTTTAGAAAGAGAAGTACATGTTAGTATTCAGAGGGGAGAAACAGTGAGCACAAGTGCTTTTAGAATACAGAATCTACTGGGTTTCTTTTTTTTTAATTCTTTTTGAAGACAGGAGAATGTAAGATAAAATTAATTAGCTGCTATAATTTACAACTGACGGTCAACATGAACTTGCTTTGAATTTGACCCAAACTATGCTTTGAGTTTTAATTCTAAAATAAGTTACCCTTTATCAAACAGCTGTGGAGAAGAGGTAGCATAACAATTAGGGGGAAAGCACATGAGTTATCTGTGATGAAAAAGCATCTAGTAATGAAATGTCTTTGAGCCAGACCAAAATTTGACTCCCCAACTATTGCAGCTACTCTATATGCTTGGAATTATTTACTTATTTGCTACATTGTTCTTTTTAATTTCCTTAAAATGTTTCAATATCACCTTGCTGCTGTCTGGGTTGCATTTGGGTCCAACATCTAAATCTCAAATCATGACAGATTTATTGTTTTTGATGTATTTTACACATAATATTCTAACAAATGTAGCACAGATTTTGTGTTGACGTAATCGGAGTGAATATTTATTTGGAACCATTTTTTGCGTCAATTACAGCTGCGAGGCTTTTGAGCTACTTTTCGTATGAGCATAGCTAAATGTAATTCCAGTATTGTCCTGTATTTAGTAACTATTTCCATTAATTCTGACCAGCTGTTAAGCTTTAACAGCTGCTATTGTAGGGTCCCATATAAATACATTTGCCATTACTCAAACATTTCCAAATATGAAATGTGACTTTAAGATCCTAATTTCTTTCCATACATTCTGCAGCACCATCATTTCCATACATGTTAGGTCATCTTAAGACATGTAATTGTTTTGTTTTACTGTTTTAAACTCTCTCATCACTCATATTTAATGTATCTTCAAATAATGAATTTTTTCCTAATGGCACACACGCGCCTGGCCTTTCGCATATTGAGTTGCATTCATGTCTACCATCTATTGTTTTGCATGAAGAATGTGTTTGGAAAGGTAGAAGAAATTATTTCATTTGTGATTTGAATCAAAAATTTAAAATGAAATAAAACGCATAAGTCAAGCTATATAATAGTGTAAACCATTCTAAAGAAAAAAGTCATATTTGATATCTTAAGCTGTGGTGCATCAGAAAAGGTGAGCTGGGTTGATCCTTTTAAGAGCTTGAATGTCTGCTCTTTGATTATCCAACCCTTATTTTTATTTAACTCCAATCTTTTATTTTTTCTATCCAGATAGTATAGACCTTTAAATAACTTTCTTTTTTTTTTTTACATATTCTTCAGGTCTTGGAAAAGCTATTTGAAAGACCCTTTTAAAGTAACAGTGGTCATTGAATCTTGGTGCTCAATGTGATGAACTTTCTTTTGTTACCTTTTTGGCACTGGGCTCAGCTCAGGAGAACATGAGTGTTTGGACGTATTGAAAGCACAAACAGTCGGATTGAAGGAATAAATAGATTTTAAAGTGGACGGGATAGAAAGGCGCAGTGGGCACAAAGAAAGAAACATCCCGAGAGCGGGGCTTTTACTTTGTAAGAAGAGAGTGAGGGGAAAAATAGGCTGTAAATACTTATGAAATTGGTGTAATAAATGAGCAAGTAACTACAGCCAGATTTTATATATTTTATGGTTTTCACATCATTCATGTGAAATGAAAAGTAAAAGTCCATCAATGAAATATTGTGAAAAATTTACAGTGAAGCATGGAAACTGAAATGAACTCCAAATCTTTCTCTGATTGAGCACGCTTCCTGTTCTGTGATGCAAAATGAATATTTTAGTGATCGAGGCCTTTTAATTTTGATCTTTCCTCCACAAACATGCTTTGCTGACAGCTTCAGCTGGTCTTAGTGGAGTTTCTGATTCAGCCAAAACAAACCCTTAGCTTAGCTTTTAGGGTGACTCACGGACACATAAGCTGGTTTCTCAAAATAATCTGTTTACCTGACATTCCAAGCTGTTACTGAACCCTGTTTCTTACATAAAATGTTTAATACTGGAACTAAAATTGGTACCATCAGAGTATAACATTCTCTTCAAGTCCAGGCTATAGTTACTCTAAAACCCACTCAAATTTTTTTTTTTCCAAACTTTTTGTGTTATTATTATTATTATTATTATTATTATTTAAATGCAAGCGGGTACTCTCCAACTCAGTATATTTGTCTGAACATCACAGCCCTACCCAAAAGCAAAATTCATGTTTGAATCGTATCTATCTATGCAGATTGGATAGACAGAGAACTAAGAATTCAGTTTAGCATTTGTTAAGCGTTGTATGTATATGCTCTACCGTGAAAAAAACATTCAGAAGATGAAAGCAAATGGAATTTGATTTCAAATGTAATGCCATGACTAGTTTTACAGCTGAGAGAAAAACAGTTCTAAATCAAATCAATATTTGGTGGGAGCTCTTCTTCACTTTAAAGTAACAGCAGTTTATTAAGGTACTTGGCACGTATTTCCTTACTTATTTATTTATTTTTTGTTATTTGGGAGAGCTGTCTTTTGAAGATTTATTCTGTTTCAGCTGCCAATCTCTTTTTTTTTTTAATCCCACACCGACTCTTTTTCTTCTTCTTCTAAGCGCTGCGTTGAACAGAGCCGTTTAAGGCTTCAACAGCACCTTAAAACTTTTAATGTTAATGAAGTGTGGAAACACGGTGGTGCAAAGATAATCTCTAACTTCCACAAACGTAAAGTTGCTTGTGTACAGCTTGTTAGTGGCCTATGAACATTCCTCTTAGAATTAGGCCATAGAAACGGTTCTATTCAGTTCTTGTATTTTGATATCTTCACTTCAATTGGATTGTTTTTTTAGTGGGCCTTTTAATGGATTTTTTACCAATAATTTGGAGTTGCAGTCCACAGAAAAATCCTCTATTCCTGAATTTCTATGTAAAGCATGTCAAATATTCACAGATTTTAAAAATTTGTTGCTAGTTTTGATCCCCGAGTCCCCATAATACTAGTGGCCCACTGTACTTTGGAAAGACCATGTGAGCTAGGGAGTCTTGAACGCATGTGTGCACTTTCAGTTTATCCAATTAGAGCATACAGTCTACTGCATGTCAGCATATGGAGTCTTGCCCCTAATGGGGCGAATAAGAGAAGAGATGAATGAGTGACGACTCTTGTTCTGATTGGCATAAATAAAAGCCGGTGCAGAGTCAGCGACAGGAGCCCTTCAAAGGTGACCTATTTGAGAAGTGTTTTCTCTTTGAGAATCAACAACTCAGTCAGCACAGCGTGACGAGATGTTTCTGAGCTCTGAAAAGAAGGGTCATGCAAAGGTAAAAAAACAAAAAAACAAAGAGAATTTCTTAATGCATCCCAATTAAGAAATGACTCATTGCAGAGCAAAAGTTTTGAACGTCAGAGCGGCGTTGCCAACATGTCCCCCACTGTTCCAGCCGGCAGGCCTTCGGCCACCCTCGGAGATTAATCGAATTCACGGAATGTTTGATTTGCATTTTGTTAAATATTTGAGTGGAAAGTTATTGGGAAAGCACTTCATGTCCGGCAAGTACATTTCAAACTCATCTTTGCTTGTGTTGCGCTTCTTTCTTCAACCACAACAGGCCTTTCACTTTGGCTCCTCTCCTGGGAATGAGAAGAGATTTCTTCTTTCTTGCCTCAGCCACACAACCTCAACCCCAGTTTAATGTTGGCCATGTTTTACTTTGTGTAGAATTTGCTCTGCACTTTTCCAAACGCTGTAGTCCACACATCAGCCTTGGAAAGTCTTCAAACTTCACCCAGATGACTATAAAGGAAATGAGTCATGTCAGCTTACGTATTTCCATCCAGCCATGTCCGGATGGTTAATAAGCAAACATTCGAAAGTCCAGTCATTTAAAACAGTGCACTCGTAGTCTTGTTTCTCTGAGATCACATCCACAAGAAGCCCCCGTCAGTACAACAGCTTTTCCCCCTGTAAATAATTTTATCAGCTGCAACCATGAATTGTCCCATATTACATTAACAGCTGCGAGTTGCGACGTGGCCTGTGTGCACAGATGGGTCGAACGCTGCTCTTCTTTTACTGTCCAAATAAGTCCCACGTTTCAGTGGCTGTGCAAACTGCAAAACATCTGGGTCGCATCAAATTTGTGACATCTGTGTCCTTTCCGATACTTGCCCCAGATAGCGAAAATAGTCGCTGTCCGGGATGTGCGCACACGTACAATGTGTGTGTTTTTTTTATACTCTGCTGGTGGTGCAGCGACGAAAATTCAATCCAATTGCACATTGCGGTGACGGCGAACTCCGTTTCGATTACTCTCGGTTTAATTTGCTAGAGGTTTGACCTATCAAAACAGTATTTTAACAGCACTTTCAGAAGAAAGTAAATTACCCCTAATTAGAGCTTTGACAATTGTGCAGATTCATGCTGGTTAAAAGCAACGGCAATTTCTGCCCTGCTTGGACCTCTTCAGGCTCCTTTAGATCAAACAGATCAAACGGTTTGGAATCGTTCCTCTCCAGGCTTTGATAAGACATTCCCGTCTGCCTGGACATTGGGATTTTAAACACTGATCCAGATCATATCAATGGCATGGCTATTGATAATCAATTTCAATGAACTTGAGCTATGTCGTGAACCAATTTAAATGTACATTGTCAATCGATATTATAGAGCTGCTCACTGGCCCGTTGTCGTTGCATGTCGAGAGGAGGTTTCCTGGGGAACAAACTTGCCTCTAGCAATTTTTTTAAATTAAATATTTCATTTAAGTCACTCCTATTTACTTTGTAGTCTTACCTTTATTTTATTTTATTTTTTGGGGGGCGGGGGGGCAGTTCTCCCCCAGTCGTTTTTGTGATGGAGAGCAAGTGTAAGCCCTTCAGACAGAAATTGTTCAAAGATTTTCCTATGTACCCCAAACAATTCCCAAGTCTAAGATTGTATTTTTCTTGTTTGTGTTCACTAGGAGAAAGATTGAATTCAAAGTTATGTATGTGTATGAGCTTATATAAGAAAAAGAGAATAAAGAAAACTTTAAAAAATATTTAATATTTTAGAAAACATATTTAAGATACTCACATTCGTAAATGTGACTACATAAAATAGAAAATCCAAATATTTGTGCACTAACATTTTTGCTTATTACATTTTATTACATGCATAATTGATTGTATAAATGGTTCATTAAAAATGTGTATTTAAATAAAAAAACATTAGTATAAAGGTTGAATACCTTACCAATGTACATTTTGGCAGCGAAGCCCACTTCCCCACCAAGTGTCCCGTTTTTTTTGAAAATGTAACGTTCCCAAAAAGCTGTCAAATATGTGTTAACATAGCAGTCAGCAGGACGAGAATCAAGATCGGTTCATGCAGAAATAACAAAAAATTCTAATGCAAGAATCTGCTATCCAAACCTATTTACATGCAGATTGTATCTTTGCTGCCCGTTGTTAGTAATGACACATGTTCTCTCGACGTTGGAGCATTTGGAAGAGGCCTCCTTGTTCCAATCTACACCACTGCAGTGCAGATGATGATGACGATAATGTTACTGTATAGATTTTTGTTAAATGAACTAATTTTGCCTGATTGTAATTTCTGATGAGAAGAGCCCGGACATTAATGACTATGGATTTTCGGAGTACAACTTGCCAGCATTTGACTGTTCATTAACATAGTGTATATAAAGGAGCGCTCATGCTACAGATTGAAAATGCTCTAACAAAGTGAAACATCATCTCAAAAGGCCAGCTTTGGCACAGGCCATTTGCTCGTAGCCGAATATATTTTATGCAAACAAGCCCTTTGCGTCTTTATCGATTGGGAGGGAAATTATCATAGATTTGCAAGGCATTCGCTTTGGGCAGCTCATTTTTGAAGAGCCCCTGTTACAAGGCTAGCGTCGAAGAATGCTGTTCGCTTCAGGTGTTAAAACAGCATGTGGTGCCCCTGTTACATTAATATTTGAAAAGTCTGCAGGCAAATCTACCCATTAATTTGAGCTAAGTCATTGAAGGCTGTTTTGGAGAAGTAGTCATACCCCGTGATGTTTTCCCTCTTCAGGCACAAACTGTGATGTGTTTTATTAGAATTGAAAAAATATATATATTACTGCATAATTATGGATCACAGATGATTCCTTAGAGTGACCCAGTGGCTTCAGAAGTAATGTAAAGATCTTAAAGTTTTTCTTCAGAGAACATTGGTGAACCGACATGGTTTTGGTTGCATCATGAAGTGGGGATGCATTTCTTCAGCAGGCGCAAAGAAGCTGATCACAACCAATGGGGATGGTAAATCAAGATAAGTATTGGATAATGTAGGAGGAAAATCTCTTAGAAGCTTCAAAAGTCTTTATCTCCCAGTGGGAAAAAAACCCTATACATACATTTAAGTTCAAAGCACAGCCTTGTTTTAAAATGGCCTAGTCCAGTGTAAAAGAAGAGGCCTTGGCCCACAAGGGGGGCCACTAGAGGGCGATAGATGGGCTTCAGGAAGTTTAAGGGAAGATAAAAGTAAAGAAATGGAAAAATAACATTAAAAAAGCTAATTTTATTAATGATTTTAAAAAAATAATATTTATATCTTTTGTTTCTAATCAATCATAGTAGTGTTATTTGCCATGCTCATCTCTCTGATCGGCTGCCAGTCAACATTTTTTAACCCCTGACCTAGTCAAATGTCAGACCTAAATCCAATTAAGAATGTCTTGACAGAAGCTTTGTCTATTGTTTTTTCAGTAAGAATGGACCAAAATTTTCAGTTTCATTCCAAACTATTTTGAACATATAATTAGAGTGAGATGACGTTCTAAGAATAGTTAATTCAAGGAGTTGGCCATTAATACAACCCACAGTGTTTAGTTTATTTAAAAATGAAAGGAAAAACTGCAAACTATTATTGTAATGTTGTAATGTGACTATATATACACACGCACATTTGGTTTGTACTACCCATAGAAGAGCATTTAGTAATAAAAAAGAAAATTATCATGCATAATATTTGCCAGTAAAACATTGTTTAATGGGTGTATTGCTCAGCAGCAGGATTCTCACCAGAAATAAATATCCACCCCCTGCTGCCTCTCATCTGATCCTAAAAGGCTACTTGAAAATCTGCAGCAAACACTTGAAGCCACTACATTATGCTTACCCCCGTCTACTTAACCAGAAAAACTCCCCGCTGCGCAATTATGTAACATTTGGGGTTAGGAGTTCACAAAGTCATTAAATGCTTTTCTAATTATTATTGATTGAGCTCCGTGGGATCGATGCAAATCTCAAGTGGAGCGGTGGCCAAGAGAGAGGTGAAGGTGTGAAATTTTTGGGCTAGACGCCAACTCAAAAAAAAAAAAAAACATGAAGGAAATCACAAGTAATATTTTATTTAACCCCTGAAGTTTATCTAAAAGTTAGGAAAGGATTTTAGCTCGATTTTCAGTCAGAAGATTATACTTACTCCTCCTGGGACTGGATGAGATATTAGTTTTTGCTGTAATGATTCACTTACACTGTTGATTCTTTTCTCCAAAGGTGAATGATTACACAACAGGTAACTTCCACACGGTCTAAATATAAAATCTACCTTCACCAAAAGCTTTGAGTAAGCGGCTCAGAAGGTTTTCCTTGATCACGGCCATCAAAAGAGGTGCGTACGTCTCCGGCAGCATAAAAAGGTTTTCTGAAAGCTCCAACTGGACTGACTCCTACTCAGAACACTGAGAGTTCAAAGATCTCATTGGAGATCTAAAAAGTAGTTGGTAAACAAGTTGGTGAAGACTGCTTGAACATCTGCAGATTGCAAAATCATCACTTCAGCAGTCAGTACAAGTTGTATGGCAAACGGAAGTCGGTACAAAGCAGCACCAATTCCAATCAACTCTACCAAACCTGTGGGGAAGATTCATTAAAACGTTGCCAGAATTATCTGACGGCCAAAAGGCAAATTGCTAGAAGTACATTTATACTTCTACGTTTATATTTGACCTTGCACCTTTCTACTTAATTTATGACAGCCTCTTAACATCTCTTAAGGTAAATCGCTACATGCATTAGAAAATACCACAAGAAAGCATAATAAGCTACCTTTTAGCTTATCTGTTCCACTAAATCAGTCAACATCTCTATTAGTCAGCACCATGGTTTAAGCCTAATACCAAACAAGAAAATGCGACGGCTATGCATTTTGTGACCCCTCTCACCAAAAGCTGCTTTTTCGCTTCAATTTCTGCGTCGTGTTCCACAGCAGAGACGAATCTCACATCGTCCCTGGTCCTCCATGTCGCTTGGAATTGTGAGAAATTATCATAAATGGAGTGAATATGTCTGTCAAGACCTGTGAGGGAAGAGTCGGTGAAAACCCACCAGCTGCATACATGAGAGGTGAAACTCGGGTTTAGCTTTCACCGCATTGCCTGTGCTGTCTATCCAAACATTCGATAAGAAAATATTCAATTACTGGAAGGAGATTTCACTCTGCTTATTAAAAGCTAATTCGTGTGAGGACAAGGTCCCTCTCTTTGTCAAGGTGTTCCCTTTCAAAAACAATGACATGTCTCTCTGAGGCTGTCGCTTATTTGAAAAGAGCTTATTTTCAACAGCATTGGTGCTATTGGAGATTTGGTAGCACTCATCACAGGTGAGGCTTGTCCTATTCTCCTTACAGGGGGAAGAAAGATGACAAATAAAAACCCATGACTGTGAGTAAATATGCAATTTTAACAGATTATTTTACCAAAAAGAAAGGGGCACAGAAATGCCCAATATTGCCAGATGTTAGGCAATTTTCTTGAACTCGGTCAAAGTTATTTCAAACTTAATTTCAAAAAGCTTAACTGCGCCTCTGGTTTACACTTCACTGGTAATATGAAGCTCTACAATTACTTAAGATCTCCATGAATTGTTCGCAATTAAATCCTAAGAAAAATACTGTATGTTGTTGATTTAAAAGGTTGAAGACTAGCATTCTGAAATTTAAAATAAACTTTAAAGATTACTGATCTTGTCAGGGAAGATTTTGGACTGTTGCGTACCGTTGTGTGATTAACCATTACGTCAAAGCCTCCAGAAATGTGGAAAAACCACAGAAGCTGTTTAAACCGACATTTCTGTTTTGTGTAATTTGTAATTGTCTTGCATTATTTATTACTTCGGGTTACAATTTCATCCAAAAAAAAAAGAGCAGCGAGAAAACGAGATTTTGCTGTACGTGTAAAGGAAGGGGGGGAAAAAAAAAGCACATTGCGTCTTATTGCTTCAGCTGTCAATTATAAGTCCATTTCAAGCATTGTGCCAATCCAAAACCCTCCACTTCCACACTGCACATTTTTCAAAGCGACATCAAAGCTTTGGCTTCATCAGAGGTGAACCTGAAGCCCTTTGGGATATTTTCTCCAAATGGGGGGAGCCTGCTGTCCAGTGTCAGTGACAATAAAACATAACTTCCCTCTGGACAACTGTGCAGTAAAGCAGCAATACTTTATCTGCGACTCCGACTGGAGACCTTCCTGCGAGACTGCGGCGCCCTTTCTTCTCCTGCGCCACTTACTCACTTTCAGCATGTCTGGGGAATATCTGTGCTCTGATACCCAGAAGCGCATGAACACAGATAGTGGATCGTAATCCACTTGCCACTGCCAGTGATTGATTGTTTGCACGGCTGAGAGACACCTACTGTGGCTCAGACTTTCCTTCAAGGCTCCGAGGACTCCGTGTTTGTTGGACATCTCTGACACGTCGGTCTGTCTTGGAAAGATTTTGCCAAATTTCACTTCTAATCACAGCAAATCAACTTCGTTTGATTTTTTTCCCCCATAATGCTTCTGCAGCTCTATTTGAAGTTCATTCCTTGATCTTCAAAGATAGATTCCAAGGCATCGCCTGGGTCCAGACCTTTGATTTCAACCACTCCACCGGGTTGACTAACAAGTTGACAATTCTGTCTGATATCAGGCAATCAAAGGCAAACAGTCTTGGACTGTTTAATTACTTTGATAGAAAGATTTCTGCTGTTGTACTCGCCCTTTGGATATCACAATCGCAGAATCTGCCAAAGGTTTGCATTTTCGTCTGTTTTTTGACGTTTGTTTCTTCTGCTTGCTCTACAGAAATTGAAAAAACCCAAACGAGAACAAATGCAGAATTAGAATTAATGTTTTCATGGCACTCTCCTCTTCCTAATCTTCCCCACAAAAGACTATTCAAAAGCAAATCCTCTCGATAAAATGCAATTTCGACATATCCACCATTTGCTTGCACTGGCAAATATGGCTAATCCAGAGGATCTTTGGATTCACCCAAGCAAACAGGAAGCCCAAACCGGTTCCTCTCTATCAGGCAGACAAGTTGTTCAGTAATTCTTCAAAACTGTTTGCCTTCCACTCAGATATCCTCAAATCCAACAACCAGATTGGGATAAAAACGTGTCAAACACATAAATGCTCTTATGCTCGGTTGCCATGTCTGGGTATTTTTCTCATCGAAATTTTAGCTATTTTCTGATATTTATAGCAACATGTAAAAAAAAAAAGTTCTTTCTGCTTCTTTCTTAATAAGTTTGCTTCTCCAAGTGTAGTCCTAACTTCATTCTTATTTTTTAAATAATTAATGCAGAGGAAATAATTTGATCTGCTGAATGACTGAAGAGAAGAAATGACTCTTATTTCAATGCATTCAGCCTTTATGAAGAGTATAATCATTCAAGCCCAACGCTGTCATTAACGTTAGTTTTCAGCTCTTGCAGTTTTCTTGGAGAATAAAGGTGCCTGATTGTTTTGAAAATGTTCAATAGCATCCTCATGGTGCATAATCAAGTCACCTCAGTAAAAATTAAGTGGATATTGTTTAAGCAGGCAATGGAGAAGGTAAGAAAAAGGAGGCGAAAACAACAAAAATAATTGTTTGACTTGTTTTTCAAAAGCGAGCAATACCTTCTGGTGACCGAAAAGTTTATTTAATACAAGATCTTAGAGAAAATTAATATTTTTTTCACTTTTGTTTACTGAGTTGCACTTGCTGTACTTTAAAAATCCTTCTGGCAGCAACATGTCTTATACACATATTCAGTGTGAATATGTATAAGAACTGAGGTCCGTTTAGAGGAATTTGGAATGAGGGCAAAGTAGCTTTAAGCTAACCAAGATTAGCTTTAAGACTCAAGAATGAAGTATAGTTTTATTGTTATTTTTTAAATTTACCTTAAATATGAGCAGAAGTGTTGTCTGGGTATAGTTTTACAAAAACTAAAATAAAAAAAAATCTACATAGAAATTAGTTATAACAGAAAAGATGAGATGGGTAAAATTAAAGAAAAATCATTTAAAAATCATTATTTTTTAAAAGAATATTACATCTTAGCAACAGTGTGCACAGAGATGAGAAAAACATTATTTAAAGTGAGATTAAAAAAATAAAAACACACACAATGAGGAAAAACTTCAATGTCTGAAAATGCAACACCCTGCTGTGTGTTGAAGGAATGAAGTAGAATAAAAATGCATTTAATCATGAAATGTTTAGATCCTTCATTATCACACGTTTCATTTTGAAAACTTTGGAGTTCTGAGCACTTTTGGAATCTTGCCAGTAGGAGGAAAACTTTTGGAGCATGTGGAACTCTCTTTTTGATCAAACTGGCAATAAAATCTGCTTGTTTAAATTAGTTGCACTGCTAATGTATTTGGCTCAGTAGAGGGATGTGTATCTGCGCTGACATGGTGCTGTCTGCATTTCTAAATGCTGCTCTGTACATTTAGCATGTAACATATGGAAGTAGGTCGAAAGACAAGTTCATAAATGTCCAACTAATTTTTATGAGCACTGAAAAATGTGTTGAAATAACATACTGGAGTTTTCAGTTCATATCAAGTTTAAGTCTTGGACCACACAGAGAAAAATATTGAATAAAAACAACAAAAGAAATACTTTTATTGTTTATTAAGGTGACATTTTCTAATTTGAGTGCGTTAACAGGTACCATTATTAAACCGCCACAGTGATGCATTGAAGCTGGAAGCCAAAATATAGATAATTTTCTCTAAATGATTTTGCAATGAACGTCAACACTGACAAAATTCTGCAAAGAGCAACAATGAAACATGACTAATCAAGGCTCGGACGGCCTTCTTTGGAAGTAAATCATAGACTGCGGTGATAACCAGCCAGTGGCATATAATTTAGCATCAAGTCTATTATGATAGTGAGTAAAAGCAACGCTGTGTAATAACAGTGCCACAAAAATATCTGGAAACGATTCCATTGTTTCTCCTCTCTGCGTTATAATTCAAACTACGCTTCTATCTTTGCCTCTCAGAAGTTGAAATCAATAGGTTTTCAGCGGATAACAAAGGAGTGTCTTACATCAGCGGTGTACTCTAAAGATAAATGTATTCAACAGCTGTGTGCTTGTTTGTTCAATATCATTGTCCCTCCATTTGTTTTTTTTTTGTTTTGTTTTTATTTTGGCTTTATATAATTTTAAATATTTGATGCAAAAAATAGCATACAGTCATGTACCCATTGAAAGTCTTTAATTTGGAAAAATTACAGACTTTCGCATACAAAAAAAAACCAAACACACCGAAGAAAAGCAAGTGTAAAACTTTTTTTGATATTGTAATTTAACAAATTAAGTGGGAGACTCCGCTTTTTGTTCCCACTTAAAAGGGAAGATTCGACATGAATCAAACAGCATTGCAGGAAAGACGCCTCTTTGCAGTTGTAAAAAGTGAAGGTGGAAGCGTTGTGGTTTGCAGCAGCAGGATCCGGCGCGCTAACATCACAGAAACCAAAAATAGTAAAATGTTAGGGTATCATTTGTACAAAGAGTGAGGTGTCTCAAATAATAGTTATTAAATGTGATGTAGAACTACACCCTGTGCCACGCAATTACCCAAAACATAGCAGAAGGTCCAAGGATTTGAGAAATGGAAAGTTCTGGACTGGGTCACAGGCCAGATTTTGATCCCATTGAGTTGATGTGGGTTGATTTAAATGTACAAAAAGCTCTCAAACCTCTGAGTGGATCAAACTTTCATTCAGCTGATGATAGATTGATAGATGGCTACAAGTAGTTATTTCAGCTAAAGGCGGTAGAGTTGATATGATGTTTTGTTTCTTCTGCTTGAAAACACATTTCGCTTGATATGTTTAATCTGTAAAATTCAGCGGTTTCACCGTTAATCCAACTTATTATTTATTTATTTTTCAGAAAATAAAAAGTTGGACTTCAACATGCAAATGTCACTTAAAAAGCAGGGTGTTGTAATTTATTGTGAGCGTACGTCGATGTGTGCCACCGTGGACGGGGAAATTGCGAATGCTTTTAGAACTCCACAGGAAAGAAACATTCAGACTTTCAGCTGTTGGGCAAAGTGAGCAAGAAATCCCACTTGAGAGGCAAAAAAAGGGAACGAAACAATGACATAAAGTACAGAGTCAACTGTTCTTGTACATCCAAGAGTACTGTATATGCAAAGTTTCTTACTCCTTCCATTCTCTGTGTGCATTTCATCTTGCTTGATGAGTAAAAATGGAGTTCAGGGAGGAGTGGACAGCCCTGCCACCGTCTATAGGGAAATTCCCTAAGCATCTGTGACTTTGCTGTACCCACATTTATCTTAGAAGTTGGTGACAGATTATTTTTTCTTTCCACAAGAGGTTAGAGTTTCAGATGATGTCAGTTATTGGAGACAGATATTGAAGGTATGCTGATTCATGACTCCGAGGTAGACCTGACTAATGGTGGAAACAAAAGTTTAGGCTGTTGACAGAGTTTGCAAAGCAAATATGAGACACACAAAGTCAGAGAAATTTTATAGAAGCACCTTAAATTTGACAAAACTACAAGTGGCTGTTTGTTTTACACATAAGTGGGAAACAGGACAATTATCTAAGAAACCCAGTTGGCGGTTTACCAGAAGTTATGTAGGGAATAGTTTGTTGAGATGAGACCAACGCTCAACCTTTTGACCTTAATGTAAAATGATAAAAACACACATCACCAGGCAAGACCAGAATACATGCGATATGTATTACATCACCCGGAATATACAAAATATGAAAAAACTTCACAGGCATGAATATTATTACCAGGCACTTAAGATAAAAAAAAAAGAACAGAAAAACTTACTTGTGACCTAACAAATTGCCACCGAGTGCCTTCAGTGACCTGCTAAGCACGTGGTCAAGACAAATTTAAATTCCCCTGCATTATAAATTTTCTCCAACTGAGTAGCAATCAAGGTTTAGGCAACAAAAGGTAGATATACGTGCAAGTGTAATCCTTAGGTACTGATTTTCTACAAATTTTACAGTTTCTCTACCGTTATTATTGACTGCACCGAAACTCAGTCGCTTACACTCCCAAAGTTTGCAGCTCATAAATCTGCTTGGATTGCATTTAAGTGTGCTTGTAATGCTGTGTCAAACACCCCAGCCGCTGTCATAGAGCGATGCACATATTCATCAAAAATGCAGACAAGGCACTTTGATCATAAACTGCAGGGACCGGAGACCTACTGCACAGGTGTTCGCTCGCTCGACAATGTCACTTCCTCTGTTCCATCTGCTCGCCGAGCAACATCCATATGCATGGCGTTTTCGAGATTGCCCCGCGTACGCACGTCCCCGCCGACGCCCTTCCTCTCTCTCCTCACCCGTTTTTCGTTTCCGAGATAAAGGCCTCTCTGACCTGAAGAGCACCTTCGTTGTACCCTTGTTCTGTCTTCCAGTGCTCCGGTAACGCTCCATTTCACCGCCTTATTTATGAGCCGAGTATTTTACCGAAAGTTTATGTCGGCAGTCTTGCTGCTTTAAAGCCGCATTAAGGGTGTTTAAAGCCGGATGGCTCGAGGAGACGGTGTGTAAGCGTTGCGCATTTGAACAAGTGTCTTCTCGGGCATTGACAGCCGATTGCGGTGCTGATGTAAGAGCGCCTGCACAGAGGGGTGAATAATGTAACAACCGCTGTGACTCCGGCAGCAGAAACAGTGATTTTTTTTTATATAGTTTTTTTCCCTTTACCGCTGGCTGGAAACATATTCCAACACGCAGCTGGAAGCCCTACATTCACATAAAACCTAATTCTGTGAGGAGCCACTGGGTCAATAATTCACTATCAATGGGCCATCACCAGAAAGCGTCTCCTGATGTCACCAGCAAGTTGAGGTTTAAGTGCTTTGACTTCAGGCACAGGGACATCTGGCTGTTTGCAGACATTAACTTTATTGAGCCAAATCCTCAACAGAGAGTCGTAAATTTTAGCTTTATGGTGGCTATCTCGCGTTCATGCTATGGATACTGTAGAGAAACAGTTATCTATATTGACACCAGAGTTTGAGCTTTAATACTCTGAAACACTTTCTTTTAATTTATTTTCTTTTTAATCATTTTTCATCGCCACGGTTTATTACAATTTCGAATGGGCCGATGCATTGAGGTACATCAAAGGTTGAAAAACGTAGTCATAAATAGCTGAGCAGTTATTTGGCACAAGAAAAGTGTCAGAGCTTCATAGAAAATGAATATGGAGTACCTCAAGGTTCAGTGTTGGGACCTAAACGTTTCCCCTTTAAAAATGAATGACTTTTATGTATTTGTTTTGTTTTCAGATGGCATAAATAGTTTATCAGGAAAAGAACTTCAAACTCTGTTGTTGGAAAAATGGCTGAAGTTTTTAAACATAATAAATGACTTACTTCAAAGTAAGATTTGAAATTGGAATAAATTTGATCAGTTTATTTTGTAATAAAAAATCATTTTGATGTATTATAGTAATAGATGGAGGTTTAAAAGACAGTCTCTCGTAAGATTAGGAGAAAGTATCTTACATTTACCAACAATTAATTTTTTGGTCAAGTCTCATGTTAGCCATGTTACCAACACATTATTTAAGGCTTTTGTAAATTGAAAACTTTAGGACCTGTTAGCACAAAGCTCAAATAATTAGCTTATTTTATTTCGTTCTACATTAAAACAGAAGTGTGTGTCAGTGTGTGGAGTAAAACTATATAAGGTGGAGAATGAGTCCAAAAATAGTTTAATAAACAGAAAAACCCTGACCCCCTTATTAATAAATATGTTGTTAGTTTTATGAGGAAAAAAAGCCGAAGTAAACTACACAAAGCAGAGATTTCCATAAATGTGATTTTATTGCATAAAACAGCAGCAAGTATAATTATGTTCAGCTTATTAATAGTGGGTTTGAGGAAAAAATAATATCATACTTACACTGGCCTGCCATTGAATTTGATCAAAATGAAATTTTAAATAAACAGCTTGAAACATTCCGCAGACACAAAATCCAATCTTCTTCACGTGGCGTTATTCATTCCCCTTGTTTACAGGTTTGATTTAGTAAACTAATAGAAGAGCATTTATCCTGGACAATTTAATTAAGGGACGCTAAAAGAAAAATAAATAAATCTTTAAGCTGCAAGACTAAAACAAGTCTGATTCTTTCATTATCCACCACCCTCACATTTGCTGAGACCCAACAAGTTGTGAAAATGTAATTAGAACACCTAGCTATTAATATGAAGCAGTTGGGGGGCTGCTGGTTGATTATTCATTACCTCTTGTCTGCACACTCGCACAGCTGCCCGAGCAGTGTGTCGCTGTCACGGTCTCCCCATCTGCTTGGCGCTCGCGGTTCAAGTAAACCAATAAAAGAACGAGGAAAACAAGGCAAACAGGGAGCTGGGAGAAAAAATATCGCACAAAGGAAAACCGAAACGTTCATTTTTCACCCGTTTTGCAAATGCGGTGCTCTTAAGAGGAAAACAAGTTAGAACGAATGCGTTGAACTCTCTGCTTTATGGCAATTTGCTCTGGAAGATGTTATCAAATTATACATTTTTATGAAAAAGTGATGTAGTTTTAATGATATTGTCTTCAGTGATTTCAGTGGGGCTCACCTTTACAACATATGAGAGAAGGGAAATGTTCCTCTGCACCAGATCCGCTGCAGCCGTTCAGAAGTCATTCTGAGAACTCTAACTCAATTTATCAGCAGGAATTTGACTTTTTTGCAAAGTAATGAGCTTTCATCATTAGGTTTTGATTGAGTAATTAATTTCACAGTGCACATTTGACAGCTTTATCTCTTGCACGGTAAAACTTAAAATTATAAGCTCATGCTTAGAAAGGGCCCAGTGGAAGGAAGAAAAAAGAAAAACAAAGCAAACTAATTGGTTTTCATTAATGACGTTACATCTGGGTCATAAGCATTTTATGCAGCGTTAAGAGAAATAGCTTGTTTTCCTTTGATTGTAGGATAACGATCCTGATTGAGTGTTTCCAAAAAAAAAGGAACAAATATAATGTGGAGCGATAATCTAGCATATTGACTTAATAAAACAAACATTCAATAATGGAATTGGACAATTGTTTGAAAGAAATTGCATCACATAAAACTGCCTAGCCATATTTAAAAAAAAATAAAATAAATTCTTCTTTATTGATCCCACAGGGAAAATAAATGTTTCTGTAACTCATATTCATTCTTGTACAAGATTCTTGCTGAAGCATTTGCCTTTTTGTGGCTTGAATTCCTTGTGGACAGTGTCACAGTTTGCTGGACAACTATCAAGTTGGCTGTACTCACCATCATGCTGTAGAGTTTTGCCGTAATACATTAAAACGCCGTAGAGTATATTGGTTTACCGTTTTGAATGAATCTCTTAGAAGAAACTGACTTTTATCTGTAACGAAACACGAGGTCAGTTGTATAAATAGAGACAAAACCAAAGCTTTTGTCTCTATATACTTTTGCTGCTAATGCATGAATACTGTATAGGCAACCAATGAATAATGTATAAAACTGATCAAATATAATTAGGATACCAGCTAATTAATAGATTAATAGAGGACTGTATCTAAAAAATTAAAATTTAACTTTAAATCATTTAAACTAATGAGCATATACAAAAAAAGAACAAACAGGGCGAGTGTGAATGCACTCTTAATAGATGAAGTACATCAAAATTAAGCCTGGCTTTTTAAAAGTTCTGCCTCGATTCGATTTAATATTTATGAACTATTATTACACAAAGGAAGCTCAGTAGAGTCGGTCAGGAAATTGAAGCAATTGTGCCAGAATGAAGGCTTGAATTGCCTAGGTGTTTGAAGTAAATCACTAAAGCCTCTAAATTTATGTGAGATTCTGAAAATAGAGAGAAAAACAGATCGAAGTTAGAGAAAGTTGAGTCTTACACCATGGAAGGGGGGGGAAGAGATCATTTGAGAAAGCAGAGGTGTCAGTTTTCCAGTTTACTAAATCTGGAATTCAGCTCCAAACACCACTGGGCCTAATTATAGCTGTATGCTGCAGCGGTAAACAGTTTTCTTTATGTTCTTAGCTCCTCTGAAACTCTATTTGGAATATGTTCCATATACCCACTCGCATATAAACTGCTAAGTAAAAATGCATCTATAATTATCAGCAACAGGTTGCACCTTATTAAAATGCGAGTTGTGATTAATCTTTATGCCCCGGTACATCATCTTTTGCTGACCCATTTTTACGCTTGCGCGCTCACGACGTGGCTCGTAAAACGGCAAAATTGCCCTGAAAATTAATAACACGTCATTATGCATTTAAGGTAACACAATTAAAGATCTTGTTATTATCACCGTCCGAATCTCAGCTGCCGGTTCCCCACTCCTGGTGCTCTGAAACATCGGAGGACGCCTTAATAGAAGCGACTTTCACCGGGGTTAATAACAGTTAATGAGTTGTGAATTGCGCTAGACAACAAAAGACACAAGTCCCACTAATCAGCATAAAAAAGATAAATTACACACTGTGATGATCATTTGAAAAGTATCGATCCGTTTCTCGTGAAGTACCTGCGCGTTGGTCCAAGTACCTGCCAGAAACGTGGACACGCATTTGACGTGAACCATACTTGATGGCTTGCTGACAGCCTTGAACTTATACCCGGCACCCATCCTTCCCTCCCCACTTCCTTTTCTCCCATTGTCAGAAAGCATTTCGTCTCCTCTTGACTCAGAGTCGGTTGAGCTGGAGGCTCCCTCGGTTGAGGGATGTGATGGGATTTGGGGAATAACTGCTACTCCAGATTAAGGATGGAGATGAGGATGACGAGTGACTGACAAAAACAGACTTCTGGGAGGGCTTAGTTACTTTATAGTATCAAGGTCAAGCAGTGACTAAGGATGTGGGCATCTGTGCTGGCTGCGCTGATATGCCGAATTTGCAACAGCTACAGTTTTTGAGGCATGACACAAATCAATAAACTTCAGGGTCGGAGCGTCACCTGAAGATTTGAAGTGAAACTCCCAGGTGTGGGTTTTGTTTTAGACTTTAAAAAAATTGTCTCGGTATAAATAATCTTTGTTTCATTACATCTTTCTTGAAAATACTCCTTATATATCCTGCTTGGGAAGGGAAATGAAATGGGGCTTACTAAAGCAAAAGAAGCTGCGATAATGCGCTTCACCTGCATGCACGCACATAATAACCACTGTATCCCACCAATGGTTTACATAACTGAAATGATGTGCTTCAGCTCTTCTCGCCTTATCACTACGAGCCATACTTTATTGCCTAGACCACCTCAAAGAAAATTAAATGCAGCCTCATCCGTTTGAAGCCGAAGCACATTTTCTGCAAGGTTCTAATGCCGCCGAGATACTGTTGAGCTGTTGTATTTTTCAAACACTCGCCTCCAAAGATCTGACTAAATGCCTTTTTATTTTCTCACTGTTCCCCTTTCTGTGACTCACATTATCTTTTTTTGACTCCTTTCTACACCCTCCAGAGTACAGAAGTGCCCTTCCAGCGTGAAAAAAAAAAAAAAAAAAAAGCAATCCTCCAATGACTATTAAACTCCATCCTGTGTTTTTCTTCTTTTTTTTCTGTCACTCTCCTCAAATGTTGTGGCTAAGTTTTTACTAAACTGATGAGTCATGTTTGTTCAGACTCAAATCATCAAAATGAACAAATTTGTTAGGTCACCAAATTAGTCCTTGTGTGTTTTACATGGCAAAAAAAAATTAATCTGCAGTCTTTGCAAAACATAAAACCAATTAATATTATATTGGAAAATAAATGACCTTTCATTCCAAGTAGATTTAATACAGTTTCTTTTTCCATTGTTATAATTACAAATAATTTGCTTATTAACTTCTAACTTGTTTTGAAGATATTTTGTGTTAAATGTTAGAGATGTAAATGGTTTTAAATTGGACTCTGTTGGGTAAGTCGGCTGCAACCAGTATTGAATTTGTTCAAATGGTTCTGTTATGCATAATTGTTAAATGCATAACTTACAAGAATTTCCAGAAATTGTTTTCAACTCTTTTTATGTCGCACTTCACCGCCAACACCAGTTTGTTTAACTTGTTCTCTTTTTGAGCTCTTCTTTTATATGTAAAGAGCTGAAAAGTGTGGCGTGCATTTGTTTTAAGCCTGCTTTTTTCATGTTGCTAAATGTGTGATTTAGACAAAAGCTTATTTATGTTATAATGGCCCAGGTATTGTAATTGTTTGAAATTATCCTAGCTTTTTTTTTTTTTCCCGATGTTTTCCGACCTTCCACTTAACTCATGTCCCCCAACATAAAGTCCCAGTAAAACACTTAGAGCATGTTGTATTATAAATCTATTTATGGATCTATAATAAAGTACAGCTGGAGAGGCAACTAACACTAATAGAATAATGCAGGAAGTTTCTGTTCCTTATCTTTATTGAGTATGTCAGACACGGTCGGGTGTCGAGTTGATTCGGTTGCATCAAAGCTCCGCCGTGCTGCACGTAGCTGATTGTGTGAGCATTACGTAAAACAACTTTGGATGAACTGTAGGCTTGTACATTTTTGACGTGATCCTCTTTGACAATGACATCAACAAGGAGATGTGGGGTTCCAATTCGAACATTATCTGCAAACTGTAGCACAGCGTTAGGGGGGTGGAAATGTCAAACAGATTGACGAGGCAGATGGAACACTCCTGTCCTTCTGCAAGTGTATGAACACACCGATGCTGTCGAAAACGGCTACAGAAAGAAATTGCAGCGCCCTCAACAAGTATTGACACCCCTGATGTATGAAGGCGTCTTCAAAATGAGAAAGACAAAAAAACAAAAAACTTTGGAAAAAACAAGTTATCTACGTTTCCATGTGAACAGCGTAAGAACTTCATTTGGTAGAATTCAGCAGGGGAATTTTAATATTGGAGTTAGGCACCAATCTTTAAAGAAACGGCATAAAAAAAATATAAAAACAAATGAAATGTCCTTAGAGAAAATGTAAAATGCAGTGTTTCCAACCAGCTTTACTTTTGGAAAATACGTGAATATATCCAGTTACCGCTCCAGGACAACCACTTCCTGTGGAGTCCCAGCCTTCAGGTTCATCTCAAAAACTTGGGACATCCATGGCCTAGTCCAAGACTAGGTCATGGTGTGTGACTAGGCCACACGCTAGGTGTGAATTCAGCTTCATGAATAAAAGGAGATCAAAGGTGACTTTTTTAAGGGCGTTTAATTAATGGAAAGAGATGAATAATACACACCATAAAATAGTTTTACCTAAAATTAATTTTGGGGTATTACAAATCCCCTATATCTCATTAGCTCAGCAGAATTTAATAGACACCACAGGACAAATGTATTGCCCTATATTCGCTGCTGTCTAAGACATGTTCTTTCTTCTGAAGACCAGTTATTTCGAGGAGTTTGCTAATTAGTAAATGTTCATCTGAGCACTGAGCTCAACAGATTCACTCTACAATTACTGAAGAAACTGTAGGCTTATAATTATCTCTTTGTTCATCATCATTCTCATTTTGCGTGACACAAAGGCCTCGATTAGGAATCCTTTATACTTTCCTCGCTGCATTCCTTTTTACTCCTTTTTTTTCTTTTCTCAACAGCACACCACCTACATTTTATCACACAAAAACGATATAACTCACCTGTTTCTACTTTCACTACACCGGATTTATAGAATGAACCCTGAAGTAACTTGTTCATTTCTTTTCTTTTTTTCTTTTGCTGCCTTTTTTTTTTTTTTTTTTGACAGCAGAATGATGCAACTGGCTGTGGAATGAATGCAACTTTGAAGTTTAAATTTGAGGGTGTAAGCTGGGAGAACGAAAGCTGTCAGGACCTCCCGGGACACCGGGATTTAAATCACCTAATTCTGATTTCAAATCTTTCTCTCCCCAAGTCTTGTTATTTTGAAAACAGCATGGGGTAAAGAGCGTTGAATTTGGTTGGGATTCCACAGTCGTACAAAACAAAATGAAATCTTGCTACCGTTTATTGGCACTTAGCTCAAAAGCTTTAAGAATATGCAGTTTGTTTCTAAATTACCTTGCTTGATTTCCATGAATAGTGGATTAATCAGTAACAGAATAGGGTAAAAACAACTGATACTGCTAGGATCCGTGACTTTATTAAATGTGAAAACATGTATATATAATCTAAGCCAACATAGAGCAAGAGTACCAACTCCCTAAACCATATATCTGATTTTGCTACTTTTAGCAGCTATAGATCTACCATAGACTGTTAGCAATAAGTCTTTTACATCACTGTGGAGGAACTCTTCTTTGCAGAATTGTTTTGCTCCACCTGCATTAGAGATTTTCAAGCAGAATTTTCCTATTTAAAGTCATGCCATGGCTTCTTAATTTTACTTTGACTAGTCCACTCCAATAACTTGAATCTAAGTCAATCAGTCTCGTACAATGAACTGATGGTTGGAGTTTGGGATTTTCTGATAGAGATCAGAAATCTACGGTCCTCAATCAGCCAATCAGCCTCAGACTACCATAGAATCACCACCATGTTTATCAGAGAGGATTTTATTTTTTCTGAAATCTTGTGGTAGTTTTACACCCAATGTCATGGAAAGTTACAAATTTGTCTTGATGAAGAAATCTTTTGAGATTAATGCTCTTTGGCAAATGTGTGACATACCTTCTTTTGATCCGTTGTGGCTTTGGTCTCACCCCAAGTCCATTTCCTGTTTTTTAATTGTGAAGATTTGCATTAACTGTGGCTAAGACCTTTAGTTCTTGAAAGTTACTACAAAAGTGTGCTTTTGTAGTAATTTTGGTCAGTCACTCCTGGGAAGATTCACAACTGCTCTGTTTTCTCAGTTTGTGGAAAATGCGTTTCATTTCCCCAGGTTCCCTGGGGCCCCCAAAGCCTCAGAAATGTATTTGTAACTCTATCAAAACTCATAGATGTAAACAAATTAATCATCTGGTCTTCAATTACTTGAGATTAGAGCATTTTGTTTGCGTTTACTCAAGCTGTTTTTTGTCATACCTTTTGTATTTGTTTTGTCTGGAGACTTAAGAGTGACAAAATGGCAAATACAAGAAATCTGTAAAGGTGGAAATGGAGTGTTACAGCATTGTGTGCATGTACTTGCACAGGGTGATGCAGGAACAGTTGAACATTTCTTGGCAATACAAAAGAGACATCCAGCTGTCTCCGAGGCATACATTGACATGCAACCAAGTGTTAGAGGAAGGTAAGCCTGGGTGTAAAAACTACACTCTAGTGAAAACAAGAAATGCGACCTCAACACCGAGGCTGACTCACTTGGAATACCAAAAGAGGTGGTCAGGTTTTTGAAACTCAACCTCGGACTGACAACATATCTGGCTTTCAGGTTACAAAACAGTTATGGATTCTAAACGCAAAACACTCTTTTGATCAAATTTGATCAACTTCATTCTGAAATTGAGCTTAAAGGTTATGACCAGTACCGTTGTTTCATTGAAAAATGATTTCATTACAACTAAGAGCTTGTCAGAACAGAGAGAATGGCAACAGTTTTCTATAAGTTAAATATTATTTGAAACCAATATATTTTATGGAGAACCTGATTTTTGCACGGAGCCAGACGCATCCAATCCCATTGGCTTCGCCTTACGTCAAACTTTCATGTTCTTCCACTTAATTTATGTGTAGTTTCTAAATCGGGATACCTTGAGCAGAGATAGCAATGTTCCCATCATCAAAGAACAGCAGTTTCATTTTTTTATTTATCAGGAATAAAAAAAATATATGTTTTCTCACAAGGAATTTTTGGAAAGCCTACCTTTCTCACGGTACTGCACAGCTTCTGGTTGTAGTAATTAGATATTAAGCGAGTCCCCCATGGCTCCAAAAATCATGGGAGGGTGGGAAGAAAATGTGCTCTTGAAGTATTATATTCCTCTGAGAAGCACTCCATTTTTTATGTTTTATTTCTTCCTTTTTTCCCCCCTTCCCATCCCTTCAAAGGGCTAAAGCATTCCTCGAGTATCCAGGTTTCTATGTCTAATTAAGGATTCAAGAGGTGCCCCTGCTTGCAACTGTGTGTTTTCGTAAACAATCAATATTTCCCAGCTAGAAATAGATACTCAAGAGCCAAATACGATGGGACTCCAAAATCAAAACAGTAATCAACCAGCTGAAATATGTTTCCAGGATGCAAGACGCTAAACGTATGCAAAGCCACTTGTCTTGGCAATATCAGGAATCATTACTGAGGCCTTCGTGGTTGTAATAAATGCATCACTGCTGACATTTTAAGCAAGCATCCATTTAAATTGTGCCTGATGTTGCTCTAAAAATGTATGTGTTGGCAAAAATACTGATACAATAACAAGAATATTAAATCTGAGGGTTTTTTTAAAGTGAAATTGACATCAAATTCAAGCTGTCTCTAATTATTGTCCAATAGTAGCAAAGGCAAAAGTGAGCATGTCTGTATAGCTTGGTGAATATAAAAAAAAGTGCAGAGTTTTCTCTACAGAGACTGCAGTTCACAACTTAACATTTGCAGGCATTACCATAAATGTATGAGATGAGAGAAAAAACAGTCATTTAACTCATGAGGCAAGTTTAAAGGAAATGTCAAGCAGCCTATGTTTCGGTTAAGGAGTGAATCTTTTTTTTTTTTTTTTTTTTAATTAGGGGTTCAGGGAGATCAGCTACAGAAGCGTTGTTGCTTTTGTTTGAGTTTTTCCCCCTCTAATTATTCCCAGGAAACCATTTTTTGCCAAAGGCTTAGAACCATGAAACAGCATGACATGGTCCCAAATACCTGCCACTGCTCCAAGTACAAAACGTGAGGTAAAGCTCCCTTTTGATGTTGACGTATTGTGGTGTATGAATGTTTTGGAGGTTGGAGTCAATGTACTGGGGGTATGGTTAACCCATTAATTGGGGGCTCTAGTCTGGGACTTAGACAATTTAGTCAAAAAAAAAAAAAAAAAGATGACAACACATTGCTTAGACTTACACTTGGGACTTGGATTAGAGGATTTAGGGTCTTGATTCTTGTAAACGCATGTAATCATTATTGTTTAAGTAAATGATTGCAGTTGTCTCGCCCGAGTTGCTGTATTGCAAGTTGAAGGTTTCGCCCATATTTCTGATAATTCAGAAAGTTTAACTGGATCACAACAGTCCTCACACAGATCAGGCTCTACGGTTAACTTCAATCCTGCCTCTTTTACTGAGGATGGAGTAATGACTCCAGTTTGGGTTTTTTTAATAGATTCAATCCCATTAAGTCATTACTTGTTGAAAGCTTGGGGAATGAATCGCTCAACAAAGTTGTGACCACTTGTAAGTTTGGCAACTGTACAAAAAATAAACGTAGGATTATTCTCATTCTTCTCTATTGACGGTGAGAAACTTGCTCTTCTAGCTTGGTGAAGCGTCCTTTTCATTTTCCAGGTTAAACGGGAAAATAAACATCCTCTGGATGTGGAGAGCGCAGTCTTCTCTCCAATTTTCTAGTGTGCTGCTTTAAAGTATGCAGAATTAAACCAGGGAGCCAATCTCCTATGAATAATTACCTTCTTTTTCAAGGGGGCTACACTGTCTAATGCCACACTCAATGAGGAAGTAAAACTATGAACAGGAGCATCAATTTGTGAAGGGATAGCGATTAAATTTCTGCCCTCTGCTGTGTTTTCCTGTGATTGTAAGGAAATTAAAAATGGAAAAGATTCTTTAAAAGTTGTTCCAGCGTCGGCTGATAAAGATCTACGATAATGAAATTTTCTCTCGGGGGCGGAGCACTCTGTTAGATTAAACTCGAGGGTTATTAAAATTGTTCAGGCAGGACGGGGTTATGAAGAAATATTATTCGCTCATGCTCAATCCCGTATGTCACCTATGTGAATGGAGTCGTGTAGGACGCTGGTTCTGCTTCCATTTTTGTACTAAAGTTAATTTCTGACTGCCTTCCCCTGGTGTTTGAGAGTGGAACTGCAGCAATTGTGGTAAACACTGATAAGCCCATGTATTTCAGGAACTGTATCACTAGCTGAGACATATTATAGATTAATTACTCACGCATTGATGTTTGAACGTTTTAATTCTGACAATTTTCTAATTTAAGTTCATGAAAATAAGCAATTTTATTTCAGAAAAAAATATTTTACAATACAAAAATGTAGGTTTAATGCAAAGTATGTTTCTTAAAAGTTACTTTTAATATGACAAATGCAATTTTTAATTTATTGAGTATTACTGTAGGTCAACATAACTTAAGCTGCGTGGTCTGTGAGTCACAAAATACTAATGTTTCAAAGTAGAGCAGTAAAAAATAGTAATTTAGCATAATTTACACCAAACTAACACAGTAACTGATTAGTGGTAAATATGATCTTCTGCTGGAGTGTAAAAAGTTTCATGGCATGTCAGACACGTTCAACTTTGCGAAGGATGCGCCAGCACTTAAAAGGCGTTGCGATAACTGTGCGGTGATATTGTTATTCTCTTTGTTTTATCAGGATTTTCTTGTTACTTTTGGATGCGCTTTATCCTCAATATGTCAGACTGCTCGGCAAATCCGTACCCCAAAAATATCTTTCTTTGAAACACTGTCAGGGTAGATGGCACACAAGTTAAACAAATTTACTTTATTTTGACACCTTAAATCAAGCCCTAGTTATGTTTTAGGGGAGCATCTGCGGCAGTGGCTTTAGCTGTATGAAGGAAAACAAATCACGCTGGCAATACCTGCCAAAAGAAGACATTTAGAGCAAGACGACGCGTTTTATTTCTGTCTGCAGCACTGAGACCCACAGCTTTGAGAATACTAATCCCTCAGATATGAGTGCAAGCCTGTATCTAACGGATTAAAATGTGACCTGGAAGGGCATTATTTGTATTGCGGTAACAAACTACAGAATGCAAAGCTTTCACAGCTTCCTCACAGGGAAGAAAAACGGCTGCTTTTAGTTAATAAGTGTCAAAGGTTGGTTTAAATACAAGAACAAAAAAAGTGTTTGGTACGGACGAGATGACTTGTTGCCGATAATTGACCTGAAGTGTTGAGATTGAGAAAAAATGTTGCTTTTTCATTTGAATTATTGAGGCTTTATGTGAATAAACACGAGGTTATGCTACCAAAATGGTGTCCCCCGAGAATTTGAATGCAGAAGACGGCAAATAAAGCCATATCCTTTAACATTGCAGAAAAAGAGGCAAAACTGGCATTAAGTTTTCTAGGAGCTGTGAATTATTTAACTCCAGCATTCAACACTTGGAGCAACATGTTTTAACTGAAAATACATGTAGGCCAGCAGCTCAGTAAGGGAACGTGACAACTGGTTTATATTGCCACGTCTCTAGGCATAAGGCTATTTGAGGATTCTGATTGTATGGTACTCTGGTGGAAAAACAGCTTTGGATCACAGCCTGATGCTAATACGACTGAAATATATAAAAATGAATGTATACTACAGTGAAAAATTATGTATTGACATAAATTCTTATTATAGCTATATTCTGTTTTAGAGCCATAGACAAAAAAGATGCATTTGAGGTGAGTGAAAAGAAATAGAAAAGTGAAAGAATATTTGTTCTGGGTTGAAATCAACTATTTCATGTACCGCAAGCTAATTTCAGATATGTTTCAGTGGTGAATAAGATCCTTAAAAATCCTAATCTAACCCAAAGAGGTGAGATTTAGTTTGAAGGTTGTAGTCAATGTGAATTTCACACCTTTTACATGCAGCAGATATACATACCTAAATCTAGCTTAAAGATAGAAGATAGCACAATAGCAACACATGAGTAAACTAAAGCTTAATAAAAAATGATTTTCTTTACTTATAGAGAAACCAGTGAGATTAAAAGAGACCCATGTGTGGTATGCTTCATGTTCATAATTAGTCTTAATGGCGACAGGTAAGTGGTACCAACAGGTCCTCTTAGAGAGGTTAGGTCTTTTGATTTAGTTGAGAAGAGGACCTTGTTGTCGCCATTGCTTTCACCTCTATAACTAAATAGTTACTGAAGGTTAAATCCACAACAAAAACAAATGCTTTATCTACCAGGAAATACTCTGAAAGACATTAAATCTTCTGTTATTCAAGCACTTATGCAGCACTGCTTGTGAAATAAAAGTATCTCTTCAGTGAAGGTCACTAAAGAAGCTAAAAAGCATTTCTAAAACACTGCAGTTAGGCGACAGCGACTGCTCCTGTATCCATGAAGGTAAAATAAAATAAAAAAATTACATAAATGAAGCTGCTTTCTCAGGGCCAGCACTCATTTTGGGTCCTTTGGTGTCAGCACAATATTCTGAAGTGTTTATGTGTAAACAAGAGTCATCATAATGTGGCTGGGAGAAACAAGGTAGGAAACGTAACACCCGAGTTCAGAAGCCCCTTTTGTGACAGCAGCTAATGCACTTTTTTTTTTTTTGCATTCCTTTTAGGCAGTTTGTTTAAAAATACAGCAATTGCCAGTTTACAGGGATGCAAAGTCAATTAAAACTGAGAGCGTCTTTTGTTTCGAGCAAAAAAATTCTCCCGAGTGTTTTATCTTCAAAGAAATATCCAATTAAGCAACCATTCTAACTTAGCTTTGCCAGTTAAGCACGAGTTTCAGTGGGTCACAGAACATAAAAAGGTTGGAGGAACATGCTCTCCCTCAAAAGTTTCTGAAATAATTCTTCCAGTTTTGTAGTACTTATTAAATTAAGTATCCAGCCAGTGCAAATAGGCATGTGTGCTCTCTATCAAACTTACTTTTTTTCACCTGAAACTGTTGTATATTTGTACCCTCTTCATGAGTGTTTCAGATTGCTACACAAGTATGTGGTTAATTCACAGCAGTTTTAAATGAACCATATGTCGTATCAGTTTGCTTCTTACTTATAAATGAAACTGCAAATGCACTCTGTAGAGATTTCTTCCACCTTCCAGCTGGGACTCAAATTTCCAAACTGTTTGGAGAAATGAATCAAAAAGATAATTTACTAATCCTTAATGAAAATTAGATTGCAGCTGTTGTGATAAACCTCCTCCTTCCAAACATACAATCCCACAAATGAAAAAAGGGTAATAACGTCCCTCTGCAGAAATCAAAACATGACCATTTGGCCAACAGACAAGTGAAGGCACAGTGGCTCTCAGCAGAGCCAATTACCACAAGAGAATAACCACATGAAGTGCCCCATCAGGGATAATGTTATAAAATTGAGTAACAACGCTGGAAAGATGAGGGAAAACATCCTGGTATTATTAGGAATGGGTATATGTTTTCACAAATTGTTTTATGTCCAAGTATCCATGACTACCGCCACCTATGAAGCTCTAAAGTTGGTCATAATAAGTAGGTAAAAGACAAACAAATGTTTAAAAACCAGGAGAAGGAAAATGTGCTAATTTCACATCTACCCAGTGTTGTACTGAACATACGATTCCTGGAGTTTTACAGACTGAACCAATTTCTCATAGGATCTTATGCGCCGCCCCCTGTGGCCGGTCTATACATCAGGGGTGGGACATTCATGCCCTCGGCGGCTGGTGTGCTGCATGTTTTAGATGTTAACATGCTTGGAAATTCTCTGCTTGGAGGTTTCTAAGAATTTCATGAGCCAATTTTCATTCCTTACCTCTTTGATCTTACTTGGGGATACACAAGGGGCCCGTTGCCGAGAGGCAAAGGTACACAATGGACAAGTCAGAGAAGGGCCAACACATTTCCAAGAAACAAGAAATGAAGTGTAACATTATTTTGAAGCACCGACAGATTTATTTTTGTTTCTTACATAAAGACTGGAATGTGTTAATAAATCCTTTATCTATATTAACTTTTCTATTTTGGCATTCAGGGGCAGTTTGTGTGCAAATACCCCTCCTTTTATTAAGCCATATGCAACCACTCAACTGACTGAAGTACATTTTAAATAACTTTGTTAGAACTGTTAGGTATTTGTGGTGACCCTAGACTTTGCTAACTAGGTAGTGATCCAAAATGCCCATATAAAACCTGCCAGCTCATAAAAGTACTGTAAGAAGTTAGTGATATTTTTTTAATGCCCAATCGAATGTCCTGTTTGTGCTTCTGTATTAAGCATAAACTTGTTCTTGAAAAGATTTTACTGTAATTCCCAAACATTTTGACCCGCAATACTTAAAGCTGCAGTTGAGCTTCTGCACATTTTGGTGTTAAATACTCAACAAAATAAAAATGTGGGATGGCGTTGTAAGAGCCATCTGAGCGTACGTTCGACTCAGCAGTAAGATCATTAACTTGACCCGTTCGTCTACAGAGCATAAAATTACTATCTGAATTGGTGTTAGGCCCCTTCAACAACTGTGTTGTCACATGGCCCCAAAGCAAATTAAGACGATTCTTTTTTATCTCATTAAAACCCATTAATTCACTTTAAGCAGACTGCCCAACTGATGCAAATTTTCCCATCAAGGAAAGATACAATTTCATGATGAAGGCAGAATAGTTACCTTGTGGTCAAATACACAATTAGGCAGCATGGTTGGTTAGCTCAAAGCTAATGCATTGCAATAAGCCCATTTAAAACAGGACATCCTTTGGGGCAGACATTGCTTTGCTCACCTTTAGTGCTTTCTTAGATGTGTCACAATTAGTTAGAACATGTTGGCATCATAACTTTGACAGGTTTTGAGATTATACACTCTGAATGTTCCCAAAATCGAGTGTTTAGCAAATGTCATACCGTTCCATCGCGCTTTACTTTGCAGAACCTGGTAGGGTGCATGTCTTCTGAATTCCTCCCACTTCAAAGCAATGCCACAGTGAGCACTGTGCACTATAACACTATAAACAGTGATGCAGTCGGGGAGGTTGAGTCATCAAAATTGGTCGAATTTCAGCAGCCACAGAGAAAGAGCAGCAACACATTGTTAAGGAGATTAGAGGAACAGTCAGAGGAGAGAATCGTCTTTACTTTAATCCCTTATGGGTTTAAATGGACGCGAGCAGACACTGTTTGAACGTCTGTGAAACCGGGGCAACTGTCAGTTTGGGTGAAAAAAAAAAAGAGATGGAGTGTAGCCAACATCCAGAGGTTCTAGAAAATGAAAGGTATAGCAAATGTTGTTTGGGAGATGTATGAGGAATGCAGCCGAGTGCGTGACTAAACTTAAAATTAGTTTGGCACTAAAACACAAGATCTTTCACACTTTTTTTTTTCCTTTTCTTCAAGCCAACCAAAGTGCTTTTCTTTGAAATTGCATTATGCAATCAAAATATGGGAGTGAATTAAGGTTGTACAAACCTACAATATAACACATTTTCATCATTTAGTGGGAATGACCTGACACGAGAGAATTTAAAACCCTGCTTTGCTAGAGTAATGAGGTGGCGCGGCCATTTCCCAGTGTTCACACACTTGATGTTTTCTCCCTCTGTAAAAAGAGTGTATTGTGCTTAATACAATCCGTCTGTACATTAACTCTCCAGGGGGAGAGTTATAATTAAATGGATGCAGAAAAGTAGTTAGTTTCTAAGTGTGCAAATAAATGCTAGCTTGGCCGTGAAAGGCTCATTTAAAAAGGTGCATTAATAGAGAGGAGGGGAATAGCATTTGAAATTCGGGGGGACATTGCTGTACAAAATGAGCAATACTGGCAATGAACACTGCAAATAGCTGCACTATTTAACTTCTAGAAGCCTCTTTGTTTTGCCTCATTTACAATTAAAGTCAGTTAGCATGTCGCGACTCGGATGGAACAAACTCATCAGTGACGCGAGACCGTACCCAGGATAAAATGATGTCGGTGTCCTAGCACTGTGCTATTCATTTGCTAAAATCAGAATATCTTTTTTAAAAAATTATACCATTTCAATGATACGCTGCCGAATGTTTGACAAGAGAAATGTTAATATATTTCTTATTTATTTTCTTTCCGGTGAAGACATTACTAAGGGCAAGTTAACGTTTGCCTTTGGCCAGTTGTATCTTATGCAACACATTTTGAGTGCATAAAACATATTTTTAAATATACGAATTAGTAGATTGAGATTAAAAAGTTGAACTTTAACTGTATTTTCATATATCTTAAATGTCTGACATTAAACGGTATAAAGCATTGTCATAGAAACAGTTTTTGAAGCCATTGTCATATTTAGTTTACTATTGATCCTATTGTTTATTGTGATGTTAGTTTGAATATATGACACCTTTGCATTTGTAGCATTTATTTAACCACTTAATCAAATTGAAAAATAAATGCTTAATACTTCAACAAATTGGTGTGAAAATATGACAATTTGAAAATGTTTTCTTACTAACTAACTAGCAGCTTGCTCACATTTTATACTTTCTATCAAACAAGAGGCTGATAGGCCTAACGTTCCTTTTATTTCAAAGCTACAGGCATTTGTTTAAACCCAGCTTGAGTCATACTGGATTGGGTAAAATAGGGAGGGAGATAATAGCTGCTTTCATAAACCTATTCAAAATACATGGATGCCAAGGGCTTTTACAGTTCTAACAGCTAAGATGCATGGAGATATAAAACTATGACACCTTGGTGGAATGAACATCCCAGCACCTCTAAGCACTTAGTTATGGATAGTTTTTGTTCTGTAGTTTAAACAAGGCCTGTACATCAGATCAATAAATCTGCATTAAAGGTCTCTTCTAGTAGGGCTTATGCATCAAATAAATAATTCAGTAGACCAGGATACCTCTCGCAGCGCTTATATTTTATCTGACCATCGTAATGTGCTGACTGTACGACTCTCTAAACCAGTATATGTATTGGAAGAGGTCACAGGCAAAATTTCCTACATTGTTTATTCAAGAGGTTTTGCTTCCTCGGGTGTTTGGAAGGAAACAAACAGAAACGGCAACAACTTCTTTTGTTTGAGCAAGTGGCAGCCGAGATCTAACTTTGTGAAAGTGCTGACAAGAACGGCAATTATTAAAGAGAAGCAAAGGCTTCCTGGATGTGGCCATTGGCTGAAAGTGAGCATTTGACGGCAGCTAACAAACTCAAGTGAAAGGTTAGTTCTAGAACTGTCCGGTGATAGTAAAAGCCAGTCCTCTGCCAGCTGCAGTGAGCTTTACAGGCCCCAGTAAAGGTCTGTCTTTCTCACTGCAGTATTCCCATAAAAGTTGCTGAAGATGCAGGGAGTTTGGAACCTTCAATTATTTCCAAACTGAACACTCACTCCTGGCGAAATCTACTAAAACTAAGCAAAAGGCATTACATGATTTGACAGGCAAGTGGCTCACTTCCCCGTGTTGCACATGAGAGCGCGTCTACCGCAAATGCAGCATAAGCAAAGCTAAGCGGCTGCTCTGCCTCGTCACGCCTTTTCAGTGCTTCTCCTACTCAGGCATCAAACACCATAAAACATTTTCGCTTCTTCCCATCCTGGCACAGGCCTGTCTGTCTCATCCTTCAAAGCCAATCCTCAAAGACGGATTATGTTTCAGTTTCTCCTTCAAAAAAGGGAGGGGGAGTGGGAGTGCTTTGGAATAGAAAAAAGATGAGGTTCGATGTGGCAGTCTACAGTACTTTGCAAAAGTATTCATACCCCTTGGGCCTGTCTATGGTTTGTCATGCAAAACAAAAAACAAATCTGTTTTATGCAATAGACCAACATGTGGTAGAATATAATGTGGAGGAAAAGCAACACTTGATTTTCAAATGTTAATGTGTTTTGTTTTGTTTTATTTAACAAGTTCCAGAGTGAAATCTTTACGCTAACGTAGTCACATGGACAGTGATAACACCTCTTCTCATAAAAACAGGGATACTAGTCAAACTTCCAACCTGACTTGTAACACTAAGCATGACATAGGACCAATTTCAGACACTAGTTCTTGGCACTTTGACTGACTCAACATCCAGTTGACAGACTTGTAGTTTATTAGCTTCATAATCCAGCATGACACAAAAAATTTTGACTTTGTCATCACTCTACACAAGACTCCACTACTGTTTCATTGTTCATCATTCTTGCTGTGTTTTGTGACTTTTTGTGGAGGTTAGATACTCCATGTTTTACACGTCTAAAGTAGTAAACATTAGGGTTCTGGACCTCTTTCGATTTGTCCTTATTGATGAAAACATTTCTGGAAACGGTCCTGGGTGGAAGTGTTTTTGAAGTAGACTAGCCATTTTAGAAAAAAAATGTAATTGTCAACTGGATCTGACTGAGCTGGAGCCATTTTTCCAAGAATGCATACAAATGTCTGTCGCGATGTGCAAAGCTGGTAGAGACATACCAGCTTTCCCCGAGTGCCAAAAGAGAAATGGAGTTCTACAAAGTAACAAACTCAAGAGAAACTGAACACAAATACGTGCCACACTGCTCAACATGCATCGTTTTCTTCCCATCCCATAATTGTGCACCACTTTGTGTTGGCGTATCACATGAAATCCCCATTAAAATGTATCCAAGTTTTTGGTTGCAACACGACAAAACATGAAACAGCACAAAATGTGGGTTTCCAAGTCACTGTCTTTTGTTTTGAAAGTTGCTCTTTGAATCTGGGGCAACTTCTATTCATTTAGAATTCTTCCAAAACTGTTTTTATAAATTTCTGCCCTCCTACACCGACGTCCTACCTTCTTTGCCTTTCCCTCTGACTCAACCAAACCCCGCTCGGCATCCTTGACAGTAGAGAGATCACAGGAGTTGAGAGTAATGAGACACCGACTTGCTTGTTTCCACTGTCTCCTCTCCTTCTTTTTCTCTCTATCCATACTTTGCTGCCTCCCCTCCCAACACGCAGTCAGTCATTGTCTGCATCTCTGCAACCTGCCACGAAGCAGGGAGTAATTCATTACCGACTGATGCCAGGAGTGCTGAGACAAAAAAGGTGATGAAATCAAAACACTGTCGGTTGAAGCCCACCCTCTTCCTTTGCTTTACCGCTATTCTCTCTCTCTCTCTCACTATTCGCTTTGAAGTCTAAACCTGACTCAGCAGCCGCGTTCCCCCTTCAGCCCCACATGACCGAGGCAAGCATCAATGTCAGGCAACCTTGGCAAAGACTTGCGGTGAGCGAGTCTGACACGGGCATGCAAATAAATTAGACGCATGCAAAGGCACATCAGCAGTGACCGCAAATCACATATTCAGGAGCAGGAGGCGACAGCGCCACACTCAGATGCACTCGGGGAAAAAAAACACACGGTCGAGGGGTGGAAGGCAGGGGGTGGGGGTTTGTCGGAGGTGACGGGGGTGTGGGTGCCTGGAGGAACGTGGCGCGGAGCGGGGAGATAATTCTGCTACGCCGAATGACAACGACATGGCAACAGGGCTGCGTCACCGGCTGATAGCAGGAAGACAGAGAATCGGGAGTGAGGGGGCGGGAAGAGGGAGGAATGAACAGAGCGAGACGACGTGCGTTGGCAGGAGGTGTAAAACGATTGGAGGTAAAGAAGATTGAGGTAGGGCCGGGGCCATAAGTTATGCATTCACACCTGCTGTTTTCTTCTTCTGTATTTATGAGACTCTGTCCACTCTGAAAGTCAATGATCAAAGAGAATCAAGAGGCTGTCAGTGAACAACGGCTGAGGTGGGGACACAGATACCGTCTCTTCACCCCCCGTCATTCTCCACGCCAATCCACAAGTCCTGCATCACAACACATGTAAATGTGCATATTACTCAGGACTGGGATTCCCTTTTGTTGCATTCCTTCTACCACCCAAACAGATAACACTGAGTCTTCAACTTACACCTGTAATACTGTGAACTTTTTCCTCCCTTTCAAATGTCAGTACCCATTTTGTTTACTGCATGATTAGATTGGTGACCCAGTAAGGAACTGCCATTTGGCACACTTTTCAGCAGTGCTGCTCTAAGAAAGATGAAAACAATGTGCCTGCAAAAGAAAGGGGAGGAACATATTTAATGTTAGCATGAATGGAAATAACACACACCTTAAAAAAATATATCAATTTACTTTTAAAGGTTAATCCTTAGTAAAGGAAAACAAGAAGCGATATGCGTTTTAATGAAAGCTGTCTCTTTAGGGATCTCGATATTAAAATGAAAAGTTTTCTTTGCTTGAATGAAAATGGTAAAAAATAAATTAAATTAATCAGATTTTAGTCAGGTTAGAAAAAGTATTATACAGTTTAACAACCTCAAATCGGTGCATTCTTTCATAATTACTCTTTTGTAGCTTATGTCTTTAATGTGTGAAAATTATAACACTTTTAAGTTAACCAAGACGAATTACAAAAAAAACCCTCAAATTATACTCAGTGTAGTAATATAAAACGGAAGTCCCACAAAGACTTTTATTTTTTAAATGTGTATACTTCAGTTTTTAGTTTTCATTTTCCTTCTCCTCAGTTTTAGATTAGCTCTCACTCAGCCCAACCTTTTGTAGGTTTTGTATTTATGTAACCTACAGGAACTTTAGATTGCCTTTAAAATATGAATAATCATCATCATTTAAATATCAACTTTTTCAAAGTGTTCTCAAACTTGCTGTGATTTGGGGCCTAGCAAGAACTATGAGCCCATCTATAGTTTATACTACAGTCAACAGAATAAAGTCCATTGATAAATATGAACTAACTAATGTGTTTAAATGAAATAAAGTGCAAAAGGAGTTGAAGTTCAAGAAATAAATGACCAGCCTTAAATCATCTGTTTCATTCAAAAAGCTTTTAATTTGGCAACCTGGTTTTCCTTCAGTGCCTACATTTCCACTCACCACATGCTAACCGTAGCTCGATTGCCACAGGGTGGAACAGTGGAGCTGAGGTTGAGACCCGACAGTGAAAACGAAAAGCCTGATTTGAACCTCCACGTCAGCTACAACTTCTCTGTGTGCAGTTTGTATGTCTTCTGTAGTTGCGTGGGTTTTCCTGATCTGCTCTGGTCTCCTCCCACATGCATGTTGGCTTAACTTGAGATTCTGGCCACAAGTGATCAAACATGGTCTTTTTCTCTCTCTCTCTCTGATGTTTTTTTTAAAGGACTTGCAATCAGTAATATGTGCATGCTCTTTTTTTTTGATAATAAGGTTATTTAAAATTGCACAATCTTTTAAAAGTATCGTTTCATAAAGTTTGTATTGCATTATTGGTAGTAACACAAATAATCTGTGTGAATTGCATGCTTCTTCCTGCTTAGACTGATGATAAAACATTTTTTTTAGGAACAGGAGTTGGAAATATAAATTTATTGTGGATTTTTTTCCCCAGTCTACCAATGTTTTTCAATATGGATATACAAAAAAAAAAAACACCAGGAAGAGTTGCATGGAAAGGAATTTGACCACCTTTCTCAACATAATGCAAAACATATGTTTAACTTTGCAGTTAAAAAAAACCCTAAGACAAAAAATATAACAAAGGAGATAAAAATAATGTAGTAACATTAACATAATGAAGAGAAACAGAAAAGCAGTACAAATTTGTGTGCACTTTTCCGAAACAAAGGGCAAAAAAGTCATTTTAGAGCCAATCAAAACATAATGTGTTTTGAGTTGGTTGAGAAACTACAACACAAAAATAAAATTTCATTAGTGAGTATGAAGCTAAAGTATCAATCTCACCATGCTAGAATCAATCTGACACTAGTATATCAAGATATAGATACCATATTTGTATCTATATATTGATGTTTTGGATCAATCTGTCTACCTCTATTGGAACAGTTATTCCAAAACCAAATCAAAACTTAACTGGTGATATAAAAGTCGCTTTGGTGTCGCTTCAGTAGATATTATCACTTATCCAAAGTCGACCTATATGTATTTACCTTTCATGGTAGGTCATTCCAACTTTTCTTAATCAAAACTTTTTACAAGCAAAAGAAACACTGCACTTGCCAAGCTATTACATGGAAAGATAATTAAATTTGATAACAGAAACAATTAATTCAGCTTTTTTTGCATTAGTCCGGAAAGTCAGGGACTTCATTAACTTTCACGCAGCTAGTCTATTCAGTAATTTAATTCATGAATTTAAACATCTGGCAGTGGCACACCAAGTAGTATGCAGTAATTTAGTGCTTGGAGCTGGTGGATGAAAGTCTGAGCTTTGTCTCCTGAAGAAAGACATAAAGGTGCCAGCTACCTGTTCTAAAAGGTTGGGGAAGATTTGGAAATGCAAAAGATATAATAATTAGAGGTTGGATTTTTGTGTCAAGTTTGAAAAGATGTTGGCATGTGGGAAAAGTCAAAGTTTAGTTTATTGACATAATCCTGGTTGTTTGTGGGATTTTCTAGTTGTTTCTTTTCCCTAAGATGGAGCGGATGAGTTTTAACCCAAGAAGTTCTCATTTAGTTTGCTGATCCATTCTGAGTTCAATACTTATTCCTAACAAAACTAACTGCATTTTCCTGTTTTTCTTGCTCAGCCTTTGGGCCTTGGTCGGGCTCGCCGAGGATACCCTTGAGTTAGGCAATCCAGGAAACAAGGTCGATTTACACAAAACACAACAGCCAGACAAACCTTGTCCATTAGAACCTTTATCTGCAGGTGCAGCAGAAAAGCACAGACACTAATCCAATCATTTAAAATGTCACTACTATTAGTTTATATCAGCTCCATCAACCCTTTAAACATCCATCTAGTTAAAACCCGACAAAATAAGTGTTGCCTATTTTACTAAATATTCTTGCTTGCTTCTTATGAACCAAATATAATGTTCTGTCTGTGCTGAATTTTCTTCTTGCACATCTTCACTAGTGGTACCAACAGAACCAGGGTGTGCTGCAAGTGCTGAAATTTCCCTGTTGAAGAAATTATCAAGAGAGTCATAGCTCTGGAATGGACCAATCTACTCTGTGGTCCCAGGGGCCACCATTTCAGTAAGCAGTGAAATATCAGGGTCGACGCAAATCCAGCCGGTGTGACATACTGCATTGGCAGATTGAATTATCTTATTTTTTTATTTTTATTATGTTTTTGTTGTATTTCCATTTATTTGTCAAACTCTGCAGCTCTCTTTGACTCTGGCAGCTGAAACAAATTTCTACTTTGTTCCACTTTTGTTCGTGAATCTGGCAGCACAGATGGGCCTAGCTGGAGTCGCAGTCAGGAGGGTATTGTGGATTTGATTTTTTTTTTTGTTTTGTTTTCAAAAATAGATGCATTCAACCAACAGTTTTCATGTGTGTGCATCTTTGCGTGTTCATTACCTCGGTGCTCGTATCAGAATCAACAGATGCCGGTTGGTTTTAGTGCAAGGAAGGGACCAAAAGTGTGTAGATGTAGCACTGGGGGAGGGAAAGCAGTTGGGATTGTCAGTCCACCAACAGAGCAGCAAGCATGAAACATCAGTTGAGTCAGGCTATCCAAAGTCACATTCAGTGTCACGCTGAGAGGAAGTCTTACCGCTTATTTCTTCCTCCAAAACGCAACACAGAGCAGCGAACAAGCCGTAACTGTGGAGGCTTTTATTTATTTATTTTTCTCCTGTCTTTCTCCCCCTCATGAAAAGTAAGCAGCTGTTTTGAAGACACCACTGAGTTACATTATTGTTCTTTGCCTGCATCTTCAAAAAATGTCATTTTTTGTTTTTGTCACAGTGTGTGAGATGGCAAGCAGCAGCCCACCTGTTTCATCTCAAAAAAGATGACAAGATTGCAGGGCTAGACACCTAGCAAATTATTCAAAGTCTCTGAATCAGAAGAAGGAGGGGAAGGAGAGAAGAGAGAGCCAAAAGCCTGGGCTGTCATTCTAACTCTTGTCATCTGTGCACACACAGGAGACTCGCTGAACTGAAAAGACAAACATACTTGGTTTGTCGCGCTGAGAGCCTAACGTCGAGCGTGGATCCCCTAAGGTGCGACGTGTCACATGGAGCTTATTCTCATAAAGTGGAAATCCAGCAAACCCGAGAGCGGGATCTGTAAACCCTTCATTTGCCTGGTGCAGTGAAAAAGCGGGTGTTGCTTGCGGAGACCTCAGAGCAGAGAAACCGCTGGAGTAGCACTGTGCATACCGCCACTCGGTGCGGCACTCGCAGGAGAGTAGCAGGCATAGTGAATCAGCAATCGCACAAGTGTACACTGAGAGCAAAATGAAAGTACACCTGCTTTCAATTATATTTATATATCAAGAAATAATGTAACCTGGTAAAAAGCAGACCCTTCTCCTACACTTTGCTTTGTAAAGAAGGTCTACGCCTTTGACCATCGACAAATGATTGCTTGTTGGAGGTGTTGGACTCTGTTGAAGTCTTACTTTACCCAACTGATATTTGACCGTGACATATGTAATGTGCCACTTTCCTGTCTGAGGTGAGCCAATCCCACCTGCTACCAGACAGGCCTGTTAGTAGCAGGTGGGCTAGTCTGCTGCTCACGCTGCTCAACTCCTCCTCCGATCAATGGCATCAGTTGCTTCAGTGAGCAGATCCTCTCCTCACACTGAGAGGCTTATCGTCACAAACTGGACTCTCATCAACGTCAGAGTCCCTGTGTGCAGCAGAACCCCCGTCTTTAACCAGCTTTAACCTCAGCTTGAAGCGAAGCTACAATCCACACAGACACACACAGGTTTTATTTTTGCCTCAAAGGAGCTCAGTGTACCCCTTCCAATTGCACGAAAAACATTTGCTACTTTACCTTTTTTTTTTCCTTTTTTAAATTATGTAAAACAAATTTGTGTTGGATCACTTAAGGGAACATATCCAGTCTGTATTAACATAATGCAAAGGATGAGGATGCCACTGCGAGGTCTGGGAGCTAGGATAAAGCTTAAACTGTCGGAAACCACAACTTCCTCGTGATTTTTGGTGCTTAACACATGCAACAATGGATGACTGAATTTTTTATTTTTTTCCTTTTTCCTATTTAGTATTTGCCTGTTGGTCGTTTTCAGTGGAATAATCAGCCATCTTGTGAGCTCCAATGGAGTAGAAAGAGCTGGTATTAAGAAACCATTATACTCGAAATCTTTTCCATCTGGAGTTTAACTTCATGGATATATTTGCAAAATATAGTCATGAAGGAGCAAAATAAAAACCAACTTATTATAAAGTTTTCAAATTAACCAGCCCTGCTAAATTAAATCCAACATCCCAGCATTTACCGCTTTAAAAATTTATTCACACCTGCAATGGCTCTTATTTACACTGGAAAGCGGCAGATCCATCGCGGCTACCGATTCGGTTTTCCAGATTCTCTTTGCCATGAGGGGGACATTTCATGTCCCATTCTGTCTGAAGGTGTGCGTATAGAGTATGAGTTGGAATAAAACAAACGTGCGCACGTCGAAATTCAAAGAGAGGCCATACTCCCCCTGTGTTGAGAACTAACATTCTCGTGTTGTGACAGCATCCTGTGTCCTTTTTGCCCAGAGTGAAGTAAAGACAAAACCAGAGTCTGTATGCATACGATATCCATACATAAGACGGGGGGAGTCATTTTTTGCACTTCAGGCAAAACAAGGTTCGTAGGCTGTCTCAAGCTGTAGCTGTCCTTAGCAGCTTCGACACAGACACAAAGAGCGCCTGCATATTGGAAAATGTGGCCCGGGTGTAGAAAGAATGCCTGAGGGTATAACATGAAAGAAGGCAAACAAAGGACTGGGGCAGTACATGAAGGAACGCTTCTCGTTTGGTCTTTGTAGAGAGACGCAACCGAAATTCAGATTCCTTTGTTGTTTCTCCTAATTGTTTTGGGAGAAAACTGACAATGATGAATGGATATGTTGGAAGAGAGCTTTCAAGCCTCCTGCCTTTAGCTTAAACAGCAATATTTCACTGTCATGCATCTCAGATAACTGGATGATTGAAGCGAAGAGAAGACAAAAGAAGAAATTAGTTGATTACGACCTCAAAATGTCAATAGAGAATGTCGATATGGGCAGTTCGTCGTAAAAGAGATTCTGTATTGACGTTTTCTTTTTGCTTGAAGGAGATGAGCAAAATTTAAATTCCAACATTATTTTTTTCAGCTTTTTTTTTTCTCAGGTATAAACTATTTAGCAATTTGAGAGTCTTGGATAGTTTGTAGGGTTGTGACACACACCTTGGTTTCAAAATTACTATTTCAGTACTTTGTTAGTATATTACAGCCATATTTAATGGTGAAACTTTAGAACTTTGAAACCGAGAAGGCTGTGCTGAGAATTGAGCCTTTCAATATCATTGTTTGAAAAATATGTACAGTATACGTTGAAAAGTGTTCAGCCATGACAGAAATTTCCAGCAATTGGAGGAACTGATTGAATATACATTTGGCTGTTGGTCAATAATATTTGCAAGTGCAGAAATGTCTCTTTGTTTCATGCCGGTGTTTTGGTTGGGGGGTTTTTCCGCTGTAATGGCTTAACTTGTATGTGAGTGAAATATCACTTTCTTGTGTTATTCGGAACTCCGGTGATTTATGAGTTTCAGCTCGATGATTGGAGCTGAAATTTAATAAGCAACAGAGTCCAGACAGAGACTGCAACATGTAGAGGAAAATGGTAGAAACCACTCTAATTTCCCAGTTTCTCACTGACGTGGAAATGGTGGGAATGTGAGAAGATGCTGCAGCAAGTTTTGCAAAACATTCCATTATAAAATATGGACACCTAAAAACTGAATTTTTTCACTTTCTTGTGTACGTTGACACTGTTTGTCTAAGAAGATGGCACAAAAGCAAATATTTAAAAATTGTGTTTTATATTTTTCCAAATCATAATTATTAAATGTGATGAAATGCAGAGGTTTGTAGAACACCAGACATTACCTGTTTAAGGAAAACATGTAAAACTAATGAAAAAAAGAAAGAAAAATCTCTTGATAGGGCAACTATGAGTTATGCGATACACACGGCTGTACTTTACGTGGGAGGCAACAACAAATTTAAGTTCAATAAGAAGTTCTGTTTCAAGTCTGCTAAATTTACAATGCTTGTTTGGCATTTAAAATGGTATGTGAGGCAGGAAACATCTACTACATATCCTCCAGAATACCTCATCTCCATGGTGACGCCCAGTGGTGGTAACATCTTGTTGTGGGGATGTAGTTCTTGAGTTGAGACATTGTTGCCTGAGTAATCTTCAAAGGAACTGTAAATTGGAAACCTGATCAGTTGTAAAGTGACTAAAAGATACCAATTTCACTTCCAACACCCAGATATACATCAGAGACTCAGAGAACGTATTAGTTACCTTGTTAAGAGCAGTCGTGTTGTGAAAGCTCTGGAAAAGAAATATTTCATATGTGAGACAGGGACTTAATGTTGAGGTTTGCCCGGAGAGAAAATTAGAATAAATTAATCAAAAAGTGATGCTTCATGTCCTAAAGCAACTCTGTCAACATGGGAAAACACGTGCCTTAGCAATAGCGGTAGACGACCGACGATAGACGACTGGCGAAGAACGAACTGTGTTAAAGGGTGGGACCTGTTCTGTTTGTTTCTTTGTGATGGGCCACATCAGTCATTACAGACCCTACATGTAGAATGTGTTATTTATGTCCACGAAGCTGTCACGTTGAACTCGTGCTCACATGTCCACCGAAAACTCTTTGTATGAATAATGTAGGTTCCGGGGGGGCGTGGGCGTAAGTGTGACGAGGAAGAAAGAGGGACAGAGGTGGATACAAATGGTCAGATTCACAGTCGGAAAGAGATGCATGCGGTACATGTCTCTTGGCGGCAGATCAAACAGAGGAGGACTGTAATCCTGCGCCGAGTGTCAGAGAAGAAGAAGGGGGGGGAAAAGCAGCACAATCTCTTGACAGCTGAGGAAAAGGCAGAAAACAAAGGGAGGGATGGAGCACTGGCGCAAAACAAGCCCTGCCAGGAACTACAGCTTCAAGGCCTTTAGATGTGAGGGAGGAAAAAAAAAAGAAACATAAAACATCTGACTCAATACAGAGGGAATTATTTAAAAGATAATACAGAGGGAGAAGGAGAAATAAAGCAAAGATGGAAAAAATGGGCAAAGGACAGTAGGGAGGTTGGAGGGTGGTAGAATGGCAAAAAACAGAGGGGAGGATTAGAAGTTTTGTTTTTTTTGTGGAGATACGCAAGATAAAATTGAAACAGTGTATAGGGGAAAAAAAGCCAGAGAATGTAGGCCAACGAGTAGCTCTAACGGAGGGTTAAGTTGCTAGCCTCCCTTGCTGCTTAATTAGCATGGCAGTGCCCTTAAAGAAAGCATTGAACCACCGCTTGGCGCTCTGGAGCTGCTCTCTCTCCAGCAGCTCAAGGCCGTGGTTGTACTGGGCAGCTCCCATGCGGGCCGCTGCCTCCCCCTTCCAGCAACTGCAGCAGCAGCTTCCCCTCACACTCACCAGCTACAGATGTATGGAACAATATACATGGATAAAATGCTGCAGCATGCGACTCCTGTCAAATTGGTGCTTTATCACTGTGCGAGTTGGATTTTAGCCATGGAGAAACTGTTCCAGCTGAATTTTTTTAATCCTTCACCTTATTTCAGCTTAAAGTGAAACCCTAAATATTATGCAAATGTTCTTTTTGGTTGTTGTTCCTAATCAGGGGTGACCTAAATGGGTTCTACCTTTTAAGAATTGTATAAATTTGGTGATAGAAAATGGTCTCAAAAAATTTTCTTTTTTGAAACCATTTTTTTCCCCAATAAAGAAAAAAAAAGTTGGGCTAAGATTTTTGCCAATGTTGAGGCTTAAAAGCCTCTTTAAAGCATCTTAAAATCTATTGACCACTTTCATTATTTATTTAATAATACATGAGAGCACAAACATCCAGCCATTTATTTTTAGCTCAGATTACATAGCCCTTGTGCTTGGTCGTACACAGCGGATGTCTTTTAAGAACATTTTTGTTGCAGAAAATGGACTAATAGATGTTTCTCTTTGCAAAAACTAATAAAAGCAAAAGTTGAAATTTGAATTCCTTTCTTATAAGAACTCCATGCAACACTCCTGCAATAATTCATAAATTCTTAAATCTGAAAACTTTTAGTTGCATTACAAAGTTTCTTGAAGATCTTAAATTAGTGTGGCCTGTATTTTCAAATAAAGCTGTATCATACCAGAAAAAAAAAGACCCATTTGTAAATCTACTGATAAAAATTGCAAAAAGTATGAGTTATGCCACTTTTATTTTGCTTCACCATTACATGATATGCCCATAATTTCTCATTTAACTCCAGCCTCTTAGCATCTCCTTTCTTGGGCATTAAACACAATCAGTTTTACTATTGCAACCACCTGAATTAGAAGTCTTTTGCAATATTCACATGCTCCACTGTCGATCATTCCGATATCAACTTATTCTCTAAACTCCATGATTAAATTGATGAACACAAAAAGAGCTAACATTCAGCAGACAGTAGTTTCTTCATTAGCTTGGATTCAACATTCTTTGTGCAAACTTCAAATGCTGGAAAAAAAGTTGGATGTTGTAGCTTTTCTTTTTGTACCATACAACCCATATGATTGCCTAACTCGGATTTCTTTCTGATCGTCTGTGCGCCTCCGGTAGCGCTCCAGGAGTGAAGTCAAAGATTCCTTCCCTGGATTGTTAGAGTTCTGCCTCTCTGCTGCTCCTCCAGAGTCACTATGGGCCTCTCCATCACTTCTAAGATCATTTCTTTTCCTACCTTAGCCGACAGTCACTGTATGTGGTTGTCTCCGTAATCTTTCCATTATCAAATAATGGATTGAAAAGTGCTTGGAGCGATGTTAAAATATGATAAATTTACAAACTACGTGGATGTCTGACAGCCTTTTTTCCTTTATCTTCTATCTGTGGATGATAAGCAAAGAGTTCAAATCGTCTCCTTGTTTGAGTGGGTGGGGAGGAGATGGAGGAAGAGCATAATGGCACAGGAAGGCTGTGTGGGCAAGACACGTGGTTCGCTCTGTGTGTGTGTGTGTGCATGTGTGTGTGCTCCTCAGACAGTGAGGACGGCGATATGTGCACGAAGAAAGTGTTTGCTTTAACCGCGAAAGTAACACCGACTGTGAAAAGACAAAAAGAGATATGGAGAGGGGGAGAGAAAAGTGTCCTTTGAGCAAACATGGGATTTAATTAAAAAATCTTAGTGTGAGTAAACTAAGACGGCCTAGAAGGTTTGATTGCCTATTTTTACCCGCTGACATCTTTAAATACCATGCATGTGTAAGCTATTTCACTTGGAACCAGATAGATGTGTTTAAATGATATTCTGTATGTGACATTTTCCCAAGGAGACTGCTTTTAAAAGAGCAATCCATTTTTTTTGTCACAAACCACTGAGAGCAAACACAATGAAAAGCACTCACTCATTGTCTTTCACCTTAATTAAGCCATCCATCTCTGGCTGACCGATACGAGGGAAATAGTGCAGGGCAAAGGCAGTAGGGTTAAAGTCTGACCAAACCCTCTGGAAGAGGATTTTTTTTTCCCCCCCCAAAAAAGATCTTGGGAGTATTTGTTGCCAATCAAAATGAAAGGAAGGAAAGAAAATTAAGCAGGATTTGATTGCCACGGTGTGTGATTGTGGCGTCGCTTGTTTGCAGCAAGCCCTTTATTTTCCCCGTCAATCATCCGCTTCATGCATTATTTGTTTGGGCCGCCCTGCTGGGAATAAGCACTTAGATATATTTCTTTTCATACGCGGCGTCAAATACACATACGATGAAACATACATGAAGGAAAAGCAGATAAGCAAACACACGTTGTGCTCTTTGTAGTGAAAATCCCATTGGAATCAGTTTTTTTTTTTCTCTCTCCCCTTGAGAGACACTCATCACCACCTGCCACTGATCTGATCAAAGTAAACCAGAATAGATTTTGTTGATTTCAGACCTCAGATTTGTCAGTGCTATTTTCAACTGCAACTTGTACCTCTTTTAGCCTGTTGAAACCTGTCACTCACTATTACTTAGCGAAGGCGCAGACCCAGCATGACCGAGCAAAGAAGGAAACTTTTTCTTGTATTTTTTCTCTTCTTATACGTATCGTGTCAGGGCCTGAGAACCATATCCGCTAACCTGTCATTTTCCACTCGCAGCTCAATCAGAGTTTCATTGATTTTTAGCATCACCAGTGACACGCGGCATCTGATTTAATGAAAATGTGCTACGTATTTAGGTCACCGACAAGATGTTGACTGTCGTCTTTGTCCGTTTCTGTCACAGGATTTCTGACAGAAACAGAAACCGAAGCAAAATGTACAAGTGGATCCAAGTAAATTGGAATATAATTGAAAAATTGACACTGGTGAATCTCGAACATAGGCAACAGCTGGTACATTCCTTGTTTTAAGAAAGAAAAAGACTGGATACTGAAAAGTATTCAGCTCCTTGGATGTTTTGATCAACCCAATGAGGCATTTTTTTGGACCAAAATTGTCTGGCTGGTGGAACAAATGTGACTCCTTGGGGTACGCATGGACTTTGTATAGGAAAGTCTTTATCAACTGATCCAAAAGTGAGTTGCAGACCTTTCTAAAGTTGTCTAGTTACACTCCTTGAAAGAGAACATTCAAAATGTGTGTACATAGAGTTATAGAGCGTTTTGTATCATCTTATATTTTCTTGAAGTACCAAGGGAGCACAACTGGCTTTGCTTTGGAATCGACACTGAAACAGACTGTGCACTGCAGTACATAAAGTCAACCTTTCTTCGTTCTGGTGCTGCACTCTGATGTGCAAGTATACTTCCTTTGCTACTCAAGTTGTGCTCAACCATTTTACACACTTAGAGTGTAGCTTCTCAGCTCTGGTTCATCTAAGAATCAGACTGGATATTGAAAAGGTGAAAAGGTTTTTATTTTTGTGTTTTTTATTTGGAGCAACTCTAGTATTTAATGATTCTGTTTCACATACGGTCAGCTTTTTCATGGGTAGTTTTTCTTTTCTCCGTTAAAAGGAACTGTTTAGAAGCCACGCTTTGTTTTTACTCAACTTCGTTCAATTTGATAAAGAATAAAAGACATCTAGAACGAATTAAGTACTGTCTCACGAAGCTGTATTAGAAAGGAACTAAACTCAATCAATGAAGTTTATTGGATTAGACAATTGAGCTTTGTGTTTAGTCATATAAAATGCCTTTTAAAGAAATATGTTTTGAATTTTAAATGCAATTTCTTTGAGTTCCCTCCTTAACATTAGCTGTTGACTTTCGTAACAATGGGAATATGTTACCAAATCTTCCTTTCTTTCTCTTACGTTCAGCATTTAAAGTTTTATTACCAAAGAACAATACTAAAGTTTTGCCTTTATGCTAAAACTTCTACTTATAGACTAGATATTTGATTTCCCTTTGGATTTCTGCTTTATTGGAATGGAACGCTGTATGGGCTTCCAGTGATATGCACACCTATGAACATATTAAAGTAAATGTTCTCTAGCCACCAGAGTCAGATTACGCCAGCAAGCCCTTCTACTTTTACAGATCAGCACTTATGAGATGGTGTGGAACTGCAAACCGATGTAGGCAATGATCCGCAGACAATGTGCAAGGGAGGGATAGATGGTGGTTAGAGGGATGGAGGAGGTAAGATGTAAAGGGGAAAGGTCACTTGTTCCTCAATTTGTTACTCTGTAACATTGGTAGTGTGTTTAAACAGATACTGTAGCAGCAGGCAAATCCAAAGCCGACCCTTTGCTCAAATAGTCGACCCTAACTGTACAAAGAATATGGATTTGTATACCATTGACCTTGAAATACATTGTGCCTGTGCATATTTGCAAGGCAATCGGAAGTAATGCAGTTTAAATAACCCTAATAGAGGGTTTCTTGAGATTTAGTTTAGCCACTTTTACTGTTTCTATAACGTCTTGTTGCATTAAGATGAATTAGAAGTTGCTTTTTGTTGTCAGTCCTGGTTGTTGGCAACTGTTCTGTCTAGTCAGCATCAATTTCAAAGACCTAGTGTGACATCAGGTTACCTGAATGTTAAATATAACTTAATCATACAGTAGTTCTTCAGTCTTCTTTTTACCAATATTGCATTTTCATTCTGGCGGTTTTTATCATAGTTGTCGGGAACATCTTATTCTTGAAGAGTCCTTAACGTTTTGGACAAACACTCAAGATACCCTGAAGATTTTCTCCATTTTCCATTTCACAGTCCCGCCTCTCGACCAACACTTCTTGTTCTCATCACTTCACCTTGCTTGTAAGTGCGTCTTATACTACCATTATGAAATGCTGACCAGCAAAGTACCTCACTGCAAGAAATTCATATGTCCTGAACTCATGTGGGATTTGCATGAAATTACAAAGTCCCTTGTTACAGGATTGTCTCTGACAATAGAGGCCATTAGAGCAATACTTCTAAAAGGATATTTGATAATCTGGCAACCGTTATCTTTGCCGGATACACCACGGCAATATAAGTCTCGGGGAGAATAAGTCAACCCACCTATTGTCTCCGACAGAGCTGGAGCAAAGGCTTTATGGGAAGCGAAAGTTGGAAATGATGTAAAGCAAATGAAGATTAAGCCTCCTGAAACGAATGGAAAAAATATATATATATATTCTTATGCTGCATTTCATATATACTCGGAAGTCAAAAACATCAGTTCGGAGAGGCATTCAATCTTCTAAAGGCAGAATATCCTTAAGACGCTTCTAAATGCAAAATGGCTGCCTTCCACCAATAACCACAAGTCTGTGAACAGCATTTATGTTTAATTCATTTTAATTTTACATTTGTTTGTGTATGTCTTTGCTCAGTTAATCTTTTATGGATGAATAGTAGTTTGACTTGGCTCTAGCTGATTTATCTTTGGTTTTTCTGATTTCCGTGATTATTTGACTGGTTTCCAAACTGAACAGCATATTGCATATACATTTTCTCAAAGTGGATTTCATCTTGTAAGACTTTGCACTTTTGTGGCGTTGCTATACTTTCGCGGCACATCGGCGTCTCTATCAAACCATTTTCGAGAACCTAGCCATGTCTTCTCAATGGTCACGCTCGACTTGGCTCCAACTGTGGGGGAAGAAAAAAAAAACGCTTGAATTGTCTCCATGTATTTTGCCTGTAGCTGCTTCCCTCAAGACCCTTTCAGAATGAAATGGTGCATTTTAAAGAAGAGGTGAAATGGAATCCCTGGATGCGGTCTCAGAGGTAACATTGCCTGAAGAAAGAGGGTTCGGTGTAGCGAGTCCTTTGACATTGCTGTCACATTGAGTGAGAATCTCGGCTAAATGACTTGGATTCTGTGATTCTAGCTGTGCAGTCAGATGCTATGCAGGTGTTGTAGGCAATGAACGCTGAGATGAGTGATGGCCAATCTGATTAAATGTGACTCAGCCATATCTGCATCCGTAATAGAATGATAGACAGAGTACATTCTAGCAAACAGAACTCTGTAGTGTCCCGATTTGACCAAGGAGACAGAATGGCACTGGGGGAAGGGGGTGGGTTTTTACAATTGCAAAGAAGCCTCTGTCGTTTAATTTCTTTTTAATCATAGCTGATTGATGAAACATAATTGCATCATAATAAAGCAGTGTACGCAATGTCCATGTGAATAACTTCACCAGTTAAATAAATTACGTGGCTCGATTGATCCAATTTTACACATGAAGTTTGTTTCAAGGGCTTGAGAAGTTCTTTCGTTGAGTGAATAGGGAGCTGTTTAATGTAAATAATATTTTAGACTATGTAAACACCCTTCGTTCACGATTGTTTACCCCAGATGCTAATTGCATCACACCAAAAAATGGCATAATGTGGTTCCCCTGAATATCTTTGACTTAGTAAGTGCAAAAGGCGATTAACATTCGTAATTTAGATCCAAATTATCAAGTTGGTGCACCAGTTAATTACTAGGAAGTAGAGTGCATTGTCACGTTTTCATATTATTTAGCCTGGTACAGCTTTGCTAATGAATTAGATTTACAAAGAGTAGTTTTGCTGGTGCAAGATTTAAATTTCAACATTTTATTTTAAGTTTTGTATTTTAGATTTTTTTTGACTCAACTTTTGCAACCTTATGTTTTTCAAAAATATGCATCTTAATAGATTCAAATTATTTAAAAATCAACAAGGTGGCCACTTATTTATTTGTAGTATATTTCCTGCCATTGGCAGCAGTCTTTCACTTCAGGCACTTTGTTTTTATTTCTATCCAATCTTCAGGTTATACCAATTAATTTTATGTCGGCACTTTTCCACATAAACTTAAATGCAACCTTAAATTTTGTTGGGATGTTAAAGGAATCATGATAAATCGTATTTGGACATTTGCATAAAAATGTGAAACTCATTTAATACTTGCCTTTAAAAAAAAATCCTTGTGAAATAGATTGAATTTTAATGTGACAAAATGTGAAAAAAGCATAAAAAGAACACCCTCTTTGGTGGTTGTAACATAAAATGCAATAAAAAGTCGAATAAGAACTCTAATTCACCCCTTTTAAAGGTGTGATTCATTTCCAAGACTAGCATCTCACTTAAATAAACTGAAGCAATAATTCAGAAAGTTCTTCATGAGGAGGATGGAGTTTATATGATTTGGATCTTGTGCAACATGCTCTGAGAATGTGGCGGCGGCCATCTTAATGAGTTTGGAGCTTATCACTGCTCACGAGAGAAAGCAAATCAATCACTACCCCTGCACAGTGATGGGTAAGTGGGAGGGAGAGTGGAGTGGGAGACAGAGAGAAGTAGAGATGTGACACAAGAGAGAGAGAGAAAGAGCTCATCAGTCCTCTGGTGTTGTTTAGCACAACAGCCCGTTGCCGAGGATTTTCCTGAGGGACACTTGTTTTAATAAAAACTGGCCCCATATCAAATTCTAATCCATTAGTGTGTCTGCTGAGCTCTGACAGTGTTTTATCAAACCACTGGAATAAATGAATGTTTCTTCATTATCACAACTGGAGCGTTTCAGTAATATTGCTCTAGTACTTTCTTGTGCCAGGGATGTGTTGATATAAAACACACTTCCTGCCACTTTTAAGCTACATTTCTAACTTGGATTCTGCTTATTAAATGCATTTGTGTAACTGTTGATCGGGAGTATACAGTTAACAAAATGCATTGACGCCAGCAAACATTGTGCAGTCGATCTTTTTACAGAGAATAAGATTAACTAGAACTGCAAGCGGTTCTAAGTGGGTTCCAAGCCCAGTGCGCCCCTTACACTGCCCCTCACTGCACATCATGCTCCTATATCCCACCAGCGTGGCTTTAAGAGTGTTGATGACCTTCCTGAGTGTTGTCAGAGAAAATATGTGCCAAGCTCATGTTTTTCTAATGTTTAGAGGAATTGCAAAAAAGACCCAAGACCTCCATCTCAGACTATAGAGACCGGATTAAAACCGGTGAAAGTTTGAGTTTTTGACAGTCAGTAAAAGGTTGAGACTTGCCCAGAGAGAGTATAATCTATCTAAAAACTAAACATAAAAACAATCATGTGACTGAGACTTGAATTCGCATCCAGTAAAAGCTTAGAAAATCCTAAACATGAACCATCACATCTAACTGAGAATGAGCTATTTTGTTAGAATGAAATGAAACCAAGATGAAACAAAGTTTGATAAACTGTTTATATGTCAGCTAAAATGTTGTAGTTTCTTAATTTTACAGATGGCTCCTCGAGATAAGTTAAATAAAGTTAAATAGAAGCTAAATGAAATACATCAATGATTTAGTGACTCTATATTTCACTCAATATATTTTTTTTGTATCAATTTCTTGCTTGAGCATTACCTAAATGTATTTAAGAATTGTAGGAAAGCCTGGAAAATGATGGATGGTAAACCCGCGGGCTCTTGTTTGATTAACTGAGGGTCAGAACATTCATTTTAATACCGACTTGATAAGCGCAAACCTGGCAACTTCTTTCTTACCAGATTTATTGGTTTCTATTTTCCTTTTTTAAATTAGCAGTAAACAGGAGCAGATGCTCGAGTGAGCAAATGGCTAAAGAGCTGCCTTTTTTCTTCAGGACAGATGACCATTAGGAGTATTTTTTTAAGATCTAGCCCTTAGTGTGATGAGAAGAGATGAAGAGCAGGACATCGATAACAGGAACTGGCAGTGGAGTGGATAATTAGCCTTAAAAAGGAACAAAGGATCAATACCCCACCCTACCATCAAAGTCCCAGCCCCTCCTTGCTTTACAAAGCGTTTGTTCATGGGGAAAACAGGTTTGGACACCGGGCAGGAAGCTCATCTATCAATCTGACAGAAAAGGCATCCACTGTAACTGATAAAGCATTGCTGGTTTTTTGTGAAGAAATGCTACTTTGAAAGTTACGCAGGAATAATCGAGATTGGTGTGGCTAAAGTTTTCCACATTGTAATTTTAGGCATGATAAATTAGTAAGTGTGCAGACTTGGTGGATATAAGAAAAAATAAGCTATTAATCCATGATGTTCCCTTATAAATTTAAATGTCACAACATCAGCAACATTGTACTTTAAAATACTTTTAACCCTTAACTGTCACCCAATAACACTTAGAAGCAAGCCAATAGGTCCATGAGGACCTTGGGAGTTCAGAGGTTACTTTTAGGTCTTCAAAAGATGTTTGCATTTCTTCTGAAGCTTTCTGCTAAAACTGACATTTTATAGTATGGTAGATATAAGTCATGAAAATACATTCATATAAAATATTGCTTTTACTGCATGCATAAATCAGGAGGTGGGGGGGAATTCTGATAATGGTTAAAAGGTATGACATTTTAGAAAAGGTTAACTCTGTACTGATTAATTTATCCCAAATTAATGATATGATCAATTTCTTTTTCTTTAAGATTCAGCCAGATTTAGTTCTGAGAAATAATTTATCTTTGGGTGCATTGGTATGCAATGATATATGCACTCTTGTAAGCTTCTTTTTCTTTGTATGGAAGAAATCCTACAGCACAACAAATGTGTTTTTGTAGAAAAAAGCTTAACCAGCAGGAAATGCCGACGACTACCAGTTTAAGCACCCAGATTTTGCAAACGACAGTTTAACGAGCTATCCTGAGGACTTTATGCTGTACTATTTTTTTTTTTTGTTTGTCTCATAAATCTTGGATAAAACAATGGAAATCACTGTTATTCATTGGGCACATATCTGTCAAAAAGACCAAGGATCAGCAGGAGAGTCAGATTGATTAGATCTGGTGACGTTATTAGCAATAAAGAACTGGTGTTGTGACACTTTTGACACTTTTATCTTTTTTTTTATTATGTTCCAGTCACAAACTTTAATTAATTTTTGGGTCTTGAGCACAGTGAAACATACCCACAGTGAAACATGGTGGTGGGAGCATCATGCTGAGGGAACACAAGACAATACTGGTTGCAAAGCTGTTGGAAGATTGAGATTGTTGGACTGAGAATGCAGCCAGTGGTACAAAGCTTGATATTTGGTGATGTTTGGTTTTCAGCTTTATTTGCAAAAAAGCTGAAAACCGTATATTAACTTTCATCCACCATTTTATTTATTTGTTCATTACCTAGATCTCGTGCCAATAGAATAGTGTTGGAACTTAGATTGACCTGTAAATCGAGAGCTTATATGTTACTTACATTGCTTTAAAATGTGTTGTTTCAACATGACAATCTGTGTAAACATATATTGCATTTTCAAGAGACAAATCAATAAAATCAAGGTCAAAGCATCCGTGAAGACCTGCGTTTATGACAGCAGCATCTAGAATTGGATTTTGAACGTAAGCGGCCGTCAGTGGACAGAGCCTCATTGACATTCAGGGAACATCGACATAGAAACGGAAGATGATCAGAACCTTAAGGTATTAAAGTGCGCCTCGTTTCTGGCGTTGTCCTCCTTTACTTACTCCTGATGAATCTACCAGCCAGTAGTCCAGACATGGAGCATCACCTTTGTTGTGCCAAATGAAAAGGCCTTTTCATCATTAACATTTTCTCAAGGAGATGCAGAGTGATTAGTTTCATTTAAGAGCTGCCACATCAAAGACAGAAAAAAATAATAACCAGACAGAAAAGAAGAGAGGTGCTTTATTTTTGCTTTTTTTTTCGGAGAAATCAAAAAACTCCAGCCATGGTTGGCCTTGTGTTTATACCAGCCTTTCCTGACTTTAATTATTAGCACATAAGTAATCTCAAAGGCCCAAATTGATTATTTGAATTTTCGCATTAACTTGGAACCTACGGGGACCTCAATTTCCAGAGCATCAGAACGTTATCCTCGTTTGAAATCAGGTTTTATTTAAAACCTATTACCGGGTTTCCGAAGCACGCGGACGGCCAAGGCGCAGTAGTATGTAATTATCTTCGTATGAATTATTAATTTCATTACACCGCGACTGAATAAATGTAGCAGGTTCAGTTAAGCACTTTGATGGTGACAGCGGAAACATTACATTTTGCGAGACGAAAGTCGGTGTTTCAAACGCATTTATTATTCATTGGATTTATTTATTTATTGCATTAGAATATTCTCACTGTTGACCTGGCGGAAATGTATTGAGATGATACTATTGGACTTTTTTTTCATTATTTCCAACCGTGATTAAAAAAATACAAATCTGAGAAACTTGGCATTATGATCCCCTGTTTACTCTGATACCCTTCGATATAGTCCAGTTTGGGACTGAGATTCACCTTCCAGCAGGTCATAAGCTACAATGGAATGCTTTGAATCAGAGTTTTTATGTTTTCAAATGGCCTAGTCAAATTTCCAACTTAAAACTAACAAATATGTGTAGTAACACAGTCAATCTGACTGAGTTTCAGCTATTTTGCAGGAAAATATCCCAACAAAACCCTGATGCTTTGTAATAAATAGAAGAAAATGCAAACATTGTTATGGAAGCAGGGTATTGCCAGCTCTTTTTGGAGCTTTTACTTTTGAGTCTTCTTGGACTGGAATTTGTTCATGCCCCATTTGCAAAAAAAGATCCGTTACAGAGCACAAAGGTCATACGGCGTAATCATCAGATTAAAACCCAGCCAGCTGTAAACTGCCCAATCGTGGAGCCATTAGCCGTTAACATCCTGTCAGCAGAAGGCAGAGGAGGCATTTGAATTTGAATCAAGTAATCTCTATGGTATCTTAAACGATAGGGAAACTGAAAAATAACACTTAACCATTGGTGATTTGCCTTTAGCCGAACTTAAAGTCAGTGCAGTGGTGCTGAAAGAGTCAGAATTCAAAGCTTTAACATTTTTTAAATGGACAGGCCTTTTACAGCTGGCCAATTAAACTCCATTTTATTTCCCGCAGAGGGAGACAGGATTTTTTTTTTAATTCCGCTCCACGCTGGGGTTACAACCTCCGAAGATAAAACTGTTTGCATCGACGGAATGCCTTTTTTTCCCCCCACAGGTCACCACATAAACCCATTTATATTGCTTTTTGAGTCATTTCTCATGTAACAAACTGAAAAAGAAAAAAAACAAAAAGCAGGAGACATGGAGGTGTCCCTCAAAAATGCCCGTGACAAAATGAAAAATCTTGTTCCGAGGCAGAGATGATGCCGTCTCGAGTCAGATTGATTCCTCCCTGCTAATGGGTTAATTCTGGCATAATTCAATAAGCGCCTTCTCCCATGATACCTTACACATTTATGTGGAGTCTATAATAACATCCTGACAGTTAGATGAGTTGGGAATCTCTGGTGGTTTAATTTGGTTCTAATTCCTCCTGTTAACACACTTTAACAGGGCAAATGAGATCTAATACACATCGCCAACTTGTTCCTGCCGTTTGCATCGTTTGGCTTTTGATCAGGTGTGCCCCGTCACCTGGGGGCAGGAGGCTGGAAATGCCGGATTTTTAATATAAAGTTTCAAGTTTATATTCGCAGGCTGAACATGGAGGTTAATTGCCTGTGATGCAGAGTAGAAAATGGATTATATCAGGCTGTGCTCGGGTGTTCGGGAGTGTTGAAATTAAAAAAAAAGAAAAGGGAAGCGTGGAAAATGATAAAAAAGAATAATGTGTCCAGCCCTGACGAAAAGATGTTCAACCTTGGAAAATGGAGGTAGCTTAAACCTCCACTCGTCTCTTTGTTTTCGGTACTTCTTCAACATGAAAAGAAATGGATGACAAACTAAATGTCTGTCATCCAAACCTTTAGGCCTCAATAAGGTCTTTCAAAAAAAAAGACCTTACTGAGGCAATAAACTTTGATCCAGTTTTTAGTGATTTTGTCAAGTGTTTTGATTTTAACAGAATATACAGAGGTGCTTGAAAGTCCTGTTTTTTTTTTGTTTTTTTTTAAAAAGTCTTTTAAGAGGGAAAAAAAAAATTTCACAATAAATGACACATTTATCTTGTACAATTTAATTGAAAAACATACCACTCTGTTGGGAAAAGAGACACAATATAACCACACACTGCATAAATGCCCACAGCTAGGCTAGTACTTATTGAATTTTGCAGGATGAAAGTTTAGAAGTAATTTATCATTGTCTCTTTTTACACCTTTAAGAGCCACTGTATGTCAAGTATAGTGAATAAAATTCACTGCCCAGATTGAGCTGCGTTAACAAAAGTATGCTATTCCTTCGTCTTTTAAAGTTAAAATGAATGTCACATACCTTGCATACAAATGAACCAACCTTTGCCCAGAACAGTATTTTCAAACAGATGCCACCCACTCTCTCTCTCTCTCTCTCACTGTTAGTGGATTGATGGAAATCTGTTGTCATGCTGATTGTAGGCTTCCACTGCAAGTTTTTATTTAACACAAATATTTGTAGAAAAATGTGCTGAAGGAAAAAAAACAACTAATTCTACTGTGTGTATTTAAGCTGATGACATCACAGCAGGTACAGAAAAAACACAACCTAAGCTTGTTAGCTGGTTTTAGTGAAGACTATGTCAGATGTGCAAGTTCTTACATAGCTTTCAAACAGCCGTCTTCTTTCTGAATTCGTCTCCTTAAATATGCATGTTTGCTCCAAATCCGAGGCCTTCTTTATGCATAATTCTTGATTCCTACTGCTTTGACTTTCACATTTTATGTGCTAACTTCCTTGGAAGACCTTGAACTGTTCCATAAATAAAATTGATTCTAAAAAAACAGTCAATTCCAGTTGATATTGATTTCACTGTTCACAAACCAATCAATGTTATTAAATTTTTTGCAATGTTTTCCCCTCACACTCAAAAAAAAAAGCTATGTGTCATTCTCAGAAAGTGCTTTAATAATTTCATTCTTTTTTTTGTAATCAGAAAGAACTTGTATTAAAGGACATATTTAGTAAAACTTTTATACACAAGGAAAAAGAAACTAGGAAATTCTAATGAACATCCCAAAAATCCCTCATTAGTTGTGTTTTGCCTTGTGTGATGTCATCGAAGGCTTAATGCTGGGAGCTTCTGTTGGGAGGGTAGATTTGATCTTAGTTGACGTTTAGAGCAAAACAAATGAAACATCTGACATGACATTGCATAGGTGAAAAGCTACAATTAAAATTTGTTCTGCTGATTTTGTAGAAACGTCTGGCTGGTAACTGTAACAAGAGATTGTGCTGCTGCATCTTACAAGTTTGCATTTTACAGTGCAGTTTTTTTACTTGAAAAATGTAAAAAATCCAACATGTACATGTCTACAGCTTACTACATCTGGCCTGCTAACATATAAATGCTTTATGTTGCATAATTTTTTCTTTCATTGTTTGTTTTCGTGCTCATCAATGACCTCTTTTTACACCAGTATGACTCTGCTTTTCATACAGAAGGCCTACACACACGCAGAAACAAGCACACACACCCCGACACGCACGCAGATAGATTCACAGGAACACAGAGAACATCATAAGTAGCTGACGTCAGTAATGCTGTAAGAGCTTTTCCACAGTAGCCTTTTTTTTTTTCCTTTTTTTAACAAGTACACCCACACTCTGCCAAGTTCAGCCTCGCCATTGTCCAAACACAAGCAAACTGTCACTCGGAGCGCTCCGGGAGGACGACACGGTTGGAAAAACAATCGTTTCCCCATTGGGACCAGTCCGTTCTGAACGGTTAAAGTCGGTGCCAAACTTCATCCTTTTTAGGGACTCAATATCTCACGGGCTGAAATCAAATAACACTGTTGGATTCTGGAATTGTCCCTGTCTTTCTTGTCAGTGCTATTCAATGCTATTTTCAACTGCCACATTAGTATGTCTTCCTCTCCGTCTCTCTCTCACGGGTGTGAAAATTAGTTTTTCTACCTCCCACCATTTCATTATCTGAGCGATCTCCCAGCGCACAGCCTAATTCCTTTAGCGAGGCCCCGGTTTTCTGCAGACTCCTTGCCGCGCTTTCAAAGCCACGGAGACGGAAACAAAATGGGGACGCGACAGAGAGAGGGAGGCAGTGGATGTATAAAGAAACAAGCAAGTGGAATTTTACAGTAAATCAGAAGGCTGGTAAAGTGGATAGAAAGGCGCAAGTGTGCGCCACCTCAAAGACGCAAACCGCCCACATGCCCAGCCTTATCTCCTTCCTTCGAAATATCACACTTGGAGGCACGCAAATTTACCAGTGACAGTAGAGTCGAATTGTGAACCGAACTCAGGCTAGGTAAACATGTTTCAGCTTTGAAGATGTCTGGGTTTGAACCTGAGGGGCACGTAACGTGTTCGGAGCACGGAGTCTCTCAAAGGAAAAACCAATCACCGGTGGAGAAGACGTGAGGACTGCTTGCCATCTTAAAAGAAAGTCATTACAAAGCAGGAATTAACGCAACCTATATCAGACGTGACATTTTTGCTTTGATTAGACCACAACAATATACTTGGACTTAAAGGTGACTTCATAAATGAAAGATTAAGGAATTTGGACACCAAACATATCTAAAAGGGATTATTTAAACTTTTGTATGGAAAGTGTACTCCCTGCTCTTCATTGTTACTTGATTAGAAAACGGGAGTTTGGGTCTGATCATCTAATTGAGCTTAGAGTATAAATGTTGTTAGTTATGCCATCGGGAACATCTTAAACCGACCTCAAAAATAAAAGCAAAAAATCTAAAATTAATCCCAAGGCATGTTTTGTGCTAGTTTCACAATTTTGCACAAATCAGGATCACTTTTATTAAAGAGGCAAATGCAAGTTTTATTTAAAACGGGTCTCACCTTTAGGGAATCTCCTGTACACATGGCATTTATTAAAGTTTTTGAACTATGCATTGGAAACTCCAACAATGGCATAATTCTTGCATCATTCTTTGCATTTAGATTCAAATCTTGCCACTTTTAACCTAAATTTTGAGTTGAAAAGCTTGATTTTGAAAGAAAATGTTAGACGCTGTCTTTCAAAATCAAAATGCATCAAGGCCAATTACATTTTCAGCTCAAAAAGCTCCTCCATTGAATGTAAACACTGGACTCCCATTCAGTCTTGGAAAGATATGAATATAATTTTCATCAATTCTTATATTAGCTACCTTATCCTACTCATTGATCATTTTGGTCTTCAAGTTACTTGCAGATATAGCACTCAGATTTGTGGAAACAAACATAAAAAAGCACCATGCCAGATCTCTTTGACCTTCTAGATTAATGGTGTCCAAAGTGTGGCCCCAGGGCCATGCTAATGTTTTTGTGGGTCCCTAAACTGTATTTAAAAAAATATTTAAAAATCTGGCCCAACAGCGAACCCATCTGACCGACACTGCACAACAAATGAAAATAAGACACACACAAAAAACTAAAAACATTGGATATAACAATGAAGTTGAAAACAGAGAAAGCATTTCGAAAACTATCTTTTTACCCAAGTAATAAAAACATCAGAGCTGTGCTGTATTTTTGGATTTTAAATGACTTCCAGATCTCTTTTCTAAAACAAAGATAATTATTTCACAGTTTCATTAATATTTTACATATTTGTTTACTGTTGAACAAAGTAAAATATTAGTTCTGCATTTTGATTTTTTTTCTTCTCTCACCTACATAAATTTTGACTGTCCTGCTTTTGGCCTCTGTGTGTTCACAGATGGGGGTTTCAAACTAGCCCCACGATTTTTAAACGGCTAATTTAGTTGCCAAATAAAGCATTAGTACTCCTCTTTGGTATAAAATATGTGCCTCGCAGATCTCAAACTGTGCTTTAAACTGTCTATATTTAGCATAAGATAATGAAGTCCTGATTTAAAGTCAAAGTATTCCAGATTTTCAATTAGTGCTTGGTTCAGATGTCTTAAAAAAGGGAGGGGAATGGAGTAAAAGTCCAGATGTAAAGTTAACGTTATATTTATGTACTTGTTGGCTTCAGGGACAGAATGCTATAAACACTGCTACAAAATCCAGAAATTTGTAGAAAATATATGTTCATTTTGTTACCACCACCATTTTTTTGGAAATTTCTGGACTCAGAGTACAAATAAATCTCAATATAAATATTTCCCGACCTTACACTTTCATTGTACTCAACTCACACAGGCAAAACAAAGCAAAAACGCCTAATAAAGTCAGTGAAACCTGCATATATCATGCCTCAGCAGCTACTGTTCAGTATTGAAATCACTGACACATACAAGGCAGGGCAGGACGGGGCACGCGTCCAAGCAAATACAAGCATACAGTAGAAGCGCCGAGCCTGGATGGGCTCTACTTAAATGACTTGACAGTCTAAAGGAAGCCATACATCAACCTGTTGTTTTTTTGGCCAGGCGTCACCGGGGCTCGGCTGGGGAGTCAGTAATGCTATGGTTGCCATTTATCAAACGACAGGGTTACTGCGGCTCCGGATCAGCGGGTGCAGCCGCCATAAACAAACAAACAAAACGGGGGAGGCCTGATGAATACAGGCCCGCCGCCCAACGGGAACTTAAAGACAGGGCAGGCTAAGTGGGGAGGAAGCAGCGGGGAGGCTGGGGAAGTGGGTTGGAGGACGGAAGTAAAACAGTGACAAAAAAAACAAAACAAAGAACTAAATTAAATATGAAACATTTTGCCTCACAGAACAACAACAACAAAAATCCAGCTATTTCATCAAAAAAATTCTCATATTCCCATGAACATCGATTCGCAAATATGTAACAAATTGGAAATAGTCTATTGACTATTGAAATGATAATTATTCCGGGATAATTGGCTCGATTTTGCATGAAGGATTTCCATCCCTATGTTAACTTCATCATCCACCATTTAGGGTGAACTGGGAGGTGAAGGTTAAGGCAGGATTGCAGGAAGTCCATTACTTCCATCTGCATTGATTTATCAAACGGGGATTCGGCTCCATAGGAGCACCATCTGCTTTAAGTCACATAGCGTACGCACTAATTGCAGAGTTTTGTTTACCATCATATAAAGGTGAGTAGAGTGTGTACGTTGTATGGATTTTGATCACAGTATAGCTGAATTTCCATAGCTATGCAAACTAAAGCTGGGGTGATTACTTTACATGATTTTAATGAATACAAGAACAGTCTAAGGTGTTTAAAATCACTGCAATAATAGTAAATGTACAAAATGTAGTTCTGAAACAGAAAGAGCATACAATTTATTAAAACATACTAATCAGAGATTGATTTTTTTTTAAAGTGTACATATCTGTTTCTAAAGAAATCCTTCAACATACATCAAATGAAAAAGCTGGAAGCACCTCCTTTTTATATGAATAATGTTTCAACATGTAGCACATAAGTAGTGGCAGTTATCAAAAAAGAGTTGTCCTCTTTAGATTTGTTAAAAATACATTGATTTACTTACTGAAATGATTTAATGTATTTAAATATGCGGTTAATACAGTAAAAATAGAATTATGTGGACGTTATAACAATGTGTTGGAGTACCGTATTTTCTGGAGCTGCAGGGGAATTTTAATTACAGTGGACCCCTTTTTATTCATAAGGGTCAATTGTAGCTGTCTATTTTAAAAGTTCAAACACCAAATGTATGTCAATATGCATAAATCTCCACTGTGAAAACACAACCCAGAAGCTAACATCTACAGTCTTACTTTAAACAGTCTTTCACTGTTTAAATGAGTGCCAAAGAAAATGGAGCTCATGGATTGGCTACTTTGTAAATGCCAGCCAATAGCATCTCACTTAACAATGCACCAAGCATTGTTAGCTTCTCAAGCTATATTTACTGTGGAATATATGAGACATACTCTAAGAAAAGAAATATATCTCTGCAAAATGAGCTACTTTTTAGTAACACTTTTTTGTAAAGTATTGCAATACAGTGGATGCCTCCCTATTTGCGGGTTAACATTTGGCAGGTTTTCTGTGGAATGCAAATCCAAATTATTCATCTATTTACTTTTTTTTTCTCAGCTTGACTAAAATATTTGAAATAAATGCATCTTGAAAAGCTAAAACACCAAGGTGCAGTGATCCTTCACATGCTATTGGCTAGTATTTGCAAAGCAGCCAATCCACAGTGGCGTTTATTGTCCTTGGCCCTGATTGGCTGTAAAGCAGAAAAAAAGCAAGCGTGTATGTTAGCTTGCTTTCCACTGTTAGCATTATCCATTAAGGTCTATTTGGTGTTTGAATCGCTAATTCTCCCGTCCAATCACAACAAAGGCAACAAATATATTCGCCATTGATTGTAGCTGGCACATTTTTTTCAGTATTGCATAACAAATTAAAGAAACCTTCAATGTATTGACAGCAGCAAGTGGCTTTTTAATTGGCAGATGACACATTTGACTTTAAGATGCAATGGCTAATCATTCAAAAATTAAAATCTGAGTAGAACATACAAGTGTTATAGTACCATTTAATTCAGAAGTGTTAAACATTCCTGATGGAAAAATTTAGAGCCTTTTAAAAAAAAAAATACAAATTTAAAATCCACTCTTTATTCTACATGTCCTGGAAAAAAAAAACACTTAAATCTAAAGTGCTTTTTATCTATGTAAGAATATGCCTGAATTTACTGTGACCAAGTCCTTGAGAGTTCCTATGGATGTTAAGAGCTTTACCATGGCATTTTATGAGAAAATGCCTTATCCATAATGCATTTTTGGGCCATAAAGCTGCCCAGTGTACCCTCATAATGATTCCCACTTTGGATTTAAGATCACAGGAACAAACAAAGCCCAGAAGCTTGGGGGTAACAATGAAAGAGAAGGCACAAGGAGGAAGGAAAACTGATCGGTAATTATGGCAACGTGAGGTAGAAGAGGAGGCGTTGGCAGCGACGGGGGGTGGGTAGAAATCGGTTGAGTGCTGATGAACATTTGAGCATTTCTACATGCCTGAAGGAATTCCATTAACCACTCTGATTAAAGTAATCATTGGAGCCATCGGTGCCTGTCAGATGCCATCCCTGCCCTCTCAATTACCCAGATCTCCTTGAACTCAATTGCTCACATCATCATGGAGACCGGGTGCCGAGAAGGAAAGCGAGGCGGGCTCGGAGGAATGTGGCGGCATCGGCGGGGGAGAAAGGAGGAAGGGGCCGCGGTCGATGAAACGTCACTCGAGCATATGCAAAATGTCCACCCTGCATGTCTCGCAGTACGCCCGGGGTAGATGCATTATTAGTGTAATTATCATTTACGTATGATTGCAGCGTCTTACTGCAAACTGAAAAGCAGCATAAGAAGGAAAAAAATAGAAACGTGAACAATTAAGTCAACACCCAACGTAAAGTAAATTGCCAACTTTTGAATTGGGAATAACTGACAGCAAGATATAAATAATATAAACAACATGTGGGCATTCAAAGACCAAAAAATACATAAAAAACAATCATGTTAAGGGTTAAGACAGGAAAAATATCCAAAACCTTCATAATATCAGTGTTGCTTTGCATGTTACAGTGACAGATTTAACTTGCAAATCCTTAGCCATTTTTATGCCCCCACTTTATTCGTATTACTTTTTACATAAAAATGATCAGAAAGTAGATGCACTTGAAAACGAAAACGGATTAGCTTATTTTTCCTTTTTGGTAGCTAAGGGCTACATAATAAATAGACTTGTGAGCAATTCAACTGGTAGAAACCCAGGAGAAACAGAATTCATTTATATTCCTTCTAATCAACTTAATATTGAGCACATCTTAAATCACAACAATATGGATGAAAAAATTCAAGAGGTTAGCAAAAAAACCCACAATTCTATTTCAGTTACTGTTAATTTAAATTAAACTAATACTCTATGCATACTACAAGATTACTTAAAGATATGTGAACTATATATAATCCTAAGAGTTGCTGAAACGAGGTTGTAAAGAGGGGTCCTTGAGCGTAATTTTGCCCTTGGGCCTTGTAGCTGGCTAACGCGTACCTGCACATGTGTGGCATCAAGCTGATTTTATTTACCATAAACATCCAATTCTGCCAACGCAATCTGAGAATTCATGAAACTGGAATGGGAGCAAAAACTCCTCCAGAAAAAGCTTTTTCTTTTTTTCTTCTTAATCAGCTTTTTTTTTTTTTTTTTTTGAGAACAGTGTTCGAAAATAATTGCCGGGCAAGTTCAACTCCACGCACTGAAAATAGCAGAAGTGATGAGCCAACACTTGGTGCAGCTTGGACAGGTTTCATGCGCCGTGCCACTCTGCTTCCGCATTGATTAACTCTCAAATGGTGTGAAAGCAGAGAGCGTACGAGAACACCGGCTGCCCATCACCCGTCTCTCTCCCTGGCTCTGCCTTTCTGATGAGCTCTTTCTGCGAGGAGGGAGGCTTCCTCTGACGGCGGCGCTCTACACCTGTATCGCACACCGCCGGCCTTGCGTCAGATTGCACGCGATGAGTTTCAGTCAGAAATGATCAGGGATGCCGGTCAGCGTGAGGCAACACCATCTGGGATGTTTCACCTCGCCGCCTCCTCTCTGGTCTCGCCGCAGAAGTTCAAAGATTTTCTGATCAATTTTGGTTTTAAATTGATTTAGCGTGCAATTTCGACAAATGCGAGTATATTACGCTGGGACTGTAAGCTGGGTCAAGGCGGCAATTAACCAAACAGTCTGGGTTGGATGGATGTTCATACTCACACACACAGTAATGGCAAACCTATTTCAGAAAAAGGGAGGCAGGGGGGGGACAATGATTCATTGATTTCATCAATGTGTTCGAACATTTTGTCATCTGAGGACGAGAAAGGAAAAAAAAAAAAAGGTAATTCCAGGATATGAAAATGAAACCCCATGCAGCCATCTGCGCCACATTTTAAACATTTGTCACCATGCTGCTCAGGTGCAAAGTGTTTAGCAATATAAGTATCACAAAAAATAAATATAATTCCATGTCGGGAACTGTGAGCATCCCACAGGCCACCAATGCTGGGCGAGTGCACGCACTCCTTGGCCATGATTCACATCTCCCTGCAACATGTATGACACATCCACAGTTACACTCGGTTCCAGGACTCCTCATCTCCCAAATGGTTGCCTTCTGCTCTCATTCCGAGCTTCTCTGAAAGCAATGAGGACCCAGAGCGTTACATTTTTTTTCTTTTTAATAAGGCAAGGCAGCAGGCACCACGATGGACTTGGTAGTGGGAAAGAGAAGGAAAAAAAAAAACGTAAACAGTTATATAACAGCTCTTTGCACGCGGAGAAGGTTTAATTATAAATTCATTTAATTCCAAATAATTCCCCGCGAGTTGAGAATTAGTCGGCAGGCTTCCGCTCCGCAAAGATGTCGTCTGTCTCTGCTGAGGGAGCGCTTGGATTCCTAAATGGTGACGCTCGCTGCACACTGAAAATGGTGGCACAGGGGCAGCCTCTTGCCTTTTTATGGACCCTGCTTTGCGTTTTCAAGTAGTGAAGTGGCCAAGCACAAACTGAGACAACAACTTCAAACAGTACAAAAAGAAAATCTACCTTTAAGTTTTGATCTATATTTAAAAATGTCTTCATTTTACCCTCTCACATTTGAATCTGGATCCTTTTGAGCCCAGAGCCCTGTCTGTCACAAAGCATACACTACCACAAATCACTGAAAAAGTCAAACATGAAAACTGCAAACGTAACATTTACATATTTTTAATGTTTTAAGTTTTGCTCTTGATTGAATTTTTAATCGTTTTATACTTTTGCCTGGTTTTTGTGCCCAAATCACAACAGGGAAGCTATGTTTTGCACCGATTCCTACTCAAAAACAGTCAGCCAGTCTTTGCTACAGACAATAATAGTTAATTATTAGACTTATTTTGTTTTTGCTTTACTGTCTAAAGTTGTTGTTTTGATTTGTGCTTGTCATTTTGTACCATCACAATGTTGGTCAGAAGAAGTCGTCAGCCACAAAACCTTTCATGCCAACCAGTGCATCATTTTACACTTGCTTTAAACTTGATGCATGTCTTACCCACTTTAACAATTGATGATTTAAGGAAATTTTTTATGCTTTCATTCTCTACTGTTATGAGGACCACTCCACAATGTCCCCACCACTCTCTGTAAACATTAGCCACTTAAAAGCACATCATATATGGGCAATATGAGCAGTTAGGAGTCCATTCAACTAGCTAAAAATATTATTCATATGCAAAGAACAAAAATATTACATTTGGAATTTTGCATGTTAGCAAAACCAAGTTGAAATGTGATTCTATTACTATAATGAATGGTTATCTACCAATTGGGAGTTGTTGTTTTTGGTTGAATCAGTGGTCGTAATTTGATAATATTCGACAATCCCAAACAGATATCGAAAAATAGTGTTATATAAAACCACACTGAAATATACAAATAAAAAAATTTACATTTATAGCATTTTTATGACTACCCATGTAGTTCATTAAAAAAAAAAAAAACTATTACAAGCCTATTATGACTACCTTGAGTCTGTATGTCTTCATCACTGCCAAAGTTGATACCCACTGGCTTTGCAGGAGCCCTAAGTCACCTCCTATCATGTTTATATAAATGACCTCCTTGTCGCTTGGCAGGCAGTAATGTGGATATAGTTGTCATTGTATAATTGCAAAGGTTTAATTCTCATTGATTAAATCCCCATTGATTCCAGGCCTTTCTGAGACGCTAGCTTGGCCCTGTGAGTGAAGCACAGACTGTATCTTCAGTCGCCAGTTCTTAGCCAAGACATTGTCAGTTGATTTGCCAAATTAAAGGGGTACACGGCCAACCCAACTCTGATGTTCTTAGTAATGTCAACCAGAACACTTCAGTTTTCCTCATAAGAACAATGTATGAACCTGACATCTTGTTTTATTTGATGACAATAACATAGTTTGGTCAATATAGTGCAATAAGTGCAAAGCAATCAAAACAAAGGAACCAATAAGGGATAGAGAATCTGCCAATGCTCGTATAAAAATAGGTGTTACATTGATTAAAATATCAGTATTACACAACATAATGAATACTTCAAATATCATTTATGAATTTAGTTTTGATAACATATCTCTACATATTAAGAATGAATACTCATATTCATTTTTAATATAATAATCTCCTTTATGAGAGCTCAATGAAGGCAAACTCGCCTTCCAATTTCAAAAAGTGCAGAAAGCATACAAAGACACTATTTTTTGTTGTTTTTTTGTTTTGTTTTTTAAATCTTCAAATGACGCAGTCTGTTTTTGAACATTTGGGGGGGTGTGCCACTTTCAAAAAGAAAAAGCCACTGTTACAATGCAGAGCTACAGTAAATGAAACTACAAACATAAGCCTTTTTTTCCAGAGGATCATGGAATATGATGACACAGGTAATATTTGATGTAGAATCAAAGTTTGTTTTTTTTTCTTCTTTTTTTTAAAAGACATGGCAGATTATATCAATAAATACTTACTTACAGACTACAGCAGAAAATAGTCCTACACAGTTCCGATCATCTGCTGTACAAGTGTTTTTCTTTTTTTGTCCAAGAGGGATTTTATAAACGTTTTTTTTTTTCTTTTCTCTCCCTCTCTTCTGATTCACAATATACCTTTTTTTATGTATGGTTATATTCCTGAAAATGAAGTTGGATAGGATTTACCAGTACACTTACATTTTGTGTTATTCCATCTTCACCATAAAAAAATAAAATTTGCATCATCATCAGTGGAGTTTGTTCGTCTACCTGTCAGAAAGCTGTATCCGTTTTCGTGCTGTCGCGTCTCAGAAAGAATTGATTGTTCGGCACACCCCGTCCTAGCTCCTTCGCGTTTGCTCATGTGTTTCTGTGCCAAGGCACCCTTTAATAAACTGAGCCACTGTTTCAAGGAGGACCAGCAGACAAAGTGTTTCATTAACATTAGCAACCGCGTTGCTCAGAACTGACTGAAGGTGGTCTGTTTCTCAAGGACCTCGAGGTAATCAGGCTCAGACTGCAGTTTAGCTTTTAGCTCCAAATATTCATTTCTGTTGGGCTCCACATAAACAGTACTGGGTGCTGTGCCGTAGAGCACCGTTTCTCTTATCCTCTCCGGGTGCAAGAACTGCCGCCTGACATCGAAATTTGGGTTGTACGTGTACGACACAGGCCCAGTGTACTTGTACTCTAAATTGGCTGCTGGGATGGATGGGATGGACTGATGCGGGGACTGCTTATCGGGCTCCAGAATGCCCCTGAAAAAGTGGTCTGCATCCTGGATGGGGGAGGGGTTGTCACGTGGCTCGATGGTGCTGACGCTGTACGCGGGACTCCTCAACGTGCTACTATCCCTCTCCTCATCAGGGGTACTCCTGTATGTCACCTTGAGCTCGTGCAGGTCTCGGTAATCCTCCACCGTGTTTCCTTCCCGTGACCTGTAAATGGGATTTTTGCACATGTGGCCCATCGGGTGGGGAATGTACTCGTAAACGTGACCGGCGGGGGCTTTGACTTTAGGGCAGGAGCGATTGCTGTAGAGGCTGTATTGCAGGTTAAAGGAGCTAACGTCTGAATTGTTGGTGCTCGTGCGGTCACTCTGAGACTTTTTGCGCCTTTTCATCACCACAACGAAGAGCCCAGCCGCCACAAAAACAGACATGATGAAAACAAGCAAGAGGCTAAGGATGAGGACGGAGAGGGGTACTGTGCTGCTTGAGGGGCTGAACTTCTGAGGAGGGTTTGTTGTGACAACATGGTCGTCCATGGGCTCCTCCGTGGGGGGAGTTGGTGAGACGTATGAGTCAGTATAATCTGGGCACAGCTGCTCAGACTGGATGGAACGCAGATCCGCCCCCTTGTGGCGTATGGGCGTCTCGCACACAACCTCATTAACCACTGTGCCTGCACTGAGCTGCTCAAGCCATATCTTCATCCCCACTATGTCGCAAGAACAGTCCCAGGGGTTTTCAAACAGATCTATCTGCACAAGCAACTTGAGCTGATCTAAAACACCGCTCACAGGCAGGTTTTGGAATTGGTTGTTACGCAGATTAAGTCGAGACAGGGAGAGGCTGGAAAAGATGCCCATGGGTAAAGTTTTGAGGAGGTTGTTGTTGAGGAAAAGCAGCTGGAGATTAGGCAGGTAGCGAAAAGTGCCAGCCTCCACCTCCTTGATTTTGTTGTACTCTAAATAAAGGTACTGCAAGTTCTGCAAGCCAAAAAACATCTCCCCTGTAAGCCTGTCCATGAGATTACCATTTAAATACAGCCGACGGAGGTTGGTTAAATCCCCAAAAGCCCTGTCATGGATCACACTTATCCTGTTGTTTCCCAGGTGAAGCAAATCCAATCCAGTGGCATCGACAAAATCAGATCTTCGCACCACAGGGATGTAATTTCCAGTGAGATACATTTTTTTAGGGTTGTATGGCTTGGGTTTTAGATCAGAAATGCTTTCAATCTTTCTCTCTTGGCAGTTGACATTTAACCCAATTTCAGAAATCTGCAGATTACATGTGCAGGCAGTGGGGCAGTCCAAAGGCACAGGAGATTTGGTCTGAAAAGCAATGATGGGGCCATAGTTATACGGGTTACCGCCCGGTAACCGAGAAGTGGGCTTTAACCTAGTTCTGTTAAATTGCCGTGTGCCCTTGGTAGGCCTGGAGGAGGACCTAAAAACAGCTGATGAAGTGACAGAGGCCGTGACAGCAGAAGGTGTGGTCTGATAATATCCATTGGTGCTGCTGGGTGGTGCAGGCCTGACCGTGTCCTCTACGGGTCTCCGCGGGCACAGCTCTTGCTTGGACACCTCATCCAGGTCTCTGCCATGCAGCCTGAAAGGCGTCTCGCACACCACCTCCCCGACCAGAGCCGTGTAGGCTATGCTCTCCAGCCAAGCCTTGAGAGCAATGAGCTCACAGGAGCAGTTCCACGGATTTTCCTCCAGTTGTAATTCCACAACTTTGTCCATGTGCTCCAGGAGGCCTATGTAGGGGAACATTTTTAGTCGGTTCCCCCTCAGGTCCAAGTGCGTAAGGGGGACATTCCGGAATATATTCGAGGGGAGGGCAGAAAGTAAGTTATCATTCAAAATCATCACTGTCAGTTGGTGCAGTTTGCTCAAGGCATTGGGCTCTATAGTTCTAATGTCATTATAATCAATTTGTAGGTATTCCAAACTTTCCAGCCCTGTGAAAGTGTCGTCCCTCAGAAGGTCAATCTTGTTGTTATTCAGGTGCAACCTTTTTAATCCCTGGAGTCCGTTGAAGGCACCCGACTCGATCTCGGAGATATCATTGTTCCCCAAGTGCAGGATGGTTACCCCGGTGTAATTGATGAAATCATTGACTGACAGCTTCTTCAGGAGGTTCCCTGTCAGTAGGAGGTGGTACATCGGGAACTGAACCGGGCTGATCTCTGTCAGTCTGATGATCCCCCGGTTCTCGCAGCTCACCATCAGGATCCCCTCCTTCTCGTCGCACATGCACAGGCTCCGGCAGATCTCCCCATAATTGTCATACATCTCGACCAGCCTCAGAGATGATGCAATCAGAAGGATTATTTTTAGAATCCAGATATGCATTTTGTCCTGGGAGAGGATGCCCCGGCTCACTCGAGTGTGGTGCCAGTGTGAAGTGTCATCTAGGGAAGGGAAGGGGGTGGGTGGGGGTATAGAAGGGTGGGTAGAAGAAAATAGAAAAAAAAAGGAGGGGTTCTTTTTTATACTGCACAGGAAATGCATGAGACACGTGCAACATTCCTAAAACTGCATAGCTGCCTACTAAATGACCTGAGTCCCTGTGGGTATTCATGGCACACAGGCAAAAAACAAGTAGCCTTATTGAGGATTGTTCGGCGTGAAGATGTGCTGCAACTTCAGTGCGTAATAACTATAAACATGAAGGATAGGTGCGCAAGTTGTTGGATTGCTTAAATTAAAACCAATCCATCTTGGAAAATGGAAGTCTAGACTTCATCATTGGATTTCCAAACACCAACCTCCAATGGTGCCTCCAATGTACCTCACACAGGAATCTTCCATCGTTTTCTAATGAGGAATCCTCACTCAGCTCCCCTCCACTGCCCCCCCTGGCAAACTGTGGCCAAACTGTCTGGATTCTTTTCCCTTTCCAGGCTGGGAGCAAACAGCAACACCGGGACACGGGGATTTCATTTGAGAACAGTGTCATTTTTATCGACTCTTATTTGAAGGGCTGGGGGGGGGGGCTGAAAAGGAGACCAGAATGCGTATCTCTCTCTCTCTCTCTCGAAAGGAATTGATCGAGAAAAGGAAAGAAAAATAAAGCAGGCACTGCTCATCTTGGAGAGAGGAAAGGGAGAGAGAGAAAAAAAAATCCGGCCTAAGAAGGCGACAGAACCTCCTTTTTGCCTACAGGCAGAAATGATCGAGAGAAGTTGATCAAAGACGAAGACGGCATGAGGGGCTGTTGATCTCTGGTAAATAACCAGAAATGAGGCGGCAGTGCTTCTACTGCCATAGAGTGGGGGTGAGGGAAAAGAGGGGGTTACATATTGTTTTCCCCCCTTTTTTTTTTTCTTCGCGTGCACGCGCGCGCGTACATTTTAGACTATGTACACCGAATCTCCATCCAAATAGTCTTATTTAAGATATCTCCGGGCGCTGCAATCGATTCTTAAAGTCACGTCTAACGTAAACGTCTGTTGCAGAGGCGGGTGGAAAACGATAATGGGTGTTATCACTAACTTGGGAGGGATTTTTTTGTCAAGGTAAAGGGAAGCGGCGCGCACACCTTTTTTTTTTTTTCTTTTTTTTTTCTAAACTGTCTTGAATCGGATCAACTTCGCTAATGCAGTAAAGGGCAGAGAGAGGAGGGGGTGGGCAGACAGAGATTTCAGCACCACGGACAGATCCCCATAAAATATTTTTCCAACCTAACAGTAGATGATCCTCAGAAATCGAGCATAATGCGTGAATCATAGACATCTTACCGTGCCGATCCGTGTGAACGCCAAGGCATCCCGAAAATCACGGTCTTCTCTCCAACCTCAGTGGAAAACATTGATTTGTCTTTTTTTTTCTCTCTCTCGCCTTCTCCTATGGTGTCACCCGTCCTTCACTCGATCGCCAAAGCAGATATGACAACAAAAATTGGACGAAATAGAAAACAAAGGAAAATTAAATTTAAAAAAATTAATAATTAAAAAAACAAAACAAACAAAAACAAAAACAAAAAACCACAAGTCAAGTCTCCTCCGCGTTAGGCTCCATACAGCAGGCGCACGTTAAGAGTGCCGTCTGATCCGGGGAAAGAGGAAGAGGAGGAGGAGGAGGAGGAGGAGGGAGGGTAGATCTCATTCACGCCAGCGCGGCTTCCGAGTCCGTCCGGCCGAAATCAGCGGCGTCATCTCGGAAGAGCAGCCAGAACCAAAGTTCGGACATGGCTGAGAACAGAGCGCTGTAATCCCACATCTCAGAACATCACGCCGGGCTTGACGCATGCATTTTTTTCTTTTCTTTTTTTTTTTAAATTTTCTTAAAGAACGTGACTTTCCTCCAAGTGCGCACAGACCTGAAGCGGATGACAAATGCGCCTCTTTATTTTAGCTGCCAGAGCGTCCAAAGCGAGCGCAGATCAGCGAATATGCTCTACCAGCTTTCCCCCCGAATGCAAGAATCTCGATTATCTCTCTCTCTCTCTTTCTCTCTCTCTCTTCCTCTGCAGCTCTGCATCGGTCATGCGATATCCAGCCTTGCTGCTGTGCACAAGCTCAATCTTCCCACCAAAACCGTTCTCTCTCTCTCTCTTTTTTTTTTTTTTTTTTAACTAGTGGAACTTAAAATCAGGCTGGCGCAAAGCAAAGGCGGCGCACACGTTCTACGTCTGCGGAGAATATAGTCTAAGAAGTAGAACAAACACAATTGTTACGTGAAAACGTGTGCTGCCGCTCAATGAGGGAATGAAACGCAATTTAATAGTCTTAAAGGGTGTCTGGTAATGATAAGGAAGGTGGGTGAGGGGAGAAAACGGGAGCAGGTTCGTGGTGAGAGGGGGGGAGGAGGAGGAGGCTGGAAGAAGACCCGCAGAGGGCAGCACGATGATGAAAAAGGCATTCTTTGCAGCAGCAACAAGCGTCTGAGAGGCGCAGCTGTGCGCGTGAAGCTGTTTTATGCATCATGACTGATCCTCGTGCACTAAGAGAGCTCTTTATTTTATTTTATGTATTCTCTTTTGCCTCGCGGGGTACTCGTTTTTAGCTTCAATTGTGTACCGGAAACATCCCCTCTGACCTGTGTCACCTTAAGCTGACTCACGATTTAGTGAAAGTGACTCCCCTCCCTCTGGATGTTAGATTTTGTCACAATATAGCTAAAAACGTCAGAGTGTCTAATTTACAGTTTGCCACCACGCTGATGGAAGAGGGGAGTGATACATGTGAAACATAGTGATGGCAGTATCATGCTGCAGGGATGAGTTTGTTCAGGTGATTTTGATGGATGAAGCTAAATACAAGAGTAACGGAAGAAAAGATTTTTGTTTCATAACACGTAAACCTTGACTTCCAAAATACCCCAAAGAATAGTTCTTCTTTTAACAAAATAAAACAAATTTTGGAAGTTTTATGCCTTTATTTTAATAAGGCAAATGTACAAGACCCTTAATTTATAGATGCTTGTCTTTTTCAGAAGTTTTTTACAAAAAAAAAATCTGTTTTCTTTATTAAATGCAGGTAAAAATAGAACAAATATCACTGTATACAGTATAAATGCCTTCCATATTTGTCAGATTTTTACCCTTTATAGTTACGTATGTTTGTTTTTGTAAAATCCCAATAAAACACTTTGAAATTTCCGGTTTGCGCAGGGACAAAATGCGAAAAAAGTTCAAAGTTGCGCCAAGACCGTTGCAAATCCATGTTGGATTAAAACTATAGTGCTTGCAAACATAAATTTACAAGAGATCTCCATCCGGAGAATTGAATTTACTGCAGGATTAAGCTTAATCCAGTTTTGCACCAAATACTCCAGCCCACTAATGCTGCCATGTACAGTATCTGCAAGAGCTCCATGTTTTCTTTTCGTGTTTATCTGTACTTTAATTTTTTATTTTTTTTTGTAAACCAAATCACGGTTTATTTACTCCCCACCTCACCCTCTAATTGCTGAAGTCAAGTCAAAGCAGAAGCTGCCCTTTCACCCTCTGTCGCTGCAGAGACATGAAACTTTAGAGACACTTATAACTAAAGCCCCGGACGGAAAATCAAATTAAATCGAGGCATATGGTGGGCCGCCCATGTCCAAAGAGATTTCCCACTTAGTCAGTATTGTGCGGTAATAATTCAACTCTTGGTGCTCTCCGTCTTTAGCATGCGGGGAGCGACAATAAGCGGATGTGGCATCCATGCCGGCTTTTTCAAAATTAGCCGTGGAGGACGCATTGAATTATCTTAAAGTCTTGTTGCTCTGTAATCGTATTAAGAGCGGTCTATCCTTTGGGGATGGGTAAATCGGTATCAGGCTGGGACACAGCGATGGGTACTCCCTCGCTATAGAGGAAGTAGCTCCCCGGAGAGGCTTTGTGGCATCAAAGTGAAGGGTGTAGATGCCCTAAATCTTTTTTTTTTTTTTTTTTTTTTTTTGCCTTTGTGCTGATGTACAAGGTAGATAGGCCCGGGTGCTCGCATCGCAAACTTTGCAGAATTAAACTTTTGTTGGATCAAAAGTGTCTTCTTGAAGCTCAGGGAGGGTTGCGGGGGGGTGGTGAGAGGAGAGGGGCCGACATTTTTGCACAAACGTGTCGGGGTTCCGCCTGCAGACAATGTGAATCTTCCCTCCTCCAAAAGCCTAATGGCCTCATACGGACACGAAGTGCCATTACCGTAGATCAGCTGCACGAAGCACGCAACATTCTAATCAGGTCTTGGACAAATAAGAAAGTTATTAAATGCAAATGAAAGTTCACGCTGTGGTGAGCTTATAACATGGCTCTTTTGGCGGATCTTAATGGATTTTAAACATGATATATATGACCTTCCTCTTTCGAACTCATTAGCACAGCGGCTGTTATGTGTTGCAAAATATATTTCATTAATAGTTCTTTTTTATTAGCTAAATAATTTGGCATATATTTGCTATATGGGAATTTTTCTTTCTTCCTTCTTTAAAGGAAGTTTTCAAAGCAAGGAGAGAGGTTTTTGGCAGTCAGTGTCTTACCCCATCTTGATTATTTTCTATCATTTGCAGAAAGTTCAAGCTGAATAGTTAAGCGAGGGACCAGTTCCAGAAACATTCCAATAGTAAGTTTCATTTTTATAACAACAGCTGCACGTTTTAATTTAAATGATCATCACCAAATGTCGGATGTGAAAATTGTGAGGTTTAGAAATGTCCTCGATTGATTGAGATCAAAGTTGCTTTAAGATTGTTGAAATCTGCACTGATGCCGCGCTGACAAGTTAGCATTAAACGTAAAGAAAAAGGTCATCTCCATGCATCAAAACGTGATGACAGACATTAGTGTGAGGGCGCAAAGTAAATTTTTGTCAAAAAAAAATAATACTCAAGTTAGAAGTTAATTTTACATATTTACAAGGAAAAAGCTTATATTTTATGTCAAAATGTTGTGAATTTGCAAAGAAAAAGCTAAAATATTCTCTGACTTTGTAAAGTCAGAAAACTGTAATAAAACAAAAAAATGCCAAAAGTTCTCCGACTGAAGTGGTAAGTTTGGCAAATGTGCAAAAATTGACCATGTTTTCACAATTCACTTTAGAATCTCGGTACACTTAAGAACTTTTAGTTTTAATTGCATAAATTTCTATCTTTAATCACTAAAAACTGAAGAATTATTTTTGCAAATTCATGACTTTTCAGACTTTATCAGTGATTCCAAACTCTGCTTTGAAAGAGCAACAAAGACATCCGTCTATCAATACTGGTAACTTCTATCTTCACTCTTTATTAGTTTTAACTCATATTTCACTGAAGAAGAAAATGCCAGTAAAAATTGTCAAAGTAGAACTAAAATCAATGAAATTGGAAGTTTTATCTAATGCAGTTCCAATGTGAAATTGTGAAATTAGTCTTACAGTCAGGAATTAGCAGAGTTCATGTACTTGACTAACTTGAAAACATCCTACAGAGTTGCATTTCGGTATTGGTTACCGTTCTCCTTTTGCACCAAAAATTTATTTTTGAAAAACCTGAGATTAACCGCAGTTTTTTATTAAAGAAAAGAATTGGAGAAGCACAGTATGTGTTCATACTCAGCCTCTCTGAGCCCAAATCTGCATAAGTAGTCTGGTGTAATTACAGCTGAATGGGGTTTTTTTGGACTACACCTTTACCACCTTTGTACATCTGCAACCAACTTTTTTTTTTCTTTTTTCTTTTCATTCTTCTAAGCAAATAAATCAAACTCAGTCAGAAGAAGTGAATAAAGCATCTGTGGAAAACCTTTCTTAGATCTTTCCAGAGATTTTGAAATGGAATCAGGTCTGAACTTTGACCGGGTCATTTCAGCTTGTATACCCTTCCATTGCATCTGTAAAGGTCATTTTCCTGCCGTCCTCAAGTATTTTTGCATTTTGAAGTAGGTGTTCTCCGCATGCCACACCTTTCAGATTTGTATTTACTAAAAATGACAAAACCTGTAACCCTTGCCTCCCACTTCACCTCTTTGTGTTGCTCTTTTGTGTAAATACGAAAACATTTGCAAGTTAAAGACAAGCGTAGCTTTCAACCACTTCTTTAAACATTCCGTCTGTCCGTATTAACGGCTCACGGATCCTTTTGTCAGCCGAGAGTCTGACATGCAATGTGCTGTGATTAACTTGTGAGGTTTCGTCTGACTCGCCTGTCTCGAGGCCAATTGATGCCGTGAGCAATTTCCGTCCTCACCCAGTAGGTCTCGAACAGGTCTTGGAGGCCAGAATCCATTCAAAACGCTGATAATCGGGGAATTAAAAAACAATTTCGGGTTTGACGGAGCAATCCAACTGGCACATCTCCTCTGCTGATAACAAGATGCGGCACAGAAATTGCTTTACATAAACAAGCCTGGATGTAGTTTTTGGCCCCCGTAATGGAATGAAGGCTAATGAGACAAGCAAGGATGGATAGGACGGAAAAGTGAAAGTGTTTTGTTGCTCGGCGCCGGTGTCACTTCACCAATCATGCCACTAAATAATTCCGTTCATGCAGTGTCACGTTTAATGCATCTGTCATAAAAGATATAGCAGAAGCCCATTAGCTTTATCTCCATTTGAATATACTATTTAACATATACAAACACTTATTATCTGAAACAATCCTTGTTTGTTTTATTATTATTAAAAGCAGCCTCCCTGCACGCTGATATTCTAGACTGTAACAAACTTGTGTAATCATCACAAATGATTACACAAGCATAACTGTACAAAAGATAACGAAACCAAAAAGGTAGAATTCACATGAAAAAACAAAAGAGGGAAAATTGATAGATTATTTCTTTATTGCTAAAACAATTCTTGGCCGTAAATTATATTGGAAAGCCTCATTTTCACAGAAAGAGAGATGGAGATGACTGATAACACGGGCAACGGCCTAAAAATTGTCTTCGGTTTTTCCAACGTTAGAAAACATGTTTTTTTTATTTCTCCTAAAATATTTTTTGGATGAGAATTATTAACAGAAATGAACTGATAATGTCACAAAAATGTAGTCAGATGATGGGACTTTTCTAAATCAAAATTAAAGTTAAAAACCTGACCTGATTGGAAAAAAATGGATGTCATTTTTGGGATTCAGTCGTGCAAAATAGACCAACACAGACGACTTCCAAAAATGTTATTTATTTTTTCCCAACCCAGTGTGGTTGAATGCTTTACTGCTACAAAAATTAGATTTTTTTTCCTTTTAAAATTACTTTGGCGACTCTCCGCATCAGCCTCGTCATAAAGGCTGATATCCGTCACGTTTGCTTTTTCTCGTGAAACCACAGCCTCTAATCAAACCACGTGCAGCTGAAGCCTGCGCCTCCATCACAGTTCCAGATGATGTAGCGCTCTGCTGTGAGCTCCCACTGTAGAACAGGAGCCCAGCTGCTCCGACAGCCATGATTGATGGTCAAAGCAGCTCGGGAGGGTGGGGGTTCACAGGGAGTCCTTCCCTCTGTTTTCCCCCTTCCACCACCGTCCCTCGGCCCAAGCCAAGTGGGACTCGGGTAATTTAAAAGTGTCGAACGCGTAACATGCAAACTTAACTAGGAGCCTTAATGAAATGAGCTGCTGACAATGCGATAAGTGCATCCTCGCCGTATCTGCGAGTGGATCAGACTGACTTATTAGCTCCCCTCGCGAGGGGGAACGAAAGCGGTGAACCATAACCGAGTCGAGCCCGTTCATTTAACTGTAGTCAGCAAGCGCGAAAGGCTTTTAAGGTTATGGTGCACTCAAGAGTTGGATGCACTGGTAATAAAATAACCTTCTGTGAGTTCAGCTAACTGACTGCTTGGCTGTCGTCTGCTTGGCACTCTCAAAGGGTGAAAACGAGGATCAGTGTGAAGTCTTGGATTTACTCAAGCAAACGCAGCATAAACACTGAACCACTAATTGCATGCTGCTGTTCTTTCATAGAGAGCTGACAGATGGGTGTTAGGCCAAACCTCTCTGCAGGTTGGTTGTCAGTCATTTTGAAATGTGAAGTTAAGTATTCAGATGATTTCTTTTCTGTGATATGGGAGTATAAAAGGTTATGTCTTTCTGAACGATGTGCCTTACTCCGTTTTGATTAGGGAACTAACAAGCCAATCAGAAATAGATTCTCTGCAGTAGCTAAGCGGAGTTGATCTAGTATGGGGTAATCTCACTTCCTCATCTGGATACCTTCAGCGTTAAACTGGGCATCAGTGTTCGTTCTTAAGCAGCCAATCAGATGTAGAAAATGACTGAAAAACTGCAGAGCAGGAAAAAGTTGACAGCTTAGTATGTAGGTGGTAAAGAAAACTATGATGTACTTTGGAAAGTAAAAAGTCTTGGTGGTTGAAGAAAAACATGCAACTGGTCTGCATTAATGTAGGAAAAACGCATCCATGCATCCATTTCCTATGCTCACTGCAACAAATATTAGCTAGTTATTTAAACAGAATGCATTTATTCACCCTATGTATGTAATATATTTCGTGACATTTGTTTAATACAGCATAAAATGTAGTAGAAGGGAAAAAAAAGGTGGTTAAGTCATTGAGAAACTACAACTAACTTGTTTCAATGCCAAACAGCAGGTGGTCGCTATTCACCCAAAGCAGAACTTTATTTATCACGAATCATTTTCTCATGATAACCCTCAATAGTATAGGTAAATATATATATATACAGTATATATATATAAATATTGCAAAGCAGAAATTCGGACCCTGTTATGACGAAAAAATATTGAGATATCAGTGATAATTGACGGCACCTTTTACCATTTTCACATTTTTGTTGGTAAAAACACACAGGATTGAAATGGTGATTTTGTAAAATAGTGTAACGTCAAACTTGGCTATATTCGTCTGGATTGTAACAGATACAGTATAAAAAAATTGAGAAATTAAAACTACTCAAGAAAAACTTTACTTTAGCATATAGTCTGTGCAATAAAATCTAGTAGTTTTATTTTAACTGTTTATCAACTGTGTCACTCCAGTCCTCTAGGAGGCCATAGAGAACACTAGTTGCTCACTGGTTAAAAACACGCAGAATAAAAGGACGTTAATTAGGTAACAGGTGTGCTTCTCAGGCTGCCGGAGGAAGAAAAAAATGAAATAAAAAAAGACTAGGAACCATTTTTGAGGCTCTTATTTGTTTTACTAAAGTTTCACAACAGACGATACAACAATTCCAACTTTTAAAGAGGATGTGGATAATTTTTTGACTCGCTTAACCAACCGACTATTTATGGTAAGTGAAGCGTTATGTTATTACCTGTCATAGCGTGAAGTGTGTTCCGTGTTGGTTCAGCTAATATCCCATTGGGTTAATGCTGAAGTTTTGTCTCTTATTTGTTTTGTTTGGGACTTTTGACTTGTTTCTCGGAGAACTGATTAGTGTGTTTTCTTTGCATAAGACTAAGTAAATACACTCAGTCGGTGGTTTATTTGCGTCAACTGAGCAGAAAACTAAACAAAAGATTGTTTTTGTTTTTAGAAGGGATTGTGCAAATAATTTGAAAAAACAAACAAAGTATTTGGCATCAGATGAAGTAGTTTCAAGGCTATTAGTGCGATTAAATTCTACAGTTGCTGGAATGAAAAACTTGCAACAAATTATAACTGGTGTTGACCTTTTTATTATTAACAGCTTCTTGTTGGGGTTTGTTCAACTGGGATATTTTTTCACACATTGCTATGGTGCATCCACACGTTTCAATGTGTTTTAGGATTTCATGGAATATAAAGTAGGAATAGGAAACAGAAATTCGGTCTTGCATTTTTTCCTGTTTTTATTTTCTCAAATCAAACAATTCTATTAAGACATGTATGTATGGATTCAGCACACTTTTCTTTAAAACCCTTAAATAAAATCTTACAACAAATTGCCATTAGATGTCACCTTATCAAAAAAGCATAGGTTCTTATATATATATAACTGTTTCTATACAGAATTTCAGCTATTTTGGAGCGTTGTTTGATCATGAATGGCTTATTTAAGGCCATGAATGTCATTTTTAATGTCTGATGTTTTTAAGACCCCTTCAATATTTTTTTTTTCCTTTTTAAACCATTCAGAAGTTCTTCATATATTTTGGAGCAAGTGTTCAAGTGTGGAGAATCTCCTATATGATTTTCTGACAGGATTCGTGGTTAAAGCTCGCCATCCATGTTTGTAAGAGGACAGAAGACCCCAACCATCACACTACCACCACCATGTTCAACTTTAGGTATGATCTTTTTGTGATTGGTGTTAAGTTTTCCCCATACATAATGGGAAGCAGAGGTTCACAAATGTTCCCATTTAGTTTCACCTGTCAACAGGACAGGTTTTCCTGTGGTCTTGAATTTATCTCGTAAATGTTCAATGTATGCCATTTTTCCTAGTATGTTTCTGATTATTCAATTATGAACTTTTTGAACAATCCAAGAAAGGTTCACTACATTTCGTGTTTTACAATTTGTGCATTATGGCTGGAGTCGGTTTGTGTTAGAAATGCCTTTGTAACACTTTCCAGAAGGATTTAGTCCTCATCTTTTCTTAAATTTATTTAGCTCAAGGCATGGTGTGTTGAGTTTTGAGAACTCTTATTTTACTTTATGTCGGCAGCTTCTGTTAAAGTGACTTCCTGATCATACAGGCCAGGCATCGACCTTCAGCGCTGTAAGTGAAACCGAACTCAGCTTTCCAAAAATGGTAAATTAGAGTGAAATCGTGATTTAACAAAGTGGGTTAATGCTTTGTTGTTTTTTAGAAAGGGTCAGACTTTCTTTTTCATAAAAAATAAAATAATTGTTTTAAGTAAAAATATGTTGGAACAGGGAGTGAATTCATTAAAAAATTAAAATCCTGACTTGTGAGGAGCCAACCAGTTAATGAATTTTGCATCGGGCTGTGCCACCCTTTGGGAACATTAAATGCAAATCAGTTCGTAACCTTTTGAGCAATTCCACTCACAATCAGGCAAACAAACAAACAAACGCTATCAGCCTCATAACCTCCTTGGCAGGTGGAGCACATGCTCGCTAAATAACTAAATAAAACCCACGGAATGAGAGGCATCTTGTTATATTAATCTTCTTCCAACCAGGAAAATGCCTTCAATTAACCTGCCAAAAAAGCGGCGCACCATCAACACATCATTAACTCAATGAGATCCTCTCAATCAAGTCACAAGAAGGAAGCCTTCCTTGGGTTAGTGTGCACCACTCTAAAGCGTTTTTAATGTAAGATGCCTAGATTCTTTGATCTTTTTGCTGCCAAATTATTGAATAAAGATGTATGAGCTCCACAACAAAAATATTTGATCTGTTGTTTAGGTTATTAAACCATCAGCTTGATGAAAAGTGCTGTTATACCAATTCAGCATCCGAGTATCTGAAGAACCCTTGATCATTCATGTAACTTCTTTGAAAAAGAAATGCAGACCGTAGATTCTGACATTAGCATTCGGGATGTTGATACATGCTGCCACATCTGTAGCGCTGAGATCGTATTTTAGGCTTGAATAGCTTCGCTGATAGGCCATCTCCTTTCTGCAACTTGGACAAAACAATTGCCTTGTCCAACATCCCATCGGCTCGTTTTTAAGAGAAAAAATTAACCTCTTTGCCCAAGAGAATCTGCCTCTTTTTGTTTTGCAGAAGTTGTTTGTGCATCACATTTAAGGGTGTACTGGAAACACAATACAAAGGTTCCGATTTGGGACTTTTGTATGTAAAAATAAATAAATAAAAATCAAAATACTGCTTTGATATTTTTATCAAGTTAGTCTATGTAATTAATCAAACTTAACTTGTAAAAATCTATGTCCTACATTAAATATAAAATTGCTCAATCTCAGTCTAATTGCATTGAGAGCTACTATTCTGAACTTTCCAGATATTTCTCAACTGTATTTTGATTAGGCCATTCTAACAACATTAATATTTCTGTTTCAGAGCACTTCACTGTTCTCCAAGTGAAATAACTGCGTTGTGTTTCTTAACTAATAGATTAATCATTTTAAATCTCTTTATGGGATAATTTAACCTATGAACATTTAAATTTGGTGAATCTGTTAATCCACATTTGGTACTCCAAGCAAGTTTGAATGAAAAGGTTTTTTCTAATCTGCTCTGTATACATGCAGCAAAACAATTATTACTTGCTCTAATTTCAAACTGTAAAAGCAGTTGAACATTAAAAAAAATCAAGCTTTGCTTTAAGTCAAAAGATGTCTTTCTTTACAGGAAGCTTTCACTACAATACGAAGTGTAACATTTAGACTTGAACAACAAAACCCTTTTCCTTTTTGTCTGTCTGAAGACACTCAGCACTTTGATGAATAAACCGCTTGATATTCCATCAAACTCCGTCTCTGTCACTCAGCCTGCCTGAATCTCTCCTACCACAGTACAGGTTTAGTTTTTGTGATATTTCTCCTCCTTTACTTTGTTTTCCTAGTCTTCCTTGAACGGGCTTTTTACAGACGCAGCGTGAAGTACCGGAGGCTTCGCAGCAGCCAGCGAAGGTTAAAAGATTGCATGGCGGCTAGGCAGGCCCTGACAGTTCGGGCACTGGATCAGTCAGTGGATTTGGGGGCTGGTGGCTAAAGCTTGTCCCCCCGAGGTGCACTGATGGAGCGACTTGCTTCATACTGGACCCAATATGTGTGTGTGTCAGTCCGTCTGGACTCAGGATTTTGTCAAGCCCCCAGTAGACTCTGTGGCCTAGATGGAGAGTTCAACAAACAGAAGACTTCCATGGCCTAGAAAAATAAATCTCAACAAGTTAGGCCTACCGTGACTTGTTTACAGTTCTTGCTGCATTTCTTAGTAACTGCTTCAACAGTAATGCTCTAAGCTGCTTCTTATAGCAGCTGTTGAACTACTAAATGCAAAAAAAAAAGGTTAAGAATGAAACTTTCCTCTTGCTTCAGAAACAACTGCTTTAGACCGACCTACATGGAGCGTTCATAATGTTTTCATACGTAGCACCACATTAAAAGCACAAATTACAATGTTTTTTGTTGGGATTGTGTGTGCCAAATGAACACCAAGCAGATTAAGCAAAAGGAACACGTTAGTAGTCAAAGTAGAGATTGTTTGATGCATTACATTTGATTCATTATATGCATTGATTACATAATAATAAAAAAAAGAAAAACTGGCCACAAAGTTTATATTAATGTGTTTCCGGTACACTTGTAAATCTGACACACAAGTTACATCTGCAACCAGCTGTGGATGATACAGACTCTTCTCTTTGCCCTCTCCAACATACAATGTGACAGGAAGTTGGAAAAGACCAATGTTGTGTGCAAATTGTGTACAAGCGAGTTGATCTATCACTGAATATATTTAACCACTAAATTCAAATGTAGCAAGCAAAACATGTTGCAACAAGCATGGGGGTTGAATAACCTTATTAATTTATTAAAAACAATATTTAAGTTCACATGTCTTTCTATTCAATAATGAAGCAGCAAAACAATTTAAAAAGTTAGTTTTTGAGTAAAATGCGATTGACTGGACTCTGTACTTAACGCAATCAAAATTTTTAATAATCCCACTAGTAGTTTTTTGACTTCTCTCATTTCACCTAATAAGTATTGCATTTTAGTTTGAGTACATTTAGGTCCTTAACAACCGTCATAACATTTCTGCGTTGGCATGTTTCTCTCATGCATGCGTGGGTTTCTACCTGACGCTCCAGTTTTCTCCCATGCATTTACCTTGTTACTTTATGTTGCCGTAAGGCATGGCTGTGTGCATGTGCCGCTATATGACTTGTGTGTTTGTGTTGGCTGTGTGATGGACTGGACAGGTGTACTTTACCAGCAGTCAACACTGTACCTATTGACTGCTGGGATACAGTCCAGCTCCCCTGCAGCTTCAAACAGGATTGAGGTGGTAGCTGAAAATGAGTGAGAAACTGATTTATTCTGCTTTCGGTGACTAAATTTGTCCATCTTTGTAGTTTTTTATTGTCATAAAATCCCCACTGCTTGTGTTCTAAAGCGCATTCTGAAATTTGGTAGAAGAAATTTGCAAACTAGATATCATTCTGTAACTTTATTTATCCAAATGTTTTACTTTTTGTGTTATTTTATGACACATATAATGAATAATTGATACCACTCTGTCAAAATATATACTGCAGTGATTCCCCTGAAATACCTCAGCATGCAAAGATTTAAATTTAGACTTCTGTTCTTAAAACATAACATTGACGCCAGAATAATTTTTTATTTCAGTGAGTCATACTGATGTTGAATGTAAGGTCGCCACCACCGCTCTCCGAGCACAAACCGCAGTTCTCTTCATTTTCATACTTCTGCACCCTAAAAATGGAGAGCTTTGGAAGTCGGTAATTTAAAAGAGGATCTGAAGGGAGGCTGTGGCTCACTTGGAGCGTTTGAATGGCGTGCCATTCGACACGTAACGGGGGAAACAAAGCAAGAGTGCGTGTTTGAACTGAAAGTTGGGGGCACTATTTGTAGCGGTGGGACTGGAGGCAATTTGTTTGATAGAGATGTGCCACTGAGGGAAGCTTTTCATTAAAAGTCACTGGAGTTGAGGAGAGAAAGCAGAGTTCCAAGTTCTTTATATTATTTCACAAAAGCAGAAATGAAGCAAAATCCAAGAAACCACAATGGGTGTGAATGTTGCTTACTTGGGTTATGACTGCTTGTACCTTTTTACCCCTAGTTTTTAAATATCCATGCCAACAACTAGCAGTTGTTGACTTAACTGAGGTTTTCACCTATTATATTCCGTTGACATAATTTCTGATGCATTTTAGTTTATGTACAGTTCTTCTCCCTGACATTGCTGCAATGAGTTCTACATCGGAGAAGGCTTTGTGCAAGGAATGTCATTTATGAGCAGTTATTGTTAGATGAGTGTTTTGGTGTTGAGTTTGTAGGTTTAATGATGAAAGACAATGGATGACATGAACTCTCAAAAGATGCATTTACTTTGTTAAAAATATTTACTTATTCAAATTTTATGAGATTCTTCTTTATTGTTTAGATAAATGGAGGGCTGGAGTCTTAAAAACAGGGAGCAGTCCAGGTGAAAGCTCTAAAATCAGCAGATGGCATGAAGGCTTGAAAAGAGAAGGAATAGGTAGTTCAGGGTTTGTAACTTTGGCACATTAGCATGTCGCTTGACTCACTAAACACAAATGAATTTATACGATCCAACTTTAAAAATTTTTTATGATCCAACAATTTTTTTAACCCCATTCGGGGTTAGATTAAAAATTTTTTATTATTCAGTTTTCATCTCTCAAAATCCTATGCTTAATTAAATCTGTTGATTCTCTTCACATTTATGCTTTGTCTCGCTCCATCCTTTCTGAGAACAATAACACGAGCTGGTAAAATGCACAGTGTAGTGTTTACCCGCTCGGGAGTGCGTCGCCTTGGAGTGGCTTTAGAAGAACTATGTGTCATTTGGTGCCTATTGAGAGGACACAATCAGGTCTGAGCAGCTGCTTAATCTGGAAGCTAGGCTGAGGATGGGGCTGTCATGATGTTCCAATGTGTGCAACTGGTTTGCCTATTTGATGTTTCACAAAATAGGTTTTACAGGCCAAGCAGGGGAAATATACAATCATCTGTGCATGATTGGAAACAGCTACTTGGTGCCTTAGCCCTGCAAATCTTGGGCCTCTACTGTACCATGACTACGTTGTAATAAACAATGTTAACCTAATTTACGCTCTTTCTGACCTTTGTATATAATTAATACTTCCAGGCTGTAGGAGGTTATTAACTAAAGATGTAGTAACTAAAAAAATAAATAAATTAAAGGGTCATTCCTTGATGTTTCAGCAGGATACTGATTCAAAACACAGAACTAGTTAAGCAGACATAAAAGCAATTTCAGACCCAAGTCCTCTCAAATCTCGGGGTGAGAGCAGTGGAATTGAACTAGAACTACACTGAATAAATGTAATCTGTTTAAAAACGTGTATTTTTAAGACTACACCATTTTCACCAGGAGCATTAACAAGTGTGAATGATGCTTTCTCATTGCAGTAACGTCATCATTGCAATAACAGTTCCGCCACACAAATTGGATCCGTTGCTTAGAGTCCCAGGATAAGTGATGCTGCGGAGGGCGCCGCCGGTCTTTCCAAAGGTGGGGTGGGTTCACGCCCCTTCGTCTCCAGCTCTATCCATTCCAAAAGCTTGAGCAGCATTTGATGACCCCGGCCTACCTTTCAACCCACATTCACAAGCCTCATATTTCGACCTCCCCTTACCGGCAGCACTGTTATCCACTTGAGTTATCACAGTGAGAAGAAACCATCACCCAGAAGGAAAGCTAAATGAGTCGTTCCGTTGCCGCTTTGAATTGGTAATTGAAACAGAAGATTGAAGAGACACATCTGTTGCCTGGTTTGGACACGTCGACACTCTATGGCTGTTTCCCTTCATGGGAAAGAAGAAGCAGAGAGTGGAGAAGGTGCTCCTTCCTCCATAGGTAATTGCATATTGATCCAAGTCACTGAAGATCTAAACTGTGACAGTGCGTTCAGTTTTATCTCTAAAAGAGCTCTTCTGTGTTTGTCTTCCTCCACTTCTTGCATTGGACAGTGGCCGAGAGTAAAGAGAAATGATATTCAGCTAATTACATTTTCACAGAGCTGTCCCTCTTCCCCCGTCTCCAGCTCGCAGGTCTCCGTCGTTATGGACTTCACAATTATTCTATAATTAAACGGCGGAGCCTTTCTACTCTACTGTTTGCAAAGTCATTCACTCGTTCTGTGTGGGAGACTTTTTAAATTACCAAGTCACTCCTCTTTCTCCGCCTTTCGTACCTCGCTCCCTCTCCCTGTCTTTCAGGCTTCAGACGCTGTCTGTCCAATGATCCAGAACAGCCTTCAATGTCTCCCCCCGCTGATGAATTAAAAGAGTTTCTTTGGCGGTTGCGGCCTTCGTGGAGGATTCAAAGGCAACTGGCAAATAAAAAGATTTTTTTTCTCTAAGGAAAGGAGAATTTTTCTTTTTAGAGTTATACTTTTTTTTTCAGCAGTGGGAAATTAACAAACTGAACGCAACTGCATCTTGAGGCCAGCTACTTCTTCCTTTTTTTTTTTTTTTTATCATGGGAAAATTCTCTTTGAATACTTAAATAGATCCAAAAAGAAATGAATGAAGCTCTACAGCTTCATGTTTTGTTCCAGGAGTTGCTGGCAGATTTCATACAGTCATATCAGCAAAGGAGGAGACGGACAAAATGAAAGGGAGTTCTTTTCAAATTCAGATATCCTATTTTAGTTCTGCCAAAAAAAAAGAAAAGAAAAAAAAGCCAGCCCTGTCTGAATTGAATAATTTAAATTCTGTGTTTTATCTCCCTTCGCTCTCTGGGGTCTGGTTCACACTACGCTTGCATGTGTGACTCAGTTCGAGGTGTTGCATCACAAAGCTTCGGAGTGTGGATGAGCAGACGTGCGCGCATGTATTCCTGCCATTTGGATGTGGTTCTCACAAAACATCTTATCGTGCCACTCGCATGGCAATAACGGTTCGCAGTTTCGCTTCGCCTCCTGTAAGAGGTAGTCACTGAGCTCTAGTGTTTTTAAGGGGAAAAAAAAAGATTGACTGAAATTGTTTTTCCTTGCTTTGCAAACTGTGATTAAGCACAAAACTAAAGGTTAGTTTACAGTGAAGTCTTATGGAATTTTCTGACTCAAAGAAAAATACTTTGAATAATATGAAACACCCTTTTCAGGTATCTTCACTGCTTGCTCTGGGTCAGCTTGGACCTCTTGGACCTCTGCATGAGGGGTCTCAAACTTCCGTCCTTGAGCACCATTCTCCTCTCACCTTCACATGTTTTCTTTCAGTATCAACTTCAAATGTGAGTAAGTACAAGGATTCTGTAGAACTTGACTGCCTGTTGAGGAGACTCTGGACCAAAAAAGTCATCTGACAGTTTCAGGACACCGGACTTTGAAATTCAAAATTAGAGCCATCTACTACAAACAAAGTTGTACCCTCCAAACCCAGGATTCATCAGTTTCCTTTGAGGGGTTCATTTCACCCCCTCACCAAGTTGTACCTTTGCAGGTTTGGCCTTTTTTTTTTTTTTACCAAACTCTTTTTTTTTTTGGGTGGGACCCACTGCAGACTGGCATCCATTCATACCCAGTTTGTAGACATTTTGTTTCCTAAAATCTTTATATATCCTTTTGTTTACATGCAGGATTCATTTGAAGGATGTCGGCTACCACCGTAAAGACTAGAGGGAGGTGGGTGTCTGTCAGCTTTCAGTATATTCAGCTGATTACCCAATCAGGAAGGTGCCAAACCATAACAGAAAGTGCTGCTTGATCTTATATACCTGTGTTCGAACAGCTTTAAATAATCTTGTTAAATCACCTTTGTCTCCAACCAAAGGAGAGAAAATCGTAATCGGTTGTTGTTTTGCAGCTGGGTAATTTACCCTTAACTTTTGTTCAGCAGTACTTGTTAAGTCTTAAAATTGAAATACTCCTGCAATGCAATTCCTTCTTACTATCCTGACACCAGGAAGCCATTTGGCAAAAGTATTTGCCTCCAGGCCTGTGTCCTTAATGCAACGTCATCCTTGGATAGCCTGGGGTTCTTGTTTCACTGTGCCTGCAGTGCATCCGGAAAGTACTTACAGCACTTTACTTTTTCCACATTTTATGTTACAACTGTATTCCAAATAATAAATGAATCTCTTAAAATTCTACTCAGAAATACCCCATTAAGACAATGTGGAATAAAAATGCATAATTTTTTTTGTAAATGATTAAAACTTGAAAAAACATGAAATCAAATTTTCAGAAGTATTCAGTGTTGTTGATCCATCTTTAGCAGCAATTAGACTCAAATCTTGTTGAATATAATACCAGCTTTTCTCACTTGAGATGTACTGCAAAGAAGAATGGGTACAACTGCTGAAAAAAAAAAAAAAACTTTCAGCAGTTGTACCCATTGTTCTTTGCAGTACTTCTCAAGCTCCATTTGGTTGGATGGGGGTCGTCTGTTCAGCCATTTTCAGATTCCTTCAGAGATTCAACACTAGACTCTGGCTTGACCACTCGAGGAAATTCACAGAGTGGTTATGAATCCACTCCCTTTAGATATTGGTCATGTGCTTTGGCTTATCGTCTTACTGACAAATGAACCATCACCTCAGTCTCAGGTCAAGATCGCTCCTCAGCAGGGTTTTAATTCAGCATGTACATCTCTTTCCCCAGAGTTGTGCCTCAAGACAATCCTGTTTTAGAGGTCTACAGATATTTCCCTTGATTTCATACCTTGTGTTTGATCTCTGACCTTCAATGTCACTGTTTGTCTTTACATAGACAGATGTGTTTCTTTCCAAATTTATCACAGGCAGACTCTGATTAAGTTGTAGAAATATCTCAAGGATAAATAGTGGAGATGGGTCAATATTGAGCTTCGTGCCAAAGACTGGAAATACTTGTGTAAATGTGATTTCTTGGTTTTCTGTTTCTATTACATCAGCAAAAATCTCAAACATTTTTCCACATTCCCTCAATTGGGTATTTTGTTGAAGAATTTTGAGAAATGAGATTAATTTAATACAATTTATAATATTACTGTAACAAAATCTGAAAAAACTGAAGAACTATGACTATTTTCTGGATGCATATTTGTGTGTGTTGGTTTTTATAGTAAATCCACACATTTTAAAAGAAATATGTTTGTGATGGGATCTGGATTTTAAGTGGGTTGTGATAAAATATTACACTATTTTATATGTTTTGTTGTTTTCAGAATATTCTTACTTTGTAAATATAGAGGCATTCCTTTCCTTAGATCGACCGTACTTGTCTGCAGTTGGATTCCAGTAGAAACCTCACAGCACTATCCATAGCGGCATGGCTTTGGGCATTCTTGGGCCATATATAAAGATGATGCTTAACACAAGATGGCTTCATAATTTTTTTAGTGACCCATCAAACATCCTGACAGAAATCTTTTCCAGATTCTTCAAGATGCAAGAGGCCAGAGAGATGGAGAAGATGCCTGAAGAGTTTTTCTTTGAGACAGTGGCCCAAAGTTCTGGTCAAGATGTGAAACTTTACAAACCGTTTTCACATAAAGACTTTGTGAGTTAATGTGCGTGCACAATAAGAACATACAAGCTCCTCAGAGATTAGTGACAATTCTACCTTGCAGCCCACAAGTAGGCACATTTTATAAGCTTGTGTTTCTAAAAGTAAAATAGAAAATTCAGTTGGACTCATCTCAGCAGGTGCTCAGAGGTCTTTGCTTTTCAAACACTATTATAATTAGCTCATGTGTACGATATTTTACATTACCACAAAAAACAAAGCTGTTTTCTCTTGATACATTGATTTAGTAAAACTCTGGCTTTAATCATAAAAAGACTAATCTGTGTCTAAAATCAGCAATCTTATTTAAAAAAATTTAAATTGTTCAGTTTAATTTTGCAGTTTAGCCTAAAACCCTTAAAAGATCCAAGCACCTTGGTAGTTCTTTAAAATCCATATAGTGAAGCTGTTCTTTGAAACTCCTGGCTGTTTAAGCTTAATTTCAATGATGGGTACATATCAGGCGTTATCTGTTAAGTGCCCTATAGCCAAGCCTTAAGCCTTCTTTATGTCTGTCTTCTTTCCACATTCCATCTGAATCCTTTTCATTTTTGCTTGAACTCCATCACCTTTTGTTCTAAAAAGGGATTGAGGATGTCTTTGAGACTGTCGAATGTAATTCTGCCTACACATTCCTTCTAGGTAAATTGTCTATCATTTCCAGCAGTTGAGAATCATATCTGAGCACCATAGCACCTAAATTAAAATAAACAATAGCTTCCATATTTTCTTGGAATGTATTTTATATTTTCATGACAAAATAGATTCCAGAAATACCATTATACCCGGTATTTCTGAAACGGCAAACTAAGGGAAGATTCCGATTTCATTCATTTACTCAATAGCTTTTAATGTTGACTATATGGTAATATATTAATCCAGGATTTATGATCAAGACATAAAAGCATAATGGAAAACAATTTTACTCTAAAATTACGTTTTTGGAAAATTTTATTTAAAAAAATTATCTAACATGGCATTTAGAGTAAAATAATGATTGTTTAATTTAAATGGTAAATGGCAACAACACTGTAAATATTATGGCTACATAGTAAGGACAATATGTAACAATGTGAGAAATGTTTCTAATGAATATTAGCTTCAAATTTATCAAGAACATAATTTTAAATTGAGCATAAATGTAATCAAAATTCTTGCCATCAATCTTTTCTTCTATTTTTTTTTTGTATCAGTAATAGTTTAGTTTTTTCTTTTTGTTATTATTGGATACTCTAAGCTGTTTTAAAATGATTTCTTTGCTTTTGCATATTGTCAAGACATTGCAATTCTTTACAATGTTGTAATATGTCACACACCCCATCTAGGGTTGTCAAAAAATACTTCAATATAAACAATGACTAAAATATCTATAAAGTCTTTTTTTTCTCAAAATCATAACAAATGAAGCTACATTTATCTTCCTGAGCTTGTAAACAACTTCAATAGAGTCCAAGGATGGGAATACAAACATACAGTATGTTAGCTGTACAACTGACACGCTATTTAACGGCAATTAAAATAGATCAATAAACAAGCAGTAAAGAATAAAACGTTATCCGTTAATTATTAGCAATTTACTGATAGCTCCATTATGGGTTTAAGCTGCTCTGAGTGCTCCTATGTTTAACCAGGACGAAGTTAATGTGGAGTTCACTGGCTAAATATTTGCATTAACAGCACAGGTGTATCCAATAAAGGGACCACTGAGTGTATTTATTTCCACAAAAAAAAAAAAAACATGTTAAAAGTTGGCATTGTACATTTTCTGTTTCTCCAAAGCATTAGAAGCACTCGCAACTTCTTGCTTTCCTACGTTTTGCCAGTGGGCAACTTAAACCTGAGAGCTTTTTCTAAGTAAGGCCCTGAGATTCTTGGCAGTTTGCGTTGCAAGCTCTAATTCAACTTTGGATCATCACATACCCTTATTCTTGCGGTGGAAAAAAAGGCAGATGGAGCTTTGTTGGCCATGGCCAATAGAAGAAGATAATTAAAAGCACTTTTCATTTGTTTGAAAGTGTGGACTGAGTGAGAAGTAAGTGACAAACAATTATCCTACACAACATGCCAAAGGGTTGTTTTCAGGTGAAGTCGCCAAACAACCCACCACTCTGCAAGTGAGATCTAAGTAAAATGATAGTGGAATGAGTTTATTTTTAATGTTCACATAGCAGAACCATCTCACTTATGCTGAAAGTTCTCGATTCAGTTGAATGGCTTAGAGAGCAAAAGCAACAGAGTGTCCGAATTATCGCTCATTTGAACAACTTCTTTGAAACGACATTAATTTAGCATTATTAGGTTTTGCTCGCAGGGAAAACTTTCCTTTGCAGAGGTTTTCAGGATGTCTTTGTCACGAGTGGCAGACTCCCCAGGCTTTTTGGGGGGAGTTGTGAAAAATGCATTTCCAAACAGCATTAGATTGAGAAGGAAGTTACTCAAAGATGATCAGTTTATTATGTATTGCTGAGTCAAGAAGATTTCTGTTGAATATATACTTTGTTTCGGCTCTAGTTGAATAAAAAGGACGGGTCTTTGCATTTTTCATTTGTCTGATCCCCTAAAGTAAAAAAAATGGCCTATCGTTTTGCAGCATACGAAGCATAATCAGCCCTTTCACCCCTTAAGCGCAGAGAAGAGGCAAGTAAGCCATGTTTGAGCCAAAGTGTTTCTCAACGTTGATGACGTTTGGCATAAGCAATGCTTGATAGGACTAATTTGTGAAGGGTGGGAAAATGATAGAATCACTGACAGTCACTACCTAATGAACAGGTTAACTGTGTCGTCAGAGCTCCTACATCCATGAAAACGTTAAAAGCACCTCAGAGATTATAACCCTTTTAGTGAAGCTGTGGAGACATAGTGCTAAATTTGCCCTCACTATAAGCAAGTGAGGGCAAAGCATATAAACTATGCTTTGGTTTGTAGAGGCTGTGGGGAGAGAGAGAAATGCCTGGTGCCACTAATCTGTCATCTGCACTCACTTGCCTAACCTGCTCTCATTGCAACGTTGACGCAAAGCTAAAGTTCAATGTATTAAAAATGTATTCTTGGCTGCTTTTCTGATTAATCGTCTCCAAGGTCATCATCCTTTTTCAAGTGGATGGACCGGCCTTGATCATTTTAAATGTCTGAAGCTTAAATAGAAGAACTGTGTATGCACACCATATTTCTGATAGTTTGCTAAAAACACAAACATGAAGACTAATTTTGTCTATCGCACAAATTTTGATTAATATATATTTGTGGTTGGAGTGACGAAATCTTTAAGGTTTAAAACACTTTGCAAGACATTGTAAAATATTTGTCAAAATCACACAATCATTTCTAAATTTCAAACCCTCCAGATATTTTAGCCATATTTGGCACAACAGTGGTGTCCTTAGTTTCTCAACACTACTGATTTTATAGGCTATTCATGATACTTGTATCCTAAAATGTGCTTTTCAATGCTATAGGCCACAGATGTCAAACTCCAGTCCTCGAGGGCCACTGTCCTGCAACATTTAGATATGCCTCTGCTGCACCACACCTGAATAGAATAATTAGGTCTTTAGCAAGGCTCTGGAGAACTGATCTACACAAGGAGGAGGTAATTAAGCCATTTCATTCCAGTGTTTTGTACCTGTGGCACATCTAAAAACTGTAGGACAGTGGCCCTTGAGGACTGGAGTTTGACACCCCTGCTATATATAAATATATATTGATGTTGGAGCCTGATGAGATTGCCACCAGTCATCTCATCATGGTGTGACCTAGTGCATCCCACGTCTATGCTAAGCTGCATCCTAACAAATTTAAATCCAGGTCCCCAGTGTGGCAAATCGGGCCGCATGCAGTCTTCCAAAGGGGAATACCCTTCCAGGCAGAAAAAGGCGGCATGTATGTTTGCAAAACCTTTGGGGAAGGCCACTCTGCTGCATACAGATAAGAGAAATGAAGAATTTATGCGACCTAATGGGCATGAGAAATACTAATCCTTCCCAAATGCCATATGCAAGGGTATGATTTTTTTTCCCAGTGTCCTGTCAAGATCCTCAAAAGCAGCTAATTATACCCACTGTAAAACAGTGATCCTCTTTAAATCCATCATGTTTTCAGTGCTGGTCTTGCAAGCTGACCAGAGAGAAAAAGATATTACTTTGCAAGTCTTACAAACAGCCCAAATCTGTCAAGAAAGGTATGAAAAGGACCTCCTTGTATTTTGTCTTTTTTGTCTCCCTTCTACTTCTTGTCTTTTTCACCAACAGCACTTGTCTGTGGAGGGCTCTAAAATAAGAAATCCCCTTCCGCAGATATAATTAATCACTCTGGGAGAACAGGGCGTGTAATTATTTAGGTTACCACAGAACTCTTCGAACCTCCTCCACTTCACCCTCCCTTCATTCCACACAGAAAGCTTTTAGGAGACATGGAACCACACTAAGCATGGCGGCTCACTATAAAAGCACATATTGAAGCGCATGTCCTTATGTGTATCCGTGAATGTCCGTTTTAGGTTTTGCATAATGTTTTGTCACCATAAACGAGTCACATTCAACTTCTGGTTTTTATACATTTTGTTTGAAATTTTGAGTGTTTTACTCAAAGAACTGAGCAAATTACCCTATAATGATGAGGCAAAACAGCTCTTTGGTCATTATGTCGGTGTCTTGTGAGTCGTTGCATTCATTGCTTAAAACTGTGCATGATGATGTATCTTCATTAACATCATCAATCTACCTCTGACTAGCTTGGAGTGTCATAGTGAAAGTCCATCCTTAGTCCATACAGGTTCCATTACTACTCATGTTTGACTTCATGAGCATTGTTCTTGAAACAACTACATTTTATTGTCGAGCCAGTTCTTGTTTTCTTGCATTGTGTTTTTATATTCAAGTTTCTTTGATCTGAAATAAGGGAATGTGGATGCAGTAGCAACTGATGCAGTTTCTTTCCCTTTTGTAGCTGCTATTAGTGTGATGATTAGAATAGAATTAATTACTTTATAGTGCTTTTATCCCAACTCTGACAAATTGAGGCTTCTTTTCACACAACCGGAAAAACAAAGTGTTTGGCAAACGGCAGCAGAATATTTGTTTAGAGGCATGGCAGTATAAAAGGGAGGTGGAATGGCCCTGCCTTCTCTTTTCTTCCCAGTCTGTTTGGCAAGTAATTATACACCCTCGCTTTGCTGATAAAGAGTTCAGCATCAGTTCACCTGAAGATTAATACAGCACAATGAACCCAGTCGTTTGGAGTGGTCCTGGTTGATTTGGAATTATCCCAATTCAATGGGACTTCATCTAAAATCCTCCCTTGTCTAGCGGCCCGGAGAAAGTTGCTATTGTGCAGCATCAGCGGGCAAGCATCAAGCAAGCCAGAGAAGGGAGCGGCATCTCAGTAATGTGAGCTCTGCCAATTGGATAACGCTGGTGTCCAAATGAGGGATGGCAGCACTTGTCAAGAGGGTGATAGAGCCGTGCTCTCTAAAGGGGAGGGTAGACTGATAATGTACTTTGTGCATGGTATGATGCCCCAAAGAGGGACCATTACAAAGCCTGAGAGTCTAAACCAGACGTCAACACACATTTCACTAATTCTCCTGATGAGATGCATTATCAAGGGGGTGCTATGTTGCAGCTCTGCTCTTAAGTGGAGACTTGCACTCTTCCATGCCAGCAGCCTGACAGCATAAAGTGATGTTCATGTGGTGAAATATTTACCAGTATAAAAGGTCAGTGGATCACCAGTTCATTGATCAGGATTCATCCTCCGGGAACACTGACTGCTAAAAATTTCATGACCATCCATTCTGCAGTTGTAAAATATTTCAATGTATGTAGCACGTGTTAATCCTGTGGGTGACCTCAGCCTTACAGGGGCTGGCTCTTATGGTTCTCAATTGGGAAGACGTTTGAATGCATACCCTAAGGGTCAGACATGAGGCTGTGTTTCAGGCAAAGGTCAGGTAGATCGATATGTTGTGCAGGGCTGAGGACATGATGGAGCCTAACATTAAGTTTCTTAGAATATTTGAATACTTAAGATCGATATTGTATAAATTTATCTAATTTCAGAAATAAATTCTTTCTCTCAGATTAATCTATATGTTAATTATATTCTAATTAACTTTTCAATTATATAAAAAAACTAATTATCAATGTTAAAATTACAATTAAAATTTTTGATCAATTTGAGAAAAAACAATGCATCTTTTAATTGATTTTAAATAGGAACTGTTCTTGATACCCTTTTGATTTGGGTTTTAAGCACGTGGTAGAATGAGGAACCTACTAGAAGTTAAAACAGAAAACTTATTTACAGGAAAAAAAATCTGTATATAATCGTTAACAGAGTTTAGTAAACCCGATATTAAAAATCTCAAATATCTAAAAATTCACAAATACTTGCATTAAACTTATACCTGCCTCTAGTAATAACACCAAATAATACTTACCTGGATATGCATCAATTCACACAGTTGAAATCATGTTGGAACATATTATTGGGGATACAGCCAAGCTAAACACCACCCAGCAGCATTTCATGTGGCATTGTGCCTAGATATCTCAGCAGTTATGCAAATTATCTGCAGATTTGTGACATTACACACAAATAGTATTCCACCTATTTGTGGAATAGGTAACTCCACAAACAATTGTAAAAAGGCAGGGATCCAATGTAGATCAGAACTGGGCAATACATAGTCAGTGTCCCTGTGTTATTCACTGGCACTCTGGATGGGATCGGGGAGGGTCTGGCTCACACTTGGAAGGCACTATTGGCAATTACTAAAAGATTGGGGATGAAACAAGATCAAATAGTTTGAGATTTTGCAATATAACTTGCTCAGGTCTTGCGAGCAATCCCCTCTCTGAGGTTAACTTCCTAGTGGGAAGAGACCTTAAAGAAAACTAACCTCACTGTAGGGACAACATGTATCTTCTGTCCCAGAAAAGCAATGACATCTCAAAATGAGGCAGTGACAGGGATTTCTGGATGCCCCTTCTCAAACTGTTGCGTCCTAGACCCAACCTTAGATAAGTGGAAGACAATGATCATTGATGGATCTGAGAGTGGCAGTAGATAAAATGGCTGCAGTCAGTTTATCCACTTGGGACCACACAGAATTTAATGATAGTTGGCAAATCCTCCAGTAGTTCTTGAGACATTTCAAGTCGGAAGACACCTGACATTGGAGAGATGGGTTGAGATTGACATCTCTGGGGCAAATGGTGTTTATTTGCTATGGTTGAAAACACAACTGTTTGAAAGAATAGCATCTTTTCAGAGTAATCTACCTCCTCAAGGCAATAAATCTAGGATTACTGGTAAGAAGTTCAAAATTAAAGAAACCCCAGCACTTTTTGAGTGACATTGAAGGAGGGAGTGCAGAGATTTACTTTGAGTTTCAATCAAAACAGTTGAACTCACAAAGGGCAGCTTTAAACGATGAGAGATAAAACAAATGTTTGTTCACAAGCCTGTCAGCCAGGGATTTTTAAATCGTATCAGTTTGTGTGTAATTTTAATATATGCTCTGTACATTTTGGGTAAGTTGCCTGAGTGCTGTGGAAAAATAGATTCCAGCCCATGCAAGTCCCCTCTCCCCCAGCACATCGTTGTCTTTCATTTCTCTCCCACACACTGTCTCGGCACCAACTCTAAAGTGAGTAATGCTTTAAAAGTTCCTGTAGCCAGGGGAAAGACTGTCAAGTAAAATTATATGTTGGAAAGATCTTTCATCATCGCGAATGTTGTCATTTGCTTTCCCTCTGCAAATGACAGAGCTGAGAAACGGAAAGTAAACTCTGCAACATTAAGGATGGAATAAACACAGTGGAATGTGAACAATTCTTTGTAATATATTGTAAGGTTTCCCTTAATCTCTTTATAGTCATTGGCTTTAAAGGATATTAGCTGCTTATTATGTCTGCACACAGACAACCTTAGGTCCGAGGACATGGCATTCACATTTCAAATTTAGCTTTGACAGTCCGCAGGACAGTTTTCTGCTTTCTTTACATTTGTGCTTGCAGGTATGATGGTCACTGACAATTGGTTTCAGGAACATTCCGGAGCCCATTCCAAATATTTCTCCACAGATTTTGGCCTATTTTGTTAATTCACTGTTTCTGAAATAGAGCTGCAGTGAACAGTTTAATAATTGATTATTCTTTTGATTACTTTGACAATAAATTGGATATAAGATTTTTGTAGACTTTTTAATTTAATCACTTAAGCTTATTTTGTACAATATTAGACAGAAATAATAAATTGCAAATAAACAAATCAATTTATTATTAAAGTAAGAAAAACATTGTCTAAAATGCAACACCTGCATGAATTTAGTGTCCAGTTGTAGCAAAGGATACATCTGCATCTAATAAAATACTTCTAACATTCCATGTGAACAGTTCAGCCCTTTCTGCTCGACTTAATATCAATGCATTTTATGACAGCCAACGGTGCTTAATAGATTATCTGGTGAAAACAGGCGGCAATGTACTTTACTAACAATGACCGACCGCTTTGACATCTTTGAGTTAGGTTTCCGTGCTCACCAGAGGACCGTTGTTACCCTTGTGAAAGTGTTCAATGACATCTGCCTAAATGCAGACTGGAAAAAAAAAATTCCAGAAAACTACAAAAATGCAGAAACCCTTAGTTTTGTCCAATCAATGTTAGTTTCTGTTGAGAGCTCCATTTATAAAATTAGCAGATTAACTTCAGTTTGTAGTTAAAGGTTTTGCTTCATTATGCCACTGCAATGCAATGTACTTCTTTTTATGTTTTCATTGTTTTAAGCACTTGTTCCTGAAATGTGGTACACAAACAAACTTGCCTTTTCTTAGAAGAGCATTTAAAGGGAGAAGAAAATAAGCTTTGGGGAAAGAGAAGACGTCCTTCGCTAAGGGCAAACGGATAAGAAAACATATTGCAATAAAAGCCGTGTTTTTTTTTTTCTACACCAGATCCGGGGATAAGGAAAAAGACAAAAACAGAAAGCTCCATTTTCCTGGATGGCATCTTGAACTTGTGGAAGTTTAGTCAAAGGCAGCAGCACATAAAGAATGAAATGCGCATCCAATGGCACATCAGTGTTATTTCGGAGGCCTTGGCCTCCGTATCCACGGATCATTTTACAGGTGAACAAGAAGGATTTGGAAAATGAGATTGAAGGTCATTAGAAAGACTGCACACTCATTGTTGTGATGAAGTCTCTGCTGAAGGTAAAACAAGATTGCACACAGATCCTAAGGGAGAGAACCACAGAATGAATATAACATTACAAACACAGATATGGAATAAGGAGAGGTCAGAGAAACTAATCTATAAAGATCAGTATTCTTGTTTCATTGCATTGACTTTCTTGTTGCGTTGACTTTGACTCAACCCCTGCAAATAAAACTTCCACGTCTTAAAATAGGGAAGGCTTCGAATTGAGTTCAAGGAAATCCAAACCCGCAGTACAAAGGACAGCTTTTAGAGCCTGGCTTGCCTTCCTGACATGGAGACTTCAAAAGGACTTCCAAAAGTGGAAGCTCCTGCTGGTTGTTATTATCAACTTTTTGCAAGTCAGGTTTTCAGTTGTAAATTTCTGAAGGGAAGACATCCAACTAAAGAAGTTGTGACTTATTGTTCTTGAATGTTTGTCCCCCCCCAACTGGTTTTACGATCAAAACCTGCACAGTCTCCTTTTTGTCAAGAACATGAATTGCTGTTCGGATGTGGCGGCCTAATCAAAAAGTGGCAGCCAGGACGTGTGCCTTTTTTTTAATTTATTTTTCCTTTTTTCCTCTGAGGGGCCCATAAGCTGTAACTGACAGGGTACCAAAGAGCCTTTGGCAGGTCCACTTGCCCATTCAGAGGGACTGCGGGAGAAAAAGGAAGCAAAACTTGCTGTATTGCTTTCTGATGATAAGAGGCAAATCATATGAGGGCAGAGGATTGATTAGGCTACATTTTTTTCCCTGCAGTTTCGTGCAATAATTCTTCCTATACATCTTTGATGTGAGACATTCTGCGAATATTTGAGGAATTAAAGCAGTAATAGAAGCTATTTTCTACAAGGACACAGAGGTTCAGGAGGAGCACTTTGTGTGCCTTACTGATTTCACGCTTTAACTTTCTCCTCTGCAGTTTTTTTTTTCTTAAAAAATGTTCTTTATAGAGCATTAGATTGTGTTCCAACCATCTTTTAATTATTAGGTCAGTTCTTCCTCATATTGACATGAGAAAGAATAAAAGAAACCTTTAAAACCAATAAAACCTCACAGCAGAATAGAGCAAAGTGTTAGATACAGTGTTAGAAAATTGATTTATCCCTTGTCCCTGCAGGATTCTATTTAATTGTTCCATTTAGAAAGAAAAGAGAGCGAAAGGAGAGCAGGAGTGAGGGGGAACATTATTAAAGAGGGGCTTTTGCTGAGAGTTGTTTCCCTCTGCAATGCTGGCTCTAAGATTCGTCCACATACAGGGCGAGCATTATCACACTCATGAAATCTCTCTCATTCCCGTCCTTAATGCCGGCGCTCCATCCGATTACAGCATCTACATTCCTGCAGAATACTAATCGAGCAAGTAAATGGTAACACGTTATTCGGAGTGAAGTTCAGGACCTCAGCTAATTTGGTTTAGCATTGGAGTGGAACCGAGTTTAATAGATCTCCAGTGCAACAGTTCATTTGCAGAATTAAAACAGACTCTGTGGTCACATGCATTGTTTTTAATGCGTGCATGTAAGGCTTTAAAATACAAATTTTTGGGGAAATGTTTTTTATTTTTTCTCAAAGGGCCCATGTGCCTTTGAAGTCACTGAAAGTCAAGGTTCAAGGCATCAACCAAAGATTAAAAGTTTGGCACCAACCCAAAAATGAAATGTTTTTGCTGCCCAACAGTTTGTGAATTAGATAGATGTACTTTGAAAATGGTACATTAGAATTTACCATGCAAATGAGTGCTGACTGCTATATCGTGGAAAATGGATAATTGTGCAATTTGTGGCAAGTGAGACTCATGCATCAACAGAAATGAAATGATTTAACTTTCTAAGCTTCTGATCGTCCTTCAGAATCTCATTTGAGTCATTGGAAAGGTGAATAGAGATGTGGATAAATCGTGTCGGGAGACAAGAGAATATTCAGGTTTTTTAGCAGGACGGCGATTCGAAACGTGTGTCCGACATCCAATTAGAAGTCATAGGCAAGATTTAAATTTCAGACCTTAGAAGCAGGTCAGGAGGATACTCCAAAAGGTTGATGTTAATGGTTGTAATTTAAGGCAAAACTGAAAAAGTCAAAGCAGTATCAGTGTTTTGCGGTCATCACCAACTTCATTAAACTATTAGATTCACATAGAATATTCATTGAACAATCAATTCAGTACATAAAAAGGCTTCAAAAACTAATATTGATTGTATTTATCTCTCCCTTTAATCACTAGACACCTAATTATTGCTTGTGCTTCATAATGGATTTAGAGTTGCTGCTTCCTTGCTCAGTTAAGAGCACAGCCATAGGTCTGTAATCTGTAAGGTAATCACTGGACGGTTAATTTGCTACTTCAGGGTTATTCTTGGATACTGTTTGACATTTGATATCCATATTCATCATGTAGATATCATTGTGATATAATGAGAAATGGAGTCATTAAATAGAAGAATAAATGACATTCCCTTTGCAGTGGACCTCCTTCTCTATTCATGTGTATTTCAGTTCCCTCTGGGCATAGTTGCCAAAGGTTAGCCTTGCAGATATAAAAAATGCAGTTGATAACTTCGCAGGAAAGCCATTTATATGGGAGTAGGCAGGAGAGAATTTTTAATTATGAATTGATCTCTTAAAATCTTAGGGTCTTGGAGTAATTTCACTGCAGGGAATTATCTTGCCATCAGCTTTAAAGGGATTCAGAAAGAAATTGTTGTGATGGAAGTCCATAACCTGAATCAACTGAGATGAGCCTATTGTAGAACGTATAGTGTATTCATTGAGTCAAGACATTCAAAACATTGTCATTTATTGTAATTGTTTTTGTTTAGATGTATTGTTGCCTAGCTGTAAAATAGATCTGTTCCTTTTAAAAATATATTTTTTTAATATGTTTTGGTTTTTCTAGACAAAATTCCGTTTTCAAATGTTGTTTTTCAACCTGGACCATTGTAAAAATGTAATTGCCCCCTAAATCTGAAGTGGTCAACCAAAAGTGTTTCATTACTCATAGACGGTGCATCGGTTTTTAGACAGCTTTCTATGCAAGTAAATGATTTAGAAAACTCACTTTTTTGTCACGTTTGATCTGAAACATTAGATGAATGTAAGCAGTGATCATTTCTTAACATGGCATTTGATTATTTTGTCATGAAAGAAAGAAATATATTAAATAATTAAAGGATAGATAAATTCCCTAGGTAAAAAGTTATAACCCATACAAGCCATACTTAAGAATGATTTAGAAAATAATCTGTTATACTTGGATGTTGAAGGTTATGTGTAAACAGATTGTGTTTGAACAACTTCGGTAAGCGTAATGACCACAGTTTAGCAAAAGTCTTACCTGATATTTACACATTTTCCCCCAACCCTGCAGTTTATAAAAATGTGTATAATTGCTCCAAGGTGTTCCTTCCAAGATGCCGCCTATCAGCCGTCACCAGAGATGACTCTCTTTTACCGGTGGAAGTCCTGCCTGTTTCTGATTTCTAAAGGGGCTTTAAGCCTCCTGAAGCCTGAATGCCTCATAGGTGTGATTGTGTTGTGTTTAAGGCTCGCTCCTCGGTCGAGCAAAGAAGACGAATCAAATGGCTCTTGGCAAACGCACGCGTTCCCACTCGGAGAGCACTCACAGGTTTGCCGGTTAGCACATTCAGCCCTCGCTGTTCCCCATCTGCACTGGCCTCTCTGAGAGACCGATGGGGAACAATGGCTGTCTGGAGCTGTTAATGTCCTCGGCTTCACGCTGACAGCAATGGAAACAATGTCATCGTTGCATGGCTGTACATTGCAGGTAGGCGAAGCTTTATGGCTCGGCTGGAGCAACTGGTCCCCCACTGGTTGATAGGATGCATTATCCACACTTGTGTTTTCCACTCATCACATTAAAGGAAGCTACTGGGGTTCACTTGTGTTTATTTTTGGCGTGAAGGATGTTGAAAGTGTAGCTGTGGCCATTTTCCTTGTTATAAGGTTAGTGGCCCAACTGTGGACTCACATCTAAAGCTCCATCATCATCATCATCATAAAAAAATGTGTGTCCTCTGAAAAGAAAAGAAAACAGTATGTAGTACATGAATAAAAAAAAACCAAACATTTATATTTATCGTTAATCATTTGAGATGAGATTAAAAGCTGCAAAACAAACACCAAGCAAAAACCATTCAAAATATAAATAAATAAACCAGCAGTTGACGCAGTAATGTATAAAAGCCAAGCATTGATGAGCTGTTTTGTGAGGAGCACTTAAACCGCACTCTATTATCGCAAGTATTTTTTATTTATTTTTTTAACTGAAAGCGTTGCAATGTGACGGCAAGCTTTAGTTAAACATTAGTATTAAAGAATCATTAATAGTGGCTATTTTTAATTAACTCAACACCAGAGCTGTTTTCTTTCATTAAAATATATAATTGAATGTTTCTGACTATGAAAACTCTTTCTCAATTAAAATGTTTTTTTTTTGCTGGTGCTAAGTTTTTGAAATGTTCTGACACGGTAAAACTTTTTTTTCCCTGCTATTAATCATAAGCAATAAAAAAAACAAATCCATCCGTCGATTGTCTATATTTGCTTAGGCTGGTGCTTATATGGACACTTTGAATAATGAATTCATAAAATAAGGTGTCACGCTAACAGTTAACCTAATTTATGGCAATACGCCTTCAATTGTAGAAAAAAAATGTAAATAATTTCAGTCATTAGGAGTCTCAGAAGTCTGCTAGTGTTTTATATTATATTTGTTTACCTTTAAATAGCTAATTTAAATTGCAACAATGTAATTATACAAATTACATGCAACAAATACTGCCCGAGTCTCTGCTCTTTAATATTTTATCTGCTTATACTGATGTCAAACCACATCTGCTTAATAAAACAAACATTTATTTATTTTTTTTTTTCTGTTTGACTTTCTTCTCATCTAAACTTTCCAGCAGTTGCCAACTTAACACAGAGAAATACATCAATAGACTCTGGGAAAATGTTTAATCTTGGTTGTCGAGCAGCAAAATGTTTTGTTTTTTTTTTGTTGTTTTTTTTTTCAAAAAACCTGTGATAAGGTGCAATTTTCCTAATGCCTGCTGCTTTTTGCACACAGCTGAGATAAGAACATTTCTGTAGCCTTTTTACTCCCTGTATTGATATCTGGAACATCTTTTTAAACACACTACCAATTAGTATCACAGGGTGACAGCTAAACAGCGTGACTAAGTTCAACAGGGTGCGGGATTGTTTGTGAGAGAGCTTTTCAGGGTGTGATAACATGATATCAAGAAAAACAGGCTGCCCAGTAGACTTCCGACGGGTTTCTCGCTAAGATCTGTAAAATCCTCAAATGCTTGCCGGCACCGCAATCTGACTTGGATAGAATTTGAGCTGCCATTGTAGCAAATACATGGAATAGTTTGTTTGGTTTTTTTTTGGTTTTTTTAGGGTTGTTGGTGCTTCCAAAGACGCAGAATAAAACTAAAATCTTCACTGCTAATACGAGGGTTGTATAAATAAAATTTATATGGCCCGAGACAAAATACAAATTTCTGAAAGATGCAAAACTAAGTCAAAGTCTAGATTTAAATTTAGTTGAGATGGTATGACTTTAAAAGGACTGTTCATGCTTAGAACTCCTCCAATGTGGCTGAATCATGAAAGTTTTGCAAAGATTGGACCCAAATTCTTCCATAAAAGACATAAAAGAACCATTTCGAGTGATTACAAACGCTCAATGGTGGCTATTGTCTCAAATATCGACACAGTCACCATAGCCATAAGTCTTGAAAGTGAGTAGGGTTTTCTAGTGTTTCCAATAGGTTCAAAACTACAAAGGTTGACTGTCATATTGGTAATTCATGGGACGTTGTTTACATGTCCGCAGCAGACAGTTTATCTCCCTGAACAGGACTGAGCCTTATCTGCTAATGTGCGCGAATGGTGATTATTTTAGTGTTTCGGTCACAAGCCTGATGCCTGCATACTGTGCACGCTGGAAAGATTCTGTTCATAAACATTGTTACCGCTCATGCACGATTCATATCGCAGATGAAACAAGATTTGCAGTGTTTATGCATTTCTTTGTTGTTTGCTTTGATGTGCGGGCCCGTGAGTCATTAAACAGACCAAATTATCTCAGGTTTCCTGAGCTGATTTATTTATTTTTTCCCTTCAGATGACAACACTGCCCCTCCTTTAGCTACTGTACCATTTACAGCTGGTTAGTCCTTTTGTTGGTGAGGAATTCAGTCCTAAAATAGGATAAAATGATTGAGGGTCATGGTCATGGCCAGCATGAGACAATCTTAGTGAATTCCACATTTGTCCAACCACTCCAGAAATGGATGACAAGATTGCTATCATTCTAAAATATTCCTGATTGTTTGCCAGTTGATTCGCTATGAAAGAATGTGAAGTCATTATCATCTTTTTGGCAAATAATGCTGACTAGTCTGCACTTATATCCAAATGTTTTCCCTTTGAATTCAATTGAAAAAGGTTTTTTAATTCAGAAAAAGTACTTAAATCTAACTCTGGTTACCCAAGTTTCTTCAAGGTCATAATAGATGGTGATGGCTGCGAGCTGGATGGAAGTCCACTGTGAAAAAGGCTTTTGGATTTCAGAGATTCCAGAGTATTCCCCAGAACAGAACCAACCTTCTTCATCAGCTTCTTTGAGTCGCTGGCTCCGATGCAGCTACCCTAATAGATGTAAGCAGAGGAGATTGCATGCACCACAATAGTTGTATGCAAGATATGCAGCATTGTACAGCAAACAATGAGATACGTAAACTTTCCGAAGAATTACATCCTGTTCTATCCATTCTAATATGCATCTTCACTATTATATCTTCAGTACTTTACAAACTGTACTTTCATCTGAAGAAAGGATTGGAAAGGAAAAAACAGATAAATGACGTCTTTGAAAAGGTCTGTTTGGGATCATTACTTCAATGACTTTGTGCCAATTAATTAAATTCTACCTTGGCCATGTCACTGTAACAGTGTAAAGAACTTCCTTTTACCAAGTAGAATATTACCATCCAGGTTGTCTTCATACTGATAGTTTCTCACCTAAAATAGGATTTTTTGATGAGCTAATTGAGATTTTCCTGATGTGAAAATAGTTTTGACTCTAAACAGAACGCATCATTAGCCTTGAGATTACAAAAGGGATTCTTTCAGGAAAAATAACAGCTGTTAGTGTACTAAGGTAGTATTAAAATGGGAAAGTGTTTTTTTTTTTCATTCTGACTACAGCGTAATATTAACCTCAGACACTTGAAAATATATAGTCTTTTGGACTTTTCCAGTGAACTAATAATGGGTCATCATTCAGTTTTAACAAGATTACAATTTAAAATATGTTGCCATATCAACAAAAATGCCCTAGAGAATCCAGGACTTTGGATCAACTATAGTGATTGCTTAAAGAGGAATCTCAGATGGTGATGCAATCTTAAAAATAGTAAAGAAGCTGGTTCTCAACCAGATTGCTTTGGTCCCAAGCCGAGTGGCTCCTTATTACATCTGGATCCCAACACCAGTCATGCCTATAAATGTCTGAGACACCACATGTTATAAGTCTGTGTAAAGGGTACATATTCACCCAGTGTCCTTTTAGTTAAGGACACACTGCTGGGTCATGATTATGGTCGAAAATAAAGACTAGCATTACTAAAATGTTTTTCTGCAGTTTACTGAACGTCAGACGGTGCAAACACATTGATTTGTGCATGTAATCATGTGGGACACTCATGAGCGGCCATGAAATCAGGCCGGCATGCTGAATGTGTCAATCTAGGAAATGTCTTTTAAATTTAGATCCCGCTCCCATGCTGGGAATTCAAACGGGCCTCAATAGAATGTAGATACCTCCATAACAGCGCAATATAGATGGAAAATGCTGTTTCAGGGTAACGGCAGGTGCTTTAGAAGTCTTCTATAGACACAATGGAAATGCGTTCTTAAATGGAGCCATTGTGTCTGGAAAAAGCATTTTAGTCGATCATTACCTCTCACCGAGAAGCTAATAGGAAAATATAAGAACTAATTCCTTCATAGAGTGAGACACCAATTTGAAGCAATGCGATTTTTTTTTTCTTTTCCACTAATATGACCCATGCCTTGGAGCGGTTTATAATGATTGTTGTCCATTGGTAGGCTGATGGTTTGATTCGGACTTCTTCATTTCAGACTTGGAAGTCTGCTTGGCTCAAATCCCAAATATGGAATGATGAGTGAGGCTGGCAGTCTAATAAGACCGCAGGCTATGCACTATCAACGTGCCAAATCTGTCAAATTTGCCCAGGTAATACCGGTTTCTACCCCACAGTTCAAAACTTGAAAACATTTACCTTAAAATGTGATTGCGGGCAAGATCTTCAGTCCACTCTGGAGTATAAAAATGCAACCTATTCACCGCACTTTACTTAAGTTATGAACTAATTCTCTCGTCACAAGACACTTTCAAGTTGAGACGTCTCTCAACCATTTATGTATTCGAGGCAGTATGGACTGAAAGAGTTGACTGTTCTGAGGTTTTCCTTTGAGCAAAAGTTCCAAATATGTCAGTATTTGCACAAAAACAAACATCACATGATAAAAGAGGCTTTTATTTAAATCAAAAATCAACTGTGACGAATAATAAAATACTACTTTTGTAAGGCCTTGTAACCATAATAAACTGTATCTATCCCAAGAATAAGCAGTCTTTTAAATATAAGAGATGAAATTGAAAAATGTTGCAGTTGAAAAATTTAAGATTGGTGATGGTTGAGATACAGTGCACATTAGGTATTCTCAGTGTTCTTCCAAGCAATATGATGGACTTCAAAGTGAGACTTCTGCCTCAGTGAGCTGCATTCACTTGCAGTCAGTAAAAAACATATACTTGAGTCTTAAAGTAGCAGCACTTAAATATCCATGCCAAAGAACACATCTCAAGCTCTAATATTCAGTTTGTTCAAAACAAGTTAGAATATAAAGTGAAAAGTTGTAAACTGATTGAAAAAAAAAGATTCCATGTTTGACCCAATTCATCCTATTAATTCTAGAAATTCCACCCTCGGATGTATTTTAATACTGTGCCCCATTCTCTAAATAAATCTTTGTTTCTCATTTCTTTCTGCTGAATATAGTTTGGACATAAAAGTCCTAGAATGGATTTGACTGTCTGGCACACTACCTTGCAGGGGGTCTTGGTAAGTTGGATTTTTTTCCTGCTGGAAGCATTACCAAATACATATTTATGGCTACCTGGAGTTTCTGCAAACCCAATGTGTCGCCCCCAAACAGAGATCTCTTTGAATACAAAAAAGTTAACCTTTAATTCTTTCTGGGAGGAAGTTCTTTTGCCTTTCAAAGTGCATCATTAACTGTAGATAGAAGAACTTATGAAACAGAGTAAAAGTAGGCTTGGAAATGTTGTCAAAACGGTTACAAATCCGGTTTTTAGGCTTGCTATTTATGTTCTTAAATCTTGTGACCTCATCACTAAAAAGGTGTGGTGTAGTAACATAAATCTCATTGATTCTGAGTCTCAACTTGAATTTCAGTCAAATCTCTGCAGAACATCTGGATGTGTAAAGACATTGCATCTGGCCAGACAGAATTTAGAAGTAATTTTTGGTAAAAATGAGTTGGTACAATATTGGCCATGTTTGCCGGGTCGTCATAATATTGGGTGCCAGTTAGCATTAGTTGTGTCACCTATCAAGGAGGACATTGTCTTCCGCAGTAAATGAGTCTTTTCTCCTTTTTCAAATAACTGCACCAGTTTTAATGTGGTCTACATGCTCTGTATACCAAGTAGTTTGTTTTGAGGGTTGGAGTGTTCACTCCCACCCTCTGGGGTTTTCGTTGTGATGCATTCGCTAGTGTCTTTAAAATTCATCCAAATGGCCAAAGTCTTTAGTGGCTAAATTACTTTTAATTTAATTCTCCAATGTGTGTGTGTTTGCTGTTGTGGGATTTGTTCAATCAGTACGATTGACACATCTAGCCACCGTTGCTTTGCTTATGTATTTTCCAAAGTGAGGAATCAATTGCAGGATGTGTATACACATGCTCCACACTGCAAAAGACATTACACTATTTTGTCACATTGGCCGGTTTTTGACTCAAATGGATGACTGTTTTTTTCAGTGGTCCGGTGGGTTCACTATAACAGTCAATTAGAACAGCAAAATACTCTACTTAGCCCTTGAAAAGCGGTTATTAGTTATGTATTGTAGAACCAGGTACTTTAACTGTGCAAATTGAGGGTGTCGAGGCAATTTTGAGCACGTTTTCTGTTCCTTGTTGAACTCCCAGTGAGTTATAAAACCATTCTTACAATTATGAAACTTGATATTATGCATTATTCTTGGCATTGACTTGAACAATAGAGCTTTCAATACCAACTAAGTCATTTATGGTGTTGGTCTATTGGATCAGATGCAAATTAATATATTTAGTTTGTGCTTTCATGTGATGAAAAAGGTTGAGTATTGTTAAACCTAAACAAATGTTACTGGTTTTTGCTTTGTCTTAGCTGTTTGTTTTAGAGCCTAATATCCTTTTTTTACAAAGTCTGTATCTCATTTGCATTGACCTGTTTCTCTCCCAGCGTGCTTAGCAGGGAGTCAGAAGGAAGAGCACATCAGCCAAGGAGCCAGGCATTTGAACGGCTGCAAGAAATAAGTCAGGTGTTGGTTTTCCCCAACATCCCCTTCTCCATTGAGCATAGGAAGGTATGGGTGTGCATGCAAATGCATGTGGTGTGTTAAAGACTCGCTCTGCCCAGATGATGTTTGTGAAAAACATTTTCTAAAACACTTGTGCTGCAGTAACCAGCATAAGCTCAACTCCGAGGCACACATCAGAAAACCTTGACGAGTTTATGATTTTTAGGAGTCTTTTCATTTTCAGTGCCCACCTAAACTTAGTGGTCTGTTATTGAGATTCCTTTTAAGAATGACCATATGTCACACACACATCAAAAAACAAAAGGTCGGTAGCCTAATATTGCTTTTATTTTGTTGATGTCACTGAATAAATGGTCATAGGGCGGTGACACGGAGAAGTTTGCTTTTACTTTTGATAAAAAGAAGATGGTGATAGATAGGTAGTGTCAATCATAAGGACTTGCAGCCTTAATATATATTCATGGATGTACAGTGAACAGTTTTTACAACGTAAGATTAACCTTCATTCACTTAAGATTAGTAAGATGCAATCATATATTACATTATAGTGAAGGTACGTGTCATTAGTAAGCATGGCGTCATGTAGCCTAGCATGTACAAACATGGGAAACGACTTTTATGCCAATATGAATCATGTGACATAAATTCAGGCAAAAATAATCAGAAAAAACACTTTTTCCTTTAGTCAATGCTCCAATTCCTTGCTACTGACCTCCATAATGGCGCCTCACATGATTAAGTGATGTAGTAGCAAATGGTCAATATCTGTTGAGTGGTGCAAATAGGGAGAACTCTAGCTCCAATTGTGGTGCTCCCTAAAATCTGTTTCTATCTGTGTCAATCTGCATGCAAAGACATAATCATCTTTTAAAAAATTCAAATTAGAGTTGCTTCTCATAATTAGTGCTTGAGGTTATCCATGTTTAACCAAGCACTTAATATTATGGCCATCAAATATCATTAAAATACCATTAAAAATACGTGTTTTTAATGGTATTTTCCTTTTAAAACAGTCGTACTAGAGAAAGTTTCATAAAGGAGATCATTTAAACTAATTGTTAGATTCTAATTGAAAAAAGAAACCCAAATCATCACCCCTCAATCTTTGCAGCTGATCTGAGGTATTTGTGGAGCTCTGGGTAATTTTACCTATTTAAACCCCCTGTGATAAAATGTGTTGCCATTTTATCAGAATCCACTTTGCTCTTGCCCTCAGACAATTCAAGCACTAAACAAACAAAACCACAAAAATGAGAAAAAGGCAATGGGACACTCCTGGCCATGGAGTACAGCAGGGTTCTACAAATAAAATCCTCGAGGTCCGATGACCTGTGATGTTTATGCTGGAATCAAATGGGTGAATATCCTCCTCAGTATGCAGTCGAGTTCTCCAGAGTCCTGCTAATGGCCTCATTATTTGACACGGGTATGTTGCAGCAGAGACGTATCTAAAAGTTGCAGGACACCGGCCTTCAAGGCCTGGATTTGAAGACCCCTGCAGAACAGTGTAGTGTCTGAGATGGAGCTCTTTTTGTCTCAACATTTCACAGTTCAATGTTGTTAATGTTAATGTGGTAATTTCCATGGAAATATACAGTAGTTTTGTGGGATTTCATCAGAGGTTCTAATAATTATGACCCTAACTGTATAACTAATAGCTTGTGGTCTTATAACTCTAACCAGGTGGATGGACATTAACGGTTGTTTCACTAAGAGGATTGTTGTCATTTTTGCATTGTGGAAATTTACCTGCATGCTGCGATTAGAAAGGTGGTCTCACAAAATCCATTATGGAAGTATACATGATTAATTCTCAGAAAGCAGCAAGGATTTACGTAGTTTTGACTCAGCCTTAGGGATGGGTTTACTAGTTTTATAAAATGTAAAAACTGAGAGTCGTTTTTGTGTAACAAACATTACACAATGTTTGTTCAACTGTTTTTTTTTTGCTGCTTGAATGTGTTCATCTTGTATGAATTTAACTCATTAAATACAAAAAGTAACTTTTTATGACTCCCTTTACAATGGGAGATCAGAGGTCAAAGGCGTATTAGCTTCAGTGGTGGAGAAAGTACTCATACAATGTACTTAAGTAAAAGTACAAATACACAGACAAAAATTTACTCAAGTAAAAGTCAAAGTACCACATTATTATTTTACTTAAGTAAAAGTAAGAAAGTACAAGCTTTTAAAACTACTTAAGTATTAAAAGTAAAAGTACTTGCCGACCATAATACCTAACGGCTTATATAATGTCATTAAGTGTACCTATCGTATTTAGTTTTAATAAATCAGTAATGTACCATTTTAATGAGCAATGCTGCAGATAAAGCATGTTTTTATTGTGTTTACCCCCTGTGACAGTTTAGATTTAGATATTTTATTCTATGCATCAGAATTCCAGGGATGACCTGCAGGGTTACATGTAATTAGGCAAAATGAGAGAAATTATTATACCTTGGAAATGTTTTATTTAATTCAAAATAAACACGTTCAAAAGAAAATTGTTTCCCTGAAAAAAGGGACTTTAAACTGACCTAACAAACATCAAGCGATTTGGAAACATCTAGTCTTTTGTCCTAACAAAACATGAACTTAACTTTTTTGCCAGCTATTTTGAGAGAACTCTTAACAGAAAGGGGCTGACAATAAACACCTTCCAGGCAGGGGGGGTCCGGCTGACTCTGTGGACGGGCATGTCCGCCAATGTCGCCGGACTTGCGACAATTGCGTCTCATTGGAACCCATATTCTAATTTATTGAATATGACTGTAACTGTTACATGGAGATTATTTTAATGGCGCTAACATTTATTCAATAACCAGGACGTGAAGGAGTTTAGCGTCAACTTATATGTAACATTCATGGCGGGAGACGTGATCACGACCGCAGTAATCACTGTTACTTGCAAGTTCATGCTAGCTTATAACAATATACAGTAATCGTATTTATTTACTGCAGTCGAGTTCAACAAAAAGCTTGCTAAGATTACATAAAACTTCACTAACACAAATTAATTTAACATCGATAGCGTTTAGCAACTTAACTTACCTCAATATGTTTTCTCAAATGTGATGGTGAATTTTTGAAAGATAAAATTTCATGCTTTGGGGAAGGCAAAGGCGGCATTGGAATCTCCAGGAAGCGTTTTTTTGACCCAGTTATTTCAAAGAAATGTTTTAAATAAGGCCATGGGTGGGGCAGGTCTTCTGGAGGATGACTATCCTTGGACTCCATTCTGGGAGTTAATGATTCTGCAGGTCCTGCGTACTGTGCTGCTCTTCTTGAGGGAGGGCCTAATGGTTATTTCCCGCTTTGGATTGGTTCAGCGGACTGATTCTGCTCTCGCCATTGGATACTTTCAAACTAACGAACAAATCAAAAAACTGAAATGCGTCTTGGATGTAACGAGTAACGAAACGCTATATAGAAATGTAGTGAAGTAGAAAGTACAGATACTTACTGTTAAATGTAGTGAAGTAAAAGTAGAAAGTACCCATTATTAAATCTACTTAAGTAAAGTACAGATACACGAAAATTGTACTTAAGTACAGTAACGAAGTACTTGTACTTTGTTACTTCCCACCACTGATTAGCTTGTGACGTAAACTTATTCAACGAGATAAAAACGAAGCATTTTACTGAAGTAGTTAGAAGGAATCCATTTTATAAGGCTATTTTAGCAGGAATTCTATCTACCTGTTGCTTTTATGGAGTTTTGATTTGAGTTTTACCTGGACAGACATCGTTTCCTAGGCAAGAAATGACAAATCTTGAAAATTAATTTTTTGGTCAAAGTGAACTTTACATGAATCATTTTTTACTTAATGATGGAAAACCTAGAAGAGTACAAGAGAGGACAACATTAGAAAGGATTGGTTTGTTGAAATTCTACTTTGATTTTTAAACTACATAAACATAAACATCTAAAATTAACTACAGTTTTAGAATTGTTCTGCCAAGTCAAGTCATTAAGCTGTTGAACATTTGGAAGACAAATATGCTCTTCAAAGTAAGGATGGTACTTCTATCATTCATATTTTCTTGTCTCAGTTTTAAACACGGTTGTGTACAGAAGAGATGCCACACACTTCTGTTTCGTAAACAAAAGGCAGACAGAGAGACAGAGAGAAGTCCTTCCCAAGATAGAAGGGAAAATAAAATAAATTGATTTATTTTTATAAAAGAAAAAAAAAGTGTAGAGGATGGAGAGGCTTGTTGTCGAAAGCTGAAAGACGGCGATTCATCTCCGGAAAAAGTCTTCATCTCAAGGCTGATAGATGATGGAAAGCGATGGAGAGGGTTTGTGCGGCAGCCATTCTCCTTCTTTTTCTTTCTGTGAAATCTCCATTATAGGAAAACAAGTTTTTAAACTCTCTTCCATCTAGAAAGTTTTCACAACAGTCTTTGTTGGGAGATCTGTTTTTTTTTTTTTTTTGTTTGTTTTTTTTTTATGGACGAAACGTATGATAGAAGTGCTGTCATGGCCTACACAGACAAAAATACAAGTTTTAGATTTATCTGGAGAGGTTTGTGACTCGGTGATTTTTTTTCATTTAAATAAAATTAGAATTATTCCTAACTTAGTGTCACAAATGGATAGAGATTTTTTGAAGGAACTGAGGTTTTACTTTGAGGATTTTACTTTAAATAGAGGTATTAATGCTGGGGTTGTGTCTTAAATATTCCAGCTTTACACATCAGCAAAAATGTTCTGGCCTTCATTTCCCCATTACTGTTTCTGTGTTTTTCTCTCTATAGATTTTTCTGAGCCAGCAGGACATATAGTGCCTTTTTAGTGTTAATATGTCCTCAAAACTTACAAATTTCAGTCTCATTTTATTTGGATTTTATGTCACAGAAGTACAAAGCCTGCTGTTGAATTTGCATCAGTTGCCACATAAAAAACCTCAATTGCTTTTACTGGTAGCTATTGTTATTTGGTGAGTCCTATATGCTGCTCATGGTTGCAGTTCTCCAACAGAATTGTGTAGTGTTTAACCTTATCTGTGCAGCCTTGTTGGCACACATCTGGTTCAAATTAATGCCATGTTTACCTTTCTTTTCCATTTTGAAGAGAAACTGACACCAGCAGGAAAGTCTTGGGCTACTGATTGAAAGTTCCTCGACACTCGGATCAATTGGAAATCAAAGTGTTTTTCCATGGGCGTCGTGTTAGAGAGTCCTTAGAATTAAAGCAACGAGTTGAACTGAGCAGAGAGGAACTGGAACAGCCACGGCCACAAACAATGGCTGCTCGCATGGTGTGAAAAGGCTGTTCAGAGGAAGCAGCGAGACAGAGGCAGGGACCCTGAGGAAATCAATAATCACAGTGGACAGTGGCAGACTGTGCATTTGGCCTCTTCCTGTCAGTTATGCTGGCACAGCTGCTGGGCAGCACAAGAAGAAACTCCTTCACCTCATCCACATTCTGTCCCAAATTAGCGGCAGCCCTGTCCGATAAATCAATGACACATTGACCTCGGGAATCATCACATCTCTTAAAGACACTGTTTGGCTTGCTGCGTTGTGCAACAGCTCCTCGAAAAGTGAAACCCCCTCGTAGCAGGGAATGTCTAATGGTGAATCACTAATATCATGACATTATTCCAACTGCAGCTCTGTTATCTCATTGTAGTTAATGGCTAACTCCATGCATGCTTCATTACAGTTGGAGCCCTTTTCCTCCTCTCGCTCCCTCTCTATATATGCCTGTTTAATCCCATATAACTACTTTCTTTTGCTTTTTGAAAAATCAAGAACAGCAGTAAGCTTTCTGCTCAATGGATAATTTATGGGATAGAAATGTTTTTGATGCCTTAGCTGTGCTCTGATGGCCTTAAATTGGATGCTTTTTTGATCCAGTGTGTATTTTTATTTTTATTTTTAAGGAGCCTATACTTGTGCTCGCCGGATTTTTATTCACTCTCTCTTTGTAGTTGGTGTGTTTTGCTGAAATCCTCTGTGTGGATGCCAGATAAATAACTCTGACTTCACAGCATATCACAGTGGTTGACTCACTCCTTGCAAATAATCACACTCAGCTAAACTGACTCAGACACCTCTCTCAGATTGCACTTCTAATTATTGTAACTTAAGCAAATACACCTTTCTGCTGTAATAGCATATCAAATAAAAGTTACAGCATGTTATTTCTCACCCTGCAAGAATTTGAAGAGAAAATTGTTCTTGGCGTTAAATCACAGTGCTACTTTTACATTTTTGTATCAGTTCTTATTAATTCACAATGTGAATTTCTAACAAACTTTTAAAGTCCAATGCTCTATTTTCCCTCAGCACCAACTCTAGTAATTGTTTCCAAAACACGACAAGTTATTCTATGAGACTGATATGAGAGCAACTCCAAATTGACGAAGGAGAAAACAATCTCCTTTAAAACAAGTATATGACATTGTTGGACTGATATACTCAAAGTTCAATATTTGTACCTTAGATTGGTGGATTCTGTCTGTGGTCTGACTCTTGAGATACACAATAGATCTGCATTGGTATTGACGTTAGTCGCTTTAAACATATTGTTATCGACCCCATCAGTAAAACCGGGCTGATCTCAACAATCAATGTTTAATTCTATTTTGTTGCCACTTCTGTTTGTTTTAGTATTTTGTCTGGGCATGTGACGGTGATTGTGATACAGCACAAAACTGTGGAGATTTTAATTGGTTGTTTTGTAACGGTGCTGAATGGGTAAAGAAATGTCAACTTTATAATTTTGGTTTATCGGCCACAACAGGAATGTTAATATTGGATATTGACATCCGCTTAAATGTTCATATCAGTGCATCCCTATTTAAGGGTGCATTCACATAAACTCTGCTATTCAAATTATAGTTTGTCTGTCTAGATAGTCTGGTTCGTTTGGGAGGTGTGAATGCGCAATTGAACTCTGATCTGCCTAAAAACCTAGGCAGGCCAATAAAGGTAAACTTGTATCCAGATTGAATGCATTTGTCATTGCCAAACAGACCAGAGACTGTTCAAAAGCAAGAATTGGACTATGGAGAAAGCCATTCAGGGTAAATACAACCAGTGGTAGCCTGAGAAATGACTCATGGTGTCATGCTTGCAGTTTTGACTCAATTATTGATGCGCACACACAAATAATGGTAAGTAATGTTTTATTTTGAGTGCCTAGTCAGCAAGGAACGGTGGAGGGGAATTCACTGTAATGAAGAGAGGTAAGTGATTTAGTGAAGATGAACACAGGAATGACCGAAGGGTGAAACGGTCTTACTTTCAGAGACAGAACTTGATTCAGGAAGTATGGCAATGCACAAAGTTCTGAGGCTGGCAGTGAGTGGGTAAGTGACTCTGAGTATAGAGCGTCTACAGCAATGGATGATAAAGGCAAACCATGGGAGGGTGAAAAGGCAGGTGAGTGAGCGAGTGCAGATTCAGGACGACAGACTCTTGGAGATCCAGAGAAACTGTGGATGATCAAACAGATAGCAAGCAGGTAAGAATGGAACCAAGACAATCTCACGTTGGCATGGTTGGTCTGCAAGACCCAGGACTGGATCCCTGGGACGCATGGATTACTGTGTGGTAAGAGAAAACTCAAGGAAACAGCAGAAGCTGAACTGATGATGCCAATGGGTGTGAGAGAAACACTTGATTTCTGTCGTATCTACTAAAGGCACCTCGTAGTCAGGCCGATGGATTGTAGCTGGACTTTAACTTGCCCAGCTAAAGTCTGATCCCATAACACTTTTGTTTACATTTTGTGAAGGGGAAAGTTGCGTTTAGTGTCTTTTTCGCAGGTATTCATATTGTTTCCTGTAGTGACTCTTGGTACAGCGCCCCCACAGATGAGGTGGAAACTTTTTTTGTCATAGGACTTTTTTCCCCTAGACACAGTGCAGTGTGAAATCAAACTGCACCAGCTGAAAATGCAACAAATGTTGCAATTTTGGTCCTCAATCCAACAGATCTATGGATGAAACTGGTGTACAAGCACCTCAAGTCAAAAGTCTGGCCTAGATTTTAGACTTGCTGACAGGAAATACCTGCTTCTTCATACAGGGATCTTTGTTTTTGCCTTTTTAACACAATTAAACACATTCCACTTTAAATGAAGCACAACTGCATTGATGTCACAGGAATTATTCAGTCTATGTTCAATAAAAAGCCAATTTCCCTGTGCTGGCATTCTGACTTGTTAAGACTAAGGAGGTCTTAAATCCTTTCTCTGGCTCGCTATCGGTTCTGTCTGCAGGTCTGTAAAAGAGACAGTCTGCTGTTGTTCTCTCCTGTTTGTCTTCCTCTCTCCTCTTCTGTGCTTGTAATTACCTCTCAACCATGATCCCTTTATACCTCAGAGTGCAGAAAGACACCTCTGGGCCTGTGTGAGTGTGTGTACGCACGCGCTCATTCACGTCCATTCCCAGGCGAATTGAACTCGGTCTGTGTGTGTAAATCTGCGTGTGTACATAGAGGTCCTGTGGGGCTTTTTCTGTGCTGGATAAATAATGATGAATTACAGATTGATTACCCAGGAGTGAAAACTCTCCTATTAAAAATGTTATAAAAGGGTGCAACCTGTGAGCTGGGCAGGAGAACACACTTAAGATTCTGCTTGGCTCATAATTAAGGGAGAAATATTTCTGGGTCATGAACATAAAGATTACCAGCAAAAGGGTTTTAATCTATATTGATTGCATTAGATTGTGCACGCGGTGTGTTGGGGCAACACTCCGCCTTACATAGCATCAATATTTTTTACCTGTGTACTTGACATAGACGCGCCGAGTGGGTGGTCAAGTATTTGCGGCTTTTACAGCAGAGTAATAACCTGCATCAGCCTGGGTTTTGCAGATGAGAAGTGTGTTGTTTTTATGCTCTGGCACATATTGTTTAATGCACAATGGAGCCCTTGAGAGTCTGCTTAAAGTAAGGCGGAGATAAGTTTAAATAAAAGAGGCAATTTAAATAGCTGCTCTGATTACACATGCACACGGCTACAGTTCTGGCTTGTTGCAAGCAATACGAACTACTCATGGCCATTAAGGTGTACCAACATTTTAGAAAGTCTGTGCCCAAATGGTTTCTCAAATGTAAACTTCTGTCAGTAGGCCTCCAAAAGCTGTGGGGTTTTCTTCATTCATAAATGTAAAGTAGTGTCCCCTCCCCCACCTGTTCCTGTTTGCTCTATTGGACAGAGTAGTAAAGTTTTCTTTTTCCCCTTGTTGACAAATTGTACTTTGAGATTCTCTTTTGCAGCAAATGCTTGCAACAAACTGACAGTTAGCGCGTCCGTAAGTAAAACAAACGGATTCAGGACTGGGAAATAAAATATCTCTCCTGCAGAAGGAGCTGATCCAGGTGGTAAAGAACATTGCTTGGCACTGCTGCTTTGGCTAATAAAGATGGATGAAGGGCTAAATTGACACTTCCTCTTTTTTTGCCCCTTCTGAACTTTGTCCAGGAGTACTTTTGGATTTGTGGTCTATTGTCAGAACGAGCCGGACTTCTCGTTTGACATTTGCGAGCAATTAGTTTAATGCATCCCATTAAGCAGTATGTTGTGTGGTGTTTACTGTCGGATTCTTTTGATCTACTTTTGTTTTTTTGCGATTCAGTTGGTGTGTAGTACATCAAACACACTAAACTATGCAATGGGATGAAAAGCATATGCAAATCAGTGTCCTCACAAATTAAACCACATACAAACACTGACTTCAGGAAGACATTCTTCCAGTGCAGAGGATAATCTAACAACGTAACATCTCAGAAATTAGTAAGTAGCCTATAATTGTAGGAATGGTATTTTTAATGCCGTTTTGTAATTACATTGGCATATAGTCAACATTTGCAATGTTATGTTTCTCACTTGTTGGTTGTTTGATGTTTTCATCATCTTTGAATTGCCTTGTTTTTGAAATTTGCTACACAATCCACCCTTGGCTTTTAAATCCCTTGAACTGTTTCTTCATCCACTTTAAACGCTGCACAATGTATTTTTTTTGTTTTTGTTAAATGTTCTGTCAAATATGTAGAAATTGAACATACCAAGCTCTTCAACAACTGTTTGATTTTACTTGTGTTAATAGTTGCTACATTGATTGCACAAATCAATTGTTTTACAGCATGACTGCTGTTCCTATAAGACAGTATCGGCTTTTTGTTTGCATTTTGTTTGGCCAATCACGATTTTTAACGTCTATAGACACAATTTAGAAAATGGGCAATTTTTGCAGTATTTCTGAAATACAATTAGATTTCAAAGACCAACATCATATTACTGTTATGCAAAAGACCTTACAACTGCATCTATTTATTTATTTTGGTTTACCTCTGTGCTTTTACTCTAAAGTGAAAGAAAATTTGTTCTTAAGTGAACAATTGTTCACTTAATTCATTACTACAGGTACTTCAACTGCAAAGGCCAGATCTGTTATCTATTTTGGGTATACCAGAGAAGATACCAGAAAACAATTCACGAAGTAAAATGGCAAAATAATAAATACAAGGACTTTTTAATGATATTGAATTTTAAAGAGCTTCATTTTCCTTTCTGTAGTTTTTTTAATGTAATGCCACTCTTATGTTCTTTTTGTAGCCAACAACTTTTAGACTTAGACTTAGACTGATTTTATTGTCATTTTGCATGCACAGGGTGAATACAGAACGAAATTTCGTTGCATACGGCTCAGGACAATGTTTTGAAATTCCAATGTTATGAGGTTACTCCAGAATAAAATAAAATACAGTATAAAATATGAATATAAATCTAAATGTAAAATATAAAGTGCAGGAATGACAGTAAAATAGAAGTTATTTAGCTCTGTACATGTGCAAGGTATAAAGTGGAGACCAGATTTTGAGTGCAGTCCAGTTAAGAGTTCAGCAGTATGATGGCAAGTGGGAAAAAGCTGTTTCGGAACCAGGTGGACCTGCACCGGACGCTGCAGAACCTCTTTCCAGAGGGCAGCAGGGAGACCAGTCCATGGTGGGGGTGTGAGGGGTCACTGATGATGTTTCGGCTTCGGGACACGCAGCACTGGGATGAAATGTCCTGAATGGAGGGAAGGGGGGCCCTGATGATCCTTTCTGCTGTCCGCACCACTCTCCTCACGTTCTTCCAGTTGGAGGCGCTGCAGCCTCCACACCACACAGAGAGGCAGCTGGTCAGAATGCTCTGCTCATCCTCCGCAGGAAATACAAACGTTTCTGTGCCCTCTTGACCAGAGACGTGGTGTTCCCAGTCCAGGTGAGGTCGTTAGTGATGTGCACCCCCAGGAATTTGGTGCTGCTGACCACCTCCACAGCCGAGCTGTTGATGAGCAGTGGAGCGTGGCTGGGCCGGTTCTTCCTGAAGTCGACGATCATTTCCTTCGTCTTGTCAACGTTCAGGATCAGGCTGTTGTCTCTGCACCAGTCCACCAGCTGCTCCACCTCCTCTCTGTAGTCCAGGTCGTTGTCGTCTCTGATGAGGCCCACCACCGTTGTGTCGTCCGCGAACTTCACGATGTGGTTGGTGGCGAACCTGGGGACGCAGTCGTGTGTCATCAGAGTGAACAGCAGAGGGCTATTTTATTACTCTAACTTGATAAAAAATACAGTTCAAACATTTAATTTCCAAAATGTCTACGGTGTGCTATGAGAAAAGATTTCAACAATAACTGAAGGAGGGAAAAAAATAAACTTTTAAATCTGGAGTGTTTTAACATTTCACAGAAACAAGAAAGATTCAGGCTTTAAGAGCTAAAATCTTAAAACCTTGAACAGTCAAAGAAAACAGCCAGGTTAGCTTAATTTGCTGACAGGAAATAAGAAAACCTAAAATGTTTTAAGAAATGAACTTGTTTTCTGGACCAATTGGAGGTTCTAGAGGAAGAATTCTGAGAAATCAGTGTTGTAAATTTATATATATATATATATATATATATATATATATATATATATGTATATATTTTCCGACTTTGTATCATGGCAGAAATAAAGCAGTTTTCATTTGTGGCCCGTTCACCTGTAACTTTCGCTGTGAAGCATTTGCTTCACCTTGATGCTTTCAAGAGTGACATTTACGGATTATTCAAAACCTGTTTTAATCAAAGCCTTGTTGACTGAGTTTAGAGTTAATCACTTCCCGGAGTGTTTTACTAATATCCCTCTTCCGTGTGGCTCCCTGGGGTAACTCTGTCCACTTCTTGTGTGAGAGTCCCAAATTCACTATTTGCTGTGGCCATTTACATTTATGCGCTTTCCTGCCCAACAAGGCAAAAAGTCAATTTTCTCCAGTAAATTCCATTATTCACTGAGGCCAGCAAGAACATTGGGCAGTTCCACTACCCTCAAGCATTTCTCTTCATTGTAAAAATACATATGACACTTGGGAAATGGTTATGGGAGAGATATAAAACAAGCTATTTCTTTTGTGAGCCGAATGATGCACAGGTTTGTGAGGCTGATACCCAAAGCCAAAAGCTGATATAGGAAGTAAGGGCGCCAGAGAACCTTACAAACTCAGATAACAGCCAAAACTGTTTCTGACGGTTTTAAACACTAACACCATTACTGACAGTTTTGTACCTTTAGTGATGAATTTTGCCACGTCCGCCTGTCATTTTTTATATATATAAAAAAAAGTACATTTTCCTGTCCTGACTAATGTGCATTGTTTTAATCAATTGATTAAATGAATAAAATTGGACTCTTGGATCAGGTGCTGGTCGCTGCATCCCCTGCATCTGCTGTTTGGCACTGTGTGATATGAGTGACCTTGAGAAGCTAAAGGAAGTAAAGCCCCTGAAAAGAACCAGAAAAGATGTTCAGGTGGCACTTAACAGGTCGCCTTGACACTGTATACACGTATATATATAAGTCAATTTCTTAGTTGCTGAAAATGTGGAGTAAAAATAAAGTATAATAGCTGTTAATGGAACTGTTTACACATTCAGTTGTTACACCACAAGTTTTCCAACTACACCTGCATCCCAGGTGTGGGTTGGTTGGGTGATTTATAAAGGTTTATGATTCTCCTGCTTTCCAATAAACTCCCAGGTTGCGTTAATGCAAAATGTTTCTGCTTTTACTGTTTAACCCAACATGCGTTCTTTTACAAATTCAGCAGAAAAGCATCTAAACACTGTCTGATGGGGAGATGATTCAAAAACGCACTATGTAGACCCCTTATGGTTTGTTTTTTTTCCAAAGTAGTAAAAGAAGATTGTACAAAGTATATCGGGATTGTATAATATATAATCATTATGACAGGCACTTGTAAAGTGGGAGTAAAGTCTTTTCTAAATTAAAATCTGATATTTGTGGGTTTTTATGTAGCTCAATAATTATTGTAGTTATATTGTAATTAAGTTTTGATTAGATGTACTGTTTATTGCTCATTTACCATTTGGTGACTGCATGAAGTCACTTTGAACAGATTTTTTTGTTTAAATGTGTTATACAAATAAATTTGAATAGAACATTGAAATATGTTCAAATACTAAAATTCACAGCTTTGGTTAGAAATACTTTTGCAGTGATCTGTGTAGCTGACACTCAATGCCTAACTGCTAGCTTGTAAGCAACTACTCAGAAATATTTCTAACATAAAAATGGTCAAACTGGGCACAAATACTTGATTGAACAGCAAAAACAATTTAACACCATTGTAAATGCACTGCCACCTAAAGGCAGAAGGGTCTTGAGACAATCACATATTAGAAATGGAAACTGGCTGGCTGCCAATTCAAAAATTGGTCAAAATTGCTATTGCTTTGGCATCATCATGCATTCATTAGGCTTTAAGGTGCAGAAGCGACAGGGGGATATTAACAGATTCCTCTGACCTCTGTTTAATTTCTACCGAACGAAGTCAAGAACCAGTTAAGCTAAATTGCCCCGACAACACCAGCATGCGAATAAGTCAAAAGCCTTGTTCCAGTTGAAGGCTGAGGAATAAATCCTCGGTGAAAGGTAATTGCCGACAGTTTCAGCACTTTCAGAAAGAGAAGCAGGATATCTTATTTGATGGCTGAGCTGCAGTCAGCCTTGCACCATTGGGGAACAAATGCTGACAGATTCAAAATGAAAATAATAAGCGTCAGACATAATAGGTTTCCAAAAGGAAGCCTCAATAACAGAGATGTCTTGTTGCAGCATTTTTTGGGGGCTATATTTATGATGGATTTGGTGTCCTAGTTAATAGATGATCCTTTGAAAAATTCCTTGCCTTCAAAGGTTCGGTGGCCTGAAAAAGTCTGATGGCCTCAGTGAGATTCTGTCATAATATGTTTCATAGAAATAATAGTCACTGATATTTGACTAGATCTCTCTGAACTATTAAACCGAGTTTTAAGAATCGGATGTCATTTGTGACGAGAAAGACCTTGGACATAATTGATTGTTTCACATCTATGACAGTCTAGATCTTTTGTGGAGTGATACCCAAATTTTGCCGATATACATTTGAGTGTTTGAAGGGCAAACTAATTAGTAATTTATGTTGCTTACTACAAGAGTTTGACCAGATAAATTTCTAATGTTTATCAGCCCTATGAAGGCAACTTTGCCATGGTTCCTTTGGTGAAAACGAGGTTCACAATGTAAAACACAAGATAAAAATAACTCCTGCACCTTCATACACACACTTTGGGAGCGTTCCTGCAACGCTCCCCTCCTTTTGTCCAACTCTTTCTGGTCCAAAATTCTGAATAAATGCCAATAGATCTATAAAAGTTTAAACTGATTAAAAAGAAATCGTGTTCATTGGTAGTGCTTTAAAAGAAGTTAAAATGGAAAGATTGTCAAAAGCTTGAAATGGAATAATAGATCTGCAGTTATGTCACTTTTTGGAGAAGCCGGTGCCTTACAATTTGGAGAGCAAAATCCTTGTCACCAAGGGAAGGATCAATGTTGTTTTGGCAGGAAACAAATGCCCTATGTCAGTACGTTTCCACATTTGGACCCACAGACCCGGCCGTTGCCAACTTTATGCTTCTGCCAGCAGAATAGAAAGGGACTAATGTATGCCTTTTATTGCAAGGATTGCAAACAGGAGTTTAGAGCGGTCAGCCTCTATTTGAGGCAAATTTAACGCTCATTGTTCCTTCCGCCCTCTGCGTGGAGCAGCTTTGAGATTAGCAGTGAAAGTTATGCAAATATGTTTTTTATTTTCCTCTTTTTGCTCCGGACCTAGCCAGGGCAAAAAAAAAAGGGGCATAAAGGATTGGTCAGAGTGAAAGCTGTGATAAACAGCCTCGCTACTTTTCAGATGGACTGACAAGAAAGGAAACAAATGTGTGTTGACTGACCAGAGGGGCAGAAAATTCACATTTGACATTTGTGGCAGGTCTTAGCGCAGACAAACGCGCTCATTCTGCCACGTGCTGCCCGCTCTCTCCCAAACACACACGCACACACACGCGTGGACTGTCGCATGGCCCTATCCCACAGGGAGACATACACTGCCTTGAAGTCTGCGGCACCACCAATCGCAATCCACCAAGGCTCCAAGAGGCAGAATGACAGCACCCTGCTGTATCTAAATATCACTGCTAGTGTGTATGTGTGTGTTAAAACCTTACTCACTCAGATCCTGCCTTGTACTAAAGCTGACACATGATTAATTATTTTGTGGCTGGTTCCTCTTATTAACATCACTTACAACATCACAGATAACGCAAACTAGCTGCAGTGCCTCACCAGCGGCGTGGATGGATAGATTCACACCAGGCGAGTAATCAAAGGGCACGCGCACGCATCGCATGCAGCCTCTGACATCATCGCAAATGATCGGATCAAAACCCGAGGGAGAGGGAGAAAAAGAGAAAGAGGGGAGCGGAGCGAGAGGAGAGGAATCAAAAGCCAGGCGAGAAAGATGAAAAACAGTAAGGCAGAGAGGGGGAAAATATGCAGCCTGACTAAGCAAGACAAGCCTGTTACGAAACAGCAATAGGCTGCATGACGGCTGGTTTCTCACATTGATTTATAAACGAGAGCAGACAGCGGAAGACGTGTGAAAACAAACTTTCTGGTTTCGCTGCCAACAGTCGTCGGAAGCGCTCAAGCTTTTCTTTTTTTTTTTTTTTAACTCGCTGCCGTGTGATGCAAGCAAATCGGATGTCCGGGATCGTGGCGAATTTGTCTGAGTAAAACAGAAATCAGCTGTGCCTCATTTGTCTCCTCAAAGCTCTGCGACTGAAAATTATACACACACACACATGCAGTTGTGGGAGCTGACCCAAAAATAGGAACCGAGTTAAAAAGTGTGTGAGTAGGCCTGACTGATTACAATCCCTGTACATTTAGCTCTTACTTTGCCTTGCATCATATTTAGTACCTGCTAAATTTTCATTAATATATTTTTAACCCTTTGATGCAATACATGGGTCAAAAGTGACCCGGCTGAGTTTTTATCTTCTATATCTTTGCAATAAATTAATTTCATCATTCAGTATTCTAGGTATTCCTCAATTAACTTGTTTTTGATCATCATACATCCTTAATAAAATTTTTCCTTTCTTACTTTTTGAACAAAAACCCTTTTTGTATCACTACCCTTCTAATGCACAAAACGGGTCAAAAACGACCCGCATTCATTTTCCAGGTTACTTCATGTATGGTTGAGTGTTTCTATGATATGCTTTTGAAATAAATTAATTTTATCATTTACTTTTCCAGATATGCAGTAAATATCTTGTTTTTGTTTACCACAAATCATCATTTTTATTTTTTCTTTCTTAAGTTATGAACAAGCACAGCTTTTGTAATTCTACATGGACAATGGACAACTTTTTCACCAGTTTCACCAAGCTCCTCAAGAACAATCTGACCATCGTTGGGACTCTTCGCCAGAACAAGCCTGACATACCATCTATCATGAAGCCATCCAAATCATGGGAGCTTCATAGCTCGGAATTTGGATTCTATGGCAACATGACCATGGTGAGCTATGTGCAGAAGAAAGGAAAGGCTGTTGTCCTACTGAGCACCATGCATGATGACAAAGCAGTGGATAACAGCAGTCAGAAGAAGAAACCAGAAGTGATCCAGTACTACAATAAAACGAAAGGAGGAGTGGACACAATGGATCAAATGGTTAGCACCTACACGTGTCTGCGGAGAACAAGGAGGTGGCCCATGGTTCTCTGGTACAATATGCTGGATGTTGCCACACCAACTTGGGTGCACAACACCCTGATTATATGGGTGGTGCGAGTAATGCATGACGACTATTTATCAAGGAGCTGGGCAAAGAGCTCGTCATGCCACATATGAAGAGGCGCATGGAGGGCACACCCAAACTCCAGAAGCATATTATTGAGGCAATGGGAAGGTGTGGGTTAAAAAAAGACACAGCCACCACTCAGCTACAAGAGGACATCAGACAGGAGGGCCAAAGGAAGAGGAAGAGGTGCGCGATCTGCCCAGTTTCGAAAGACAGAAAAGCCAGCAGCTGGTGTTCCCAGTGCACTAGGCCGGTGTGCAAGGAGCACAAAAAATTAGTGATCATTTGTGAGGCATGCAAAAATTGAGATGGCAGTTTGTGTTCTACTAATGTGTTCAGTTGTGTTTTATTTTGTTTGGTCACATTTCACCAGTTTACAGTTGTTCAACCACAGATAAAGTTCAGTTCAATAGCTGTTATCTGTTATCAGGATTTATGTGTATGTGTGATAAAATGACAAACGTGTTGCAAGTATTAAATAAATAACTGTTTGGCCCCATTCACTGCTAAAGTAATTACTTGAAACTTTATTTTTTTATAGTATTAAGACATTTAATTTTAAATCACACTTGGATGACCCATGTATAGTAATATAAAAATTTATTTTGTTCATAAAGTAGGAAATAAAAAAATAAATTAATGATCTGTGGTAATTAAAAACAAGATATTTAAAGAATACTTGGAATATTCAATCATAAAATGAATTGATTTTGAAAAACAGAGCAAAGAAAAACTCAGTCAGCATGAAATAACATGGAAAATGAATGCGGGTCATTTTTGACCCATGTTGTGTGTACATATGTTGTGCATCAAAGGGTTAAATTTACGTATATATTTGACAGGGTTGCAACCATAAGTCTGAATGAATTTCAGACAGTTAAACATAAGACTCTGAAAAGTGTGGCTTGCTTTTTTATGTGGAAGTTTTGAAGTTGCGGAGGATGAAACCTACCAAGACATGGTCTTGGTGTTGAAACTGACCATCATAGTAATTCTCATTGACTTTTGAGCTTCAAAAGTCTGCTGGAACTAGCCTGCAGGGACAGATAAACTGCTCATTCATTCTAATGCTTTGCTGCTGTGTTGTGATGTTGATCTTTTGTGAGTCACACACACGTAGAAAACAACGTTTTCTTCAACTTGGCTATGGTTGGTCAACTTGGTTGGTTGATCAAAATGCAAATAAAATGGATTAATACTAAAGACTACTTCATGTTAACTTAAAATGGAAAATTGCCATTTTCTTTTTAAACTGGTTCATTGTTTCAAGTGTTATTAAAGAGATGATTTGATATAACTAAACATGCTGGGTAAACATGTCACATTTTGCTTACTTCAAATCTTAAGCCTGTGTGTTCCGCCAGACAAATGTCAACTGCCTGCCGTCATCCCTCCAGCTCTCACACACATTTGCACACGCATGCACAATCTCCCTTCTGCTACCTCATGCCTGCTCGCCCCCAACCCTCACCCTCCGCCACCACTTTCTCCCTGGGAGACTGATGCAGTGGCTGATTGCGTGGGAAGTTCCTCTGTCATCGTTAGCAGGCCTGGACGCACTTGTCAGGGGCCCCATTAGGAGGTTCCAATGAACTCTCCTTTGCCTCTGCCAGTCAGAAAGACATTCACGGATGGGTCGGAGGGCTTTTTGATGCCATGTATGGTCAAAGGCTGAGCAATTCTTGGGAATTGCCTTTTGAGGCTCTAAAAACCCCCGTGTCGATACGGTCAACCAGTTTAATCATTGGGTAATTAACCATTCAGGTAGCAAGGGACCAATTGCTCAAACAGATGTTGCCTGGCATCTAGAGGGATGACTTAACAGCCAAAGAGGTCCTTATCTTCTGCTGAGTCATGAATAATGAATGTGTTGTGTGTGTGTGTGTTTTTTTCTTCCAGTGTAAGTTGATCATTCTCCATTTGATGAGACCTGAAACTTTTTCACCTCACCCCACATGAGGACATAAAATGGAAGTCTGTATTTAGTTTGTACTCAACTTAGCGAAGGGGCTAGTTGCTCACAAAGGCGACACTCTATCTGGTCCGCACAACTAAAGGGCACCAGCACAAATCGGTGTGTTGCAAAATCAGCAGGAAAATGTCCAGAGTTTGCAAAGCAGTGCTCAACCTCAGGGTCGGGGGAGAGGAGGAGGAACCACATGGAGAAGAAGCAATTTCCAACTGAAGAGATTTCATACCAACATCTGATCATGAGCTATTCAAGCTTGTCAAACCGTCACGTCACTTTATGCCCAAGAATCAGCGATCTGTACAGCTCAGCAAACCATCAATCACTTGGCAAAATGTTAGAAAAAGCTGTATACTGTACCTTCATATTTAGGGTGATATGAAGGAGTATTTTCTAAGGTGGAAGAATGAGATGCTTCTCAGGCACCGCATACTGTATGCTGTCCTGCAATATTACGATAAATCTGCCCTGCATAACATTTAAAAAAACAAAACAACTCAGAAATATAAAGGTCAAACTCATCATTTTGAGCTTATTGTAACCTTAGGAAGAGATGGAGCTTCAAATGTTCGAGAAGAAAAGGGAAACGGCAGAAAATGACTTGTTAGCATTTTTTTTTGTCTCTCATATTGTACATGTTCAAAAAGTAAATAGGACAATTTCAAGGTGATTTACAGAACATTGGGTCATGTAACACTGTCGTTTGAAAAACGGATTTTCTGCGTCATTCATGTTTTAAGATATTCCTGTACACAGATATTCTGTACTGTTTTTGGTAGATCGGGTTTGCATACATCAGTCATCTGATGTATCATTGTGTGTGTGTATATATATACAATATATACAGTTATCATTTTTTAAAACCTTAAAAAAAAACTGTTCATCTGGACTGAAATGGGTTCAGATCCAAACTGATGAAACTTGAATTATGGAAGATGCAGTTATTTTTGGCCTGTTGGATAAACTTTTGCTGCTCATACATGATGCATATTTCAGTGATAACTTAGAAAGTGTCGTTGGTCCATGAAGACCTGTAAAACTCACCAATCATGCCTTTAACCCACTTTTCAGATTTAGCAGGGTTCTATTGTGCTACCAGGCTACCATATGTCTGGATTCGAATTTCTTTCTTTCTGTCTTTTTTGTTGATTTGTGAAGCAGTGTACAGAAAATGTCTGACCTGTTACTTTCTAAACCTTTAATTCAGTTCATTATTCCAAGTTGGGAAGCGTTTGGCAGCTCAGAGACGGCCGTCGTTTATCTCAGTCTTTCCAAATGTCCCAATTCAAAGGTACCTCAATTCAAGCTTGAAGTACCTGGAGACCAATCAGAATTGCCTGACATTTTTCCGTACTAAACAGAGCAGACTGGTTGATAATGTTTTCCAGTTGAAAATGAAGTGAAATCCACATGGCTTGATTTCTCCCATTAAAAGAGCTTTTTTTTTTCTTGTGCTTTATAAAACTTCTGCTGATTCCAGGAGCATATGAGTTTGTCCATGTAAATATGTCTATTGTCATCCAAGTCTGATGGGGTGCACATGTGTTTATGATGCAAGTCAGTCCATGTATTTCGTCTCTTGAGCAATTTTCCATCTTATTTGCAAAAGGTTATTCTGTGTGTGTGTGTGTGTGTGACAAAACCAGATATGCTTTTGGAGCGTACAGCGGGCCTGAATGGGGGAAGCGAGTGTTTTAAAGCAAAAGCTTGGTACGTCAAGGAGATTAATGTCCTGCTATTGTCTCCAGCTCTCATCAGAACACTCTTATCTCCAGAAAATGACGGAGCTTGCACTTTTCATTATGTACATTAGGTAGCGAGTGGCGCTTCACGCCCCGTCTCGGGCCCTTACTTCCCCTTTCACAAAAGGATTGCTATTTGGGGTGAATGTGAATTTGGTGTGTGTGTGTGTGTGTGATTTATACATGATTAAAAGCTTCAGTATTTGGAGAGGAGTCCTTGTGTGTTGCTATATGCAGGCCTTACTCGTCATTTCTGGCTTCTGAATACTAATTCAACACGATAATTGATGTTTCAGGACTTGCAAATATGGATATGGAGAATATGGATTACTCTGGAGGGGCCATCGATTGTTTAAAATGTCTTTGAAAAATAGGATGGCATTTGTTTTTAATTCTTCCTTCCAGACACATCACTGGTTTTTCTGGTCATGTGTACTTAGTATTAAAATGATGTGGAAGCAACACACATCAGAGAATGAAAATGTTGCAATAGGTACTGTATATGTGTATGTTTTTTCCATTCAATGACTCTATTTTAAAAAAAAAACAATCTGACCATCAGAGAGGTTAAATTCCTGAATTAAAATTTTGTTTTGCTTTCCTTCTGACACAGCAAAATCTTTCTTGGCATAATGTATGCTGTGAATCATGACCACACCATGCATCTAGCATACAGACTTTTTAATGAACAGAGAATACTTAAAGTAGATTGTTAACTTAAGTTAACCTTTTTACCTGGTGAAGACTTTTACTAAAAATTGACCAAGTTGACTCCATAAATATAACTCCTTGTGCCGGGAGTTATCATAAAAGGGGGCAGTTCAATAAATGTGATTAGCTGAAGGCGGCTGGAAACACTGAAAAACCATCTTCAGCCATCCCTTATTGAAATTCAAAAATTATTTATTGATTCCAAAGGGAAATTAAACTTACCTCATTAATTCAACTTCTTCAAAGAGTTGGGTGTTGGCATTAAAGATCTTTCCTAGCGGTATGTCTGAAATCGAATTTGAAGAAGCCTCTGACTGAAGACACCATTTTTCCAGGACACTCATGAAGCGGACGGTCATAGTTGTCCATAATTTTCTTGATCCTTCTTTGCATTATCTCCAAACGTTATACAGTCGACCCCAAAACATAACCAGCATTCTTTATCAGGATTTTGAGCCTTTTTATTTTTCTGGGTCTGATGCTGCTACAACCAACAGCTGCCTGCAGAAGAGATGAGACCTTTAGATTCCTCAAATATTACAGTGTCCTCTGCCCCTTCTTGTAGGCAGCCTCCCTACTGCATCTGCAGTCTGGTGTTCAGGTGAACACAAGGGTATTCATATTCCTCAACCATCTCCACTTCTTCTGCCATGATGGGAACAGTGTTTGAGCTAATCCTGTTCCTCCTGAAATCTACAATCATCACATTTCTTTTGTTCACATTCAAGATGAGACGATTGTTCCGACACCGATACACAAAACAGTTCGCCAGAGTATATTAGAATTATTTTTAAATCAGTTGTGGTTTATCATGGTGTGGCTGAAATTAATTTTCAAATATGCTGCGTTTTGTAACAAATAAGTGTGGTATCAACTTCCAGCCTTTCAAAACCAAAAAACAAAGCACTTTATAGCTTATTTAAAAAATGATGGCATTCATAATTTGACTGGGTCTAAATAAGATGTTTTGTGCAAACCAGAACATTCTAATTAAACCTCAGCTATCGAAGTATGCTGATTTTTTGATACAAAGTCACATTTTGAGGCAGGTGCAATATTAAGGGATTCAAAGGTTTTCAAGACCTGCTTAAGGCATAGTTTTAAAAGAATCATCGGGACCAAAGATTGTTTGGTGCCGATGATTCTTAGTTCAAGACCTACATGGTTTTAAAATTTCACAAGGAAAACTGACTATGTGGTATTTGTAGAAGTTCGAGTGTCGAGGTTGCCAGTTGCTTGGATGGCACACTGGATAAAGACTGTGCTTTGGTTCTGATGGTTCTTAGTTCAAGACCTGCTTAAGGCATGGTTTTAAAATTTCACAAGGAAAACTGACTATGTGGTATTTGTAGAAGTTCGAGCGTCACGGTTGCCAGTTGCTTGAATGGCACACTGGATAAGGACTGTGCTTTGGTCCCGATGATTCTTAGTTCAAGACCTGCATAGTTATAAAATTTCACAAGGAAAACTGACTATGTGGTATTTGTAGAAGTTCGAGCGTCAAGGTTCCTAGTTGCTTGGATGGCACACTGGATAAAGACTGTGCTTTGGTCCCGATGGTTCTTAGTTCAAGACCTGCTTAAGGCATGGTTTTAAAATTTCACAAGGAAAACTGACTATGTGGTATTTGTAGAAGTTCGAGCGTCAAGCTTGCTAGTTGCTTGGATGGCACACTGGATAAAGACTGTGCTTTGGTCCCGATGGTTCTTAGTTCAAGACCTGCTTAAGGCATGGTTTTAAAATTTCACAAGGAAAACTGACTATGTGGTATTTGTAGAAGTTCGAGCGTCAAGGTTGCTAGTTGCTTGGATGGCACACTGGATAAAGACTGTGCTTTGGTTCTGATGGTTCTTAGTTCAAGACCTGCTTAAGGCATGGTTTTGCTGTAAAATATTGTTAGGATGAACAGGTAACACCCCCCCTCCCTTACCCCCCCTCTACTCAATATAATATTAGGTCTTCTAGTCCTACTCTTCTTGTCCCCCCCCCCTACCCCCTCCACTAGAAGAGTGTCCCCCTCCCCCCCTACGGGGGGGAGGGGGACCTTACCCCCCCTCTACTCAAATATTACAGTTTGAGTAGGACTAGAAGACCTCCTCCCCCCCTACGGGGGGGAGGAGGTCTTCTAGTCCTACTCTTCTTGTCCCCCCCCCTACCCCCTCCACTAGAAGAGTGTCCCCCTCCCCCCCTACGGGGGGGAGGGGGACACTCTTCTAGTCCTCTTCCTACTCTTCTTGTCACCCCCCCTTCTCCTCTCACCCCCCCTCTACTCTTCTTGTCCCCCCCTTCTCCTCTCACCCCCCCTTACCCCCCCTCTACTCTTCTTGTCCCCCCCTTCTCCTCTCACCCCCCCTTACCCCCCCTCTACTCTTCTTGTCCCCCCCTTCTCCTCTCACCCCCCCTTACCCCCCCTCTACTCCTCCTCTCACCCCCCCTTCTCCTCTCACCCCCCCCTTACCCCCCCTCTACTCCTCCTCTCACCCCCCCCTCTACTCTTCTTGTCCCCCCCTCTACTCCTCCTCTCACCCCCCCTTACCCCCCTCTACTCCTCCTCTCACCCCCCCTCTACTCTTCTTGCCCCCCCCCTTCTCCTCTCACCCCCCCTTACCCCCCCTCTACTCTTCTTGCCCCCCCCCTTCTCCTCTCCCCCCCCCTTACCCCCCCCTCTCCTCCTCCTCTCACCCCCCCTTACCCCCCCTCTCCTCCTCCTCTCACCCCCCCTCTACTCTTCTTGTCCCCCCCCTTCTCCTCCTCTCCCCCCCCCTCTACTCTTCTTGTCCCCCCCCCTTCTCCTCTCACCCCCCCTCACCCCCCCTCTACTCTTCTTGTCCCCCCCCCTTCTCCTCTCACCCCCCCCTTACCCCCCCTCTACTCCTCCTCTCACCCCCCCTCTACTCTTCTTGTCCCCCCCTTCTCCTCTCACCCCCCCTTACCCCCCCTCTACTCTTCTTGTCCCCCCCCTTCTCCTCTCACCCCCCCTTACCCCCCTCTACTCCTCCTCCCCCCCTACGGGGGGGAGGAGGTCTTCTAGTCCTACTCTTCTTGTCCCCCCCCCCCTACCCCCTCCACTAGAAGAGTGTCCCCCTCCCCCCCTACGGGGGGGAGGGGGACACTCTTCTAGTCCTCTTCCTACTCTTCTTGTCACCCCCCCCTTCTCCTCTCACCCCCCCTCTACTCTTCTTGTCCCCCCTTCTCCTCTCACCCCCCCTTACCCCCCCTCTACTCTTCTTGTCCCCCCCTTCTCCTCTCACCCCCCCTTAACCCCCCCTCTCCTCTTCTTGTCCCCCCCCTTCTCCTCTCACCCCCCCTTACCCCCCCTCTACCTCCTCCTCTCACCCCCCCTTCTCCTCTCACCCCCCCTTACCCCCCCTCTACTCCTCCTCTCACCCCCCCTCTACTCTTCTTGTCCCCCCTCTACTCCTCCTCTCACCCCCCCTTACCCCCCCTCTACTCCTCCTCTCACCCCCCCTCTACTCTTCTTGCCCCCCCCCTTCTCCTCTCACCCCCCCTTACCCCCCCTCTAACTCTTCTTGCCCCCCCCCTTCTCCTCTCACCTCCCCCCTTCCCCCCCCTCTACTCCTCCTCTCACCCCCCCTTACCCCCCCCCCTCTACTCCTCCTCTCCCCCCCCCTCTACTCTTCTTGTCCCCCCCTCTACTCCTCCTCTCACCCCCCCTCTACTCTTCTTGTCCCCCCCCCTTCTCCTCTCACCCCCCCCTCACCCCCCCTCTACTCTTCTTGTCCCCCCCCCTTCTCCTCTCACCCCCCCTTACCCCCCCTCTACTCCTCCTCTCACCCCCCCTCTACTCTTCTTGTCCCCCCCTTCTCCTCTCACCCCCCCTTACCCCCCCCTCTACTCTTCTTGTCCCCCCCCTTCTCCTCTCACCCCCCCTTACCCCCCCTCTACTCTTCTTGTCCCCCCCTTCTCCTCCCCCCCTTTATTGGAGTGGGGGGGAATTACCTGTTCATCCTAACAATATTTTACAGCAAAACCATGCCTTAAGCAGGTCTTGAACTAAGAACCATCAGAACCAAAGCACAGTCTTTATCCAGTGTGCCATCCAAGCAACTGGCAACCTCGACACTCGAACTTCTACAAATACCACATAGTCAGTTTTCCTTGTGAAATTTTAAAACTATGCAGGTCTTGAACTAAGAATCATTGGGACCAAAGCACAGTCTTTATCCAGTGTGCAATCCAAGCAGCTGGCAACCTCGACGCTCGAACTTCTACAAATACCACATATTCAGTTTTCCTTGTGAAATTTTAAAACCATGCCTTAAGCAGGTCTTGAACTAAAAACCATCGGAACCAAAGGACAGTCTTTATCCAGTGTGCCATCCAAGCACCTGGCAACCTAGACGCTCAAACTTCTACAAATACCACAAATGTGATTCACTGTCATCCTTTGATTTTATTTCCTGTTTACAAAAAAGTTGGGAGAACTCCAACTTTTAAAGGTCGGTGTCTGTCGGAAACAGGACTTTAACCTAGTATTTTTAGGTACTAAGGTACATATGTATGTAATCGACTGCGCTATCCAAGTTAGGATAGTTTTGTTCATTAAGTTTCTTTCCCCTGGAAAAATTTAAAGTTCTATCCCTGGCTGAAGTATGCTCATACTGCACCATTCCTAAACAACAAATTACCTTTTGTTTTCCCACTTACGTTCACAAAAAGTGGGGAGCATTTTTGTGTACATGTGCTTAAACATTTAAGTTGTAACTATGGTTGAGCACTTATCTTGGAGAAAAGAGTCACTGCTCATTAATACCTTAAGTAGCAAATTTGACAACCACTGCTATTCTGGTACTTACCACACTCAAAGCAGTCAATGTAATTGCTAAAAAAGACTTGATATTATTATCACAGCAAAGTTGAGAGGCACCATGCTATTCTGCAGCTCATTTTGACATGTATGGCCTGGTTTCTTGGTGACTTAATTTAGATATTAACACATACGCATGCTCAGAGTTAGAACAAAACATGCACAGGGTTGTGGGTTGTGTACATATTATGGTTAGCACAAACCTTAGGTTTTTCAACATGAGAAAACATTAAAAAATATTCTATATGGCAAACGTCTGTGACATTAATTTGTAGATAGATTATTGATGTTGGTAGCGGATCCATCAGCGACATGATGAAGGGCTCCAGCATTGGGTAAGTCGATGGATGGATGCAGCATCTTCAATTCTATGAAACGTCATCGTAAAAAGAAGGTTGGTAAAGCTATATTTGGGTATGATCCCCTGCACCAAGAAAAAAAAAAACAAGCATTGATTACATACATACATAGAATCAAACTTAACTGAAGAGCGCAGCAGTTTTTTTCTTTGGTGTGAAACAATTAGAAATATTCTCAAAATATTCTCTTGTCTTTGGAGAGACAAAACCAGCCAGGCACAGGCATCACCTTATTCTCTCAAGCTGCAGCGTTGGCACCCGAGTTCCCATCCCACTTGCAGCCATGTGACATAAAATATGCTACAGACTCCGATTTTAGCAGTATATTGCTAGTTGCCAGTTTTACATTGCTCGTTCTGCTTACAAAAAGAAGAAATTTATGTTTTTATTTGATCAGAAAGGACCAACTCATTTGCTTAAACTTGTCCTCGAGCAGATAAGCATCGGTTGTTTTCAAGTGGGAGTGTTTCTGGTGATATTTACAGACTGCTCCCCAGTTATTTCCATCTGATCAGTGCAATGTTCAGATAGCTCCAATTGCACTGTGATATGGCAGCATCTGCAACACAAAAAGTACATCAATCCTTTCAATTCTATCACAGATACATTTCAATTGATCCTAGTTAAACAATACAGCAAGGTTAATTTGGCAGATGGTATTGAGTTATTGATTTTCATCATTCACTCCTCCTGGATGAGCACGTAGCAACAGCAGGAAACCGCTTGCATTGAGTTGTTGACTTTAAAGTGGTCCGTCATGCAAGTGGTGACAGTGGAATGGAAAAACTCTCCTTAAACTGGAAGACACCTCCAGCAGAACCCGGCTCAATACAAGCGATGACGACCGACTGGGGCTTGGAGCAGATACACACACACCCGAAAAAACAAACAAACAAAACAAGCAGAACTGATGTTGGATTATTTTTGATGTTCATAAAAAGTTAAGAGCAGAATATGAAGAAGGATTTGCTGATGACAGCATTATTTCCTCTTCCAGTACGGCACCACAGCCGAAACTGAATGCCTCATCAGGTGCAGCTTCTGTGGAGAGAAAAATAAAGGAACGAAAACAAAAAAAAAGTTAGTTCAATTAACAGCAAATATCTTTTTGTGGTTCTCCTTCTCCTAATAACATGAAGGGAATAAAAGACTGAAAACCCAGATTAATGTGCTGTATTCTGGACAACATATATTACAATTTTCAAAGCCAAGTAGAAAAATAGGACGCAACTTAGAAATATTGCTGGCGCCAGACAGCCACACAGTTGACTGGGTAAGGCTATGATTAAAGGCAACAGTAGAGTTGCCAGAGACCTGGCACATTACAGTTAAGATCTTCAATAAACTGTCCACTACATACATTGCAAATACCACCATAATAATTTGTTCTATCCTCCAAATGCTTAAGAAAAAAAAAAGAGTCGCACCAATTCTGTCAACGTTAAAGGAAAATCCAACAACACCTTATTGTTCACTTGAAAGACTTGTTTTTTTTTTCTTTACAGTTCAGACTGTGGAGTCTTTTGTAAGTGATACAAAGGCAATAAAGGAATCTGTGTGCATCGCGAGTGGTTGAAAATGAGATCAAGAAGCTACACAGGAATGTGAACAAAGCAGGCGCTGAGCACTCGTCAGCCTTAACATCCATTTGATCAAAGCTTCGCCATTTAATAGAAAAAAATAACTTTGATGCTGTTACAACACCTGAGCAACTAATCAATCACTTTGACAGTGATCACTGGGCTTCATTCTAGGCCTTTGCACTTTCCTCAGATGTGCAAAATCTTTTTTTATTCTTTTAATACAAGTAGAAAAAAATTGTCTTAAGCAGAAAATGTTGTGAGCCCCAGCACATTCGTGCCATCTTAGATAAAATCTCTACAGTTTGCGCCCCCTCGAGCATTACACCTGCAGTGGAATGCGTCACTTTCCCACAGAGGCTGGCATTTCAGTTAATGCCGAGGCCAGGCCGGTAATAGATTCATTTAAGTAATTATTTAGAGACGGAAAGAGAAATGGAGAGGGAGGGAGATGCAGAGGGAAAAAGACAAAGTGGTAGATCGACAGTAAGGGGTGTGTGCAAGCGCCGATGATTCAATTTTGCTCCAAAATCCTTATGGAACGCAACAGATAGCCATCGCTGAGGAAACGAGAAAACGGGCAAGACAAAATGACATTACATGGAAACGTATTGACCGTCTACTGTGTGAAAAATGTAATGTGTCCCGGCGAAAGTGCAACTGTGCATATCACGCACATTAGGAGTCTGAATACTGACACGCAAACAGCACCAACAGTGCCATTAGGACCGTTCTGAATGCGAGCAACCATAACAGGTACGGAGCCCCGGACTTGATTAGATTTGATACTGACAGTGCATACGTCTTCCTCTGGCCTGGCAGTGACTGCGCAGAGTGTAGAAAATTGATTTTGGTGGGGGAGGCGCGGTAAATTCTGTTGTTATCGACAGCAGGAGGGCCTGGATGGGAGGCAAATGTGGACGCTTAAATTTTATAGAAGCATGTAGCTCACTGCTACGTCGTAAACGGAGAAAGAAACAATGTTTGGCAACAAGTCCTAACTAAAAGAAAAAAGACATCCTGAGTATTTGTTCTTTAACAGATGAAACATGTACTTTAAAAACAATTACACACCGGAGTATCTCAAATAGAATTGTTGGTCATTTATTCCAGAAAAAAAGTGATTTAAGTAGCAAAACACTTTATAAAAAACTACCAGTTTTTTATTTTAATAAAAAATAAATCAATATATAACTTTTTTCCTTTCTTTGTCCTTTTTCACTTGTACTAATGCAGAGCAGGAACATAGCATGTTGCTTTGTAAAAGCATCTCTAAATCATTAAAGATTTTCTCTTCTTTTTAATATCTGTTAGATATTTCATATCTAACAGATTTTAGTTGACAAATACAACCTGAGTAAACACAGACAGCAATTTTCAAACTGTTTCACTTTTTGTTGCAGAAAAAGTGAAATTTCTTCTTTTGTTACATCATAATTAGCCACAATTTTTGAAAAGCTGAGTGAGCCTCTCTATCAACATATTCTTCAACAACTATTCTTACTGTGCGTCTTGCCTGTCAAATCTAAAGCAGCACACTGTAGATTAAAGCAGATCTCGAGCATTAGAGGAAAACCGCTATCTGATCCGGTTTGTTGCGGTGGGAGCAGCCGCAGCGTCGGTGGCGCTCTGCGTGAGTCAGCCGGACACACACAGAAAACGACAGCCGACCATATGGACCACCGGCGGCGTCCTCGCACAGCCAGTCAACCTGGTCACTTTGGGGATCTGCTCCATCCGGCCCGCTGGGATAACCTCCGATAAGCCAGTCCGCACTGCATCAAAAAGCCTCTCATTATCCATCAGGCTGACCAACCTCATCACTTATCTATAACTGGGTGTATTGTGCTCTTGGCATAAAAAAAAAGAGAGAAAGAAAAATTCCACATTTTCTGATAGAACCCAACTTGCTCCTACATATGGTTTGCTTGGATCAACTGGCACATTACCAAACCCTTGACAAACCATTGTAAACTGGAAAGAACCAGCAGACATTTTGTGTCTCAGTTAAGTTGCTCTGGCACACAGACTGTCGTGTTCTTCCTCCCGATGCGCTCATCAACACAAATTGCTCACATTTTGTGGTAAACATCTCTAATTAAAACGACGTCAAGACGCACGTAAAGTTCCTCAGGATTCAAGTTGAACCAACAAACATGGAGTTTATAGACATGATGGAGAGCTCTTCTATTAAGTGAAACTATTCAACATAAATGTGTAGGCTTAAAATATTAACATATGTTTTAAATCAGAATACATTTGTGGCGGTCATAAACATTTAAAAAGCAGTCATGTCAAGTGCAAAACATTTACTGCGTTTCTTGGCAACCGCTGCTGGAGCTTCTTCTTTCTTCTGGCTTTCTTTGCCTCTCCCTTTCCTCCAGATAAGGCATCTTTTCATACAATTTGCACCATGATTTCAGTCAATATTCTGTTTAGTTACTTGAAACCCTTTTGGAATACGCTGCAGAAAGTTTAGACGGCAAACAAAACATTACAATGTCCACCGTCATTTGTCCCTGTCTGCTGTGATTCAATACAACTAATTGTCATGAGTAATCATGAGTACAACAAATCAATCCATAAGATGTAATTACATATTAATTTAAATAATAACGCCTTATTTTACACCTAACAAGGAACTCACTCAGCATAAAAGGGATTCTAATGACTTTTGCTGAAAGATTAGCAGGCAGTTGTGAGCAAGTACATCACGCCAGACAGACGCGGTGGAGCTGGAGAGTCCACACTAACCATCCATCATCAGTCTGGACTGAACTCTTGTCAATTTTCTCTGACATTTTACTGTGTTGGTTTAAAAATAAATACCCTACTGTGCCTCCAAAAGGACAAAGTTCAGTTTGTCCAGTCGCAGCTTTTGTTGTACTAGCAATGTTTTTCTTTTTTTCTGCTCCATGTTTAGAATCCTGCCAGATTTTGGCTTTTCTTTTAATTTCACCAGCATTTTTTCTGTGAACTCAAAGTGGGTGTAAGTCATTTAGAGTGGACCCAGCCGGAATCCTGACATGAATCTAATAGAAAATCTGTGATAAAGATTAGGGTGATGAAAGAAATGGATTTCCTCACCAAAGATAAATTCTCACAATACCAGAACATACAGAAACATCTGTAAGACTGATCAGCAATGATAAGAAGCAAGTAAACCTTTGTTTTAACAAATTATTGAAATAAGTGGAAATATGCGTTGAAATGCTGTATCTTATTAAAATGCAAAAAAAATCATAATACTGCAGCACATTTTACAACAAATTTAGTTCAAAAACAGTTATATCATTTTGTAAGCAAAACTTCCACGCACCTTTTCAGTATGTGTGTAAAATCAAGTAAAGTTGCGAGAAAAACTCAAAATTTCACGCTATTGATCCCCGTATTAAAAAAACACCACTCAGATAGATAGATAGATAGATAGATAGATAGATAGCATTTATTGTCATTGAACAGAATTCAACGAAATTTCCATTGCAGATCAAGAGCACACCAAAACAATTGATCCACCAAAAGAAACATCTGAACTTCCAAGATAAAGTGTTCAACAAAAGTTTGTTAATTTCACTGGGTTTAGAGCCATCGTTTCTGGACACCTTTCAAGAGGACAAAGACAATATTACACATTTTATCAAAGTTTAATATGTGAAAGTTTCCAGAAACTTTTTTTTTTTTTTTTTGTGATTTTTGCTCTTAGTGATTCAAACCTGAAACAAATTGGTACAGAACAAGAATGATCATTAATCCGGATATTGAAAATCAAATTCCCGTTTATGTTATTCACTTTGTTAGATCATCTCAAGGATGGAAAGAAAGAAAGTTTGAGCACCTTCTGCATGTATTTAATAGCGTAACACATAAGCTAATGATCCTCCACCATTATGGCCCTCAAGCTCTATCGACCCGATGCTTGGTCAATACATTTCATGCAGGAAAACAGTAGCATACAGAGCAGTAATGTCAGTAATTGAAAATGGGTGAATTGATTAAATAGACAAGCTTTACACGAGCACATATTTCATGGCTTCCCGGATGGGCAGCTTCAGAAGAGCCATTGAACCCTGAAATGGGATTTCTTCACAGAACATTTCAGATACTCGTCCGACGGTGTTTCACACGCCGGAGTTACATCCATCGCTAAATGCAGAAGCGCTTTCGAATAAAATGCAAATCAGGCCGAGGTAACCACTTCAGCAGTACGCGCACAGCTGCATCCGAAATTCATATCTGGTGCAGTTTTAGAGTGAGGAAATCCATCACGTCCCGTTTCTGTTTTTTGGACAGTATCAACTGTACATTCATGCCCGTATAATGGCCCCCTGAAATATTTGCTAGGCAATCTATAAAGTAGCGCAGGCAGCACATTTCTTTTTTTGCTGATACGCCACAGTTCACATGTGCCTTGCCTCATTGAATAATAGTATCAGTTTGTTCTATCAAAGAGAAGCCCTGTGTCGCAAATCCTAAAGCAAATTGGAACAACTTGGTGGTGACATACATTGTTGTATAAAATAAATAAATGAAGGAAGAAAACTTCAGTTTTACAGTTACTGTGAAAACATCCGCAGGGTAAGGGGAATTGGTTGAGTCAAGTAAAGGTATGAGCCACAGTCTAAGATCTGGATCACAGCCACCTTTACTGATACACCATGAGGTTATTGAGGATCATTATTCAGCACTTGGGAGGAGAAAGTATGAGGAATCTAAAAGAAAAGAGAAAATGTAGATGAAGAAATAGAAAAGATTCTTGTAATTATTATAATTTTAGAGCTTGTTTTTAAGTGAACAAAAGCTGCTGCAAATTCACAAAATTGTAAATTTGGTTAAAGAATTAAAAAACATTTTTATTTGATGATTTTTTGTTATCGTTTCTAGCGCCTTGTCAATTGGTGCTGCCCCCTACTGGCATTGCCTTTTCACTGCTCTACTTAAGGCAGAAGCACAAAAAAATCTAGAACTAGTTTGAGAAGTTTTAAAATCCCTTTAAAACTTTATGTTTACAGTCAATCCGTTTTGGGAGACATCTTCAAATTCAAGAACTGACATCCACCATAAAGTTACTGGTGAAAAAACATATGAGGACCAAAGTATTTCCTATGATGTTAGAACAACTGTAATTACTGTAGTGATTAATCAAATGATTACATAACTACCAACTTCTGGCTAAAGTTAATTTTGTTTCCACAAGTTTAGTTCATTCCTTCTTATGCTTGTTTTTCCTAGGGGTAAAAAAAAAAAGGAAAGGTTTAAGAAATCCCAATACTGGTAATTTTTTGTTCATTGCAGGCTTCTCATTTCTCAGTGGTGCAAAGAAGAATCTCTTAAGGTTTTCTTTGTTTGTGATGTTCATGTCAAAGGGAATCACAAATGCATTTGGTGTCTGTGTATCAAAGATAAAGAACATGCATAGGTTGGGTCCTTCTCTGCCGCCCACTGCGAAGGTATGCCTGCTGGATGCAAAAGAAGGTAAAGGATGCGCTGCAGCTCTTTTGTAATGTATAATACAGAATACAATGCAATCTGTCACCTTGATCTCCAGGCTATTTTTATCGCCTTTTGATCTGCGTGGCTTAGATTTGAAAAACCAGTGAACACGTTCAATGTTTTTTTTGGCAAGAATGACGAGGAGCTCTAGATGAAAGGAATTTTGGAATATTCAAGCGACGAGTGAAATGGAGAGAGAAACGCAGAAGTAGGTTCGGTAATTAATCCTGTTTGATGTTTTCGACAGAAATCGGTGTTGTGGCCGACCCCAGGACGGCCCAGTATTGCAGGATGACATTTAGAAAGAAATCAGATGGAATGTATGATTAGATAAGACCAACTATGCATTCCAAAAGATAGTTTTCTGAATGTCCATCATTATCAAAGTGCATTACGCCATAAAAAAACAATTATGAAACAAGCAAAAAATTTTACATTTTGTTAAATGCCTCCATTAAGCAAATATATTGATCAATGTCCCAGTAGTTGGGAATCAATTGGAACTCTGAACAAGTGAATTTTTAGCCTTGATTTAAAGGTACTCAGTGTTTCAGCAGTTATGCAGTTTTCTGGAGGTTTGTTCCAGATACGTGTTGCAATAAAACTAAAAGCTTTTCCTCCATCCTTGGATCCGACACGTTAATGTTGTATTTCACAACATCGATGGCTTCCTCCAGATTATTGAAGGAGACGTGTGAAAAGTTCAAAATCTGTAGATAAGTACAGGTCCTCCTTCAACTGTTGGTGCACACTGACAACACTAAGACTCAAAAGACCTGAAAAATAAAATGCAGTCAATTTGAAAACAAACATGACCTCCTTGTGATATCCTTTGGCACCGGCTGAGATGGAGCGTCGTAATTGCAAAAGGCGTTTGTGTCGGCGTCTCTGCAACCGCATCCTGTGGCGGCTGCTCTACAAGCACCTGTGACCCATTTGTGTCTGGGACTCGGATCAAAATCTCCACTTAATCAGACAGAAGTAATTAGGAATTGTTTGCCCAGATGGAGGCAGCCCCACCACCCCACCCCAAAGTGTTACCTGCTCGGCGTCGCACAGCATGTTTAGAAATTCCATCGCAAATTAAATCTCAATTTAGCCCGCGATATCTCATTCTCTCCGACCCATCTTATCTCCTATTCCCACTTAAGAAGTTGCCTCCGAGCGACGATAAGAAGCAGAGGGAGGGGAACACAGTGATCCTGCTTGCTGGCAGATTAATTCATAGCAGAGGAAGGGGATGTGCCTTCTCTCCAACATTGTAGCTCGGTATATTATAACGTCTGTGATAGTGGTGAGGAGAAAGATGGAGCCGTGCCATGGGAATCTGACTTGTAAGCATACTTGCTGGATGTGCTGAACGGAACAAAAGCAGAAACTTCACACAGATTTACCAGTGCTGATTATTGGGGGTGGGGGGGAAAGTGATGCCTGAAGATCTCACGTGTACAAGGAAGGGAATAATGTGCAAAAGTACAGAGCAAGATAGAAAAAGAAATGTAGAGGACATTTCGAATTATTGTGTCTATTCTGGTTTCCAGTTGTAGAATTAATTAAAAGATTTCTAAAACACTGAGTTCCTTTAAATCAAGGCAAAATCCCCATGTTTGATTCCTAATGACTTTGCTGCATATTTGCTAGATGATTTTGATGATAAAATATTCCATTATCTGCATTTTCTGAGCAGATTTCCAAGTCTTAATTGAAAAAAATCCAATTCAGTTTTCCCCTTAGTTCACAATTTCAAGTCAGAAGGGCTCATCGTCAAAAGATTTCACTCTTTTATGTTGTCAATTCCTTTTATGTATGCCAGACTTTTAACATGACTTTTAATGTCATCTACCTAATTTGTCAAAAACACTCGGATTCATGCTGTTATACTTTTAAAAGGATGATCAATCATGATACCCAATAGTAAACACCTTTTTTAGAGCAGCTATAGAGAAAATACATATGTAAATTTATGTGCCTGTGCATTGTAAAAAAGCCTCTCTGAAATATGTCCATTGACAGACTTCTTTGTCAACTCTGAAGCTCACTGAGGAAAATGTTTTTTGACCTAAAAGTCTAATGGGAAAGTCGGGGAAGAGAGTGATTAGTGTGCAAAAAGTGTTTAAGTGGAACGTTGCACAGCAAGGCTAACAGCATCGCTACGATGCAGGTTTTCCCAACAGATCACGTTGTCAGACAAATATTCATACAGGTCCTTGCTTATAGGATCCATAAGAAACTTCTACATGTTGGGGTAACTTTCATCCATTCAGCCTGAAAGAACAAAGTAACCACTTCTTATCCAAATCTGAGAGGAACAAACATAATGGTGTTTGTGTGAATATTGAATACAAATCATTGTGATAGGTAGGTTCTTGATTACCCTGCACATTAACACTGTTCATTTGTTTCATTTCATTTCTCCCTGCCCTTCATCCAGATCTTATTGAGCTTTTGGTAATTCCTGTTTCCATGGCAACGCGAGTCAAGTCATTCTGTGGACGGCAGGGGGATGGAGTAAGAAAGCCAGAAGCTGAATGTGCCTGCTTGTTAGAAGAGTTCACTTATTTCTGCGTAACCTCCAGTTAACAGCAGCTAAACGGGTTTTCTTTATTCTCACAGCTATAGTCATCTTGAAACAAAAAGACTAAATCTCTTTTGTTGGATAGCATCAGAATGCCCAGACATTTGTTTTTCTTTGTGTATTGGAAGACCGTAGTTGCACAATTGAAGATTTTAATTCCAGTTAACATGTTCAGCCCAGAAATAATGTAAAGACACACAATCCAAAAAGCTACACCCATTTGCAGGTCAAAAGCCAATCACAAGATATCAACTCATGGAATTTAGGCATGTAGATGTTTTGAATAGGCCTTACTAAAATTTAAGCTGAGGTTCACAGTGGAGAAGAAAGGGGATTTAAGTGATACCGAAAGCATCATGGATGTTGGGTCCCGGATTGGTTGGTCTCATTTTTTCAGAAGCTGCTGGTACAAAGGGATCTCTCAGGTGTGCAAGTGCTGGTCCAGAAAGAGGGAATATTCACCGATAGTTCTCTTCTTTGGGGATTAGGGGTTAAAGAAGAATGGACAGACAAGTTCAAGATAACAAAAAAATAACACTAACTACAAAGTTACCCAATGTCCACATGTTCAAACTTGAAGCAAATGGGAAACCACAAAGAGTGGCACTTCTTGAAACTCAACCTACAATTCATACAGACTCTCCAAAATAGGAAAATGTAAAAAGTTGACGTAAGTAACATCAAAAAAATCATGGAAGGACGTTATCATGGAAGGGTACGATGAAAAACTGTCCGAGTCTGTTTGGTTTAACAACAGTTGGGAAGACTGCGATGAAAATAATATTAGAGCAAATAGAAGGGAAACAGACATTTTTCAGGTGGAATCCAGGCGGACGGTCAATGCTTGATTTTCTTACTCTGGACTTTCTCAATGAATTCATGTTGAGCACATATTCTTCTCCATGCTAGAGTTACAATCAAATGGAGAGTTTTTTTTTTCCATCAGCAAATACCAATGTTACCACCACTCCACTTGTCTCGAAATATGAGTGGTGGAGAAAGTAAAGCTTGTAGTGAAACATGTTCTTGCTTTATTCCTGTCCTAAAATAACATGACACACTTACATACGCCGGCGAAGATCAATTCATCCCCAAATCTGCAGCCTTCAGTCTGCCTGGTTCCTGATTTCTGAAGGGAATAATTCATAACATAGTGCCAATCCCTTCAGTGGTATGCAAACAGAGTCAGATTTGAACAAAAAATTATTTAAATTTCAGTTTGTTTGATACAATAAAAGTAATAATAGTATGACAAGCCTAGTCCAAGCTTAAATTTGAAAGTGTGTTATTATATCTACATCCTGTACCTGCAGACGCACTTTATCAGCAAGTGGCATTACCCTGGAGCGCCGCTTCAGCCTGATGCATCTTTAAAATAGCTGAGTGATATTAAAAGTAAGCCGTGTTTTATGAGATCTGTGAAAACCACATTTTCAGGGAATAACTTTAGGTTTTTGTTTCTCCTTCAGGTGAATATGATTTCAAATGCTTAAGCCTCATAAGCACAACAACAGGAATAATGCAGAGTGGGAGTACAAAGAACTGCTAGAAAGAGGCTACTGAGGAAAAAAGCAAGACACTTCAAAACGAGAGTAATTTGATGACATCAGCACACTTTGACAGCAGGCAGCATACAAGTCATATCGGGATGTTGGGCTTGTCTTGAAAGAAACTCTTTTTTTGTCCTCAAATTTCAAAATATACATCTTGCTTAAGTCTTCATTAAATGTTTTTATGTGGAGAGACTTGCTAAGAAGCCTGGCTAAGGTTAGCGTTACAAAATGTATGATGATTTGGATTGTAACAAATACAGTTTTAACTAATTATGTGCAGTTAAAACTGATAACCGTGATCTATTGTTCCCACAACTTATATTTTCAATTTAGATTTTCTGTTTCAGCTGCTTTCTAGGCAGCGCTTTGTGAGCAGGAAGTTCACAAAACAATCAGAAAACTGCAGCAGCCAAGACACTGTCTCTAACTTTCACCATCACTGTAAAGGACGAAAAATACTCTGAGCAACAGAACAATCTCAGATAGCGTCAGATAGTGTCCTGTACAGTTATGCCTCAATTTGCACCTTCGATAATCCATACTTCAATTTCCTCCCACCCACAGTCTTTTCACCATTTTCACAGTGTGTTTTGGTTTAATTTGTACTCCTAAGTCTATTCATATACAGTGGAAATAAATGACAAAAAAAAATTGCTGAAATCTCATGGCTACCTGGACTGTAAAACACACTATATCTGTTTATTTTGTTTTAATCTCTTTTGGTCAAGTTGCCTGCTTTAAAATATGAAAGACTGTGACTGCATACCAAAAACATAAGTCTTTACAGTTGACTGGATCAATTATTTTCAATCACCAATTATTGAAGGCTAACATTTGCTATCCAGCTAAATCAGGCTTAACATCCAGTGGATTTTATTTTTTGGACAACAGCTCAACATGTCAAACAAGACCTGACTCGACTCAAAAGAAAACTTTACAACAAATCAGGAAATCCTCACACGTCTTCTGGTAATAAATAATTTGGCACTGTTCATCAGAAGTCATGTTTTCATCAGAAGTCATGTAAAGGCAAATGACCTTTAGCACCACCTGCATGCATTAACAAGCGATATCCTTATTGGGTTGTACATCTAATTGCCAGATGTGAATAAGGAATTGGGTCATTTGTTTGCTGTGCATGCTTCACTGTTTAGCGACACAACGCCCTATATCTTCTGCTATTTATTTTTTGATAATGTTGAACAAACAGTCACATTCCCATATCACACTTGGTCTCTATGACATAATGGAGCTGGGTCTACATGGAATGCAAAGATAAATCAGTCTTGGAGACGTTAAAGCATGATGACCTAGACGTTAGTGCTGCCACTAATGGACATAGATGATCCACACGAACGAGATGTTTTGGGTTTCCTTGGCACCCGTACTGCGGACACAAAAGGACAAACCTGATAGAGGACAAGAAAGGGAATAAGAAATGAGTGTCCCTCATTAATTATAATATTATCCCTGGCCTTCAAACCACTTTTTGCCCTCTCTACTCTCTACATGTATTAATTATTGTTTGTGAGCTGGAGATGGGCTTAAGTAATCATTAAAAGCAATGTTTGATTCCATCAGCAAGAGATGCTGTTTTATTTATTTATTTTTTACATAGTTCATCTATTTTGGTCCCAAAATAAAGTGCATCATTAATGCCAGCTGAATTTTTCATGAGATGATGGCAATGTTTTTTGTGCGAGAGGAAACGCAGCAGGGGGACAGCACGGCTTAAAATCTTAAAAGTTAATCCAGTTTCTTACCGATTGTTGCGGCCGCTGATTCCCTAAGTAGTTTAGCATCTACCAGCTGGCCATGACTAAACTTTACAACCCAGAAATACTGGGATACAACAAAGTAAGCCTCTTACTTAAAAATATATTTAAATACGTATTGATCAGTGACTTAAATTCATAAGATGCAGAACTTTAAACAACCTTGTAACAAAGTAAATCAGACTGGTTCCTTTGACATATAGCAAATTAACTGCCTTTATCCTAAATCCCAGCCTGATACAAGTTTATCCTCTTATCCACTGTATTCTCATTCACCCTCATCTCTTCTGCTTTATCATTGCCCTGCCGTTGGCATCATCCAGGCTTTGCTTTCAAATTCTGCCACTAATACATTCTTTTTCATTTTCTCTTCCTTTGACATTTTCACATGTCAGCCACCTCTGTGGAAGCCCAGTATTACGTAAAAAAGAACTGACTTTATTTCTGGGAAACACACTGGACATTCTAAGAACAGAATATGAATACCAAGAACATTGATGATTTGCACCAATGTGGTGGTCACGTCATCATAGAGTAGCCTTATTCCACACTCTGCTTCACATGTGAGTCAGAGATCGCTTGCTAATTTATCAGGATGTGAATTCTTGTCAAGCGATATGGTTTGGTGAAAAAGTAGCATTAAAATAGACTTTAGGCTTGCCTTAAGTGTGAGGAAAATAATGTCTAATTTCTACTTCTATGTGTAGCTGTTCACACCACATTGCAATCCAAAAAGCTAATGGAAAAACTGCATCCACGAGAAAGAAACAATAGAAAGGGTCATATTCATTTACTGAATGATAAAACAACAACAACAAAAAATGCTTTAATGATCCTGAAGACTTTTTGAACAAAACATATACATGCTAAAATCTTTTTGGTAGGGTTCCAGTTGGGCTGCATCTTGTATCACACCGTCAGTGAAACATGGTGGTGTCACGTTTTTAGGGCACAAATCTGAATCAATCTGGAGTTTGAGACCCCTAATCTGAAAAGAAGGCAGTCATAGATAGGTATGTGATAAAATATAAACTGCATTTCCTTAAAAATATATTTAGTACCCATTCCTTTAAGTTCTCAAGTATTCCTCAGCCTCTTTGTGATTGCTGGAAACACCTAGCTTGTTTGTGCTAGCACTTTGAAGAAGCAGTTTTGATTCTGTTTCCCTTTACACCACCACCAAACTGAGTTCATGATGAACAAGACATTTCAACAACTCGTTCTACTTGCTCGTGGCACAATGCTCAACTCATTTACCTTTCATGATGCTGCTTCTGTTTATTGATATTAACAATACATCACTTCTCCTCTGTTCGTCTTGATTGGAACGCCTGCAGGCTCACCCGCCACTTTTCATCTCCTCCGACTCTCTCTTATAACGTTCTTATAAGCAGAGGCTCTGTACCATCTTCAGTCAAATCGCTGTTTGGTGAGACGCTCTTGTACCCAAAATAGTTGTTGTTGTTCTACTCCACAGCATCTGATTGTCAGGCCTTTGAATCGTGTCCCTGCTCCTCCAAAAACAGAAGAAGCACCCCCTCCTTTCTCGCACAAGTATCAACCAGGCAGCAGTGTCCTACATAAAAAAAAGAGAGGGGGGTGGGGGTGTGACATGAAAACCCAAACAGCCTCCCAGGGGAAAGAACAACAAGGATAAAAAGACAGAAGATGAAGCAGGCAGAGCTAGCATACAGATTCAGGAGTGATATGCATGTGCATACACAGTTGCCCTCCTTCACAAATTTCTTATTCTCGCTTTCTGTTGGCGCCTTCAGTCATCATAATTGTGTGATAGTGAGAAATTGTAGCTTTTGGACATTATGAACCAGTTCTGGGGAAACAAATGGTGAAAACACAAAAAGGCACAGAGAGAGAAAAATCCGCACACATAAGCAGATGACCGAGATGGGGTCGACTTCTAAAAAAAATACAACGCTACAGAACATCTGCAATTAGTGGGCGTACTTACAATAAACATGCAAGCAAGTGCTTACGCATGCACTTCTGTTTAGTCTAGGGTGTTTTAGTTCGACAAAAGATTAAATTATAGTTCATCAAATCCGATTACAATTCCATTATGATCATTTTAAATAGATTCTACTTGAAAGAAAAATACTAAAACCGAATGTTTCATCTGTAACAGAATAAGGCATACTGCATTACAGGGTTATCCACACAAGACACAAATCCCTTTGACACAACACGTTCAATGGAGGCTTTCTTTGTACATCAATATCATTTGTGAAACACCTCCGGGTGAACTGAGATAATCAAACAGTCAACCGAGACACAGTCACAGAGGCGAGTCTGTTAGCAGGTTGGAATTAAGGGGGCGGCCCCGGCAGCAAAACATGCTAAAGTTTTCCTTATAACCCCACAAAGCTAGCACCATGCACAAAAGATATGAAAAATCAACAAGAATGTCAATGTTTTTCTTGGGTCTTGGCAAGGTCATCTAATATTCATCAAGAAGCCAGTTTGAATAAACAACCTTTAATTTGGAAACCAAGGTCCCAGAGTCTGGAGGTAGAGTGTAGAGATAAAATCCACTTTACCTAAAGTCCAATGATGGGTTGGGTTGTCATGTCATCAACTTGTGCCACTGATTTTTCTCAAGTCTACAATCAACATGGAACACACAGCCATCAACCAAGAAACCTCATAGCACTAAATGCTTTCTTCTGTTGACAAGTGTAATTGAAATGCTAATTTCACAGGACTTGGAACCTATCTATACTAGCAAATATACAAAATGTTAGTCATGGTGTATTAATGTGCTGGTCTTATCTTCAAACTCATCTGACCTAAACCCCAAACAGACATAGTATTGTCAAAAGGTACATGAGGCTCCAGAACCAACAGTGCATTTATCCTGATTAGACCAACCTGGAAATGACATGAAGGGAATATAAAAACATATGTTTTGCTTTGGTTTATTCTATTAATAAAAAATGAGTCCATGATTTAAAGACAACGCTGTTGCTCTCCGTCTTAAAAATATGTTGAGCTGAGACCATCATCCAACACAAAGGTCACACATTTATGGCAGCTCTGGGATTCTATAAATAATGCCAATACAGCCACTGGCAGCACTTAAACCTCCATCCCTGCAAATAAGAGTCAGACAATTGCTTATTATGGTCAAAATGTGTCACTACTCTCAACTGCTTGCTCTTAAAACTCAAAATCTGCACTGTTTAATGAAAACTATTCATTCAAGTATCCTCTAACTCAGTGGCATTAACTAGTTAATTTTTTGTTTGTTTGTTTCGGTGTTTTCAACCAAGAAAAATTGTCCTCTGAGATCATACAAATTTAAAAGTAGGCCATTGAATTTTAGCATCTTCATATTGTAGACCAGACTTTTAAGAAGGCAATAAAGAATTTATTATATTCCGATTTTCAATAAACAAATGCATACAAGGAGGATACCAAATCTGAAAAGTAATTAAAAAATACTTCTGATATCTGACTAGCTTTAAAGTGCCTTTTTCTTGGTAGCATAAATACACTCCAAGTGCAGCGTCAGGGTCAACCTGCACCATAATGGCAAATCAATATCACACAACTCCCACCAAGTTGAGCGGTACTCTCTGCTCTTTGTCTCCTTCCTGCTCTTTGTCTTCCTTGCACAAACAAGCGATATTTCAGATTCCGAGGACAGGCTCTGAGGAGGTAAAGTCAAAAACAGCTTCATTTCTCCCCTCCCCCACGGGAAAGCTGATGATGTTTAAAAGCACAATCTCAGGAGCAGACAACATGATTGATACTGCAACAACTGCAAAGCGTGCCTCCCACGTAATGGAGATTTCAAGTGAATCTATTGGCTTCCAAAACATTGACCTGCAGAGAAGCTGCAAGTGCTGTGGTGTTTGGAAATTACAGTAAGGAAAGAGAAGAAATCTTTCCATTACGACCTGTTCTGAATACAAAATTCAGCATTTCAGTAATACGCTGACTAATAAAAGAAGGGGATCTCCGCAGTCACTAACAGGGAGGTTCCTGGATGTGGGAGGAGTTTGTGTAAGACGTGATTGGTTAAATTAACTAATAAAAGAAGAAGGGGATCCATGTGTGAGGTTGGAAGTTGCATGAAATAGAAGACACTGAAGCTGCAGCTGTGCCAATAAAAACATGAATAACTATTTGACTTTGATAATAGGATCATAAGAGTATAAGACTATAAATTCACAACATGTTAAAAGGGAACATCAAACAGCGATACTCAATTACTTGTCTTAAGGAAATAAAGAAAGAAAAATCCCCTTTCTTAAAATAACGTTTTACATTTCTTTAGATTGCTTTCACTTTTGCTAGCAGGTCAAAGAATTATATTTTAATTGATGTTATTGCAGTAAATGCTACACCTACAAAAGAACAATTTCATAACTTGGATGTACGTAAATCCCTCCGAGAGCAAAAGTGCTCCGCCGCCACCTTCAGCTGCGGCTTCGAGCACAGCAGTGCTCCTCCACCCCTTAAATCTACAACGTCAAACAGCAGAAATGCTCTTCCGCCCCCAAAAGCTGCGACTTCTGGCTTGTTAAACATGTTAAGTCGGAAGCTTAAAATATTTTATGTAGTAAAAAAAAAAAGATTAGTCTTAAAAGAATTATTGTTTATAGTCCTGCAGATAAATATTGCATTTCCAACATGATTTAACACTTTCTACGACCTGGGTTGTTTGTAGAAATTTGGTAGTATGGAAGCTTTCATGTTTCACATCCACCACTTCCACTTACACCTAATAACTTCCCCTTAAATTCACGGCTCACACAAACTCCGCCCACAAACAACGCCCCTTATCTTACTGCAGAGATCTTTGCTTGAAAAAAAAAAAAGCTCTATAAAACTGCAAAAGTGGACAAAAAACATTGTCAAATAATAGGAAATTATCTAAGACAGGGACATTTTCAAATCAATATTTAAACTAGTTAAACCAATCGGCACATCCAAAGTTATCTTAAGGAAATGGCATAGCAAAAATAAGAGATATCGGCCGCTGCTGTGCAAATAGTCCACCTTTTTCTTTTTTTTATGTCAATGCTTTCAGCAGTTGCAGAACTTCTAAAACAGGCAATTATCTATTTCCGAGAACAAAGCATGCACAAATCAAATGCTTCTCTTTGGAAAAGTTAGTGCATTGATTGGAGAAAAATGGAGGGAAGTGATTAGTTTAGTTCGCAAGTGATTGATTATGTGGTCAGGAAACTGTGTCTTTACAACAACCACCAGTGGGGCTTAGAGATCAGAAAGGAACTTCAAGTGGGTCCTCCAATTCTGCTTTGCTCAAATTAGGACATCTTAAAGGAATTAAATTAATAGTCTTCAAAATTAACACTGATTTGCACTGTTCTTTGTAAGTTTTGATTAAAATAAACTTAATATATGAATTTAAAAGAATAAACATTCTCCAGCAAAGAACTGTCACTATCTCGAGGAATGAAAGATGAAGTTTAGCTTCCTTTTAGATCTGCAGTGGTGACTAAGGGTTTGCATACTGTTCCTCTTGGGGAAACGATGCATATACACACACTTGACCTGAATTTACTGCTGACCACAACACTTCTTCCTATACATACCAAAGGCCTACATAAATGTAAACCAACACCAAATAATTTGCAGCATTACTGGTATAGTGGAACAGTCAACCTGTCTAGAAAAAATGCTTTCAATTGTCTTGTTAAGACAATTGATAGCGGATATGAATAGATAGGTTGGGTCTTTATCTTAAGGAATGTGTGCCGATGGAAAACAGCTGAAACTGTAAAAGTCGCTGCTCTTTTTGGGTGTTCCTACTCTGTAGTGATATGTATTTTCCAAAAGGGATCCACAGAAACAATGGCATATAAGCAATAAAGTGATTGTTGGCAAAGTGAAGGCTGGTTTGCATAGCAAAAGACCAGTTAGAAGACACCTGATGACCCCTGTCTATTGGCAAACAACAATGGACACATGAGCATAGCAAAAAACAGCAATCAAAGAAAGCATCCTGGGTTTTTGAGTCACGTTGATCTGTGCATTACACTCTGCACTACGGAGAGAAGGTCAGCTGGTGGGGGCAGTGCAATGGTTTAGGAAATGTTTTTTGCTGAGACATCTATAGTCCTACCAGTCACAAAGACGCTACTTTGACTTGTACCACCTACCAACATGTTGGAGAACCATTCAGACACTTTAAACATTGATTCCCTGATGGCAGTCAAAGAAATATACAAAGTTCAATTCAGTCTTCGTCTTCAATTCAGCGTGCGGTGTAAATCGTTTTTCTTGCTTGCACGGTAGATGTTTTCTGCATTATTGTAGCTAATGCGTACAAGTATTTGCACCCATGGCAACCCTGAAATCACACATCATTTTCACAGGAGAAATCCCGATTTAACCCAAGGGTGGAATGGTCCATTTAGCCAGATGGAAACTGTAGCCATAAAACATCAAGTAGTCTCCAGGAGCATGCATTAGAGAGCTGTCTAATTAGAGTATACTCCGTGCCTCATTCAATATTGTACATCAGTGCCACGAGCTGGTACTTACCAGACATTTCCATTGGGCCTTCAAAGAAAGTCTTCATCTGCAACGCATGTGGTCATCATTTAGGTTAAGGACCATTTATTACGTTTCAGGAAGATGTGTTAATCTACTGGAGAATCATTTTCACCTTCGCCGTAATGACTCATGAGACAGTCAAGAAGGCTTGACTAATTTGCACCAGATAATAGATTTTATCCATTTTAGCTTCTCATTTTGGAAGCACGCTATGACAAAATGAAGGATAGGAAGGCCGGACAGACAGACAGAAGGAGTTGCTTAATTCAACAATCAGTTGGAGATTAATTGAAACTCCAGTTCTGTGGCTGCATGGCTTTGGCATTCAGCTCCATGGAACTAATTGTAAGAGATTGTTTCCTTTCAAACACGAGGCCATTAAATGACATTTTGACAACCACTAATTCTAGAAGCACTAATTTACTGTCACATTTTACACATTTAATTTTGCCATTTTGCACGGCAAACATTTGCGCTAATGAAGGAACCACAAATGACATTCATGATGGCTATTATTGTGTGTACCTGTCTCTGCCAAGCAACAACTGTGACTTCTGTTTTTTTTTTTACTTTGTCATCCCGTCTACCAGTCAGTGTTTTAAGTGTCCACATGGTAAATAGGTACATTACAACCATTACCCAATCACAAGCTACTGAGCCAACATTATGCTTAAGAGAAAGAAAAAATGAAGACATAAAGAAAGAAACAAAGTTGCCTCTTTTCCTCTTTCCTGCTTGCTGTGTTCTCATTAATTTTTCCCAAAGAGGCCTGTCAGCTCGGCTAGTACATCATCCATTCATCAAGGCGCCAATACTCCGGCAGCACCACATGTTGGTAAAAAGAAAAGGTCAAACAATGAAATGTTGTGTTTCCAACCTGAAGTGTGCCATTCAGCATTTTAATTAACAAAGGACGAGGAATAGCGAATAAGCTGGAAGAAGTACAAAAAAAAAAAAAGAGGCGGCTTTGTGTAGCCTTGAGGAGAACAGCACAGAGACATAATGATAATGTTCCAAGTCCCTGAGAACAATGAAACAGCTAGTGAGGAAAATCAAGCCAAGGAGGATGAATGACACAGCAAATACGGTGTGAAAAGCTTGTTGAATATTACACTTTACAACTAACTATATGTCACATAAGATAAATGGTTTTCCTGCTCTTTCATTCAATGTTGCTGTTTTCCCTCCCTTTTTCAGACATTTACAAACTCAATTATGGTTTCAGCTGTTTCTGAAATAATGTTGCTCATAGTGTTGTCACATTGATGCTTTATTTTTAGTGAAGATACTTAAAACACCAAAACAGTACCATGCAGAGTTTAAGGGAAGGGCAACTACTGTGACCAGTTTACAATACATTTTCTTCTTCAAAGCATGCCTGCACCGATTGGTCAACTAAATACCGAATCAATCAGTCACTCACGAGGAATTTGAATATCAATAAATAAGATAAAAATATGAGACATTGCCTTATTACAAGCATAATTCTCATGGCAGCTTATTCTGTAACTCCCTGTGATGGTTTGCTGTTTGCTTATTTTTATTTATTTCCTCCTCTATGACGACCGTGCGATCAGGTACATGTTGATCTTTACCATTTCATATTTTCAGGGCAGCAGAACCTCAACTCGCCACTTTCTTGAAGAAGCATCAAAAAACAGAAAAACTAAACATTTAGAAAAGAAACACTAAAATTCTATAGCTTGAAACATAGAATTTTAGTCATGCACACAAACCTTTCTATGATTATAAATGTGTTGATTGTAAGGCTAACTATCTCAGACCAACTATTTGTTGAGATAAGATTTTTTTTTAACCGCCTGTCTCTGATAGGGCATTTATTTGTGTGAGATCCTCAATGCACTGTGAAGTGCTGCTTTTAATGATTTTCAGTTATGTTTACTTATGTGGGGGATGTGAGCCAAGGTTCAACATCCATGGGTACAGTGTGTCCAATGTAGATTTTGATGTGTACTTACTGTAGAACTTCTTTTCTAGATGCCACACTTTTCCAGCTTCACCCTGTTCTTTTTGTACAGATATTCATCTTCAGAGTTTTACAACGAAGAATTAGTCATTCTTTGTTGTACTGGGAAAAAGCTGCAAGTTCCAAAATGTGATTTGTATTGTTGATTTTTTTTATTTTTTATTTTTTTATTGAACTGCATTGCTTTTAGGTGATCCTAAAATCTTGATAAACTTGAGGGTCTACATAGGCCCTATTAGTCAATTCTTTTTTGTGTAAAATTATTATGTAAGGAAATGAAAAATATCCCATTTCTGTTGTTGGTTTAGATCTATCAAAGTGACAATAGCTCAAAAAGTACATGTAAATGTTTGTGACATAAAAATGACAGTGACCAAAACAGTCATTTTTTTCCAAAAACACTAATTAAATCTATCTTTTTGTTTTTCAGCTTTCTGCAACTACAGCTTTCCAGCTAGTTGTGAGCAACTCCAGGTAGTTGCCATTCTGGAATTTGAGAACCCTGGAGGAAAATTAGTTTCTGTAGTTTCTTATTTGATTTTTCTCAAATCTTGGGCAAAAAATGTGCTTCTTTGCTCAACATTTATTGTGACCCTATTGACCAGGCTCAGGTGATCCTAGCTGTCCTCTCAAGTAAAAGATCCTTTTAGAAATAGTTCTTGTCCTTCTAAACCTAAAGTTGCCTTTCATTCGTCCCATTATTTAATTACATTAAAAAATGAAATATCAGCTTAAGTATCAATTCTGGCCAGTTGAAAGCCCATGTAGTTTATAGATTAAGTATCAAATGCATGGCTGGCACTTCTTTTGCAGGAATGACAATCAATGAGGCATGGAAGCACTCAGCCTCTGGATCTGCTGAGGTGTTAAGGAGATTCGGGTTGCCTAAATGTTGGCCTTCAGCTTATTTGCATTGTTGGCTCTGGCATCTCCTCCTTTACTCCCGGTTTGCTGGCCAATCAAGACCATTGATACCACAGTCATTAAAGCAACTATTGGCACTTCTGGCAGTGTGGGCAGGTGCCAGGTCAAGCTGGGAAGACATCAGCATCTCCATAAAGCTCGTCAGCACATGACATGGCCTCCCTAATCATTATGCAAACTTTATACTGGATCTCAATCAATTTAGACTCTGTGCCTCTCCACTCTTCCTGCATTTGATTTCCAAATGTAAGGGGTCATTTCAGTGAATGCAGCAGTTGTGGCTCTAGTCATGTGCAGTAGCTTTGATGCTACACACCTTGTGAATATTCTTGAAACTACAGAATTGACTCGCTGAGGATGTCTCTGCTGCTTGTTCAGCATTTTCTTTTCTCTGGCAAGGCACTTTATAAATAGCTAGCTTCTTTAGCGATTGTCTTTTGGGGCTTGCTCTGCTTGGGGAGGGTAACAATATCTAATGGACAATCCAACTCAAAAGTCTTGATCATGATTATTTCTGTCTTTACAGTGAAATTGTACATAATCTACTTAATGTTCAAATTTGGGAAGCAGAATTTGGGGTAAAAACTCTTATAAAGTGTCCCCATGTAAAGAATCCATAAAATGGATGAGTTTCGCTTTTTTGAGTAACTGAAATAGATTAGCTTGATACTGATATTCTAATTTAATTAGCCACACGTGCAATGTATCAGCACTGAAATCTAACCAAGACATCACACGTTTTTCAGCGCTCTAACTTGTTGCAGAAGTTGCAACAGTGTCCTTGCTTTGATCGAAAGATTTACAAAGGTTTCCTTTTTTAACCTCAGATGTTCTTCAGAGATTTTCTTATCCTAAGTTAGTCTTCATTTTCCAAGTCACAGTTCCTATATATGAGCCCAGCTCCTCTGTCATTCTTCTCAGAATGCAACTCCAAAAGGAAGAAACCTTCCTGCATGGCCATCGACTCTGAGGACCAAGGAGAGCTGCCTTGCACTCTGCAGTTCTTTGTAACCACGCTTCCTGCTACAGACAGCTTACTTTGGAGTGGGTGGACTTGCTGTCCTCGGTGGTGTGGGGTGCTGCCTCAACTGTCGCCTCACCTCAGTGACATTTACACGTCTGCCCATGCAAGAGAATACACAAAAACCTCTGCATTGGCACTGCGTTATCCACATCCCAACACCTACAGCGACGACGGGTTTACTAGGCTTTTTAGGCTCATGGTTGGAAGCCTCACTCAACATGCATTTGGCTCTTGGCAGGCAGTAGGAAAAACAGCATCAGGAGAGCTGTCAGTCACATGGTTTACACAGATACACACTTACACTCCTGCCTGCAGCACACTTCATGCGTCTTTACAAACTCAGAGGAAGCCCAACACCTGCTGGGAAGAAGCTAAAAAGCCTGCAGATGCAGAGCGATAACAGGAGTTATTGTTTATACCCCAGAGAAAACTGGTGATAATGCTGTTAGATATTGACGAAAGAGCATTTGGAATGTGTCTCATAAAGCCACAGACGAATAAATGGTAAAATTGATTTAAAATACCTTTAAAATAAAGTACTAGTTTTAGAGTCTGCAAACTTCTGCAACCACATCGTTTCTGCTCTGATATTTCTTCGATTTTAAGTTAAACTGTACAGAATAAATGACATCAATGATGGGAAAAGCTTAGAAATTATCTTTCTGTTCATGCAACAAAACTGAAATAATGCATTTTGGTCACAGCAAAGCGCCAAACGCCACATTTCTCAAGAAAGAATATTCCGGGACTGTATGTGTGGGAAGAAAAGCTTACCAAAAAGTACCAAAGACCTTCTGCCCGCCAACAAAACAATCCTTCAAAGTCAAAAGCGAAATCTTAGTAAGGGAGGGGGAAAAAAAAAGGTCGTTAGGATACCTGTCAGGGTGGTGATACCCAAACTGAAAAGCACTCAGGGTTGACAAATGATCCAAATAAGAGGTGACATGACTCGAGATCGCGCTTGAGTTGCAACAGCAGCTTTAGATTTACCGTCCGCTCACAGGCTGTAAATCTGAGGAAATACTTTGCCGTTTGATGGAAAGCGATGCCCGACTCTGACATTCGCGTTAAAACCAAGGAGAGGTCAGGTACTCTATTTTAATTCCAAGATTTATTTGGGTCTCATCATTACACACAAACTGCCTCATAGATCCAAAGAAATGTTTGAATAATTCACTCAAAGATGACTTTATTATTCTAATTCATCTGTCAGCCAAGCAAGTAATGCCCTAATGCGTGGAAGCAGCTACCCGTGAAAAAAGAAGAGAAAAGTCAGACCAGAGCCTTCCCTCAGAGAGGATTAGCAGCTTGATAAGTAAACTTTGGGTTCAGCTCTGTGTCTTGACCCTGACTTCACCAGGTTGTGGGTTCCATTTAAAAGAAGAGGTTGCAAATCAAGACTTTTGGAAAACAGAAAAAGACAATAATGCGAGCGAAGCTTCATCGTCTCTCATCTCCTCTGCCTCTCGGAATCAAGCTGTCGGAGTTTTACAGAGAAGCGGGTTCACGAGAGACATGTCACCAGACATGGAACGCCTGTGTAGTCTAAAACATCTCTCTGAAGCGCGTTCCTATGAAAATTTAAAGATTTGAAACTATCAAATTCTTTTTCTTCATTGAAACATCTATGAAATATTTAAGTATGTGAAACCAGAGGGGGCGGCGGGTGGGAGGAGCATGAAAACCTCCCACAACTATGTCCTGGTTTACACCAGAAGCTCTTCACTCTGAATTATGAGTATATATGTGAATTCTACACAAAAATTTCCATCCACTATGAAAGAATTAAGAAAATATGAGCTATGAAAATGAAAAGGGTATAAACACAAAATGTGCTTGTTAAAGTAGGGATTACTCTTTAATGAAATATTTTAAGTATAAGATCCAAATCATTTTGTAAAGTGCAAAACCACCCACAACACAAATGTTTGTCTAACTATAGTTTTACCAAAATCTGTTGATTTAAAATAAATAAATAAATCCTTGTAAACATGACCTTATTTTCAGGGAATGTCTTCAGCCACTCAGTAAAACTGCTGCAGGAATACACAAGAAATGGGATGCAGCCTCTCAACACTATTGTTTCTATAACCTTTTTACTACATCTTTTTCTTCCACTAAACTTTCCATAGGTGTTTTTGCTTAAAGCACTCTGTGGATAGCCCAAATGTTTTGCAATCACCTTTTTTCAATTTACCCTCAGTGTCTCTTATGGGAAACGTTTGAGCAAGCAGTCTTCTGTATGACTATGTCGACGATAATCTAACATTTATGAATTAATTTGGTTTTCTGCAACATTCAATTTATCTGCGAGCCTCATATTAGAAATGTACAAGAGATAAGCCTCTGAAATCTATCACTCTGCGCAATATGAATCTATCTATCCGTTTCACTTGTCAAATTGAAACTGAACTGACAAAGTGACGTATAATTTTTTTCATTTGTTTGACACTTGTTCTGTCTACAGATGGCAGGGATAAATAAAGATGTTGTCAAAGGAAAGGAAGTATGAGATGGGCTTTTAATTAATGCAGTTTCTTGTTAAATGTGGGGTTGTTTGCATTTTCTAGCAGCCAAGAAACAAAACAAAAAAAAAAAAAAAAAATCCCTTGTTGTTGATCTACACCTACATTTCCCTAAAAGAGCACCAGAAACCTAACAAACAAAAGCCAGCAGCAGGTTCAAAGTTGAAAGCAGCAGTTTGTACTCTTTGATCAATAAAAGATGGTAAAGAAACAACGAGAAAGTAAAAGAAAATACATATTTTATTTGCTTTGTTTTAATGTTTTATTTTTAGCTACAACCCTTAACTTTACACACAGGTTGATTTTTCCAAAAGTAGGGCATCGGGGAAAAAGTCCATACTGCTTTAATTTAGCAAGTGTTTATGCTAATCATGGTGAGGATCCTCTGCATGATACAGATTATAGCTTGGAGGGATCAGAACTCTAAAATTTGATCAGAGGGTTAACTGGGTATGCGCTGCCCTTACCATGTAGGCCAGATGCCTGGGGAGTATTCTGCAGGGGAAAAAAGAAAATAAAAAATGACAGAGGAACCTACCAAGCTCTTCTTTTCTGAACTTTCCTTCTGTTGAACTATATTTGGGTGTGCTTGCTGTTAACCTTTAGTCAATGATATAATCTGGGTAAGTGGTTTGTCTCTTAATTGCTAGCCTTAATTTTAGAATAGCACTCAGTAATAGAAGCTATAAAAATGGCCCCAGGTGGCTCCGGCCTCTGGTAAAGGCGAAGCACGTGCTCAGCAACTGGAGGGCAACGGTTTAGCAGTGGAAGCTGAAATGTTGCGCTTCTCTTTTCAGAAAAAGTTGTCAAAATAAAAAGCGTTGGCGCTATCAAAATTAAGTCGAGAACGCAAAGAAATGAGAGGTCCCGTCAAAGCAGATGTAAATAAATGCCTGTAAATATTAATATTTCAGATCTGCAGCTAGAGCCTCAACAAGTGTCACTTATGCTAAACATGTAAACATGCCCCAGCATAATGATGCATGCGATTATTCCTTTCATTATGATTTCTTCACACTGTGAAACAAGTCGATTTAAAGAGTTTTGCTGAGCAGCCCCTGACAATAGACCCAGAAAGCAACAACTTTATGAATCTATAATAATAGATGCAGTTTCAAACCGTTTTCTTACAATTTATTTAAATGAAGTACATCTTACCACAATAGTTAATGATGCATTATTTTAGTCAGCAAGTAATTAGCCCTGACTGACAGGTAATCAGGGGGTCAGATACTTTAAGTTTTATTTTCTTTATTTACTCATTGATACTAGGAATGAATACAAAAACAAACTGACTGTTATTAGTAAAAACTGTACAAATATTTAACATTTACAATTCCTTCTGAAAGTATTTTCTGTACTTGGTTGAGTTTGTCAACCCAATCAAAGCACTGGACAATTTTAAGGTCAAAGGAAGATATTCCATGGTTTTCATTGTTGCTAAAATGCAGAAGGAATTAGCTGAAGGAAGCTTGTCACATATATACATATTACATTAGGATAAGCTTATATAAAGTGAAAGTTAAAATTTGTTATATAATTATAAGGCAATAAAGTCTCTAATTTCACTCCTCAAAACTGAATGATTCACAATTATTTGAACATAATAATACTTCGGTTTTTAAGTATTAAATGCATTTGGAGATGTCAACTTTGAAAGTTATTCATGTATCTGTAAAACTTTTTTTTTTTAAATAAAATTTTGTAAAGGTTTATTTCTGAAGGCAGTTGGTTGGACATTGATTTCATTTCATTTAATGATTATGCTCTGATTCTTCTTGTTTAAGTGAATAAAATCCCAGCACAATTAATACAGGTTTTGATTCATGAATGAATCAAAACACTTGATTCTCACAAATCAAATCTCTGAATCGGCCAAAATTGGAATTAGCACGTCAGACCTCGACGTGCTAACAATAAAACAATTATTAAAATAAATAATGACTTATTATTTATCATTAATAAATAAAATAATTACTGCTGCCTCTACAATAATTCATTATCTTATATTTATTAAAACTCACACTTTCTTTTTGACTTGGGCCCTTTTTGTTACTTTTTCAAATCAAAAGAATATGAATGGGGGAATTATATTTTCCAGCAGCAGGACTCCAAGCCCAAGAGCAGCACCTCTGGTCAGCATTACACAATCTTTGAGTTTTCCCCTAGGCTCTTAAAAGATGATGAGATACAGAATAATTCATCCAGCTGTTGAATTTTTAATTAAAAAGTCTCACTCCATATGCTCCACACCAAATACATTCCATTGCACAAAAATATGCTTTTAAGAGCACCATGTGAAAAGCAAAGGGTGAGCACTTCTGCTCCAACTTTCTTTGACAAGTGAAAGTCTCAGCTGGTGGTCAGGGCTTAAAGGTAACCTGGACGCCATGTTGCAACCCGACTCGTGTTTTTACTTTTCCAGCAATGATTTGTGCTGCTTCTGCAGTTTCTTGAAAGCAAAATGCCCTTAAACAACAGATTAATCAAGCATTAGTCTTGAATGTTGGTTTTGAATTCATGTCAAAGTTTTAGATTATTTCTTTTTGCTTGTCCTTGGATCTTGTGCTTTAGTTAGTTTTTGGTTGTTATGGTTGTGCTAATTGTTAGTCTCTAGATAGCCCCGGTTGCCCCAGTTACAAGCTCCTCACTCAGCATCTGCCTCCTATTTTTAATCAAGCTAACTTATTCTCACCAGTCATGCCCTCCTTGTGTTTACATTTTTTAGTTAGTCCAATTTCTCAACTTACGTCCTTTTTATTTATTTATTTATTTATTCCTATTTTTATTTATTAAACCTGTTGTTCAGATTTTAACTGGTGTTCATCTCACTTTTTTTGTTGTTGCTTTTTTAAAATGTTATCTACACTTCCAGTATTTATTTTTCTCTCTAATGCAAATTTGAGATCCTCTCGAAGTTATTGCCTATAGTTTTTTAGGCAAACTCCTCTGAAAGACACACAGGTTTACTAAAGCAGCTTTTAACTGTATTTTGGAGGAAACTTGTCCAAGTACAGGTTCAAATATTTTACAGAGCAAAACTGTTTAAAGAAGCAAGCTCCTTATAGACTAAATGCATAAAATAAAGCAATAGAAAACTTTTTTGAGAGACAGCATAAGTACAGATGTGTTTCTTTTCATCTGCAATTACGTTTGTCGCCCCCTGTTTGAATGTAGCCCTGGGCGGTGAGCAATGCCACATACATAAACAAACAAACAAACAGAGACTTTACTCAAACAAATGTGAGGAATTTTTATGTTACCAAACCATTATTAAACTCTGGAATCAGAACCTATTGCATGATGCTGCCACTATCACATTGCTTCACCATGGAGATGGTGTGTTTCAGGTAATCTGTAGTTTTAGCTTTCTGACAAACCACAAATTTCCATTTTAGTTCTCTCTGAGCAAAGTATGTCTACAGCGATTTTATTTACAGGCATCAAAGTAGAAGGGCGTTAAGTACAAATGCACGCCACACTTTTCAGCTTTTTATTTCAAAGATTCGTAAATATTTGTTTTTCTTTATATTTAAGGTTCTTTTAGGTCACAAACATTTAGGAGCAAACATTATGAATGCAGAATGTTTCAGAGCTGCAAGAATGCATTAAACAGGCGGTTTCATAAAGCTCATGACAAGTGAATTCATCTTTATGTTCACAATGCGCACTGCAGCCCTTTGATGCCGAAATGAGAACACTAATGCCAATAAGATATGCACAGCTAATGAAGAGCCTGTCTTTTTTTTTTTTTTTTTTTCTTTCCCTTCCGTCTGTGATTGCGACATCCAGCCCAATCAAACCCTCAAGCACAAATATTGTAATTCCGTCTGTAAATAAGGTAAGTAGGCAATATGTACAGAACACAACTCCGGATCACAAGCACTAAATTAATAACTGTCTGGTGAGAGGTTTAGATGTTGTAGTAAATTTGGCAGGACCAGTAATTATAAAACTAGGCCATATTGCAATGGGAGATAATTAACGTTAGCATGTCCCTGGGAGGTTTTTGTGAAGTGGGGGGGGGGAAGGCTTTGACACGGCCTATTCAATTATGTCCTTCCCTGTGGGTCCGGAAACCCAGAATATAGAATATCTAAATTAGGCACATGACAAATCTCTCACTGTGTCAAATGGAAAAAGTCCTGGATGGCAGAGTGAATGGGAAGTGGTGCAAGAAAATCATGTTAAAAGGATTGGAGTTTTTATAGCTATTACAAAGTATTTGTGGTATAAATAAGAACTAAAACTTGCATTTTATTTTTTTAAGAACATTCATAATCCCCCACAGACTGGCTTGCGGGCATTTACACTTCAGCTTTCAAAAATATCGGGAAGGAAAGAGGATACGATGAAATGCAACCAGAGCTATAGTCGATCAATTAATGAGATGGCAGAAATACTAAAATGACCTTATTGATTTTTCTGCAGCACTCGTAGAGCCAACTGCACTGAGAATTCCTACAATACCACAATCATAAGTTTACTTGATGAAAGTTGCAATGCGTCTCTCCAGAATACTTGATGGGAGTAAATAGCGCTGCAATTACAGAAAAGGGGCGGGGAGATGCTGGTTGTACAATATAAACAGCAGTGTGAACATGACTGGCCAGATAGTTTTACAAAGTACAGATGAATGAGTTTTGAGATGTGGTGCAGAAAATAAATAAAATATGGTTGATAATTTGCATGTTACATACATTTTGGTTGAAATTATTCCTTTTCTTTCAATTATCTACAGGGGATTTATTATAAAATACAGCACAATGAAAATTATGTCCTCTTACAAATTTCATTATGTGTAGCTTTTTTGTCATAAAAGTTCAAAAGCTAAGTTTAGTTCACGTCTGTGTAAATAGGTAGATACAAAATATTTTTTTAAAAATGAATTCCTTTGTGAAAGAGTGATGAACCCACTGTTAAATCTTGCATTTAATTGGAAAAAGAAACCATATGAGTCTCAGAAGGTGCACCGATACGCAATTACATCCAGGCCTATAGAACAGAACAAGTATAACAATATGAAGCAGAAGAAACAATCTCAAAAAATAAGAAATCATCCAAAATGGTCAGTCTGACAAAGGGTTACTAATCCTCTTTGGGTTACCAACAAACACATAGCAAAGGATCATTACGATAAGATAAGATATAAGATAAGATTTATTGTCATTGTCATCAACAGATTACAACGAGATTGAGATTTGCTCGACTCGAGTTAAGATGCAGTTTATGTGTATATACATAATATACAAAGATAAAGAATTATTAAATAAACTTAAGGAGAATATGGAACATTGGTGACCCTTTCCTGAAGTTGTCACCCAATCAAAATTACTCCAAGAGTTCATCAAAGACTCAAGGAGTTTACACAAGAAGCTAGAAAACATTTTAAATACCACAGTCCTCAATTGCCTCAGTTTGTTTCTGAGCAAAACTAGGAGTTACAAAGAGGCTAAGACCATTGTTAACCAAATACAATAGAAAAAAAGGCTTTCTTACTTCAAGACATGGACAACTTGCTGTAATTGTTGGACCTGGGAATTCTGCTCTGAAACAGAAAACACCTTTCAGTGGAAAACTACTTTTTCCACATCACTGTATTCCTATCTTGTCCTTCTGAATCTAGCATAGATAGACCAAGAAATAGGCCAGCTATCTTCACAGGGGAATTCAAGGCTTCACATTTGACCCCAAATGCATAACCTTTCTAAAACCGGCACATTGGATTATGTGCTAAAGATAACCGAGATAAAACCTGAACCTCCGGTGTCTCATAATTCATGACGATTTTTAAAATGACTTCTCTTAAAGAATGGGATTGTGTGATTGACATTAAAAGAATTACAACCATTTATACTCGGAATAGCCGAGGGGCCTTTGTTACTCCGATAGGAACTATGTACTAAGCTGCAATTTATCAGCTTTTCGAAAAAAGGCATAGTCACCATGGCAACCCAGTCGGAGAGCAAACAACTCAAAAGAAGACAGACCAACACAATTATCAAAAATGAAGATTGCGTGATCTGGTTCACTGATTGAATATTTAATAATCCTAAACACAGATTTGTTTTAAATGGATTTTAATTGTATAAAATAATATCCGTTTGATTAAAACCAATCTGACAAAGAAACAAAGGCTTGAAAACATGGCAATCTGAATTTTACACTTTGATGAATAATTTTATAAAATGGTCGGCTGGGTGCCTTTAATAATACCAAAGCTAAATCATTAATTTCACAGAGCATCAGAACATCAATTTGCAACATTTGGGGAAATATGCTGCTTGTGATCGATTTTAATTTACAGCAAAAACTCTTTTTGACAGCAGCAGCAGAGGTTGAACTGGACGATGACAGTGAAAGCGTGGCTCCTGTTGGGCTTGATGCCTACATGTAGCTCAGGATTATTTCATGTTTAGGAAGGAAGGACCTGAGTGAAGGAGATAAAATCTTACTCCTATTTTTTCCATTCTTAGTCAGACCTTAAAACCACAGATATTGCATTCAAAACTTTTCCAGACTAAGAATTCTGCTGTAGCGATGGAGCTCTTTGCTAGTTGATTTTATGGAATTTGATTTTCTCAGAGAGAAACCAATTCCAAGACTAAACTGAATTAACTTTAATATCATACTAAACCTGAATGGCTTGTTAAAGGATCAGCTTGGGACTTGTCACATAACTCACTCGGAGTCTGTATCACTAGATCCAACAGACGTTTTTTTAAGTGCCTTGAGACGACTTTTGCTGTAAATTGGCGCCATGTAAATAAAATGAAAAATAAAATTTTGTCGTTTATCTGGGCATTGCACAGTCCAAGCTGCGAGAAAATTTGCTGGTACATTGCCTTCAAGGAATATTGGCATCTGTCTAATGTTTCTTGATTTCCCACACACAAACTTCTCAGATTAACATTTTAATAATAATATGATGACCACAAGTGAAAAAAAAAGACAATTTTTAATGTTCAGACTGCTTCAATTGGATATGTCCTCTGGCTATTTTGGATATATTGAGTTTTTAACTATAAAAATGAAACAATCTGCCGTGTAATTAGCATTTCCTAAAGTCCAATGCGAGTTATATCTTTCAGTCATGTTCAAGGCAACACAAGCTTGTCACAAAAAATAAAAAAATAAAGAAACAAATATAAAATCCGGAGATGCAATTATGACACCCAAAGTTGGCTCACACGTTGCCGTTTCCCATTATCCTCCAAATTAGATGTTGTGTCTGCAAATAAATGCTGAGTTTTCTGGGAACACAATATCTGTTTGTCACAATTTTATCCAACGAGTCAAACTGTCGGCCCCTAAATGAGGAATAATGTACCCCGTTTCCCAGAAATACTGCACTGTCCTGGCCGACGCCGCAGCCAACTTCTCTGTTGTTTCTGGATAATTTAGAGCTCCCCTCAGATCTGTCAGTGCAAATTATGAGCTCGGCTCTTGTCTCCACCGGCTAATGATGTGGCGGTAGATGTTCATTTATAGCGGCTTGCTCAAAGAAGCTGGACAGCGACACATCAAGGGGATAAAACTGATTTATATTCCTTATAATCACATGTTGCAGCACTAAATTTGCTTCAAACAACCCCGCAGTTTAAAAAGTAGAAGTTTGAGCATCAAACGTATGGCGCTGTGCAGTCAAGAAGCACTGCTTTGTACTGAAGTTATTGAGTGCATGTTTTTCCCCCTTAAGCCAATTATCTTGGTGTTTAACAAACATTATTTATTCCATATCCCCAACTTAAATTAACATACCTGTGGAAAGGATCATAATTCACATTTTAAGATGTTTTCACCCTTCGTAGTTCAGTAAATTTGGTTTAATTGGGGATCATAATTGCAAAATTTGTTCCATTTTCAGTTGGTGCCGTTTGCTTTCACACTACACTGTCAAATTAACTAAACCCTTTGAAAAAAACCTGATCCCACCCTCGCCTGTGGTGGCACTGCACCAAGAACCAATGGAAGAAGTGACATAACAACCTCTAAAAACAATACAGAGTGCAATTTCCTTCTTTGTGGTGTCAAATTTTAGGGGTTGTTGGATTTCCGTTTATCTGAATAGCACTAGACATTTGTTTTGTTTGTACTATAGTCCACTTAGCATTTACATTTGCTATGGGATGGCACCAGAGTTCACCTCAACCGAACGAAATTTAGGTTTTCAGTCGGACCAGAATTCACTTTTTTGGTCCGCGTCAGAGTTCGATTGTGCATTCTCACCTCCCCAAATGAACTGGACTTTCTAGCCAATCAAACTACGGCTTGATTAAAGCTGAAAAAATACCCTAAAGTAAAAGGCCTTGGACTCAAACCGCAATGTAATGTTCTGGAATTTCACGTGACTTAATACAATACAAAATGCCAACCTCCCATTTTATTATGTTTTTTTGTTTGTAAAACTGAAAACAAATCTTCCACTTCTAAATGATGCCTTACTTTCTGTTGTCTTATAATATAAAATTCAAATAAAATACAATGTTTGTGGTTAGAACATGACAAAATATGAACATTTTTTACCGCCAGCCGACATCAGGATATGCAAAAAAGTATCAAATTACTGATCTGTCCTCCAAATCTTTACCTTGAAGATCTGTACATCTTTATCATTTAAAACCAATTTCGTGAACATTCTTTACTGACGATAAGAATAGCACTGTTGAAAACAGTGGCAGCATTCAGTGTTATTTTCTACCCACAGGCATATTTAGTGCTCCAGACCTGGCTTGAAAAAAAATGACATGAAGCTTATTTCGTTGCAAAGCTCACGGCAGCATCATGTTGCACTACTGATCTGGTTTTCTATTCATCATCAGCAGGGCAGCTAGCAGTTTTCATCCCTTGACATCTCCCAGATGGAGTGTCAATCCTCCTTTGAGGACCCGGCTGAACTCCGGTTTTATATTTCGCTCTCTTTTTAAAAAATAAAAAATTAGGGTATATTTTACCGATGTCAAGGGACCATTGGGAGTAAATGCCATTCTTGCGATCAAGAAGTTACCCTCCTTCTCATGTCTGCTCCGTTTCTGGATTTCAACTGACAAATCCGCTACTTGTTATTACTAGCAACAGCTTTGCGACCCTTCATGCCGCTTCAAAAGTGCCTACATGTTTGAAGTGTGAGTGTGGCAGCATCACGGCTCTGAAGAGCTGGTTTATCCCGCAGTCACACGGTGTCATGTCTGCGGCGTGGGGTTGTTTGAGTTGACTAATGGCATTGATTATGACTAGATGAATCATGAACTTTTTTTTTTACTTTAGTTCAGAATTCTTAAGTAGTCAGGAAAAGTAAGGGGTCTGATTTAATTATAGTTAGGTCTAAATAAGAACAGGAAAAGAAAATGGAGCATTAAAAAACAGTTCCTTTCATAACTTCATTCTTTCTTCCTTGCTTAAATCCATTTGTCCTTTTCTCAATTCCTTCCTTTTGTCCTTCTCCCCTTTTTGCTTCTACCCCCCTCAAGCACCACACTCTCAACTTTTGAAACTAAAGTAAAGATTGTGTTGACCTGCAGTTGGTTGATATATCAAGTTGGTAAAATGAATAAGGAAAAATGAAAAATGTGGGCAGGTCTCCAAGCACCAACGTTTCAGAGTTTTTGCATTTTCTGCAGAAGGATCTTGGGTGGGTGACTGTGGCTGCCTTCCTCTCCTCCAACAGCTAATGTGGGCTGTATTCCTCTCCGCTTTGGGCACAGTGACACAAACATTGACATGTTTTTTCTTTTTTTTTCTCAGGCTTGTACATTTGCATGGATACACACCGAGGGGAGTGACGGCAGACTGAGACAGCTCATGGACACGGTAGGAGTCACAGAAGTGGTGTGCCAAGTCCCTGCCTCACTCCGTTTCACCTAAGGAATCTGCCTCCAGAGGACTCTGGTGACACACTGCTCACTATGGGTAATATATGAGCAACAACATGGTAACGACACACGAGTATTTGAAGTTTCTGTCAGCATATCAGAATGACGCTTTCAATAAGCATGCAATTTGACAAACAACTGTGAATGTAACAATGCAGATTAAATTATTGCTTATATCTTTAGCATCCTATAGTGACATTTAGTATTTGCAGCCAGTAATTTCTGTGGAACATTTATTTTCCTCAAATCTCCTGAAACATTTCAGAGAAACGAATCATTTCAAATTGTTGCACCCTAAATATTTACAGCTACTATTTTTCCAACATTGATTTAACAGTTCGATACTCTTACCTTGCAAAAGCTAGCATCTACGTCACTAAATGTACTTCAACACAATTTGATTTGATGATTAAAATCCAGTGCAATTAGTAAATAGCCTGTGTATAATTTAAAGTGTCAACATTAATATTATGCATCTGGAATGACATTTTTTCCATATTGGTTTGTTAAGGTTGTTAAATTCAATGATTGTGCTTTGAGACATTCAGCTTACTCCCTGAATGTTTGTGACTTCTGACATGAGCTTAGCAATAAACACATCTATGAATGGCATTAATGCTTTACCAGAATTTAAACAACAACAAAAAAAAGGTTCTCAGTAACCCAAAGAGATTGCTCTTGACATTGAAAAGTTTAAGTAATCTTCTTGATCAAATAAAATCAATTTATATTTTATTGCGAAAATGTTTTTGGAGAAAGTCTGTATTCAAGGGAAAAAAATATCTAGTTCTTTTATGAATATATAGATTTTTTTTACCACCTCAAGAATACAAATAATAATATAATTCACTCCCTATGTGTGTAGAGCTTTTTTAAAGTTGATTTTTATATTGCACTTGTGTTCTAGTTCTTTGTGGAAGTGCTACAAAATTCATCATTAGTGTTGCTTAGTAGCAGACAAGGTTAGTGTCAGATGTGGCCATGTAGTTTTTTTGGTTTTTTTTCAAGAGGAAGAGATGGATGTGGAGGAACACGACAAAGATGAAAGCGGAGGAGGTGAAGAACCAGAAAAAAGTATGTCAGGTACAGCGTGGGGGATTAGATTGGAATTATGTATTTTGTTAGGATTATATTAACCTCTTAAGATCAAAGGATTGTGGTCAAAGGATAGGTTTTAGCTAAATTGCTCTGGTCTAGAGAGGTTAAGATGCTATCATTTATTTATTGTCATGTAGATTAAAGTAATGATGATTTCCTTTTGCTGGTTTGATTATTTCTTTTCATTAAAATACACACACACACAGTATTATTGATTGTGGAAGCAAAAGTGTTCTTATACTACATATATATATATATATATATATATATATATATATATATATATATATATATATATATTCATATTCTTAGAAATTTAAGCACAAAAAACAGTGAGTTGTGCGCATCTACTAAACAGTACTGCATCTGTGGTTTTTACTCAGTAGTCCTCACTCTTATCTCCCTAATGCATTTTAAGGTTGTTTTGTTGGGCTGATGATGCACTCTGTTTGTAATTATCTGCACAGCTCATAAATTATATTATGTTCAGAACATAAGAGGCATCAAGCTCATGTGGTGGGGTTTTTGCTGCAACATAGTTGCCCACAAAACAGCCATCTTCTGCTGGCAGCCCCACCGGGAATATTTCTCCACTGTATTTTCAAGGTGATCTTTTTCCATCACTGATCACTGGCCTGATTCACTTTGGTTTCCTTCCGGCAAAACAGCCCAATTTTAAACCAGTCCAACATCTGGAGCGTCGACGTTCTAAAGTAGTGACTAAATAGGTTTTACTTTCAATTTTTCTGTTGCTCATTTCCAGACTCGCATTGGTCAAAACACAAGTACATCTAGAAAACATAGAATATCACGGAAAAAGTGTCATATTTAGGTTTACATATGTTTACATCTGAGCCTGTATGCATAACTTAAACCCTCAGACAATATGTAAAGGTTATAAAATAACTGCAAAGACATGAACTTTATTTTCTAGGAAGAATGTCTTTGCATCTTTAAACATAACCAACAGTTCATTCTGTGCAAAGCTAATGCAGCATCTGTTAATGTAAGTTTATAATAGAGGGAGAACATTATATCGTGTGGAAAAGTAAACAAGCTACCTGTACATAGTTTCTTGGTTACGTAGTGACATGTGTTCTTCAGGGACTCGGATGACTCTGTACAGGAGTCCTTGGGGCCATCCTTAAACACAATATTTATCAGCGATTGTGCTTTATCCTTTATTAGTATTGCTGCCTTCTTTTGAGATCATTATCTGGGCCATGTTTTGCTTGAAAAAAATGAAAAAAAACACAGATCAAGGTCATTTGAGGCCGGTTTTAGATGCTCAGTGCAGTCCATCTGGGCAGCCCTTTTGTCACAATTTGTATTCGATTTCATCAGCTTGTTAGCCTTTCAGCGGATATTCATCTAATGTGACTAAACTGACTAATGGAGCCAGGTTCTTTTTCAAGGACGGTGGGAGTGAACAATAGCCCAAACATTCATCAATTTCCTTCTTTCGTCTACCTGTTCTATTGAAAACTGGAAAATGCAGTTGCTATAATGAAATGTAAGTTAATACTACACACTAAGTACATCATGGTAAATGCAAGGCTTTATTTCTTGTCTCACTTTTTTCACATATTTGTACTTTTAGTTGCTGGAAAACTTAGGACTCATTTAGAGGAAATATGGCTGGATGACTTTTATTTAAGTGCTTCTGTTCTTTTTTTTTTGTTGTTGCAACTTATGAGTTGCCCCTCTTGCTCTGGCTATCTCCAGAGATTGCATGATGTGATTTTACTTGATAGCCATTTGGCTGGCCATCACGTCCTGTCACTTGTGGGTGGTTGACTGAGGTTATATTCGGGAGCAAGATGGCGGATTTGGATTGAGGCGTCGCTGTAAGTCTAGCTGTTGCATTGAAAATAAAGTATTCACTCAAGTACTTTGCCAACAAAGTCCACCGTGTCAAAGGCAATAAAATGGATGGCATATTTTGCCATTTAGTTGAAACACGCTTTACAAAATCTCAACTAAAATAATGTCGTAGTGGAAGCCACCTAGAGGTTTTGAGTGGAATTGCGCTCCAGCCAAACTTGTAGTAATGATCTGAAATTGCCAAAATGTTTTGAAAAGTTTATACACACAATGCAACCACGGGGCAGAATTTGGATCAGTTAATGATACAAATTTTTCCTTTTGGGTCCAAGTCCTTCATGTTTTCTCAGAAAATGAGTCAACAATGGGTAAACTGATACATAGTCTCACCATTTTTTGACTAATTTACTCAGGATTAGCTAAGCATTTTGGTCCCCACAGATTACGTCCATTAATATAAAGTCATTGAAGGTTTGTGTCATCTTTGATGTACTGGTTTACATTAAAGTAAATTAATTAAAATGGCCCAGTCAAAATTCAGACATAAATCCATTTCAATCAGTGATATTTGAAAATGTTTGTTCTGAAAACAATAGTCTGCAGCAAACCAAAAGCAGCTCCATTTGAAGGAAACAATGGTTTTTCATAGAACTGAGTCATCAGGCTTCACACAAATTCACGTCACGTTTTACGTCTTAAAATGAAAAGTGCTTTATGCTTTGAAAGAAACAGACAGCAGAGTTGCAAAAACATTTTTTTTTAACAATTTGATTACACACCTTCACAAGCAGCTAAGTACAATGCAACAGGCAGACTATCAGACATTTGCTTGCAGTGCATAATATAAATATATTTCCTGTACATGGTCCCATTGAAGTATAATAAAAAATGTTTTTTAAACCTTATGAGGGGAAGATATAAATAACCCCTCCCTTCTTCAAAGGGAGTGTAATTACAGTTTCACTGTTTAGACCCTCACCTCCGGCGGTCTTAATCAAAAAGACGAAAAACCCTGCGTCTATAGTGATGTATAACAACATTGCGTGCAATCAATAGAATGAGATTCTGCAGTTTTGTCCTCCTTATTGTGAACAACAGCAACAATAAAATGTCTTTCTTGACTTTACCCACTCCGATCAATACTGCATCCTTTCCCCCTGATGTTGCTGTTCCAATTTTTCTTTTTTTGGGTCCTATTTTTTAGAGAACAAAATGGATCATTCCCTAAAGCCTTTCGCTGCTTTCATTTTAACACTCTGTTTGCTCCTTTGTATGGTATCCTGCCAGTCTCATTAAAGTTAAATGTTATTTTTCTGAAAGTTTCATTACCCCTCAAGTCACATTTACTGCTGGTTTGAGCTGTGAACTCAAAACAGTAGTAGATATCTAGCCTCATTCTCTTAGACAATTTATATTCCTAAAGTTCTAAGTAAAGAATTTGGAACAAACATTTCTTTTATTTCTTTGTAAAAGGCTAAGGCATTTCCCCCCAAAAATTTTCTATTACCACCTCAAACTTTAACACTTATGGTAGACCAATACAAAATGGGACTATTTGTTAATTTTAAGGAAACCAATGCATTTTTTTAAACAAAGAAAAATCTGGTACATTTGGCATTCATTTATTCAGCTCCCTTCACTATGATAACTGAATAAAATTCATACCCAATGGTGGGAACCACTAACTGAAAAGTTAGTTACACTAACCCTAAAGCAACAATCATAAACATTAGTTCTGTTATCAATAAAGTAATATACCAACATGGTGTTGAGCAGACGTTAATGCTAATACAACATGTGTTACATTGCCCTCAGTCATTTCCCACATTGCATGAAGAACTTGAGGAAACAGAACTGCAGCGTAAACACTCTTCACCCATTTCAAAATAAGAGTATGAATATAAAAGTCTAACAACTTGAAGAATTCTTAACCATTGACCAAAACACAGATGGAAAACTGTATTCATCTGAAAGTTTACTAAACAGCCGGACGTTAGAATTTATCTGGCAAAAAAAGCTTCGTGGACAGTGAAGCACTTGGCACTTGTGCTAGTTGTTTTCCCAGCTAGCACAGCTAGCAGCTAATGCACTAAACAAAAAGTTATCTCCACTTTTAGACTATTAGCAGAAGTGTGCCAACCACTTCATAGCAATAATCAGGACATAGTCAAGACATAAAAATCAATATAAGCCGAAGTTAAGCAGAGAAGCAACCAAAAGGCTTGATTTAACTCTGGCAGAGCTACAGAGATTCACAGCAGAGTGAGAATCCATTCATAGAATAACTATTAGTCAATGCAATATTGTGAAAGTCAAACAATGGAAAGAGAACTATCATACGTAGATCCTATTTGCTGTTTCCTATAGTAACTCTTAAGGGACTTGGGGTGGGATTGTACTCTGGTCAGATGACACCAAAGTGCAACTTATTGACATACATACAAAACATTTTGTGGCAGAGAACCAATCATGTTCATGTCTTAGAATAACATGGACAAAAATCCAAGTGAGAATGTTAGGCAATGACAGAAAAAAATATGTAACTTGTAGAGTTTGAAACATTTTATAAAAATTACTCTGTCTAGACATACTCTGAAAGACAGTATGTCTGTATGCAACAAAAGGTGATTCTACAAAGCATCCGTATAGGTTGGCTGACATTAAATTTCTTATTTATATTTTTAAATATATTGTAAACGATGTTATTTAGCTATTAATTTCACAACTATGCAACACTGCTGGTCTATTTGTTTGTGGATGTAAAATGATGAAAAGGAGGAATGTTCATGGTGCATGAATATTTTCTTTGCAAGGCCTCATTCTCAGAAGAAGAAAGGTGTTTCAAGCTTTTTTATGCATGTATGCCAGGATCCATCACATCCTCCTCATTATAATCTAACACCCATCCTGAGTCACTGCCCAGTCGGAGCCGACTCAAATTTGAGGGCCGCACTGTTGTGAACATGACTGACTCAAACATTTCAGAAACTGTCAATGGCTTGCTCCAAGTTCTCCAATTAGCCCCCACACACCTCCCAACCAAACCCATCAGCACTCATCAGCTCACTCAGTCTTGGCATCATACGTTGCCAAGTTAATATTTATACCCTGTGCTTACAGTACTAGAGGATTTTTACACACCGACTACAATGAAAACAGCACAAGTGATGTGGCACAGTGTGTGGGAGGACTGCTGGAGTGGCTGGAAAATGGGACACCGGCATAAGCACCGGAGACATCGTGCCTTTGTTTTTACCTCTAAATATATGATATTCAGCTTCCTGTGGCTGTACACAGATACCATAAGGGTGAGAGAGGGAGAATGACATAATCAGTCCTTGGAGAGGCATATTTCCTTTTGTTGGTGTCTTAAGCTTTTAATGCCCTCTTGCTGACACTTTATAAACTGCAATTTAAAATGGAGGCTGCCTAATAAAAGACTGTAAAAATGATGCTTTTGCTTTGTCAGTTTTTCATTCGACTATTCATCCTTCATTTTCCTAGCATACAAGTATCTTACTTTTGTTTACCAAGGACAAGCTTTTTTCCCTTCTTTAATAGAAGAGAAATAGCAATACTCCTTATTAAAATGTTCAAACAAAAGTCACAATATGACTAAAAGTAAAAATCAATAGTTCTGGAGAATTCAAAGTCTAGGTCTATCTTTTGTAGAGACGCTTTTAAATATATTTTTTTTAAAAGTTCTTTGTACGCTTCTGTGCAGTCCTGTCAATGCAATTTGATGCAAATCATTCACTCAATAATAAAAAAAAAAGAAACTTTTAAGATAGTACTTAATCATTTTTTGTTGGAAAAGAAAAAGAATGCTGCCATTAAATATTGACAAATATCCAATTCTAGTCACATTAAGAATCAAGTCTACTGATTTCCAAAATGTTGAGCTCTCAAACATGACAACATTTTAACACAAAAAACTGGTGCACTTATGTTTTTCTGTTGTAGTTTTCAACTACCCTATAATATTTCACTGTCACCTATGACATCTGTGATGTCATGGGAGGTTTCTGCACCTCCACCATAAGTTTTAGCCTGTCTGTGAAAAAGCAGATACCAACACTAGCAATTTACTATTGGAAGATGTGTGTGGGGACTAAAGTTACTTTGGAACTAATTTCAGTGTAGTGCATAACTCTCTGCATCTATCTTGGTCAATGCAATTGAAATGAAAGATTCATGTACTCTTTACTGATCCCCGCAACAGAATTCTTTCTGACATTGTCCAAAGTACATCTAGTACATCTTGCAAATGAATTTCCATCTGAAAATGTTACTTCCTCTCTTCAGTATTTCAGTAACAAGGCCATATCTGTAATTTGGAGGTGATTGACTAGCGATGACAAAGTCTGAGGGTAAAAATAATTTAACTTAAATCACACAGTTATGAAGACCCCAACATTTTGGCCACCATATGCTTGGGTTTCCATCTTTCCAGGAAAATATCTCTGGTCAGGGTGTAAAGATGTCTCAGATCAGCATGTTAATATTTGATCTCAAAAGCTAAGGTTAAAAGGGTTTCCTTGGTTTGGTCCTGCTTCTAACAGATGCTCTTAGATCCCCTCAGATTATTATCTGGGCAGGTTAGAGACTGGGTAAATGCCTCAGAGTCTTTATCCTGTCTTTTGATGTAGTCTTTGTAGTTTCTTTTTGTGAGGTTCCCTGATTCCCTGCTGTTACAGAGTGCAGTTACATCGGGGTCTTCAGAAATGCTCGGGTGTGTGCCAAATGTCAACGTCACTGAGGATATTTGCTTCACCTGCAAAAATTGCATAATAGAAAGATCAACGCAGTGAATGACTCATCTTATTGGTGGTCATAAAGAGCCTTACAAGTGTGACAGATTTTGAAAAAATATTTCAAAGAAATAAGCTTGGAAGTGTATTAAAGATCAGAATTTTTCTATGTAGGTGAGCGTCTGTCCACTTCAGCAGGGTTGCCATGGATGGCTGTCTTGTCTACAAGCAGGTATTCTGGGAAATAACTGCCTGCGGGCATTAACTGTGTGGCTGCCAGGTGAAACTTGGCTTTTGAGACCTTTGGTCTCAGCACTCTCATTACTGTCATTTTCAGTTGCAGTTGTTTTCAGGCAAAGAGGACTTCAGATCAGCTCAAAAATCAAACTCCATACAGCAAAACTAAACGTATAGAGTAGTTGTTTGGTGGAGACAGCACAGAATACATTTTTATCTTCCCTAAAGTGGTGGTGGGAAGCAAATTAGAGCTTCAGTAAAAGGTAAAATACTTTAAATAAATTTACCACAGGATACACTCAAAGGGTTTATAAACAAAATCACATCTAGGTGTATAGAAAAAGTAGCTCTTAGTTTCTGGAAGGTAATGGATGGATGGTTAGGTAATGGACTTGAAGCACGCTATTTATATTCATTTCCATGTCTGAAGTCAAGAAATATATAAACAATTGTGAAAGGAAGAAAGTGAGCACAAGACAGCCGATGAGAATGCTGATAGCATACTGAATTCCAAAGCGGTGTATCATTGCTTAGCACAAAGGCTACCCAGGTAGAACGTGAAGATTTATATTGTGATTTATTCAGTAAATAGAGAAGAAAGGCTGAAGGAATTTGAAGGGAATTAACTTGGAGACCTAACGAACCAGCATTCTACTAAGGTATTTAAAAGTACTTAATCAAAGTACAACGAGATCGGGCAAAGACAGCCTTTGTCACAACTTGGAATTCAAACAACATCTAAAACATACAGGGTTCTGGAGTTGGCCACCCCTGAGGGAAGTTCTGATCTATTTCAGGCAAGCATCAAGGACAATGAAAACAGAATACAATATACTGTATTTGTGAGCCATACATTGCTGAAAATGTTATTTTTCATCCATAAGACAGCATTTATTCCTGAGAGTTTAAATCTAGAATTTAAAATATTTTGATAACTTTTGTCACACTACTCAAACTATAAGTCCATCTACACTTAGAACTTCTCCAACATCATCCAATTTAGTTCACTTCAAGCACACATGTGGTTTTAAGGACAGTCAATGCACTAATTGAAGCTTTTTTTCCATTCTTTACACTGTGACTGTAAAAATTATATTTTTCTGTGGACTTTTGAGAATATTTTGTATTGACAACTAAACTGACAGTCACCCTGAAGGTTTGGCTATTAAATCCCTTCCTAGGGTGTATGTCATTTCAAACATCATGCCACACATCCATTCAACATATTCCTATTAGAAAAGTTTTGTTTAATCCAAACCACAACTACAGGGAGTCATACTCTGAAGTTCCATATGAAATATTATGTTCACATGATCTTGTCTTTTGGTGTCAGATGAGTGACTTTATTATTATTATAGCCAGGAAGGAATTTAAACATTTGTTATGCTTAGGAACAAAAACATGGACAAGAATTTGTTTCATATTTTCAAAAAAATTGGATATTTAAATTTAAAATGCAATATTTGCTCTTTAGGTCAAGAAAGATAAGTCAGTATTCTTTCAAAATGTCAATATTTTTATTCTCCCTCATTTTTAAGCATATATATAGTTTTGAACTTAGTTGTAGCTAAAAAAGTGAGTTGTAGCACAAAGTGAAATGACATTTTCATCAGGTTCTTTGTATGAGCAGACAAATACCAAAGTAGCTTAGTCAGTGTAAGCCTGTAATATTAATCTAGACAACTAGCTGCTAAGCTAATACTTCCAAACATTTCTATTCGTAGGAATTCCTTTTTGGCCAACAAACTGACTGTATAAAAGCATAGCAGAGATATGTAACCGTGGGCAACAGTCTCAGACATGGCTTGTTGTCGGATCAAATATTAAGTCCTGCAGACAGCTTGGATCTGGGAGTAAATTAGAAGAATAAAACTGGCATTTTGGGATCCTCAAGGCCCTGTCACAAATGACTCACACTGCTGTGTGTTCTGTCCTAGAAAAAAAGAAAAAAGAAAAACGAAAAAACTCAAATCAAATATTTGATGAACATTTTGTCCCTGTCTGAGCTTTTAAAACGGATCACGCGGTGAACACCTTGTGATAAATTTACATATCAGAAGCATATGTTTATTATGCAGGTTTTGATGTCTGACTGATGATCCCTGTGACCCAGATAGTTTTCTTCCATCTGCTAGAAATATAAGTGTATGTTTAGCTCTTCTAGAAGTATAAGAGACATAAAAGGGAAGATTTGGAGATGGATGGTACTTTGCTGATTGTGGCCAACGGTTTAAAAATAACTTTCCTCTGCCCAAACATATGTTCCTTTAGGCTGAAGGATTTAATGACTCACCCAAGACGACGAGCAACAGATAAGATTTTTACCCTCCCTCTCTCACCAAAGCACAGGATCATTTACTCCACACGGCAGCACGGTGCCGATGATTTTTCAATTTCCATGTTCCTCCTGGGTTTCCTGAAACATATTGAGACTCCTGCCCTGAGTAATGGCTTTTTGTGACTGTCGAGGTAGCTTCTAGTTACAATTTACAGCCACCGCTATCTTCAGAAAGCACTGTGGAATACACATGTTTCAACAACTATATCAGAGAGGTGACAGGCATGGCTGGAACAAAATGGACACATGTCGTGCTGCGGTGGCTGGGGGCAGTTTTTGAAATGTGCCAAACTCGCGTTACACTAAGAAATGCATTAATTCTGACGTCTGAAGAACTCAAACTTTGCCATTCTGTTTAAAAAATGAGACAACCCGAGCTGTGAAAATATTGGCTTCGATAGTATTTTACTGTGTAATTTCCTGCACAAATGACCTGCGGGGCTCCAGGTGTCATTAGAAACATACTTTGGCGCTATGTGCTTTATTGCCATGGTTAATTTTATGAGGGCCGTTAAGCTAAGTGGAGCTTTATGCTGCCAGCAGCCATGCTGGTTGAATCAGCGGTTTGTTAAGAGCCTAAACAACACCCTCAATCCCCATCCCTCCAAACAAAAAACAGAGAATATATAGTTGGTAAAGTTTGGTTTTGCAGCTCTCAATAAAATTATAGATCACCACTTAAGCCATGAAGTTTAAGTTTAATCCTGACGTTTAAGGTTGGCGATTTGCTGTTTGGCATAATCTAATCAGTATAAACTATCACTAAAAAGAGATTACTGTATTTTCCAGACTATAGAGCGCACCTCACTATAAGCCACACCCACACAGTTTTTTGTTTTTTTTTTAAACTGTTGCTCGTCGTCTTGGGTGAGTCATTAAATCCTTCAGCCTAAAGGAACATATGTTTGGGCAGAGGAACGTACATATATAAGCCACACCGGGTTATAGGCCGCTGGTATCGCCGCCGCTCTCGGTTTTCCACAAGGACGCACCCCTGCGTCTCCAACGCCAAACCATGGATTCATTCACGCCGAGCTTAGTGCAGCGGCTATCGATCTGTGAGGCCAGATCGATGGCCTTCAACTTAAAAGCTGCATCATATGAACTTCTTCGTGTTTCCATGATGAGGGGGTATGAATGTGAAAACATTTCTCCCTTGTGCCCTTGTTATGAATGAAAATCAGCGCTTTCTTCTTTGATTTCCAATTTTGACTACTAATGATTCACTTCCTGCTAAAGAGCCCCCTAGTGGTTTAAGAAAAATCCACAGAAAAGCAGCATAATTTATGATTATCAATGATTAAATTATTTACTTTTCGTTGTATTTGAGCTTTTCAGAGTTAATAATTACAAGCAAATATTACAATTTGGTAAAAATATACAACTGCCATTGTTTGCACTGGAAAGATCAAACTTGTGTTTTTGAGATCACTAAAGTACATATGGTTAACTCCTCTGCATGCTCCTCTAGATAACTCCATCATACATTTTAGAAAGAACAATTATTAAAGTAAAAAAAATATATATATCATCTTAAAAATGCCTTTCAAAATCAAGGGTGAAGTACACAGTCAATCTGGCAATGCATCATACTCGCCCCCACAAAACTATTTATGAAAGTGACATGCAACGTTTAACCTCTTACTCTTGATTTTGGGATTATACATGTACACCTCCCGCCAGCGGCACTTCATGCAGGGATTTTGGCTTCCACCTGACCTGAACACTTAAAAAGGCTCAGCATTAACCCGTGCCCTTGGCACAAGATCAATGCAGTTGGGAAGTATAGGCATGAGCGTGCTCACACTGAGACAAATAGTACTAGTAATGCCTTCCATCACTGAAACTATTAACATCATGGCAAGATTGATCAGTCACCCTTGGCTGTCATCTTCTGCCTTCCATTGCACATTAACGGTATGGAGCCATTTATTTGGCATAGATGTACACAACATGCTGAATATCTACATTCTGTAGCGCCATATTTATCTCACTAGGCAGCTGACAGCCCTTCATATAAGCAGAAAGACCAGACAAAGCTCAGCAACTGATAAAACGTGCAATGAAAATGTGTCGTAGCCATCTCTCAATCGTTGACCTTTTTTTGCAGAGGAGATTCCTGCAGCAGTCTGATGGCAAGGATTCAACTGCGGGTTCACAGTTTTGTGCTCAGCAGCTATCTCCTCCCCAGTGGTGCCATTAATAATGGGAGGCAATCTGCCTCACCGAGACGTGGGGGAATGTAGTCATCTGTAGCACAGTGGTGTGACCAGCTAAATGTTGCTAATTGATATGGACAGCAGGAGCCTCTCTGTGTGTGGGATTAGAAGGTGGTGGGGCAGAGAGAGCCTGACTTGTTTTCAGGCTGTGATGAGCCTTTTGAGCACAGACCAAAAGAAAAAAAAAAAGGAGAGGATACAATTAATTCCTTGTTCTCCTTTCCTTTCACTCGCACGGATCATTTTCTCCTTGTACAGTAAATGTGTGGGGAGCTAAGAGACACATTTGTATTCAGCCAAGCCTATCTATTTTTACCCCCCTGTCCAATGATTGATGTATCCTTTCAGCATGTACAGCCCTGCTATCCACAGGGATGAATAAACCACAGATGAGCAAGAGTCTGTAGGGAGTACACACACATTTACAGTGGAAATGCACATAAGATGTCTGCAGAAGTACAAATAGGGGATGCATCACAAAACACACAGTCGTTAAACCTCTGAGGCTGTAGCTGTACCTCAAAGTCCTTTGCATCATTCACACTGTTGCATCCGTAATGGATGGGGATAATGTCATGGCAGAAGCATGTTTGTGTTTTGCAAAGGGACTTCTCATCACAGAACCTGACATGAGACAACTCTGTCAAGTTGAACAACATGAATGCTGATGGATACGGAAAGGGCAGCCCTGACCGCCCGATACATCCATCCTTTGAAGGAGGGGGGATGGTGAATTCTTGTCGTACTCCACTAGCTAATAGGGCCGGGTCAAGAGTGCCAGAGTGGCCATTTGTGGTCTCGAAAACAGGATGTGAGTGATGCCGTTTAGGTGCTCCCTACATCTCTCCTCTTTTGCTGGGTCAAAACACAAAGTAGACGGAGGATGGCAAAAGATACATGGTCAAGCACTGGATGCTGTGCATATGGAGTGACATGGAGGTCTCGATCTGTTTTGGTCTCAATGACAAGGCTAATTGTGATCCCTTTTATTCACCGGCAGACAATTTACAGGATGCTCACCTTGGAGGTCTATTTATATAGGAATGAGTACTAGAGAGTAGGCCACTTGCTCTAGGGCCAATGCTGCATGACTGAATTGGCTTTCCAGTTGACATTCCAGAGAGTAAACAGTGCCATCTTGTGTCCAAAAATAAGTAAAACGCCTTGAAGAGTCACAAGGTAAAGTTGTTTGTATGCACACTTGCTTAAGAGTGTAAATTGTGAAACTCTATGAATCTATGAGTGCTTCGTTGATGCATTTGATTCAGTCTGGAAATCCATCACCACCTTGTGGCATTAATGCACAGAGTAGGCTTTTTATGCAAAAGGTAGTGGAGGTGGTTCAAGCTGGGTTAAAAGCCAAATTATGGAGTGGGGGCTCTTCTGGTGACTCAGCAAAGCATGCTCATAAATTTCCCGAGCGCAAATCAGATCCATCGACCTCTGTCCTCATGCTGTCTTCCTGTTCCACAAGCTCATCAGAACATCGGGCTCAGTGTCTCGTTTATCTTTACCAGTTTTCGTTTTTTGGCAGCTGGTATCAGTTATCAGTTTTCAGCGAGGTCGTGCAGGTTTTTTGTTTTTTCTTTCCTCCCCACCTTGGTTTCTTGGGGAACAAGTGTCTTACTTAAATAAAAGCATTTCTTTGACACAGACATCTGGAGTGATATCAAGCAAAAGCTGCCTGATATTTTGAAAGAAACGCAATTACTTGAGCCCCGACAAAGATAATTGCCAGGTTTTGTTTGAAGAAAGCTATTTTTTGTGGTTTGAAGTATGAGATATCTTGTATCATTTGTGTTTGTGGCTTCAGCCCAGAAACAAAGACCACACCTCTTATTAAAATTTTCACGTTTTACACCTCTTTCTGGCAGGGATTGCTATGTTTTATCCTGATGCTGATGACATGGTTGAGCTTGGACTTTGTGTGCTAGCCTGCAGCTATTTCAATGTGGCTTAAAGTTTGAGCCCTCTCTCATTTGTCATATCAACCTTGTATACCTTGTCTCCATGTAGGGAAGAGTACTAAGTCTACAAGTCTGACAGAGGTACAGGATCCTCCAGATTTACTGACACTTCTACTAAATATGTGTAAAACGCCTTCAAATAAATGTAGGTTTTGGCCCTGGAAGGTGAATAGCATCCCTATTTGCCATGGTTCCATTTGTTTGCACAGTTTCATTGTAGACCGATATTTGGGGTTTTTCTCATAAAGTTATAAAAATACACATTTTATCATTTTTTTTCTTCCAGAGTAGTAAACACAGAAATGGACCTAGCTAGTTTACATAAAAATAATTTAACCAACTTTGCTACATACAAGAAACAAATGAAATTTTTGTTGAGAAGCTTTCCACATGATAGGCTATACTATAAGTTATATTTTTATTAGTGCTGTGAATCGAATAAAAATTTCAATCACACACTAGCATTGTAATTAATCAATTTATCTCTATGCTCAACCTTGTATGTTTGAAATGTAAATATGCATGTTTTTTTAATTAAAAAAAAAAATTCTTTCAAACAGAACATGTCTGAAATTTTTCAGTTTTCCAGGTTTTCATAGTTAGTTCCATGCATGCACTTTACATACATCAGGTTCAGATTATTTGTGCTTTAATGCACAATCAGATCATTTATGATTGAAACAATACAACAGGCATTCAGAACAATGGTTTTTTTTTCACCATTTTACAGCTTTTGTTACAACTACAAATACAATTTCAGGTTAGGAGTGTCTTCTCATTTAGACTTCATCATGGATAAAATATGGATTAAAGATTCCAACAGATTTCATGTGAAAATTTCAGACTTTTCTACACACTTTTTAATTCTAGAGAAAGAAGGCCGGGATTGACAATGAAAGAAGGATGCAAGTAAAGATTTATGTCCACTGAATGGACAGGAATGAAGGAGCAAACATATGTACAATCATTTTAAAAAGTCAAAGCCCAGATCTTCATGTCATTCAGATGGTCTGGGGTAATTTAAACAGGGTTGAACATACAAAAAAACCTCTTAAATATTTATATCTGAAAGTGAAAAGTGGGGTAAACTGTCCATAAACTGATGTCAGACTGGTAGCTGACTACAAGAAGCATTTCACTTTTTCGCAAATGAAGGTAGGACTAGCTACAAGACTAGCCAGTGGAGTAAGGTTGTCTTCATTTTTTCCTTAGGATACAATCTAACTTCTTGTTTCACGCCTCCAAGTCAAGCCATCTAAATTGATGCTAACCGGCAACAGTGGCATGAGTAGATGTTTTTAGCTGCTACATTCCTACCATTTACATCATGTTTGTTTCCACCACTTTATAGAATAATACTCTGTTTAATCTCATCCAGCTTGCTGTTGGCACCACCAGTCTTAATAGCGGCATAATTAAACACTGAGGTGGTGGCTGACAGTGAACAGATAAACTAATACCAAGATGCACAGCAGCTATAAAGAGTCTCTGATTTAGACCTTGGCATTGGGGGGGAAGTAATAGTGACTTGATCGCACTCTGCAAACAAACCTTGTACATTGTGTTTTCCTTGCCTGGTAATTAGTTGCTGGATGTTTGTATTAGAAGTGTGCGTGCCATGTCTGCATGTCAACAGCATTGTGCGTGTGTGCATGTTAAGCTTTATGCCGATCTACCATTCGGTGTGTACCAGCATACCGCTTTGGACAAATCACCTTCATTATAAATGTGTCTAATTACGGTAATGAGACGATTTCATTATCACTTAAACGACCTTGTTCCACATGCTAAACAAGGCCGGTTGTTGCAAACCCAGTGGGTTTGCTGTGTCTAGTTGCTGCTGGAGAATTGCAGAAGGGCATCTCAGCATGTTCTACCAGCTGTACTGTACAGGGTTATCTAATTGAACTGCATGAATTCATATAATATATAATGACAAATTTCAGTGGAGACGCAAGCTGGTGACATTTTTGTTTAGCTGGATGAAATTTTAATCAAAATTGAACAAATACTTGCAAGATTAAGGGGTTTGACAGTAAATCTAGTCTTGCAGTTTGGGTCACATTTTGGTCAATCCCATAGTGCAAAGAGGCCCATTGACCTGGTAAATTAACAAATTTGGTTTAAACTAGGTACTCTTGGTCTAATTGCATACAGCAATTCTGACACAGAATATGTCCTCTAATATTTAGCAATATTTAAAATAATATTTTTTTTGACGGTGTACATATTGTACACAAATAGCTGAAAGGCATAGAAATAGCTAATCCTTAAACACTTAAGTTCTGTCAGCAACTTTGATTCTGACCTTTTTGAAAAATGTAGTCACATTGAATTATAAATACGTGGTTGGTTGGTTGGGTATGTAGCGAACCGGGATGAGTGTGGTCAAGGGCAGGCTTGATGGGGACTGCTTGGAACCATTTCATCACTACTTGCAGTTTTTTTTTTTTTTTTTTTTGCCTGATGTGGTATCAATGTAAAATTTATAAATATAGACAGCGTAAAACAGATATATTTGTGATGAAGAGAACTAAACTGCAGTCTTTTGATACATTTGAGACTGATGAGATTAAAAGTGTATTTATGTAGCATTATATAATGCTTCATGTTACACAACATCTCACACTGTTTCCTGAGCTCTACCTGGCTACCTCTAAGGTCTCCTCTCATCATTGCTAAGCACTCAATCTGTTTGGTGGGTGACCTTTAGTTGTCAAAGAGCTTATCTCCTGCTTTTAAAGCACCCTGCACCCCTGAACTAATCCTTGGAGCCAAACACTGCCGGCCTAATCCCCGCTCTCCGAGGTCCTCCCTCATTCACTGTTAGCTTTCTCTCTAATTGTCCTCAAGGCTCTTAAAGCCTCATGCAATTTTGTTTCACTGCGTGTGCCTTTTGTCTATGAGTGAATTTATTGATCTGTCGGTGTATGCAGGTATTCTTGCCTTTGTAGTGTGTACCTCCTTCTTAGGAACTAAAAGCTGTGTGTGTGTGTGTATTTGACCGATATATTTGGGCAGGGACCAGTGACCATGGAGCCATCAGGGTGCATTTAGGAGGATTGGCAGGGTGTGCAGGGAGGGATCAGCATTGGAGTCGGAACTAAAGCTGCACAGGCAAAAGCCCAAAATCAGCATTCAGGAGGTTAGAGGTGTGTTCTGTGAATGCCTGCGTGCATAGGCGTGCGTGTGCATGTGTGTCCTGGCCCCAAGAGTAGCAGTTCCTGGTCACAGTCTGTGGATGAAAGTAATTGCCAGTGGAGGGTAACCTGCAGATGAGCCCAAGCTATAGTGTGTGTATATGTGTGTAAAATTTTGAGCTGCAGTTTTTCCAGCTGCAGTTCAGCGAGCCTAAATGCCATGGAGCTTTTGTTTAAACACAACTGTATAAATCTGCTGAATGTTAAGGAAAGCATCATCCTATGAAACTGTGACTGCCATAAAAAATGTTTATAGTTGTTTTTGTTTGTAGATGTTAGACAGTGCAGAGAAAAGCAAACAATACGGCCCTATAGCAAGCTATTGCCAAGTTTTACTTCCTGGGCAGCCATTTTATATTCCAAGGTGATGGCCTTATCTGAGCCGTAACTTTAACTTCATGACTCGTTCCAAGTTCACAGAGCACAAATTCAAACTTTCTCTTCCAAATGGACCAAGCAGTATTCCATAGTAACAAATAAAGAATGTATTCTATTAAATAGAGATTTACATTTTGGCCAGTTCATTTCAAAAGAGTTGAAACTCCGGAAAACTGGATTCAGAATTTCTGAACATTAGTTTTCAAGCATTTATAATTGTAACAGTTTCTCAATTAGAATTGGCTCTAGACTTTAAATGGGCCATTCAGATTTATACAACAATTTGGTGTAAACCATTCAATAATCACAGCCTTTGCAAATATCCAAACTGTATCCCTTGAAAGTACACTGTTTAAATACAAAAAATACTATGCATTTAAAAAATATGGTTAATTATTTCATTGTGAATTTTATTTTTCTTCTTTTTTTTCTTCTTTAGCAAATAATTAAATTTAAAAAAGCTTACTGTGTTGCATGTTGAATTTTATCATGATTATGCATCGACTGTTTGAATTAGGTACTTCGTAATGAAATGCGTCTTCTTTACATAGTCTTTGTTTTATGTTATTCAATGTATTTAACTTTGCACATACTTTACATGTTTTTCCTATGTGATTACTTAGTTTCCACTAATTAAATCAGACTAAATTACTCAAGCACTCAAGTATAAAGCAGCCTTTATACAGAACAACAATATCCGAATTGATTCAATACTGCCATCAAATATATTGTAGTTGTTGTCATATAGTGACAAAATAGAAAGAAGTTCACGCGTATGGTTAACATATTGTGGTACTATTTGACAACTTTAACAATTATAGATTTTAAACTTCATATCTGAAATAGCATCAATTTTGTTTGGGAGAATTAACATTTAGGAGTACCTTATGTTTTTATGGAAACCGGCTTGTGGTTTATTTAAAATACAATATGTTATCATCACCATATCAATATTTCATTGTTCACATAGTGCAACATTTACTACTGTTGTTCCCCTAGATATTTTTCCATTTTTCTTCATTTGACCTGAAGCAAGCGTACAGCTACAGGCTTTCAGTGATTTTTAGTGTTGCTATTTTTACATCATCTTCACCTAAGGCAAAGACCTGGAAAGAAGCTCCTCCAAAATGTATCCCTTCAAGTCCTACTGAAATTTGCAGCAACCCTGATGGACAAAGTAATCTGCAGAGAAAAAAATATATATATTTGAAGACAATTTTATTCTCAGTCGCTGGTTTTATTCACTGAAGGAAAAAATTAGTGAAAAAAATTGGGTTAAAGATCTCACAACCGGCCACATTTTGCCCCTAAATACAGAAATTCAAGATGGTATTGACATTCATTAATATAGAAACAGTTACAAAGCTATTTGTTAGTCTGTAATAGACAAAAAGGACTTAGTAAAACTTTGCTGCAGAGGCTACTAAAATTACATAAATCAACGAACAACCCAGAACAACATCTAACAATTTGCAGGTATCAGTTCAATGTTTGTGATTTGGTAATAGAAAAATAGGCAGAAGTCACATCTATAAAAAACCCACTGCTGACCAAACAGAACTCTAAGCTTTGAAAAAGCATGAAAAATAATGAATTACCTAATTAGTTTTCATTATAAAATCACATTTGCCAAAAACAACTTAACCCTCAAAGAAAATATTTTGTTTAGACAAAAGTTTCCTCAAGCTAATAGCATTTAAAAAAATAAAAAACAGCATAACTACAGCTAAGCATAATGATGGCAGTGCGATGGTCTGAGGCTGAATGAGACACTGATAACTGATGGGAAATTGTATTCGGTTCTCTATTGAGACATTTTCATGGAAAATGCCCCATCAGTTTGTTACTTTAAGTTGTGGAATTTTCAGCAAGCTAAAGCGCCAAAGCATACCATTTGGAGTGACCTAGTCAAAGTTCAGACTTAAATCAAATTGAGTTGCTGTGGGGTGACCTTCATTCACTGTGGAGTTTATTACATCATTAGGATTTGGAGCCAGTTTAGTGTGGATAGCTTTTCTCCCCTTTAATGAGATTATTAAAAAAATGAAAATAAAATTTAAAAAACGCACTGGTTCAAATTTAGGTTGTCTTTGATATTAAAGCTGCTTTAGTGATGCAAAACAGCTAAGTTCAACAAAAAATCTAATCAGTAAGGGGAAATATTTTTTCACTACGCTCTAGAATGTGCGCAGAATGTAAATCTGTGCACACTCATTGCACAAAGACTTGCCTTAAGGTATTAGTCATATGCTCAGACAACTGTGAGATAAGGCCATTTCTTCATCTTGCTATAATACCCTAAATGGCGTGTAAATGTCAACACTGACCTCAAGTCAGCAGACTGTCATATAGTCATACATACAGTGGGTGTGGACAGGTCAAGTTGCTTACTTCTATTCTCATCTTTTTTAAGCTCAAGGGTTGCTTCATGCAGGTTGGTCGGGTTTTAGAGGAGAAACAAGCTGAGTCAGGGGAAATACATAACGACAATAGGAAATTGTTCTCTAAATTACAATAAATGGACAAACACACCAAAAACAAGACGACAAACACTGACAATGTACGACATATCAATTCAAACTACCTGCCTGTAAGGGTCATTTTTCAAGTCGAGTCTGTCTCATGGTTTACAGGTTTGATCGATGGAGGCTTTGAAGTGGAAAAAAACAATTAGTTGCTACTTATAATCTATAAAGCTGTTAGATTTTCCAAACAGAAGTGCACTGTTTCCCCCAAAATGCTGAGTATTTGATTAGGAATGTGTACGGTCCGGGTTTAGGTTTACTGCAGGTCAGAATAGATGTGTAGAATGTATAGTACAGTAGGGAATAATTTAGTACAGTTTTCAGAATATTTTAATCAAATTTATACAGTTCCATTCTATATTCTAAATACAGTTCATTTTTCGGCACCTATTTGAATTTGAGTTTTATGTTTTGTCAAAACACCACCAGATGGCGCCAAATGCAAACTATTTAATCCCACAATTCACTTTTCTTCATGCAGCTGAATATGAGGCTGACGCAAAATGACTACAGAAAACAGTATTTTTCACTTGGTAATTTCATGAATTATGTAATGTATGAAAGTACATAAAATGACAACATCGAGATTGTAATGCATGTCAGGTATCACAACTGCTACGACTAATAGTTGACCCTAGTAACACAGCGGCCTATCTCGTCTGCACGATTCTACCGAGAGAATATAACTGGCAACTTCAGGTGGGGGTGGAAGAAGTCACACAAAAGTAAGAGGGACATGCAGGGACACACCAGAAAACAAAACACACACAACCCCAAGACATTTGAGAGCCATGGGGGGAGGAACAATGTGGCAGAAGAAAAGCACCCTGAGGTCCTTCCCAATATCTCCAAGCTACTTCGTCTGCAAAACAAGCTGTCTTCCTACACCAGATTTCACCTCGGCTCTGCTCTCAGTTCACGGTGGGTTCATCATTTGCCACGTCACCTTAAAGCGGCCTCATAGATCACCGGTCAATAACACAAGACTCAAGAGTTGTGGACACAAAAGCAAGAGAAGGCCCCGCCGACCTGATTACAATGGCACTGGCTCTTTTGTAGCACAAACACAAAAGGCAGTGCTGGGCTTTAATTAAAAGTTGCCCCAGGTGAACAATGAAGCAGGATATTGCCCGCTTCGTCATCTTTTGTAGCAGTTTGTGGAGGTGGTGACGGTGGTGGTGGGGTGTGGGATCTGATGCAAAGATGACTGGAGCGGTTCAAGTGAACGACTCGAGAGCGAACAGGTGTTCGTGGGGTGGAAAATTACAATTATATATCACCATTTTTCATACTGCATTCATGACTCACGGTGGACAGGTAAAGGTCCCCTGATTCTGAACGGAGGGGCACCAATTGATAAATGGGGTTGGATTTCTAAGGAGATTTTGGTTGAATAATTAATCAACGTTCAGATAGCATGAGTAATGTACATTTCAGGAGAGGACAGAAGGTTTTCTTTCACACTTTGTTGCACATTCATGGTTCACCTTGGTAGCAGAATGTTGGATTCCCTTTTGTCAACTATTAGTCATTGATAAAAGTTCCTTAGACTGTATGTTTGAACATTATCATGGCCAAAAGAGGTCATTAACCCTTTCTTGGGTGGTGCCTTCAAGGTCTTTCCCTCCAAACACTGGAATTACACAACTTTTCTGATTTTGGTAAGGCCATTTGAAACATCCTAGCAACTTTTCAACCAAATTTACATGTTCAGATGTAAGGAAACATATCTTTCAATCAAGTTTTGCTTCAGGACTACTTTTCTTTTGCACAACAATGCTGCACTTCAATCTCAGAGTGGAAATAAGGCCAAACATCTAGTTTTCCTGCCTTTTCTGTCACATCTTTGTACTCAGCCAGCTAGCCAGTGGCACCTGTTTTCACACACTTGTCATACACTTGAAGCGTGTTGCCCTCAGGTGGGAGAAGGATCAAATCAGACACCTGCCATGTTCCCCATACAGCCGTGGCTTTGCATCGTGGTTCACCTTTGCCCTTCTGTCAGTGACACAACTGAAAACAAAGAAACACACACCTACTGGAGGAAAGGCTGGTCGTGATTAATAACTGAACTGTCTCGGAGCGGGTGTTGAGCATGGTGTGGGGGAAGGAGAAAGGAGAAAGGGGGAAGGAGAAAGAAAGAGTGCAAATTAATAAAAAAGCAGTCTTGTTGCACACATTGAGAATCAGTTCAGGAGCTGTTGTCGTAGTAAGGTGAATTTTCAGAAAAAAATCATTTTTTCTAAACCTTAAAAAGTAGGTTTGTGCCAAAACCAAAGGGGGGATATACAGACACCAACAATGAAGGATCACCAAGAAAAATAAACCAAAAAATGTCAAATGGAATTCAAGCTGAGAAGCAAAACATAACTCCAGTAGCTCAGCACATTTTTGTTTAGACAGTTTACACGTTCCACTAGTCTTTAGAAGACAGAAGAATTTGACTCCCTGAGAACTTAAACATTTAAGAAAAAAAACAAAAGAGGGTCAATGTTGGTTCAGTGCTATGCTAATTTGAAAGTCAAGAGCTAGCTCTAGGTATTCTGCCAGATATTAACAACAATATATTTGCTTACTTTAATCCATTACTAACAAGTTGAAGAGCTATTAAACCTGTAAAAGAAAGGTTGTAGTGCTATTAATAACAATTTCCATATGATCATAAATTGCATTTTAGATAAAGAAACCATGTGAAATGTTACATGATGTTTGTGCTGCACATGCTGTACATTTTTCAGTTGGACAACATTGCTGTTATTACGCAACTCCACAAAGACAGGTTAGACTGCAAAACATTGACTAAATAACATACAAGTCTGGATCTGTGTGAAAGAGTGCAAATGCAAATCAGGTGCTTCCTACCAGTACGGATGATGGCAAAAGGAAAAGTTTAGAACAAAGCAGAACTCAGCAAAGTAATTTCTCTGACATATCAAGTGACTCTCTGTCCCCTCTGCTAGATGACATTGTGAAAGAGGCTGTCATCTTAACGTTTAGGTGTTAGACTCTGTAAATATCAGCCAAGTTGCACATGAGGTTGCTTCAGCATTTCTATCCTTTATTGATTGACAGCTATTGCAGTCCAAACTGAAGGTTCAGTCTAACCCTTAAGGGACACTACGTCTTCTCTTTTTCTCCACTCTCAACAAGTCTAGCCGCATGGTATTCTGTACTGAAAAATCTCAGAAAAACCACGAAACGATGCCTTCGGAGACATGATTTCAAAAGACAACAGATAAGGATGGAGAAGAGATAGTCATCCGCGTGTCTCTTGGGTGTCCCTCCGTGGTCTGGTTCTTCACGCCAACAATAGCTGAATGAAAACAGGCCACCTGTGCAGAGTCAGTTAGGACAGCACTGCTGGAACCTTTAATAAAATGTGCTGGTTCCAAACATTTGATAAACAATTAAGAAGTCACTTAGATGTCAGTAAATAGGCCAGATGAGGAAAGAAGCCGGATGATACTGTGTAAACTCCTCCAAAAGCAGCACTAACAGAGCAGCTATTTTGTCCTGAGGGGGACTTGGGGCTCTTGGTTGCGTCAGTTAAGGGAGAAACAAATGTGTGAAGAATGAGAGCTCTCCAAGTAAACTGCCTCCCATGCCTGCATGAGTTTAACAACATATACCCAATTGAAGAATGGTATGAAGGAATACCGTATCAGTACACTCTGTTTTTGATTGAAGGGGATTGTTGTGGTTACAAGAAGATACAGGGAACCGGTTCAATCTAGCTTGCTCAATCCATTTTCTTCTTATGCAGGATGTTAAAACAGCTGCATCCTGTCAGAACTCAAAATATAGCCTGATTTTTAGTCATGCATGTTTTACAGAATCTCAGCTTGATCTTCATTTTAACACAAGTACACTGATTGAAAGGAAAACACTACAATCGGTGCAAAAAAGAAGAACAGGAACAACTTTTTACTTTACAGGTCTGGAAATGATGGAAATAAGCATGAAAGAAGTTAAGTGAAAGAAGTGTTAAGGAAAATCTGTAAAAATAAACCAGCCCTGGAGGAAAGAGGTGTGTGCTAAAATGTAATGATGGAAAGACAACAGGAATGACCTGAAATGAGTCATTCCTGACCTGAGTTAATGTTTCTGTCCATCAATCTGGAAAGTGTTATAAGACAATTTCTGGAAGTTTGAAGTAGGGGTGCACCAATTGCAGATCTGACCGATCACAAATCATCAGTCTTTAAAATGTCTGACCTGCCAATTTAGATTTTTTGGTCTTTAAAGTCATTACACATAGTGACAATATCCAAAAATTATATCAGCACAAACACTGAAAACTAACTGTCAAGAATGGTGGTGGAGGTGGTGATTTGGGAAAGTTTTGAGGCAAAAAAACAAACAAAAAAAAACAAGAAACCTTGCAGTTAATGAGTCAGCCCTTGACTCCTCTACATCAAGGTGTTCTAGTCAGACCTCAGGCCATTTGTCTTTACAGTTGATTGACTAAAGCTGGGTCATCAGCAGTAAACTGTTCTAAAACAGAGCAACAAATCTACAGAAGCCATGAGTAAAAAAAAACGTTTCCTGCGATGGCCAAGTCAAGGTCGAGCTTTCCGTTCTCACCAGGTTACATACTTCAACACTTATGGGGTTTGATTATGTTCACTCTGTATAGAAATAAATGTTTAAAAAGCTAGTTTGCAATGATACAGAATATATTGTCTCATTTGAGCATGAAATAAAATTATTTTCTTGCTTTCTGGGGAAAATAAAAAAGATGCTTCTTTAAAATACTGTAAGAGACTCGCACATAATTTACATCCAGTTCACTTTCCAAATGTCTACTATGGTTATTCTGAGGCTCAACAACATGCAGTACTCATCGACTTCAGTCCCACACAGCTCCAGCCTGTAGACTTTTGCTTACCAGACCAGCTTTGCGTGATTGACAGCTCGAGGTGAGCGGTGTACAGGCATTCGATGGGATTCTGAAGTTTAAGATTTGAAGGCCCGTTTCTGCACAGTCTCCTATTGACAGGAGAACAGCCTGAGCCCTGGAAAGACTACTTTTTTTTTTCTTTCCCCCCCAATAAAAATTCTGATGCAGAGCGTGTGAGACAGGCTGCGGCACATGAGCGGCGCGGTGCTGGACTGTAGGCGGATCGACTCCTTAGGCCAAGACTAAAAAACACGCGCGGATGCGAGAGGATCACCGATATTTGGAGAGAGATTCTCCTCACGCACAACAGGCAAAGTTGTCCCCTGTCTCCGGGACGTCGTCTTTAGGGAGGATTTTCCTCTGGGCCTCTTGCAGCGGGGGCCGTGTTATTTCTGTGAGGATGACTGCAAGTGACATCAGAAGGACTAAAAGTAGAGGCAGCGAGGGCTGGAGCTGCAAAATCGACGTGCCTTCAGGTCTAAACAAATCCAAGAATGCAGCTACTGTATTATTTGTCCTCTACGACACAGCGGAAAATGTTCCCTTGATAGAGGATTACATGGGTCATTATTGTACATGTTGCAGAATAATTATGTAAAATATTATGTAAAAATTCCCCATTAAGCAAACGTACACTCTTTGGAAGTTATTTCAGAGAGCTATAACATGAGAGCTGTTAAAATATGCATCAGAAAAGCCTCTACATGTACCCCAGCAAATCCAGATACTTGCAAAGTAACCAAATCTCCATTGCCTTCTAATAAATGTAAGGGTTTTCTGAAAAACAAAATGTTTTTGCGTATTCACCCACATGTTTGCAGCTCACGTCTAACATGGAGACAGATGACGTTTTGCTGTTGCTGTTAGTTAATGGTGTGCTGCCCTTAAATATCTCCAGGCTCTCTTCCTCTCAGTGCACATGTTTCTGTCTGCTGCTTATCAGGCGAATGGGGGGGAGCGTGTAATTGTGCGCTACAATGTCTGCTCTGTCCCCTTCGATATGCAGAGGTAACATTGCACTCATTACTGAAGGAGCGCTGGAAGAAAGCGAGGGCACAGATCATGCTGTGGACTCAGCGGAAGGATTTAAACCGTTAAGTGCACCATGATTGTGATAACAAAAAAGAAAGAAAGAGAGATGTGTTGAAACAGCTTCTGGCGAGCTGTTCCTGTCACATTCTCCACAACGCTGTTTTGTTGCTGTCATTACTCAATGTAGGCCTTTCATACACAGCGATCACTAAACGCAATTCAAAAGCCATTTTCCTGTACATATGTCTTGGTGATATACTAACACCTACGTCACCTTAATGGATTCTAGCGTGTTGACCCATAAACCATCACATCAACTTCAGAAACTTTCTTAAAAAAATAAATAAATAAATCACACATGGGCCAAATATGAAGAAATTGGTTGACATACCGACAACTATAAGGGTTAAAAATCCATTTCTAAGGCTGTGGAAACCGTTGAGAGAGCCGCTATCCGTGAATCGGGAGAATATTAAACGGTTGTACATCTTACAAATTGTGGCAGAAGGAACTCAACAGAATAGTTCCAGCAGCAGATAAACAGCTGTAGGCCTCACTTATCAGAGTTGATAATTTATAATTGTCTGAAAAAAGGAAAAAATTAGCAAGATACTATGAAAAAGACCACGAGTGTTTAACTATTGAAGAAGACCAAGACGAAATTGAAACATCTGTTAAATTTTCGCTTCACTTTCACACTGTACTCAGTCAAATGAACCAAACCTTTTCAACAGAGCTTGAGCATCAGTGTCACACAGACAAGCACAACATGTCTGTGTTCAGTCTTTTGCTGCTGGCGCAAACTAAAGTTAGTAAAGGAATAATTCAAAAAGTTTGAGAAACCCCAGACTGTCTGAACTAAACCAAACAAACAGATGCCAATAAGAGGCCAAAACTAATATTTTTGTGGCTCTGCTGTTCGCAGAATGTGTCAAATCCTTTCATCCGACTGAAACACACAAAAAACGATCAGAGTTTCCTCCCTGGGTTGCAGTGTGAGATGTGTTGCTAAACTAGGGGTGACTGGGTCTGAATTGGGGCTGGAATATAAATTTGACTGAAATTATTCATGTAAACATTGTTTTTCATAGCTGTGTGTCCGTCCTTTCTTCTTCGGCTCGGCCTCGTTTCAGTGGAATTTACTGCAGGTGGAAGCAGCACGAAACTCATTTGTTAATCAGGTCCAGTTTATTATGAAACTCAGTCCCTATTGATGAAACCATCTGCCCATGACTGCGGCACATTATCTTTGGTTATGAGCAAAAAGCGCCTCATTGTTTGATCAAACAACACGCTGATGGAAAAAGAAGTAAATAATTAAACATAGTGTGCCGTCAGTGAGATGATAACTACATCAACAGCGGGGCCTGTCAGCACCTCAAGCCACAAAGCATCACATGCAAACAAAACAGATACACATCTCGTCTTTTGTCTATTTTAAAACAGAGTCTACTTTGCAATTGAAATAAAGGATTTATTTATATTTTTAAAACAAGAAAAGGACAATGGGGTATTTTAAACAGTTATCTAGAAGAGGGGATATATTAATAATGGTTTTGCATGCAAAGTCTGTTTAAGCTGATATCTGGAATTGGAACCCAGGTCATTTCGGATGTGAACGAATGAGACGTTCATGTCACACTGTTGGTCATAATTCCTTTTCACTAGTTTGTACTTTTGCAGTTTTTTTTTTTTTTTTTTTTTTTTTTGGAGTGGCAAAAGCAAATTAGATGGATTAGCAGCCGATAACTGATGGTGATACCCAAGACATGCTATGCTGAAGCATTTTTACTGCAGGGAACCGAGGCGTAAGCATTTCACAACGTGTCATGTATGACAGTGACGAAGGCACAATCCCATCCACAGCCATTCTTTCAACAAACTTGGATTATATCAGTTATAACCACATTTAATTTTCCTTTGGAATAAATAAAATCTTTTTGAACTTGAATTATTTTGTGTCCAACCAAATTTTGGGGGAAATTGAATGAAGTCGAGCAGCTGACAATAAGTTATGAACAACTGATAAGATTGGCTACATTTACCTGTTCCTGCATTGTCTAAATAACAATGTCCATCCAGTCATCATCTAAGATTGTCCATCCATTTGTCCGTCTATGATCTGTCATGGATAGATGGACAGACTATTTTTTCTATTTCTATTCAAAGTTGTGTAAAATTCCTTTGGAAAAGTATGGAGTTTTTTTTTTTTTTATTCCATTGTCCAATGTATTACCCACCATCTGCTATTACCCAAATATAAAAGCAAAGTTTATACTATAAAATTCAGGCTTATATTTTGGTTCATTCAAGGTTATGTGAATTGAGAAACTACACCGCAGATACCGTCAACATTTCGGATAATTGAGCTTCTTGTGTAATTTCAAGGTTATAACCTTTCCGGTTTATTAAAGTCTGGCTTCTCATTTCTCAGACGGCCTCCTCTGAGAGAATATCTAGGTTGTGTGATCAGTGAGGTCAAGCACCTCTCTGATGTTCCAGATGGGAGCAAATTTACACTGATCCATGACAAATTGGCCTGGTTTTAAGCAGCCAGTATGCTGAAACACAAGGTGAGGGGGGCATTCTTGACCCATCTGAAAGTGATCAGCCTGCGGAAAACAGCAGCTCAGAGGGGACGGGTTAGACTCAGATTAATCACTTACTTCCCCTAAATTACTCAGAGCAGTTTAATCAGATAAACTATTTGGCGCTTTGAAAGTTGCCGCGTGGCGGCGTGAGTCCAGATGATGGTGATGGTTTATGAGTGTCCGCGCCACAGGGAGGGTAGGGGTCAGGCTGAGCAACAAGTCAGCTGGCGCTGGTAGCGCTGGAGTCATTTTCAAGGACACAAAGTGGCTTGATTTCTGTTGGCTGTGTGATGTATTTAACATTTACTACACACCAAGACTCTAGTTTTATTTATCAAGAAGAAATTTAACACTATTACAAGTGTTATAAATGATGCACCTCCATGGTAACCTTTAGACAAGTCTATTTTGGAAGCATTATCTGTTTGTGCCAGCTGTATACAGTATTGTATTTGTCCTTGGGGCTGAGAGCAGCAGGTTAATTAAAGCTTATCAATGTAAGATTATTATTATTTTATTTTTGCCCATAATTAGATAGGAACCTCATAGAGGAGGCACTCTGTCTAACAGTGACAGAGCCTTTCTGTCTGAGTTACCAGCTATGCCCCATTTAGACACCAGCAAAGTAAATTGGACCATGGGTGGGAGGAGACAGGAGTTGAAATTTGTGCAGACCAGGCAGTCAACGTATGAAATGTTACATTGCAAGAATAAAAATGATTTTCTTAATAATTAGGACATTATTTTTGATGTCCTAATTAAAACATACTCTTAATTATTTTCTATGACATTCTTCTCCAGTTAATAATGAACTAAAAACAACTAAAACATCATGTAGAATGACTCGAAAAACAATGACAACACTAAACATTTTACTCAACCGAAATCAAAAGAAACTGTTTTAGGGTAGGAAGTCAAGCCACATCTAATTTTCAGCTGCGTGGTGTAGAAAAGTGGGACAATTAAGAATAAAAATACAATGCGCTTAATCTAAGATTGTTTTAAATACAAAAAATGATTTTCCACATAAATGCATACAATCTTACAGTAAAATTAGTGACATAGTAAGGTTTCCACAGATGACTAAACTGTGCGTACAATCTCTACTGGTTGTCGCTAATTTAAGGATTCACCTCCCTCAGCGCTATTCACATCTTGCCGTCAAGTCGCACACCGGCTGTTTGGCAAGGAAGATACCCATCATTTCCCAAGTTTTACCAATGAAATGACGGAAGCTTGATGATTTTACATCATCTAAAATTAGATTTTAGAATTTGGATGTAAAAGAATTGAGTGTTACCAAAGCTTAAAACGAATCCTATTTGTGTTTTATTTAAGAGATGATTGAAATACATTCAGAAAGTGGAAAAAAAGCAATCGGCTTCGTCATTTTATTAAAAAAAAAGCTTCACGTTGCAGATTTTATTTTTAAAGTCCAAAACGGAAGCACATTTCCATACTGTAGTTACCCTGACAACGACTCTATGACTTGTCCACCTCTACGGCATGCAAATGACTGCGCGAGACCAATACAACTCAGATTGGTTAACTAAACAGAGCGCGCGGCGCATGCAGCTCCAGAGCAGAGCAGATCAGAGCAGAGTGCGTGTTTGACAGCTGCTGATATAACAAGAGCTGCACGAATTTCTGGAGGGGCGCAACCGTAGCCTATTTTAAATCAGTTACCTCGAATCTTCAACTTTAATCTTAATTAACTCTGCGGATGGTGTACACCCGTCAACCCGGGACTTGAGTGCTCAAGCTTGTCCCCTACGTGCATTGGAATAACTGGAGACAAACAGAAGAAAGGGTACACGGGAGCAAGACGGGACGGCTTTGAAGTTTATGCACCTTTTCTTTTTTTGGCTTGAACGGAGCTCATATTGGACAAGAGAGACGGCCGTTCGTTCCCTTTTCATGCGTCGGCTGCCCACATTTTAAAAATGGTACGAGTATGCTGACATTCGGACTGCCCTGCTTTTCTCCACTTCGGTTTTATTCGGTAAGTCACGAAGCTGAGAGGCGCTGAGGATGCATGTGTGTATAAGGTGTTTAATTACTTTTAATTACAACTGCGGACCAGTTTACTGTGGAAATTCAGGTCCAATTACGGACATGTTCAAACCAGCTTGTAGCGCAATTTGCAGCCATATATATATATATATATATATATTTTTTTTTTTTTTTTAATAAAAACGTGGGACATAAATAACATAACAGAGGGCATGTTCGACAGAAAATGACTTGGGAGGTGTGGGGTGCTTCATTATCTAACTCCAGCACACCTGGCTGTCTGCCACACACAGTTACAGTATTCCCACTGTGCCGCGCTGCCGTATGGCAACCTGGACTGATGTTGCCCGTTATTAAAGTTAACGTTGAGTGTTTGTTACTCATATTATAATAACGCATCACCGACGTGTTTGCTTTATGCAGCATTTATTATAGAGGAACATGTTGCGCATTAATATTTTAATTAAGACTCATTTGTCACAGGTGTGTTTAATGCGCGCTGCGTCAGAGCCAATCAGAACGCCTTCAATAACAGCTAATTCGTTCAGTTGTTGGTCCTGCAGCATCGTTGTCTACTACATGAGGCTATAGTTCTTTTTTGAATGGAAGTTAATGAGGAAGGCAGTGTTCTAATTAGGTTGTGAATTGCATAATTGAGTCTGGGCTCCAATTTCTTGCTTGGATGAATCAATGGTTAATAGCCAAACAGCTTAGCTATATGTCACTGGAGTGGCGTGAATGTTTTTTCCTGGGTGATTTAGTGAGAAATGATCCGGCATGCTTCAGATTTCTATTCAGTCTGGAAAAGTTTGGATTCAAGTGTAATTAGAAAAGAAAAATGATTGTGAAATAATGTATTTTTAGACTTACTATACTGTAAAACCTAGCCAAAAACATTGAACATCCTGAAAAGTCTGACATTTTGACAGTGAAAGTGTAAGAGGTGTAAGATCCTGTCTTGTTGCAATAGATTCATATGAAATGATCAGGCAGCTACAGGGAATTAGGGCAAAAACAAATATGCTGTCGTAGATATCCTGCGGTTTAGTGGTGATAAGTACCTTGGCAATGAAGGTAAACAATTATGTGTTTGACCAGGTGTTTTATTGAATAAAGCAGCTAAATAATATTGGCCTGGCTGATGCAGATTTAGAGTTGCAACTTTAAGCTGCTATCAGACTGTGCTCAGGCAGAGAGGAGCAGCCCAGAAAATGTTGAATCAATCACAAATGTGCAGCGAAAAATAAAACAGGGCCTGCTCTCTTGGCTGAGCGAGTTGAACTGTCTCTTGCCACTTGAGGGGGCGGATGTCATAATTATCATTTCTCCTGGACTGCAGCGGAGAGGCCGCTGGCGCTGGCAGGATCCCAGCAACTCCGTGGGTGTATATAGTGACCATGTTGACTTTTTAGGGCGAGCCGCATCACTTCCAATTCGGAGGAGGTGGGGAAAATGGTGACGAGTAGGGGAGGCTATTCCATGTCACACTGAAATGAAATGAAACAACCTTCACCGTCTCACTCTGTGATGCTGCTGAGGCAGGTTGTTGTGGTTTTTCACCCAATACATTAGCGTGTATTAAAGTAAATGATCAGGTTGAACTTTTCGTCTAGCAAATGTTGTCGGACAAGACGCCTAGTTATTATGCTGTTTTACTGTTGTCCGCAAGTGTCTTATTCGAGACACCTGCAAGAAAATAGCCACTTTCACTAAAAAGCTCTCTTTCAAGAGGAATAGAATAGCTGCAGGCCAGCCATCTTTTATTGGAGGACTGGTGAGTCAATAGAGTCCTCACAGGGCTCCTCATTATGTCTGTTCCACTTGGGGCACTGCTGCTCCTTAGTCTGACAAAAAATGGTGCATGATTGATAGTATTTAAATGACAATAAGGCTTCTCGGGAGTATGATGGCTTTGTGATTCTGCTGAAATGCTTAGCGAACAGGTTATTTAGGACAGCAAACACCCGACTGCCTTTGTTTGAAGTCAAACACTCCCATCTGTGGCACCCACGTCACGTGTCTTTCTGTATTGTCGGTAAATGTCGGTAATCTTAACAACACCAATATCCAACCTAATCTGTTTCAGTAACAAATAAGGACTTCTGGGTATTTTAGAGATTGGCTTTTATTAAAAAACAAAAAATATACTTCCAAGCTTCTGCCCCGTGTTTTAACTGGAACCGCTCTAATTGCCCTCGGTGGCATTGCTAGTTAATTGGTTTTGTCCAGGCGGACAGGTCTGGCCAGTTGTTTAGTTGTCAGGCACTCAATTAAGTCTGCCACTGTTGCATAAAAGAGGCCATACAGACAGAAAGATTTCTAAAGTTTCCCAAATCTAGAGATTTGGAAAACTCTAAAGATTGAGACTGATTTTTAGTCTCACTGAGACTAAAAATCAGTGAGACATCTTTTTAAATTCAGAAGGGTGTTATTCTGTCTTCCATGAAAGGATTTTCCACTCATCTGCCTCTGTCTGCACACGGTTTCTATCAGCCTCTCTTATTCTGTTTCCGCCGGCAGCAGACTGGATTTCCTCGGACCAGAAATTGGTCGGCTCAGAGCTTCACGCAGGTGGAGTTTTTCAGTTCTGCCAGCTGCGCATCACAAAGCGAACCTGTGCCGATCTCTGTGTGACACAGGAGTGAATTATGCCAGCATCTGGTGAATGTACAGTCAGAGGGCAAGGCGAAGGAAGAATAGGAAGCAGTAAATTCAGACTTAGCTTTTGACCTCTTTTTCTATTTTTCCATAACAGGATATACAGATAGTAGCAGTGTTTTTGCTTGAGTAGCTGAAAGGTTTTAACCCTCAGGGCTTAAAGCTGGGGCCCCTGTTTTGATGATATGCTTCATAAGCATGCATGAGCTTAACATCCCTCTACAATATGCCAACATGAACAATAGTCACCCAGAAGCAGATGCTTGCTTCTGGCATCCACAATGTCTTTTTAGAGAGCTTCTTCCCTAATTGTCATTAATTAGTTTCTTATTATTCCAGTCACTGGTAGGTCGACTTTATACAAGTTTGTCCAATTAATTAACCCAGCAGGATTCTGCTGAAGAGCTGGGAGCTTACCGTTCAATATAATTAGCACCTACTGACTGTTTTATACATGTTTCACTATAAGATTTTATTTTTAGGAGGTAGCGGGGGAGAGGTGATAATACCGTGTCTGTTTATATTAACAGCAGGATGAGTTTTTGATTGGTAACAATTGAGTTACCAAGCAAAAACTCGTCAAAAACTTTCCGCTGTTTTAAAAATTTTTGTAAATGTTTTTGTTAATGTTTTCTGCTTAATGAGTTTGTGAAAGAAAATCTTTTGCACTGAAACTTGTTTTGTTCCAGCTCAGTGAGCAGATTTGTCATCTCCACATATTTTAGATGTAGATTAAGTGTGTTGTCTGACAATTCTGCAAAGGTATTCATACCGCTTCAACTGGCTCCTCATTTAACAGCTTTAAAAACAGAAAATTGAACATATTTTATTCAAACTTTTTTTAATATATCAACAATGGTATCAGTAACTGGCAGGTTAATAAAAAAGAAAATCAGACCAAATAATCTGATGCCTAAATGCGGATATTATCTATTTTTTATTCAGTTTTGCTTCTATGAAATAATATCCAGTGTTTCCACACAAGTTTTTTTTTTTTCAAATTCTTTCCAAACAACATCTGTTGCTTTTGCAAGTCTATGATTTTTGCCGTAGCATCAGCTGTAAGTCTTTCAGGCGTTTCTTCCATCAATATCAATACTTAGCTCCTGGAAAGACCAACCAGCTACCCTGCTGTGAAAAAAACATCCCCACAGCATGATACTGCTACCATGTTTCACCACAAAGTGTGTTAAGATTAACAAAAACATCTGTTAACTTCAGCATGCAGCTGTATTTACACACAGAATGCCTATCTTATAATTATTTGTCTGAAGTACATTTTCTTGCATTAGATTTTATTTTAAAGCATCAGAGGTGGAAATGCTTCCCATAGTTTTCAGATTTGTGTTGCTGTCACAGAAACAGAGGTTTGGTTAAATATTTAAAGTTGAAATATTTTGCCCAGTATCTCTAAAAAAAAAAAGAACAACCTTCCATCTGATCAGTTTATCGACTCTGATTCAGGCTAACCACTTGTTATGAACTATGCTGGGCACCACTCAAGACTAGATAGTCTCTGCATGTCATTTTTCTGCTTTTCTCATACAGCTACCTTTTTTATTGCCTGCTCTGAACAGATCCATTTCCAGTATGCCAGTCCCTGCCGGTGACTCACTGAAGAGCAGAAAGCGTCGCTTTTTAAAGCGACAGCGTTGTCGGCGACAAACATACATCTGCCGGCCGCAGATGGGTCTTCCTGCGAAATGCACCTCGATGCTGCTGTTATAACACTGCTGTTCATTTCTGGAGAACTAATTACTGCGCATTAGTTAAACAGACCATTTGAAATGCAAGCCTGGCAAATCACCCTTGCCATGGGGAGGTGAGCTGCCCTCCCTTTTCTCCTCCTATGCAGACCTGGTGATTCTATTCTTAGTGCTATCAGCATATGTTTGTATCAGGAAGTTAAGGTCCGCAAGTAGAGATTTACACCAAATCTATTCTGGTTCTGGTTAATGCTAACATACTGCAGATGGAGGTAGTTTACAGAAGTTTTTAATGCTTTCAGGCTGTACAGTGTCATCCATTTCTCAGCTGATGGAGAATCTTTGACTCAGTTTTCAGCAGCGTAGTGACATCCATATGACTTTTATCCGAGTTGGACGAGCCAGCAGATCTGTGGGACGCCACCGTGGATAACAAGCCTTTCATATTCGCCTTCCCCTACAGAAAAATGGATCAGGCTCCTGCCTCGTGGGCTGTTCACGGCTCCAGCGTGCATTACTTACTCTGACAGTGACAAGCACTAAACACGACTACAGCTGTGTTCATTTCCTCTCAAATTAATACACTAAGCTGTCTCCTGGATATAGTGCGCTCTATGCTGTACAGTTCAACTCAAGGTCCATGTTCTGCTCTGTTCTGTGTGTTGCTTCAGTGCCAAACTGTGACAAGCGTTCAGATAAGACATATGCGGCCACAAGGCCTACAGCATCAAATTAGATATGAGAATACCAAACTATACAATACAAATCTGTTTTTTTCTTAAGCGTGTACAAATTCAGTACTCAAATATTATCTATTTAAGGATGCAGTCCTGGTCATACAGGACTTGATATGATGAGGTCTCATGATATAATGGAGCACCTCAGTGTGCCGCAACACTTTACAGCTGGCTTAAATGAAGTGTGAAGAGGCTTTTTATGGGTTTATAAGTGGGCAGACCCTGTTGTCTGCATTACAGCAGCTGGAGGGGTTCCATGTTTGATAAATATTCCATCACTGCCTTTCCCTTCTCCTCTCGACTTCATCTCCGCGGTCCAACCCACCTAAGGTCTGCACCGCTTTTGATGTCAGACGGCGAGGAGAGCTGAGAACTCTCAGGGCCCTCACAAGACTCCTAATTGAATTGTCTGAACAGCGAAAGAAGCACATTCAAATCCATACATATGAGCGCAATTCAAGACCGGAAAAATGTTTCATCTCCTCCAGCCGTCACAGAGGAGTCGCATGGAACATTGATTGCCTGAAAAATGGATCTGTTAAAGAAGTCTGTTTGAAATACAGAAGACAGAGAGCAGCAGGCTCCTGCCTCCAATACCTCCCATCTGCAGTGCTATCATGCAGATAACATCTCCTAATAGTCCCTTTTTTCATTGTGTATTGTCCTGGAAGCCAGCAGGGCACAGTGGTGGCTGCTTCACGCAGGGACTCAAACAAGCTCTTGCTGGTAACCAATAAAAGGGAAGATATCTCCGTCCCAGCCTTACATTCCCTGTCCTGTTGTTTTTTATTGAATAAACAATTCATAATTAATGAGATTAACAAACTAGATTTTAATTTTACCGTTCATAAACATTAGCAGCTGGAGATCGCAGAAAATCACACTCATGGGGTTGGTACATTTGGGGGAATGCTGAGAAAGCCAAAAGAAATTATGGAAGTTGATTAAAGAATTCCCCAGGTCAGAATAACCATGGAGGCAAAAAGAAAGAGCTTGTGTCCCTTTGTTTTCCTTTATTTTTTTGTCTCTCCATTTGGTTGCTTTATGTCCATTTGTTCAGCTGTCATTTGTCCATTCCTTTCTATCCATTTGCCATTTCATTCACCTGTTGGTTCTATTGTTCTAGCCTGTCTGGTCATTTCATTTATCCAACGTTTTGTTCATTTGCTCCACTTGCCAGTTGAATTTTGTCCCACTCTGTCCCGCTGACCATTTGTGTGTCTGTTCAGTCTTCTGTCCGACCAATCGTTTGTTGGAGGTTTACTCAATTGTCAAGTTTGACAATTAATTTGCTCATGTTTGTTCATCTTTCCCCTTCATCTGTTCATTTGTCATTGTGTCTATTTACTTGTCTGTCATTTCTTATTTGGTCATTCCTTCCTTCCTTGGGTCCTTGAAGATTTCTTAGTCTGGAACATTATGGGATTTTTACATTACAATAGGAGTAACTTCCTGCATGTTTAACACTGGGTTTTCAGACTGCAATAAACTACTCTCCTTTTTCATGTGTTCAAATCCTGGTTTTGTAGCAGCTCTATAATGAGTTTGTCTTGGGAAGATTTTCCACCGTGCTGATGTCTGACTTATAGAGATTTTCATGGCAATTTGGAGCACAAGCTATTGCTGGAGGCAACAACACACAACTAATTACTCTGGAAAGGGAGGGATTACTAGTATATTCACTTTAAGATACACTGCACGCGAATGATCAATCACATTTATAGCGATCGATTTTCTTATTTTGGGAAGAAGCAGCTTTTACGGTCATCTGCAACAGGCTAACCTCTGATTTTCCAGTCCTTGGAAATGAGCACAAGTCTAGATATGTGCCTGGAATGCCGACAGTGACCTTGCAGTTTATGTCTGAATACCTAATAGCAATGACTTGGCTTTAATCAATAATTTCCACTCGACCGCACAATAATTTATCAAAGAAAGTGAGCAAAGTTATAGTGGAGAGGGAATGTCGGAGAAAGCCAAACTTCTCTCTGAGGTCTTCTGTTTGTAGTGAGAAATTGAAAGAATTTGTGTGGTGTTGCGTAACAGAGGTAGGATTTATATTTTTACTTTAGTCCACATTCCCCAGTGTCAACACACACACCCCCCCAGTATCTGCTGTAGGCCAAACACCCCGTCAGAGTGTGCCCACGCCTCATGGACTCTCAACTGGGTGGAAGTATTCTCCCGAACTTAATTCAAAAGAAAGGCTGACTATCGCGGCTGAATCATCAGTCAGAGGATTCATTCTCCAACAAACCCAGCTGAGCCGGGCTCGCCCCATTCTTGCTTTTTTCAGAAGCTAATCAGATTCATTACCAAGAAGAGCTGTCATATTCTGTATCCTACCTCTTTGAAGAACTCTGTTAGTTAACACGGCATGTCTGGCTCTTCCTTGATCTTAGAAAGATGTCTACACTTCCCCACCGGTCCCCCTGGGACTGAATTAGCTTTTGATCCGTGCAGTGTTAGTCAACTTTGTGTAATAGATTTTGATCAAATGCTGATTCTGCTTTTTGGAAAAGTCCGTTTTTATTATTCCCTTTGTCACTCAAGGGAAATTCAACTGAAATCCTCTTCATAAGAGCTTGGTTGAAAATTTAGCGAACAGCATTGCCAGCTTTTGAGATGGAACCATCAGATAACCTTAAAGGATTCAGACTGATGTCTTTAAACCAGAAACACAAAGCCCTTCATCAGTCAGATAGAGCAGCTGTCATAAATGTGGCTTTGACATGGACTGAAGCGACTTTTACATTGCATGACTCACGCTGAGAAAGTCTTAACTCAGATGAGTCAGCATGTATAAAGGGCAGAGAATTCAGTGGAATGAGAGTCATTTTTTTAAAAGTAGAAGTATCCCACACTGAGTCAGTGGAAAGGGAGCATCTTCATCTCTTTTCTTGTGTAGTCAGAAGGTTAATGTCCTTCGGTACAATCCAAATGCATTTTGGCTTCTGGAAATAAAACCCAATACCGCAGAAAATGTTATTACTTCCCACTGTCTGAATACCAATTGTGATACTAGTCATTTTTAACAAGAAACATCTCAGATGGTTTGGATGTCTTCCATTCTTTTTACTCTAAACACATCCTGTTGCTTTCTTAAGTCATCTTAAGAGTAAATGTAAGAACAGACAGCATCATGGACATCAAGAAACACACCGGACTAGTCAGAGATAAAGAAGTTTCTAGCAACGTTGTATCAGAAAACAGCATTTCAACATTTTTGGACATCAAAAAGAGCACAGGTTATGACCAAACATGTCAAAGAAGAATTTCCAGTCAGAGCAGATCATAAATGACCTTTTTCCTCCTGCAAGCAAAACGCTTGCTGGAAGAAAATCAACCTTAAGAACACCATCAACCACAGAGAACAATGGTGGTGACAGCAGAAGGCGGTGCGCTACATGTCCTGACCAATATAAATAAACATGGTCTCTTGGTTCTATATAATTAAATTAATTTGAACGGGAAGTTAATCAGAGTTACAAGATGGTTTGGGCAAAATCCAGGAAAATCCTAGGAGAAAATAACCTGCTAAAGATTGACCACTTGCTTTATTATCACATTGCAAAAATAATATTTTACCAAGTATTTGTGGTCCAGTTTCTAGTTCAAATATATTAGTATACTTTAAATAAGAGTAAACTAAATAAGTACTGTACATTTTCAGTATGTTAGAGGTGCTTGCTTTAAGTCAATAATTTGCCGACATTGATGACAAACTACTGGATACCGGTGACAATCTGCCAGTGGAACAAGATATTTTTCCACATACTATAAGCCAAAATGTCCTTTTATACTGCAGATTATTTCACTTATAGCTAGTGCTTTTTCCTCAATATTTTGACTTTATAAAACAAGCTCCTATGTCGTACTGAAAAGTTACTTGTCAGTTTTATCTTATTTCAAGTACACCAGGATATTTGCACTAGAAACTAGACCAAAAATACTTATTTTATTGTAAAAATAAAAGGACATGAAAGGTGCAGTATATTTCCCTGTAGTTTCTCCAACCTTGCACAAGGTCTTTTGCAGGAGACAAACCTATCCAGCGTTGCAGATATGCATTTAAATGAGTTGGTGAATTTGTTTATTTTAAGGCTTTCCTTAATTGTGCCTTAATCCAATACAGAACCACTTGTTTTCTCTACATGCATATAATTACCTCATAAAGGCATGTTTGAACTCGATCTGTACACTCAGTAGAAACTATGTTTTAAAGCATGGTAATCAAAACAATCATGTTTTAAACAAAATTACCAAGTGTTTTTATTCGTTTCTGAAACCAATGTAATCAAACCACTTTTTTTTCCTCTCTCCTTTCTGTCTCCACAGATATCCAGGTCCAGAATGCAGCCCTGGATCATTTTAATCGGCTTGTTTCTGTCGGCAGCTCACACCCAAGATATCTATCCCTCAAAGGCGTTGTCTTCCATCAGCGAGTCGTGTGAGTCTCTGTGCTCCTGCGAGGCAAAGGACGGCGTCCTTCATCTCAACTGCGAGCAGAGGAACATCAGCAAAATCTCCCAAATCCAAATCCCGTCAGGTGTCTCCTTCCATCTGAACCTTTACAAAAATGACTTAGTGGAGCTCCGAGTGGAGGAAATGGAAGGGCTTAGGGGCGCCCTTTCTCTGCACATCGGGGGTAATAGCATACAAGAGCTGGAGCCAGGGGTCTTTAACACTCTCGGTTCCCTGAAAAAGCTCCACATAAATAGCAATTTTCTTGTCACCCTGAAAGAGGACACTTTCCAGGGTCTGATAAATCTAGAGTTCCTTCAAGCCGACACGAATTTCATCCGGATCATCGAGCCAGGGGCATTCAACAAGCTGATCCGCCTCAAAGTCCTCATCCTCAATGACAATTCCATCGAGTTTTTACCCAGCAACATCTTCCGCTTCGTGCCGCTCACTCACCTAGACCTACGAGGCAACAAGCTCCAGACGCTGCCATACGTGGGCTTTCTGGAGCACATCGGGCGCATCATGGAGCTCCTCCTGGAGGACAATGACTGGATCTGCGACTGTGATGTCCTCCATTTAAAAACCTGGATGGAGAACATGAGGGCACAGTCGGTCATCAGTGACGTGGTGTGCAGCTCACCGCAGCACCTGAAGGGAACCATCCTGGCTAAAGTCAAACGGGATGTTCTGTGTCCGTTCCACAAAGACCTCCCGCTGGAGGGACCGCCATCAATGGATATGGTTGTTACGCCATCGTCCAAGGTGTCTCAGATTCCCAAACAGACACCCTCCCATGTTCCCGACAGTCCCTGCGTGGAGCACTGTTCATGCCACAATCACCCGGAGGCTGGGTTATTGATGCACTGTCAGGACAGAGGGATTCAGAAGGTGTCTGATATCGGAATACTTCAGGAGAGCCCTACTAAGCTGGTTATGACAGGAAACATGATCCAGAAACTCTTTAAGTATGACTTTGTCACATACGACAGGTTGGAATTGCTCAACCTGGCCAACAACCGCATTGACTACATCGATAACGAAACATTTCTCAGCCTGAGCAGCTTGAAAAAGCTTCAGCTGAACGGGAACAGGATCGAGAAGCTGTTTTCCACCATGTTCGTGGGCCTCCACAACCTGGAGTCTCTTTACCTGGAATATAACCTCATCAAGGAGATTGCGCCAGGCACATTCAACCCCTTGCCCAAACTGAAGCTGCTGTCACTGAACAACAACCAACTGAGCTCCCTTCCGGCTCAGATCTTCCGCAACGTTCCCCTGGTCAAATTAAACCTGAGGAAGAACCTGCTCATGCACCTGCCGGTGAGCAACGTGCTGGATCAGCTCAACGTGCTGGAGCAGATCTATTTAGAGGACAACCCCTGGGACTGCAGCTGCGATCTGCTTAGTCTCAAGCAGTGGGTGGAGAAGCTTAAGACAGACACCGTGGTGGGCTCTGTTCTGTGTGAAACCCCCAAGAAGGTGAAGCAGACGGAGCTGAGGAGTCTTCGCCACGAGATGCTCTGTCCTGGGTTGGAGACATCCACAGTCACACAGGGGCCCCCTGCAAACAAGGGTCTCCTGATCTCCTTAACCGACTCCATACCGCTCTCAGTGCTCATCCTCAGCCTCCTCATCTTTATCCTCATGATCATCTTCTGCTCGGCCGGATTGGTGGTCTTCGTGGTGCACCGTAGGCGGCGGAAGGCAAAGAAAAAGGCAGCGGAGGAACCAGCACGGGAAAACACCAGCAGCACTTCCCCGATCCACTTACACTACAGCATGTATGGGCAGAAGACCACCCACCACACCGTGACCCAGAGGACAGGGCCCGGTTCCTTATATGAGGACAGATCTCACAGCCCCATTGTCCAGATCTGCCGGAACCCCACCTACTGCTCCCAGCACAAGGGCCACGACTCAGATCTGGATTACAGTCTGGATGATCCAAAGCACCACGTCTGCCGGAGCATCATGGAGAAGGAGAACACCTCCCCGCTGACGGGAAACCCCAAGTTCAGGGCCATAGCTGAGGAGCGGCCGGGGGACTTCGTGACCCTGGGGACTCCCAGCTCTCTCTACAGGAACATCCTGGAGAGAGAGAAGGAGCTTCAGCAGCAGCTCGGAATAACCGAGTACTTCAGGAAAAACCTGCCGCAGCTGCAGCCTGCCATGGACATGCAGGTCCCAGGGCACCAGGAGGAGCTAAAGCTAATGGAGGCGATAATGTACTCTAGACCACGCAAGGTCATGCTGGAACAAACCAAGAATGAGTACTTTGAGCTCAAAGCGAACCTGCACACGGAGCCGGACTACTTGGAGGTTCTGGAACATCAGACTGCGTTTAACTGAGCTGACATACAGTATATATCATGTCTAAACCAAGTGCCTTGGCCTGTTTGCCCTCCTCTATTTTCCACAGTGTGAAATGTAAAAACATAGAAATATGATAGATATATAGATATATATACACACAGGCACATGTGTTTATTGTAGCACAGAATGTATCTTTCCGTTTCTGCTCATCTGTTGAAGGTGGAATATTGTAGAGATGCACCAATCAGGCTTTTTCTGGCTGAGTCCAATTTCTGTTTTACTCTGTGCCAAATTTTATTTTACACTTCTTTAAGAGGAATTCTGATGTATGTCATCAATAAAAAACAATTCAATTGAGGTTTTTTTTTCACCTTACCTATATTTGAACCTGCTGACGGAGGGGAAATCGTCCCGATTTCATCTCTTGCCAACTGATCGGTGCATCCCTACTACGCATTTTCAGCCAAATCAAACCTGGAAGAAGCTGTGGCTGTCTGCAGAGCAGGCCTGGGTTAAAACGCACGCTGAAATCCACTCTATCAGCTTTTTACATGTGATTAAATTTTCATGCTCCTACAGCAGCCGAGCGAATTGATCCACGCAGCACAACTCCCTCTCCCCCACTTCCCCCACTCGGCCTCCTCCCAGGATAAAGCAGATGTTTGGAAAGAATTGAGTGAATTTCAATCAGTGCTTGACCCAGAATTCCGCTTAATCAGTCTATCCCGATTCTGGCCGTGACCTGATTACACCACCCCCCTCCTCTCAACCCCCCATGAGAGCAGCTTTAACGCTGGAACCAGAGTTCTCGTGCCGTAGAGTCAGCAGTTTGTACAGCCAAGTACATTGAAACAGGAAGAAAAAAACAAAAAAACACAGCGATAGGAGTGAGGTTCTCCTCCTGACAGATGATTGATCCAACGCGCTGCAGAGCTGCAGTCAGAGGAACTTTATTTTTATACAGACTGAGGCAGATCAGTCAGAAAGTGGAGTACAGTATCTACACAACTTGTACAAAACGCATTGCACTATTTAAAATGCCATAAGATGGTGCATGACAATCAACAAGAGTCCTGCTGAAACGGTTTAGTTTTCATTTCTGCCAGAAACGAGCCGCTCACCATGTGCTCATTTCATGTGGGAGACCGACGCCATTATATTTCTGTTGAATTCATTAAAAAAAAAACAAACAGCCAGGAACAGTTGAAGACAGAGACATTTGCAGAGTGGACCGGATTTACGTTCCCTGTTTTCAGAAACAGCTCATGTAAGCACACTCTCTGTAGCTTTTCTACTTTAACTAGATTGACTTATTTATTCTGTATATTTTGTATATACTTCTGTTCCATTTTATCTTTGGGTTTTGTGTGCCTTCAGTGCTGTACAGAATATAAACAGAAGTTGTATCTGAAAGAGGAAAAATAAAGAATTGCTATATGATGTGACTCTGCAAATTGTCTGCTTCTCAGCAGTGCTCCGCCTCCTCACTAATTAACACACCAGGTAACCTGGACTGCAATACTACGACTTTTTCTCGACATGTTTTATCTGTCTTCTGCAGTGCTTATGGATATTTAGGTGGATGTACATGTTTAAGCTGCATTTCCTTCTTTTTCCTGCTGTGGAATAATCCCACCCCCCACCGATTGGAGCAAGCGTAGTCTTTAATCACACTGCAATGCCTTCAGAGTTCTTTCCTTTTCTCCATTTCATCTGCCGATCCTCTCATTTTCCTATAATAACCCGCAGATCTAAAGTTCTGCTGCAAGAATACATATAGGCTCTGAAGCTTGAAATGCGCAAGCACACAATCTGGCATGCAGCGCTGGCATCTAAAAACAGAATCCCTCGTCTGCATGAGGAAAATAGCTATATATTTACATGCACACATTGTTTCAGCAAACAAGCAGCTTCTACTCATAAGCAGCAGGAGCCTTACCTCAAGGTGTGACTTTAGCAAAGTAAGTAAGCTAAATAAGAATGTGAAAATAATTCAGAGATTAAATATTTTAGATTAGCTAGTGTACCAGACAGGTTGAAATGTTATTACTTGACTGGTGCTGCCCAGATGCCCTTCAAACATCCTACATCAGTTGTCACTAAAGTCAAATTTCAAACCTCCAATGTAATACACAGTTCCTTCTGACAATATTAATAAACATCTCGTCACTAAACCTTTCAGCACCACCCTTAATGGAGACTTTGGGTTATTCCTGCCAGATTTGCACACATAGAAACTGAATTTCTTGCCCATTTACAGAGTAGCTCATGCGATGTCGGATTCCACGGTGTCTGTGAGCTGCGTTTTCAGCCCTTGCTACAGAATGAGTGTGGTTTGATTATTGTATGTACAGAGATGCTGCTGGAAATGTAAGCTTGTACCTCAGTCTCAAACCGTTTGCTCTAATTGCCTTGTTGAATGCCATCCAGTTTCCATGTTTAGAAGGTTATTTTTCTGCATCTGAACTTGAGCTGAAACAATTAATCATGATTAATTGATCATTCAAATAATCATCAACTAATTTATTAATCCATTAATCATTAACTGAATATGTTTTAGCCAGAACTCATCCATTGCCAGAGTTTTAGCTTCACAGGTTTCTTCTTATGCTACTATGCTTCCATTCCTTATATTATGCAAAATTTGTGGGAACTTAAAAAGTGTTGCATAAAACATAACCTGAATTAGTTGCATTTCCATCTGTTGGTAAGGAGCAAATCAACCAAGCTAACATAATTTCATCATATGTTGACACTACAAACGACTAATAAACAAGATGTAGAGGTTGAAAACTAGTGTGAATCACTCATCCCAGAAAAATAGACTGAATTCTCCATGCTTTGTACCTCTGGAACAGAACAGGTCAACCATTATGGCAGCTTTGTTTTTTAACAGCATATTCTGTTATAGCTACAACAGCACCTGGAAATTAAAGAAAATAAACAACAGAGCACTTTGACAAAGTGCATCTTGTAAATTTTTTAAGTCATTTGTCTAAATTAACTTCTATCAAGCCCATTTACATTTAATAAATGCATCAGCGTATTTTAGACTTGAAACACAAACAAGACCAATTAGATAAGTGCAAACATCCTGCTAAGTGTCTATTTACTTAGAATTAACTGTTAAGCACCTTATAGCTACATGATGAGTGCTCAGATTCCTTCTACATGAAGGGAAGCAAAATGATAGCTATGTAAAACACGGTTTATCCTCAGCAATGTGTCTGACAACGTGTTCAGTGCACAATCAAAAAACATCAAATAATATTCACCAATACTTTACTTCCACCGTTGTAATGACCAAACATAAGAAAGTCATCCCTGACACATAAAAGCTCATTTATGAAGCTGAAGGAAATATGATGTAGCTGAGTGAGATCATAAAAATACAAAGCAAAGAATTTGCCTTATTGACCATCCCACTATATTTCTGCAGTGGCAGATTGTCAACATATTCTAATCTGTCACAATCTTGCATCGTCATATTGCTTATCCTTGGGATTATTAAAAGGAAGTGCAGCTGACTACTAATTCCTTTCATATTTTTCAGATGTTCATTTGTTGAAAAATATAATTTCACTTCTTTTTGACACCCAACATTGTGTTTATACATCACATGACGACCACCAAACATGTTAAAGGCTATGGTTGTAATGTTACAAAATCTGAAAAAACTTCAAGGGAAGTAAATATGTCCACAGGATGGGACCCAGGTTCATGGTCTCCCAGTAATTACCCAGGTTATACATCATTTCCAATGTATGAATCAATGTCACTTAATATTTTTTGTAGGTCTTGTTTATCATACAGCATCTTGCTGCGAGGGTTTCTTCTGAACTCGAGGACATTACTTAAAGTAATTTGCATTAGCATCGCATCCAGAGTGGCTGATACGGTGACATTTTGCTGCATAAATTTGCACAACAATGACGAAACCGGTGGTACATCAGGACTAAGTGCCTCTTGTTCCATATGAGCAGAGCCCGCTGTGATAACCGCGGATGTCCGGGTTTCGATTGTAGCTCCTCAACGTAATGCCTCTGTACACCAACTGTAATCATGTGTAACGCAATTATGTGGAAATGCGAACAATGCCGCCCAATGCACAATGCTCAGCGAGCTCACTGGAAATGAAATGGAAGGCACAGATGAAAGTTGGACATAAAGTGCCCTGTTTACACTCTTATGCACACACTCAAAGCTCGACTCACACGGCCAAACAAACTAAGACCTTAATTCAAACAGTGCACCATACACCAGCTGTGACTGTTTACAATTCCTTTTAAACCATGCCTATGTTTGATTTGAATAGCAGCCAGAGAGAAAAAAATATCCTGTATCCTCAAATGTAATTACTGATTTGGAAATGTGGTTTTTCAACATAGATCCCCCTGAAATATTGTAAGAAAATGCCCAAATAATACCTTCAATACACAGAATAACAATGTGTATTACAGCGATAAAGTGGCCACCATCTCATATATACCACAGATGATAGATTGGGTTTATTAGCAAAAATGTTTTCAAACAGAAGTCTGAAAAAAATCCATAAGATTTCACCCAGTTATTTATAAAAATGGTCTATCTGATGCAGCATCCCCGAAGCCGCAGATCATAAATATTCATATCTGACAGCACAACAACAGAAGATCTCTTCTGGGCAACAATATTGATCACTGCTTTTCTTTTTGTCTTATTTGTATCCCAGAGATTCACCGGGGTGCTTTGAAGTAAGCACTACTCAATTAATGTCTCACACATGATATCGCCCAGGCCGCAATGCTTTCTCGCCTTTTTGAGTTCCGGTTTGACATTTAATGAACAGTGAGGGGCAAAAGGCAGAACAATGGCCCCCGCTGGATGTGATTGTTAGAGCAGCAAAGGGGGTTTAGGATCTTCGGAGTGGAAGGATACGAGACCAAAAGTTAAATTTAGCCAGAGATGCATTGAAAGAAGTGAAGTGTTAACATATTTGCATTGGCTGAGCAAACCGACTTGTGTTGCAAAAGTCTCTCAGTGTTAATCCATCCATTTTGTCTTTAATTGATGGGACGTGAGTTAGAATTAAACTCCATTGATTTGTCCAGTCTAAGGCTTTCTTAACCATGTTTTTGCTCAACAAGGTCAAAAGAAGGCTACAGTCGACCCGAGCTATACTAAACAATCCAATTTAACCATGTATGAAACAACAGTCACTTCTAACCCGAAACAGAACCAGGCCTCCCTACTTTGTAACCTGACCCGTATGTCTTCTTCTCTGATCTTTATTGTTGGCTTAAGCTGAAGAGTTGGATATTGGACTAGAGATTGATGGATGTTTAAAAATGACAGCAGTTGATATTCTTCTATTCTTTGTTTTGGTTGACCCAATACCCATATGAAATTATGTCAGAATTGTTTGCTTCTGGGATAATTCCAGGATTTATATGATTCAGTTTTTAGATAATTAACACTTTGATTTATCAGCATACTATTATATTGTCCAACCTCTAATGTGACCGTTAAGAATTTTTTGTCAGTCCATTAAAACAAAGGTATACTGAGTGGACCTGCATGCAATATTACAGGCTTAAATTATATCATTTGTATATTTAATGTGTTCCTTTTGGTGCACAGTGGTGTGAACAAGTGTTTGATGTGGGCCAACATTCCTCCACAGCGCCGTACAAGACTCATTGCAACTTATCGCAAATGCTTGATTGCAGTTGTTGCTGCTAATGGGGGCCCAAATAGTTATTAGGTTTAGGGGCCAATCAGTTTTTCACACATTGCCATGTAGCTTTGGATTTCTTTTCTTCCTTAACAGTAAGCACTTATTTAAAAAGTGCATTTAGTGTCTACTTTAGTGTAGCTAACATTTAAATTAGAAATGGGCTACAGTCAAGCTTATAGAAGTTGTTTATTTGGTTAGCTGTCAGGCAATATGGATAAATAAGCCAATATTTTTGCTGAGTTAAATCTCATTTTGCTGTTAACAAAAAAGTGAAATGAGAATTTAAGGGCTATTAACATTCCACCTCAAGTGTCCACACGTTGCGTTGTGTACTTAGCAAACCTGATGAATGAAGCACCATCATAATCGCCGCCTTTGTCTGTCAGCGCACCCCCACTTCCTGACTGAACTGTAGTCTGTTGCTGAGCTCTACCCTGGGGGCGATCTTATGATGCCGTCTGCCAGACTGAGCAGCTTGCGCCGACGCCACGGACACCGAGCCCCGATCCTGTTGTTTGCTCGGCAAACAGTTCAAACGCAAAGCCGGTGACCCAGTTTTTAGGATCCCAGCATCAGAAGTATTAAGTCGCGGGACGGATTGTGTCGAATCCTTTTGTTGTGCCAGCAGCCGCTCAGGTATGGGGGATCAAAACAGCATTAAAGAAAAATCCCTAAAACCAAAACTAATTCCATTCACGATTCTTTTTCCCCTCAATTTTGTTTTTGCTCCAAACAATGAAACATTACATACATACTTCCCATGAGCCATTCTTTTTCTCATGCTCTCTCGTTTTGCAGAAACAATTGTTCTTCCACCCGTATCCTCGACATGAAATGCAATTAGTTTCAAGAGTTTTATTCATGCGAGGTAGTGTTTGCTTTAAATTCTTTCTTGGACGTTTAGGTTTTTTATGTGAAATTCCAGTAGATTTATAAGACAACTTTGCTAAATACAAAAAAGAAGAAATAAGAGAAAGTGAGGGGTGACCCGAAAAGTCAACTGCGGCACTTTATCACCAAATAGCTCCTGGCGTGCACCGCACATCCCAGATTGATGATGGGAATCAGTGATAGGGAATTACTCCTCCTAACAGATTGTGTGCAGAATTTTACCAGGTATCGCATATACTGCATAACATATAAATGGATGTGGAATGAGATCATAACCAATTGATGGATTAAATGGTAGATAAATCTGAGACAAGAACAGAAAGTGCTTTATGAATAGCATCGATTTGTCCTTTTCTCACACAATGACCTTTTTCCCATCGAATCAGAAGCAAAGCTCATGAATTACAATGCACAGTGTAAAGTCGTTGTCTTTTAATTGGTTAATGTTTAAATAATAACTCATGGGGAAAGTCATGGAGACCGAATCAAGGACAATGTGCTCTATTAAGATCTTTCATGTTTGTCTGATTAATTTGTGTCATTTTGTGAACACTTCATTTTTTTTATTGAGCAGGCACGGTTATGAAGACGTTGCTTCCGCTTCCTAACCATGCTCCAGCGAGAGAGAAGTGACATCAGCATTAATGACTGCAAATTTCAAAAGAACAACGTCCAGAACAGGGCCAAAGCAGTGTCAAGCTAAACACTAAATCTTGTATGTGCAAAGTAAGCCCCACTATGTCAGGCAAAAAGTCGCAGTTCAAATCCACGGGGATGCACCACAAAGTTTAAAAAATAAATCACCTTCAAATTCAAGGACATTTTAAGAATCTCATATTCTTAACAAAAAATAGGTTGTAATTGACCAAGCATGAAAAAAAACCATGTAAGGATGCCTGCAGACCAGTCCTGTTTAGTCCGCTTTGATCAAACTCCAGTGTTGTTAAGCCTAACTTCTTCAAAACCTAAAACTCTAGGTTTTGGTTTGGTTGAGGTGAACAGTGGCGTGGATAGAATAAATATTTGAATGCCAAGCAGACTGGAGAGGGATCCTAAAGCAGGAGGTATACTGAAGTGCAACGCATTCTGGGTCAATACAAGAAAAACAATGCATGAGTCTAGCTCTAGCTAGTTCTAGCCTGAGAAATAGCTTGTGGTCTTTAGCCAAAGACAAAAGAGAAATCTTAAAACCACTAAAATCTCACACCGCTCCATGTTTGTTTACATTTGGTAAAGAAGAAAGTTGTGCTTCAGAGGTTTTCATATTGTTTTCTTCAGTGGTTCTTGGTGCAGCGCCAGCACAGGCGAGGAGGTAAACAGGTGTTTCAAAAAGTTTCGTCTGTTTGACACAGTAGTGTGAAAGTGGACCACACCAATTGAAAACATAAAATGTTTAAAGTTGGTCCCCAAATCAAACAGAGTCTACTGGACTACCAGGTGTGAAAACATCCTGATAACTTGTTATTTTCTCATGGCTAGAATATGCAGCTTCATCCTGCCAGTACTGGCAGAAAGGTCACATAAAGTAGAGTCAGTGATGCATGATGTTGACTTTAAAGGACAGATAATTTAAATTACCTCACAACAAAAGATCAATGCTTCAAAATATTCCAAAAATACAGCAAAAGGAAGTGTGTTCTTTGGGGGAAATGTTTAAATTACACTGATTGGACACTAGCGACACATAATAGAGTTTATAAGAGCTTTAAACTTTAGTGACCACAAACAAAACAATCATGATCACTTGTTGCTTACTGGTGTATTGGATGAGTTCATCATCATTACATCATCATTATTGGCTTATATTTCCAATGGCACTGAATCTGGTCACTAATAATGAGAAACTTCCATCTAGTGTGAAGACAAGTTTAAAAGTTCAAGTTACCAAGAGGTTTCAGATATAATCAATATTCTCTAATATTTTTATTTTTTCACATTTGCTGCTCTGAATTGGTGGCAAATCTTGCCACATTCCCTTACATTGTGCACTTTCCACTGCAGACAAAAAAACAAATTGACGACGGTCGGTAGGCAACAGCTGACAAACACGCAACATGTGTAATGTACAAATGGTCACGCTTTCTTCCATATGGCACACATGCGAATGTAGCCAAAATTCAAAGCTAATTTTTGAAGCGCCTCCCTATAGATTCAGTGAGTTGGACATTACTGGCAAGAAGAAAAAAAATCCATTCATGCAACAGTGAAACATGCATCATCTGCGAACACAATTGTCTCGCCAACAGCGGCGTAAGCTTGTGGAGTGTGTCCTCAAAGTCTGCAATAATGAGGAACAGATCAACAACCTCCAGGACAAGAGTCACAAGTCCCACTTGTGCTGCCGACATTGCAACAAATTTTCTCATGTGATCACACTTGCAGATAAATGAGACGGTCGCCCTAAGTGTTTCTAATAATATTACAAGCTAATGACCCATTTCATAAAGTGGCTCGCCCGGCCCACTTGGCACGCCGAGCGGGAGCCCTGATGGGCTTCCGCGGCTTGGAGAAGACGTGCCGACGCAGCAGCACAACTCATCGGTTCCCTTCCTCCCCTGAATGATGGCGCAATTAAATGTTTCATAGCGTGCCAACGTCAGAGCCGCTCCCAGCTATCGTGTTCTTCATCCACAAAGAGCTGTCAAGCGAAGCACAAAGAGATGAAACAGAAGTAGAAGTCTTTTTCCTCCCTCTTTTTATATTCCATTTTCTTCTGCTTGCTTCATTTTTAACTTGGTCCAACTTTTCCTTTGGACTCCTTTCCTTCTGCCCCCCTCTCTCTTCACTGGAGTGGTGCATTTGAATCTCAACATCAGAAACGTAAACTTTTAACCTTCTACAGTTAGCCCAAATCCATAAGTAGTAACACACTTAGAAGGGTGGCAATTATTTTGAAGTGGTGCTTTAGGCAAGTTCTTGAAACTGTGGAAGTATTGAGTGTGCAATACCGCCACAGATTTGAGTCAAAAGCTGCTTAATTAAAAGAGCATTTCAAGCAGAGAGGTCAGCCTGCATCTTATTCCTGAGCCCATTGGAGAGTCTGGCATCCAGAAGAGAAATCCCCGCTTATTCCACTTCCACGCACATTCATTTCTCTACAGGAAACTTTTTTTTGTTTTGCAGGTAGGGCAAGTGGTTTTGTCTGTCGATATTGAAAAAAAACCTCAGGTTCTACCTTCACTTCAGGGTTTCTTCTAATTACACTCAAAACCTTTTCACCGTTTTAAGGACTAACTTCACTTATCCTGGAAACAAGTTAATTCAGTTATGACATTTACTCTTCCTTCACACTCTGGCACAAGTATTTCCAATAAAATTTTAAATTTAATTTCACCTGAAAAAACAACAGCAGCTATTTTTTCACTTTATTCGAGGTGGAATCTACATTGAATATGGTTCAGGATTGGCTCAAAATAATTGAAATGACAGCTGCATCTTGTTTCCTGGTGCTTTATGCACTGATGTAATATTTTATACTTCTTTGATTCTCTCTACAACTCTGTCTTTGCTACACAATTCTTTCAAGATTGCAGCCATTTCTGGATTGTGCACACTCTGAACACCTTCTTTAGAAAAACCTTTTTCCGACTATTAAATCAGTCTACCCCATTACCATAAAGTGACTATAATATGGCATATTAATTCTATTTTTAATGGTCTCATGTTTCTTTCAGAAACTGAATTTTATATTTCCGTTAGCTGGAAGGCAGTAGATGTCAGAGATACATTTTCACTTGAATTTAATAACTGAAATAAATTAACTTGCACATATAGACCAAATATCAGAGGTGATATTTGGTGGATTACGAGTCTAGAAATACATTTAATCAAGAGTTGTCAGTTTTTTAGCTACTGACAGTTTATTACGGGTTGCATTTGGGTTTTATTAGGGAACTTGGGTGTGTTGTGCAGTTGCGTGGTATCTATGAAGTACACATATAGCAATTATAACCAAATCCTATATAGGGAACTACTAAATTTCATAATTCTTTGCAGAGAAAAGTGGTTTTCTCCAATAGGTTTAATTTCATTCGACTTTCTTTCTCCCCACCTTCTGACACCAATAAAATATGAACTTTTGTAGGGGTCCTCATGAAACTGAACACTTAAGCTGAAGTAATACTCTAAATGGGGTGCATTTCCACCAGTCACTCAGTATATGACTCAGCTAAAAGAGTTTACAGCCAGCAAAGGAAGAACACTGACATTTTATATACTTGTTAGGTCTTTAACAGCTGCCATCATAAATGTCCAGCAAACATAAATCTAATCTACCGGAGATCACTAGCTGGATCATACTGACCTGATTCACTATCTAGTCATTGATTTGTATGTTTATGTCAATCATTTAGCTGATGTAGGCATTGTTTTTATTTATTTTATTGCATAGTGCAATTTGAGTGCAAATAACGTTTTTGTTTTTATTTATGTATTTCAAATATGTAGATGATACCTAGCTTCAAGAAAACACAGTAACTATAGAACACTGTAACCAAAGAAGATAGCCGGCAAATTCAAAAATGAACCTGGGGACAATGGGTAAAATGTGTGCTGTAATAAACATAATAAAGCAAAAATAAGTATAAAAATTGAATTAAAAGAATAGGTGTTGGGTTATGTGTGCATGCAGTGTGAGTTGTTGAAGTTTCTACCCTGTAGTGTTTGTGAATATAAATTCTGGCCCATATGTTGAAAATTACCATGAATTGTTTCTTGGCACTTTATGATGTTTAATAATATTCCATCTTGGAATGAAGTACAGCGCCTCCCATTTACAAGATCTAAAGAGCTCAAAACCGCAAATTAATGCAACATATTTTTACAGCAGCTTGGAGTTGACTTTTCACAGAATATACAAAACGTTGAAAATGAAGCCCACAGTTACTAAACCTAGCAAGTAAATCTTGGTGCTTTACATCAGAGTTTTTATTACAGACATTTTTTTTTATTATTTAATCGTCTAGTAGAGATGCAGTATGTGGGTAAAATAAGTCAAGAAACCACTAAAAAATATGTTTTTTTATAGACAGAGTTGATACAAAACAGATTTGAATAAGTTCACTCAGTCCTAGTGGAGTAACAATGTAGAATCAAACTTACTTTTCTTTTAAATGCAAAGAATAATAATGGATATATGTTGAGGTTTTACCTAATGGACATGATATCCCAAAAATGGTTGTACTAGGACAACTGCTGCCTGTGAACAGCTGTAAAAAGAACTTGGGACACCAAAAACACATACATTCATAACACTACCACAGAAGTGAATATCTACAGTATCCCTGTTCTGGTGCAGCCAATCAGTGTCAAAGTAAGTGAATGGCACTCCTGTAGTGTTGCCCCAAAATATCCCAACTTCCCTAGCTGCAATTTCTATCCAATATTTCAGATATCCTCTTCAGAATAATCTGCAAAAAAAGCTAATTTTTCCACAAATGATTTGGAGTTATTCCACAGAAAAAAAATCTGTGAATCTGAAAATACTAAACTGCAATTAAGCAGCAGTCCGCTGTACACATTTATAAATCAACTTGATCCTATTCTGGTTAAATAGTTGGAAGGCAGCACTTTAAGTGGAGAAAATAAACTCTCCAAAGGACAAGGACATTTCAATAAAATATCCTAGCATTGCTTTCCCCATCCAATTGACAAATCATAAGCAGACCACCAAAGACTGAGAACCCAGACGGTCCTCTTCATCATCTCAAAAACATTGCAGTTCAACATGGTTATCGATTGGAAAACAATTACTTTAGAATGCCACAACGACCATATTGTTGAGGAGGAAAGTGGTTATCAATGTTGCATGCACTCTTTGCCAAATGATCCTATTAAATCTTACAAACTGAAACGTCAACCCGACCTACCGGCTACGTTCGTCTTTTACACACTTTATGATTTCTGCAGTAAAATTCATGGCAGTTAATCCATTTTTACCCTGTTTCCAATAAATTGCATTGCTGGTTTGACTGCAAGACTAATGAGGGGACTATTGATTTTTTGTGTGTCAATTTTATACCAAAAAAGACTTGTGATTCCTACAATTCAAAATGAAACTCATTTCTTTACTTTTAAAAGTGGCATAAAAAGCACTGTATATGATGCAAATCAAAGAAATGCACCACATGAAACATAAAAGTTGCTTATCTGATGCATAAACAAAGCTGTTCCATGTCACCGTTATCTCTTAAATCTGTCAATAAGCGGATGTGTTGCTTTTTAATCTCCCTCTTCATGCCTGCTTCTTAAGTTGCTCCGTGCTGTTTTTCCAGTTTTCTGCCACAGATCATTAAACCCATCTCCAAAATCCCACAGACACCTGATTCGCAAGTTATGTCCCCCTCAACCCCTTCCAGCGGTCTGGAGGATCCTCAGAACTTCGTGACATGGTTTCCCCGTCTGCTGGGGGCTTAAGGAACGTCCCTCCTTGTGAAATCGCTAAGTCCCTCAAGTCTCTTATGTGGATTTTCGAAGCTTCTTATTTGGAATTATAACAAGTCCTTAATCTCCTGGATTTAGCAGAAGAGGATTGCTCTGGAAGAAAGGAAAATGTTGTACTTAAGATCAAAATTATTCCTTAATTTGCAAAAAGTCATTGACGTAATGTTTAAAAAAAAAAGAAAAAAACACTCCCAAGCTTTTAGCTCTATAATATTTCAGCAATATTCTGTTAAAAAGCACCTCAGTTTCCACCAACCAGCTTTAAACTTCAACAACTTTCATCCTTCAACAACTGCCAAATCAAGCATGCATTTTTAACCCACACTGCAGAGTTTGACCTCCTTTCTTTTCTCCTTTTTCACTTCTGCGAGGTTTAAATCCATGAAGGAAAACACGTGCCATTGGCTCCGGGCCTAACATGTTCCTGCTGTTGTATTCTTGACGATAGAAGTCAAAGCAATTAAGTCACTCTTCGCCCATAGGCCTCAGTCTACAGGAAAACACATGGGCTACAGTTTCAGTCAGACGTTTATATACTAGAACACATTCATATATGACATGTTAATTTGGCTCTTGGTACGTTTTGTGATATGGAGTCACTGTTAAAGCCTAATCCATTATTTTTCAATAAGGTTGGGGTCACGGTTATGTCAGTTTTGATTATCCAAATTTTGTTGATGTGAGGCGAACCTTTCCCAAATGGATTTTTTTTTTTTTGCTTGACAATCCTCTAAAGGCTGCAGTTATCCCAGTTGCACCTTCTCCTACCACACTCTTTCCTTCCACTCAACTTTTTATGGATATGCTTGGATACAGCACTCTGAATAACTGGCATTTTTAGCAAAAAATATTTAAACTTAAATCAAACTTGCTGGTCAGGACAGACTTTGCTGGACGATAAATGTTCCCAGAAATTATTGTGATAAATGATACTGTTGTTTAGAATCTACTTTTAAGTAATCTATTGACAAAGACCAATAAACTTAAATTTTCTAAAGAAAACTTGAAATATCAAAAAAATAAACATTAAAATGGAAATAACACACATAACCAAAAACATAAATAAAATGGAATAGGGTGTCTCTTACAAAATTGCAACTCACAAAGTTGCATTCCAAAGAATGGAAATTGTGGAGCTTATATTAATTTGTCATGTGATTACTGGCTTAATTGCTTGAAAGGCCTATTTGGAACAGGGCCCAAACTTCCAGAACTCAAAGTGGTAATGTCATCCAGATAAACTTTACTTTACTGTTTGCATTTATTCCACATAAGAAATATATCATAAAGAACTAAGTCATTAAAATTTAGAAAATTTAGTTTAGACATCAATTTTCTGTCCAACATTTCAAATTAATTCATTATTTCTTCAGTATGTGGCTGTAAAATAATTCTATTCATGAGCAGCTTTAAGTGGCAATATGCATCAAATGGTTCTCTTCTGATGCTTTGAATACACACACAGATTGTAATCATATACGATTTGTCATAAATAGCGCTGTGATTGTTGCAGTAAACGCCAGCGTTTCCAGGAGAACGGAGTTCACGCCGTTGACACGGACTGCAAAACAAACGTCTGGAGCCTGAGCGAGGTCAGCTTTTGCGATTCAGCTGAAACTCCGACCGACCCACACACCACACAATAAACGCAGACGGGCGAGACTCAGCTTGCTCTGGAATGACGGTGACGACTTGCCGCTTCATGACCTGGTGAACACGCTGGGTGTGCAGGCATGTATGTGTCATATACACAAAGCCCTCTCGCAGTTCTCAGTTTCAGCTCTTACTAAAGCCAGCATGTGCTTTATGATGCCACCCAGTTGGAAAAAAAATCTCACAACCTGTGCTAATTTGGTCCCGATGACACAGTCACACACTCTCACGTGCCCACGCTTGAAAGAAAAGAGATATTAGTGGGGCTGTGAGGCGGGTGTGTCACCAGAAATGTAGCTGACTAAGCTGGTACAGATCAGACACTGAATTCAGAACTTCCGCTTGTTTAATAAAACATTACTAATTTGAAAAACTAACAAAAAAAAGTGAAAGTGTGGAGAGCAGTCTTTGTATTGTTAATGCACTGTGAAAAGTTCATTTTGTTCTTCTTCTTTGTCGCACCATCTGACAATGATAATTCAGTAGAAACATGATGATTTTCAAATGATTTATTAAAATGAAAACGTTCTTATGTACAAAAGTAATTGCCCCCGAAAACTATCGCCTGGTTCTGCCACCCTTTGTATCACAACGGAGTGATTTACATCATTACAGAAAAATTGTGGGCCACAATTCTTTGCAAAAATTGCTGTAATTCAGCCACAATGGAGGGTTTTTCAACCATGAACAGCCTGTTTAAAGTCATGAAATTGAGATTTTAAGATTTAAGTGTAAAGTTTTACTAGACCAAGACTTTAACTTTCCGAGACATTCATAGTTAGACTTCCTGGTTAGGTGTTGGATCATTGTCCTACTGTGAAACCCTAATGTCACAAACAAACTGCAAGGACTATTAACTCACTGCAGAAACACAAAATCTTAAAAAGTACTTCATAGTGCAAATATCTTAACTAGGATTAAGAAAAACATCTAAGAGTCCATTTTGGTCAGCAGTGGCACCCATTGGATCTCTACAGTGGTTGCCATTTTACTCCAGTTTCTTAATGTTGAATCATAAACATTGAACTGAATTATAGCAAGAAATAGCACTGCAATTGTGAAATTGTGCTTTCTCGACATTAGTGGAATAATAAAAGTTTTACACACATTTGTAATGGAAAAGCAGCTTGTGCTGAGGAAGTTTCACTATATTTTCACGTGAAGCTAGATTAGTTTGGAGAATTTTCTTCTCTACCTGGACTACGCCAACATCATGGCCACCTACCAATGCCCTGCACTTGGACATGGCATGCAGGACTATGGAAGCAGACTGCTTTATAAAGCATTTTCTCATGCTTTATAAAGGTTTAACAAACTTGATGAATCACACAAAATCCCTTTCAGCATATTTTTTCAAATAAGAAAATGTGAAGGGGACGGACTCTGCAGTGCTATCCACTCTGGCACTATCTGCTGTAAGCTAGGTCACACGCTTCAGCAGGAAGCCTCCCCCCACTCCCCCCCACCATCTCATCAGCTCCCCTCCGCATGCTCACACTTCCAAAAGGTGCACACGGGGATTTGTGTAACTGGATCTACACAGCACTTCACTGCAGGAGCTCGAGCCGGCTGTCAGTTTGGAGAAAGAGAGTCTCCGAGCTCTCGGAGTTTGGCCTCTTCCTCCCTCTCCATTCTGCCGGATTCTCTCCTGATTCTCCTCACTTCTCTCTCCCTCTCCTTTAACCTCGCCTCTCTACCTATATCTCTTCCTCCCACTCCCCTACAATCCCTTGCCTTCCATCCTGACAAATAAAAAAAAAAAAGCATCAACATGCCGCTATCGGTCTGCGTTACGAGCACATGCATCCCTCTTTTGCTCCATCAACCCCCTGGGTTATTTTTAGCTGCCTTGCTGCACCCACACAAATGAGCCAGAGCCTCCCTCCAACTTAACGGAAATCTCATTATGCGGCATGCACCACTTGCGGAGAAGTTGGACAGGAAGAGTAAATCTCTAAAGATCAAATCTCTTTGATACGGGGAGCTTATGTAGCCAAGCAGGTCCCCAAATCCAAAAAGGTAAAACAGATGCAGCTGCAGTCCTTGTCTGAAAGTCGCGGAGTTCGACTAAAGCTTGTTTTGGCATTTGCTTTAAGGTGTAGCAAATTACTCAAGCATTCAAACTATATCCCCTATGCCATTTACTGTCAATCACTATGGGGCTCTTCTTTTTTTTCCTATCCATGCTCCCTAGCAACAGTTTCAACCGAAAGCACTGGGTAAGTAAGCAAACAATCTTTTATTTACAGTCACTGAAGTTCTTCAGTGTTAGACATTTTCAGATTGACTCATGTTCCTCTTGCTGCTATTTTAAAATACCAGCAAAGAATTTCAACAATGAAAGATGCTTGTTTTCATTTGCACAGACAGATTTCACCGGCGGTCATCCATGAAGGACTCCACTGACGTGTTATCACACCAGAATGCACGAAAACCCAAACAAAAGTAAACGAAAAGATATCAGATAACACAGTTATTCAATAGTTGATCAAAAACAAGAGAAGTAAAAAACACGCAAGGGGTTTTATTTGTAGCTGAAACGTGTTTGATGACCACTTAAGGAAGAACGTTGCGGGTGTTGGGTGCGGCTGAAATGGCAACGCCAGGTACTGTCCTTAAGAAAATCAAAACAAGATACATGGAAAGATGTTCTAGTGCAGGACAGACGGTAAAAAAGTTTTAAAAAAATATGCAGAAGAAGGGGATAATTGAATCTGTACACTATCCAAAACAGAGTGATACATTTTCTCAAAGTGAAGTTCGCCTTAGCAAGTGCCATAGTGGCTTGATACGACTAACTCTTGTAATAATGTCAGACAAAGTTTTTCCTGTGACATTAACGCTCTTCAAAGTAATGATCGCTTTATGCTTGTTTTGAACTAAACAAGCTTTTGAAATGACTGAATTCCTGTACGCTCCATAAGGATTGCATGTCAGTAGACCTTGAAAACACAGGTTGCAGGTGAAAGGACCTTTGATCTTCTTGTTTTGGAGCTTTCTTCCTTTAAATACTTGTACAACCAAAGCAAAAGCAGCCAAATACAATCTATTTTTTGGGGTTTTTTTTATCAGATCTTTTGTTTAATATGTGCCATGGACATGTTTTCCAAACTCCATGGTTGGCATTTGATGACACCCTGTTTTGGGCGAGTCCAGGAGGACCGAGAATCAGAATAAGGACAAGCCATTACCTTGAATAAGAATCAGTAAGTTTTTTTGATTATAATCTTCAGTTACAGTTCCAGGAAGTCTTGTTTTGATTTCACACCTGAGGTAGAGAACGGAATCCAGCTTTTGCGGAATTGTGACTTTCTGAGGAAGGGCAAAAAAAACCACAAGACATATGAGAAGCTGAGTCAAATCAGAACAACTAACACATACCGTAAGTGACAAGACATAGGCCAAATATAATGCACTCTTCTACCAATTTAGCTAAGAACAATGTCTGGAATCTGAACCTGTTAGACAGAAAAGGCCCTCCTCCTCAAGAAACCTTTTCCTTTTGTTTTCTTGTAGTCAAAGAGTAAGTTAGTAATGTAGACTTTACACTTGTGTAATCGTATTATGTTTAATTTGTGTTAAATTTTATCCAATGAGAAGGAAAATTTCAGATTAAAAATTTGATTTATTAAGTTTTGATTATGACTGGAATTTGAGACTAATGTTTATTATTATAGATTAATGCAACTCAGCTGCTGCTGAAGACTGGCACAGGTTACATTGCAACAATAGATACCCTAGTAAAAGTTATATAGAAACATCCATCTAAATAAAATCCTCAACTTGACTTTATAACGCTTGGCGGACATTAGAGCACCTGGAAAAGCCACATACCCTGCCCTTCCCTCCTCCATAAATTACTATGCAAAGGACTAATTGCATCCCTTCCTCTCACTTATAGTTCAATCAACCACAGAAAATCCTGCTGCAGAGGAGTACGAGGAAATTATGAATTTATCGACAGTATTAAATTGAATATGATATAATAGTGCGACTTTGGCAGAGAAAATCACTGTTTATGGTTTAGGCATTGTCACTCTGAATAAGACTTTTTACACTGCACAAATAATTGCTGACACTTTGTCGAGTTAATTACAGATCACCCACATGATCCAGTCTGCAAGACAGTAATTTACTTATACTGTTGGCATTCACCTACATGCCAGTAGTTTCCTTCTCTCCTTTCTATGCGCCTCATTGCTGCCTCTGCACCTCAGAAATTGTGCCATCACTGCTTGATGTCATATGTTAATGCCACATCGACAAGACTAAATATCTAGATTGTTGAAATGTGGATTGTAGCAAAGTTAGCAACAGAGTCAACAGGAAAAACACTTTTTTACTTCTATTTTTATACACGATATTTATGTTTCTGCCTCCAAAACAAGCGTATAGATAAGAAATAGGAGGTGATGCCTTGCACATTCTTGCACAACAATGATTTTCACATACTCAGAATTGTTCCACCACATATCGTCATCTTATCGGAGCTTTTCTTTTCCATTGAAGTCTTTGTTATTCAGGTCTTGCTACAGTTTCTGCCTCTAGATGTCTTCAGGTTAGAAGCTTCCTTAGTCAAACATGTCCTCTATTCTTAATTTGGCAACTGTTTCCACTCTCTAATCACTCCTCCCTTTATATCAGAGCCTGCATTTCCTCAGTCCATTACCAGAGGCTTCTGTTCAAGGTTAGTTGACTTGATTCTATTCAACTAGTCATCCTTTCATCACTCCATCTATTAATCCTCCTATCCGTCTATCCATCCAGCCAACCACTGACTATGATGTTAAATCACCAGCCTGTACATTCATCCAACCACCAATGTTTGTTCCATCCCTCAATGAATCCATTTATGTCAATGCTTTCATCCACTAATGAGGTTACCAATCTATTTGACAGCTCCTTAAGTTCATCAGTTTGTCCATCCATCCGTCCTCTAACAGCGGTAAAGTCATGAATTCAAAGGAAACTGTTTCAGGAAAACTGTACTTTTCCAGCCAAAAATAAATTATGTAGAACTCCACCACAAGTTGTAAATTGTATTTGTTTTCATAAGTGTACTCAAAGCAGTCTAATTGTTTATCTTCAAGTTATTTTTCCATTTTCTAGCCCACTCTTATTTTTTTTAAGCTATGCCGCTACAATGTCAGCTGAAATAGTTTGGCTTAACCTACATAAGCTTAGAGACTTTTGGACATGTTTTGTTCTCCACGTTGTAAACCTAATGAGGAACAATTTAATTTTACTTAAGCGTTTTAGTGACAAAGGTAACATTTCCATGAAACCTTTCAATAAAAGAAAACTTAGAAATTCAGAGTTAAAAACACAAAGCTTAAAAACTTATTTCCCTGTTTCTTGTCCCTCAAGGACTTTTCAGCTCAGCACAATGGCTAGGGAGGGATTACATAAGTTTTAAGTTTATTACACATAATTTGAGCTACAGGTAAGAGGCAGTCACCGTGACTTGAGGGTAGCTTTGTGCTAAATCATGGATAAAATATGGAATACAATGACAAGCCCCATTCCCTTTTGTGTCATGATAATGAGGCGCTGGAAGGTTATGCGTGGGATTACTTCAATACCGCAAGCATTTTCACATTATTGGAGCTCTGCACAGAAAGCTTGGGTTTCCATATGTTGCTGCCTGGAGGTGACTCTGATTTATCTTTCAACAAAATTTGGAGCTTGTGCATGAAAATGTCAGCTGTCAATTACGGTCAAATTTATGAAGTATTAGCGATAGCGGACGTGCTAAACACACAGTTAGGCAGCAAGATAAGGAGGAAGGCATGGCAATTGTAAAGTAATATACAATTAGGAAAGTCGGTCTTCTGTGCCAAAATATGAAATGAAAGATTTAATGTGATTGAGTCATGCTCCTGTGTGCAGCAGCTGAAAGATTTTATAGTTTCACTGCTCTGTGATTCAAAGAATTTTCTGGATATTTCTTTTCTTTAATATTTGAGAATAAGTCTGGAATGGCTCCACGTCAGCTTAATCAATGGGACTTAGTGGGTGCCTTTTCCATTTGCAGCAAATTGCATACCTCATGATTCTCTTCCAACATCTTAAATGTGAGAGATTAGCTTAAATTGATAGTAATTGGTCCCAAATACATCAGGATGCTATGAATTGCAATATAATGATAGGTCTGAACTGTGATATTTTCCCCTTAACGATTGTAAAGTAAATTTGAATCCATTTTAAATTGGATGCGTAAGGTTACGGTGGATTTTGTCTAATTCACACCACAATTATTGAAATATTAATTAAAATTGGTCAGGGAATTTCCAGAAGCTTAATACTTCCCTGGCGAATGAGTTTCAGGTGGAGATTGTTGGGGAAAAATTTAAGTTTTTTTACTCAGTTATATATTATATATTGTTAGCTGATGTAATCTATCCTTAACACACGATGAATGAAAATTTGACAGTGCTCTTTGTTTTTATGCATCTTTTCTGAAATATAGTTGCTGTTTGTTAAGGTGTTTGAAAACTGGATACTAAGAAACTTTCTTTTTAACAAATCGCCAGTCGGAAACCTGATACAGTACCATTATCACAGCTGGAGTGCACATTTTTAAGGTGGCTTGTTTTCAAATTCTTTTGCAATTTACGGCAAAGTAAACAAGATTTTTGAAGAAAAAGGGTGGGGAATTTTTACAAAAACTAAACTTCTAAAGCAACCCTGAATAGAAAATCTGTTGTCTTTTTCTGAGGGATTATTACATGCGAAAGGCTTCCATTTGTTCAATGCTGAAGGTGACAGGTGGATGATGGCGAGCGGGGTATAATGTAACACAGCGCTGATATGGAAACGCTCAACTGTGGCACAACAAAATTGCGATTAAACAAACTCTGACAAAACGCAAATTAAGGCCTCCGTCTTTACCGTGATGGATTACCTCGCAGGAGCTTTGGCAGTTTTCAAGTTGTTTCAAGTACAAAGTTGAGCGGCGATAAATGGCTTATTCAGAAAGAGGAAGGGAAAAAAAATTGCATCTATACGTGGAGAACAATCCTTTAAGCCTTGATTGATTTTTTTTTTGTTTTCTTTTTTGTAATTCCACACCACTTCATACGTCAGAGAAGCCTCGTAGCACGGTCGGATGATTTCGTCAAACAAAACCGACGGTTTATAAATGTAACGGCCAACAGATTTAGAGGGCCCGTTTAGACATCAATAACACCGTCAAAGTTTGACCCTCTGTGGGATAAACTGAGGTGACAAGAGATTTTGTAGCCCGAATATCACTCGTCAAATCAAGAGTTTGAAAACCGCTCTTCGTGGATTGTTTACTCTTTTCCTTCTGCCTTAAAACAGGATTAGACTTGTTCTACCGATTTGTCTTGACAAGCTCTGAAGAATTCAGCAAGGGCTTTTCGAGCACATAATTGGCCCCACTGCTTCCTCGCCCTATCAGTGGACAGATTTCTGAGAAGTCAGAGAAGTTCTTAGCAGAGGCCAAACCAGGATAACACAAGCCTATGGTAATCATCCAAGAGATAACTGTTCTCATTGTAATCATGTTGTCAAACTAATCTCAAGGGCATTTTACAAGACAAACATGTCCAAATAACATCCAGTCACAGAATGCAGTTGAGTCAATCAGTCCACTACATCCTTATCAAGTCCAGTGTCTCCAAAGAAACAATTCTAAACTAAAGCTGTTTCCAAAATCAGGTAAACACTTAAGACTACTTAGTAAAGAGCATTTTTACACCAGGGAAGTAATTTAGTTCGCTTTTTTAGTTGATACCAAGAATAGACTTTACTTTTTGTGTTTGGTCAGGTTTGCTTCCACATTGGGCATTTTCACTAGCGTACTATGATTTGAAAACAAAGTCTCACAGGTGAGGCGACGATCACTGCTCCCATTGGACAGAAAAGGTAGAGGGTGGGACAGAGCACAGACCCGGAAAAAACAAACATTGGAACTCCTTCTAGCTGCATTTATGTTGTGCGCAATTATAACTGCAATACAGTTTTGCGATGTGATATTTCTAATTTTGGAACAACGCCAGCAAAAGCGTGCTGCAAGTTGAATGAAGCGAGATGATCTGCATGTTCTGACTCACATATTGCTGGCAGCTTGATTGCTAAGCAGAAAACAGGAAACCGTATTTCTAGCATTACATGCAACAGTAAAGTTAGCAACACTAGAGGTCTAATTTTCATCACAATGCCCACAATTTATGTCTAAAAAGATGTACATTTCCTGTAGTTGGTTCCAATCGAGGCTGGTCTGCATTCACGCACCAACTTGGGAAACAAACTCCGGTCCGTTTAAAGCAGACCAAATGTGAGGTGTGAATACACCCTACGGTTATCCAACCAAGTGCACAGAGCTGTTGATTTTGACACAATTACTCATGTACAGAAAGCATGTGGTATTTGTTCACAAAACATCCAGCAGAACTAGACTCAGCGTAGGTCAGTGGTGGGCAATTCAAATTTAAAAATGAACTGAATGAGAAATTTGATTGATGTCTTTGCCTACAAGTTCCATTCTATAAGCTAGTATTTACAAAAGCACTTACAAATATCAATGTTTAATCAGGCAAGAGTGAAGGTACACAACTATTGCAGTTTCACATTTATAAAAGAAATTTAATCAAATAATGATTTTTTTTTCCTCCTAAAGAAATAACGGCACCCAGTGACCCTTTTTTTATTTGGTTTACCTCAGTCGTCTTTGTGGCCAGTGAGAACATGAATTCACTTTTTTCATAATAAAGTCAGTAACAGCATAGGCGAGATCTGCCATCCAGTGCAGCTGAAAGCTCTAGGATGCTGTTTTCTTTCTAAAATAAATAAATAAAAACTCCTGAATCTCTGCTTTGAAGTCCCAGACTCTTAAGAACCTTGTCCAGGAAGAGCCATCTCGGGTTTCTGTCACTATGTTCACTGAAACAAACTGTGATTTTGCCCTGATGAAATTGATTCTTTAGTTAGAGCTAGGCAAAGTTTTTAGCATTAATTCGCACATCTACAAAGATACAATGCAAAAATATCAGTTTGCGTTCAGAGTTAATTTCAGTCACTGTCTTGCATCTGTTTCAAATGTCCACCATTTTTCCCAGCCAGCCATCAGTTGTAACACCCATCAGTTTGTCCAATTTCTGTCCCAGCCCGTCTTAAAACTTTGCTGTTTACATAAATTGTGTTTCTGATTTCTATTTGCAACATGAACTTTGAAAATATAACATTTTCAAAGTTCAAGCTAGCAAAGAATCTAAGAGCAAAGCCAGAAAAACAAACTTTTTAAACAGGCACAGTGGGTCTCCACGTTGGAAAAAATCAATCCAATGCAAAGTAAAACTTTTGCTTTTTACAAAAACTTCCAGAAGTTCTCATTCTACGTGAACTTTTGCAATCTGTCACTGTAAAACCACAAAATAATGTTTTGCAGAAATTTAATGTGAATTGCATAATGGTGAAGTGAAAGGCAAATGATTAATAGTTTACTAATCAATATACACGTATAATGAAAAATGTGCTCCAACTTATGTATAGTCATTCAGTAAATTAGAATATGCTTTCAGATGAGGCTCATTTGTCAGATTAAAAGTACCTTTTAACAACTTCTAAGTAGGTATTGAACATACTTTTCATTAAGCCTACATTTCTGCATGAATATATAGTTGTTAAAGGTGTTATGCAATATTGTAATTTTAACTGTCATGTTTTCATTACCTGCAAGTGGAAAATTATAATGAACAGAAACGAAGGCTTTCAAACATTAAAATGTGTAATTAATCTACATAATGTATTTCACTCAGAGAAAGTTTCAGAAATAATTGGACTTTTCAGCCATATTCTAATTTATTGAAGAGGTTTGTATAGTCTAGGTTTGTTTTTCATTGCGTGTCTGTACCACCTTTGCATGTCTAGAGACAGAACCTTTAGTCCATTCTAACCCTAACCCCAATGTGGATCTTTGCAGCTCCTCCAGAGTTATTGCCATTATTTTTGCCTGCTTTTCTGATTAATGGTCTTCTTGCCACAACTGTCTGTTTAGTTGGTTGGCCACGTCTTGATAAGTATCAGATAATGTTTCATGACCCAACTCTGGCTTAAACTTTATCTGTCACTTGTGTTCTTTACTCTTCATGGAGCTCTTTTCAAACTAAACCCAAAGCATTCACAGAACAGCTGTATTCATACATTACTTCAGAAGACACAGCAGATCAAATCTAAATAAAGTATATTGGAGTTTGTGGTTGTAACACAAGTAGCATGAATACTATTGCAAGTCTGTAATTTTAATGGTTCTTAGAAAGTTCTGCTGGATATTTCAAACCTTTTCTTTTTCATTTCCACACATCAATACACAATGTTTGACAATTTGTACCAATTTATCTGTTAATGGGCTGACTTTCCGCACCATCTGCATGTCATCTCGTCACGCTCTGATCAGATCCCTTTTAGACACCCCTTTCCACGCAGGCAGGTTCTTATAAAAGCTTTTCTGTCTGCCTCTGATTTGAATTTGAGTAATTTACTTTTAATATCCCCTCGTCATCATTTCTCTTAATCAGAAGTATTTTGTTCACATGGCTCTCATTTGTGATATTGCAGAACCAATCCTTCATTTTCTTTTTTACGTTGATGTAATTTGCCAAGTCAAGTGGTATAACATTGTGTGCTTCTGTGTTATCTTGCTTGTTTCTAAAAATCACTTTCCGGTTTTAAATTGTTTGTATAATTGAATTGACTAGATGAAGTAAAAGAGGAATCATCTGCATCTTTCAGTTTGGTCCAAACAACAGAATAAGATGCTACGGTTTAAAGTCTAAGGGTCCACAAAAAAAAACAAAAAAAACATCTGAAAGTGTTGGTATTGATGGGTGTTTGCAGACAACAGTACTTTGTGAGTTCTAATCTGCAGTAATTGCTTCGCTTCCCTTGCCAGTAAAAGACAAACAGATTTTCAGACACAGGAGTTAGTGAAAAATAAAGTCTGTTCATTAAAGGGAACATTGACAATTGGAGAAGAACATCAAGTCTAATTAGTGTTTTATTTCCAATGAAAACATGTGACATTTATTAAACTCGAAAGGGTTACACGTTTGTTTTTGGCACATTCACCTTTTCACTTTTAAACACCATCTATACTGTCCAGGCTCTTGAAACCATGTTGGCATCTTGGGAATGGGGGTGGAAGGGTTGAGTCATTTACGCAACATATCCTGGTATGTTGCGTAACATGAAACTAAAATTTTGATTTTAGTTTCAAAATTTCAGGGTGTATTCCCACCAGTTTTGTTTAGTCTGCTTTAATTAAACTCCATTTTGTTTCCTTAGAAAGTCCATTTCATTCGAGTAGGTGAAGGTGCTCAATCAAACTCTAATGTCGACTGAAAAAGCAAAGTGTGGTCCATCTACAAATCTAGGTCTTAGTTGAATTCTGGTCCACTTCAAATGCATAAGTGAATGCCAATAGCACAAGAGACTGATCCAAAAGCAGAAAGTAGATTACGACATAGGGCATTCTGGGTAAAGAAAACTGAAACAAACGTGTGTCTATCAATAACAGGAGAAACGTCTCATGGTTTTTCCTGAAGATACAAAAGAAATCCGACAAGCCCTAAAATCTCACGCCACTCCATTTTTGACGACCTGGTTGAATGTAATTCTAATTTGTTTATTTAGGAGTTCCATATGTTTTCTGATTAAGATTGACATCATTAGATTCTTATTAGATTCTAGCAAAAATACTTTTTATTGGATTAACAAATCAACATTTAAGTAGCCTAGGAAACAGATACATTAGACTAGGAAACAATATTTTTTTCATCTTATCTGAAAACAATCCTGACGGTTTTAGAGAATTTCCCCCAGAGCTTGGCAAAAACTTGCCACCCTAGCAACCAAACTAACCCGTTCAGATTGACACAATGTAGGTGACAACAGGCATCTTTACACCCAGCCAATGGAGGAGTCTTTTGCTTTCCATGGCAACAGGCTGTATTTTAATGCATATTGTGCTTGCACCAAGGTATTCTTCACTTATGTAAATTTTCCAGCAAAGTGATACAAATAAATTCTGTTTTTTTACATTACAACAGAAATTTTGTCATTAAAATTTAAAAAAGCTTCATGGCATCTCAGTATTGACAGGCTCAGTGCTGAAATGTGTCAAGCAGAGTCATTTTTTACCTCCACGCAGAGGCAAAGGAGTTCCATGCCAGTGCGCCAAAGACATGCTACTTCTCTTCAGAGAGTTATAAACATGCTTATCATCACTGAGAGAAATAAAGTGTGAATTGTGCAGACCCAGGCCACAGAAAGTTATTCACACAATCTGCTGCTCAGTGCGGAGCTGAGAGTAATACACCCTCAGGGGGAAGAGCAAGGGAAAGGCATGTGGGCGAGCAGGGCAGCCACGCAGTTGTTGAAATGCGGCTTTCCAGCGTTCGGCGTGCTCACAGTTTAAAAGTTAATTCTATTCTGCAGCAAAAACACATTAATGCCACTCCTATGATCTTGGAGCATTTTTTTTCATTCTGGTCTAACAAAGGGGCCATTGAATAAAACAGATTTTTAATGCGGCAGATTAAACGCAGATGATGGTGAAATCTGATTAATACCATGCATCCTGAGTTAAAACGTCATAACTTATTATTAGCTTGTCACTTGATTACCATTTTACTTCTAAAATTGCTTCTTATAAAAATCAAGAAAACTATTAATACACATGTGAGTTGCTTCAATGAAAAAGTTCAGTCCTGTCAATGCCAAACAGCTTTTCTGGAGGCAGTTTGACTGTGTGGGGCAGCAACTCCCTTTCTGGAAAAAAAAGAGCAAAAAAATAAACAATACTTGTCATCATTGGAGATCTCAATGCAGAGAGATGCTGAGATAAGATTGTGCAACCAGAGGCAATCCCATATCTCCAATTTTGGGAACCAAATTTTGTCCACCAGGTTGTCAATACTCGCCCCTGCAGAGCAGCGTTTATCAGACTACATCCAGAATTTGGTAGCAGAGAGGATAGAAAAGCCATTCTATGATGCACTTGTGCAATGAATAAACTTAAATTACAAATTTGTCTGTTTTCTTGAAACATACTATCTTATAAATGGAAGCAGGCAAGAGTCAATTGTGGGATAATTGTCTTGACACTGGTACAATGGATTCCTTTTTTTTATTTCATTGCTGTTTTAGTGCCAACAAGAAGCCTACCTTCAACAGTGGAATATTACAGCTCCCCAAGTCCCATACAACTAATTAAACTGCTTAACCCAGAAAATGTATTTCCTTTACAAATGTGGCATTACTAAAGAGGAAAAATGTATTTTTATTACCAAAAAGTATTATTATGACGACAAAAACCAAATAATATTCTTTTATTATGAGTTAGCTGTTCACTCTTCAGTTTTTTAAATTCATAATTCAACTGGAAAAGATAACTTTCCAACAAACTTTAACCTTTTCCATGTCACACTAAGGAGGCATAAATTGGCATAATGGAGGAAAGCCAAGTATAGCAACTTATTTTGTTTTTCTCCTTTTTATTATCACCATTTGTTCCTTTGTGGTGTTTACTTGTATTCTGTACGGCTGCAGAGAGACCCCTGAGCTTTATGTTGCCAACACGGCATTGATTTCCAGATAATTTAGCAACAAAAAAATTACATGGAAGTTGTTCTAAACAAGACCAGTGGGGATTGGAATGGAAAGATTGGATTTGGCCTGCAAAAGTGTTTGCATTCTATTACACAACTTCAGAGAACGATCACCAAGCAGATGACATTACAACGAGCATCAGTCCACCCAGTTTAAACGGTAAACAAAGTCTGAACTCTGTAATTAGAAAAATGAGAAAGGTGCATTGCAGTGTGTTAACTAGCAAACATTTGAAAGTACTCAAAGATTTAGTGACATAGAAGTCGCAAAATTAAGTTCTCTGCTCTGTTTATGTATTTTATACCATCTGAGTGTGAAAAATAGACTAATTAACTGATTTTGAATGTGTTAGTTTGTACCAGACAGGCTGGTCCCTTTATTTCAGAAACCGCTGAACTAGTAAAGATATTTTGTGTGGCACAATTCAGCGACAAGGCAGGAACTACTGGAATTTCCCCCCACACAGCCACCTATTGGATTTACGGAGAAATATCCAGTGATGGGCAGTTGTGTGGAGTTGATGTCAGAAGTCAAAGAGGGCAGACTGATTCGAGATGATAGGAAGGCAAACGGAGCTCAAATAACCACATGTCACAGGAAGGTTTAAAGGACGCCAACTCAAACACAAAATGTGTCCAACTGCGAAGCAGATGGGCTGCAGCAATTGAAGTTCACACCAGTTGCCGCTCCTTTTAGATAGGATCAACAACTATAACAGGTTGGAAAAATATTGCTTGATCTGATGTGTGTCTGTTTCAACTTTGACATTCATATTTTGGCACAACTGTTTTTATCTGTCTTGCCTTGGACCAACAACTGATGGTTTAATGTGTGCAGGGTACATATTTGACATGCTTTGGTCTGTGTGTAAATTGTTTTTATTTTTGCTTTTTAGTTGTTATTTTTTGAAAATAATAAAAAAAAAACATTTTCAAGTTGCTGCTATTGTTAGCTATTTACTTTCAAGCTTTTCTTAAATATATCCTCCTTTTTCAAATGTCTCCAAATCCAAACTGCTTCTCTTGACAAAAGCAAACACGCATTTACATGGAAACCTGTTAGACTGTATTACTTTCCTCTTTTTTTTCTTCTTAAACAAAAGGTCTTGTTTAATTTGTCAAGTGAATAAAAAGCAAAAAATGGGACATTAGAGGTACCTGAAAGTCATTTATTTGCTTTCTTTTTGAGCACACACAAGGCTTGCGGAAATTGGGGGCCTCTGTCCGCTCACCGCTTTCATCTAAATCAGAATGATCTGCCTTTGCTGCATTGAATTGTCGGAGGGCCAGGCGCTAATGACTCAGGATTTCTTGCCGTCGAAAAAGAAAAGCTCTTCTGCAGAAATAACAGCCTAAAAGACCTCATTTATATGTGGTTATCTTCACTCCGTCTACTGTACATCCAGCTATCATTAGGCTAGCATTTTGGATATAATGACCTTGTGTTGTTACATGGCTGTCAAGGGTTATATCGTTAATGGCCCTCAAGCCATGGTTTCTTCTCGTTGTTGCTGAAATGTGACACAAATTTAGGACACACTTGCACACACAGAGTTGGTGGTGCTTTTCCATGGTCATGCCCCAAGGTCCGGATGGCCACTGGCCAAACAGTGCCGCTTCAACACCTTGTCACAACCCCAGATCTGGGCAATTCGTTTGTCTTTTTCAAAGTGTGTGCGTGAGATCGTCATCTTCTCAGATACGCCATGCCCTATCGATGTGACACTGCAAAGTGGAAAGCCGTTTGCGATGGTGTACCACTCGCCAGCAGGATGTTTTATGATGTTGTTTGTGCCATACATGAAGGTCGTTTACATCAAGTAGTGCCTGATGTAAATTGGACCGTTTTCAATTGACTCTTAGATAACTCTATTGCATCACTGCTTCTGTGGGATCTATTTCCCGCTCCACTGATCAAGAGGAATGTAAAGGAGTGGAGTACAAATTTACCAAAAAACTAAAGACATCACTATGTTTCAAAGATAAAATATGTGACAGATTTGCTTTTTAAAGTCCAGCGTTTAAAATTAACATCACGTTTTAAAGCTCTGGGTCATGAGAAGCAAAAAAAATAAATATTAAAATCTATATTTTCTTTGATGTGGTCGATTGATCATAAATGCGAGCTGCAACCTGCTGCAATTTAAATTTACATTTGTGGTGAAAAATTATGTTTTGCCCCCAACATGCCTCACATCAAAGAAAATACACTTTTTTTTTCTTTAATTCAGGTTCTAACTGCTGCAAGGTCCAAGTTGCTACATCCATTTCAAAACCTATTCCGCCTGCATACCTTTCAGCTGAACATGAAGTTAAAAAGTTCCGAAAAAAATCTACTTTGGTCTTCTGCCTTTTTTTTTACTTCGACTCAAGTCACTTGTCTTTTCACACAACTGAACATTTGACTTTTACAGTTTTAGTTTAGTTTAGTTTTAGAGTACATTTTTTGCCCAACTTCAGATGTTAGTATGTTAGGCATAATTTGAGTGCAAATGTCTAAATTATTGTCCAGCTTGATAATTTATGAATCCACTGTAATCAAACAAATTCTTGGGAAAGTTAAAGTAAACTTCACAAAGCATACCCGGGCTTGATTGAGGAGTGCAGAATGTCTGAAAAAATCAAAAAATCAGTTTAACAAAGCTTGACTGACAATATAAAGAAAACTAAAAAACCTCAAAATATAACTAATAACAGATGAAAAGCAAAGAAACCTACCAGTCTGGAAAGGGCAACTCATTTTTGAGTCTTTGTAAATCCAGTGTACAACAATAACTGTCAGAACAGAAGTAACAAAAGCAAGCAGATGACCTAAAGTACTGCAGACCTCAATTGCTTCAGTAAAGCCAATGTTCCCGATTCAATAATGGGGAAGATATTGGGCAAAATTTGGCTTGTTTCACAGAGTTCCAAAGCCAAAAGAATGGCTAACCAAAAAACACAAAAAGCGAGTCGCAGATTTGAAAAAAAATAGACTTTATAATCCACCAAACATATGGGAAGATTTTCTGTAAGACTGACCATGCATAAAAAGAAATTTTATTGTCAGTCTTAAATCTGAAATAGCATTTCAGAGAAAAGCCAAACTATCAGTCACATCTGATAGATGTGTGTTAATTTTGGCTGCTTCATGATGTAAATAAATGGTCATAAATGATGGAGCCATGAATCCTATTCTCTTGAAGTAAATCCTGAAGAAAAAGCCGTGTCAACTGAGTTCCACTACTGTGAGAAACAACTCCTAACCACAGCTACAAATGGAGATGTTATAAAATGGTTTATATAATCTATATCATGAGAAACTCTTTCTTTTGTCTGCTCACCTCAGGTTTGAGATGGTGTGTTAGTGACGCTGATGCAACAGTATACTCACATGGGTCCCAAGTGTCTAACAAGAATGTGTTGTCTGAATTATTAATGTCTGAAATAAAAGCAAACAACTTGGATGTGTTGTTCTTCAAATTGTTTCATTCCCTGTTGAGTTGTAGTGTTTTGAATATTTCCAGATGAGTCTAATCTGAAAAAGGAGCTTTAAAAACTCTGCATTGTCCCACTAGTTCCCGATAAATGTCAATATTTTGGGATCCTGAGCAAACCCAATTAAATTTTCTCTCTCATTTCCCTCAACCTTGAATTACCCCTTAGACACTGTTTCTAGTACAAAACAGTACCACTCATAAGAAACTGCATGATGCTATCCTGGCATCTTAATGTCGGGACGATAACACTAAAGACAAATCATTTAAATCTTTTCAAACTTTGACTCTGGTTTTGGTTTATATGCACAGGATGACTTTGCTGCTTCAGAGAGCCTTATTTTATGTAAAATGCAGTATAAGACTATATGTAGAAAATTATCATGGTAAGATAAATTATTAAATATAATTTGACAGGATAGTTTTTATGCTAACAGAAATGCAATTATTACTGAAACTGCTAAAATAAATCTATAGTTACATTCTCAATACATGTTTTGTTTCTTGAATTTAAGCGCAGGTATGGAATTACACAATTTTAAGTATTTGTCAGGTGTTTTTTATTACCTTTAACATTTTTTTTCCCAATGTGACACTCTGTTAGTGTGTCAACATTACAAATTACACACAGAGACATATCTTGTACAATTCAACTGAAAAACTAAATTATAAAAGAAAAAACATATAAAAAATCTGAAATAATATGGCTACATAAATGTGTAAACAACTAAACTAAACTTTTATTGAAGCAGCTTAAGATACATTTTCAGTCTATCTCCAGGAGTTCACATCAACCACTCTATACAGTGAATACGATCATCTGAAATTTCCTGACTTTTATAGATTTGCATCCCTTAATCAAATTTCAACAAAAGTATCAGTCAGGAGATGAGTACAAAATTCTTACCATTATGTATATACTATAAGGAAATCACCAATAATAAAAACATAAATAAAACATGGGACAACAATGTCAATAAATGAAATTTCCTATTGTTGATCATGTTGTCCTGTCAGACAATAGCCAGCGATCAACATGTCTAAAGAAATGTTTAATTAGTACAGTTTATGTTCTTTATGTGAATAACTCTTGCATTCTCCATTCAAAATTAATTATTTTGAAAGCAAATATCCAAGCCTATCCCCATCTCGCAAACCTTGGGCTGAACCACGATGGATTTAATTAAACTAAACTGGACGACTACAAATAAGTTCAGCACAAAAACACCACCGCAAATCACCAAGTGTACATAAAATCTAAGGCGAAATATGCTGGCGGCAGCTTTGTGCTCTGATGTTACATTTATTCAGGTAAAGTCGAAGTTTCTGTTAAGACTAAGCACCAGCTGGTTTTTCTAAAAATGACAGGTGTCTCCTAAAAAGCCAAAGAGGGGATTACAACCAAGTTATTGCAACCGCTTTTTTCTGATTCTCACAGTTACATTTTACAAAATGGTTTAAGTTTCTATTTCAGAAATCAATCTTTTCTCTGTTGATGCTTAAAGCAATTTAGAAAACAGCGGAAATCTTCACTGGGCCTTTATATATATATATATATATATATATAAATCAATTCCAATGACAGCGATATTAATGGAAGCCACAGGTCACAGTAAATGGTACCACTATGGCACTGACCACTCATCAAAGTAAGTCCATAAGTACTAGCTAACTCAATCAGCAGTGGCCACTGTAGTTTTGTCTCTGTCTGGTAAAAGGGACTCAAAAGGCTATAAGGCTTGTCTGATCTCCTGGGAGGTGAGTTTAAACCAGCTGATGGACAGTCTTGCCCCTGGCTGTACTTCCCATCAGGCACTTGACATCATTTAGCAGCTATTTCGACTTGACTCTAGCAAAGCTTTCAATGGGATTGTGGTGCTGAAGTCACTGCTCACACGTTGACAAACAAGTTGGTTCTACATGTTGAAACTCTTTGTGACTAACCTGAAGTCTGGTGCTTTAAAGTTATACGTGCAAACTATTAGATTGAGTAGAAATACAGAAGTTTCTCTGTATGATAGTACTTATACAAAACATAAACTGCAAAAACAGAGAGTAGCGACCCAGTAAATTTGCTAATAGTTTTAGATGCCTATTGGGCAAAATATTAGACCTTAATTTGTTCTTCCATTGTATATTCAGTAGAAACAAAATGGATACTGATGCCCAATAGAAAACCATTCTTGTTCCGAACAAATGCTTCTGTATAATAAGTTAATCTTTATAATTTAGATTAACTTGTCTGGGAATCTGCTTAGGTCACTAGTCTGGAGTCTGCTGCTTTAGACTTATACAACCCGTGGCCAGGGTTTAAAGGGTTAGGGTATATTATATATATATTTTCCAACAATTACGTTTATCTTTTGTCTATTTGAGGGAGAAAGCTAAGTAACATGCATAGTTTTTTGTGCTAGTTTTCTTTTTTATCACAGAAAACTTTTGAGACACTGGTACTTTCTAAGATAAAAAAGGACTTTAAACCAAAGGAAAGGTAAGATGCAAAACTCTAAATTATTCATGTTCTCTGGATGTTTAAATGCTAATCCTAATACCAGGCTGAGTAAGAATACATCTATGCATCAAGATTTCAAAAGCAGCTTATTTGAAAACATTGTGCAAAATGAGTAATATTATGTGAGGGCTAGAAAATAATGGCTTTATTATTTTCTAAAACATTATGTTTAATATGGAAAGGCCTGAGGTTGATACAAGAACTGATGTTGGTGGGTTGGATGACGAAATGCAATCTACCCTGATCAACAAACAGATACACCACCCACAATTTTCTCTGAGAAGGATGTAATCACAGATGCCACGGCTTTTTCATCTGATCTCAGTGTGACCCCAGCTCCGTGCTAACTCTACTGGCTTTGATTAGAATTTTAATTACAGGTAACAGACCTTCTAAAAGAGCTTGTCTGTGCAAAGCATGACAATGCCTTGCCTATGTGTGATTTTCCCATGCTCATTTGTGAAGGACAACATTGCAAAAGCATCAAAACAGTGCAAAATGACCTAACTTGATTCTCCAGCTTTTTTTTTAATTTCCACAGCTGACGTTGACTGAAGCGGACGTCAAATCACAAACCAAACGCAAATCGCCATTAAGCTGCCAGATGTGGTTTTTCCATACCTATCTACTGCTGCATTATGGCCCGGTGTAATATTTATCCTCTCTGAACTCAGTTTGTATCAAAGTTAAACCTTTAAAATAAACTTCCAAGACCCCGGAGGATTAAAAGTCAATTTAGCCTCAGAAGAGTCACCTTTGGATTCAGTCTGAGGAAGAAACCTGAATGTTTTAAATGAACCGAAGTTACATGCTTTAAGTAATGCACCCAACAGGATTATGTGGGGCTCTTCAGACGGATTTGTGGGAGTTTGTGTGACTGCGCCAAAGAATACCGAAGCCCTTGGCAGCCAGATGTCTGCAGAGCAATCCCACTGCACAATTACCTCCGGACATCTGGGACCTATAAACACAGCAAGGCGGCTTCAGCTTTTCTTTTTTTTAATTTGGTCTCTAGTTGTCTCTTCATCTTTGTCCTCTATCTTAAGGCTTTTTCTTCCTCCAACTCAATCTCAATGTCTGTATATAACTTTACCTTTTACTTTGCTGTTTTCCATTGCCTCCTGCATGCATATTATTTTAGCAATTCCTTCCTGTAAAGCTCCAATCCCTGAGCACATACATCTTTTTTTAACCGCCTGCCTCTTCTTCCACTTCTCCATCTAAAATTTCACCTATTTTTTCCCGATACCCAGCTGGTGGCTAACTCAGTTCCTTCTCCTCCTCAAACAGTTGTCACCTTCATATTGTGCTGCTTTCACTTGTCACTCTCTTGGACTCTTTGACAAAACGTCACCTCCTCCCTGAGCGCCAGCAGCAGCAGAGCGAATTTGCTATTCAAATCGGTATTCACAAGATTTTTCACCTGGCGAACGTACGTATTGCAAAGTCATACAAGAGACTATCATGCAAATTATTTTGCCTGACACGGAGAGGATTTTCACAATTTTTTTGTAAAAATGTCACCGTCTGTTTATACGTGTAACAGGAGATAAGGCAAGCGGGACTAAGTCGAGGATGTGCGCGATGAGGAAGTCGCTAATTTCTTAAATTACTTTGACACCCTTGTTGTGACATCCAGAAGCAGGAAAAAAAGAACATAAAACTCTAATTTATATATAATTTGCAAGTGACAATCTGTGAAATGGGAGGATGGGGAACAATTGTGATGGCTTGAGCTCAGAAATGATCTACGGGACAAAGTCCCTGAGGCTGCAGTTTTATTTCACTAAAAAGTCAAAGTTCCCCATTTTCTTTCCACAACAATAAACCTCTCTTTCTTCATGTATCCAGCTGTAAAAATTGGTTTCATTGTGGATTTTGACAATGTTTACAAATCCCTGCCAACATCTTCAGAGATCAAGATTTGAAAGGGTTTTGTTCAGTAGCAGAAGGCAGCACCGACTGGGAGCTCATTTTGCTGGGTCAGCACAAAATGAGGCACATATGAGCTTCATCCAATAGCAGACATATTCCTTTTCTGTATGAGTTTGTTGTTGCTTATTAAATGTACAAAGAGAAGGGGAGACAAACAAATAAGAGAGCGCCGATTCTCGACTTCAAAGTCGAAGGCGGAGCTGAATGCAAACACGCGCAGATAAAACAGTAAACCAGCATCTCCTTAGTTTTTCAAACACTTTTTTTTCTGAAGCAAAATTTTTTTTCTCTTTCAATTTAAAGTTCTTTTAATGAGATGAGAGAGAGAGGCAGTTATGAATGCCTCAGTAAGGAAAGTAGCTATTGGCTATGGCTAGTTGAAACCCCCAAGTTATCTACAACCCTTTTCAGGATATTCTTTTAATAAATCTTTTTTTTTTTCTTAGTTTATTTCTCTTAAGTCTGGTTTTGCTTTTAACTCAACTTACAAATAGTCTTTATCAGACTTTACTTTTGCAAAACTGACAAGTCCAAGTACTTCTTTTTAATAGTAGTGACTATTCATTTCTGATTATGTCTAATAACATGCTTAGTGACAAAGTTGATAAAACTGGCAACAGAAGCCAAAAAAATGGCTGCATAGAACAAGACTGAGCTGTCTGTTCTACAGATGCTGCTAGTCAGCTAGCTAAAGAAATTAATATATGTAACCGTTTGGAAATCATTCTTGTTTAAAAAGAAACTGTCATTCACTGTGTGGCTACTGAAAGAACCCCAAACTTCATTGTTATTGATGTAATATGATTCTAGTCATGGAATCTGTTAACTATAAAAAGAATATATGAAATGATTTGACTGAATTCTGATTACCAGAACAGATAGCCCAGCTAACAAGCTAATTTGGAAATGCTTTGCTAAAAAGATCAATATGCAAAGTGCACAACACAAAAAACAACCTGTGTATTCAGCCACTGAAAACTGAAAATTTTGCAAGTTTTTACATTTTTATGTGAATGCCAGCTTAAGTCACTATATCAAAATCTAGAATAGTCACAAAATACTTTTATAGATATAAGCAACACCGAGGTTCCTCATGTCGAATGTTAACTCTTCCACTCACTCCCTGTAATGTTCCATCCATCCATCCATTTTCTGTGCACCCTTGTCCCTAACGGGGTCGGGAGGGTTGCTGGTGCCTATCTCCAGCTACGTTCCAGGCGGGAGGCGGGGTACACCCTGGACAGGTCGCCAGTCTGTCGCAGGGCAACACAAAGACATACAGGACAACCCTGTAATGTTATTTCTCATTTTTATTTTGTAAAACTAGCTTTAAAACTATCCTTCCCTCTAAAGGTGAGGAGGGTATGATTAGTGTTTATCTTCTATTTAATCCTTAAACGTGAGACAACATTCAAATACATGGACACAAAAGTATCCACCATTTGAAAATCTCCCTCTATGACATTGAAGCTTTTAACTTACAAAACAAATGTGTGTTTTGCATTTGTTAATTTTGTGGCTTTTCTAATATTGCTAATGTCAATAAACGAAGACAATTCAAGCTATTTTGTCTGTGAACATTAATCAGAAATATGGATTTTTAAAAGACAGTATAAAGTAGAATTTTGCAATACAAAGTGCTTGGAGAAAACTCTGACTTTGCTAATTAATGATAAACTGCAGAAATTCAATTTGTAAAAAGCTATCTTTACAACCTTTTATGAGACGCCCAATCTTTCCATCGTGGCATTCAGCAAAGTGGCTGTTTTTTTATGAGCAAATACGCTAAACCAAGAACAATAAAAGAAATGTGTCCAATCTGTAAAAATTACACCCAAACAGAATTCAGTCTTAGCCTCAGGAGACTCATCTACCAGGAAATCCTATTCCAAATGCATATCATAATTTTGTTAAACCAAAAATTATTTTGCTGTCATGCACCAAAACAGTATAATAAGATGAAAACAAGCATGGCTGTGGCTGTGCATATCCAAATGTGCTTTATTTGTAACGCCTCAGACAGAGTGAGCCTCTAAGCGAGTATGTCCTGTTTGCATCGCAGCTGAGAGCAGGATAAATAATTTCTACCTAGCAGGAGTTTACAGCATCTTGTGATGATTATTGGAGCCAGAGGAGTAAACGAGGCCCATGAAAGTTTACCATGCCCCAGATAGCACAGGTAGCCTGTCACGGCAATCTAAATATGGCCGCAGAGGAAAAAGTCGGTGCGAGGGAACTGTTTTTGTCCAGAGGATAAACAGTGGTGCACAGGAGGTTGATTTAAGGAGGAGTGATGGTGGGTGGTTGCATGTGGATACAGCAGCAATTCATCCCCTGAAGTATTGGGTGGAATTAGACTCTCAAAGTCGGAGTGAGCCAATTATTCCACTGTTAAATGTGAATTACTCTTGTTTAAGGAGTCACTTAGGTAATGTAAGCTTCAAATTTTATGTCCAATCTAATTATAACCCCCAATCTTAGGCTGTTAACAGGTACAAAACACTAGTTTCCATCTCAGTCTGGAAGCTTTTGCCTATCTTTAGGACAGTTTATTTTGAATTTATGAATATAGCTACCCCATGTGTTCCTCCTTTCCATGTATGTTCATGGTTCACTTACAGTGCAACACATTAAGGTGGAAAGGCCATCTAAGCCCAGCAAAAAGACAAACGTAGTCATAACACAACCTCGACAAACGTCAGACATTGGCATAAGTCAATGACACGTCTTTTTTTTTCAGTAAAACATAAAGGTCTCATGGTGTCCAACTGCACACCCACTCAATATTATTGACCTCGTCTGTCCCTGATGGCTTTCTAAATATGGGACGAGGCTTTTCATTTATTCTCAGACGCCTCTGAGAGTCCTTGAACTACTTGTCCCCGTCATCGGCAGTTTCAGGTGAAACTGCTGACCTTCTGAAGCAACTTGAGTGAAGTACTCTGCACATGCAGATTGCCTCAGTGGGTCTTCTTGTCCCAACTGTTCTTGCAAGGACACTAATATAGGATTGTTGATCAGGAAGGGTAAAAAGAGATTAGCTTTATTAGAACCTGGAAAGCAATGGAAAATAAAAGTGTTCTTGTCTGTTTGACATCTAGGCTTATTCTGTTTGAATATTTATAGAGACGAGAGAAAACTTATTCAAACTAAATATCAAACTCATGTTTTTATTTGACCAAAATATTGCTGAAATGTTTGTTTGACTACAGGAAGGAAACTACTGTTTGTGTCTGAAAACTAACATTTTGCTGCCTAAATTGTGCAAATTTTAATATACAAAACAAACATGTCTTGCATGCGTACATTAAACCACATCCATTTATTACCTAAACCTGAACAAATTGTCAATTTACATAAACCTACTCAAACATAGATTTCCTAATGACTGACTCTACCACCTGTAAAACCTAACCAAACATTCTTACCAAAAGTTATAAGCAATGTTTTGACTTTTTGACTTATCAAATGGTTATTTTAAATGTCTAATTCTAAATAGCAAGATTTCTAATGCCTAAAGTAAATATGTGTTTTAATTAATATTTAAATGTCTAGACTTTTGTGTAAACCTAACCATGCATGGAGGCAATTACACCCCATGAGCATTTATCCAACATCTCTGCAAATAGATGCCCTAATATCACCATGTTAGTTTACTAACACTGTTTAAGACAACCAGCGGTGCTTGTTAACACTTTACAGGACTCTCCCAATGAGCTAATGATTTCTCCACACCAGCACCTGGAAAACAGCCGTTACGTAACTTTTAGGGCAAGGTTTGTTAACGCCACCAAGAGCTGTTGAAATACGACGGCGTCAACAAAGTTGGAGGTGGCGTTTTACGGATTCAGTGGAAAATAATCAGCCGTGAGCACAGCTGGAAGCAGCATGTTGACCTACATAATATCTGCGACAGGTGATTTCATAATAATCTGCAGGAACAAAACAGTCAGCTTGTTATTCTGACTGCAACTGAACATTTGATTCTCAGCAAAATGTTGTGCTTTTGCTTCTTTGCTTTTTTAAATGGGAGAGTTTAAATCATGGTCGTACAATGTTTTGACTAATTGTTGTTCCCAGAGATGCCGCCTTGAGTACTAGATTAAATGGGATGCTTATGTTTGGCCTAGGACCTAACTAGTGGTTAAGTGCAAATTTTCCAGGGTCAGGAACAGGTCTTTCCTTGGCAACAGCTGTTGCTAAGTAAGCACTAGCAAAAGTAAAGCGGTGATTTAGTGGAAAGGGGCAATCTTGGGGGATTTTCTGGAATGGTTTAAAAGAGCTGATTAGGTTTAACTACAAACATTATAACTGCTTCTAACGTAAACCTAATCCACAGCAGCACAACAGGCTTCAAGACCAAAATGATTCATGAACACCTTATGATTATCTTATCACTTAAAAGTCCAAATGTTCAAGTCTGGTGGTTTTCTTTGACACAAGGATGTAGTCACTTCTGATTTCTAATAATCATAATTTAAGACTGAAATATACACTCATTCCAGTATTCAATGTCCAAATTCCTAGATTAAAACCTGAATCAAAGATTGAAACCATGTACAAACTAAGCCATGTTAATCTTTGTTGAAATATCAAGTCAGATATTTTATATCTTTTTATACCACTTAGAGACAAACTGTTTCAAGCACACAATCTCTTTAACGAAAATTGAAGTGATGCCAGTATATTGCAGCAGTGAATAACACCCACATACTGTATTCCTGTTGCTCTTTTCCTATGAATATTTAAACAAGCATTGCTGATCCTGAAGTGGCACCCTTTACATTTCATCGAACGCAGTTGGTCACGCTGAAGGTTTCGTCGTTGGCGAGCTGCCATAGCGATGAACTCCATGTCTCGTCTCTTGGCGAGCTGATTGTCTTTGACTGGAGACCGCGGGGGCTGATGGGAGCGCATATTCAAGGATGACCACAGGGACATGGCCCAGGTGTCTCATTGCTGAAACGGGAGAGTGAGGCTGTCAAGGTGTGACATATGAGCTAATGACCTTTGGCCTTGGTAGTTCAATGGAATGGGGGGTGTGGAAAGGTAAAGTGTCTCACCAACAGCTTTGAATGCTGTTCAAAAAAGAAGGAAGGGATGATGTGCCACTAAGCATTTAACTAAACACAGAGTTTGGAGCTGGGTGTCCTTTAAAAGTGTCACCGACTCAACCGTTTGGCTCTACTCCCCTTCACTTTCCACACAGATTTCGAACGCGCCTGTAAAATGTGCCTCCTTTCAATATGAAATCCTCCAAGCAGTTAAGATTGGAAGCATTAAGAAGACAATTGTTTGTCAAATTCTGTGCTATAATCCTATGACCCACTTTTAGTCTGTTCACAAAAACCCTTCTTGAATTCCTCTGGATGGTTTTTATCACTGTCCGCTTTGAAGAATAAATTTCCATCATTCACTGAAAATGCAAACCATTTTCCTTCGTTTTTTTTCGCCATGAGATTCCAATACAGCCAACTCTGCATAAAAATGACTCGCCTGGTGGGTGAGCGAAGCAAAAATCAGGCTTAGCCCTGTTCCGGTTAACACATTTGAATGCTGATGGAGTTTGGATGCCAGGAAACTGGTTGGTGCAGTTAGATGTTAATGCTTCTGTAGTTTTAATGAATAATGAAGTGATGACATGGTATGTGTTTTACGAGATGTTCTTCAGTTCATTACATTGCTACGCTTTGTAGTAATGAACGGAAAACGTGCAGCGCGACATTTTGAAAGCGATATTTGCTCAAAATATCGGTTCAATTTCTTTTAATATGATTACCTAATTAAAAAACTTCACAGTATCACTGTTTTTTTTAAGTATTGAAAACCTCTAAATGGAGCAATAGCCTGAAAAAAGCATAATAATTTTATCAAGAAATCATCTTATAAATAAATCTACATAATTAATTAAATTGATGGATTTTAAAAGAAAATATGCAAAGGTAAAAAAAAAACTGCTTAATGTGATGATGGAAATACTAAACCAAGGAATATTTATACAGTGGAGTTTGACTACTCAAAGCTACACATGTGAGGAAAATGTAGATTGACCACTGTGTGAGAAAGAAACACTCATTGATGGACAAAACTCTTGTCAATAACAAAATCACAAAACGTGATATACTTAAGTGCAACAATAAATAAATACAACAGATAGTGAGAGTAGGCTAACTGACCCCAACAAGCAACACATTTTTGCTGCAATCAAATCTTATAAAATTCACCAAAAGATGAGTCATTACAAGTTAGAGCCATCGCCCTCAGTGAAGAAAATGGTATGGAACACCAACCTGCCAAATTTATTCCCAAAGTACATTGACAAGTTATCTAGCAGGTCATGAAAGATCTAAAGTGTCACAAGATTTACTTAAGGTCAGTGTTCATGATGCAACAATAACAAAGTGACTGGGAAAAATTGGAAAAACTACTAGAATCCAAAAGAAAAGAAAAATCTTGGCAAAAATATCTTGGGTCATTTTGATGGGTAGTTGTTCAATTTAATCTCATCAAACCAGGGTTTTAGGCAGACCAGAGTTTAATTACATATTCACACCTTTACAAACAAAGCGGACTTTCTGAGCAAAGCGGACTTCAGAGTTCTATTAAACAAGCTGGTGTGAATGCACCTTAAAATAGTGCACCAAACCTCACTGACCTTCCTGTACCACTCAGTGGAAACAAGACATTAATGAATTATGACAACTGTCCATTGGGGTAAAAACACAAAAACACGCCTTTACCATGAAACTGTACAAAAAGATTTCCAGTAACTGACCCATCCCCAAGATGATGCATTAGTTTGTAAAAGAAGTCAAAAGCAGAGCAAACGAAGCTTTACTTTGTCTCCGTTTATTCTCTAGACTGTTTTACTTAAGTGGAAAATGATGTCATTTAATGAGGCTGTGTGAGTTTACACTCAGCCAAATGGGTTTACTTTCCCCTCAAGAGCAGGCAACTTAAAGTTTGAACCTCCAGTAAATAAATTGAAGCTATAAAACAAATGTGACTTAGACAGAAATCAAAGGAAGCATCTCGCATTCAAAACATGTGGAACGGAAAGATAAATACATGACAGACAGCATTTAAACATCTGGAGAACATGAATAATATACAGTTTTGAATCAGAGCGATGAATTTTAATTTTTCTCCTCAGAGAAAACTTGTCAACTGAATTACCAGTTGACAGTATACCTTAAAGTTAATAAAAGCTCATTATTTTTTTGTTTTTACAACACAAAAAGGGATATCCAACACATAACTCACAACCTTCTTCCAAAATACTATACGGTATATGCAATTAATATTTGAATTAGGGCTCCATTTGAATTAATTACTGCATCAGTAATGGGGGTGTAGCTTTGAGGCAATCAGACTAAGGCTCTGCTGAGGTATTAAAGTACCTTCATAAAGCTCGACAGCAGAGAAAAGCATAATCATCTTATTTAAAAATACAGCCACAATGGAAATATGTTTCAGTACTATATTTCAGAGTGAAATTTCAAAGGAATTGATATATATCTAGAAAGACCGCTAGTATTTTAGTTTTGTTTTTTTGTGTTCTATATTTTTTTTTCCTACAGTTCTTCCTTCCACTCAACTTTCCATTTAAATTCTGGTTCGTAGAACTTTCAACACACAGGTAACTTATCTTCCTAGAAACTTATTTTTTTGTGATTTTACTTATTTCGATAGACTGAAAAGGGGTTTTTTCATTAACTGTAGGCCAAAAATAATCAAAATTTGCAAACAACGTTTCAATAATATTCCAGTTTATGATTTACTGGAATTAAAGAAATATATATTTTTAAATAAAATACATGCTTATCTAAAATTGTATGTCTTCTTAGCGCATTGCCACAAAGGTAATTATGGAAGAAATAATTGTTTTAGAGGTATTTCAATCCACTTTAAACATCCGGTGATTGCTGCACACTGGTGGGCTTTCATGCAGCTATTTACTTCATGGTCACTTTTCCTTTGGCAGATCTAATATTCCTGTCACCGCCTTCCAGTCTAGTGTAGGCTGACATGAATAAACATTAATAAACAGAGGGAAATGAGGTGATTATTCCGAGATTGTCTGGGTTGCTTTTCATTTCTGTGCATATCCAGCTCTGTGATGAAGAAACATATCAACACTCCAAATGAAGAAATACAAATTCATATTTTCACAGGATATTAACATTTTCTCATAGTACTCTTTAGTTTCTAGCTTTCTGATGCTTTATATACCGTAGAGGGAAGTTAATGCATCAAGTGTCTAATAATTGGAGGACTTGGCTGTAGCAGAGGAATATATGCTGACAGAGGTGACTAGATTACTCATATTAATACATTAAGAGTGTAGATGTGCCATGTTGCCAGTTAAAATGAGCGACATTTTAACCGTTGTTCATCTTGTTCAATGTCTCAGAAGTGACAAGAGGGACTCGGGTGATGCAAAGCTAGAAAGTGTCCCTGTCCGTCCTCATCACTGCTTAACACTAATGTGTTAATGTGTGTACAACAAGTTTCCTAACTCAAAGTCCCAGGTGGGTTTTAGATATTCCTGCAAATGTTTTATACTCACTCATTTGTCTCAAAGTTCCTTACATATCGTTATCAGAGTGCCACAAGGACCAATATTTGTCCCACTGCTATTCAGGCTGTAAAGACCTCCTACAGGTTTATGGGAATGTTAGAATTGCAGTTTCTGCAATTGACACACTGATGTATATAGATGGGAATGTCAATCAAGTTGCAGATGTGCTACTAATAAAAACACATCAACCGGTATTTACAAGAAAATACAGTGCATTGATTTAAGCAGATGTTTGTGTTTCATGTTAACAATATAAATCTGTTCAAGAAATTAAGTAATTACTTGTAAAATAAAGCATCTTTCAAACATATAGTACACTCACAGGTAACAATTTGTGTCCCTAAACTTAGTTGTAGTGTCTCTAGTCACAACTACTATATTAGATCACTTCATACTCAAGTCTTGTTAGTATTTGATCAGAAGTCAAAACTTTCTTCATAATAATCCTCTTAAATCTAAAATTCTCAGTAAAAATGTTAACAGCATAATTGTAAATTCATCTATCGTCCATGTTTTCACTATGCAATATGGCACCTAAAGAATTTCAAGCATTCGGCAAGCTGTGTGTAGAACAGATGAGATCGTTGAGTCCTTCAAGAAGTGGAATGTGCTTCTATATAGTTAGAAAACTCTGAAAAGCTTTCTCCCATGAAGCCAAATAAATTGGTTAGTAGCAAGCAGTGCTGCCAACATTGGCAAATATTAGATAAAAATAGATTACATTTTATGTTATGCGTTTAGAAATGGATGTACAGTTACATTACAAATTGAATATTTATAAAGCTAAATGTTTATAATCTATTGTTCCAATTGTGATTGAAATAATATGTGTGTAAGAAAATAAAGCCGTGTTATCTTTATAATAGGATAAAGATTTGGAATATCATGAATGCAAGATATTCCTAATAAAACAATGACTTGCTCCCTTTAACAATAGAAGGGGAAAAAGGGAGAATTAGACTGTCCATCAATCTCATTGGTATGATGGCTTGGAGTCATAATGCCTTAGTCACCATTCTCCACATTGTACAGTGTGTTATATAAAATGTCTGGGTATTGACCGACTTACTGTGACCCTTAGATCCAAAAATAAAGCTAAGGCAAGCTTCTTGTCAATAGCTCTAGTTGAAATAGAGGTTTTCAAACTGTTAAAAAAAATTACTCACTGGTAAGTGTAGACTGCATTTGAGCTGTCATTTTGGATTTTCTTTCAACTGTCATTTCAACTATGCAGCGATTATTTTGAGCACTTCTTGTGGCGTTTTCCTCTCCAATCAATTTTTCAATAAAAGCTCAGCGTTTTTCTGAACAATGTCTGAAACGACCCGTTGTACTCAGACCTACATGATCAATATTTGTTGCCTTTGCCCTTAAATGAGTGTCATACGTTTGACACCTGATCTTTTAATTTATTTATTTTTTAACAGGATGAATGGTTAAACTCTGTAGTTATTTTAAAGACAGCTGTATGTCTTAATAGAGAGAGGGTTAGTATAAAGCTAATTCATTGTGTGGCCTTATCGTGTACAGTATTTATACTAGATACATCTTTATCTTTAATCTGTGTTTAAGATTAAATGTGCTGATGGAAATGAGCCAGCGAAGTGCAAATCACTTGATTAATGCTCCTGTATACAGTCCTTGATAAATAGCCCATTTGTTTTGTAGCTCATTACCCTTTCACCAGGCATTTCATCTTTTTTGTAATTCATTTTTCTTAATCTATTAACAATCATTAATCGGAAATGTTCAAATTTGAGTTGGGCTAAACAAAAACGTTGTTAAACAAGTTTACACTGCCATATTTTTGCAGCACTTGAAACGCAAGTCAGTAACTGTTAGACGCCGCCTACGCCACCTGAGTCTCATTCTCCATGCAGCCGCAAAGTACTGCGAGTAAATGGACACCATGTGGGAGGTTGTTTAACTCTCTTCCCTCGTGATACCACTGAACTTCCTTGATCTCCAACTGCTGCCAAAGGAGAGATCATCCGTCACCTTCCAGGGGAAAAGTGAAAGCAGATACGACTTGAGAGAGTCTGACTGAAAGCAGACCCGAAAAACGTCCATATGGCCAAACAAAGAACACAACCCCACACTGTAAACATGTAAAGTTTTTCAGGGCTGCTTGAGGGGTCGACACTAACCAGACGTGGGCTGGCGCGTCGCAGAGCTAAATGACACAGAGATGCTTACAGCACAGAATAGCCACAGCTGTGAATTTAAAGGGGGGGTTCAGCTTCTGTTCAGCTCTACGTCTTTGACTAGACTGATGCAAACGGCAGCAATTGAAGCTTTTTGTATTCTACTGAAAAACAACCACAAAACCCAATGTATCTTTTCTGAATTTTATTGGATAGACCTCTGGTTCTTTAACTATGGTAAAGTAACACTGGCCAATTATTCACAAGGTTAATTTGAATGACCTGTAATATAACACTTATATACGCTGTATTAGTGCCAAAATTAAGACTTATGTGCATCTACATTACGACAACAAGGCTAGCTTTAGCTTTGACTAAAAACTAGCATGCCTAAGCTTGTCACCCAGTATATTGCTCGCTTCCTCTACTGGAAATTAGCACAGATAAGCAAGCATTAGCCTTGGGTAGGTGTTCTGTGATACGAAGTTGAAGTTAGCTTCAGATTTCAGGTGATTCCACCTAATTTTTCAGAACCACTGGCATCTTTAGATCAGTAGCTGACTTTTGAATCCAAATAATATCTGCATATGCGATAGTTTTGATATTGGCACTAATACTGCTCCATATGACAAATAAATCTTATCTTATCTTATCTTAATAAGCTCCAATATCCAATAGGATAAATTGTTCAATCACATCCATCTTTGCTTCATCAATTGCTTCTTGGAAAACAGGAGCAATAAAAACAGGTTTAACTAAAGCAACACAAGCACTCATGGTTAATCAATGTACTTGTAAGATACAGGTTTTTGGTGGGAATAGTGCAAAAATAGTTCTATGTGTATGACTACTTCTTCAAGGCACTATATATGATGGCTAGAAATAAAGATAAGGTGATGTCTAAGGAGATTAAAATTCAAGTTTTGCAAATTATTGTATTTTTAATTTTTTTAGAAGACCTCAAATTATAGACAAATGTACAGCATTTGATAAGTTGCAGTGACTAACCTGAAACTAATAATGCTCTTTTGTCTCCTCTCAGTCACTATTAATGACATAGTGCATTAGTTATGTATTTTGATGACTAATAGTCAAACAGAGCACAGTGACATCAGTTGTAATTTGGCATCACCAGATATTTTGTAAATCACTCAAAGACACAAAGCTTCTCCGGTTTGGCATTTCCTGCGCACTGTGCCTCCTATTCATCTCCCAATCACTTTGATACCAGACGTCCTCTGTAGTCTCAATGACCTCACTTGAGAGTTCCCCCAAATCAGTCCAGATCAAAGAACTTCATGTTTGATCCTCTGATAATGATGGCAAACCCCTTTTGCTCCCCCTCAGCACCACAAGCGTTGAGATTGGCGCATGACCCCCAGACTTTATCTGTCAGTTTTATTTTAGAACTCAGAGAGATGTCATCCATAAAAAGAAAATAATTGTTAAAAAAAACCCCCGAAATAGTCGATTGGGACGGAAAAGAAGCGAAAAGCAGGCAAGCACTTAGTGGAGTAATGACGGCGGTTAGCATTCGGAGCCTCCCGGTTTTTGTGACCTAGATAGAGAGTGACATGAGCAGGCGGTGGTGAATGGAATTGCTTCCCATTTGCTCTACACTGCAGCGCAGCTCATACATTTCTGCCGAGAGATGGGACCACTCTGTCAAACACAATATGCAAATTTCTGTATTTTTTATTAGGAAGAACATCTGACATTTTGCATCAGATTTAAAGGATGCACTTCAGCAGGGAGGAAAAGTTTAGGAAGTAGAGGGGAGATGCAGCTAGATATTTTTGCAGGACTGCTTCGCGCGCGTGTGTGTGTGTGTGGGAGTGTGTATCGTCAGATGGGGAGCACTTTATCATTGCAGTGCAAAGATATTCCCACAAGGGCACTTTCTTCAAACTTTTTAAGCGGTACTCCTCATCTCGCTGTTTACATATTCATGAAGAGTTACTGATATTTTGATCTAAAAGACCTCCATCAGCATAAAGGCATATTGAGATGATGACAAATTGGTAGAGGTGCCTGAATGTAGAGATTCACTACTTTGTCCCTATTCAGAATATTAAAAAAATAAAATAAAATAAAAAATTCAAGGTCATATTCTGGTCCCTAGTCTGAAAATCTCCCTCATTCCACACTTTCTGCATAATTCCCTCAACTATGGACCCAAATGACCCACGAGATTGCCATGAATATCAATGTCAAGCGTGTCTGTCCACGTCACTCCATCTCCAGACTGATGCTTCTCTCGGGCGTCTCCGTTAAGCCCAAGGAGAAAGATGCCAGAGCAGGAAATCGCTAGCTGAGGCATTTATGTCACCTTAAAATGTAATGTATATGTGTAGTTTGGGGAGGGAAAAAAAGCAACAGAAATCCGAGCCCATTTGGACATCTTTACAGTCTAAGGCAACTTTTACTACGAGCGTTTCCAGGGAAAAATCATGACTTTGACCTCCCGTGCACTTGTAAAAGAAATTATGTTTGAGGCTGTGACACTTCTGCCTTACTCAAACAAGCCAGAGAGGAAGATTTACAGCTAAGTTATGATCAAGTGTGTCTCCAGAGTGTTTTCTATTTACTTGTGTTAAATGTGGTTTGACTCATAACAGCTTTGGGCTAATTAATAAATAAATCAAAGCAGAAGATAAGGTCTCTAAATCTACATTCATTCTTGAAATATAAAATATTATGTGAAGTCTCTTGACAGCAACCGATTTTAAAACCACAGAGGATAGCTGTGGATCAGAAGAGTCGTCAGCCAATCAGAAAGCTGTGTGTGTGATTCCAGCTTTGCAAAATTCTAAATTTCCCATACATCTATATTATTAAGAGTGTATTTGTATAAATAATCAAATGTAATTCTTAATTGATTTCCAAAAAGAGCTGTTTTCCCAAACTAGTCATTATTAAAATCTAGATCAAAGCTTATTCTTAACACTCCGTCTTGACTACATTTGTTTCTTCACATCAGACTGAATCTTCTTCAAATGTGTTTTCCAGCCTCTCAACATCAACTCTGTCCCTGCTGAAGAAAGGCATCCCCATTGAGGATGATATAGTCAGAATGGTCCAAAAAGCACAATTTTGCCTTCATTTTTCATCCACTCCAGTTTTGAACTATTTGTCGAATATAATTAATACAACAAAATACATTGAGGTTTGTAGTTGCAACATGAAAAAGTATAAAAAGCTCCTGGAAAGTAGATCCTTCTGAAAATATGCAGATCTTTGATGCCAAGCTCTAACTAGTCATTGTGGATAGTTTAATTTATACATAAATGACATTATAAAGCAAGACATCTTCATTTCAATACGGTAAATTTAATAAATGTTTTCTATAATATTTGTGATAATCTGCAATTATAACTCAACTGAGTCTTGCACACCAACACTCAGGGTTAGATAATAAATCACAAACAGCTGCTGCGTCTCTGCGATAATGAAATTATTAAACTTTCATTCTCTAACCGGAGCTGAATTGAACAGATGTAGAAGCTAAATTAGTGTTTCACCAACTCCGTTCTTTGCTGGCAAATTGAGAGAAAGTTGCGGAGTGGGACGATTTCACAAGGGAGGGGCCTTCTTGTGTCAACCTGTATTACTTTCTCTAATATGACACAGTCAACCGCTGGTACTCAGTCGGGACAAGGGCCCTTCAAATAACAGATACCTCTGCCTGAATTCAACATGCAGAGCCATCAGGCTCAGCTGCCTCAGCGCCTGACCTCTCCAAGCGACTGCCCTCCACCACACATTACAGTTGTATAATGAGGACTAAAAAAAAAAAAGAGCGTTGGCTACAGTTTTAAAGGTTAGATGTGCAGACAATCGGTGGGAGCGTCAAGCATATGCATGACAGAACGTCTGAATGCTTCTCGATCCCAGACGAAAGCAGTTTGAGAAATGCGTCAAGAGCGCCTCGCGTATCGATCGCTTTGCGTCTGGTGTCTGCGTGGGAAGAGGACAGTAATCAATGGAACCACCTGCAAACCGTCCCCACCTGACATTTCAGTCAGACCCAAGCAAACACCCAATTATTTGACGCAAGCAAGAAAAAAAAAAGAAGCGATTATGAAAAATACTGACATATCCGCAGCTAGAGGAAAGTGTTTTATGATTTCCTGATGAGCTCAATACAAGACAAAAATGGTCCTTTTTAGCAGTTTTAGTCCACTTCTCTTTTTTCCTTTAACTTTTTAATGTGTGATCCAGATCAGCGTGGGCAGACGGAGGGCTGTGAAAAACTATTTGCACCTTTAGAGATTTCTTCTTTCTTGTGTTTGTCGCACTTGCAAGCTTCAGAAGGGGCATATGTTAATACTGAGCAGAGATAATCTTGGCAGATAAAAATAATAAAATCTAAGTATTCTCATGATTTCATTTTCTAAGGTTAAAAGTTCATGTAGTGTAAGGTAATGTTATCCCTTCTCCTTAAAATAATAAAAGTAAAATTCATGAACAAAAGCCACAACCCGGGGCTGATTATTGCCTCAGCTTTAAAATGTACTTTTTCGCACCAGGCCAGATTGGCTTAGATAGATTTTTTTTGTTCCTTTTTAGTAAGATTTTAAAACTGCATTTTGAATGTACTTTGATGATCTAAAGCACACAAGAGTAATTAGCAGCAAAAGCAGAATAAATATATTAGCGGAAACAAGCCGTCTCAAAGGAATGTCATGTGTGGACTGTTGTTGAATGATTAAAACAACTGCCACAAGTGTAAATCTGGATTTTTAACTTTTGGTCGCTTTTCTTATCAAATCCCACTCCTGTGTCGCTATTCAGGACTTCAGAGCTTGTGAGTGGCCTTTTTTTTTAACAAATAAGCCCCATTGTACGGCAGAAAAAGACCCTTTTGTGCGAATAACTGAGCAGTCAGCCAGATGCAGCCGATGCTTTCTGATGCACAGCTCAGAGCAGGGTTATTATTTAATGCATCTGCTTTTGAGATACACTGCGACATCTTTGGAAGTCGGAAGCACAAAGGAGTTGGGGAGGGTGGGAGGAAAAAGGAAAAGAAAAAAAAAAAAAAAAAAGGTCTTGCTGTACGCTGCAAGTTTTCAAACTTAAGTTTTTCTGGCACTCCTTGATCACACAATTCTCCAGCACCAGTGAGAAGGAGCTTTCAATAATTCATTCATAAGCACAAAATGTGTTGGTGCTTTTCAAGAGGTGGCTTGCGTCTGCAGCCGCTGTTTTATTAGGCACCCAAAGACGGAAAAAAATAACAACATCACAGTTCCAAATGCCAACGCTTCCTGCCACTTTCTCTTGCTTTGAAGTAGAAAAAAAAAAACATACATAATCAGAATGGAATTGCAAGCCCAGCTCAGCAGTCTAACTTCCAAACTTATCACTTCTGTGGAATACGCTGCATATAATTTAGAAAGAGTCTGCCATCTCCATATCCATTCCTACTATACAGCCTGATATAGTTATGATCAGATGTTACGTTTGCATAATATTCTTTGGACTATTAATTATTATTAGACCCATGTTTTTTGGGGTTTTTTTCCCCAGAGTGAGATAATGATAAATGCAATGTTATGCAACATTGTTATCTACATACAGGCTGATTTATCACTTCATGGTTTCATCCTGTTGAAACACCTAATTCACCAAGTAGCTGCTGATTTAATGGCAAGTGAAGGATTTTGGAGATAATCCAGGTTACTCATTATTCTATCCTCCATATTCAATGTTTCCGAACATTTTGTTCACCTTTCATATGAAGCGGGACAGTTTAAATCTTCAAGACCTTGGCTTGCATCCTTATAGATTTATTCTGTCCCTTTTCTTTTTGGTCAAACTGAAGTGTATTAAATCTGGATTCCCAGGTTCAGTCCTCGAGAGCTATCATCCGTCAACTTTTAGATGCAGCCCTTCTCCAACACGCCTCAATAAAATTAATAATTTGTTGCCAGACCTTTGCAGAGCTGATGAGGGAATTCAACCATTTGATTCATGTGGGCTGCAGCAGGGGTGCATCCAGAATTTGCAGGGTAGTAGCTCTTGAGAGTTACCGCTGGAGTTTTATTTCATAGAAATTCTAAGAGAAAAGTAGCCTCAGACCGTTGCACTCCCACTACAATGTTTGAATTTAAATATGACATCCTTTTCCTAATATTTTTGGTTTTTACTCCAAATGGAAAACTTTTCAAGGAGTTTGTCGGAATATGGTCAAAAAAAACGTTGACGTATAACAAAAACATGATAGTTTTGCATTCAGTTTGTTCATCTCTTGTTTGGGTCATAGAAATTTATGGATGTAACTTTTGCATATTATTATTTTTTTCTTTAATTATCCATTTCACAAACCTTAACTGATGCAAAAGAGGCCTGCAATGAGGCTGCTGTTTCAGATTTCCTGAATGAGTCTCGATTGCTGGAGCTTCACTGGAGCCCCAAAGTCTTAGAATTGGATTTTATCACAATTTTCAAACTGACACATGTCCATTACTTCAATTTGTGTGTGTTTTTCTTAATTTTTGATTGGGAAGTGGTACTTTAAAAAAAAAATCTTGCCAAAGATGTTCCATTTAAGTAATTTCTTGATTGTAGAAGTGTGGCAGTAATCAGGCATTGCTTTTACTAAAGAAACTGAAGTAAAATCATAACCAATTCATGATTTTATATGGCCATGATTATAGTTACACATTGGGGCAAATTGGGTTGAATAGAGTTTTTCCTTAATAAAGGAAATCAATTTAAAAATCGTCTTTTATGTTTAATTGGGTTATCTCTGACCTTTACACTTGTTTTGGTATCTGAAACATTCAAGTGTAGCAAGCAAAAAACTGTAAGGGTGTAAATACTTTCTCAGATTTGAGTCAGAGTGACTTTAAATTTTAAAATATACTCTGAAATACTTCTGAACGGCTTAGCACCAAAATACATCAAAGATCTGTTGTCATGCCAACCTTTCAGACCAGTTCTAGTCTACTCTGCATCCTCAGATCAAAACATAGAGAGCTTGAACATCTTTGTCAGCTGTATGTAAACTTCTGACCAGAACTTTAATACATACAGACGTGAGGTCATTCAACAAAGTACAATGTTAAAACACTGAATGGGGACTCGGTTCTATGACAAGTCCTCTAATTGTTGGGAATGCAGATTCATGCAAGTCAAGAGGATTCTAAGAAAAACAACAACCTCACTGCACAACGACAAAGAAATGCATATGCCCATATGGCCTAATAAAGCATACAGACTTTCAGTGAACAACATGGAAACAGATGACTGTAGGAAGTGACAGATGCATAAACAGAGAGGAGCTTAAAAAAATAAGAAGTGGGGGGAATCTGGAAATGTCTTTATAAGAAACCCAATAAAAAGACAAAAGAGCACAACAGCATGCACAAAATTCAGTTTGTATGTAGATGGGTTGTTATGCTATGCACAAAATGAATCTTACTCAAATGGATCTGAAATTGCTTAGATATGCCACAAACAAGTACGTATCAGGAAGAAGTTTGCTTTATACCACACTAAAAACGAGAGAAATAGAGTTGTTTTTGTACAACTAATGGATTTTAAACACTAAACAGTTTTGATCATAACTACAAAATTATCATTTCTCTTTCAGGGATGAATTATCTGGTTTAAATTGATATGTTGGACTGAAAACCGAGTTGCTAGGGTAATTCACGCAGACTTTGGGGTTAGAAATAATAAGATGGGATTAGATGGAACTCATTGCCCTCTGAGAGCTTTCCCATTGTTCAATTAACTTAGCAAATAACCTGGATAGATTAAAAGAATGCAGCAAAATTCATTTTCCACACGCAGAGGAATACTTTATGAATTATGCAACAATGACAACAAAAAATGTATATGCAAGCATATTGGATGCTCATTGTGCAAGAAGCATGATCTACACAGGAGCTCAAAATAAAAGAAAAATGCATTTTTCTCATCTGAAACTACATATTCCTTTCTCCTCTCTTTCTATCCGTGTTTGGCACACCACGGCTCCTTTAACCTTCTACGTCTGGAACTCAAATGAGAAATTTAGTCGCTCACCCTGGGAACCAGGCTCATTAAAACATATTGGGCTTCCACTCATACTTTTTTGTATCCAGGCCATGAATATGCATTATTCATGGTTAGGACATCATCGCTCTCATTGTGCTCCCGCCGAACACTGCATTTCAACCCAGGGCCACAAAATCTAACTATGTAAAGTGTACTTTCAGAGTCTAAGACGGAGATTTTCTTTTTAGGCACAGAAACTTGGAAACTTTGGAAACTTGCATATTGTCTAGATTTAAGCAGCCAATCAAGTGAGCAAAGTTCCTATCAAAATATCCACCAATATAAAGCGAATCTGTGAATTTTTGAAGCACATTACAGTGCTAGCACTTCATTTTTTCCACATTTTGTGTTACAACCTGATTCCAAAATTGTATTAAATCAATATCGTTCCACAAAATTTGACACACAAATAACCCATTATGACATGGAAATAAGTTTTTTTTTCTGAAAACTGATCAAAATTAGAGAAAACAAGAAAATACATTATAAATAAGTATTCACAGCATTTACCATCTAAAATTAAGCCCACCTGCGGTAAATTCAGTTGATTGACTGTAGCAACAGCAGCTTTAGAATTGGTGTTGTCCACTTTTGAGGGGATGTTCAAGTCCCTGGTACAATATTCAGCCCTTTCTTTTTTAAAAATTAAATTAATATATGACTGAAAGTAATCTGGAATATAGAAATAAGAGGAGCAGATTTAAGTTTGTGAAAAAGTGGACAATTTTCATCGATTCTAACCCTATAATCAGTTCTGTAGTCTGTTTACAAAGTGTTCTGTTCAGAGCAAATTTCTCACTCCAAATTCATAATTCCTTCCAAACCATATGCTATGGGATTTCATTTTTTAGAAAGGTTTTAAATGGTTCAATCGTTGCTTTTTATATTGATGTAAAGCAGCAGAAACTATTGGTAAAAAATGTTCAATTTCAAAACTTTATGTGTCAGATCTTGATGTTAAAGTTTAAAAACACCCTTCAATTAAATAAAAATCTTGCACAATTTTTGATAAATACCTGATCTGCTGATGGATACCTTCCTCAATGGAGCTGGACAGCCATTTGTTGAATTTTTCAGCTAGAACAGCGTGTGTGTACCTGCCAGTCAGGGATCCAGGTGGTGTGGCTGCAAATGTTTCCCTGCAAAAAAACACCACAAAAAAAACAAGTAAAACATCAAACAAAGATAATGTAAAAAGAATGACGAGGATTATTTGAGCTACGTTTGTAGGTTGTTTCTTCAAAAGAAACGTATCTTGACAGATACAGAACCTGTCTGAACTTCTGTGAGGAAACGCATCATTTTCTCCTCAGACGTTTGCAAAGGCCATCAGGATGAGGTTGGCGGGATGGTCTGACAGCATCTGGGCATCATCTTCAGCACTGTAAAAAGAAAAAAAAAAACAGAACTAGTATTGAGATTGAGATTCTGAGAAACAAAACAGAAAACTACACAAATAAAACGCAATGATAGTCTCTGCTTTAAACACAAGAGTCTCAAATGACAATAAATGTCATGCAACCTAAATGTTGAGAATTTCTTCATCCACTGGAAAAATTACAATGAACTTTGTTGCTAACAGACAAGTTAGCTATAGCTAGCGTTACCTTTAAAAGAAAAACTTTTTCCACAAGCCAAATGGGTCAATGACGAGGTTTCTGAAAGGCATTTTTAAAAATTTTATTTAAAGCATATATTTGAGTTTGGAACAACATTTTTAAGCATTTATTTTTACTTTAGAGAGCATTTTCAAAGTGTAAGACTTGTATCCCTAATGTTTTGCAAGTAACTTTAAACATACGTAAACATTTTTAAACATGTTTATAAATCTTTATACTGGTTGTTCCACCATGACAAGTTCACCAACCAAGATATGAAATAAAAGCCTTTTGCTCATTTCCAGGATTATTTCTTAACTTCATTTGACAACATATTTATGAAAATGTTTGTCAGGCATTTAAACAGCCTCAACATCTTTGGACTAGTAAAATGTAGGTAATCAGCTGTCAAACATATGCACAAGTACTGTTATCATAACCACTTAAGTAGTATATTTAATAGGCATTTGCTAGGATGGTGTAACCACCTTATATGTTAAAGTAGAGAAATTATGGAAGTATAATAGAAGAAATCTATATTCATACTAAACTTCTTTAAAACTTGATTGTATTTTTAATTTGCTGATTAAACTACAGAACTGGTAATATGCCACAATAATATTCAACGCATATGAATGATCTAAATATCTGCATAGGATGTCTACTAATGAATGTGTTTGTGTAACTTAAAATGAAGTCAGTACACAGAACAGGGAGTTAGCTGCTGCTGTTAGCACAAAAACATTAACAAACCCAACAGGGAAAGATTAAAAAACAGCAACGCATGTAGTCATCTGTTTACAAATTAAAACTCATTTTTAAAAAAAGTCCAATATTCGCATTTTGTTCCGTTTAATACATTCGCTGATAGCACACCAAGCAGCTCCGGTTTACAGCGTCATATCACAAACAGCTGACTGCTGACCACTCTCTGCTGCTTACATGTCTTAAAACGTTTAATTTTTACTCTCAAAGTCTAACCTCACCTCGCAAAATTTCGGCTTTTGAAAATTAGCGCGTCGTTGTCGCTCATGAACCCTGTCGTGTTTTTAGACGAGTCTCCACAACAGCACACCTGGCTCTAATCACCGCGTTACCTGCGTGGTGAGAACGTGCTTAATTAAACCAGGTGTGTGGCAGCAGGGAAGCACAGAACAGTACTTTCCGACTGTTTCCCTCCGTTTAAATGGCCAAAACTTGCATTTTTTTTAAGGTCCCACCAGCTGTAAAACAATTTAAAAAATATTTTATTTTGGAAATATGAGCAAAACGTTATGCTCCACACCATCTTGCTCAGTCTGCGTAGGATATAGTTGTTAGTAAATCTGAGTACTCACAAGGGTGGAGCCCTCTGTAGGTGGAAGGTAGAAGCTATGATTTCAATGTGGTTCAATTTTATTTTGACTCTTGCTAAGCTTTACCTACACACCTACACACACAAACACACAAATATATATATATAAAAACTGGAAAATGTTTTAATAACACACACACACCCACACACACACAAAAAATATATATGTGTGTGTGTGTGTGTGTTATTAAAACATTTTCCAGTTTTTCTAGCACTCAAGAACAAACAAATGCCTTAAAGTTACACATATTAAAAATGGAATATTTATGGACTTAAGTTAGTTTTTTAATAGTAAACGTAATGTTTTGCTTTGTAAATAGAAATCCATTTCATTTTGTTTTCAAATTTTCCTCTGCATTTTGCCCCCTGTTTATATTATATTTTCCCCAAAGAAGTGATGGCTGTGCAAATTTGCACTATTATGATCTGCTTAGAAAAAAAGAAAAACATGGCATACATGTGCACAAGTATTTTTTGTTTATTTTTTTATTATTTCCTTTGAAATGTATCCATTTAAAGCTAATGTTTGCACACAGTGAGCATGTGAAACTAAAGTCAAATTCCCAGCTTGTGCCCACAAACTTGACCATTGAAGCCAATTCTGAATGCAGCTAGAGGCTAATCCTCTGATTTATGACAAAAAGAGGAACTACGGAGGGAAATGACAAATTTGGAAGTAAAAAGTGATGCAAATTATATGTAAAAATGCTTAGGAGTAAATTCAAAAAATATATAGAATACCATCTGCATGAAATTTTCATTCAATAGAAAAGAGGACCTTCAATTTTATGGCCAACAACTTGATATTTTTACCTCTTTCAAGGGATTCACATTTCAGTCTTTGCTTCTACACAAACTCCTTAATCCGCATAATTTTTGCTACTGTACTGAAACAAATGGAGTTGTGGCTACTTTGTTTTGCTGCAAAGGAGTCTTCTTTTGAGTACATGTATCAGAACATATGCCACTTTAGTGTATTTCCCCAATTTGTTGTTTGCTCTTAAAAGCTCATCAGAAAGAGCGCTACTACAGGAAGTACTAATTATATAAACTCAAGCTGCCTGTTGTCCCTAATTCTGCTCCATCATGCCAACAAGCCCGAAGGGGAAGAAAAGTCTGTCGCAACAGCCTTTAAGAAAGTTCCAGATGGTTTCTGAGAACATCACACAGTAATGTGACAATGCACATCAGCTGCACTGTTTTCCGCATTTAGGCAAATAAGTAAACAAAATTTAGTCAGTTAGTTAATCATTTCTGTGTCTCATAGCTGTGTGATATCTTCATTCCGCACCCTGAAGACTCCAAAGCTCTTTGTTACGGTAAACACTGAGCACATATTTCCATCGTTTTTAATGAGATAATCTGGACACCGGCACAAAATAAGCTCCCCTTGCCGCGGCTCATTTGTCCCCCTGATCTTAATCTATCCCGGCCAAGTCGTCTTCCTGTGTGGGCCGCTCTCAGCTGCAGCCCAACAACTCCAGCTGCCACGAGGGGTTGTTTTGGCACACGGCTTCAAAAAACTGAAGGAGTCACTTTGGATAAAGCCAGATTCATACAGATGCACAATACTTCTTGATTACGTTTCTCTTCTCCGCATAGTCTGGCACCATTACGTGCTCCCGCCTGAATACTGCGGCACTTTGCCACACATAATGGTCATCAGTTGTGCCTGTGGTTTAATCACTGAAATTTGTCTCCTTATTTGCCCACAAGCGTCTGGTGTTGATCTAATGAGAGGGACATGATGTTCCTGAGGTTGTGGAATATGCCACCAGAACTTAAAAAAGCTAAAAAAAAAAAAAAGAGAGAGAGACGCAATATTAAACAAGAGGTTTGTTCTCATTTTATTTGCTAAACACAAAGCAAATGTTAAATTGAAGGAGTAAGGATACCACAAAAAAATAAAAAAAATAAATCTTAAAGTTGTTTTCAGTTCCATGCAGGTACCCTTAAATAACATCCGGTTCAACATGTTCCCTTCAGAAATCATTTAAGCTATAAGCACAGTCCCACTTACAATCAATTAAAACTCTCTGAAAATTCAAAGTGGGCCACAAATACCTCTCTGCCAGCCAAACCAATGGAAATAATCTGAGAAGCAGCTGGCATTAGTCTGGCCTCTGTGGAAGACTCGTGAGGAGAAATTCGATTCGACTCAAAAATGCTCTAATCCATCCCAAAGCGACATCAAATGTCACAGCCAAGCATCTCCAAAGAGTCATTGTGGTTGACGATGCTGTGGGCAGGAGGGATTTCTGGAAGCAGTCAGTCTTCCAATTACTCTGTAGAGGCCTCTGACTGAAGACTGTTGCTGTATGACAACAGCTCAAATTCCTATGAAACTGAGATTATATTTCACTGTAAAATTTCCTAGATTACACTCAGTTGATGACAACTGCTAATCCACCTCATTTGCTTTTGCCATCCCCCCTTCAAATCTGCCTGTCAGAGATGTTGGAGTTGGGGATGTGGTCCTTACCCATAAGCCCTCCTTTTCAACTCCTCTGGGATTTGGGGTCGAAGGTCATGTATTATTTGAACTTTTGAGATGGTAATCAGCTAGTTCAAGTTGTAACAGCAACACATTGCTGTGCACAACAACATCTGTGTACAATATGAGAAAAAATCCTTCTAGCTGCACAATATCCACAACCAAAACTCTGTTTTTGATTGTCACCACGACTCCCTATTTAGATTTTCATTCTCAAAATTTAAACACTCTCTAGTAAAAGCATACCTTGTCAGATTTTTTTCTTCTTCAGTTTTTCCAGCCCTTATCAATGGTTTGGTTATTGTCACGGCAGACTTGTGTTTGGTTTTTCCGCTGTTTCCCTCCCGGCCTCAGCAGTACGCTTTAGTTTTGTCAAATAAAAGATATTTGTTTTGCTCTCCATCTGCCTCCGCCGAGTCGCCTTGAACAGTTCCCTCCGACGCAGACATGCATCCTGTGACAGACGTCAAGGAACACTGACAAACTAGCGGTACAGTACGGGGGGACATGATTGGTGGTGCCTCTCAAAATCCGTGCAGCTGGAAGCCCAGAATGCGAGGCGTCTCTGTTGCTGTCTCGGCTTGCAATCAGTATCTGCCTTGGATAGTGTCAGATTGATTCTCTCTAATCAATTCCAATTACTGGTTGCTCATTTTTTGCTTTCTGCTTGGATGGCTGTTGTTAAACATCTAAAAAGAAAGAAAAAAGTCTTGCTGAGTTAGCAACCTGCTGATTTAGAAGGGACAGACCTAAAGGCGTTTGGAGTTTGAGTATTTAGTGAATTTAACCTTGCTTAATTTGAATTCACTGAAGCTAAAAACACCTTTAAAAAATGAATAAATCAGAGAGGGTTAACCTAGTGGCAGTCACTGCTAGCAAAACCCACATTCATTTTAAATCTTTGCAACATCATCTTAGCAATTAGGCCTCAGCTTAAGAGCAAACCTGTCAATCAAGCTGCTTTTAGCAGAGCCACGGATTAGATGTTTTTCTTGAAGTTTTAGTAGGAGCTGCTCTTTTTCTTTCTCCTTGGTCTTTTAATGCCTCAGCGTTTCATGGTAATTAGTTGGTTCTGCGGCTGCGAACAGATAAGAAAAGAAAAAAAAAACATGTTTATGTCGAGAGATGCCAAACAATGACAGTCTTGTGTGGCGGCTGTAATCAAATATAGGCAAATGTCAGATTCCTGAGAGCAGACGGAAAGCAAAAAAAATAAAAAAATCCCCTGATTTGTTTGCTATTTATAGCAAACAGAGATTTTTATCTCGCTACAGATTTTATACGGGCATGAATGCACTCCTTCTGTCTTTACAGTGTTCCACAAATGAAATTTATTTGATGATCTGAGAAAGAAAAAAAGAAAGAAAAACACCTTTTCCTGCTTTTTAGGGTTTTGTGTTTCCTTCCCTCCAGGTCACGCAGCGTCCTGCCAGAATCTGAGGCCTCGAACTCCTGTCAGGATCTGCGGATGTAAACAACTCAATAGGCTGACAAGAGCTCAGCCTCCTGCAATAACACTGCTGCGTTTTCCCACTGCTCCATTTGCTTTCATGTTCCTATCTTAAGAGTATGTCTACTCTCAGCAAACAGCAGAAAAAAAAAGATAGTTGAGGGATACAGAGACGGAGAGTTTTCTTCCAGTGCTGGTCCCACAGTTCCCTCCTCCCCATGAACTTCAAAGGTCTGTAAGTGAAACTTTCTGACATCTTGATGTCGAATTTACCTTTATGGTAGAAGACAGAGAGCTCCACCTATCTCCATCTTCAATCACTCACTGATTAGGTCAAAAAAAAAAAAAAGACAAGTAGATTTTTCCAGCTGATTTGCTTCCACTATCACTCAATGACAAACATTTGACATCTGCTAACCTACTTCATTGGATTCCTTTTTTAAAAAATTCTGCTGAGTCGTTGCCATGGTTCTAAGAGGCTTGGTTCGAGCTGCATAATTTTAGTCGCCCATACTGTGGACCATAACATTTCGGAGCATTACCTTTACCTCAATGTCTGCTTCCATCCAAAGTGGCCATTACTCAAACCTACCAACAGTGACACTGCAATCTGTCTGGAGCTGCTTTGCTCACACTTCACACTCTTTGCTTTACTTCTGCACTGGATTTCCAAAGCAAATTGCACTAAATACAAGCTGGAGCAAACAGCTTCAACAGACAGCACCGATTTTAGAACGCAGGAAGAAAATAAAATAAATAAATAAGACCTCACTAGAAGAACTTCTTTCTGTAACACGTGCAACTGACTTTTTATTTTACTGCTATCAGTGCAGGATGTTGCTGTTTTCCCTTGTTTTGAAAGCACCAAAATTATCAGCAGCTTTAAACAGCTTTTTTTTTTTGTTTGGGACGAACAGCTTTAGTAGTTGTGAATGCCAAGCATTTTGTACTGGCTGTGGTTTACAGAAATAGATATAAATGTGGGCAGGCGTTTCCCCAACTCAGAGGAGCTCCAACTCCATCCCTTAAGATCTAGTTCTGAAGCTAACATCTTGCAACTTGTAAATCCATTCCAGCACCAACACCTGAATAAATTGGTTGAATTACAGAATTTCTGCAATGCTGTGCCACATTTCTTTCTTTCTTTCTTCCTTTAGTTCCATTTTTGACTTGGCAATCCACAAATATTGGATTGGATTTTGAGTCTGACGTTAACTAAAGTAAGTCATTGCTTTAGATGTTATTCCGGATTCTTCCGTGATTACCTGGATGCTTTTTGTATTCACGGAAGTCCTTATTCAAAATAAAATAATAATAAAAAGAAGTTTTGTAATCTGTAACATTTAAATGAGACAAAAAAGCAAAAATAGATAGAAACAATGAGGGAGGAAACACTTTGTTTCATGTGTTGTATTCTTACTTTTTGGATTTCCAATAGGTCTCAGACATAACAATCAAAATGAACAAAAATGAATGTCAAATTAAATATATTGCTCTGTTTCGAGAATTTGTATACAGTTCAAGTTTGGTTTTTTGAACAAAATTGCTGAGATAACTTTTAAATGGTACTGTAATCTATTGAGATGCAACTACACAGCAGTTTCTAGCTTACTTTTGAGAACAAGGGGCATTAGATAGTGTGCCGCATCTCGTTCGCTCTCTGGTCTCAGCATGATTTGGTGGCTCAAAAGGGAAAAGCATTTGTTACCCACAGGCCAAGCTGATTGGACCAGCTAATCAAAAAAAACGCGACTGATGAATCACAAAATTTAGACGTCTGCTCGCTCTGATACAAGATTTTTTTCTTCGTCTTCCCCGTCGCCCCCCATTTAGGCCCTTCACTGAGACACACTGTCACTTAATTTCAGCTCTGCAGCCTCTCAGAAATACAGTTCATTTCAAAGGCGATGTATGATTAGCTCTGCCCGCCACAGTCCTAATTGAAATGAGTTTGGGCCGTGCAGCAGGGGAGCCGGGACCGGGAGGGGAGGGAAGGGAGGGCGCAGCTGCGTCGGCCCGGTTCTATTGGTCAGAAAGCAGTCGCTCGTCCCTTTTCACTCAGCGGCCTAATGATTTTTCGCCGTTATTGGGATTGCTGATAAGGTCTTGTGAGGGGAGAGTTTGAGCAGAGCAAATTAACAAAGACCACGCTTGCACACATCCGACTACAGAGCAACCAAAGTTCTCGCTAATTCACAAGCGAAGGAAAAAGACAAAAAAAACTAAATGGGGATCAAGCTAATTTGCACCTCGATGCCACTGAGCTACAGCGCGCCATCTTCTATTTACCCATTCGATTCGACTCGTGTTACACCCCGACACTAGTATATAAAAGCATCTCCGAACTGCAGTTCAGCGACGTCAGATATTGTGTACAACCCGAAAGCACAGCCTCATAAAGTCTCTGAAAAGCCCTGAAGTGCCTTCGCAGTGTCAGCACAAGACATCCATCCCTTTCAGAAAAAAAAAAGACGTTTTCCTCTCTGTTTAGACTCATAGAATCGGAGACTCGCTCGGCTGCCGCTTCAGGTCTGTCTCTGCAGCTATTGCACAGCCTCTGCAGAAAACAGGAAGTGATTGAACATGGTTCATGTCGTCGGATTCTCGCAACAAAGATAGAAATACTACTGAAGCCCCAGGTGTACGCACTTGTAGCTGTAGCAATAACGGGGAGAGGGGGAAATAAATACAATGGCGACACTCTGTTTCGATTTGATTTGCAAATTATCGCTTGCGCCGTTTTGCTGCTGCCAGTGGCTAATTATTATTCACACTTGGGGGACAACAATGTGTCATCTTCCATTTGCTGGAGGATGAGGGCGATATGGCTCAAAATGCATGTTTTCCTCACGAGCGGGAACCGGTGTTTCGCCGGAGGCCCAAACAATTCACTGGCGCTTCATTCCGATAGCTCAAGAAAACCTCTGGGCCTCATTTTGCTATACATGTAATTGATATGCTGCGAGGGACACAGCACTGTAAGCTCTTTCAGTTGTATGCCGCTGCATTGTTTAATCTCAAAGGATTATCAGAGTTACATTTCATTAGGAGATATCGCAGTTGGGAGAGTATATTTCTGCTTCTTTTGAGGTTTCTTGTTAATAAATCATGCCAAGAAGGGCAAAGAGTGCAAAAGAGAAGGATGATCCATTCTTTGTTATCTCTTTGGCTCCACAGTCCGGTCCGAACTGGAAACTCCCAAGAACAAAGGAGATATCATCACACATTGGTCTGTAAACTGGGTAATTTATTATACCTGAAATTATAACTAGAAATCCAAGCGGAGCCGATAAGATAACCGAGTGAAAAGCTATTTGAAAATTCCTCCTAAGGGATGTTTTCCACTGTTGGAATGTGTGCTGAAAATCATGTCTCTAAAAAAGCTGGTGAGTTGGTTGCTCCGGGCCGTCGACTGGTGCGATCCAGCTGACAACATGACGTGGCACCGATGCATCAAGGGGGGACAGGTGGAAGCTCAAAGCTGGCTTTGTGTTTCTTGTGGGATCTTGATCCAAGAGGGACCAGAAGCGGCGTGACACCAGTGTTTGGACAAGATGGGGTGAAATGTGCAATGATGTGCATTGGCTCAGCTAGATACTTCTGTAACTATTTTTTTGGCTTTTTATTTTAGTTGTCATGAACAAATATTGATCAAGAAGAAAGACAACTTCAGAGATGACTACACCCTCGACTCAGAAACATCTTCACACTGGATTACGGTTTAAGATGTTTGTGTAAGACGCAGAAATAACTTTGTTACAACATGCAGTTAATCCCATGGCGTGAATCAACAAGTCCCTGCACTCTATAACCCCTTAGGTGTGCGTCAAGTGTCTGTAAGACATATTCTGTAAGGAATTGTTTTTTTAGGCAAAGAGTTTTTTTAGCAACCTTATTGTAATGTTAGCATTCCACATGGAACGTTTCCCCTAAAGGTAAATATTGGCTGAATGTGTTGCGTTTCTCTCCGCTCCCTCACAGGCAACCACAACTTACATGCCCAGATCCATCTTCACCAGGTGCTGCTGTTAAATAAAAACAGACAAACAAAAAAAAAACCCACTTAGACTTACATAATGATAGTCACATTGAAACTTACCAGACCTTGCGAAAGATCCACAACTGCCTCAATCACTTGAAAAAGCAATGTTAGCCCTTGAACTTTTTCACATTCGAGAATAGTACAATCACAAACTTAAAAGTGTTTTATGAAGCAAAAGGAAAACATTTAATGGATTTTGCAAATAGGCATTTGAAAAGTGGCATATTAAGCCTCCATTGGTCTATATCAACATCCACAGCAAATTCTAATAAAATACAAAAAGTCATAAGACCAATTAGTTTGAGGTATGTCTATCAGCTTTACACAAACAGAGGAATTTGTACTTATTTTTCATTGCAAAACAGCAAACAATTCACTGGCAATTCATAATACTTAGTGCATTGATTTCCAAGAAGTGCCAGATATTCTCAATCCGATTAGGTCACTGAGCATTACTGCCAGAAATGGTGTTTTGAATGTGGGTCATAAAGTACATATTTCCTGTCATCTGAACAAAGCACCTTTATTTTATGCTTCGTCTGCTACATGACTTGTGGCAAATTGAAGACATTTTTTTTAAAGACAGGTCTTACTTTCCAAATTAAAACAATATTGCTTGGAACGTACAAGTAATAGTTGATATTTGTCATGTCAACCTGGTGATGCTACTCTATTGTCTTCTTCTCTGAGTGATACTACTTTGTGTCTACCATTAAAATCCTAACAAATCCATTGCATTTTATGGTTTTTCAATGACAAAATACAAATCAGTGCATTTGCTTTTACTGTTGATTGTAAACCAACTTGGCATCGCAGTCTGCTAGTTCAAGCTTATTTATTTGTCTTGTAATATATTTAGGCATCTTGACCTGCGTTTTGACCAAAAGGCTCACCAAACCTGCTCCTGGCATTCCTCCTTCCTTTTTATTTTTATGTAACTCCTTAAGATTCCCCAAAGACTCGTGTGCGTGAGCAGTAAGGGGTTGGATGACGCATCAGAATTTGCTGCCTCCATAAATAGACGTTGCTATGGAAGTCACGGCTCAAAGGTAGCACAATACTTACTGTTTTTCATTATGGGGATGCATAATCAAAGAACCCACCTACGGAATCACATGTTGTATGGCCTTATGGAAATAAATCTGAGGAAACCAAGCCTCCACTTAGTCGGTTGTCTCTTTCATTCTGTCTCCCACAGTCATCCAGTTTCACCCGCTTAACTGCTGCTGTCACTAATACCTCGACTGACCCGTTTTGGGAAACAATGTTCCGATATAGGTGTTTTGGAGTTTTGCGAAGCTCTAAATTTAGTTTTCAGTAGGTTATTTTTCTACCTCTCTCCCCTCCTTTTTTATTCTAATCAAAGGAAGTTGCTCCTTTGCTCAATTTATAAGAAGTGTCAAAATCTCCATAAAATTAGTCTAAAAATATTATTTTGCCTGCTGATCATTAAAGGAGCTTATACTTGGACGTCCTATTTTTACTCCTATCTATATCTCCACCTTATCTTTTCTTCTTTTATCTGTTGTCAAAAGCAGGAGTCATTATTCTACAGCATGCCCTCGGTCCAGTTCTCTAGATAGTGGAAGAGCGGCTCAGAAGCAGTGCCTTACCTTCCACATCCGCACACACCTCTAATTGCCAGTTCCTGTCCTTTTCACTGAGTCATTAATACCATAATGCACTGTGACATCTGTCTTTGGGCCAGAAAGCAGAGCTCAGCTCGCTGTGGTCAGCTATATGGACAAAAACAAAAACAGGAGTCTGCAATATCAAGGGGTGAGCTGTAAAACACATCCATCAGGGCTTTTACTTTAATCCTTTAGGTATCATCCCGAGATGGAGCAAATTATAGCCAGCCAAGTTGGATAAAATCAGAAAAAACTCCCACTGAGATGCACTAGTCTGAACGTAGGCAGGGGAAAAATGCAAAGCTCATGTCCATCTGCACGCATTCCTCTCCCGCTTCATGATTTACCCTGAGTGTGGGTGGCTTTCTTCACACATGGGCTTAATCAGACACCACCTGCGAGGAAGGATGCAGCAGGACAACTTTTCGCATAACGTCTGCTCCAACTCACATGGGCTTTTCCGCATTTTGTAACGTTACAACGCGGTTCATTTTGGGTTTTATATGACATGAATGTGAAATGGAAAGGAGAAGATGCAGGATGTTGCAGGACAGAGGCAAGGCGACAGTCACTATTAAAAGAAAGCCTTCGACACGCACTTCCTCTGCAGTGACAGGGCAACTGGCCAGAGTTGAGTGGAAGATGGATGGAGACAGTTGACTGAATACCTGGCAAAAAGGATGTAAAAGACAAAACAAGACAAAAAAAAAAATAGTGGAACAAGTGGAATTTAATGTTGTAGCAGGAGTTGGGCTGTGCTTCTATTACAAAGATGTGCAGAATTCTTTTGATATGCTAATGGACCCCAACAGAACATTGAGTTAGTAATCGTACAAAACATAATCAACATGGGTTAACTTGTAAAGGGACACTGAACTATGCTGAAAACCTACAATTTTTATTCTCTCCTTCATTCAATTAATCTAATTTACATTCACTTCTCGTTTACAAATAAAATGTAAAACATTGTTTTCATTTCAAAAATGAACACACTACTAAACATGAAGCGGCTTCTTTTTCTCCTCAGCTCAGATGTCTGTTTTGGAGTAAGTTAACACGAGACATGCAGCAGTTGTTGCCTGTGTCTTGGTATGTCTGAGCGGTGGCTCTTGAAGCAGCGAGTCTTGTGGTAGTCCACGCCTCGGAAATCTTTCCGAAACTAGACTTTGCTTCACAATCTTCTCCAGAGTTAGGGTTGTGTTTTTCAACCAGTTTTTCCTGCTCAGCTTTAATGAGTTTGGAGACAGGACTGTTTGGAAAAAGTTGCTACCTTAGCAATTACCTGTTGTGACTTACACTCGCTTGTGGAGGGTGTGAACGCCTTTTTCTGCTGCCACTTCCCTTACAAAGCCACTTAAGCCACTTTGCAGATACTGCGTGGTTCCTCCCCGTTTATTGGTAAAAGCTAGACTTAGCGGGGTATTGCGCGCAAGCAATTTGATTGGCAGCAGACTACATTCGATGATTTCACGTAGAAGTTGGCAAGATGATGAGCTGCAAATTGGAAGAGCGCATTCAGCATCAACTGTTCGGGGCAACCTGCAATGGGCAAATAAACAGAGATTTCGGAGGAACTGGCAGCCCAAGGGTACAAGCACAAAACAGCAGAGCTTTTCCCACAGGCTGCCCAAGTTCCTGCACGGATTCATGCCGACTTTGTTTGGAGCTCACTGCTAATAGAGACACACCCAACTTATCCAGTGACGCTCCTCAGAGCTAATGTTGGAGCCAGGTGTGCTGAAACGACAGGCATCTAAAAGTTGCAGGATTCTTGCCCTACAGGAAAGCAGTTTGAGCTTGGAAGAGATTGCCTTTCCAGAATCTGTATTCCTGCAGAGTCCTCTCAGTGATGTATGACATAAACGCATACCACTTCAGGATTAATAGTGAGAACAAACATAAGTGTGACTTAAATATTTACCTGCATGAAGGAAGAGAAGAAAAACAACATGCTGACCAAGGAGTTTGTGTTTCTTAAAGGGACCCATTAGCTTTGATTGCCGCAGTAAACTGCACATCATAAGTAAGTATTTAGCTTAATGATCCAATTTACCCAGTGTCTGACGGCTAGAACACAGCAGACAGAGATACTAGATGACTACTGTGGCATTTTATGGCCATATAACTTGCTACATCGGCCATCTGCTGCTCTACCTTGATTCATCCGACTCTGGTTGCGTTCAACTTTTTTTCCAAACTCCATTGTTTGCTCTTTTATATGTACACATCGCAAGAGACAAGTCCCTGGGTAATAACGCCGGGAGTCAGGTCGTGGAGGGGGGGCGAACGGGGAGTTTCTGCAGCGTTGGCACATTTCGCCAAAGTCTTGCAACACAAACTCTCAATAGACCTTGACATCCCCCCCAGGCCTTTAATTTCAAACATATTAGGTTTTGGAGGAGAGGATAAAAGCAGCAGTGCACTCTGGAGAAAATATACAAAGATGTCTAAGAGGTGTTAAAAGGAAATCTTGACTTTTATGTAGTTTTATTATGGAGCTAAACGGGACATTTTGTGCCGACCGAAAACAATACTGATACTCCATCCAACTATTCTGTCAATTTTTTCTCTGGTTTTCAGATTAAAATAAAGCAACCCACTCTAATAAAACACTTAATTAAAGGGCATTTTATATAATCTTTAAACTGTATAAAATCCAATTTAAAAACGGAAAGAATATTCGTACAGACTGGAGGAAAAGCACAAAGTAGACTCAATCTATCTTGTTGTACTATTACTTGTTTTAAAGCTTGGGACTTACCCACAACCCTGGGGAATATTGGAATAGATTATATTAAAAAGTACATTGGCACCCACCATGTTGGAATAAAAACCAGAAGTGGAACAATTATTAAATTACTTAATTACACACACAAAAATTAAATGACCAACATATTGAGAGAAAGACGCACAAGAAATTGCCTTTCAAGTTTCCTTTGAAGGGAAATGATTAAAACAATTGTTTTGTACTTCAGAGAGAATGTAGGATAGGGAAAAGTACAAAGAGTAGAGCAGCTTCATTAGCAGAAAGTTACATTTATTTTTCATGATAAGGATCCTGAGAATCACTAAACCTTAGAAAGTTAGAGTAAAAAGAAAAAAAAAGGAGCTGAACGCAAATGGTAGTTATTTTTTCCGGTCGCTTATCCAGGATGCATTAGGCGTTGCATAAAATGACGGATAAGTGAAGAATCCCCGACTGCTCGCCCGACTATGAGTCTAATTGGTCTCCCATTTTAAAATCTATCAGGATAATGATGGTGAAAAGAAAGTGCAACATTAAATCCTTACTCTAATACATGAAATAAACAGCGGGAGGACAAATTCGGCTGGAACACAAAAGATATTCATTTTAATCATAATCATAGCTATTATAGCAGCAGGGGTGGGCTTTACTGGGATGCAGAATGTGACTAAGATACATGCATCAACAAAGCCACATAATTATAAGAAAGTATGGCAGCAGGGGGAAAGGATGACTTTAACAGTGTTTACATGTGACGGTTTTTCCTCTGTTTAGATATTTTTTAAAAAATTATCTAATACAATGAAGGGTAGTAGTTTTTATTATTTTGAAATTAATATCAACCAATGGTTCCACGTTTGGTGACAATTTAGGGGAAGGCCTTGTGAGAGTCTCATTGTGTAATAACCCTGAGAAGAAATATATTTTAAAAGGCTGCAATTATTTTTAATCAAATGATTCCCTACTGCTCACTATAACAGATGTAATAAAACATATTTTAAATTCGGTTCCCACCCGTTGACTGTTTCTTTCGAGAAAAAAAAAAAATCTATAGGTTCTAACTGCTGAATTTATCGTCGCTAGAAGAAAAGAAAATAAATATCACTTCCTGCTGGTAGAGAGCAAGCGGAAAAGTTTACTTTTTAAAAACATTTTTGTAAATCCCTCATAACAACTGTTATAATTTCCTCTCAATGAAAACACAGACTGGATTGCAATTCTGTGAAAAAAAAAAAAGTAAGAAAAGCCTTTTTCTTCGCTGTTTTATCCCACAATTATTGCAACTTCCTTGGCAAATTTGTCTCTCAATGTCTGGAAACTCTTACATTCTTAGCAAGTTGCATTTTTTTATTCAATCAAAGTGAAAACTGTGCTTGTTTATTAACTTTTTAAGGCCCTGACTTCAACTGTTTTATTTTGCCCACAACTTTTTTTTTAAAATCTGAAACCGACTGTGGGGTTGCAATGTCGGAACCGGCACCAAAAATATCCCAATCCAAAAGAATAAAATCTTGTGCAATTTAAGCACTCCTAAACTTATGATTCTCCCTAAACGACTCCAGTTTGTATTTTTGATACTGTTTAAGCTTTCCTTTTAGCTATTAAAATATTCTGTTCATATTTCAATTTCAATGGAAACCACACACAAATAGTTGCCGTATGTTTGCAGTGGATGTGTTTCAGAAAGATCTTGAATTGGGCTGGAATATTTGACACAAAAGCAGGGGGGGGGGAGGGGATATGAAAGCGAAGACAAAAAAGGAGACAAGAAGCAAAAAATGTAACATCTGCAAAGTCTGCTGCAATAAATATTTCCATTTCGGTTTGCTTAGTGAGCAAACCCCAGAGTTACCCGACATCTTTCAGACTTCTGCCGTAAATGGAAATGAAAACCCTCTCACAGTGTCTCTCTGATCTGAAAACTTGCAGCATGAGACATTAGCTTGTAAAATTGAGAAAAGAGCCCTATTTTCTCTTCCTCTAATGCATCTTTTAGCGGTGCTTTGAAATGCCCCCACCCCCAACTCCCACCCCCTGTGAGAGTTATTTGAATATCAATAAGCCAAGAGACTGTGTGTGATCAAAAAGCCTCCTGAGTCAAAAGTTTTGGATGACCCAGACAGATGGCAGCTCTCAATCCCAGGACGGGGAAAATGAGACTCGAGGCAAAACTTGAGAGGGATGAAATTTGAGCAAGCTTTAGAGGGTTGAGTTTCTGTACGAGAAACGGCGGTAGGAGGGGCGGGGGGAAACTGTGCTGTCTGCCGCTGCGGGGAGAATCGACAGATTAAAGACTTGTATTTATGGCAAACCTTCCTAGTTTTATGTGTTTATTTTACAGCTGCGTCTGAGCTTCACGAGGCCACGAGGTCATTATTCCACAGTAACGGGAAGCCACTCGAGAATCCTAATTTGCTTACCCTTTGGCCGCTATGATGGAATTAATAACATTTTATTCTCGGCGCAGACTAACCGCACTCTAAAAGTTGTTTTTTGGACTTCTATAACTCATGCCTCTGTGCACAAACCCCGCAATTTTACATTCTAAAAACCTGAAACAAAAGCAATAGCGACTCAGCATCGCCACCCACATGCCTAAAAGTTGGCATAAAACAATGATGCATTAATATATCCGCATGCAGTCCCCGTGAAGCGTGACCAGAAATCAGATGCGGACAGATTGAGATGGTGTAAATCAGAGATGTCCGCTCTTGAAAACTGACGGCGCCATCACAAGCTGACAGCGGCGGCTCCGGTAAAGCGTCCTGGAGCTGACAGCTTGCTTAAATTTGCATAATTAACTTCAACAGCTGCAATTAGGCCGTCAGGAATCCTCCATCAAAGAAAACCCATTTATTTCTGGACAAAACAGTGGAACATTAAGGAACAAATTGACCAAAGACTGCAATTGTGCGCAGAGCGAAGTCCTAATTAACACCAAACGTTGATTAAGACGCGTTCTTACATCTGTTGGTAAACATTTCCTCTTCGGTTGTGATATTGATGACGAAGCATATCCACCCGTTCACTTCAGGAGGAAATGTAATTGTGACAGTCGGCATAAAAAGTCCATTAGCAAGCACTTTGAAGGTTGAAATTAGCAATTCTTGTTCTGGCAAGTATTAGTCTTTTAAAAGTTTATGGTTTCTGAAAAATAAGAAACGTATTTCACAGTTTTAGCTTCATGCAGGGTGAACACTTAAAACGTTTTTTGTTGTGAGTTAATAGCCACAATATAACTTGCTGCTGATTAAGTTTGTTCGTGATAATTACAGGTCAAGAGGTCAACTTTTCTCACCGGAGGTATCCACTTGGTGCTTTTAACACGCTACAGAATACTCTCTGTGAATTCATTTCATATTACCAGTATAGTGCATATTAACTACATATTGGAGTTATTGGAGCTATGCCTAATTATGCATAATGTTGGCAATTTTGCTTACTAAATACAAAAACTTAAAGTGACTGCATGTTTTTTCATATTATTTTTCTTTTTTTAACTCAGTAAATTCATATAATCAGAGATTAAGATTAAAAATAAAGATCAAAAGGCATACATTTCTTTAATGCCTTTTTTTTAAGCAGATCAATCTTTAACACAGCCAGTAGTCCACTGTAAACATATATTACCATGTTTGCCCTCAAAATATTACACTTGACTAAAACCATAATGTAGATGATTGGCAGCTCAGTGAATCCCAACAGACTTGTCATTTTCACATTGGGCGAGAGACAGATGACTGTCTTAATTTGTAGACCTGTCATTCCTTTCCCAAGCTTGGTTTCTAAAGTTATAAATCTCAGTCACTTTGCATTATCTTAGAGCTCCTCCATTTTGATTTTATATCTCTTTTAAGTTGCCTTTGATATCTCGGTTACTTTATGTCTGTAATTTAAAGCCTTTCCTCTGATTCACTGTCTCTTTTTATCTTTCACTTTTGCATTTATCTTATATGCTGCACTCCGGTTTGCTCTGTAGGTCATAGTCTCTTTCTGGTCTTTTTGTGTCATTTTCCCGGTATTATGTGTACCTTCTAGCTCATTTTTGACACAGTCGGTGACTCTCTCTGGTCGTTTTTTTTTTTTTTTTTTTTGCCTTTCCTGGCATCCCACACTGACGACACTTTACTTTTATTTTTGGGTTACAGTTGCACAACCTAACTAATAAAAAGAAAGGAAGACAGCTGGTGCTGGTCAGCTGAATAATTCAAAGTCCGTTGACAAGTGTGGGAGCCACATCATCACAGGTAAAGATGAACAGAAATTCCTCCTCAGGGCTGCCTGCAGTCACTGAGACTAACTTACTTGCTCGCCTTGGGGAAATTGTTCTGGCACTCCTTTCACATGGGGATTGAATTTAGCTCCCATTTCCTCTGACAACCTTTCTGTTTCGACCTTTCTTGCATAGTCATTCTCAAGCTTCACTAGGTTGTTGATTTTGATTTGGCAATCTGTTCCATCCTGGACCACTACATCCATTTTCTCTTCCAAGGTGTTTTGCATCAACCGTGTTTAATGGCTTTTATTTAAATACGTTTCCATTCGGGAAGTTGTGGTTTTCCTCTTCTACCTAACCACTAATGAACATGACCAAGGTCATGTTTAAATGTCTACATAGAGAACATTCTGTTTAATTTTTTCCTTTTACTACCACCACATGAAAACAATAGATCAGGAACAAAGTCATTAACATTTAAACTATTAGATTGAAAGGATTTATGATGACATTTCTAAGGTTGTAGCTTCTCACTTGGATGTTTCAATGATTTTTTTTGTGATTGTTGCAGCTTAACATGACTGATTTTACAGTAGCTTTTGCAAAACGTTGTGGTCAAACTTGCACATTTCTTAAGCTTTATTTTTTGCTGTAACACAGTCTTGCAAAACAGTTGAAACTGCTGCAAAGAACACTTTTTCAAGTAAAATTCTTGTCCTGAGCAGTTGTCAAAATCCAAAATAAGAATTACACATTCCAAAAGTTTGTGAATAATGCCTCAAATTGCATTACCAGCTCTGTTCACAACTTCCTGGAGGGACTTGCTTTGGGGCTCCAGTAAATGGCAGAAAAAAAAGAGGTGAATTAAATGAATAGTCAGTCCATCAAAATTACTCCAAAAGCACATCAATAACTCATCCAGGAGCACACAAAAAAATTCACAACAATGTCTAAAGATTTGAAGACGTTCCTCCAGAAATATATATATATGGTAGAGGTTAAATGCCAAATGTTAAATGCCAAATGTTTGTTGGCTCAAATTGTTGTTTGCTTCAACATTTGAAAAGAAAGAAAAAAAGACCAAAAACAAAATATCCAAACTTAAATTAAAATGAGACGCGTTTTAAAGCATCTCATAAACAGGACATTCATATCCACCCATCATAAGTGTGACTTCGTTAGAACAAAACTGTAAAGAAAAATGATTGTATGAAAAAATGTGTATACTTTTTCACAGCACGATAAATGTTTGCATCATCGATTTTGAGTGACTGTTGCAAACGAATCTCATCAAAGGTTCATTTCATGTGGGTCCATGATGACGGTGGGAACATTTCTGCAGACATGTGGAAAGCACATTTCTTACTTACTCACAATGCCCTAAAACTAGCATCCGCATTGCTGGCAGATGGTCTTTGTCTTTTCATACGAGTGTAAATTTCTCTGCTTGAAAATCAGCATGTTGACACCAAGGGCTGATTTATTTTTTTTTTTTTCTTTTCTTGATGATTGCCAAGGTTGGTATGAAGCCAGTCGTTTGTTTGCAGGGAGTATTAATAGCCTTAAAAATTGTTCACTCTTCCGGAAACTTCAGGCGCGCCAATGGACAAGCCTGCATTTGTGTCCTAATTACAACAAACTGTCACGACGGTTAAAATCTTATCCCTCTATCATCTGTAAACTGGTGTGGGCCCCAAACACAGGAAAATGTGTTTCCCATACACACAATTGAAAAGCATCATCGAAGGGTGTGCTTTGATTTTTTTTTACTTTTTCTTACGCTTTTTGTAATGTTAAAAGTAGCTTATTTTCAGAGATTCCCATAAGGTATGTCTGCTTTTGCAACAGCTCTAAGAAATCCATAATCCTTCAAACATTTACTGTCCCCAGAATTTTGATCTGACAATGTCTATGACTGCTTTCAGAACCAATATAAAGTAATAAAGTGACTGTTTTGTGTGTGTTCTGCAGGAATGTGTTCTGCAGATGGCTTACAAACACAACGGAAAGGCAAAGAGCTTTTGGCTCGGCGCTAAACGCCTCTATTGGAGATTAAAACCATCCCTTCAACAGACAGTGCCTTAATTAGTGTTTTAGAGGAAGGAATGGCAAAAGTGCCGCCTTACATGTTTGTCCAAAATTTTTGTTACCCTACGTCTATAGGAGTTCTTTTTTTAGCCTATTTGTCTCAAGAGCTTACACTGCGAATACAACAACTGTCCAATTTTTGAGCTCGTCTCTCGGGGGTCCTTTACTTTTTTTTTCTTTTTCTCTCTTTGCTCAGCTTTTTCTTTTATGTGCAGTGCCATTATCTAGAGCAGTCAACGTTAGAGAAAAAGATAAAAAAGTAAATAAATAAAAATGAGGACAACCAGTCAGTGATAACCCCATCGTCAGTCCCAGGTGTTAGCCCAGTCATTGTCCGTACGCATTCCCTTTCCTTTTGTGCTTCCCTCCCGTGGGGGGAAAGGACTGAAGCGGGCTGTCTGACATTTATTATTCCTTTGTTATGGTCTGAATAAACAGAGTTCACCTCAGAGAAATCAGCGCGCAACATCAGTGCACACTTTACTAGATATAGCGCCAAAACCTGCACCGTAATTACCTTTGTCTTCAGTCTGCATATGATGGCACAATCGTTTTTTTAAGATAAGGTGGAGAAGTTCTATTTTTTTCTAAGATTATGTTCTTTTTAGGACACCCAAACAATGATTTCCTCATGCTAAAAATATATTATTGGTGTCTATTCTTAATCAGGTAGCTGCACTGCCCAAAACTCACCAAACAAAGGAAAACTAGCATTAGCATATATGCAACCACAGACTCTGGTTGATGACAAAGTAAACATTTTGCAGCTCCTGATTTAGTTCATAGCTGGTCTTCCTTCATGCTTCTCATCAAGACATGCCAAATTTGTGGAGTCTACAGTTTATAGTTATGTGCACTGAACCAGAAGTACTTTCTATGGAAAGAAAAAAAATATCATTCACAAAAATACAATCTAATTAGTGATTACCAATTTAGTAAATGGAAAAACAAGAAAATGATTTTGCTTTTTATTTTCTTAGCATTCTGTTTCACTTAAGAGAGGTGACACAAAATTGGAACGAGGAAAAATTTGGCAAGTTTGGATCAACAACATCATCACGGTTTGCATACTGTGAAAAGTTCAAATGAAAGCACACATTTCTCTCCCAGTCTGGTAAACAACCAAACACAAAAATCCAGGACATTGTGTCAAACAAAACCAAACAAAAAAACAAAACACCCATTACCAAAATATCTTTAATCAGTTTGGAAAGCCTCCTGTTTTCTTGTTGCACATTACTGCACCATAAACTCCCATGTTAGAGCCACCATCACTGAATGAAATCCACAGCTTTTCAGTCGCAGTCAGCTTCTCACACTCCCCAATAATTTATTTACTTCTATTAGCGAGTCTTTTTCAACAGTAAAACTACATGGTTGACAGTTTGCTCATAAAACTGTAAGAAGAAGCAACCGTCTGAGTAATTTCTCAACCTAAATCATAATCATACATCAGCTTAACAATTAAACTGTGTTGTCATTCCTCAAAACAGCTGTACCTGAAGAAGAAATAAGTAGAACATCGTTTGAAATCGAAAGATGCTTCCTCTTAATTTTGATCTTTAAAACCATTTCCGATGTGTTACATAAACAGCATATTCTGACGACCAGGACTTACAAAATCCTCCACATTGCTTTAACATTTAATAGTCAAACAGTTGTTCACTTGGGTCACTGAAACAACACAATTGGTTCAATATTATGAAATAAAGCCCTATTGTGGGCTCTAAAAAGTGAATAAGGACTACATGAAATGTTATTCGGCGAGATGGATGTGAAGCGAACCCTCTTGATTTAATTAATGCAGAATGTTCAGATCATTTTACATCGCAATACATACATTTCAAGCCGGTCTAACAAAGTAACATTAGCCCTGCAATGCACCACAGACAGAGCAGCAGATGAGTGCTCATTCAAAGCAGGAGGGCTGGCTCCGTTGCCATCAGATAAATGGAACGCTGCTCTCGTCTGAAAAGGGCTTCAGTCTCGACCCGTTCCTCCCCAGCCCCATTATTGAACTCTGCGGCTTGTTCATAAATGAACTTTTCACAATGACATTTGCTGTCAACATGTCCTATGACAGCCATGTGGACGAATCGCTTCTTCCAAGGCACATTATGTATCTCCTGTGGCCCGTTCAATTCGGGTGAATTCTTATCATGAATCTTTGTCCATAATTGTAAATATGTTCAATTTTTTGTCAACTTTTTTTTTTTATTTTCTGGTGTAATATTTGATTAAAGTGTACATTTCAAGTATGAGTGCCATCAAGATAATTAGAATCTGATCAAAGTGCAGAAAAAAAATAGTTGGTGTTTACATTTTATTAATATCGTCTTTCAATCACACATAATTACGACTCAAATTTACTGTAAAAAATTAAGACAAAACATAGTGACTTCCCAACCACCAGACTTAGCAAATTTTCAGGGGCAAACCCTAAAAATGTACAAATGTCTATTGGCCAACAAAACAATCTGTATTTGCATAAAGTTATTTTGCCCTCTGACTGTCATGATCTGTGTCTTTCTGTGTTTATTTAGAGTTTTCTGTCCCCTTAAGTCTCTTCGTTGTCCTGTCCTCCCCTTGATTGTTCCCAGGTGTGTCTCGTTTCTATGATTACCCTCCCGTGTATTTAACTCCACCTGTGTCCTTTGTTCCTCGTCGGGTCCTCGTCAATGTTAGCTTCTGTGTCGTCAATGTTTAGTCTCTTCGTGTTCAGTGTGTGTTACTCCTGCTCGTTGTTTGGACTAAGTTATTTTCATTAAAACATCATATTCATCATACCTGGGTCCGCTGCATCTGCCTCACCACTCTCACCACCCGCACTTCCTGACAGAAGGACCCGACCAAAAGTACGGTGAGGCACGCTAATTACATCATGGACCCAGGGGGCTTGCGGAAAACCATAAAGGACTATGTCGAAGAGGTGGCAAGGCCATACTCTGCCCGTCACCGCCTGAATATAGCCACACGCTTGGTGATTATGCTGGACGAATGGATCCCGCGACTTCCGCATCTGGGGCTGGCGGAGTTGCAACAGGAGGCAGAGAGGGAGTGCCTGACGGCGGCTGCCGTGCTGAGAGGTAACCCTCTGCCTCCCAATCCGCACAGTTTCTCCGCCAGCCCAGATCCAGCTCCAGCTCCGGGACCAGCACCCCCAACCGGCGCAGACGGCGCACCGGAGGCCGTTCCAGCCGGCGTTCCTGCCGGCGCACCGGAGACCGTTCCAGCCGGCGTTCCTGCCGGCGCACCGGAGGCCGTTCCAGCCGGCGTTCCTGCCGGCGCACCGGAGGCCGTTCCAGCCGGCGTTCCTGCCGGCGCACCGGAGGCCGTTCCAGCCGGCGTTCCTGCCGGCGCACCGGAGGCCGAATCAGCCGGCGTTCCAGCCGGCGCACCCGAGGCCGAATCAGCCGGCGTTCCTGCCGGCGCACCGGAGGCCGAATCAGCCGGCGTTCCAGCCGGCGCACCCGAGGCCGAATCAGCCGGCGTTCCAGCCGGCGCACCCGAGGCCGAATCAGCCGGCGTTCCAGCCGGCGCACCCGAGGCCGAATCAGCCGGCGTTCCAGCCGGCGCACCCGAGGCCGAATCAGCCGGCGTTCCAGCCGGCGCACCCGAGGCCGAATCAGCCGGCGTTCCAGCCGGCGCACCCGAGGCCGAATCAGCCGGCGTTCCAGCCGGCGCACCCGAGGCCGAATCAGCCGGCGTTCCAGCCGGCGCACCCGAGGCCGAATCAGCCGGCGTTCCAGCCGGCGCACCCGAGGCCGAATCAGCCGGCGTTCCAGCCGGCGCACCCGAGGGCGAATCAGCCGGCGTGCCAGCCGAGACCCTGACCTCCAGCGTTCCACCCGAGACCCTGACCTCCAGCGTTCCACCCGAGACCCTGACCTCCAGCGTTCCACCCGAGACCCTGACCTCCAGCGTTCCACCCGAGACCGAGACCCTCAGCGTTCCTCCCGAGACCGAGACCCTCAGCGTTCCTCCCGAGACCGAGACCCTCAGCGTTCCTCCCGAGACCGAGACCCTCAGCGTTCCTCCCGAGACCGAGACCCTCAGCGTTCCCTCCGAGACCCCGACCCTCTGCGTTCCCTCCGAGACCCCCTGTGCCCCACCAGAGACCCTGCCTCGGGGGGCTCGTCGTCGCCGTCTGTGGGCGGCCCCCGGGACTCCCCGTTGCCACCTCCGGCGCCGCGGGCGACCGCCGGACCGCCTCTGTGGTTCCCGTCTCCAGCGCCACGGACGGCCGCCGGACCGCCTCCGTGGTTCCCGTCTCCAGCGCCGCGGACGACCGCCGGACCGCCTCCGTGGTTCCCGTCTCCAGCGCCGCGGACGGCCGCCGGACCGCCTCCGTGGTTCCCGCCTCCAGCGCCGTGGACGGCCGCCGGACCGCCTCCGTGGTTCCCGCCTCCAGCGCCGCGGACGACCGCCGGACCGCCTCCGTGGTTCCCGCCTCCAGCGCCGCGGACGACCGCCGGACCGCCTCCGTAGTTCCCGCTGCCACGGACGACCGCCAGACCACCTCAGTGGTTCCCGCCTCCTTTGCCTCCGCCCACCCTGTGGGTAGTTTTTTTTTTTGTTGTTTATGGACTCTTGGCCCTTCTTGTTTTTCCGCCCACAACTGTGGGTTGTTTTTTTGTTAGTTTGGACTCTGGCCCGCCGTCCGGCACCCCTCCACCCACCCTTGTTGGGTTTTTTGGGTTTTTTTTTTTTTTCTTGGGCGTCTGGTAGCCGCCCTTGAGGGGGGGGTACTGTCATGATCTGTGTCTTTCTGTGTTTATTTAGAGTTTTCTGTCCCCTTAAGTCTCTTCGTTGTCCTGTCCTCCCCTTGATTGTTCCCAGGTGTGTCTCGTTTCTATGATTACCCTCCCGTGTATTTAACTCCACCTGTGTCCTTTGTTCCTCGTCGGGTCCTCGTCAATGTTAGCTTCTGTGTCGTCAATGTTTAGTCTCTTCGTGTTCAGTGTGTGTTACTCCTGCTCGTTGTTTGGACTAAGTTATTTTCATTAAAACATCATATTCATCATACCTGGGTCCGCTGCATCTGCCTCACCACTCTCACCACCCGCACTTCCTGACACTGACACTCTAAACAATATCTCTCCATGGCAGGAAGAGCAATGCTTGATAAAGACTTGCCTTTAAAGGCCGTCAATGTCCGAAGTACCTTTTTAAAATTAATCACCTGCTTTAAAAGACAGTGGAAAGACTGACTTTGAATTATTTCTTTAAATACTGTCAAGATTTGTGAGTTTTATGGAACCAACATATGATGAAATATGCCCTTTATTTTAATGAGGCAAAGCCTCTTTGCCCCACAGCAAGAACATCTCATGTTGAAATCTTGTTTCGCCTCAGTCTCTCTGTGTAGCGATTACACAGCCTTGCGGTTCACGTGTGGTTTCTCACGGTGTACTCTGTTTTCTTATCAGAATACATAAACATGCTGTCGACTGAACCATTAAGAATGCTTATCAGCTGACGTTCTTATGCTTTGATGAAAATTTTACAGCACTTGCATATACTTTGAACCTTCACATTTTGCCATGTAAAACCTATAAACCCCTATAAATTTCATTTGAATCTTGTGGTAGACACAACGTAGTGAGTAACAATAAAGGTAGACGGAGGATGATTTTTTTTTCTCCCCCTCAAACAAAGATGTGGAGAATGAGCAAGCTGCTTGCCGAAGTCATCTAGGGGATTCAGCAAATATATAGAAGGTGCTCCAGGCATACGAGATCAGAACTGAACCTACTGGCTTTCACACAACTTAGTGTTATGAACACACCCGTCCCACCTTCAAGCGTGTCAGACAGAGAAGCTGGTTTGTGTTGATGTGACAAGAAAGGGGAAACATAAAAAATGTCAGAAGCAAGATAAGACTTGAGGCTGAACTAGAGGTTCACCTTTCAGAAGGACAATGGTGCTAAATGTGCAGCCAATGGCCTGAAACTTAATTCCATTTTAAAATCTCTAGAGAACCAGAAAGTGAAAATTTGACTGCTATTTTGGCTCCAGGTGTGAAAGGTTTGAAGAGATGTACCTTCAAAAACATAGAAGTGTAAAAAGAAGCTGGAAATAGTTCTATAAAGTATCAGACTTTATGCAAAATGAGAGTTTTTGATGTTCAACACAAAGCAAGATGCTTCATCCACCTCACAGTTTTCGCCAACGTTCTGAAACACAAATTCTGAAGATTGTAGTTAAGCATACAAAATATGAAAGTATTTGGCTAGAATGGTAGAATGGCTATTTATTCAAAGTACTTCAGAGGTTATTATGATTATCTCAGTCAAATGAACAGAATGACCTTAATTCAGTAAATATCTTGACCTGAAACAGAGGCATGTTTTAATTAAATTGTTGCTGAATATAAAATATTGCAAATATTTTTAAAACTAAATATCCCTATCTGTAATCAAAGACACATTCATGCTCCATTTGACCTTTTAAAGATAAAATAAAAAAATAGAACAAGTCAATTATGTTTGCTCAGTAAAATGCCGTCGTTTTAACACTTATTTACTGTCGACAACTGACTGCTTAGCACATTAAAACACAATTATTACACAGATATCACTTCGCTTCTGAGATTCCCTTTCTGTAGATCTGCTCGTTATCTGCCTTTTTTTTTTTTTTTTACCTACAGGTTTATGAGAATTACCAGCTGAGATATGGTGAGTATTGGGGAATCGCAAGAGCTGTCACGTTTTTGGGATTGTGAGGCCATTTAAGTGGTGGCAATGTAGCTGGAGCCAAGAGCTGAAATCACAAGCCTCATCTGGAGCCTCCCATACCTCCTTTAAAGCATGCAAACTCATCACGGGCAATGAATGCAAAATTAGTTTTGTATGGAAATGTAAAAAAAAAACAAAACAAAAAAAAAAACAAACAAGATGGGGTAAGGAAGAAGTTGTTTTTTAAGTGAGAAAACAGATGTATTTTAGCACTGATGATCACACCGTCTAATGATTGCTTTATGGATTTTCTTGGCCTCAGGGTGAGAAATCCACTCAAGTTGGGCCAAGTTTTAATTCAAGGGCATTACATAGTAAAAGAAGGAAAATAAAAATGGCCAATGCATCACCAGCCATCCAATGTTGCCAACTGGAACTGAGGCGGTGTGGAAATGTTGCAGCTAATTACCAACTTTATCTTTACATAGCAAAACAGGTTTTTTTTTACCTCATAAGTTTTCACATTTCAATATGGTATAGATACAAACATTACACCGTGTTAAAGTCCTGTGTATCCAGGAGTGTGTTTCCACCTGGACTCTCACTGGACAGTAGGTGTAAAGCTTTTTGTTTTGTCACTCAATCATTGGACTGTATTGAGTGACGCCAGTAGCTCCATCCTAATCGAACTGTACCATTGTACTGTAGACCTACATTTGACAAAATGAATGTTTATTGCTTGCTTGTTTCATAATTAATGACTGTATGATGGTTTTATGATGTAAAGCACTTGGACTGCCTTGTGGCTGAAATGTGCCGTACAAATGATTGACTACAACAGAAGAAGGCTCAGGAAACGTGCAGCACAGGTCAGTTCTATGAGCTGATTTTACAAAAGAAACAAACTAATGTACAATTATCTGAGCCATGCAGCTCAGTGGAAACAAGGTAAAGATGCTGGTAAAGAATTGCAGCTGGGGCAATGAATACAGGATGAGCTGCAATTTGACCAGTAGTGTCTCCGAAATTGGTCAACAAGGGATGATGCCCTGCAAACTGTTTCCCGTTTTCACTTAGTTGCATAAGTATCCGTGGGCTCCATTGAGCCATTTTGAAACAAAGTGTAATTGCAGGAAAACTTTGTTCTGCAATGGTTGACATACATTTTGTTTTGCAACTTTGCACTACTTTGTGTTGTTCTATCTCATAAAATCACAGCAATGTTCATTAGTTTCATGGGGTTTAATGCAACAAAATGAGGAAAAAAGTTCAAGAGAGTTTATGTCCCAGATTTCTGGAGAACTGAAGACAGAGCTGGCTTGGGCTTACCAGGTGTGGGCTGTACTAATAAAGGGAAGGAAGATAGCATGACAACTCCCCTTCAAGTGTCATAACAGTGGAAAGCCTGCCAGGCACCTTTTGGCTCATGTTTACAGGGACCTTCGCAATTTATAGCTCCTGTCCGAGAGAATTTGACAAGCTGCCTGCACATTGTGATATACTCCCCCCTCCCTCCTCGCAGGAGTGCTGCACACTCTGGATGTCCACGCCGCCAACGCTCCGTGGAGGTTTTTCCCCGAGGTGTGGCGCGGTCCTGCAAGGCCCCGGCTGCAGCTTAAAGCATTCAGAAGTTGAAACGAAAAAGCTGACCCAGTTAAGCTCTGCCGTTAAGAGTCGCGGGTTCTGCGGGAGGAAGAGAGAAAACACATCCAGGCAAAAGCGCGACGCATTCTCGCTGACTGTGGGGAAACAAGGAAAATAACTTTAATGTATTCCGACGGGGCTCCAGAACTCTGTCGTCTTCCCACCGCCAGGTTTGAGTTTTCCTCACTTCCCGTTTGCCCTCGTGTGCCTCGAAGGTGACTTTGCTGCGTGACATGGGCGAAGGGTGACATTTCAGGTCATGCCTCTCAGCCTGTGACACCTTCCTGTTTTGCTGCTGCTTTGATGTGTCGTCTGATCTCTTTGAGTCGTGCGTCTCCAGACCCCTCCGGTCGTTCCCGCAGCCCAGCAGGGATACTCAGTGGTCTGTGGCTCGCATAAGCAGCAAAACACATTCATCCATCCCCCCGCTAAGTCTTTAAATAGCATTTTCATGTTTCATCCTCTAAACAGTCCAGACTTGGTTTTAGAAAAAACAAATGTTTTGCCTTCATTTGCTCTAACAAATTATCCTTTCTGCTGCATATTTCTTTTTTTTTTTTAAGTAGCTTTTGTACAGAGGTTTTTATTGTGGGCTGAACTCTTGTTGGGTATGTTTATTATATTCATTTTTAATCTCCAGATTTTAGCTGCAAAGATTCGGAATGTTAAACATCTTTGGTATCAGCGGGAAAAGAAATGCTACGAGCCTCGAGGCTGAAGTTAATGTTGCCGTTTGTGTGCGTGACGGTGGGTCGAATGTTACCTGCCAAAGAAAAGTAAGACCTTCTTGCAAAGACCAGAGTTATGAAAGCGGAGGCTTGAGTCAAAACAAGCAGATTCCTTTTTATCATTATGTGGGCAAGTGAGATTTTGGAAAAACAACTTCTCTAAATTCCAACTAATCCACATAATCTGTCCTGAAATCATAAAAAAATAAGATCAGATGCAGAGTGAATGCAAAATGTAATTTTCAAAACATGAATTGAGAACGTGAAGCTTCCCCAAACCAAAACTGAGCTTATGTGAAAAAACAGTAATTACCCCCTAAAAATTAATGACTGGTTGTGCTGCCCTGTCTAAGATCACAACCTAACTGTCATAAGAACAAAATGTTAAAGAAAGATTAGGATTTAGAAGTGTGTGACTCTTCAATGGAATAGCAGCGTACAAAATCCATGGTATGTTGTAGTACAAGTGACAAACTTTATCTCAAGAGAGCAACATTACTTCATTAAATAATGTCTGCCAAAGAAACGTCAGTCTGTTTCATCAGGTCAAACTAAACAGGAAGCAGAAATAGTTATTACATTTGTTCATTTCCACATAAACATACAGTACTCGTGTTTATATAGATGTAACATCTGCTGCATCATTAATTCTTAATGTTATAAATTTGGGTATTTTTTATTTACCAAGTAATGCCCCTCATTCCCCCCCCCCTTTTTTTCTTTAAGATTTCTGTTTGAATTTTCAAGTAAACCAAGTGAGAATATCTGTTTTGTAAAAGCTGCTCAGTGGTTTGATGTTCTTTGATTCAACAACTTAAATATGATGACAAACATGCAAAAAAGAGAGAAAATCTGCCACAGAGATTTGATTTCCTGCTGCTTGTAGATTCCTTTAGTGCTGGAGTGAGCTTTGTAGCATTTTCACTTTGATTAAAAGAACAAAAAAAAGTCAAGGGTCCACTTGGGATAGTGAATAAAACAGAAAATGCCAAAGATCACTCCCCTGCCCATCACTTCCTCCATATAAAACCCCTATATCTATTCAATGAGCGCTTCATCAACTGTCAGTCTGTTCTTTACATTGAACGTTAGTGAATAGAAATTAGGTTTAATGAACCAAGATTAATTTTTACTTTCTTTATGATGTGTTTTTGTTAAGTAATGAGGGAATAAAATCACCTTTTGATTCCAAGCATCTCTCCATTTAACACCCTGTTGTTGTTTCTTCTGGATTAAAAATGATTTGGATGATGGTAAATCCCTTTGAATGCAATATCAATATGTGAACATCTGAAACTTGTTCTGAAACTTATTTTTGTAGTTTGAGAGAGCATAACTCCCACAGACCATTTGTTCAAGGTTAATCTGAATTCCTGCTTCACAGCACAGAGCCTCACCTAAACTTTGCCTCTGGGGTTTGTCAGAATCAGTAATGTATTGATGAACAAGGAGCTACACACACAGAAACATGATGTGAGATAAGTTGTTTTTTTTTTTTTAAATTGATGATGTGAAATTGCTTGCTGGTGCGTTCTCACACGCTGGAAAAGCTAAATCTACCGCACTGACGGATGGTTGACTGTTTGATCAAGATTTTTTTTTCCAGAAAGGTTTTCTTGAAAAGTTTAAATGAACAGAAAGGAGCAAATATTATGAAAAGAGGTGAGTAAAATTATGTTTTAATTTTATAGGTGTCTGACCACAATGTAGCAAAAAGAGAAAATGCAGATATAGCAAAATACTGATGCACTTAGATCTGTGACATCTAAAACAAATAGAAAACGTTATTTTAGAAATACAGTTTATGTGTAGCCTTATATTCAAGCATTCTAAATTGTTCCCATTGAACTAAAGAAACTTTGTTAAGCATCAACCTTCTTCTTTTACAGGCACACTCCAATTTCTACAAATTACAGTAATCAGCTTGGCACATCATAAAAATATCTGTTACTAATAACTGGCAATTTTTATTTTATTTTTTACATGAAATCCATTTATTGACGGCTCACATTGTGATCCAGTATGTCAGCTACATTTTTAATTCCATTATATTTTTTTGTTGCTAGTTTGCATAGTTGAGCTGTGAGTTTCTGGTCTTTCTACAGCTTCTGTTCAAAGTGGAGGTGTTGTCACACTGTGTGCATGAGAACAGTTGCATACCAGTTTCATAGCAATGCATAACCTTGTGGATTTTGTTCTCCACAGTCTCTAAACTACTTTTGCTTGTAAATAATGTATATGACAGCACTCTAGCTTTCTGATATTTCCAAAGAAGTTCTGTTTTTGTTAAGTCAGGAATACGTGGACGATCCTCAGTTTGCATTTTAAGGTAATTTCAATGACTTTAGCTACTGGAAAACAAAATATATCCTGGGGTTGTTTCTAAGAAGTCATGATATGTGGGAGTTTGTGGCAAGTTTCTGAGTTGTGTAGATCTGTGTCCTAATAGTTAGTTTAGCTCTAGAATATCAACTTCTGGTGACCTTTAAAATCTGTACTTGTTGGCAGGCAAACCTCTTCATACTCCTACTGAAAATCTGCACACTCATAAGCTGTAGGATTTATATCTCCTAAAAGTAACTGAATGATGGAATAGGTTACGTTTCTTCCCTGAAGTCTACAGCTACAAACTCCAAGTCAACACGATGACCCGAAGTTAAAAGTTTTCTGCGCAACCTCAACCTTTAGATCTAATATGACTGAGATACGGTGAAAGTTGCAGAAACAAAGGACTGTCCGCTTTGTTTTCAAGCTCATTTTCCTGACTTTCAATTGCAACAGAATAAAGCTGAGATGAGGAAAGCGATGGTACTTGCAGGTGTATTGAAAGTAAATCACGCTGGTTTTTGCATTATACAATGAATTCGATTTAAATTTGTCCAGAACTCAACCCCCATGTTCTTACATACATGAGCAATACAACCGTGCAGCAGCTCTGTCCACTACCTGATCATTTCTGTGGTCCGACGAGTTAATCAATGAAAGGACTATTCACCGTAGGCAACACCTCTTGAGGAGCAGCGGGGAAATTATAATTACCCATTGTTACGGGGGGAGGGGATGAAGGCATCAGCAGGAAGTTGTCAAAAATATTTAAATGATTTGGAGACCTAGAGGGATTAGGGAACCCAGGACTTTTGCTACTACATCAACAAAGGAAGCTTAGAGCTTTAAGGCCTATCAAAATAAATTATTTTCAAGAAAATCTTTCCATATTTTGTGGTTGAATTATGATCACAAACAATGTGATTGATGGGATCCATATTTCATTAAGATTATAGGAGTCCCAAGGATAAGAAATATTTTCTGAGAATGGGTCAGAAAAGTACAATGTAGTGCATAATTGCTAGGTAGAAATAAAATAATAACTACCCACATTTAGTTTGCTTTGTTTTCTTTTTAGTTTTGCTTTTTAAGTTTTTTTTATTTTTATTTTATTAAAAATAGTTTGCAAACATGCTCCCAATTTTATGTTACATGTTGTAGATTGTGTCTTTTGTTTTTATTTTTGAAGCACCGTTATCTGAATTTGCTACATGCCTCATTTGGTTTCTGGAACACAGCATTCTGGACTTATAATGACTTTGTTTCAACAATTCAGCCACTTTTTCAAATACACAAGATTCGTGGAATGCATGACTAATGGTCGTCCCATCAATAGATTCTTCTGTCTCCTATCTGGATTCCTGCAGATACTCCATAATTACCTTTTGCCCCCTGGCTTTCTAAATCAAAAAACAAAACAAAAAAACATGCTTTAAATACACGTGCTATGGGATATTACTAACAGTTCAGTCGAGCATACAACCTGATAAAGTAGAACTTCAATGCTTGATTTTGTATATTTTTTTCTGTTTAGCATCATTTTACCCTTTCCCAACTAAGTTAAAAAGTCTAAGTGTAAGAACATAATACTCCAAAACAGGACTATTTTATAATCTCTACAAATGAGTCTTATTTAAGATGACACGCTGTTGGAGTGCCACAAGATCGGTTATGTAAATACCAAGTGACTCTCATGACAGTGGTTTATGTCTCTTGATCAAAAACATCCTGTTTACCAGGAACCCCATCTTGTCCCAACATGCAAGGTAAACACTGGTATGCGTGCAAACACAACAATTTAAATAATAGCTTGTGCAGGAATGAAAGAAGGAATGCCTTGGGGTGGGTGCCTCAACCAACAGACTATATCAAGAAACGAATGTGGATCATGTGACTTTTCGTGCCAGATTCTTCATTCCAGGTGTTAAATCTAAAAGTGCAGCAGTCCTGGCACCATCACTTTTCTTGTAGACCCCGGGGTTGTTGTCAAGTCCTGTTTTGTTGACGTCAGTAATGCTGACGCTACGATTAACCATGAGACGGGGCAAGACATCACAAGAGTGTCACCGGGACGCTCGACTAAAAGAGCTTCATTATTAAGCAACCTACTGTAGGCCACATCTAAAAGGGAGTTAGCTCCGCAAACAGCTGAGGAGAGATTAATTTCTCCCTCCGTTGTTTTCTGATTGTTCACAATTAGTCTCTGAGCAATGAGTCATCCGATCCTTTCTTTCATTGCCATGAGTAAAAGTAACGTTCATGTTTAGACGAGTATTTTAATAACCTACAGACATTTTATTCAAATGAACTTAGCTCTAAGCGTGGGACGTCTAGTGATATAAAGTGCTGTGAAAAAGTATTTGCGGTCTCAGATTTATTCTGTTTTTTTTTGTTTTTTTTCCCCCTCACACATGAAGGATATTTGACCCATTCTTTTTTGCTCTGTGTTGCATAGAAGAATTTTCAAATTTGCTTAAGCCCAGAATCTCAATTAGATGTGAAACTAAACTTAACCACACCAAAACCTTTGATTCCTATATTCTCTCTGATCCATCAGTGTTCGTATTTGTTCCTCATACTTTGAAGTTATTTCTTAATTTTTCTGATCTGGAAGCAATCATGAGTCGGTGTGTCTCGATACTCTGTCTCCCAATAAATAGGGTTAATTGAAGTTCACGAAAAGAATTAATAAGAGAGATAATTACTTTTTCACTCATTTTGGGTAGCTTTTTTCCATGAATAATTGAAATAGCCATCCCAAACACTAATTTGCATTCGCTCAGGTTATCTTTGGTATAAAAATACAAAATGCATTTCCACATCACTTCAATAAATTAGCCTCTTTAAGAAAGCTGAGATTAGTGCCTTGTTTTTCTCGCACAAAGACATCATCAAAAATATAAATGCTATGGGGGAAAAAAATCATTACTAAGTACCTTATGAGTTGAGTGCTTGTGTTCATTAAAAGTGGGTTGGTTTTTTCCTCCAGGCAGAATCAATATGAATATTTTATTAGCAGAGAGACTTTGAAGGCAGAGATGTGGAGGAGCATACTTTTGTTGCAGTTACATTTCAGTCAATCACATATTTGTTAAACCTCCAGGATTGATGGTAGTAGGGAATAACTCCAGGTACCCTTTATGTGTCTTATAGGGCAGGTTGTTCTTGCACTTAATACATCCAAAGTAAAAAGAGCTTTTTTCTGGGCATGCTGTTCCTGGATTCCCCATCACTCCATCTTGATCAGCTGGAGTGTCTTTCAGTTTGTTCATTAGTATGTGTACGTCCTCTTCCTCGATTGGTGCTTAGGATTCTTGTCTTCCAAACCTTTGTTGCCTCTTTAGACCACCTATGAGCCTGGCTGATTGGACAGGCGCCCCACTGGTGCGCTCCAATCAAGCCAAAGCAATTATCTACACATGCTACAGTAAAGGTACAGCCAGTATGTTCCGACTCAGGGCTTCACACAGAAGCTTGCGCGCGTTCTCGCTGCAAAACACAAAAGTGACTTTCTCAAAAAATCTGATTACATAACACCTTTTAAAAAGTGTTTTTTTAAGCTGAACAATTTCCTTGTGGCTATGTTACGGGCCGCATCATGGGAAAGACTGCTGACGTATTTTTCTGCGAGCAAACAGTCCCTTCAATGTCATTTGGTAATGAAAGACCCAGCCTGTGGAGTAGCATTGGAGAGACAAAGAGCCCAAGTTGCTTGATCTCCGATTTGTAATTTCGCCTGTTAAGATTTGTGGAATCATATCTGTGGTGTTTCTCTGTTGCATTTTATCAAATGCATGTTAATGCAGTCATTTAAGTGCTGAAAATTCAAAACCAAAGTCACATGGCAAGTAGGTCTGGAGACGAGGCTTTGCAACTCTCTTTAGATGAAAAAGAAAATGGTTGCTTAGAGCTACAAGTCACATGAGACAAAGAGGAAGAGCCAGAGGATGTTGATAAGCCCTTACAAAAGTTGAACTTGTAAATAAGTTGCACTGCAAACTTTCTGCAGCAATGTGAAGGCCAATACTTTGCTATTTATGAGGAACTTAAAATGTTAAGTAAAGCTCCCATATATGCAAAAATCCAAGTATTGAAATATTGGATGAAACACTCCGTGGATGTTGTACCAAACACCGTGAAATAGAAAGCAACCAAAGCAACTAAGGTACAAAAATAGTGAAAGTTAAATGTAATCCTTACCTTCCTGCTCCAATACTGTTTCATTATAAAGTAAACGCCCCCCTGTTTGTGGTGATGTATTCACAGATTAACATATTCCTGGATTTTCATTTGTGACAAATCTGCCAATTTGAGGTTATTTTTGTCACGTCTAAAATAGAAAGAAAACACAACTTAGGTATCTGAAATACCCAGTGCCAGTGGTACGTAATATATTGGCTGGCATTTGCAAAGCACCCAATCCAGAAGTGCTATTTACTTTACTTGGCACTGATTGGCTGTGGCCAAAAGAGCAGAGATAATTTAGACTGTAGGTGTTAGCTTCTGCAGTAGCGCTAAGGCAATTTCCTTTGTGTTTATTATTGCCTTTTAAGGCATATTTAATGTGGAAACTATGAAAGGTATCAGAGTTTTCTAGAATAAGTATTGTTGAATACATTTGCTTGTTCACACTATTTCAATTACTTTTTTGACTAAAACCAAGGTATCTTTTGCTAATTCTTTTCTGATTTTTACTACAAAGAAACCAAAGTGCTTTTATACAAGATCAAAGAAACATATTGAATATTGAGCTGTTTCTTAGAATCAAATATGAAAAAAGGTATGAGATGGGCAACAGGGCAGAAACACCAACATTCATCAGAATCCTCACACTACCATTTATGAAGTCAAACGAAGCAGAAACTTAAGGTAAGCAATATTTGGTGAAGCGCATATTTTTGATATTTATAACTGATCAGAAATGAGTTCTTATATCCAGTTCAATCTGGTTTATTCTTCCACTGGCATGTCTTCCACAATTTTTACTTTACGATGCTGCTTGAACTACTACTTTTGCAACAGATGGGATTGTGTCTCAGGTCTTCTCTGCAGGAAGCCAAAGATGTATCTGCCGACAAAGTAGCAAATAAATCCTACCTTTCCACAGAGAATTAAAAGAAAAAGTGTGTTAAGGAGTTTTCCTTCTACTTAGAGGATTAACACAGGGGATGTTTAATGGTTAGAGGTCATGTTTTGTACACTGGCACAGACAGGGCCCACCTTCCAACAGCAGTCACCGGGTATGACCTACAAGTAGATAAACATGACCTAACAGGGCATCCATAAGGGGGGTTATTACAGAATATAGACTATATGCCCCAACTATCTTTCAGAAAGTCTAAGAAAACAAGAAATAGATTAAAGTCAGTATACTTTGACAGTTAAGATTTACCCCATGGAGTACTTCTTTACAGAAACAATATGTATCCTGCTTTTCTTTGCCTGGATTCCTGCGAGAAGCAATAAAGTGCAAGCAGAGAGGAAAAATCTATAACAGCATAGCCACAGGTGAATCACAAGGGTTGACAAAATAAAAGGGGAACACATTTCAACATATATCAGCTGCTCTGCCACAGATGTATGAATCTTCTCCTTCTTTTTTTTTTTTTTAATAACATGAAACCACAGGTCTTCAGGCACCGAAGCAGGAATGTGGAGAATCTATCAACATATCCCACAAGTCTCAAGTAACACAAGAAGCCTCGGCAATGAGGAGTTTCTTGGGTGCGCCCAAACAACGGGGGATGCTCTATATGGCATTTGTATCCACAGAGGAAGAATTGGCTTACCTACTGCAAGCTGGCTGGGCTCGAGAGCCCTGCAGAGACGTCATATTAGATCAGTGTGTAGAACTTTTGTGCTCTGTTCCATCATGCTCGCAATATATCACACATTGATGTCCTTCCTGCTTAATTGGTACATCTCTCCTTCCCATCTGTGGCTGCTAGTGCTCTTCTGGGACCTGGCTGTGTTCATTACTGATACATGTTTAAGAGGACAGGTTCGGAGGTAAAAAAATAAATAAATAAAAAAGAAGAGGAAGCTGTGCGGTGAGGACGTGTCTTAACTGACAGGTTGGGTTCAAATATCACAGCACAAGACGCTGTCTTTCTTGGAGGAGACAAGAGGGAAAAAGAATAAGTAAATCTAAGTTGAGTAAATGTCAGCTGTACTGTAAAATTTTACCAGCTCTGTGTTCCAGACCAACTCCCTCGAAGGAGTGCATGCAATGCAGTGATAAATTGCTTCTTTGTCCAAGTGGGTGATTTCTGGCCTGAATAGTAATCATCTTCAAACCTTTATCCAGTCTTCACTTCAAGAAGGAGCGGTATCAACGTAATCCCTGATACATGCACTGGAGCAGAAGTAAGGCAGGGGAAAGGAACAAATAGAATTCAGAAAAATGAAACCACTCAGTGTAAACATAGTTTCAATAGTTTGGACACTTTGGGACGAGAACGCACAATAGCTTTAAGATAGTAACTAAGCAACCGGTACTCAAGGGAACTCTGTTGTTGATGTATGGGCAACATATTTCCCTGACATTTTCTCATATTTACTCCTGTTGGAACAATCTTCAGTGCACTTTGTTGGGACTTTATGTGGCAGACCAAAACAAAACAGTGCATTGTTGTGAAATGGCGAGGAAAAGGTGCACGGTTATTTAAATGTGTTGCAAACAGTCTGAAAGTGTTGATATGTATACAGTCCTACTTACATACCCCTAAAAAAAAAGAAAAAAGCCCAGTGAAACCAAATGCCTTCAGATGTCAGTTAATTACTCAATAGTCTGCCTGTGCGAACTGAAATTGATCCACAGCTCAAGCAAGGGCCCCATCATCTTAATCTTATTATCTACAGATCTGATTATTATGTAAGAGTGGCAGAAAAAATGAACGGCTAAAGGAAAGACCCAGAAAAAAAAGTTACCTGGTTGTACTAAACCAATCACCTTTTTATTTGCCTACATGCAAAATGCTACATGACCTGTGCATGATCCTGAACACACCATCACCGCTACCCCATGAAAAATTGCATAAGGAGAATGATGTTGTGGGGACGCTATTCCTCTGCAAGGACAGGGACGCTAGTCAGTCAATGGTGAAATGAATGGAGCTAAATATAGCACAACAGAAGAGGGAAAACCTGTTTAGAAGCTGTAAAAGACTTGCCAATATCACATCTGTCTAGAACAAGTACAGGGGGCTATTACAAATGATATCATCTCCAATTCCCTTCTCAGAATCTCGCTCAAACATCCATCAGGTCACAATGGGCCAGCTGAAATTGCCAGGTGGGTTTGGGATGTATACACTTACCTAACCTGAGCCCCACTGGGGCAATGTTTTAGGGCAGGAGTTAGCCTAAATAATGTGGGCTCTTCCCAAAGGACTCTTGTAAGGTACAACACTTGCCCTGCAGTTCACACAAGTAGATTAGTCCAACACTATATCAGCTCAAGATTAAGTTTCTCAAAGAAAACACATTCTGGGACCCAAAAGGTCACATTTTCTTTGACCCTGGAGTGTTTCTATGGTAGATGATAGCCTAATGGCCTTACATGCCTTAGCCCAAAAAGTGATTCTTGTTTGGGTTCAGATGCCTTACCCAATAGAAAACCCAAAGCTATATGAAGCTCACTCACACATTATTGCACAAAATACTTTTTAGATGGGGAATCTTATGATCCAGGTAATTGAAAGTTACAATTTTGTTACCTCCACTTCAGGGAAATTTAGTCGTATTGGCTCTTCCGCTTTTGCTTACCAGCATATTTAAAAACAATAGTTGTGGAGGTAGAATGAAAGCATAAATGCTGATCTGTTTGCTCATATGCATCTTGATGTCAAAGCCAAATATTTTTAGGGTACAGCAAAAGTAAAGAAATTGTCCTTGCCTTTTTGCTTTGCAGGCAATGAAATTTGTCAAGTCCACACTTTTTCCACAGACATAGAAACATGAAGACATGCTGTGTCAGAAACAATCCTTTTAAAATTGCAAAACATTCCCAATATAGTAGATGCCATGATATTTCCAAGTCCAAACAATAGCACATAAAAGGTCTCTGTTTGTTGGTGTTACAATTTCTTCAAAAATTCTCTGAAGATATATCCAAGCTCACTCCAGACCTCCAAACAGGTTAGCGCTCATTATGTCTCTTTTTCCTCTTGACAATACCCCATAGATGATCGGTATTGCTTAGGTCTGATTGGCTCACTAGGGTATCCAACAGAGCGCTTGGGAAGATGCTTCCGGCTTGGTTTCTGGTAAACACAGGAAACGCATTAGTTGCCATGGGAGCGTTTAACTGCCAGAGCTAGGAAATAAATACCGGAGCAATATTTCGTAGAGATATATAAAACTCATTAACACCAGACACTCTCTAGTTTAATGAGTTTCATATCTCGTTATAATGTCACAAGATTACTTTGTCACTTCTCAGCGTGGAAATGCATACCTCTTGACAGATTAGAGCTTTGTCAAAAACGTAATAAGGAGACTCTCCATCTTCTTACTTCATTTCTCCTAGACGCCAATCATCCTACAAGGTGTTGCCGTTTTACAACTACAACCATCCTCACTTAAGCAAGAACATATTTTGGTATTATTGATGTACAATTCTCATTAAAGCGAGTTTCGTATCTCGTTATAACAAGGAACTTTCTTGTACACAAGTATACAGCTCCTGTATTGATTTGCTCGCTCTGGGAGTTAAGTTGTAGCCTTTGTGACCAACTCCAGCTAACTTTTGCACTAAGTTCATCTCCTCCAATCTATTCTATTGACTTTGTTTCAAATTTCTCTCTAGATTTTAATTGTCCATGCTGGTTGTGCTCTTATTCTTTACCAAGCTTTTTCCTTCCACACAAATCGCCATTGTTGTGATTGCATACAGTACTATGAACACCAAGCTATTTGTTTTATTCCATATCATGGTCAAAACATATCTGTACTGAAATTCCTCTATCATTTGTCTGAAATAATGCAGTTCTCAGAGATTCTACATTGGCTAAAACAGAAATAAATTCTTAAAATATACAAGTGACTGTATTTTTAGTTTTTCAATTCAATTACATTTTGAATGCTGTTCTAAATTGCTTTCAAACCATGTAGTGTGTGTTTTTTGTTTGTTTCTTTCCTGGACTAAATCTTCGGCAAGCTCTTGGTGCTGAGATTGACCGTTCTGTTTTCTTACTTTGCAACTTCAGAAAGTCAAGCTGAAGTTTTGGTAACAAGAAGAGAACGCTGTCGGGCAAAGTAGCTGGAGAGTTATAGATTGCAAACTCTAAGGTCAACCTCGTGCCCTACGCTGACCTTGTTGGGAATCTTGAACGTTGCCTGAGTTTACATTTCACCGGAAAGTGCTGTAAGTGTTTTGAACATCTTTTGTGTTCCACAAACTAAAAAATCAGTTAGAGCAAGTGGAGTGACGCAGTGTTAGGTTTCAGAGCCTGCAATGATTTTATTTTTTTTTCCAAACAGGCATCAATATCTCATGAAACACGAGAGTTCCATCTGCAATCCTTGTCTAGCATCAACTTTTAATTTCTTGTCATCAGCTCAACAGGGGAGACATACACTGAAGTATCTCCGTCATCACTCCGCCGGTGAATTCATAAACCTGCCGCAATTAATGAGAAGTCAGTCTTTTATGTGAAAAGAAATAAATAAATGTATCAGCTGTAATGAACTCAGTTGGTGGTGCATCTGGGGCTCAATCACAAAGTCAAGTATATTTAATTTTAAAATTGTTGATTTGCTACAAAGTACATTTCAGCTGGTAATTACAGAATCTAAAATTAGAGCCGATCCACTCAGAGAGGAGGAAGAAGCACTGAAAAGGCAGATAGCCTGACAATTCTTTTCGCAGCACTTCTTTGTTTTCGTCTCTGAGAAAAAAATAAAAAAATCAGATAAATATTGCATAATTGAGCAGGGGACTGAACATGTAATGCGGAAATTTTAGGAAGTGGGTGAGTAACAGCTCTAAAGCACTCCCAGGAAACAGCACTGTGACTGGTGGCAAGCCATTATTTCTGTCTATAGCTCAACTCTGACGCCAAATGACTGGTTTGGATTTTTTACTTTTTTTTTTTTTTTTTACTTTAATAATGTACCGAATGAATGCTAGCTTTCTGTAAAAGGATTGGCGTATTAGCCTAAATTATCTCCTTCCGCTTCCTGTGTGCAATGAGAGTGGTAATTGGAAATAATATGGCAATGTGTAATCTATAAAGATTTGAACAAAAAAAAGGTAGTTTTACCAAGAGACTGTGAAATGCTATTCTAATTATAGTAGCAATCCACAAATGAAGCCAGGGGCTGGAATGTTTATTTTAGTAAGTCAATACAAAAAGCTACATTTATGACACAAATTACACCAATAGTGAAACACTTGGAGAATTTCTTTTAAATTAGATTTTTACTGCTCACAGCCTGATGAAAATATACACATTCAGATTCTGTAAAAGTCAAAAGTTACATCAGATCATTAAAAAATAAGTTCTTAAATCAAAATACCATGCTGTACCTATCTAACACCCAGTGTGTGCACTCCATACTTAGTCAATACACAACTGTAAACAAACAGCTTCATGATTTTTCACAGCAAAGCTGGCACTGCAATAAAACACTATCAGTATCTCTGGTTTTATAACATGAAAATATTTACTGTATTAGTTATTGCAAACAACTGTTTATGTGTTTTATCATAATTGCTGTATTTCAGCCAGAAAACAATTCAAGGTTTACGTTTCATATAAGTGAAATGCACTTATTGCATCCCAGTAAACGCAAACAATTTACAATATTATTCAGAAATGTTGAGGACAAAGTTGTTCTTATAATGGCCTCCAGTTCATACATTGTTGAATTTTTGTTTCATCTTTCTTTTGATGACACAAACTAAACAGCAGTATATGGCATGGATCCATAAAATATCCCTACAACAGGTTTTTCTTCCACTTAACTTTTAATGATCACATTTTCATGTCGGGGTGTGTCAATTGTCGTCTATTAATGCCAAGTCTGTACAATAGCGTGTTTGCTAAAACGTGACATTTGTCTGTGTTATTAGACAGAGGATTTTTTTGTGTCCACCCATGTGGTGTAAGACAACATCAAACAGCAATATGTCTCTCTGCATGTGAAGATTTGAATGAATTTTGAATAAAATAACTTAAACGACATTCTAATGTACAAAAATAAATATCTTCTGGCTTTTATCGAATTTAAAATCCAGAAGAAACAAGTCCAATTTGAATAGATTATTATTATTATTTTTTTTTTTTACCAATTATGACCGGTGTCACTTGAACAAATAAAATCAATGGTGACTGACTGACAGCCCCAACTGGTTATTTTGGCAGATAAACATCATTACTTCAGGTGTCGGCAGTAGAACAACAAAGCAAAGCTTTCTGAGCAGAAGCAACAGGTTCAAACAGAACGCCTTGTTGTTGTTGGCACCAATCAGTCGTTTCTTTTTGGGTTTTTTTTTTTGTCGGTGTGCCTCTGTCAGGCACGACTTCACATCTCTGTTGTTCCACTATCGTTTTAAGATGACTGTAAAAAAAAAAAAAAAAAAAAGAAAGAAAGAAAAAAGAAAGTCAAGACGCTGCTTTGCATCGTGAGTCAGAACTTCTCAATTTCCAGTCAAGCAGGGTCGCACGCACTTTATCGTGGATTGAACACCTGCTGCAGTACACGACCGTGGGACGTGTTTTTGTCGCAATACGCATCAGCTTTGCATTTCTATTAACCTAAGCTAATTCATTCAGACTTTGATTTTGGGGGGCCATATGGAGAATGTTAGCTATTGTGTAATGCTACAGACTAAACTGACTGTTTAAAAAAATGTAAATTATGATAGACATATTATGATGCCTGCTTTTATAATCAACAGGATTTTTGCTTTTGCTGTCCAAAACACATAAAAGCAGATTTATTTTTTTTTTTATAAAAACAATTACTGGGATTTACGATTCTATATTTAATGAAATGTGTCACCATCTGAAGCCTATTGAGAAAAAAAAGCATAACTGATGTGTAAAATGTAAATATTTTTATTTCTAACTTTCAGCTCAAACATCTTCGTTCTCCTCCCATCATTGTCACCAGTTCTGTCAAACTTCCGCTCCACTCACCACTGCTTCTCACATCATAAACGTGGGGGGAGATTTTTTTATTTTTTTCCCCTCCCTTGTGGAGAAATGTGCCACGAATCAATCAAGTGTCCTCGCCCACCGTTGAAAGCTGTCATCAGCTGAAGATTAGAAAACATGCGCCACTCTGACTTTGAAAAAGTTGCATTTCTTTTGTGTGTGTGTGTGTGTGTGTGTGTGTGTATCGAAACATAAAAATGTGACACGGAGACGTCGTCGGTGACCTTACCCTAAATGTGACCCATTTCACATTTATAGCCCTTTTCCACAAGCACCGCTTGAGGCTATTTGAGATAACCTCAAGTAGCAAACAACTGAAAGTGTAGATCACTGACCTGCAACTTTTACATGTGTCCCTTGTCCAACACACCTGAATAAAATGGCTGAATTATCTCCTCAGTGTCCAGAGTCCTGCTAATGAACTCATTATTTGCCTAAGGTGTGTTCAAGCAAAGATGCATCTAAAAGTTACAGAACACCGGCGCTCGGGGCCTGGATTGAAGACCCCTGGTGTAGACTATTATTATCCACTAATATACCATCATCTATGATGGATATAAACATTTGCCAGATGAAAAAGGGAAAGATTTCTGAACTAAACTCAATGACATATGAGTGCTGAGTAAGCTGTTGCTAATGATTTAAAAAAGTGGGTGTTTGTTTTAATTTGCTAAGATTGCGCCATCCCGAAGAGTTAAAAAAAATTATAAAAACCACAGTGACATAACATCTGGTTGTGCAAGTAATGAAACCTTCACTATATATAATCAGCTTCCCAGACGTCCACTTTCAAAATTATGAAGCCGAAATCTTTGATTGAGCTTTGGTATGTTCCAATTGTCCATGACATTTTCTTTCTTTTTGTTGTTTTTGTTTGTTTACCTCAGCCAGCCTCTCTGGCCTGTGGTCGTTCAGACACGGTTACACAGGAATGCAGTATGTGTCTTGGTGTGGTTCTTGCGGCGTGACAATATGGGCATATGCTTCCAACACATGGCACTGTTTTCCTTCATCCTTTATTTACCCTCGTGATGACCACCCCGTCTGCCGTCTGTGCTTATGAAATTTTTAAGCTCACTGGACGACTTGGTGCATTAGCGCATGGGTTTCATTTTAGTTAAAGTAAACTAGACATTACCGGGCGCACAGAGTTGTTCGAGGAGTTGGGCAAAGATGAAAACAAATACTTAAATCACTGCGGGCTGTATTTCAAAAGTCAAAAAAAATTGTTTAAAGCAGTGCTCATGCATCTATAATCATCCTTTTCATACTCGGTGGGTCTTAATAGTTTATGAAAGTTTATGCCCCCCCCCACACACACTAACAACTCTCTTATGGAAATTTTCCTCTTAAAAAGACTACTGGGAAATAATAGAGTTTTGGATGGGAGCCTTCCCTCTGTGCTCTGCTGCCGGTTTCATTTTGGCTGTATTTCTTAAAGCTCTTAAACCCCAGGCATATCCAAGCACTCAATTGAATCACTCAAACCGTCTCCCGTTCGGCATCTACCCTCCCTTTCCCCGCTTCTCTAATCAGATGCAAGCTATTTTTTCTCCTCTTGAAAATGTCACTTTGCAGCTCCTTCAGGGGCAAGAAAAAAAAAGCCCCTCTCCATACCCCTCCCACCCAAAAAAAAAACTAATGAGAGGAGCATTGTCAATGTTTCACCGGTGGTTTCCTTTTTCTGACATGGCAGTGAGGAAAAAATAATTAGGGTTTTGTTGACAAGAGTCGACGTGGTGGAATCGGACTGGCTGTGGATCAAAACGATCCATTCATTAATTTAATTGGCCTCTGTGAGATGGCGTGGGTGTTTCTATGACTGTGTGAACGGTGATACTTGTGGCACATGGGAAATTAGATATGGCCATTCTTTGTGACGGCGCACAACGAGAGGGGAACCCTTATCGGCCGTAAAGATCTGCCGGGGTTCTCCGGCTCATAGAATGTTGGCTGCTGAAATCTCTGGGAGAATGACTCTGAATGAACCCTGGCTATTATGAGACCTAGATCTGCATTAGTGTGCAGGCTAGCAAACCATGCTAATGCACTCTTCCAGTCTCTCTCTCTCCCTCTCTCTTTCGCTGATGCCGCACACAGCACACATATGCACACAAAAGCCCCCTGTGTTTTGCCGGAGCACAGAGGGGACTCACAGCTCACTTTACCGGAGCAGGGGGCATATCAGGAGGCAATTCCAGACCTTGGCTCGAAGGACAGACAATAGCCACGTCTGATCAAAGCAAGGCGGGAAGCATGACACTCGAATTCAAGTCAAGTTTATGGGGGCTGTCCGCAACATCATGTACTCAAAGGGAGAATGAGCATGAGGTAGTGTTACAGAAGAAAATGACAGAGAAGAGAAAACTCGGCAGAGAGATGGGTATAAGAAAGAATGAAAGTCTTCATGGCGCAAAATATCCAAGGGAAAATCAAGGAAAGAAGCAGATCTTTGTGATAAGAAGTGACAGAGTCTGAGGAAATAAGGGAAGCGGCACGCATGAAGGCATGCTTGCTGAGTGACACATATGCCATCAAAGTCAAAGACAGCTCCCATCTATCCCGTCGCGTGACAGATAGCATCTCAAGATGGCTGATAAGCACTCTTACAAGTGACCGGGCATGACCTCTTTTTACATTCCAGCCTCGCTTTTGCCACAAAGCCCGTTTTTTTAATACGAAGCACTCCAAACCTCAGCAGGTTTATTACCCCCCTCCTCACCCTCTCTATTACCCCCTTGCGATGCAACATATCCACTACTTTCTCCGCATTGTTGTCTGCTTGCCCCCTGGCCCTCTCATGCCGCCGTACAAAAGGGGGATCAGATGTACGACAGGCGCCGCTCTGGGATTTGGTGAAAAACGAGATACGGGGACTTTTGTATGTTTTTTTTGTTGTGTTTTTTTACATGGCCTTGGTGGCAATGAATGGATTGCAAACAAGTCTAAAGCCTAGTTGGACATAATGCTTTGAGGCTGGAACGTGTGACTTGAAACTAAATGGCGAGCATATTTTGTAAAAGTTTCATTGAAGTGGTGTGCCCAAAGAATTTCGCCTGCTTCCTCTTTGGCAGTCGATGCTCATTGTTTTTGTGTTTTTCACGACTCTCTGAAGTCTTTAGTGGCATTGCCAGAAGCTGCTGTTCTCTGTTATGCACCGCAAGGCATATACTTAACCACCAAGAGTCGATGAGAGTATGTCACTCAATAATGATGAAAAGGCTGCATTTATGTAAGGATTTTCTTGTCTTGGTGACAACTCAAAGCACTTTACAGCAAAAGACATATTCATACACCGGACAAATGTTAATACTCTCACACAGATTCCAAATAATGGCTGATAAGCATAGATGGCAGGGAGCACTACTGAAATACTTTGAGTGTACTATCGTTTGTCTTTTATTATGATATACTGAATTTTGTTATTGTAATCATTCATGTTAAATAGATAAATGCTTGAAACTTCACAAAGAAGCCTGGATTCTGGGGCACTAATGAATGTTCCTTAATTGCTTTTGAAACATAATCAATGAAACATTAATTAACATTTTGATGTGTAATGACAGCATTTGACAATTGCTGACTGTGCTTTCTAAACTTTGTATTGTGTGTGTGTGTGTGTGTGTGTGTGTGTTGAACTGCCTTGCTGCTGAAATGTGCTGTACAAATAAACTTGATTGATTGAATTGGCACTAATACCAACTTAGGGGAAAAAAGAATTATTTCATAATTGTGTTTTTTGTTTTATTTTTATTTCATTTGATATTTTGACCATTTTTTATCATGTAAATATTAGATTTTATAGCTTTGAATGCTGATTTGCTATGGGATGGTCTGTAATTAGATTTCAAACTCAACTGTGAAAAGTAATTCCAAGGGTCTTGCAAACTTTAAAGCATATGCTGCAAATCTTAAATAAAATAAATTAATTCATTTAAAAAAAACTCGCTATAATGCTGCAGAAACTAAGAAACAAAGAGGCCTTTTGATATGAAATGTAGCCAGAGGATCAGAGAAGAAAACAAAGCAGAAGTGAAAAAGAGGAAGGGAGAGAGAGAGGAAATAGAATGAAGCAGAACACAGGCAGGAAAAGAAAGCCAAGGGGTGTTTGAGTAAATCAAGGGAGCCAATGAGAGCCCAGCAAAATAAATAAATAAATAAATAAAATTCAAGCCCCACTGCAAAACAACTGTTTCTGTTGCTGTCCTTAGGCCATTTCAAACCAGTGCTGGCTGATGTCATGTTCAGCGCAGCATCCAGATGTCCCTTTGCTGAAGACATGCAAAACTAGATGCAGATCAGGAAGCAGCTTATTCTCATTTTTCTTGGCAAAGAAAAATTAAGTGAATCAGGGGAAGACCACCCTTTTCTTTGATGATGTGACTGGATTTCTGTATTCTGTTTATTTAGGTCAAATGAAACTTTTTGTTTAATGTTATTTTCTTGAGGTAAAAGAGATATATTAAAACAATATGGAAAAAATAAAGAAAATACCTCCATTGTAGCTCTGGCTGTGTCTTTAGAGTTATCAAAAACAACCGGGGTCAAAATAATTAGCCCTCGAATGCCATTTAGCATTAGCACATCACTTTTTTTGCTGGATAACAGCCTGCAGCCATCTATTCTAGTTTGCAACAAGTCTGTGACACATCTCCCGAGGAATCTCAGCCTCATTCTTCTGTGCCAAAAGCTAAAGCCCCTTTAGATGTGATGGACTTTTATCTTTAGTTCACCCCATAAATTCTGAATGGTGCATATCAGGCAGTAACACGCAGATTGGTCTTTGGCGATAACACTTCACCAGTAGCAGCAAACGTTTTTAGGTCTTTGTCATGTTGCCAGACATCTTGATGACCCCAGACCCGGCTATAGACCGCTTTCAAAATCCTTACATATCCCACTTTCTTGTTGATTATTTCCCACCCTGACAAGATTGTCAGGAGATTCTCTAGGTGGATAGAAGCCGCCACTGTTTCACAGTTGTGGTGGGTGAAACATTGCAACTGTGGCCAGCTAGCTTGTTTTGTTTCAGCTGTTCTGTGTTGCATCTTTTCTTGACACTAGGAAGGTCCGTGATAACTCTGTTTATCTTTCTTTGGCTTTATGTGAGGCAGCATTTGCTTTTTCCACATCTCATGTGATTTATTTTGTCTTTGGAATGATGCTTCCTCAATTCACACTTCAAACCTTTTCTAGAGTTTATTTTCGGTGTGAGAATTGGGGAACCAACCTCAGTTTTGCTGTGTTTTTACAAGTTCTGATCATTACAAATTTAAACCACATCTTTGAAAAACAGTGGGTGTGTGTTAAGCTGCTTAATTATAGGTTAGCTCCCAAAAGGTGGAATATTTATATTTCTTTGTGAAAATAAAAATGAAATTTTAAGCAAAATAACCACCAAAAATATTTTAAAGATGCTAAAAGATCCCAACACTGACACAAACGCCATGTGAAACGCTCAAAGTAAGCTGCAGTGTTGGTTTCCCACAACCCAAATTTTCACACGATTTGGTCGAGTCGGATCAGAAGACCTTATTTAATGTTTGTTGCATCTACATGTGTCAATCTTTGTGTGGATTTTTTTGGGTTGCAGTGGACAAAAGTTGTGAAAACCTGTGCAAGTCACCGCATTAGAGCCTATAATGGACCAAGTACATCCTACATTCAGTGGATACCTTTGAACATTCGTACCACAGTTGGAACAAATAACATTTTACGCCCCAACTCACAGCTTTCACCATCATTACAGTTTTATAAATTTATACTGTATATCTCCCACACTGGTGATCCCAGATCACGGCACAGACACGCCAGTGTTCTCTTCCTACGTGGATGACAGAGAATGTCACATCAAACTGCATAGCTGAAATTGGGCGATTAAATGCTGCTAGTCTTCCTGGCATCCCTACATACATGGTAGATCAAAACTCCTTTAAAAAGAAAAAAAAAACAAAAAAAACCCCCCAAAGATTTAACTGATTCTAACCGCTTTTGTCATGTTCCAACTTTTACAAAAAAAAGTTACAGCGCAGCAGTGGCAAGCCGACAAGTCGAACCTCGCTCGCTGTAGTTCACCGAAATGAGGAGGTGACCTTAATGTTGCATAAAATGCCTCCAGTCATGTGTTGCGAGAGAAACACATGTGCAAGCTAATGAGGTGCCATCAACCTGAGAAACATCCGATTTTATTTTGCAGCTGTTATATAGCCGGATTGCTTTTATGAATATTTCCAAGAAATATGATGGCTAGATTAACCCACAGCTGGTTGTCTGGGCTGGAAATAAGCTAATGGCTTCCCCCAACTCACTCATTAGGGAACATTTAGCAGTGTGAAGCCTGCAAGGCGAATAAATAAAACTAAAAATCACATGATTTAGCTTTGCTAAACCTTAATACACATTAGGTCGAGGCTGTTTGCTCTTTTTTGGTGCTGTGTTTTGAAAGTTTTCTCTGTTTTTCTCTTGCATCTCACATTGTGAGCACAACTGTTTCAAATCAGGAGGCGGGATTTGAATGCATAAGCCAGGTTTAGCCATATAAACTGCTTGGTCGAGGTTAAGAAAACCTCATATTTTAGATCAACATTGACTCGTCCAAGCCAAACCAACATTACTTATCAAACAACAGGCACTCACGAAAGTGATGAACAAAAACATTGATTAAAATAAACGAGGTTGAGAATTTAGAACAAATGAAAGCAGTCGAAAATGAGAGAAGCACAAATAGAATATGGCATAAACAAGGAAGAGAAATACATACAACAGAAAATGTATGAGGAAAACTGAAGAGAAACACCCATAACAGTAAAAAGTATGGCTATAACATGATCTGGGGCAAAAAGCAAAACTTTCAGATTTGTCAACAAACATTTGAAAACCTAATTATGAGTCATTTTGTGCTGGTCTACCACAAAAACTCCCATAATCTTACTTTAAAGTTTGTTTCTGTGATGTGGCAAAACTTGAACATGTTCAACGACTGGCGGTTTAAAAAGTTGTTTTTGTGGCTAGAAAGGACTACAATTGTCCACAACTAAGTAAGAGACAGATTTCCCTTTTCAGAAAACATAGGTGAACATGTGACTTCTTTTAACTTGTATCCGTGAAAAGGTGCTTAAATAAAACTTTCTTGCATTTAACCCTGATGCTACAATATATATGTCATGCTAAATGGCACTCAGTGTCAACAAATGTTATTACATCTACGGTAAGCTATACATCTGTCGAATAATGACATGTTGAAACACATGATTAAGAGGTCTCTAAGGTCACCAACACACACACAATATGCTTTGGCTCAAGCGGGGGCTGTATTTCTTCAATTATACTCGCCTGTAGGGGTCTGAAGTGATTGGAGTTTTGAAAAGGGAGAGCACAATGTCAGCAATTTGTCTTCATTTGATGAAATGAGAGTGCAGCTCCGGTGCCAAAAGTGCCACTGTGTGTCACCACCTGCAACTGCCGGATGCGGACCTTTCATCAATGATTCATGGGCAAAATTACAGCTTCGGGAACATGTGTCATTGCTTCCTTTTTTTTCCTCCCTTTCTCCCCATCTTCAATGTGGAAATGGTAAAAAAAAAAATAAAGGACAGACGATATTACTCTGAGGACCAGTCGAGCAGAAACACGCCTAAAGGTGATGTGTCAGTTTCTGAGAACACTTTATCACCTTGCTTCCATGTAGAAGAGGGACCTCCATAGACAAACAGCCACGCATTTGTGTGCATATTGGTGTGCTCACTGAATGTGTGCTTATCACTTATCTAAAAAAAAAAAAAAAAAAAAAAAATGTGTAAGTTAATCTTGCAGAGTTAATTATCTAATATTATCTCTCAGCAGAAAGAGATATCCGACTTTAGAGAAGGATATTTCTGGCAACAAGGGACCGATGCCTATTTTCCCAGATGAATCAGCATAGGGAGGATTAAGAATTCAATCTGGAGACGAAACACACACATACACACACGCACTAGACACAACCAGAGAAGCTCGCTGCACACTATATTCCCAGGGTCTTAGACCAAACTTGATCTTATGAGATGTTCTCATGATTTATGTAAGTAACTGCTCCATCAGCGGGGAGTGCAGTCATGTTATTGTCCCTCGCCACCAACACATACACTTCCAAGACGAGGACGCTTCCAAAGGCTCCGAACGTCACGGCGAAGATTAAAATAAAGCAGCGCTCATTAAAATCCGCCGTGCCTGGTTCGGGATGGATATTAAAATATGCAGCTTGTGTTAAGTCAGAAAGCTGTTTAGGCGTGTAGGAGTCCCCTGTTTGAACTCGCCGATATCAATACTGGCAATGATGTTGACAAAGAGAGACGGGAGCGTTCTTTTATTTATTTATTTTTTTTCATGTCCAAAGACAGACAAAATCCATCAAGAGCACTTCAATAAAACCCATAATCTGATGAATAAAGAATAGCGGGAGTGAGCAAGACAAGGACTACAGATGCTCTGATGTTGATGTCACGAGGTTGGAGAAAAGGATTTGGTTAAAAGGGGAAAACAGTTTCTGAGGTTAATAAAATCTAATGTGTTCTAATGGTACTTATCTAACACAAAGCATTTATTTGAATTGCTAGAAGTGGAGCGAGATGAGGTGCTTACTCATGTTTATTGTATTGGCTATAGCTTTAATAGTCTGTAGTTTAAAAGGAGCGAGCGAGAACTGCCATTTCATCTCCTCCTTTGTTGTCCAAGAATTCCATTATGTAAAGTACTTTTTATCTGACATTTTGGAGCAAAAGATAAACTTATTTCATGTGACTTTGCTTGGAAATTACACTCGTTTAAAGGAATGAAAATAGACAGTTGTATCAGTATCCACATCAAAATTGACAGAAGAAGCAAATGCTTAGCACACCTTTTGCTTTTTTTTTATGTTCTCTTGTTTAATTTTGCAGGCAATAATGTCTATGCTATTATTATCATTCAGAATGGCATTTGCAGTGATTATTTAAGAAAGATGTTACAATGTAAGTAGTTGTTGCTCTTGCAAAATAATGTAATGACCTATTTTTCTCATACTAGAACTTAAATTGACTCGTCATCAAAATGTTCGTCTTTTTTTTATACTTTACATAAAAGTACAGAAATAGCACCTTTTAAATATGTGTTCTTATGCCACGTCCTGCTTTGAATGCTCTAACTCAGCAGACCTCGTGAAATTTGACTTTAAATTCCCTCAAACTGCTAGGCACTGTAACCAAATCGCCATCCCTTGAGGCTAAGGTATTTAGTGGCCCAGCTTTAAACAAGCCACAGAGGGTGGTCCGCGAGGGCCCGGCTGATAATAAATGTGTGTAAGTACGCCTGAGCAAATGTCAGCATGCAGCTGGAAGATAAATACGGCGGAGAGGAATCAATTCAACAGAAGAATCAAGCAGTTTGTCATTTTCGCCAACACCTTTTCTTCATTTCCATCTTCTTCATCTTGCTTCCCCTTCATCCCTCACCTGTGATTGCAACTCCAAAGAAATCCCCTTTTCTCAGTTCCGTCCACATCGAGTCACACCTCTTTGTTATGAAAATGAAGACTCTTTCACAGGCGTGTCTCTGTATATATATATATAAGGCTAAAAGATGAAAGTTTCCAATGCCTACAAAACAACAACAACAACAAAAATGGAGTGATTATATAAAATGTCTGTTTCTGGCAAGTTGTTTGTTTGAATTTAAAGAAATCCCTGTGAATAATGAGCCATTCTCATTGACTGCATGTGCTGGCTCACGTGCGCGCACCCCTGCACGCACGTGGGCGAGCGGGTGAGGGCGTGCGCTAGCGTGGGTGAACGCAAGCATCTGCTTCGATTTGTGGATGCGTCGTTGTTTCGCTGGTTCTCAGCGAGAGACAATGTGTGATGCACATAAGCTTTTTAGTACCTTTGAAAATGCATGCGCATGTAGGTGGGTGAGATGAGCTCTGTTGCCGACTGTTTTTTTTTTTTTAACAGAAGTGGAACTTTTAAAACATGATAAACAGCTGAAGGGAAAAGGCCTTTCCTCTAATGAACGTTTATATTTAAAAAAAAAAGAAAGTATGATTACCTAGCTTATAAATGAATCTTTCTAAGAATATTCAACCACTGGACAGTCTCTTTCCATTTAGCTGAGTAATTAGGTATAATTAGGCGACTGACAGAAATTTTCTCACATCTCCCAACTAGTGTCAGCAGCTTCCAAGGCCAGCAAACTCACCATGGAGCTAACACGCGGAGCAAAATGGAATAACACAAGCCCCCCATTTTAGATAGGATTAGTTTTTGTTTTGTTTTTTTTCTTGGAAAACGGCTGTAATGTCATTTATTTGGATTACAGCTGTCACTCTGGAGAGCCATTTATTACAGATAAAGAATGGCTCCGATTTCCCTCACATTACCGCTTCTGGCTGCCTGGAAAACAGGCACGATTTAATGTTTGGCTTTCACATAAAATCAGAAGAAGACACAGATGAGAACTGAACAAACTCCCAGAGGACACAAACAATGTTGGCACTGATGAGCTTGTTTACTTTTCTGGCATTCCTGCTTACTTTATAACACAACTAGTAAAAAATAAGACTATATGGTAGTTAAGGTTGTCAGTATTTTTAGATGACAGAATTTGCTTCTTGGCTGTATTGCTATAAAACAATCCATTGCCAATGTGAACAATAATCTATATAGAAAAGGACGTGGTATGAATTTCATCACTATCAACAGTAAGTTCACTCTTAGAAATGAGAATCAATAAAAACTAATACAGAATCATCCAGTAGAAACAATCAATATGTTTCTACTGAATGATTATTTTACCAAAATGAACTAGTATGACTAACAAACCGGGAAAAACAATGCTTATAAATTTGCATACAGCAAACTAAAAGGAGATGATGTGTGACAATGAATATTCAATACAGTAAATGAACAGATTGAATTGTAAGAATCATCAGAGCTTCTCTCTGAAGCATGAACAACCAATTAAATTTGGGCTTGAGGTAGTTTGAGAGTCTGTACTTAACACCGTTTTCAGATTTTTTAGTTATTCATCTCGATTCCAAAAAATGTCAACATATTACTACATTCAAAATACCAATCTCATGACATTCTTTTAAACATAACATTCCAGAGAAGACATTTCACATTCAAAATACTTATATATATATTTTTTTTTTCCCCCAAACTCTTTCTGAACTTCTAGATAAGCAATATAAGATAATAATCGATCTTAAAACTGTGTTCTCTTTGGCAGAGCGATGTGTGTGTTCAAGCAGTTTCCAAGTCATGACCATTGTGACTGGAAAAAGGTCTTTTTTGAGCAAAGTCTTGGAGCTTTCAAATTCTAGAACTGGAATGTCAACAGGAGGGACGACGGATAACTTTTACTATTGTGAAAACATAAAATCTTTGTATAACTTGATATGGCAAATCTTATTCATGGCTGGTGCAAGAGACGGACTGATGGATTTGAGATCCAAATATCCATTTTGATACATGCATTATGCTCTCAATAATCCACTAATTCCATTGCCTGCATGCATAGCCTTTTTTTGAGCTATGTAATCCATAAAAATACTGTTTTGTTTCGCCCTCCATTTGGTACCTCATCTTCTCTTCACTTTCTTCTGGTAAACAATCGAACAGAAGCATTCTTTCTTTTCTCCTTTGCCATCTTTTCCAAAGATGTCTACACAGTCCAATTCAACTCAAGTTATTCTAGTTTACTAAAACAGACACTGGAAAGGAATAACAAGAAGAATCTCCTAGAAGAATCAGACTTACAAAGGGCAGCAATCTGTTTCTATCACTCCACATTAGTGAATCTAGTCACCATTCTGGCTCATACCCCCAAATCCTCATTCCTTAGCCAAATCCTTTTCCCTTAGCCAGAAAGGTTTTGTTTTCTTTTTCCCGTCTGCCATCTCACGCTGCACTGACTTTTTCAGGAACCAAGGGTGTGCACTGAATCAACCGTGCGTGTCGCAGGACGCTCTGACAGGCCCGCTGTGACGAAATGACGCTGCATCAGGGTGCATATGTGTCTACATAATGTGATTGGAGTTGGAATGCTCCACGCTGCTTCATTAGATTATTGGTTACTTATCTTATCTGGGGTGAGGGCGTCAGAAAATGCTTATTACTTTGCTGGTGTCCTGTTCAGCGTAATGTTCGTATCAGCAGTGTAGATGAGGTGCTTTGCCATTAGCTGATGAGCTAGCTTGTTGGAAAGCAGCACACTACATTACTGTGTTTAAACACAAAGAAGAGATTTCCATTGTTTTTAGCTTGCCTCTCTGTAACATTTCATTTCCATTCTCATCCTCCTGCTCCCCATCAGTATCTGTAATACTCACTGGCCTTGGCTTTTGTTCCTCTCCAGCTGGAACTATAACGATATTTCTTTTTTTTTTTTTTTGACCCTAGCAGTAGGCATTATTTTTTGAACTGACCTCAGTTGCTCGCAGAACTTTTTCACCCAGCTTTTTGTTTGCCCCAGAGTCAAGCATCTCAGTCTTGGCGTCGAATGCCTTGTTTTCTTCTACCTTCTAATGAATAACGATACAGGGCTCTTTAAAAACACATTCTACCATGTACTGTTTACTCAGTATCCTTCTGAATGTAACAGGTAAGTTCTTCTTGAGATATGTGTACATTAGAGGTCTTTGCAAAAAACAAAACTCCTTTGAATCTTGATACGATAATTAGCATTGACGAATTATCTAAAGCTACTTCAGACACCCTCCACTGCCACTGATAGGCATTGGTTGAAATTTTTGGATTACCATATTGTAAACTGTAGGACAAAACCACAAAGAAAGACAATCTGAGATCTGAGAAAATCATATGCTGCTCATACTCATATTTTCTGCCTCCGTTAAAGTCTCGGCTACAACTGTCCAACTCTTACTGAGTTTTGTCTTCTTGTCAAAAACTGAACTCTTTCATGAAAATGTGTTTTCATGAAATAAGGACACCACAAAATCAGAGCTTTACTTTAAATTTTAGAACAGAAATAGCTCACTGATAGTTTAGTTTTGGGAGAAGACCTTACTGATGTATCAAAAGTCCAAAATGATGTAACCTGTTGTAAATCATCTGACCTTTTGGTCCTCACATTTTCTTTCATCAGATTGATTTGTACTGGAATCTGACACATGAAGGCCAGTGGCGTTAAAGAGCTGTCAGCCATCTCTGTCTTCTCTACAACAGAGATATATGATATGATCTATGGATTTACGTAGCTGTCTTTTATGTCTTTTGGGGTCAGCTCAGATTGAAATTGTTGATGTGAACGACAAAGGTGGAAAAAACAAAGAACAAAAAACAGACTTCTAAATTAATCATCGGAAGACGAGTTAAAGTCATTGTACGTGTAAAACATTTATTAAACTGGATAATTTACTGTTTGCACCAACAGTTACTACATTGTAACGTCAAATGAAAGCATGAAAATTCATCTTAAATTTTGATGTCTGGGGTTTTCTCGGCCCACTGTAAGAGAAAAGAACTTCCCTCCAGATAGATTAGTGATATACCTTCCAGAAAGACACTTAACTGCTAAATGCTCCAGTGGAGCTGCTCGGAAGTTGGAAATAGAAGACTCCGTCTGTGCAGAGTAGCTCCCAGCTGCGAGTATGTCTACACATATAAAGTGAAGGAAGCCGTTGACAAGGAAAGCACCGGTGCTTTGCAAATCATCCCTAGTTTAGCAGAAGATGGAAAAAGACATAATATGTGAGACTGTGCCATGCTGTTTATTTTATCCTTGATTATAGATTTTGGGTTTATGCAAATGTAAAACAGCATCATTTGCTGTTTGTTTTCAGTTTTGTCAATAATTCACACTGGGAAAAGTGTGCATCATTAAAACTGACAGCTTTGAACAATCTGGGAAATGTTTGAATGTATATTTCTGATGGTTTCTTGGTTCAGTCTCGCTTTCTTTTTTCAATGCAGTAGGAAACAGAAAAAAAATGAACCAATAGTATTAACAGCAGCACACAAGTGTCACCAAAAACCCTTCAGTGTGACGTTTTGTGTCCTTTCTCTCAATTGCACCAAAATTACAAACATTGTCCAGATCTCTTTTTTTTTACTGCCATCTCTTTTTTTTTTTTTTTATTTGGATCAGTTAGGTTTTTTTCCCTCATCTCAGATGTGGGTTAGTTTGCCCCCTTTGCCTATTTTTACCTCCAATCATATCAAAGCAGTGGGAAGTACGTAAAGCACTTGGCCTAACAAGATCACTACGTATTTTCATGCATCATCAAGATGGTTGAAAAACCCTTGAATTTCATCTTATTTCACTCAATTGGGTACGATATGAAAACTTTCCATTACCCTCAAACACCATATGTCTTGTTTCTGATTAATATTTTTCCAGCTTTCTAAAGAAAGCTTTTGTCCCAGCTTTCTAAAAATGTGATTATGCACTGAAATAATCAAGAGACTTCTTGTCAAATTGTATTTACTGGAGATGAATAGCCACATTTCCTTACAGTAGACTAGGAGTAGGAAAAAAAGGGAACAATGCACAGGCCTCATTTTCTCCTCATTTACAAATTATTGCATTAGTCCCATGTCTACAATTGCATTCAGTGTATTTGAAGGTTTGATCTTCAGTTTTTAATCAGAAATGTGCATATATATATATATATATATATACATATATAAATATATATATATATATATATATATATATATATACAGTATATATGTACACACTGCTGTGCATTCGAATAAACACATTGCCTCTTGTTGAGCTGTACTTCCATGTCTTTCCTGCTGCATTTTAATAACTATCTTATCTGCAGTATTAACTATCTTATTATTTAACCAATAATGTCAACATCAAAACAAGATCACATGGATTGAGAGATGCTGCCTCAGCATAAGCTGGTACGCCTCATTTTACTTCCACTGAATCCGCAAATTTGATTGATCAGTGGCCTCCACGAACGGTGGAAAAATTTTTGCTTAAACCAATGGATTACTCAAAAGGAAACATTTTGACTAGTGTCCCTGTACAGATACTGCAAACCCAGCAAGCCAAAACAGAGTTGCCCATTTGCAATGCGGTGCTTCATTAAGAATAATTGGCCAAATGACAAGTCACCATGTTGCACAGCCATTTCATCAGCAGTAGTCTCTGTAATTGGGAAGACACTTGGAGTAGAAGGTTAGCTTGCCTAATAGGGAAGGAGGCTGACTTCAAGCTCCACTCGTGAATATAACTACAATTTAAATGCCTTTTAGAGGAAGCTGGAACACTGTGACGCCTGTTTGAATGAACACAAAAAGCCTTGGGCGCCGATATTTTGCATCCAAGACGGAGCCGTGCCAACCGAGGTATATCAATAATGAGGCAAAATGTGCCGCGAAAATGGCAAAAGCTGTGCCGGATGATGCGGCAGGGGCTCTGTTCTGTGATTGTGTGGGAATTTTAAAAAAAAGGCTTTTTCTTGATAACACAACAAAGAGACAGAAACAAAAGGGTTAGCTGAGTGATGAGAATAATGAGATCAGCAGACCAACTTTGACATCTTTGGGATTTCTTGGGTTCTGAAAAAAAGCAGAATAATCGCCAGGTCAGGAGAAGGCTTGATGTTTTCGGAGTTATTCACATATTTAGACATGATTATGAATGAATACATCTTTCCACATTATGTGCGCAGGTGTATTGCATTAGGAATGCAGCTGTGCAATTTCCTCAACCCGCACCATTGAAAGTATAAGCCAAGGTCAATGGCTAGTCACAGTCATGAGTTGCCATCTGTCTGTTATGTTTGTCCCACTAATACCCGCCTATGTCGGCTGAGGATGCACCGATTCCAAGCGGACACACCTGGGTGCAGCAGCGATAGCCGGCATATGGTGAGGAGTATAATACATGGAAATTGAAACTTGGCAGGAAGAATTGGGAGTTTGGACAAATTGCCTCGGGGAACAACAAGAACTTGGGCTGTTTGTTTCCACAAGTTTCCATTAACAGTACACACACATGCGGTTCAACGAATGAACGAATTAGCAATTACATTTGATGTGGGATGTGATAACAGGATGGATGGTTGGATGTATGAGTAAGCAAAACAAAACAACCTGGAAGACATCTGTAATGAAAAGTACATTTCTCTCAACTTTATTGCTACTTTGGATGTCTTCCGAAATCACCTGAATCTTGATTTGGGTGATCGGACAGATGTCACACTGCACTAGTAGGGAGTAACAGCTGTTTAAATTCTCAACACCAATCCAAAGGAAGAAACATCTGTCTGTGTCTCCATGGTAACTTGTGTACTGGCCAACTGAGGGCAATGTCCACAGATCCAGAAAAAGAAAACTGTCTTCAAAAAAGCACAACCTTATTCACCGACAAAAAAAAAAGAAATCACAACTTAGAGGACTTAGTGCTCGAAATATTTAATAAAAGCTCACCTGTCAAATGATTTATTGCTCTGGATTTCAAACAAGCACTCTGTTCCACTCAGGAAAGGCAAACATTATGTTTTCTATTTCTATTTTCTCCTAACTTGGCGCAGGCATTCTGACATCTCACCTCAAGAAAAACATGTGTAAGCCCAGGGTGACTGTTGGGGTTCTTGTTAAAAGGAATGTTTTGGAAAGAGTTCTCATATATTCGCAATAAATCAGTAGATTAGGTGATGGGCCAAAACACGTGCAAATATCAAGAGAGCTACAGAATTTAGCTAACACCTGGTGTAGCACCTTTATCTGATTATTTGATTAATTGAGGAATTATTGGACAGAGTCCTAGATAGATAAAATTTCCAACAGCTGTAGCCCAAACTGCTGAAGAGCTACTCAAACACAAATACCTTATTTACTTCCAGGTGTACATGCTGTGTGTACTTGCACACATCCTTCAGATGCAACAGGAAGGCACCACGATATTTATGAAAAACGGTACAACTCTGAAACACTTTGATGTTTAGGGTTTTCCTGCCAAGAGTGTACGCACTGGAAATATGGCTGCACACAAGCAACCTCTGTTCAATGTCAAGGAAAGGATTTGTATAGATGCCTAGAGGCAAGTTAAGCTATAGTTTAAATCTCCGGTGAGGCCATGATGGGAGAAGTTTGGACATTCCTGCTTGGCATCCATGAGTTTTACCTTGGTACAGCATGCTACTCACAGTCCAAAACTACCAATGGAGGGTGTATCTGCACTTCTAAACAGATCTTAAGTGCAAGTTTGTGCATGTGTGGCTGTTTGTCTTGTTGGCCCTGCAACAGAAGAGAAATATGTCTAGAGTTGACAGCTAGGGCAGGTTTTAAAATCTTCAGTAAGGGTGAACAAGCATGGGAAAATGAGGTAGTGATTGTGTTTTCATGAATCACTAGCATTTTGAACTGTATTTTAAGCTTGGCACCAGCAAAAACCTCCAAAAGTACTTATCCACATTACCTGGATGTCCTAAGTATTGTGGATACAACAGGGCATTTACCACACAAAATAAAAAAAAAAATGTCAGTGGTTCATTTTCTCTGTAAGCAAGCTGGCACTGGAAAAACAGTCCATACTTATTTTAGTCCCCCCAAAAAAATCTATTTTAGAAGCTTTCACCATTTCATTGGCGCCAGCACTTGCAGCAGAACCGCAGTCTTTGTTAATTCAAACAGCATGACAAAAATTATGGCAGCCGGGTCCCTGGAGCCTGCGAAACAGAACCGGCGAGAGTGCTTTGAAATACTCTCCAAACAGCTAATTCCAATCTTCAGAGTATCACTCCCATATGTCTGACGGGATGGGCAACAAAGGAAAGGAAGGAGAGCATTGTGGGGAGACAAACAGATGACCTGCTGAAGGGAAGTGACCGTAGCACCTAAAAATAATACCAGAAGCAGAGTTGGGGCTTATTTTTAAATGCAGATAAGCTTCTTTTTTTTGTTGGGCCTTTTTTGGCACACTAATGACTATGATTAAGGCACCATGGTGGGAGTTAGTTAAGCAGTAGTCATTAGCAGTGTGGTACTTGACGAGTTTCGTGTAGGTTGGAAACTTATTACTGCGATCATTTCATGAAAAATCCAATGCAAATGGATTGAAGTCATATTAATAAGCTGCTCAGGTTGAAAGGTCAAAGTATGAGAGATATGGTGAAATGTTTTATGTTTTTAAACCTGTTGAGTTCAGATAAAGTGTCAGCTATGCAGCTTTTCTGCACATGCTGTGGTTTCTGCTTATAAACTTTATAGTTGCTCCACTGATTATTTGCACGTGCTTTATGTCTTACTTGGGTGACACACTCATTAAAGCATGGTGGCACATTTTTAAATTCCTTCTGACCCATGTTATATTTCTAATTACTCTAAACAAAAAAGCCAAATGATGACCTTCACTGTCCATTTCCTGACCATTTTATTTAAAGAAGTAATTTTCTAAACTTACATTAACATAAACTGTTAGGCAGTTCATTATAGAAGTATTTCACATTTTCTGTTTTCCAGGTTTATTTTTATAGAGATTTTATGCTGCAGACCAACACATAATTGCAAAGTGGAATGATAATCAGTCATGGTTTTCAAAGCCTATTGCAGCTCAAGCTGTCTAGTCAGGGTCATTGACCTGCTACAGGTGAATGTCTAATAAGTTTTCTTCAAAGATTATACTTTATTTAGCTTCATTCATTTTTAACATCTACTGTTTGTCCTTGTATTCCCCTGCTAAAAAAGTAGCATGGTGTTGAAGATGTTGCATGGTTGGGGTTAGATGTTAAGGGTGATCTGTTAAATATACTGTGTTTTGGAGACTAAATTGTTTTAGAGTTGTTGTTTTTTTTGTTTTGAATCTGAGCAGAATATCTTCTTTTTAATGCTTTCTATGTTTCCTACATGGAATGTGGCAATCTGCAAGCAGCACTTAAAGATTGTTTTCCTCAACAATGGGTTCCTTCTCCACACTCCTTCGTAAAAGGCCAAAATTATGGAGCATGTAGCAAGCAGTTGTTATGTCAACAGTCTCCATTTGAGCTTCTCAAGGGTTAACATGGGCCTGTTGAGAGCTCTTATGAGTAACACTCTCCTTTCCATGTCCCCTCTTTGAGTTTCTCCACAACTTGATCCTTGACCCGTCTGCTGTGTTCTTTGTTCCTAACGATGCTGTATTTCCACTGATATTCTCAAACAGTTGAATATATATATACTGTATATATACAGATATATTTGGAGAAGTATTTTTCTCTTCTTCATTCACTTATGTGTTGGATTTTATTTAGGGGTGTGTGGGTAAAGAAGGCAATTTTTTCCCCCCGCTCTTTGATTTTAAAAATGTTTTCCAAAATTCACTGCTTTGCGTTGGTCTATCACATAAAATTCCCATAAAATTGTGTCAGGTTATAATGAGAAAGAAATCACATGAGTATTTTTTTCCATCCTCTGGCATAAACATAAATCCTTTCAGATTCCTCAGTGGAACCGAGAAACTCCTATTGAGAAGCAGTGTGGGCACATTGACAGAGGTAATAGGATCTGTGAGTTGCCAGACAGGTGAGGTGTCTCTGTGAGAAGACACAGAGCAGGTAGTTTTGTTGAGCACATGTCGCTGGTGAGGGGATGCTGCCTCGTAACGAGTGCCGAACCTCTTTAGAGGGTGAACATGTTGTGCCTCTTCCTCTGGTGGGATTTGACAAGTTTACAAGGAAGACGTTGAATCCATTTTTGAAGGAAGATGTAGCCTTTGACTGAAATCATTAGCAAGTCAAATAAATAGTTAATCTAAACTGAGTTTGGCAACAGAAATAGTTTCAACTCCATTTTATATGGCTTTCTTCTATGCAGTTCAAATTTCTTTGACATATTTCTTCCAACATACCTTGAAGAATTGAGGTAATTCTGGCAAAAAAAACAGCCAGATAATGTTTACATCTACAATCAGGCTGATAATACTACAAATCTGTTTAAGAGGAAAAGGAAAAAAAAAAAAAAGAAGTCTGGCATTGCCATTAGGGGGGTATGGCTTTTTGCAAGTTTTTTACTTTTACTCTTCAAACATCCCTACTCTAGTTTGCACAGAAACGCTGCTCACCACTTGCTGTGTCCAAACACATACGATGTCCTTTGAACATGCCAGTGGTTGGCTCCATGGCGGAGAGAGCACAGTCGTGCCGCTAATTGATGGACACCTCCTGGTGAGACCAAGCGTTGGTTAGGGCTACCATTAATGACGGGGCCAAACAGACCATAACCTTGAGCTTGTAATAAAGCGACTAATTAGAGGAACAACAGCACACAGTTGTCGGCGCTAATAATTAAAGACGCCGACAAAACGAGCCAAACGTCGGCAATGGATTCTTGTTCAAGGAACTCACCCACAGTGTCGCTTTGTAGAACGCAGACAATTCTGAGCAACTCCTGGGAAGTGGGAGCCGGGGTTGCTGGTGATTTGCACATATATTGAGCAGAAGCCCATTCCTTACAGCTGAGATATGGGCAGGGTGCCGTAAGGTGCTTGAGTGCACACAGAGTTAAGATGTTGGATCCAGCCACACATGCATTTTGATGGATAGGAGTCCCTGTTGGAGGCCCTTTCTTCAGGTAGAAAGAAGAGTGATAAGATCAAAATCCATACTTTTGATATTCTTCAAAGCTTTCTTTGATAACAGGCAATCTCTGCGGACTGAAGCGGGAGTGTTGTGATTCGTACATTTAAGTGGATTATGTGTCAAACCGTATTTAAGGGATTCTATAGGAATAAAACGCCTCAGGCTCATAAAGATGGTCGACACTCACTGTGGTGATGGATGATGCATTGAGTGTGCTTTTGATGTTTGCGGTTCCTGCTAACGAAAAGAAAGCAAGGCATTGCAGCACTTAGGAAATATTGAACCCACTTGATTATTTCCAAATACCCCAAAACACAAAGCTAATTATTGATAGGTAATACTGCAACAGTGCATTCACACCTAATGAAGTTTCTGTATCAAATTTGAATGTATTTTGCTGGAATTTTAGGACAACTTATCAACTTGAATTAGTACATCACGACATCTGGTTTTTAACATTGCAGACAGAATCAATTTAAGTGTGTTTTTCATTTCTATCTAGCTGCCTGAGGCAACATTTTGTTACCAAACCAATTGCAAAATAGCTCAACGTCTTTAAGGTAGGGCGGAGAGCATCTCTGAACAACCTTGAAGTTCTGCCAAAGAATTTCAATTGCATTTAGGTTTGGATTTTTACTGGCCCATTCAAACACATGAATGTGCTTTGATCTAAACTGTTCCATTGTTGATATCTTTTAAAGCTGTCCTCCTGTTGGAAAGTGGACGTCTGCCCTAGTCCAAGTTTTCCTCCAGGATCACATTGTGCTTTCCCTTTCCTGTTGAAGAAAATCATCCTCAAAGCATCATGTTATTGCCACTTTACTTTGCACCGTTGGGGCAATGTTTTAGGGTCAATGTAGGCATGTTCAGAGTTAGTTTCTCACTGTAGACATTTTATATGAAAGCCAATAAATGTAATTTTTAGTCTCTTCTGACAAAATCACCTTCTTCCACATGTTTTAAGCCTTCATACAGGTCTATCAGTTGGAGTCTCAACAAAACACATTGAAGAATGTGGCAGTAAAGTGATATATATATATATATATATGGTTCAAATGTATTTTTGATCATGTTTGAGGCCAAGATACAACTCTGATTTTGTTACTTGATGTGAAGACTCTGTGTACATTGCTCAAGCAGATTATAAATTATATTTGAGAAAGACATGAACCTTAATGAAATGCACTCAGCTTATTAAAAGCAGCCCTTAGATATGAGACATGAGAAGAAATCATGAGCACATGCAGCATCAGCATGGGCCAGACAGCAAGGTTTTTTATGAAGATAATTATTGCCATGACCCTGACAGAAGATTAGTTTGGAAGAAAAAAAAACGAAGCCAATAAATGATTTACTATCCGACGCTTGAGTAAATGTATCATGTTCCCATAAAATTACAATCATACCCATGTTACGATTATAAAGACGGCACATACTTCATAAAAACTGTAAAAGTTATAAATAATAATTTATTTAAACATCCTACTGAGGTTTCAGAACTTCGTTGCACGAACAGGTTTCATACCTATTTTTGTTACCGTAATGTGAGTGTCGAGACATTGGCCGCCTGCCAAGAAGCTCAAGAATTTGTTGAGAGTTTGGCCAAATAGAAAACACATCACTAAAAAAAAAAAACTAAAAAAAACAACAAATCTCTACAGCTGGTAGGTGACAAGCATCAATAACCCAAACAGCAGAGCAGGAACAGTAAAACCTATGGGACAGGTTTGGTTTTGTTAGGGTTGCACTCCGCTGTGCTTCTTGCTGTACTTGTCAGCAGAACACCATGCCAATACAAAACACTCCAGCACATTTTAGGTGCTTGGCAGAAATCCATCTATCTGCTTGCTTTTGGCAGCTCACTCTGATCTGCAGGGCCAACAGACTGATTGGACCAGCTCGAGCAAAGTCCTTCCCACTGCTCCTCCCGGGGGGTGAGAGGGGTTCTGAAGTATTCCCTTGCCAAATAAATTCTCCAGCAAGCTTTACATCTGCCACAGGCTGACCTGTCTAGGAAGACCTGTTTCCTCTTACCTCCAGGGAGAAGTCAATAAACTTGAGCCAAGTCTCCAAAAAAGTGTATGAAATGTTATTTGGTCCACACCTCCAATACCATTTTAATGTCAGAACCGAAAGAAGTCACAAAGTTACAAGAAATTGCGATACAGTAGTTTAGCAAAGGAGATGTTATCTGCTACTTCACAGCTTTGGGAGCTAGCAAATAATTTGAGAAGATCAAATGACGCAAAGGTAATGTTAAAAAGAAAGTACACCCTTTTCCAGGTCAAGGCAAACCAGAATGACTTTAGAGAGATGACCCTAGAGATGCAACTGTTTCTGCAAGTGAAACAATTTTGATGTCCTTCATTCCGTGGAGAGACTACTTAGTGGAAAACATTTAAGACAGTTGCCAAGTACTCGCAACTTACCCCAAACGTTCAATGTTTAGAAATTGCAAAACACCCTGGCAATTTCTTCCAGGACAAAGATTTCTTTGTCAACATTATAAAAGCAGCAAAGTTGCAACAAGACTTCAGCTCAATGTTCTTTGGACAGATGGGACAGAAGTAGAAATACTTATCAAAATCCCCCAGTGCAAAGTTTGGAGGGTAACTAACAGAAAATAAGCATATCTCTGCATCCCACAATCGTGAAAGGAGGGTGATTGGTTTTTGTTTTGCAGCTACAGAAACATCAATGGATTTCATAATAAGAGGCCATCCAATTGTGAAAATACGTTTCCTTTCAGAATTGTATGGACCATGAGAACAGTGGATTGCCGTTTATGAAAAATCAGCATTTGAGTAGAGCGTGTCATACCTGACTTTAAATAATCCCAGTTCAGCTTGGCTGAAAGGAGGAGTAGAGCGTAACTAATCATTTAACGAGTATGTTAGTCATAAAAAAGTGGCTTTCATTTTGCATCTTAGAGGATATTTCATTGTGTTTCTTGTGACCTGACGGCTGAGGTGAAGTTTAACCCCAGCTTAACTGTTTTCAAGTCAAACTGAAAGCATGACTAAACTGCTGAGCTGTTTCTATGTTTGTACTCACGCCATGTCTTTGTCTTAAGCTACATCAGTCTTAATTAAATTCCACTTATTGTTGGTTTCAACGTGCCTGCGTGATCTGCCAATGAAAATACAAGTGTATCATCAAACATATTCGCAAAGTCAATAAAGAAAGAGGGAAATCCTTCCATTGGAAAAATAAAAACAAAAACAAAAAAAAAACGTTTCTCCCTCAACCTTATATGAAGGGATGATGGATGCCTGACACACAAAAACAACATGTGGGCAGGTTGTTTATGTACACCGCCATTCTTTGACAGCATGCCAATTAAGTGTTGGCAGGAAACTTTAGGCATACATTCTCAGCATGACTGCATTTTCAATCATTCAGCCACTCAACCATTTTGGGGTGTGTGTGCGAGTGTTTCTCACAGTTCCTTTTCAGACCTCGTATTAGGACTTCTTTGTGTGCGTGTGTTCAGAATTTTGAAATGTCTTTAATTAGAGGAGATGAAACTTTAATTATCCCTATGGGGAAACTGGGTTTCTGCTGCAGAAACAAATGAAGCACAAGAATAGATCAGCTGTGGTGTATTCAGGTTAATACCACCAGTGGATTCAGCTAAAGAACTTATTGAGAACTAGTTTACAAATATGTACATAATGGTAAAGCATTACTGTTCCATTGAATCTGCAATAACCTTTTTTTGCATTGCGATGCTGTCACATTTTTCCAATAGTCTAACTATCAACCCTCGGTTTAATCGAATACCTTTAAATAAACCCAGTGCAAGCAGCTACCTTGAAGGCCTCAGAAGTTTAAGAAAACATTCGTGAATAAAACACAATTTAAGACGTGTAATAAAGACATTTAAGGCTTTTTAAGGACACTCTGTGTAATTTGCACTGCATTAGGACAAAACAGTCAAGCTCCAGCTCAAAATCCAATTTGATTTTGTATCTGTTCCCAGTTCTCTTCACAGCTCTCCATCCAGTTCAACTGAACCTCTTAACTATTTATAAAACAGAAAGATTAGGGGAAGGATTTCTCTAGATGTGCATCGCTGGTAGAGACAGACAGCAATGAGTCGCTGCTGTAGTTGCAGCAAAAGATGGCTTGAACAAGAATTCTCTTAGAGGGGCTGAGTACAAATACGTTTTCATTTTTAAAGACGGGGTACGGCTTGATTCTGCTAGAGCGTGTCTTGATTTCAAACATACACTTTAAGAAAAAACAGAAAAAAAAATATGCCATCTATTGATGTTCTCCATAAACAGCTGACGGAAGAACTCATGTCTAAAATGATCTCTCTATTGTATTTATTAAGGTAAGCAATTTTTTTATTATTTTTTTTTCTGGTGACAAGCGATCACGGTTTAAGTTCCTGCGTGGTGAGTGAAGAGCGTCCCAGATAAAGCTGTGAATAATTTATGAAACATTGTCAGTCCCTCTACATAATGACTTCAAATGGACATCAGCCAAGCATTAAATGACAGGGATTAATCTACTTTAGAAATAATAGTCCTAATGGAATATTGAATCTTCTGGGACGTCGCCCAACTTGAGAGCCATCTGTGACACATTGCCTGTGACTTCAGTGCTCAGTGACCCCAAAACTCACTATTAAAAAGTTTCAGTGCCCAGAAGTTCACTGCTTTTCTTTAGGCTGTGCTGTGGCTCCCATTACAAGTGGGCAGTAGAAGCATGACCCCGGGACAGAGTCGAGATTATACAGAGAAAAAAAAAAAATAGTTGAGTCAGACAAAGTAGAAGAGCTCTGTTTTTAAAGTCATTTGATAAGTTTGTTTTTTTTTTTTTTTCCTCAAGGTAACTTGGACATGTAGAACATCTAATTAAAGTCCTATAAATAAATTGGATACAAATATCTGATTACTAGCAGTCAGTTTTCAGACTTTCACCAGACATGAGAACTGGAAGTTTGTCGTCTCCCAGTCAATCAGTTGAAGATTTGGTTTGCAGTAAAACTAGACTGAATCAAACCAAACAGGTTTTAGACAACTTAACTAGTAAATAAACATCTAAACCTGGTAAAAAAGCATCTAATTATCTTTTGATATGCTATTTTCTTTTCAGACTCGTCATCGGTGCAGACGGAGTGTCTGCATAGCGTAACACAATGTACTTGTTATTATTGGGTCATTGCTGCAACAGTTTTTTTGTGTGTGCAGCAATAGTAGTTCCTGTGTAACACATATGCTTTTAGAGAATTTGATGGCATGTCCAAAACAATCCGTGGCAGTTTGTCTTTCCGTACAGTACTCCATAGGTAGACATGGGATTCTAGAGTACTGTCAAGATGGTGACATCACAGCAAAAGAGAAAACAGAAAATAAATAACATACCAGGCTGTAATGCACCTGAAAGCTGTTAATTCCAGACCTTTGACCTCAATACTCGACAGGACTGGATGTTCTAAAAAATTGGCTTCATTTTGTCATGTTCAGACCCAAGCAACATTTTTATACCCTCATATATGGCAGGATAGGAGACAGTGAGCAGCAACTTAAAAATGTTATCTTTTTAGGGGAACAAAATATATATATTGGAAATGATTAACAATGACCAAGCACTCGATACATTCGGTGTATTTAATCTGATGAAATTTCCATCTTTATATGCTGTTGAAAATTGATTTAAGTTCCTGGCCTCATAGCTATAAAATCTAAGGTAAAAAGAGAGATAATCACAAATCTATGGTCTCATTTAACACCAGTACTTATCTTACTAAAGCCATTTGAAAACCATATATTTCTGCCTATCCAGGCAAATGTGAAGACCATGGCTTACACTGGAGGCAAGTCAATGGAGTGAATGAATTGGATGAATGTCACATGAGCCTGGAGTAGGATTTCATCAATAGCTCTGGCTCATTCATCCAAAATCTTGCTCAGTGATGCAAATACTCCATCATTTGAACTCATTTATCCAAGCTTTAGGGTGTGCAATGAAGATAAATGTGATTGCGCTCCACCCACCCTCATACACAACTCTACCGCGAGGAAAGACGAGGGGAGAAAAGGGAGGGGAAAAAAGGGTGAATGCATTCATTTTTTACTCACAATGACTTGTTGCTTTTTGCAGTACACGACTGGTGACATTTCATTTTGCAGCCTTCCAGGCACTTTCTCCGACGGTGAGATTTTTCTCATTCATTCTTTATTGGGCAAAAGACGACATTTTCCAAATGATGAGAACCTGCAATCCAGAGTTCAAACAGGTACATTCAGACAAAGCAGCTGCCGATCTGAAATACGGAGGTAAAGAAACGAGCATCTGCTTGATAAATAATAAACCCTGCTTCATTTATTGTTGCAGTTCAAGCTCAAAAAGTGAAGGACATATAAACTACAAAGCCTGAAGTTTGTAATTTTGATCTTTAATTGCTGAGCTGCAGGAAGGGTGTTTTGCTAGATATTATTTGTGTTCTCTTATAGTTTTTTTTTTTTTTTTACATTAGATTTTCAAAAAGGAATTTAGTTTAGGATAATACCATCATGGAAAAATGTGTTTTCCAGATGACAGCCAGCAAAAAAACAACAAAAAAAACATTTAAAACAATGTGGAATGTGAAAACAGAAAGACGTCAGCATCAATCATGAATCACCCTCGAAAAACCATTAAAAGGTAATCATTTCGGAAAAGTTTTACTTTTTCCCCTCAGTTTGAGAGCCAAACAATGGCTGTAGCGAGGAAGGATGATTGTGCTTCAACTTGTGATAAATCTGAGCGTCATCTGCATATGAGAGAATAAATGGAAAATGAAATTGTGGATCCTTGAGGAGAACTGAGGGGGGAACCAACCTGAATCGGTCCAACACAGAGCCTTTTATGCAACATGTATCTAGTTGGGTGATGAAAATATTGTGGTAAGCTTTATTGAAGGCAGCTGTCAGATGAAAAAGAAGAAGAGTGGTGTCCTCTGTGTCTGCAGCAAATGAAAGATCTTTAAATCTCTTTGGAATTGAAGTTCCGGTGCTATAAAGTGTTTTAAAACCTAATTGAAAATTTCATGGATGTTGTGTTCAGACAAAAAAAAAAAAAAAGAGTGCAGCTGAATACAAACTTTTCTTTCTAAATGTACCAGAGACGTCTACCCAAGGTCTGACTGATCAATAGTCAGAAATTGTGAAAAAAATAAAATAAAAATAAAAAAATAAAAAGCTCACAGACTCTAAGGTCCTCAAAGAGTTCAGGTTTAAATAGACAGCATAAACATCTGAAAATGCAGTAGACAAGTTAAAAAAAAAAAAAAAAAAACTACTAATAGACAGTCTCAAGGTAGCACTTCATTTAAAAATCACACGCATGAGTCACAGTGGAAGTTGCTCCTTGAGCTTAAGAAACCACTTGGAAAATTAAAGTAAAAAGCAGTTCTCCCTAAATACATCAATTACATTTTATTTTTCTTTCTACATTTTGGTTTCACACAGATTTCTTAATGTGATAGTTAATGTGTTTGAGGGTTATTGCTGCTTTACAGGTGCTGTTATCGTTATAAACAAAAATTACAATATGTGGCTTCAGCATTTTTTCTAAGTCTGATCTGCACAGAGTTGTACGGCACAGCATTTTAAATATTTTCAGAGGCCCAATTATCTTTGGTTTTTGAATAAATAGAGCAGTTTGCTGACATGCTAAGCTTATGTTAGCTTCTTCTCTGTTACATCTGCAGGAGATAGACATGTATTGAAGACTGCATGTGTCAAGTTAGGTATATCTTCAGAAACAAATGATAAAGCATTCCAGCTGATGTGTTGGAGGTGCATATTAATGGTGTCCTGTAGATACCCTGGTTGGGACAAAACATCAATCACTGTCAAGAAGACAGATAAAGGAGAGAGCAGCAATGGACCGGGACAAATACAGAGCCTTAAATAAATGGAACCAGTATGGGAGATGAAATATCTTCTAAAATGTATGACATTTTTGAACATCATACAAACACAGGTCCCTATGCAATCAGTGTCGCCTGTCTATTTGATGCCACATACAGTTAATACATTTAATAAAGTACATTTCCATACGTAGTGCCTGAAATTCAAAGAACAACTATTTTTGGGGGGAAAAAAATAGTTGTTCTGCTGGGATTTTCATACATAATCAGTTCTTAGGTTTGAAAACAATGGTCCATAAAAAGCAAAAATATCCCATAATTGGCAGTTTGGAGTGCCAATCAAGTGGGGTGAGACTTTTAGATATATGTAGGCTACCATAAAAAAAATCATGGAAAAAGTCAGAACTGAGAATCGATCTTATATCACACAGCCTACCTATGCATTTATGATCAGATTTTTTTCTGGTCCCTCAACTGGCTTTTTTAACTCTTCCAACAAGAGATTTCAATCTTGGTTGTTGTAGATGAAAAAATGTTCATCAGGAATGTTTAGCCGACATGTCAGCAGCAATTGTACGCCACCGCCATGTGAACGTAGACTTAAATATCTTTAGGAAGTGTCTTAAGCATTTCTGTGGGCAAAAAAGGATTTATTCTAGGAGCGTGTGTGTACCTGATAAAGTGGCCGGCGAGTATAGATTGCAGACATTATGTTAAAGCGGAAAAAGTTAACAGATTATAAGATAAACCAAGTCTTATCAGTTCTGAGACGCTTATTGAATGCTGTTCACAAGAAAAAAACTAACAAATAAACAAGAAACAAAGATATGGAGGAAAATCTGCTGTTCCCATTTCCAATAATGTTTGCTTCGTTTATGATCATTCAAAAGGAAACAACACATGGAATTTACCGATAAATGTAGAAAAAATATATAAAATAAGAAAATCAGGCAGAAAAACACCAAACAAAAAAAAGAAAACAGCAAAAGAAAACATGAAATGAGAAGGCAGGAAATTAAATGGAAAGCTTGCATGCAGCAGGAAGGATCTGTGGAGATAAGATACTGAGCTAGCTGTAATCTGAAGCTACCGCGGCGATTTGCTGTGCTATTAATTTTGATATTACTGTCGGTTTAGCAACATGTATGCCCGACTAGCTAAGGTAAGAAACAGATGTCTGAGTTGAGCTAACCTGACCCGGAGACGTTCCTTTTTATTCTGGGATGAAATAAAACATTCGAAGAAAACATTCTGTCTGCATCAGCACATCAAGGCATCTGCTGTGGGGCTCGTCTGACAGCCGTCACAAACTCTGACTATGAATGGCACCGTGGTGACCGGGGAGTCGTTGCGGCGTGGGCACATGAAGCCTTTTCCTTCATTTTGGCTTGTGCACACACACAAACATGCCCCCACGCACACGCACGACCTCACGCCTACGCGCCTTCCAACTTGTCTGAACTTCACAGCTGATTCAAGCCGGGCTTTGTGACGTCTGATTTGATCACTACGGAGAGCTGCCAGCAGTGTTTGCGTTGGAAAGTTGCAGTTCTGACACCGCACTGTTGGAACGGCACAATATAAACACACAAAACACCTACTCATCTTTTCATATGGCCTCAGATTTGTTTTATTTATTTTTTTTTTTTTTTCAGGCACAGTGAATGAAGTCACTCGGACAGTGCGTCTAATCTCAGCATGGTGACTGGTGATTACACAGATAAAAGGGCAAGGCAAATCCAAAGCGGCGCTACCAGAGGGAGGAAATAACATCCAGTGTTGTTTTGCAGCAACATCAGCTGTGATGGATGGCGACAAGGGTGTTAAATTCCAACACGGAGGTCAGGGTTATCATAGATTTGGGGGAAAAAAACAAAAACAGTCCTTGTGTGGTTGGTTTGATATGCTGGACCTAATATAAAGGAAAGAAAAAGATTTCTCTCATGATTTCCAATGCGACTTTTCTAGTAAAACTTGGACATACAACATGGAAACGTTCATGATAGAAACAGCTTCAAGGAACAAATCAGGGATAGAAGACAGTAACTATCGCAGAGTGATGGAGAGTAACTTTTTTGCATTTATAGTAACCTCAACACAACCTCAACTATAGTACAACTCAAAAATATATTTAAAAAAACAGCTTTTTAAGGGAAAACTAAAATACTGTTCACTTCTTCAGCATTAGAGGGATCTAATTGTTAAAAAAACAAATAGTTAGTAGAAGGTTACAGAATAATTTGAGTAATTTTCAATGCTCAAAATAGACCTTTGGGCTAGGGCTTTAGTTCTCCATCAAGGTGAAGAAAATACGTAACAGTTCCAAATACCATCAAAATAGCTTCAGGTTTCATCTTTTTAAGGAGGAAAACAAAGAATACATCCAAAAACCACAGAAAACATAATTTAGGTTTAGGTCAGTAACAGACTGAAAATCTGTGTTATGATCCAACGACTGCCATTCACATGAGGTTTGTGAAATACATCTCTGAAAGAGTAACACGATGAAACTAAAGTGAGACAAGCTACATAATCAGAACAGAACACAGAATCACTTTTGTTAGCTAAAAACAGAATGGTTACATTTTTTTTTTTTTACAGGATTAACTGAACTGGACAATAAACACATTAGTGGAATTTTAAGTATTGCTCTGTGCTTATTCCATTAATTCCGTAGGGATTTATCATTATTATTATTATTATTATTATTATTCACTACACCCTTCAGTGATGTTGGCCTTTCATGCTGTACTCAGAAATCTCCTGCTTTGTTTTGTATTTAGTTGTTTTAGTTTTGGCTTTTACTTTCAGAAAAAAGTTTCTTGTTGCAATCACGAGAATCGGCACCAAGGCTCCTTTCTCTCAGTGATTGAGTTACATTGTTGTTTGGCCCAGGGAACAGCAGCATCTGCAAAGCTGAAATAATCAATGTTTAAAATAGGGCGCTTGTAAGTTGCTTGTATCAGCAAACTAATGCCGCAACACTTTTCTAATCAGATCGTTTGCATTCGACGGCGGGATAATTCCCGTGCTCTGATTACAGCTACGTTTGTCACGGTAGTTTCTGGATTTTCTTCTTTAAAATGTTTGCCCAAAGCAAACCCCGTGGGCCTGTTTTTTTTTTTAAGCACATGTTCCATTATCTTTATTGAAGGGCAGTCATCCCTCTCTTGAGGCTCCTCAAGAGCGTGGAGCCAAGTCTGGTGTACAATTACGATCCTCCCAACAAACTGTTAACTCACAGTGATGGAGCCTGCTGACAAGAGCGCTGAAGGAAAGGGACAAATGCACCGGCGTGACGGAAGCTCATTGCATAGGTTGGTCGTCAATGACAGATAAGTCCTTTTTAATTAACCTCGACACACAGCTGTATACGCTCGCTGATAAGGCGGAGCAACTCCGATAACAGCTGATGACTTTCAGAAAAAAAGCCACTAATCTGAAAAAAAAAAAGTGTCTGGTGAAAGTTATATTATCAGTGAGGGTATCGTCACATTTAAAAAAAAATACAATTTCATCAGAGAAAAGACTTCATGTGGCACTGCATCTTTGAAAATTAAAGAAAAGGGAGTTCTCGCAATAAATGACATCTCTATAAAATCAACCATTTGTTTTCTATTTAACTCAATTATAGCATATCCAATTATTTACTCGGGTTCACATGGATTCTCTGGAAATGTCATAAGGTAACAAAATATTAGGTTAAAAATCATGGAGCCAGTAGAAAATCACTAGTTCCCAATCATAACTACACAGCAACGGTCAACAGTTTACAAAATATTCACATTCTCTTTTTCTGGATTACTGCATAGACAAAGCAACCATTGTGAACAACGCTAATACAATCAAGAATGGCCATGTTGGGAAATAATGACCTTTGCTTTATGAGCTACCTTATGCCAAACCTAAAAACGGTGAGGTACCTATGTGGCATTTTCAGTGAGGAAGGGTAGGGCTGTGGCGCAGGAATGTCATGGTCAGAAAAAGCTAAAACCTTTTTGCACAGAAAAACATTGAAAACTATTATCATGTTGAGAGCTTTATTTCCACTATGAGACATGGTGGTGGCCTCATTATGCATCTTTGCTATTATGTAAAGACGAATTAGCCATTTCAATTTCTTGATCAGCAAATAATGGGTTTGCAGAAGAAGAATCCCTGAAGTAGAGTGGAAAAAATATTTGAAAAGGAAATTTCATGATTAGTTATTTCTCTTTTTTTTTTTTGCAAATTTCAAAAAGCAATAAGGCAGGAGGGGGGTGGGGGCTCTGACAAGTTGAGTCAGTGCCAACATAACAGTGGGGTTAACCTTTGTTTGTTTGAAATGAAAATAAGGCAACAAAGGGTCGGCTGAAAAAAGAAATGCAGGTTAATCACAGGCTTTTCAATGAGGCCTCTATGCAACCAAAGTTTTCCCTTATCCAAACATTACATGGGTAAGGAATTTGCAACCACGCTCTTTAGAAAGTCTTTGGAAAGACACGGATAAACGGATTTGCTGGTGCTGGCACGAGGTGTCAACCTGAAGAGAGGCGCATTCTGTCTTCCACGTCGTAATCGTATAAAACACGCCTGGACAGAGGGGCCGTTACAGCCGTGCTAATTCAAAATCAATGCGCCGGTCGATGCAAACACAAACCCCTGGCTTCTGTAACAATGGCGGCGTTATATTTCCACATAGAGCGGTGTGAGGAGGCTGTGACCAAGAGGAGCGTAAACCTCCTGATGCGGCACTTCGCCCACCTCCTCCCTCGTTTGCACAACGGAACATGCTTATCGCTGCACCTTGGGTGGTGAAGCAGCTGCCAAAATAGCCGCCACTCAAGTTGTAAAAAGACGACGTGATTGAAATGACAGGAGAAGAACAGCCTTTTAGAGAGTGCATGAGAAGCATTAACCTGGCTTTCAGTGTTCCGCAAAGGGCCCTTTAGCCCCATGTCAACCCCCACACAGCTGAGTTCCAGTGATGTTTATTGCTCTAAAAGGACAACACCATGGCATTCGCTCCCATAAACACATGCAGACAACATAATGAAACAGAAATGAGTGATAAAACCTCCCCATAAGCCCTTGCTTTAACTTTGATGACATCCATTTGCAGTTTCGCCTCGATGACACTACATAGCGTCAAGTAAAAAAAAAAAAAAAGTCCTGCCATTAATATTTATGGAAATTGCTTCCTGCCGGGCAAGGATTATTGTCCTCATTTAAATCCTACTTATGTCAGCCCTCTAAGACACAACCCGAACACACATGGGTATAAAAGTCGATTGCCAGAGTTCTATAATTTTGTTTTATTAATTTATTCCAGCATTAAGAAACAAAGAAGATCCCCTTGGGGGAGTTCGTTTCTTCCTGCATCAAGCTTGGATGGACTCGCTCTGTGACACGAGCAGCATTACAACCGAACTCCCTGAAAACAGCAGTGGGTGAACAATGTGTATGTAGGGGAGATAAAACTCTCTCTGCCTTTGGATATCCAGGCAGAACAGAGGCAGCCCTTTATTTAAATTCACCCACTGAAACGACCAAGCGACTTCTGGCATTGCAAAAAGATAAAAACGTACATGCAGGCCTGTTAGTCACGTTCGTCCATGCTCAGGCTTTTGTGAAATAAGTTGGACTTCCATCTCAAAGGGGATCTCGAAAGCTTCAAGCTGTTTTGATTGTTCATACAAGTAGCTTTGCTTGGGGAACCTTGATGTCTGTCCAGTTGATTCATAATTTCTTCCAATGTGAAATAGCTCCTCAACCTTTATACTAGATCAATGTGCACAGCTTTTCAAAACTTCAAGGGTTTTGTGATGTAGAGATGATGAGACTATGATTAACAAAAGGGCTGGAAATAAAAAAAGACACACAAAACTAATTGCCAGAGTGTTCACAACCTTAGATTTTGGGTGTCTTGAGTACACACCTAACATCAATAGTGGTGAACCTAACTGATGCCACTGAATTTTCATGATTACTCAGTTGCATTCTTTTGCAAAGGTATATTTAGCAAGGTGGTTGCAAAAGTGTTTCATTGTACAAAGTTATCAGTCAGAAAATCATTTTAGGAATTTCAGTAACATTAACAACACAATACAGTAACAAATAAAGATAGTGGTATACATGAGATACCAATCATACATCCACCAAATGTCTGGGTAAAGGAACAAGTTTGCAAGACAAAAGTCTTTTCTTCCAGAGAAAACTTGACAGACAGCTGCTCCACAGACTCTTAAAGATAAATTCCTGTTTGTGAATCAAAAGGTTCTGATTCTTAGAATAAGAAGGGTTCTCACACATTGATAAACACGTTAAAAGTTTTGTAACAGCTTAATTTTTAAATTGTAAAAGCTTGGTATTTTAACAGCGGTGGGCAAATGCTTGAGGTCTTCACAAAAGGAGGAGGATAGGTTATCTGTCAGCCATGGGACACAGTGTTCACGAGTTGGATCAGCAATCTTAGCCTCTATGAATCAATCATTTTAAGCATTTTATAAAGTTCAAAAGCAGGACAAATGAGTCCAAATTCACTTATTGTACCAGATTAAAATCAAATGCATCTCTGCTGATGATGTGTTTGGGAAGTGACTCACTTTAATATCCAGCCTCAAATAGCCCTCGCAGGCTACTAAGTTATGCAGCCTGTCACTGCCAGGCAAACACACACAGTTATGGCTGGCTTGTCTCCGCTTCTGGAGGAAGGAAAGAAAGGCAGCGCCGCAGTGACCATCTTCCAGGAGACTGGATCTATGTCCTTTTCTCTGGGAGTTTTTTAAAAGCAGAATTCATTATTCATCCAACTTTTGGATTTACATTTTTGCTTGGTTTGGGGTAAAGCATCTAAATTATTTACCTAAGATACGCTTGTATTCCTGTATTCCAATTGAAAAAGTAAAACTTATATTAAAGTGTTTTTAATCAGATTAAAAGGTTCCAGTTAGCCATTTTGGAACACCTATAATGAGCATCACGACTGGTTAAACAAAGCAAAAATTCCACAGAAAGGAAGTCTGAAAAGCAGTCATTAAGGGACGATAGAAAATCTGAGCAGATGAGCATGGTGTGGTGCTGAATTACATAAAACCTCACCATTCTCTACTTTATCCAACTAGATTATTTCTGTCTTGATTGGTCCTCTATTTACGCAACCCAGTTTGTGATGATTGCTCCATAACTGATGGAGTCTCTCATCTCCGTCTTTGATTGTGTCAAAAATAAATAAATAAAAAACTGGCACTACTCAAGCGGCAGTGTCTGGTAAGAATGTTCTCAGGAGTAGCACACAGGATGTAATCTGACATATTGGACGTGCAATAATAGTATACACAATGGTATTTCCATATTTGTCCTTCCACTTATCTTTAATTCATTGATGCAAAGCTTTGAAGAGCCAACTTCTTAGGCTGCAACCTTTGTTGCCTTGCCGTTCTTTGTGAAGTAATCTTGGATCACCGTATTATGTAGACCATAATATGGTTGCTTCAAGAGACATAAACAGTTTCCAACAAGTTTTACTTTTTGTATTAAAATACTGAAAAAAGTAACTTTTGGATTATATTCTCATTCAGATTTAAAGGTGTTGAATTAGAAACCATCGTGATTCCTGTTGCTTTTTACGCTTTATTGATCCCTCTCACAAGGCTAATAGCAGAAGTTCAAACAGGTGTGAAGCACTTCTGGTTTGCTTTCAGTTTAAAGTGTCTATGATGGCTCTAAATTCCTCGGAGTTCACATCACTGACAACCTCTGCCGGTCTGCCAACACCTTTCCAAGAACAAATGGGCTGTTTATTGCCTTATCGATTATCTCTAGTTCTCGCGCGCCCCGTTCCACGGGCTTCATTACCATATTAAAATGCGCACGGCTCTGCCGAGAGCATTTCGTCTTGGCCACGATTATCTCTGGCAGTTACAGTCCCAATCAAAATAGGATTTGCATGTGCAGCAAGGGAGCCTGTGATGTGCGCTGCAGCTGTGCCGGTTCCAATTAAGAGGGAGTTGTTGTTCTATCCATATTTCATCCAGCAAAGCATTGATTTCCTGCCAATGCTGTTTTTAGGACACCTAATTGATGGAGTCATCACTTTTATGAATTAAATGCTAACATCAGAGGCCTTTGTCTGTCATTTTGCATGGTTGACTGAGCCCAGTTGTACGGGAAATTAATCTTTGAGGTTAAAATGGGACAATGTCACTTTCAAGTGAAAGAAAAACACTCCATTCACTAGGCTCCAGGTTGCGTTGATGCCGGCTGCTAAATTTAGCTTATCTTTGCAAAACAGTTGACATTCGAATGTGATTATGTCACCAAACTAGACAGTTTGATGCCGTCATCTAGAAACTTGTGATCTGACTTAATGAGTATTCAAAAAATATTCCATTTTCTAATCCTAATTTGACTATTTTATACTGCAGAAACCCCCAGCTGGGCTCCCAGCATTTAACATCTACTTCTATTTTACATTTAACCATTGTACTGAATAGCTAAATGAGACATTCAGGAGCTTTGCTCTGAGGCAATTTTTGATTTTAAGGCACAGCAGAGACATCAGCAAATCCCCAGCCAAGAAGGTACAGTAAGTTCCCCATACGAAAATGGAATAATCAATGTTTTCAATCAGAGGGCCCCTTATCAAAGTTTTGGCACTCCCAAATAGCGTGTCGTGCTACATCAAAGATCTGGAAACAGCGCTCACCTTGGCCTGTGTGGTGAGCTGTCAGATTTCACATGAAAATTCCTTTTCTCCTTTTCCCCATGAACGCTGCGACCAGAGCTCATTTGGAGCCGTGTTTTAATTCCCATTCATTGATGTGGGAAGCTGTCAGCCGGCTGTCGTGGCTTTGCGGCTTTATATAGAACATTCCTAGGCCCGGTGCATAGGCTCTGATGTTCTTAAAAACACTACACTGTGCTTATTACAAGCTGATTAAAGGTGGCAGTGAGGACAGATAATGAAGTGAGGCGGGAGAAAGCTGTTTACAAAACAGTTGAGGTTGATTTATGTGAAGGTGACGCTTAAAGCCTTGAACATCCTTCCTGACTGATTTAGATACACACGGACAGCTTTTGGGATGGTTGTCACACCTGACGTTTAATTTAGACATTATAGACTTTAATCTAAAATGAAATATGGATTCATTGTCTATTTAGGCTATAAAAAAACTTATGGAAGTAAATATTGAGATTCTCCAATGTCTGTTGCACATTTCTGGTATGCAGCCATGTCCGCAAACAAAACAATAGATGACGAAGTCGCTTTTGTCGACTCGTTTTTGCTACAAAAAGCAATCTGATGGGATGCTAGAATTGTTGAGTACAAGATATGATAGATGGAGTTAGTTTATTATGGAAGCTATTAAAGCCTAAAATAGCATCTCATTGCAAAACATGTTGCAGGCAGATGTCCCCAAACTTAATGTCGGCGTCCACTCTCCACGTTTTTTAAAGTGATATTTTCCAGAATGAAACTTTTAAAACTGAATGGGACAGTATTTTACAATAATCTAATTGGTTGGAAAACCTAACAGTTAGAAACAATCAATATATTTGTTGAGCTGTTAAGTTAGTGAATGGATAGACAGTAATGAAGATAAACAATACTTAAAAATTAGGACAAAGATCAAGATGCTTTGCTAAATATCATGACATCCACTGTTTCCCTACACATTCACATTTAAAACTCCAGATTCACTCATGTGTGAGCTGCAGTAACTTTTCAGTATTTCACCAGTGTTGGTAAAGGTCATAAGATTCTGTTGTTTCTGAGATGCAAAAGAAGTGAAGAACTGCTCTAGAATACACAGTTCAATGATTTTGAAATCGGAGATAACAAACTGTCTTTTCAAGATATTACTTATGATGCAAGACAAACTAAAACTAGAGTACCATACCTCTTCAGTATGCTCAAAAATTTTTAAAGCATAGATAATTTTATATTAGGATATGATGAGATTTTTTGGATCATTGGAACTATTTTGCTTTTTTAACCACATCCTATTCCTCCTGGTCTGTCTTTGTGAAACTTTGTGACGTTAATGTATAAAAAGGTGCATATAGGTGCATATGTATATAGATATATATATTGTTTTTTAGTACCTTGCAAATGTATTAATAGTCCTTCAACTTTTTAAATTAGCTCAATTTGCATTGAATCTATAACTCAACCCAATTTGTCATCCGAGTGGTTGAAGTTGATGGTTGTAAGGGGACAAAATGTGAAAAGGTTAAGAAATAAAGTCTGGAAACATTTGCAATATTTATATTCAGCCTTGTAGAAATGTCCTCAATATTCCTCCATGTTAGTTAAGTCTAGTTTGATAGTTTCTGGTATGACAGAAGTATTGTGGTTTGTATGGTGCAGATGCACTGCTTACTAATTTATCAAGGTATTTCGGGCTTGTTTTAAAGATCAACATGTGGGGGGGGGGGAAAATAGAACTTAGTTTGCTGAAGTTTAAATGTCAGACACTTCTATTTCCAGCTGGATATCGCCGTGTCCCTAATAAAGTTTTTATGCCACACGATTGCTTTTGTAACTTCTCTTGTGTATGTCTGTGGGAGCATCATTTTTTAATGTCCATTTTGCAGTTTCTGTTCCAGGCGAGTCTGGAACTCTCACAGATGTTGTTTTGCAAGATGCCTTAATTATTTCCCATGTCCACATCCTAGAGGCAGCCAGGATTTCAAACGCTCCTAATTTGACATCTCGACCCCGAGTGAGAGTTCCAAATATCCTGTAATTTTGTCAAATTATTTAGCCCTTCGTCTGTGTTATGTCGTTTTTTTGTTCTCACACCTTGGTTTTTAAAATTGGTTCTCATGTTCGCTTTTTTTTTGGGGTGGGGAGGGGATGGATCGAGTCACCTTGAAGCGTTGCCAGAGGCTGAGCGCCTGCGGGGACTCTCATTAGGAGCTACACTGAAGAAGCTTCATCAGCTGTCTTTTCTGACAAATGTGGCCTCTCCCGCTGACTGCCATACCCCCCACCCCCCACACACACACACCTCTCAGTCTGCAAGGAATAGCCCGGAATGAAAGCTGTTGAGGTCAAACATTCACTGGACTTTCTATAACGAAACCTTCACTGACAGTGGAAAGAAGTACAGTAGTTTCACACAATGTAGTTCCTCAGTTCACTCACGGTACTGAAAACAGATTTTATTTAGAAAACTATATTCCTACTCCTGTTAACATGGCAGGATTCTGTGATGTTAAAGCAGCAGGCTCTCAGACGTGTTGGAAATGATTATTATTATTTTGTAGTGCTGCAAGAACAAGTATTTCTCTTCTGACAGTGGAGTTTAGCAATGGAAGCAAAACCGTTCTAAAGCAAGGCCTCATTTTAACACTGGAGTAATTTGACTTGGGGGGGAAAAAAACAAAAATTGGAGTTATTGCTTTTCCGGCACCCTAATGATATACAGTACAGCTAAACAACCTCATGGAATGTCCCATGGTTTATAATTAGCCTGCATGTACGGCCTCCAAGCTACCGCTTTAACCTAAATATAGTAAAAAAAACAATATAACCAAAGTTCTCACATGTAACCAACAGTACAAGACTCTTATTGTGTATTATAATTACATTACAGATTCTTCAATTTTCCTGCATTCACACTTCCTTTGGACGAATTACCCTCCAGCAGCTGGGCAGGAGTGAATCCACAAAGCCAGGCTTCTTTTGAAAAACAAACAGCTGGTCATGTAACTTTTTCAGAGCTACTGTCCAGACTTCAGTCTGCTTACAATAGCTGTCTGCCTCCTGTTTAAATAACTGTCAGCCTTTACTGCCAGGTTCTTGCTTATGTCACTTGGTGTTATGGATATTCAAAAGCAAGGCTTTTTTCTAAACTCGGGTAAAATTATAACCATCTGCTTCATACTACATTTGCAAAATGTCAAATGGAATTTATAGTTTCAAGACTGAAATTCAAAACAGTGGAGAACATGCAATAGAGTTTGAGGGAGAATGTCATTCTAACGTGACCTATTTCTAGCATGCACAACATATTTTGAAGGTTATTGTTCATAGCTGATGAAATGTAGATAAATGCATACATACACTCATCATTTATATTGATATACAATGTAGATTTCTCTTTCACAGCCTGTACCATTTGGCCTTAACTGAAGAACTATGAGGCATTAGAATTTTTTAAAAAGCATGTGTGAGTGATTCAGCATTTAAGTCTGCTTTTAATGGAGAGAAACGCACGTGCATGCTAATAAAACATGACATTCAACATGATTCCAAAGATCAAATCCATGTCCTGTTTTCTTTAACTATGCACAGTGGTCTCACTCGACATTTTTAGAGTGGCCCCGCCACTGCAAATGGTACATTTAAAGAAAAAGGTATGACAATCGGCTGATAATTTTGCATACGTTTTCCCCGCCGCAGTCCAAAAATAGGTATACTTTGAGGGCGAGTCGGGATTCTCCTTTTTTTGAGTTTGTACATTTGTTTTGCGTTTCTGTTACACATCACCAATATCAATGGATGTTTTCTCTGCTAATCTGCCTTGACCATTCAGACCTTCATAAAAATAACACAAATCTAATTAAAAAAAAAACAGGTAGACGCTGAATATCTGATTTGCTGTTTTTCCTATTTTTTTAAATTATTATTTTAGGACAGTCCGCATAGAACATTCTAAAACCAAATTGACTAATTCAGACCCGTGACTGCCGTCTTACATTAGACATTTACGCAAGTTTGAGATTTAATTTGCGTGGATGCTCATTTGATTTAGAAGTGAATGAATTGCTCTTTGGTTTTAGTCAATGTTTTCCCCACTCGAACGGAACAAGAACGCCACTGAGATCAGTAATGTGTGAAACACGACTACTTTGTTGTTCATGTACTCTGTCCGTATAACGCACTTTTATCTAATGCGATCAAAGCTTCTTTAAAGTGCTACTGTCTTTTTATAGCAAGCGAAAACAGGCCTCTGCTGCTGCTCGTTCTTGTAGAACTAATAAGAAACAATGAAGACTTGCTCCGCTGCACATTGGTCTGTACATTTCCTCCAAAAAGCCAAGACTCTCATTGTTAGTATCTGTAGTTCTTTCAACGTACAATAGTTGCTTTATCGCCAACCTCAGGTACTACGAAGAGACAAACGAGGTGCAAACTTGTGCTGGTTGCTGATAACTAGTTAAGAACATTTAATGGCATTCATATAATTCCAAATGAACCTCATTAATAGACTACATTATAAAGAAACTAGGTCCCGAGGCGCTGGTAACCACTGCTGCAAAAGTCATTTTTAGAGTCCTCTGGCTGCTCCGTTGGAGGTTCTAAGCCTTTAGGCGAGAGCAGCTGTGGCTGAGAACTTTTAGTTATTTAGTATGGATTTAGGCCAAGCATGGTGCACACTGCGGCGTTTTAGTGGCAGCATTCAATCAGCATGATCAAATCACACGACTGTGCCAGAATTCATCAAAAAAAAAAAAAAAAAAAGACAAAAAGCAGTCTCTCTTTTAAATCCAGATGGAATATATGTTTAACAAAACTCAAGGTTGTCGAATGTGCAAACAGAAACATTGTCAACAAATTATTTATGAGATTCGCTACATTGTATAGCGTGGAAGAAGTTAAAAATCATCATCCTTCTTCTTCCATGTTTAAAATTTAGTATGTGGTGGTTGTTTGTGTTTATATGCTGTATTTTCTTGTTCCGTTAGCTTTGCAACCTCTTGTATCCTTTGTAGCTGCAATCACCTGCAGCTTTCATACACCTGGTACATCAGAAGTGCAAAACTAACACAAAATCAACACAATTGCAATTAATAACACACCATTGATCCAATCTCACCCCACTATGCTGTCGGCATTGAAGGACTTTGATTCCCGCTGCTTTGAACTGCCTTCTTGCTGAAATGTGCTATAAAAATAAAATTCATTGATTTGTATCAGCATGTCTGAAACTTATGCCTTGATCTACTTTTTGAATAAGTAAGCTATAATAATTACCCAACTGCTTGAACGCACTAATCCTTACCACAGATTATTTGAATTGTATCCTCACACTGTAAGTTGATCTTTAAATATGCTAAAAATAATAATAAAAAAGCCATATTTCTTTGGAATTCCACACCCTTGATCCCAATACACAAAAGTAACAATTAAAAACATAAGACTCAATGTTCCCCTTAATTTCTTCACAGAATTTCAATGTGCCAATACATATGGAAAGATAAGAAAGTTTTAGCAGCTCTTAGCCCTTATGAATACTTTTTCTTCATGTATGATAATGTAATTCAAGTTATCTGGATATAGCCTTCACTGATTAATGACCAGTAGATATTGCTACTCAAAAGTCAACGCTGATGACTTTTCCCCTAAGCATTGTGTTAATACACATCTGTATGCTTCACACCATCAACCTGCCAAGACACCTGTTACTTTAGAGACGGTTATATTTGGTGACGATAAGCCAATTAAGATAATTTTAGCAATACTTCCTTCTACTTCCTCTTTAGTTTTGACTGAACTTGTGTTCAATTAATTAAAGACAAATTCTACACTAACTATGCTTTATTACACTTGAGGTTTAAGGTTTTTCAATTTCATTTTCCCCATGAAAAATGTATTACAACACGCGTGGAAAACAATTTGTCACAATAGATATGCACTACTATGATGCATTTACACTTTCTTTTACTTCTCCTGTCTATTCTTTCAGGACTCCATTGTACTTCCAGTTCCAAAGGTTTTCAGATAACCTCCCTGCCTCATCTCACACAATGCCGAATCGTACACACACACTTAAATGGCCAAAATCGAGGACACGCCTCACTAAGCTATAGATATGATTCATGAAAACAGTCAAAGCACATTTTCCTGGCTCCCTCTACATCCCCTCATCCCCCCTCTGAGGGCACTGGTGAATGATGATCGGCTTCAATCTATAATAGGTTTTCATGGCTCCCTCAGATCAAAGTGGTTTCTGCCAGGATGACAACATCGTCGTCCGCGGGGCGTGCATGGTCATTCACTAGTTTGATGAACAAGAAAACCGTATCATACAAATGCCACAGCTGTCTAAACTGCCAAATGTGAACCCAATTGAAGCCTCCAGGGTACCGGATTTGCATGTTTTATTTATTTATTTTTTTCTGTGGCACCCTGCCTCATGTGTGTATTATTACTTACAGGGTTACATAAGGGTTGCTCATTATAACTGGAGTTGTGTTTAATCGTAGCAGCTTGGAATCAAATACCTTGTTTAATGGCATTTAGAGAGGAAGCCAACAAGGGACTGGTCGACTTAGAAAAAGGTTTTATTTTGCAAAAATACCAACAGAAGTGTGAACAGTTTTAAACATGGGCACAAGTTTGTTATCTCAGCTTTTTAAATTACAATCTGACTTATTGACAAAAGCAGGCTAATTAGAGTCTAGCATAAAGTTGACACTCAGCAGCAATTCATACAAAATGTTCAGAGGAAAAATGCCTTTAATGTATAAGAGCAGCTGCATGATTGTTAGGTTTTATATTTTTGAAGCCTAGCATAAACACACAAACTAACAACACACAGAACGTACAACCATCGTTTGAAAACCCTTCATGCTTGCTCCCAAAAGTTGCTAACAGCTAATTCTTGCCTATCCTAATTCATCTCAATGCGACAGAAGAAAGAAGAACCTAGGGGGGGATTTACTTTTGAAGTGTGAGCCAATAGACCTGTAGCTTCAAATCGGACAAAAGCTGCAGCTGATTGGCTGGTAGGCTACGAGTCAGTCTGGATAAGGATTTTATGCCTACTTCAAAGGAAAATCTGGGGTCTTGCGAAGATAAAGGAGAGGAATACTCGGCAATCACTCACCTGATCTCAACTCGGTTGAGCTACATTTTGCTTACGGAGAACTAAATGAAAGGCAGGACGAGACACAAACCAACATCTACTCTTAAGGCTTGGCAAACGAGGGAACCAATTTGTAGTTCCCGTTTCTCTTTGGGTACACATTTACTCCAATCTGAATGGAACAGAGTCTTTGAAGTTGGCACCAAACTACGTCTGGAGACCCCTAGATCTCATCTGAACAATAAGCAATTCAGCAAACTCCACGGGGCATCTTTGATCTTTTATTGAAGAGAAAGTGAAGCAAATAAAAGGTAATTCCTCAAAATAAAAAGTGCAAGACTGAACCAGTAAAAAATAAAATAAAATAAAATAAAAACTCCACCAAAAATCCCCAAAAGACAGTAAAGTAAACTTCTCAAATATTTAGAAATCTAAATAATTCCTATAGCGATGTGTGTTTTCTTGGGGGAAAAAAAAAACAATAAAACTTTTTGCTTCACTTATGCTGAGGTTCATGTGTTGGAATCGCCGTCCGATGCTTGGACAGCTAAAACTTTTAAACAACGTGAAATCAGGATGAATAAAGGAGGAGGTCGATAGGTGAGAAGAGTGCTTTTGCCCTTTTCCCAGGCACACAATGTAGATTAAAGGTGGGATGAGGTGATTTGGGGATTTGTTACTCCACCAAGGGCCATTTAATCATAGGGTTGATAATAGGAGCCTCGATTAGTTGCCCCAGGCAATTCCTGGGTTCTGTTACCTTAGAACAATAATGCGTGAGCAAGGAGCTCCCTTTGAAGGTGACATTTAGGGGGGGAAAAGGTTGCCGCAGTGCCACCATCGACTTTGATAAATTATTTTTCATCAGCCAGGAGCTTGCTCTGCACCTGTGCATGGGCCTAATGAAAGTAGAATGGACTGTATAGTGAAGCCCTGCGTGTGTGCTTCTGCTTGTGCATGTGCGCTCAAATAAGACTGTCTGTGTGTGTGTGTGTGTGTGTGTGTTTCAGGACTGTGTAACCCAGGGGATTCTGTGTTGTCCTTCCCACTTCCTACAAATGAGAAGAAGTTATTGAGTCAGCATGGGAAACAAAGGGATAAAGCATGAAATATGAGACGGAGAACATAAACAACAACTATAATATCTTCTAATCATAGTGTTGAGCTTGCACAATTATTCCTGCATTTTACTTCCAAATTAAAAGCTGATTCTTCCTGCTGAATAACAGAATATGTTATGGACTTGTGGCTATTAACTGTACATATGGTTTCCTTATGGAAGCTACTTGTGTCTTTAAACACCGGAGAAAACCAACAAGACAATCACAGTTTTATGAAAGCTGTCAACGCTCAAGGCATCTACTCATCAAATGAAACCCTCCTGTGTTGTCAGCTGCAGGCATTTATTTTCCTTCAGCATTTTTTTTTTTCCTTGCGCAGTCCCTCCTGAAAGAGACGTTTGTCAGCATGCATACCTCAGTGAAGCAATAAATGACAAGCTGGCAGCGACAGAGCAGATTTGATCATGAAGTGTAGGGACAGTGCTAAGTGCGTCAGAAATGTGCTGATGCTCCTCGTGAATCATCAAGGTTCGGCGCTCTGGGATACAGAGAGATGGGATTTTTGACGCTTGTAAATGAGAGCATCCCATGCAAAGCTGTCCAACAAGTCGCATGACTTTATGTCCTTGATTTGTGTGCAATGGAAATGAAGCAAAGACCGACACTGTGAATGAATTTTGATCGAAAAAATGGAATTTTGTTGAATCAAAACTAAAGTAGCGTTGTACATGTGATTATTGCACAGAGCATATCTTTTCCTATTCTGTTTTTTTTTTTTCTAAAGCAACAATAAGCTGATGTCACCTGGTTAATAAGTCTGGCTAGATGTTATTGTGGCTAACCTGCAGTCAACTAGTAGAATTAACAAATCTACTAGTTGTCTTTTCAAAGTCATAGTGAGATGACTTTGAAAAGACTCCAGAAAAAGTGCAGCTTTAAATTCAAAAACTTGCTAGTATTTTCCAAAACTCCAAGCAATTATATGTTAATATAGGTGTTACAATAACTACAGATTACAAAGTGTTTTTTTTTTCTTTCTGACACTTGTTCAGTGGAATGTATCTGGCATATATGCAAACTGGGCTAGGGTTAGCTCATGTAATGCAGAGTTTTTGTTGGGAGTCCTTGATGATCAGGATTGCTCAACCTTGGGTCAACCACTCTGGCTAGGTCTCACTGATTAAATAACATCAAGCTAAAACCACTTATTCTACAATCCACAAACATATTTCACATTTTCCCTCTGCCTCTTAGCTGAATTTTTCACTTTCAGGGCCAAGTGCTTGGCATTTTCATCCATATGATGTATTATGATGTATTAGCCTTGGAAAGATTTGACTTTCATGGAAATCCCATTGAATGGCAAATTCAGCGAAGCCAGTATCTTCATTTAGTCCAAAAATCAATATTTAATTTTGAACTTTTTTATGGCCTACGTCTCTCATCCAGATTTAGCCTAAATCAAACAACTGAAAGTCGTGCTGTGTCGTCTTTGAAGACGCATTTACAAACCACTTTTTCTTCTCTTTAGAAAGCGGTACACCTTCATAGGCTTTTGGAAAAGGTAGAAGAGTTGTTGATGTACAAATTATACCTCCAATTATTTTACAAAACCATAACTCTTGCATTCTTTTCAATCCAACGTTTGTATATGACAATTTACCTATTACCACTGACGCATAAAAAAAGACCAGAAAACCTAAATTTTGGATAACAGTGCTGTGTGTATTCTTGCAAAGGCACTTCAATCCATTCCTTGTTCATAAGCCGCATGTACGAGAAATGTCAGAGATAGCAGAGTTTGGCAGGCGTAAAGCAGTCTGCCTGTGCCAACACAATGACTCTTCCTGACCAAAAACTTGCAGCGGATAGATCAATTGAAGGCTGAAGCATCTTTCTGTGCTTTTTGACAGATCTTCGGAGGGTTTTCCACTTTCAACTCTGCCATTCATTTATTTCAGTCCTCTGCTAAACTTTTTTATTTTTTGGAAGCAATGCTGCAGCGCATGTCAACATAATGTCAAAACGGTCCAAGGTACAAGGGCAGGACTGTAAAAATAAGCTGGCAGCTTATTAGAAAAAAAAAAAAAAAAACTTTCAAAGACCTGAAAGAGCCAGAAGAGCATCTGCTCGAGGCTGCTTTAAAAGATTACAGAGAATTCTGGCTGCTGCGAAGGTAAATACCGGTTGTTGAGTCAAGTCTCCAAACGTAAATGCAGCAATATGGTTCAAAAACACAAACAGTGGAATGACTAAACCAGCAACACTTGAGCAAAGATAAAAAAACAACTCAAAGGACATTATTACCCTTCAAAAAAAAAAAAAAAATAAATCATTCTTTTCATACCAGATGCATCACTTGACCTCAGTCATGTTTATACAAAAGCTTATGAAACAAAACCAAAGAAAGGTCTGCCCTTGGTCAAGTTTTAAGTCCTGAATGCTTACTTTATTCTACATTTGTATAAGTGTTTCTTTTCGCTGTAATAATGTATGTTGGACTGTAAGAGGCTCAGAAGGACTAGAGGAAAGAGATAAAAAAAATAATCGCCAACCTCCTATGTTGACTTCACGGTATTTGTCAGTAAACTACGACTTCAAATATGACTTTCCTTCAAAATAGACGCGGAAAAGAACCAGGATCGCCTCGCTGTCAAGCAGCTCAGAGTGAGTGATCTAATAAGGCGTTATTTAACGCTGCTCGTCCTATAAATAGTCATCACTTGTCATGTCCAGGATTTCAATTCTAAATCCCTTGAGATCAGGATGTGAAGGCTCTGAAAGATCCAAATAAAGCTCGCAGAGCTGTCTTCAATAATACACTGTCAAACAGCAGCTCCTATTTGAGGATTTTCCTTTCATTTGTTTGTCTCAATACAGCCCCCCCTCCCCCCAACCCCAGTTTGTCGTTACAGTCGGCGAAGTTGCTGCATTCATCATCTCCCCAGCTCGTGTCATGTCATTCAGGGGTGAGTGTCGTGAATAATCACGCGAATCAAGCGGCTGGAGGAGAGGAAGATTTCTGAGGCTGGGACCGGGGCTTTATTGGAAGGGTGTTTGTTTTTAATTCGGGGGACGCCTCTGCTCTGCATGCACGCTTCAGAGACAATAAAAACGCGCCTGGCAGATGCCGAGCGCGTCGCACGTGAAGCACTGTGAAGATAAAAAATGTTTCATCCGTCTGCAGTTCCCAACGGTTCCCCGTAGTTTTCTTATGTCGGTGGATGAGTCGAGAGCTCATTTTCATCTTTGCTGCTGCAGCTGTCAAGTTGTAACTATTATTGCACATGGATTTAATTTATGAGGAAACTCATAAAAGATATGTCAGAAAATAGAAACAGCAAATTTCTCTGTGTATTTAATAATGGACTTTTAGCCGGCACCTCTAGTTATGACCGCATCACCTGTTTTGTCCTCTTTACCCTGACTTCCTGTCCATTTTGAAACTGATTTTAAACTTTGGTATGTTTTTAAAGCCCTTATAGGCCTCACTCCAACTTATTTATCTGCACATGATAATCAAATGAACTTTTGTTACATTTTTCAAGGACTCTGGCATTTCAACTATGATCTTATTTCTGTTCTTGGATTTTATTGCTTTCTGATATGATTTTTACTGTAACTTCTGTTCTTATTAAATGCTATGGTCACCTTATTTAGTTGTTATTAAGCACCTCATAAATCATCAATTAAATCAAATTAATGTTCAGATACGTCTCATGTTTATAAAACTCATTAAATGCTAATTTGCTGAGTTGATTAAGCCCTCTCTGCAGCGCTCTTTGGCAAATATATTTAAATGTAGCCCAATCAAATATAGTTCATTGATTATAGAAAATTACAAGCATGATTATTTGAGCGGGACAATTTTCTAGGATTGTCCCGCTCGAGATGGCAGCATGTTGGAGAAGTTCAATTTAAAAAAAAACAAAAAAACACTTTAATTCCTCCATTTCTGGCAGAAAAAGTTAAAATTTTTGGGGACAATTGTTCTCTGGTTGTGGATGCTGTGCACCTGGAAAGTTTGATCAAAGAACCTTGGACAACATTTCATTTGGCTTTGTAAAGTGTTTATTTGATTTGGATTATTTTCAATATTGAAATCGTTTCTTTGTGTTACGCAAACAAGGCACCTGTTGAGGAGTTTATCTTGAACATAAAACTCCCTTAACTTTTCGTCTTTGAATCTCTACATACATAGACAGACTTAGAGTTTACTCAAAAGGTTGCCGTGAGATCTCATTACACCCACAGCAAAAAAGCTAACGAAATCCGTCAATATTACAAAACAGAAGTAAATTAATTACTATATCTCTTGTTAAATCAGATTATGTTATCGTGGGCACTGGCCTTCTTTGTAGAAATGATTTTGCCAACGGTCATTGAGAAGAAGTTACGTAGAAAGTAACTCAAAAGATTCAATTTAGAACCAATTTACGTAAAGAGATCAACTTCTTCTAAATGTCACATGTAAACTGCTCACACCAAAACAGATTATATTTATAATATTAGCCAAACTCTAATTCACTCCTTATGACTCATTATTTAGATTATCCTTATTTTCAGTGCATTTGCTGTAATCCACATTAGTTATGGATTGTGTTAAGAAGAGGAATTTTGCAGAACAAAATATAGAACTAGTTAGTAGCTGTTAATGAAATGCTAAAGTAGTTGGAGGCACAAAACTCAATGCACTACCTACAGAGATCAAGTTAAAACAGGATGAAATGTCCCTTTTCATGGCAATCTGGTGAAAGATTTCCATATTTCACAATATTATGTAGGTTTTTTTTAAACTCTACATCTCTAGTAGTAAAATAGTAGTAAAATAAATGCTTTGCATAAAACAGTACATTTGGTTTATTTTGTGAAGTGCTGTGATGAGACATTTGTTGTGAATGACCCGATGGAAATTGACCATCTGAAAATTAGCCCAGAACCTTTGGTGATGTTTTACTTCTCTTTCAATTATTCTGACTCTTCATGGTGGCAAGATGAATATCTGTGCTTGTCCCGGTAGGTGGCCAGGGGCAAAAACACATTAGCCTCTGTGTCAAAGTATATTAATGCCTCGGGGAAAAGTTGTGGATAACTAAAAGTTTTTAGAAAGTCTGATCAACTTAGAAGTTAAGGAATACATCGAATAAGTGATTTAGTTACATTTGTTTTGTTTTGTGAGTGTGATGGGTTATGTTAAGTGTGACGCCGGTGCTTTTGTACAAGACCCCAACGTCATTAGGAGAACTCACATTGGAACATCTGACTGTGAGCAAGAGCTTAGAAAATCACTAATTATAGTCCATAGTGCAGTCGCTGTTCTTTTTCAGTCTGCATATATTGCTTCAGATATCAGGAATCTCTCAATCAAATTCAAGCCTGAGAAAAGTAATCTTTGAAATCTTTCATTTTTTTATTATCTCAAGCTTTATGGTAATATTTTTTCCTGCAAGACCATTATGACATAAGACGAAAACAGATTTGTAATTCTCATTCCATTACAATGACAAAATATTTTCTCTTATTCTCTAGTTCACCTCTAGAGTAAAAGTCATTTCCAAATGAGCAGTGTGATGAAGAACTGTTTCAATATTTGTTAGTCCCACCTAGATGCAAAATTGTCCTTTTTATTTTGGAATGAGTGACTGTTGTGTCTTCTAGCAACTCAAAAAGTACAAACTTAAGCTTTGACCATGGCACGACAGGATTGTAAATGTACAGCGTGAAATATGCATTTGTTTTGCATTTGAAGTTTCTCTGATGAAGAGGACAGAAGCACAAAGCTACCGGATAAGTACCTCAACAGAAAACTGCAGGAGTTTGCTACCCTTTGTGAATAACAGGCTCCTTTTTTATCTAACTCCAAATGACTCATTTTTAAAAATAAAAAGATACATTTACATCTTTGCATAGGGGCAGTGTTAGAACACGGCTCGACAGGGCGCACCGCAGCAAACAACCGAGGCGCTTTGTTTTTTGTCGTTTAAAAGTAGAGTGCGGAGACTATTCTAGTTAACATTCTGAATCGCACCACGTGAGATCGACAAATGTAATTAACTCAATCAGATTTAAGTAGATGTTATGTTCCCTGTTACTATTTGAGTTTTATTTACCTAAAGTCCTTGAATGGCCTTTCAGTGTTGAGGAAATTAAAGTCAAGAAGCTGCAATTAGAGGAAAGCTGCCACAACAAAAGACACATGATGGAGCGCAACAACGAGCTTTGGAATTCAAATCAGGAATCTAGCCAGCATCCAGGTATTTATAGAATTGGAGATGAAAAACGGAAAGAGCATTTGGGTGAAAGACTGGGAGGTTCTAACCTAACAGTTGTTGCCATCTGTCTATGCCAATATTAAACTGAAGTGCACATATATGTTCCTTGATGGGTTGATGTTAAATTAGGGTCAAATCATCTTGCGTGCTGGGAGCTGAATTAGACGAGATGCTGTCCGCACCCTGACACGGCACGTCTCGAGGCAGAAAATGGCAGATCAGGTACAATTTCATTTTAATCAGTGCATCCAGTAGTAGCGCTAGCAACATAGAAGGGCTCATTTTCACCACAATCTCCAGGGATGGTGGCTTGTGAAGTCCAAAAAGTCTTTGTTCAGGTCGATATCGTTTCCTGACTTACAAAGAACAGCATGCCTCTGTTTTGCTTCATCAACTTGTTATTTTATGTTTTCCATTTTATCTATTTATGACTCAGAGAAAGGGGCCTGTGTATTTACCTTCTTCAAAGTTCAGACTCTTTAATCAGCATAAAAAAGCAAAGTATAAATTTGCAAAATGATCCACTTTTTAAGACCAGGTGTTCTGTATTCATTGCCTGATGTCATAGCTAATTTAAGCCATCGCAAACCATACAAATTTTGACCTTTTGGGCTTTCCATATATTCAATCGTCCTCCAGTGCTTCCATAGATTACTTGTAATCCCAAACTTATTTACAGTGTGTAAAAAAAGTAAATAAAATAAAATCCATTCCACACAAAAACGCTGTATTGATTTGGTGTGCTTCAGATGACATCTTCCTTTACTTCCTAATTTTTTACTTGTATAAATGTCAGAGTCAGATTTTTTATTATTTTTTTTTAAATCCCTTTAATTTTGCTTTTTGAACCATGATTTAACTCATAATAGGTTTTGTAATCCCCAAATAAACAAGAGAGCTCCTTTCTTTGCTAGCACTCCACCCTCCACCTAGTTTCAACCGACTGTATTTTCATTGCATTACTTCAAGCAAACAGCAGCTCCACAAGCAAACATTGGTTATTACACACTCTGCCAAGGCGAGGGCCACTGCTGGAGCTCTGCCCCACTGATGTGGGAAGAAAGAGAAAGAGAGAGGCCAGACTGGACAGGTCTGACTGGTCGGTTTTAGTACATTTCCACAAGGCACACATGTTATGGACACATGAGCGGTTACATCATTACTGTGACTGCCAGGAGGGGGAGACAAAAGTTCTGCACTGGCAGCTTAAACTTGTTTCTTCTGCTAGAGGAAAGCACTTCCCCCCCCCTCTATCAAGACAATTTTTCTTTTCTTTTTTTTTTGTTACTGTGAGAAGATGCAGTTTTTATAGTCTCACTCCCACTGAAAATATTATATAGCAATGTAAGACATGAGGTGACTTCAATATGTGAAACACGGCCTCTGGTTTACAAGGTTAATTATCCAAGTGCCCACTTGTTAATCCATTTTTAAATTCCAGTTATGAAACGCTAAGTCCTCGTGTTTTACTCGTTCCCCAACATTCCAGTTTTTGCCGTTTCAGCGAATAATCCTTAATTGGATTTGGTGTAAAAGAGCAAAAGGTTGGCAGATTCATAAAACTTGAGTTCTTTAAATGGTTTCATTGGGCCCAGAGGAAGAAACTCGGCTTCTCTGGTGTAACACAAGTACCAAGAAAGACCGGGCATGCAGCGGTACTCTGTGTGCTCAGCATCTCCAGATTTAATGCGGTTTAGAAAGTAACGATCTGTGCTTTTTGCTTGACCTTTAGAAAAGGTTTCACAGTAACAAGCGTGGGAATAGCTTCGCCACAAAAAGAAGAGTGTGAAATGACTCCACTTAAAGAAGCGAGAAAAAAAAACCGAACATCCATCTCTTAAATTTAAGGATTATAAATATGAAACAGTGAAGAAATCCTTAAAACATAGCCGCACTTTGGAACAAAAAAAAAAGAAAGAGAAAGCAATTATAGTTTCATCTCTGAATCCCTCTGTATGTTGAAATTTTGAGACCATGAGCTACAAAAGCTATTAGGGTTTGAAGACACAAATACAGAGCAACCGAGCAGAACGGCTCTTGCTGTCAAAAAGAAATTGGGCAGATAAGTTGCAAGGATTTTTAAAGCAAGCACTCCACCAACCTAAACGTCTCGGTACCGATTCGAATACCCCCGTTGCACCCATCGCTGCGTATCCTTCCCCTGTTTCTTCATTTCACGCAACACTATCCAAGGTGTTGGTGGAAACTGGCAGACAAGGTCCAATTTTACACACTCGCTGCCCGAACCTTGGTCGTGTTATAATCAGCTCGCTTGTTCCATCAGAGCGGTGGAAAAAAGATAGATGAGAAATCTGAAACACACACACACACAACACTCCTGCATGGACAAAAGGGTATTACAGGGCACTCAGGTGGCAGACGCTTGAGGGTCACGAGTTTTCTGCCTTATCCTTAACTGGCAGACATCAAGCAGTTTATGATTGCCATCTCCATCGGGGTTGAGAGAGCTGTACCCGAGAAAAACGGGTGGGAAGAAAGTGTTTTTCCTCGCCTTCTTTTCATTTTCAACAAGACCTAAAATGTTTAAGTGCCTAATCCCAATTAATCTGGAGTTTACAGAAATCCCTTATTACTCCACTGAATTAGCTTAAGGGTCTTAATCCCTCAACAATGAGCGGAGGAGTCAGTGTTCAACCACACAAATGGACAGATATGGGGCTTACATGAACATTGTCTTTGAATTTCAAATAAAATACATTTGTAAGTAGTAACGTTTATCAGTGAAATCGATTTTAATCATATGCAAAAATGAGCGCTGGTGTCTTTTAGCCCTTTTTACCACCACATATTGTGGTGCCCAGCAAGATTTTTTTGAGCACTGCTGGTTCTAAAAAACCTAATGGGTAAAGTCAGTGATCTGGGTTCTCTCAAGGCATTGCAGTTTGTGTGTGTGTGTGTTTTTATTGAGAGAGAGAGAACAAAAACATGTTTAAAAGTGCTTTTGCTTTATAAAATTGGACTTTCGTGTTGGGTTTGGAGCTTGTATCCTTACATTATTCGATGGCTCATTTCATTTAATTTAAGCGGGATGGTATTTTATGTCTTCTAAGCACAAAAACTCTCAATGAGAATGTCAAAAGGTTTACACTCACCAGTCCCTTTATTAGGAACACCTGCTCAATTGCTTGTAGTAAAATAGTAAATAGGCTTGTAACATGGCACCAGTTCCACACAGTTGGGCATCTGGGCACAGTGGGGATGACTCTCTAAACTTCAATGTGAGGATACAGATGGGAAAGAAATAGGACTTCAGTAACTTTTAACATGTTTTTTTTTTTCCTCTCTTTGAATTCAGATCTGTAGGGATAATCATTCACAGCCAATTCTCTGGCTTACAGAAAACAGAAAACAAAGATAACCAGCTCTGTATGCAGCTGTTTCGACCTTTTTGTCGACAGAAATGCCTTGTTGATGTCAGCGGTCGGATAAGAATGTTGAACCTTGTAGCAGATGGGCTACAGCAGATATGTTCATCAGCTTAATGTGGGAGACTGAGGATAAAGTACACTTGGGTTCACCAGAATGGGACAATAGGAGGCTTGAAAAACATTGTCAGTTTATTTAGTCTCAATTTTAGTTGCAACATTTCAAAAGGCAGATTGTGAATCTGGTCTAATTCACAGGAAATTATAGATTCTAAGATTAACAATAAATTGTTTCAATTAGCTTAATTGGCATGTTACTAATAATTGCAATAGCTAGTTTGTAAACGTGATCCGATTGTTTACAAGTAATGCATTTACTGTTTTGTTTTTTTGTATAGACTTGCCTATAATTTATGGACAAAATCTCAAAAACGTCTTTAAATTATTTGCTCATGACCTTTGACCTATGAAGGAATGCCCAGAAAAGAAATTTGTCAACGAGCCACTGCAGATAACTTGACCTTTGTGTTGCGTATGTCCAAAAGATCGTGTGTTACTCAATGTTCATGACGCAAGTCTCCATGATTAATCTTTGACATATCAGCATGAGAAAATATCTCTACAGCATTTTCCTTACTATTTTTAATAGAGTTAGGGTTACACAAAAAACACAGTAGTCGTTCAGATTGAAAACAGATGCAATTCTTAACGTTTCAACGCTGAGATACAAGCGGGGGGAAAAGAATGCGTTACTAACAAATGAAAATAATGCTTTTTTTAACATTTTAAAATACATTTTAAAAAGTTGGTAACTTTTTCTTCTGAAATGTAACATATTAAACGTTTCAGAATGTCATTTAAAGTAGTTGATACAAAATGCTTTAGTGAAAAACTGTGACATGGGCTGATGAGACTTCTTAAATCTCTTCCAGGGCAAAAAAAAAAAAAAAAAGGAAATCTAACATGGTAGAATTATGCTGTACAATGGTAGATGTCAGTGTTCATTTTAAATGACAAACAGGGTTGAGCACCGAACAGCATTTAGCGCAGATTACCATAATTTATACATTGCAGTTTTCACTGAGCAGTAGGTTGTTGGCGCCCTACAAATTACAAACATATAATTCAAGTGTATATTTTACATTGGGGAAAAGGAAAAAATTCAGTGCAAAATTTATTGCTTGAATCAAATTTGTATGTATTAGTTTGTTTTCAATAAAGTGATAAGGATTGTATAAAACAGCCGAGTAATCAATTAACCTAAAATAAATTCCACAGACTAAGCCTTAAAAATCCTGGATCTTAAAAATAAAACAAACAAAAAACACTACATGCAATCCTGTGTAGGTAATGAGCCCAGTAAACCTGGAGCTTCACCCCCCCACAAGCACATGCATGCGCTGTAATTTTCTGCACTCGTACAATAATTAAAAAATAAAAATTATGTCCCAGCGTGTAATAGCAGATGCAAGAAATTAATCGCATTATCTCAATTTCACAGCTCCTCGTGAAAGGGTTGCAAACAGAGATGAGCTCACTCCTGCAAAACATTGCATATCTACTTTAGTCTCCAATGGGGCTCTAAGACATGAAAACTATCTAGTTTTTAATCCTTATATATATATATATATATATATATATATATATATATATACATATACAGAGCCCTCATTCATCCAGGCAGATTTATTTAACCTCTGTAGCCGTTGAGGCACATTTAAATGACCTGGAATTTATGATGCTGACATTAGACAAGATGAGGATAAATTGAGCTTTGGGAAGATATTAATTTGCACAAATCAGTTCACTCCTGAGAGTGCGAAAAATCGTTAAAGCTTAAATTTACTTAACAGGAACATGTGAAGATCATTTTTGAATCTATTGCGTTAAAGCAGTTTTCTTTAAAGATATTTGCTATTAAAATGCTCCCTGTATATTTACATCATCTGCTTTCGGGCATTTGACTTGTCGGTGACCTTTAATAAAAGGCAAAAGCTCTGCTTAGATAATGAATATGTCAAACGTTTTCCACATCAGAGCTTTTACACGCAGCCCACGTGTCCATACATCCAAAGCAAAGTGCAGAAGTAGCTGCTGAACATTAATATTTTATTTCCTCCTTTGCTAAACTGGATTTTCGGCAGCATTTTAAAGTAAATCTCCTCACAGCAGGACATTGTATAGATAAGGTCGAGTGCGCTGAACACAAGCGGACCTCTGAGTGGTCAAAATGGGAAATGTTGGCCAGCTAATCTGAAATGTCCAGATGTTTTCAGCTTCGTGTTATTGTAATTTGTTATTATTTACAAGGACAGTTTATTGCACCGTCTAGAAACGTGGACAATTTCATGCACATCATCTCTAAGTTAAAGTTTAAAATGATTCTGAGCATAAGTGAGAGCCAAGAGATTTTTTTCCAAAGCTATGATTTACAAGATGAATCACAACTTGGGTAGAAATATGGAATTGCATTTATGATTTCAGTTTCATAGAAGAACAAACAACATGAGCTAAAAATAGTTTGCAAATAAAACAGAGGCCTCTAAACGCTACAGAAGTTGTTGTGTTGCTACCGCCCACATACCAGTACATAGCTGTAAAAACCCAAGCAGTTGTGAACACAATTGGCAAAATGTATTTTTTGTAGCTCACAGCAATTACTGAGTAAGAAGCAGAAAAATACTGAATAAAAATAAAAATTAATATCAAAACTCCACCACTTACTGCTCATTTGCATTTATATGAAAAATGTCCATCTCTTAGCTATAAAACTAATTCAAAATAAAGTACTGATATTAACTGTAATATAGCACATACATTAAGTATAACAGTCAACATTTGATATGCAAATGTGATCACATATGCATAAATTGGTTCAACTCCGGCCATTAGATGGAGGCTATTTGCTTCAAATGTTCACTTTACACCAACTTGGCAGCCCTTTTTTTTTTTTTAGAAAGGTGACAATATGAAATCTTTACTATGTATGTTTATATAAAACTGTTGTTTTAATGGATGACATATCTGGTTCATAGGAAGCTAGGCTTCACCATTCTGCTGCTATGTATCAAATATCGCCTTGATAATTTACAAATGCACTTTTTTCCCCTGCATTATGGAAGCCATCGCTGCTGTAAATCATATCTATGCAAACTCCCAGAAAACCACATTACTCTCTAATCATGAAAGCATTGAGAGCTTATGCACTTATTCCATTAGTAAATCCAGCTTATTTTATTGAAGATTTATAAAATTAGGATTCATTATTGCTTTTGAGCCGGGTTCCCATCACACCGAGATTTCTCCACATTCTTTTAATCATCTGCCTCAGATAATGACATTCTCCATTCTTAACACTTTCATATTAAGAGAGATAGTTGGATTTGCCTAATACAGGCAATCACATCAAAATTCTCATATCCAGGTCACTGAATGCTGTAATTTTGTCAAACCCAGATGTTAGCCGATGACAGGAAGTGCTCCAAATGTCAAATAGATTGTTCAGTAATGACTAAGCAACAAAGTTCCTAAACGGTGGCTAGAGGAGTGTGAAGTTGTATGGCCCAAAACCTGTGTTCGAAGGTCATTTGGGTTGCAATCACACTTTACTAAGATGACACAAAGGCATTAATATACATTGCGTCCACCCAGTGGTCTGACTAAACAGATGGATGAATGAATCAAAGCAACATTCCAGGTATGTGTTTGATTAGAGAATAAAATTATAGCATGACATAAAGCTCACAAACGTGAAGGGACAATGGTATAAACATTTGAACAAAAGTGCAAATGTCCGCTAAAATATAAGCTCAGATGCTTTAGTAACTGAATAGCTTTACACTTTTATAAAATTCAATTCATTGATTATGATTGGGGCCACACTTTTCCATAGCAACTGACAGTTCATGTTTCAGCATAAACCGGTGCATCAAGAAACCCTAGGATGAACAATACAAACGAGTAAAAGTTCACACTCCTCATGATTTTGGCACCTAAGTGCATTCATGAGTAAACAAGACAGGAGGCATTTTGATACGTTCCAGCTTGCAGTCGCAAAGTCATTCAGTGGAATCGCAGCATTCCTTACGCTCTCATTACATTTAGAGGGTTTGCCATCAGTAGCCAACTACTGTCGAACTTGATAAACACTGGTTTACTAAACAACATGCCTGGTGAGAAGTCCGTGGTTTGGGTTGGACAGCAACATAGTGAACATTCTTCAGGCGCCATTGACCAAGTTCATGCGATGTCATGTGTTCCTGTGATGGAAGGTGTAGGATAAAAGACAGCAACATGGCTGTTATGGTCTGGAAAATAATCCCAGTGTTTTCCAAAAATATGTATAAAAATATATATATATGTTTGTTCCTTTTTTATATACTTCTTTCTTTCCTTCCTTGAGTCCTTTCTTTGCATCTCTTGTCCACTTTTTATTATCTAATTTTATAGTTCCTTGTATCTTACCTTTCTTCATTCCTGTAACTTTTCTTCCTTCATTCTGTAATTGAGTGTCGTTCTTTCCTTGTATCATTCCCTCCTCATTTTGTTTGTGTCCTGCCAATCTATCTTTCTTTCTTTCTTGTGTCTCTGCAATGGACCACTGACTTGTCCTGGGTTTACACTACCTCATATAGACAATGGATGGAAGAGTCTTTAAAACCTGCCCACCATGAAAATACCCGCGCACTGTGAAATAAATTTCAGAATTATGTGGAGATTTTACATGACAAATGTGTAGAAACTCTGCAAAAACTTTCAAAATACTAAAAAAAACCCCCAACACACACATTCTCCCAGATCCAGACACAGGAGCTGTTTAGTTCCACACGTGGGCTATAATAAGTCAGGAGTGAAGTTTACGACTCACGAAAGCTCGCGCTGTCTCTGTATCTCAACAGTTGGTGAAAAGCCCTGTCAAAGGAATCCTATGAAGGGCACTTCGAAAGGTTTTATTTTGACTAGAGTTCATTTGGAAGTGAGAAATTAAATTTCAAACTTGATTTATTAAACAGCAGAAACTGAAATTCAAGCAACACATGTTCAGCTTTTTTTTCCCCCTCCAAGAATATCACATATTGAACTAATATAACAGACAATCGTGTCTCTTTTTGGTTTTCAATACACCATCTGAGCCCTGCTTTGTGCTTCTTATTCCAAGCTCCTAATAAAACAGCGGACCTCCACCGCCATCTTGTGGCAACTTGAAATTATTACAACCTGAATTTGTCATTGTCATATAATGTTGACCCAAAAAATAAATAAATAAATAAATAAATGCTCATCTATTTCATGCATCATTAGCAGGCATCAACCACTGACAATAATGAGGATAATTGGATTTTAAATGAACACAGTTTATAATTTGCTCTGGAGATTGATGGGGATTACTGATGTCTGCCACCAGCCCGGCAGGCGCAGACAAACACGTACCAGGCGCACCTTCATGTTTCTATCCTCAAGTCACCCAGAACACCTGCCTGTTCAGAAAAACTCAATAAATACAAGGTGAAATATGAAACACGTGACTCACGATTGGAGTTTTTTGAGAAAAACTTGAAGCTTTTTGTTCAAACACATTTCAAACAATCTGGCGGAGCTGAAACTCAAAACAGCTAAAAGAATCATACCCTAAAACTCGTACAGTAGGCTACATTGCAATATTTTTTGTCATTGTATTGGATTAAATGATGAATGGCTCTTAGATATTCCACCTTCTGTTATGTTTATCTTAGCTGGATCAGCAGCCGACAGACACCAGTATGCTCAGGCAGTAGAGGAGAACAAGATGGAAGAGCAGGGGACAGATCAGATACCCTAGTCATATCAGCCCAAACCCAAAGAAATAGCAGTTAAAAAAAACAAAAACAAAACTGCAATTCCAAGAGAAATTGTTTCAAGAAAATGTGTCAAACTTAAGGCCCATAACTATTTATGTTCTCTCTCGACTCTAAAAGGCGACATAAATAAAAGTGTCAAGATAACCATTTTATCAGTTAAATCAAAGCAGTTTCTATCTATGTACTGCCAAATTACATTAATGTGAAAAGACGAAATAATGTGCTTTGTTGAACAGATATGAGTAGATTTATACAAAACATGTTCGTCATATTTCTTTTGCACAGAATCATCCTTAGATAATGAGATATTGGTCTTTTCAGTCCTGTCTATTTTTAGCTCCTTTAGAGGCTCCTGTCACTTTAAATCCAGAGAAGCTGCTGCTTCCTCCCAACTCAGGGTTTACACTATGTAGATATGGCTGCAAACAGATGCACAATTCTACAATCTTTTTTTTTTTCTTAAAATGGATTCTCATTTTACATTGTTGGTTGCCTAAAAATAATCTAGACTCTAAATATGCCTTTATTTTATTTTATGATTCATTACTTGATCTTTTATGTTTAGGAAACGTACAATAAGGTGCATTCCCCAAATGGACCTTATTAAGGGACAACAACAAAAAAAACTATTAATTAGGATTTTATGTAGCGCACCAGCAAAATGTAGTGCAGAACTGTCAAGTGAAAAGAGAATAATACATGGTTTGTTTTTCAATAAGACGCATCTGGAAAGTCCAGCATGTATTTTGATTCACACTTTCTTCCCAATGCATGAAAAACAATGTGTGACAAAAAAAATCTACGAAGACAAAGTCCCAAAACTTAGTCTGTCTAAGCAAATTCATGCATCAAACTGGTCCAGTTAAAGTCTAGACCCAAATCTAGTTGCTTTTCATCCTGTTTGATTGGACTTGATTCACTTTGGCTCCTTCATACCCAAGACTTTATACCTTACTGGGACAGTTCTGAGCTGCTACTTGGCTGTAACGTCTAAAGCCGCACAGAGTACGACTCTAATACAAGTCCAATAGTTGACGCCTTTTGTTTTGCAGATAAATAGTGCAACAATAATCTGATTCCCGAAGACATCACGCCTGCTTTTGTTCCGTGGGTATCTTGCCACGAGCGGCTGTTTTTGCATCCCGCTAAGCCGCCGTCCACAGAAAGCAATTCAGCTGAATAATTACTGGAATTAGTTTCACTGTGTCGCATACCTCCACTCCTGGTGACACTCTGGTATCACTGCCGTGACTGAGCATAATTACAGCGAGAAACAATTACACAGCAGAAGGCCTTTCAGAGGCTCTCACCGAGCCAAGCTATTAGCAGCACAAGCAGGCTGAGCTGTCAGGATATCAGCAGGTACCCTACTGTACAAGCGTTTCATGTTGTCAAAAGTGCTGACATAAAAAAAAAAGTAACAAAAGAACTTAGGCTACCGCTGGAAAAATCATCTATTTTTTAAGCTCGATTAATAATGAAGCACTTTTCTGAATAGGAGATGTTCACCTTCCCTCTTTTAAGCACAGCTCCAAATGAATGCAAACATATAGATGACTTGTAAACTCTTAAACTTTCCCTGCATTTCCTCTCTGACCTTGTCTGCTGCCACTCCACTGCTTTTAAGTTTCAACCTAGGGAACGATTCAACCCCCACAGACCTGCTAAATGTGCTGCTCGACATCAGACCCACACAGGACCTTGAGAAGACGATGACTCGTAGGCAACTTTTGTTCCCACTAAATTATTCTGCTGACAGTAGCTGCTTTAATATTTTCTGTCCAAGAGGATTTTGAGTCTTTAGCCACCCATGGGCCAATTCAGACCTTCATCCAAACTGAACCTTGACTTATGCTTCGACAGGGCATGGCTGAAGCATTAATACTACGTATGGTGTCATATTTTAAAAGCAGGGAGTGCAACTGTACCTTTCCATCAAACCATTGTTTTTATTTCCTTTAATACCAGATCGATCCTGTTCTGTCCAAGTGTCTGCAGGGTGTTGCATCCGAGAATATTGATGGAGAGTTGAGTGGAGAGAACTACTGCAGGAACTGATGCCAAGCCAACAGGGATAGATGTAGCTTTAAGAGGAAAGTGAAGCAAAAGCTGTTCAAGTGTTTCAGAAGAGTCACAAGGCATGAAGTCGGTGCTTCAAGAGAAACAACCCCAAAAAAAAAATAAAAATTAAGGACACGATTTACAAATCATAGTCCTTATCTTAAGCCACAACCGAGCCAGAGACAGAGATATTGTTCCTGGGTGGAGGAGAAGACTGTGACTCTGTGGTTCAAAGTTCTCTTTCCGGACAAAAGTAAATTTGATATGTCATTGGATAAGCAAGTTCACAAAAGCTATGCACACAAAGAATCCAAGCGGTTAGAAGTTAAATGTGACGTTTTCACAATCGGTTCTGACATGGGGAGCAAATCCTTTAGGAAGGCCAACAGAAACACAAAGCAATAGTATGAATGGATCCGTCTTTGCTGGTTATTTTTATATTTTTTTGTATAACCCTCTGAATACAGAAAAAAAATCACATTTTTAAACAGTGACCAAACTGGCTGCAAACCTTATGACTTGAAAGGAAACTTGTATTGTGCATTCACTTAACAAGAACCTATTTTTCCCTTCTGTTAAAAGTTCTTCTAAGTAGGTCTAAACAGTAGTTCTCCGCATGACAAATCTTTGATTTCATCAGGAAAATAATCCCCTTCACAACTGGCTTCTGTTCTCCTTAACGCTCACACTATTATCGATCGATTCTTCCTGTGGAACACTGTATGTCCATGAAATGACTTTCAGTTTAAACGACCCTTTGATTACTGGTATGAGAAATTGCTTTTTTGCGGAGGAATGAGCAGATATTTCATCCCAATCACTTTATGTAAAGTCTCAGTTCAAAACTAAATCAAAAATTTTAATGCTTTGAAATCTTTTTCTTTTTTGCCGTAGCTAAGACGCTGTATTTCTGAATTCAACTGATATCTTATCAAAACATTTTAAAATGTTTTATGTAGAAGTTTTCTGAGTTAATCTACCTTCTATTGAAGTAATTTTGTTAATTCTAAAGATTGGCTATGATGCAAATTAGCTACAACAAGCTTCCAAGTTCAAATGAGGAAACCGCAAGATGGTCAACATGGCCAGTGAGTCTGAGAATGACCACTGAACTGTAGGTGGGTAGCAAGATATTGCTACCATCCCGTCCGCAGCTTTAGAGATGGAAGTCTGGAAACTGCAACCCACTGAGGTGCAAACTCAGTCCAAAGAGAGAGGAGACATCATAGTTTGATATTGAACTAAAACAGTTCAATATCTAAAATATCAAACTGATGAACTCACTTGAAGCTCATTTCTCTTTTTTTCCTCTCCAATGTTTTATTCCAGTATGCCAGAAACTTAGAACTTCTAAATTATCCAAGAAACCCTTGAGTTTACCAGAGAGACAGACATTGACATGCCTTTGATGGAGTTAGACTAACATTGCAAAAATGCAGGTTGATTTCACAAAAAAAAAAAAAAAAAAAAAAAACTCAGAAAGGCACCTTTTATCAGTTTCATTTCCGGCAATTCTGGTGCTGAAAGCTGACACACTCAAGGTCATCCCTTGTTATAGTTCTTGTGAATTCTTTCTACACTTTTAACCCCTCAAAATATCTCAAAACGTCCATGAAAGATTGGTAAACCTTTGATATTTCAAAAACTTATTAAAATGTTTCTGCTCCTTTTACTTAACTCATTATGAACTAGTGTGATTGCTTATAATCATTTACTGCCCATTATTAATTCTGACATATTAGTGATTTCTTTTTAGTCCCTTGACATATGTGACAAGATAGCTCCTTGATTTGAAAAGAATAACATTGAATTACTTTTCAATGTTATTCTCATACAACAGCAATGACTGTCATTTCTCATGCAAAATAAATATATGCTGAATCATTACTTCATTGCCCGCATGCAATTCTGCATATATTGATCCAGCAAGCATTGTGGGTAAACAAAAACATTAAAAAAAAACTAAAATCTGACATAGTTGTTGCTGCATATGTAGCTAAAATACAGACAGATGGTAAAAGTAAGGTTCTCTACAAGCTGAAATTTCCTGTCCCCTCCACTGTGTGGGAGGAATGGGAGGAAAGGAACATGCTGATAATGAGATGTAAGGGAATCCAGAGTGCTTTCAGACTTCAAGGCAGCAGAATTTTATTTTATTTTATTTTTTATTTTTGGCTGAAGGCGGCTGGTTTTGGACAGAAACTCTAAAAGGGTTATTGGTAGTGGTGATGTTAAAGCTCGGCACTTGTGGAGTGAAAGACAAAGTGGATGCACCGAATTAGAAACATTCAAATGCTGTGAAATCCAAATAATCTCATTCAGGGCATACGTAGTTTGGAATTCAAGACAAAAACTTGTACAAAAAGAAACAAGCCTGAGAGTGAAAGTCACCCGCTGGGCCACACGCTGTGTTGATTCACACAGTCACATGCAGGGGGAATCTGCCTGCGGGGAAAATGGAAAGATCCCGGTGATATGGTAGCAGTGATCAATCATTACAGAGTCCGTTAATAAATTCAGAACAGCATGAAACTTATGTAATTTACAAAGCTGTCTGGAGAAATCATGGCCAACTAACTATAGCTATAACTATAACTGTGGGAAAATAATATTTGGACACAAGAGAGAGCCTGATTTATCTATGTTTATTTGGTTGCCACAGACATATGTTACTCTCATGTTCCCGGTTGTAGTTGTTCAATGATGAGAAAATAAAATATAACTACCAACAGGATATCGGTAAATTAAATGTTTTCAAATATATCCATGGTAGGGAAATAAAATAACTGCTATTTTCCAATATGCTGTCAAGTTTGGAAGAACAAGCCTACAAGATACTCCTCTATGAATAATAAAAAAACACATTTTTCAACTTTAAAATTCTCTGTGCTACATCAACCACAGAAAGACAGTAAAATACCTTGTCAAGATCCTGGCTAACGTTCCCAAAAGAGTTATTATCCACAGTGAAACAAGTCCTGCTCAAAACCATCATGTATAAGTAGTTAAATCTTGGGTATAAGAAATAACAATGGCCCTACAAACTGACTCTTTGCTAACACGTCACCTAATCACCTTGAGGCGCCATGACGGACGATGGAAACGAGGGATGGGAGTATTGAACTGCGATTGTTTTCTCACATTGTTTTTGCATTATAGACATTGTCTCTACTTGTTCAAGTCAAGCTAAGCTGTCCGTGGAAGCAGCTCACCTAGTTGGGGCTCATAGACCGGATATTCACAAACGTTTTAAGGACAACAAAGTCAATGTTTTTGGGTTGGCTATCACAAAGCCCTGGTGTCAGTTCCACAGACAGTCTTTGGTCATTCGTGTATAAGCAAGGTAACCTGTAAATTTGACTTATTAATATCAGTTTTGTAAGAGTGGATCACATTTTCAAAAAAAATGAAAGTAAGCCTGCGATACGATTTGACTTTCGGTATAAATTTCAAAATCAATTTAATTAAATCAGTGAAATTCTAAGAAACAAAAAGAAAATCTCAAACACTTTGGTAATCCAACAGAGTAGATCATCTAATGTATAACCATAAGGTGCATCTACTCCTTCTATTCTATCATTTTTACCGTCAGAACCAGTAAAAAGCAACCAAGAAAGTCTGTCCATGAGCTTTTCTTAAAAAAAGAAAACGATGTTGCAGATATAGTGATTGTGCAATCGTGTCCGTCTGCAGACACTTGGCAGGACTTCTCCTCCTGCCCGACCTAGCTTAGATTGACAGCACCTTTTGTCTGGCAGCAAAGCATTGTGGGAGTGCAGACAACTTGGGACTCTGTGCACGTTCGCCGGGTGCCACTGAGGGATCCGAGTGCCAGACAGATAGCTTAGCCCTGACTAGTGCTGGATGCCGTAGACTGGCACTGCCATTGTGCTGCAGTGAAACAATCCAAGGCAGCAAAGAGTCTCCCACTAGGCTCTCACAAGTCCACAGCAGGGGACATGAGGATGTATGTGCAGCTGCCAAACAGTAAACAAAGAGCTTAGCTTGGAGGAACTGAGATTTAGCAGCTAAGGCGCCATTACAGCGGCATCTGGAACAATCCTTTGCATTGATACAAGTCCATGAGGTCCTCTATTAGATTTCATCGAATGTGTGATTCAGACAAAACATGGTTTTAATTACGTCATCAAGACGAGGCACAAATTTTAAGCTCCTTAATTTAAGAGTTTTTTGGGGGGTTTGTCAAAATGTTAACAGGATTGTTTTTACTTTGCCAACTTTTCTTTACCCTTTTTTGTTTAAGAACTATCTCATTCAGTGGAAAGACATTTTACTGGAAATACAAGTTGACTTGTATTACTGAAAATGAAGTAGGATACATTTTGACAAAAGTAATGTATTTTAATACAAAAAAAGAGAAAATAATGTATCTGAAATCATTGCATCAAAGCCACAAACTACTGTGGCTAATATTTATTAAATCTGAAATCCATTAAAAAACTTATTTGAAACCTAGTAGAATGTTTTTATTTTAATTTTATTTTATGCAGTTTTATATTGCCAAAACTTGATATGCATGATCTCAGTGATCTCATAACTCTGTCTAGTTTTGGTGAGGTCTCTCCATAAACAATACTCCTTTGTAAAAAGAGAGAAAAACAAATAGATATAAGTAAAATAATAAAAATAACGTACATTTTTGGTGTAGCAGTTTGTTTTTCTCACACCGCGGCACGCTTTGATGAAAGTTGCTGCTATTAATAAAAGCATCTAGACAATTTCACCTAAGCTGTCGTTTGTGCGAGGCATTTTTATTATTATTATTATTATATTTGTTTTGTATTTTTAAGCCCTTGTGGCAAATGCACAAGCTAAACCTACACTGCAATTACAAATACATGATGCAATTTGAAGAAAACTGGGCACAGCACAAATTGCATTGTAACACCTTCATCATGAAACGCCTCCAGGGTCCTACTGATGATAGATATAGCTTATTACACAGCGAAAATGAAAGTTTTCCCAATTTTTCAGGTTCCGTGTGTTGGAATATCTTAGAATGCAAAATACTGCAGGAAACTGAGACTTCTCCTATTTACTGAACATTTCTGCTGTACTTTGTACTCCTGCCAGTTTTGATAAAGCCTTTAATCGCCTGTGTTGTATATTAAAATGTAAAGTGTGTAACAAGCTTTAAAGTAAACTTATTTTCAGTCATTTAAGATTAATAGCAAATAATTGAATTGTATCATGCACAAAGTTATGCCATCTGTTACTTAAAATAGCAAATATTCTACTAAGTTGCTCTTAGAGAAACAAGCAGGCATTTATTTTTCATGCTCTCTGTGAGGTACTACTGTTAAACACTAATAAGCTTAAATCAGTCCATAAAAAGTTGAAATTTGGAGAATAATGTGTTTTACACTGTTTAAATACTTTCACTTCATTTTTTATGAATTTTGTAAAGATTTCCTTCATCACCCTTCACTGGAAACTTTCAGGTTACTAGTTGAACTGATATTCCTGTTTCCTCTAACATCCAAAAACATTCAAATTTGGTACATTTTTAATTGGCTGTTAAATATGAGCATGATAAACTGTTATTATACAAAGCTTTATATTTTTTTACAAAATCCATCAAAACAGAGTTTAAGGACCAACTCTTTTATTTTCATACAGCAATCTTTATCCAAAATATGATCAAATTATAATGATAACATAATAAATTCATGGGTTATGTTTTTATTTATCAATAATACAAAAAAATATCTCTACTTGAGTAAAAAGAAGTTGCAAAAGATGACAATAACAACTCAACAAACTTAATTAAAAAGTTTGCTGGTCACCATGCAATATAGCAAATATTTTCAGAACTGCTAACTTATAAAACAGTCATTTTGAGTTGAAAGGATTTCAGAATTTCCAGATTGTCTTGTACCCCACAAAAAATATTTTTACAATATCACATTCGGCATCAGAAGATTTGCCATAAATAATTTCACAGGCATAAACGTTCAAAGAAACAAAACAAAAAGTTATTAATTTCACAGATTTTTTTTCTTTGTAATAATTAATAAAGTTTTGATTTATTTCTTGACTAATCATCTACCTGCAGCTCATTTGCTGAACACTAGAATCAATCCATAGAAGGCATCAGAGCCATTTCATAGAATAGACAATCAATAATTCAAACCTTTAGTGAGTAATTTTCAATCTCACTCAGTCTGGAAAACAGACAGGCATTATTCTAAATAATTTAGCAAGCAGGGCAGTTTTCTTGGTAGAACTGTTTCAGAATAGCTGAGAAGCGAGAAGAACGTAGTGTAGTGACAGAGTTCTTGGAAATATCCTCTTTGCTTGAAAAGTCAACCTTTTTGAGATTGAATTTTTAGCTTTTATTTTATGTGTTCTAAATTTCTGTATTTAGAAAATAAACAGATGAGAACTAAAATAGAAATGTTAATTAATTTCACAACAGGTTCCCAGGTAGCAGCTTGTATCATAATTCAGGATAAATTAATGTCCAGTGAGGCTATCCATTCATTCATCAAAAAATAAATAAATAAATAAAAATAATTATCACACAACTAAGTATCAGTTCTCTTTCTTTCTGGAGCTATCAGCACAATTACTTTTTAAATAAATCATTTTACAGCACTTTTGTCTCATGGCAACTCTGTTTCTTATGTTCTTCTTTCATCATCATCATCATCATCATCATTTACTCATCCAGCACCAACTGTAGTCCTGATAAAAGGAAATCATGTCTCCCCACAGCAGAGTCACAAGGAAAAGGAACATCTTCACCTGAAGCACTCAAGTTCATTTAATCAAACCCGTTATGGTGGGCACACATATAAATCATTAACAGGCAAGGCTGACATCAATAAAGTATAACAGGCTTAATGAGAGAGGGGTGGGGGTGGGAAGGGAAATGAGAGATGAGCAGATGTTCAAAATAAAAACCTCATCAACTATGGTTATGTAAAGGCGTCCTTTCTAGGCTGGGCCACTGGGTGGTGGTGTTGCACTGAAGACAAGCAGACAGGAAGTGAGAGACTTAGACTCTGCCTGTGCGTGTTGGGGTGTGCGTGTGCAAGGAGAGATACAGTGAGAGGCTGAAAGAGATACAGAGGCAAGAGAGGGGAGCTAAAGAAGTAAAGAAGGGAGAGAAAAAGCTGCAGAGGGGGCTGAGAAACAGAACAAGAAAGTAGTTTTTCCAGAGAGGGGTTAGAGATAAGGGAGAAAGGGTAGTGGGTGGAGGGTAAATACGGTATAAACATCATATCAGCTTGCCTGCTGTGTTAATTACACCCATTATTACCCCTCTAGTTTCTGGGTCGCCTGCATTTTTATCCCCGACAACAACCTAGCAAAAGTGATTACAGTGAATCTTAGTCAATGCATTGAAGGAGGATGCCTGGCCCTGTTTAGATATAAATGTGAAAAGCAATATAGCGCTCTGCAAGAACGTGTTTACCACTTGAGCCCTCCCTAAGGGCCTCGCAGAGAGCCGTACGTTTGTTTTGCTCGCTCTTCACCCTTTTGACTGTTTCTCCTCTGCTTCTTTATCTCCAGCTCCGTGCCACATCCTGAGAGGCTAATGAAACCGCGCGCTGTGACGACGCCATGAATCCTGTGTAATTACCAGAAAAGAAAGATGGCATCTCTTTTCAAGCAGCAGGTCGCCACGGCCTTGCTTTGTGCAAATCTCCCACTACCTGAGTACATAAATGGATGTGTGCCAGTCCGTCCCCAACCGATGCTGTGCAGTCACTCTGTGTGTGTGCCCTGGCTTCTGATAAGCAGATATGTGAACACTGAGGACTTGTCAGCTGCGTGCTCAGATTTGCAAACTGAACAGACCACCAAGTGACTCTTTGTCAGGTGAAAACAACCTCTGGGAGAATGATGTAACACAGAAAGAAGCATGGAAAAGGAAATGGTGGCCAGCACAAGGACGACTGCAACAACACGGCGTCGACGCACAAGTGTACAGCAGCAGAGCCTGGCGAAGTGGCAGGACCACGGGGGTAGATTGTGTAACAGATCAGCCTGTCAGATCGGCAAGATTGCTCAGGGCCCGCTCCTTAAAGCCAGACAGGCATGATGCAGCAGAATGTGTGACGGCTGCGGCTGCGCGCTCCTGCCAGCGTGAATCATTTATTCATGGATCCCGCATAAATCAAAGCGGCGCGGGCTGAGATAAACAGCAAAGACGAGCCTGTGAGATCTGTCAGTTACGCGGCGCTACAAATAAAAAACAGAATCGTCCGATAACGGAGGCGGTTGTGAATCTGCCAGCAACAGCTGACTCCAGCCTGTTGGGTCTCTGCAAAGCCTCTCCTCTGTGCTGCCTTTTTTTCTCCATTTGAAAACATCTACAGTGCAAAGCAAAAAAAAAAAATAAAAAATAGCAGGGCGAAGGAGCTGGGAAGGAAATCTAGGTGAACGTCCAGATTAGCTAAAATCAATTGGATATAAAAGGTGGTGCAAGAGAGGCACGAAGGAGGATGGATTGTCCAAACCTGCCATGGTCAACTGTTCAGCCTCTTCCTCTCCAGCAGATAAATTCAACCAGTTTTCTACTCCTCTAACAGCAGATTCATACCAATCATCGTGACCTGTCCTATCCTGAGCTCCCGCCAATACTCGCTTCATAACCTACAAGCATTTGATTATATCCATCTTGAAGATCATCAACTTACCATAAGACATCAGGCCTCTGCAGTCTTAGTGGGTGGATGCTAGAGGACTATGCCAAACAAGTAGGAGTTTTCACCAAACTGATTCAGCTACTTCTGGACATTGGTTGTGATGTGTGCTAAAGACTTAAAGATAGCACACAGATGGTTTTGACTTCACTAATCTGCAAATATATGGAGAAAACAGTAATTTTTCTAAGAAGATTGTGCCCGGCAATTTGGATCTGCTCCAGTTAGTTGTTAAGGCAAAGTATGGGGTATAAGATGGAACCAGAATTAGAACATGCTCAATATCCCGACAAAAAAACCCAAAAAACTTGATTCTCTTGAACTCAGTGTCTCAAAGACCATTGAGCTGTGCTGCTGGAGTAAAGGCAAAGCGAAAGATGTCAGGGCATCAAACAATTACCATTCAGGACCAGCAGGTGGAGCAAGTGGAGTCTTTTAAATACCTGGGAACTGACATGAACACAGTCTTGGATTTTAAGGTACATGCAGACTGCAAACAAAAAGGCAAAGCTACGTTTCCACCTGCTGATATGTTTTAGGAAGGAGATTGTACCTTTCGTTTCCAAGTCATTAATCGAATCCAGCCTCTCCTTCAACATTGCATCCTCGAATAACTTTCTCACGGTTAAATATAAACCCAAACAAAATCACTGAATCGCCACAAACTCCCCTTTGTGAACTGCTTAAGAAATCTCTGATCAGGCAGTCAACCTTGATCACAGAAGATCCATCTCTGCCCTTTCATCCTTCACTCCAGCTGCTCCCATCAAACAGAAGATATGAGGCTCCACTGGCCCGGAAAAACATCTACGAGAAATTGTTCTTTCCATTTGCAATAACCTCTTTAAGCTCCTCTAAAAGAGAGCTGCTTGCCTTTTAACAGCTTACTGAAGTAGTTTTAAACATTCCTTCTATATGCTTTTTATGTGTTTATCTGCATTTAAGGGATTTCTGGTAAAACCACATGGACATCACCTTGAACACAGTTTAAGGACTGTGGGGGATTCTATTAAGGAATAACAGGGAATATTATTTTTGTTCTAATGAAAAACGCCCCATTTTAAACTACATTTTCAATAGTACACTATTTTGTGTTAGTTTGTAAAACAAGATGAAAGAATACAGCTTTGCCAACCTAACCTAATGTAAATGTATGAAAGTTGGAAATTACACTTAAGTTAAAAAACGAAGAAAAAAAAGACAACAGTCTACCCACAATTGGAAAGAACAAAACTTGATCCATCTATAATTAATGTCCCATTTATGCCCTTATTTATAATTGCCAGCTGCTTGACTGCCATGCACTGAAACTTTCGTACAGGAGTCCTGGATAAAGATGTTCAGTCAATATCAGTGCCTCAGTTCAATGTTGGCAGATAACCTTGCACATCTCCAAGCAAGGACTCCAGTACAGAATGTTTTCCTTGTGCAGTTAAAAGTCGATATGTTTTTGTTTTCATTTCTGAACAGAATGAATCAGAACCTAAATTGTTAAAATCCTTGCCTGCCTTCTTAGTGATTTTTAAATGTGAAAGTTTGCTCTTCAACTTCTTCATTATTCCCATTGTTTTATTTTTTTTTTTTTTTCACAATAGAACAAACAGTTCAGTTCGCTCTTTGTCTGAAACTTTATTCCAGGGTGGAAGAGATGTGCAACTTTCTGGCTCAGTGAATATGAATCACGTTTCCAGGAATGAAGGCGAACCTTTTAAACTCAACATTTAACTCGGAGTTTATCAAGTGTGGTGGTGGTAGCATCAACCCTTGGTTAAATATGAATTAAATAATAAAATATGTGGGGGTTTTTTAATGCTGGGTTCAGTCCCACCATTTTCTGCCACACCTGTAAAATGAAAAAAAAAACATTTCAAATTGAACTTTTGTGACAACACGAAGCAGGCCAAAACATACTCTAACCCGATGCGTTCTACAAATTCAACAACAGTTGACACAGTGCTTGACATTTCTTTCTAGATCGGGTTAGAATCGCTGACTCAAATGAACAACACTGAAGTAGAAAAAACATAAAATTAAGGAGAAAACATACAACTCCAAGTCTGCATCTAAAGCACGAGACATACAGTATATTGCATGTAAAATAAATGTAGGGAGCACAAAGACTGCAGGAGGTTGTGCAAGGGGAAGGAAGAAATGTTTCCAAGAGGATTTGCTATCAATAATATGCTGGGGAAAGGTGAAGAAGTCAGTGTAATTAGTAATTACGAGGAAAATTATTTTAAAGTTCACAGCAGTGAGAAGAACAAATTTTTGAGAGGGTTTAATGTGTGAACAGTGTAACAGTGTCGTTGGCATTTTAGTATGCGGTGACATGAACCATTATAAAAAATAAAAAATATAAAAACCCTCAGTACGAGACAGATTTGTGTGAAAAAGCAGAGCCATTTATGAAAAAAAAAAAAAAAAAGAAACGGCCTAATGCCTACAGCACTTTATTGGTGTGACTCAAAGGAGTAATGACAGAAAAAGCTCCTTTCAACTCAAGTACTATGATGTGCAGAGATTTAAATAGCCGCTTTCCAAAAAGGAAAAAAAAGAAAAAAGAAAGAGACTTGTTATTTACAGGGTATTGAAGGAGTGAGGAAAAGATTGGAAATTGTTTTAAGATGTTCAGGTCTGGGGGGGAAAAAAAAATATGAACATTGTATATTACAATTTTACTTTATTACATCAAACGGGACGTGCATATTTCATGACAAAAGTGGTGTTTTTATCATATTTTATCAAAATGTTTTGACCAAAGACGAAGTTTTGTGTTGTTGGTCAACAGGTTTTTCTCTGTTTTTCCATTACTATCATTTGCAGGAGTCCCTCAGCATTTCAAATGGCAATGTCCTTTTTATTTTTTTTAGAATATTCAATCAATATTTTATTTCTTATTTTCTCTATTTTATTCTATTCTCTATTCTCTGTTTTGCATTTGTTTAGATTTTCTAGCCTACTTTATGTTGCTAGGTTCTGGTGTCTTTTTTTGTTTGTATTTAATATTATTGGTCAGGCTTTAAGCAAGTGCTAATCAAATGTCACAGTAATGATATGATAATATTACATAATCTCATGTTACGCTTTGCAGACGCTCTGTCGTTCCGATGAAGGACAATTGATTCAGCTACCAATTGAGGATGGTGAGCATCGAGCAATCAAATTTCAAGATGGTCAACCAATTCTTGAGTAGGTGGGGCGTGGCGCAGTGACATCACGCCAAAAGCAAAGTGTAGCATTGTTACTGCGTTTAACAGAATACAGTTTATGTTTTCGTGCAAAAGATACATGTGTTGTTAGCTGTCCTGACTTAAAAATGTCTCAACTTTAAAGATACATCCAGGCCTATTTTATATTTCAAGTCAAAATGCGTCTCTTTCATAAATGAAGAACAAGACACAGATGAGGGCTGACAAATGAAATCAGCAGTGCAGAAAATGTGGTTTCTAAGAGTCCAAAAAAGTAATTAAACAGAAATCAATGCAGGCTACGCCTTTAAGACTTTGTAACCGAGCCGAAAGTTCTAACTTGAATAAATATACTCCTATTTTTTCCCATATGTTTACCTTTTTTTTGTTATTTGCTTTGTTATTTGCTTATTCTTTGCTGTGTGACTTCCCCAGTGAGTATCCTGCAGCTGAGAACTTTAACTCACTGGTCAAAGCTAGAGACGGTTTGTTGGGTATAAAAGCAGCAGCTCCGTGTCGGGGAGGAATAAATGCTGCTTTTTGATGCCTGAACGCTTTAGACTTCAACAACAGATGGCTGCTAGAAAGCAAAACGTCGGAGCGGGAAAACATTCAAATGCAACCAATAGCGTCACAGATGTAACGTGAAGCCCTTTCAAAACCAAATGCTAAGAGTTGGGAAGAATATATGGGTTCATAATTTTAGGTGAAGGACTTTTCTCCTTTGGTGAAAAACTGCAAGAGTTGTGAAGGGAAAAATCACAAGGGTGTGCTAACATCCACACACAATCTTTACAGCACATTTCATTGCTGCTGTGCTCTGTTGGGCAACTCAACAAATGACGTTCGTTGGGGAAAAAAAATAAATAAAAAGCACACAGAGGTCTCTCTCATTGGCCCCAGAGCAAACTATGCTCTATCGAATGCCATCTGTGAGTTTCTCATTCCCTTTCTTACCTTCGCTTTGTATGACTAAAAGGCGGCTTTGTCAGCGCAAGTGTCTATATTTGACTGACCGCACGCTGTGTTTGGTTCAGAAACACGATTGCTTATGACGGGCAGATGATACACAGGCTGAAACGGTCACATTTTTGATTTTGTCTGACCCAGCATGAAAGGGTTGCAATTTGCTAACGCTAACACGTTTTTTGTTTTTTTTTTGCTTTCCTCCACATGATTTGGAACGGCAAGATGCTACAGTAGCGCTCTCTTTTATTTATTTATTTTTTTGTGTTTTTTTTTTTTTTTTTACAGATTTTCACACTGGCTTTCAATCTCCACACCTTTCTGTTGCCGATGTGTCATTTCACTCCTTTGCCAACTTGTGTTCACACATTTCTTACAGATCCTTCTTCCGTTTCTCAGCTGTAAACAGACCAGTTTGTACCTATGAACTTCCATATTGCTGATTCTTAAAAATATATATAGTATTACAAGTGGTAGTTATTTTGGTAACTCAAAGTGCTCAAACCCTCGCTTGTACGGTACATCTGGAAAGTATTCATAATGCGTCATTTTTTCCACTCTATGCTGCCGCCTTATTACAAACTCATTTGGACATGTGTAAATATTTTTGAATGTTTGGCAATAGAATAATTTTTGCAAGTATTCACAGCCTTTGCCAATGAAGCAAAAATTGCACAACTTCATTTGGATGAGCAACACAGGCAGCAAAACCAAACTAGGACTGATTGGTATAAGTATTTTCCTATACTTGCCTTTTTTATTATTATTAATTGAGTGCATTTTACGCTAAGGTTATAAGGTGTATTTAGAATAGCAAAAAAAAAAATTCTGTGGGTGGCAAAAATTGAAGCTCCAGGCCTGTAAAAAATTAATATCTTCGAAGGAAAGGAAAGCACCAGGGTAAAAGCATAAATTTGATTAAATCACTCTTCTGTACTTCATTTTAAAATTCATGGCTTGATTCAATAGAACAAGTTTTCATTTTATATAAGTTCCTCCTCTTATTTTTACCTTAATGAAGTTTCTTTCCCCTAGGTTTTATAGCTTTTGTGCATCTTAACACCAACCTGCCTTCAAGCTACACGAAACCTTCACCAGGCAGAGCCGCAACTTTAACTTTCACTCAACTGTCACTTTGCTTTTGTTGCTCACTCTTCACTAATAGGGGAGGAAGTGCTGGCTACAGTGTAAGCAAATCTGTTCAGGGTGAACACGCTGAAAGCCTTTTTGGCTTCCGCCAAGCAGTTTTTGTGCGAAGAGGCTCTGCTTGATTAAGGCCACTGTCTGTAACCAAGAAAGCAGCGTTCAATAAGAAGAAGAAGAGATGCAGAGAGTTTCTGCCTTCCCCTCCCTGCAAAACAAGCTGCACAAAGCTGATACTGTGGTGTAAAATAGATGTTCCGCCGCGTTCTGTCGGATGCTGGGGATCTGAGGACCGGTCGTAACCTTTGTTCCTCTTTTGCGGGGAGCGAAGTGAGCGTTCCTGCCGGATGACGCCCGCGGGGCCGTCTGTCATATTTGTGTTTGCGACGGCGTCGAGCAAGATTTTGAGCTTCAAAGTGGCGTCCGCATGAATGCCAGGATGCAAACAATGGACAAAGAAAACATCTTGGTCTCCGAAGGATTTGATAGAAAAGTTTTAAAAAAAGAGAAAGATTTCCAGGCAGAACGCTAATACAACAAAAGCACTTTAGTTATGCCCTTGTAGCAATGTTAGAAGTTTTAAACAGAATCAAAGCGCATTTAACTTCTCCATATTTCATGCATATCACATTACAATGACATAACCTCTTTGTATTTTATTCAGATTCAATAAGCGGTACATCAACACAAAAAGTAACACACATATGGAGGGGCAGGAAGACGCTGGATGGTTTTTAAAACCCCTTAAACTCTCAGCCACGAAAAATACAATGGAAAAACGGCAGAGAGGCGTTCCGCTGCATGTTAAGGGTTTTAAAGACGGGGTGTTAAAGACGGGGTGTTAACTGCGTTTGCAAAAACATTCGAGCAACGCCCGCCAAGCAAACAGATGTGTTGGTGTCTCAGGCAGGACATTTTTGAAACATGTAGCATAACTTATTCACGTACTGCTGATTTGTATCCATTTAGTGAACGCCGGCCCAAGGCATATGCGAGTTAAATAGCCGGTTAGGGCCGCAACACCACCAGAAGTCATTTACAGTCATTGTACCTGGATGCATTCTGACACTGGAGTAAAGCTAGTGAAGTTAATTTGAGTTATTCACAAGTGGCCAAATTTTGACAACCTACAAAAACCTAAAAACAAAATTGAAGGCCTTAGTACTTCTATCTGGTTTGGAAATGTATTTAATTGTAAACAGGGTTAAATTGAAATACTAAGTTGTAAACAAAAGCTTAAGAACTTTACTCAGAGTAGAAGACTGTAGACTGATCTGATATTTGAGTAAACTTGTAAAGACATCAGCTGGACAGTTGAATCTCGGGAAGATTTGGCCTTCTGACAAATTCTGTAAACAGTTGTAGCACAAGAGCATTTTCCATAAAGATCAGATGACTCACAATAGTCGGTGGACAGCTACAATCTTAGGAAAAACTGTGCTGCAACGGCAAAGATTTTTGTCTTCCCAAGATTGAGGAAAGCTGCTTTAAAATTCAGCAGGATAACAACAGTGTGGAGAAATGTGGTGTTTGGAGTAGGTGAGATTTTCAAAAGGATTTCAATAGAATAATAAATAAAATGGCTGTTTGTGTCAAAATGGGAATACAAAACATAAAGGCAAAGGGAAAGCGTATGTTGCTGCACATAAAGCCAGAGTATCTAGACACATTGTTCACGTTGGCACTAATCAATGTCCCAAAAAATTAAATAAAAAGCTCAGAAATGAAAGTAATATACATCTAGTGATCTCAAAATCTGTTGCATTCGATGTACGGTCAGTTACTTTCTTTCAACGCTGCGCGTGTGGGCGTTGGTGAAGCACCGCTCTGCCGGCAAATAAAGACAGCGAACAAAGCACAGAGATAAAAATAAGCCCAGATCACATGCATGTATTGTTTAGTCTGAATGCGACAAGAACATGGGGAGGGAATGGCTGGAAAAAGCGACGGAAAGTAATTTGGGGGGGGGGGGTGTGAATGTCATCACAGAAAACAATTCCACCCATCAGACGACGTTTTTCATTGTGGAATGGTTTTAAAAGCGGAGCTCTGATTCTGAGTGTTCTGTTCTTTTTCTTCGTTAAGTAGCAGAGAGCTATCAATGTAATCTCAATTTTCTTCTCAAATTGAGTTTAAATGGTACAAAATCAATTTCATAAAGACAGTTACAAGCTTCTTTATCTGTTTTGTATTAAAGTTTTTTGCTTAGATCAAAGTCTCCATTTACTCCTAGGATTGTGTTGGTACATGGTCCAATACGAATAACAACTCTAAAACAAATTATATTTTCAGCTTTTAAGCTCTGTTCCACTAAATACACTGACATTTAGTTTCCGTATGAAACATACTGCAACTCATCATCAACCCAAAACTGTATTCCAAGTTCTAGTCTAGTTTAAATAACCAACATATATTACTTTAAGAGGGTCGATGCATTATGTTCCTTAATTAGCCTAAAAAGTGCGGCACGTCCAGTGTGTTTTTAGAAATCCAAATTTAAAGACGGCACTTTCATTCACTCAAGTTCTCTTTGTCTATTAAAAGATAATGATCTGAAACATTTAAATATATATAAAGAAAGCTGAAACTGAAGAAATCTGTTAATGAGGAAAACATTCTTAGAGCTCCACATATAATCTCCTTATCTAGGGAAATGCTGCACAGCGGATGGTTTGAAGATTGTGCGACGCAGTTTGAAGGCCAACTGTTGACTTACTTCACTTCTGTACAGCTAAGCAAGGACGACAGCACGCCTTTACTTTATAAGAATGATGAACGCGTCGAGCATGTCAGTGCCACAGTTAGGCAGCGGCCCGCGAGAGTTATTCTACCCGCTGCATCATGACTCCATTAACAGCCAATCTCAGATCATAACTAATCTTCTGAATTAATTAAAAATCTCTGCTTTCTTTCTTTCTTTCTGTGCTGGTGTAATTGAGTACGTGTGGTGGGTTTGGGTTTCCACTGACGAGGCTAATTCCCTTTTTTTTGTTGAAAAATTAGACTAAAATTGCGCAAATCAACAAGACGCTCTCCCCTTCTATTTATAATTATTTCATTATGTGCCACTGTGGGTGTTCTCGAGGAGGGATTGATTGTAGCAGCTGGTGATTTGGGCAACCTGATGAGGCTGCTGTTGTTTTGCTTCTGGGGGGAAACACTTCTTTTACTTTCCCCCGCGATTTTAAACCACATGGCCCACTCGGACGCACCGCTGCATGCACACAGAATGTTGTTTTTATGTACAGTTGCATCACGGATCGGAAAATGGAAGCTTACAAAATGTATTACGTATGACAAATCTCCTTAAAACAACAAAATTATTTTTACATGCATCATGGAGAAGAGTGTCATTAACACCCTCCGCAAAAATGATAAGTCATACATTTTAATAGAAGATTGAGTGCAAGGAAAATGACATTTATTACAATGTAACAAATCAAAGTGTATTTAATTTCAACATTTAAATTGAACTACTGAAATAAGTAAACTGTGATGATATACCAAATTATTGAGATGCATCTATATATTTTTGATGAACTCTAAGCAGTCACATAATAGTCGCTCTTTGCCCCCACATTCACCATACCATCCATAACGTCAGAAAATACGTTCAGCACTTGAAACAGAAGGTTGTTCCACCTTTGCTCTGATTTCTGCCTCTGCTTTTTCATCCTTGATCTTCTCACCTTGATATTTCTCTCTCGTCCTGCCGAGCTGCCACGCGCACGCACGCCAACAAGCGGCACGCCGTTGGATCCTCTCAGCCCGCCTTTCATCTGTGGAGCCTTAAATGCACCTGACTTTGAAGTGTGCAGCGCAACAACAACAAGTCATTTAGTCGTCTCGGTTCATCGGGCAGGCCGTTTGTTAGTTAGCCCCAGGGTGAAACTGTCTAACACGAGGCTGGGGAAAGAAGGACCGGGATTTTAAAGTGCTTTACGAAAGAGTTCAACCCTTATGTAGTTTTCAGCGGAGCGGCTCGAAGACACAAACATGTCAGCTGTCAGGAAGGCGAAACACAGTCAAGGATTAGGTTCATGTGAAAGATGTTGGCCTAATTGCAGTCATATTTTTTTTCCTGACTACCAATTTCCTCAAACCTTTAATTCCATTTTGAAGCTTAAACTACTGTAAGCATTTCATTATTGCTCAGCTGTCTAACTCGGTTCTCATCTTCTTTCCACTTAAGAGGCCTTGACAGTGTAATGCTTGAACAGTCTTTCATGACATGAAAGAAAGAAACGAGTGGATAAAAACGCTAAATAAGAGCACTGGGATGTTGGGCGACATGTCACACTGAAAACAATTTTGCACATGTATCACCACTCCAGAGTTGTGTACTAGGAGATTCAACTAATTTGTGTTTCTAAAAATGTAATGTCACCAACTTCTACAGGCATCCAAACATCATCTGACATTTTGATTAGATGATGAAACGTGAGTTGAGAACTTGATGAACTTGGTTTCCACTAAGGCTACTGGCGCTAGCTGCAGTAGCATAAGCGTTCCACCACAAGACTTCACAGCAACAATTAAGCTATTATAGAGGATTTTGTTTAGGCACTTTCATCCAACATCAGTGTCTGACCTCACAGATGGATCTCTGGCAAAACGTAACCAAGCATTTCTAAACCTTGCGGAAAACCTTCCCAGAAGAATTTTAGGTGCAACAGGTCGGTCACCATCAGGTAAATCAACATAACTCAAACTCAGTAAGATTGGAAAAGGAAGATCTATGCACAAATTTCAAAAGACTTTCTACAGACTCTCAAGTTGGTCTGAGGCTCAAAGAGATTAATATATAATAACCCTAACAGAACTGACTGTATGTTGAAGTATCAAAGCTAAATGTGAAAGGAGTTGGAGGAAGAATGAAAAGAATACAAGAAAAACCTCTAAGTCTGCTTCTACACCTGCAGAAAGTGAGAGAAAAAACTTGGAATCAAAAAACCGCAGCAACACACATATGCATATATAAACAGCAACGTCAATGAGAAGCACGTGGTGCTAATTAACACTGAAAACATCAAAACACCAGTGGGCAGTGGTACCAGTCACTGACCAGATTTCCTTCTCCCACTGTAGAACTCACACAACACGATCAACAGATCAAAATTAAAACAAATCTGCTGGATGCCCATTACAGTCTTCACAATGCTGCCTTAAGGCTACAGTTTAGTTAAAGCGCAATAAGCAAGAATAGAAAGATTACCGACGGTATCACATCCTGGTAGTATTTCTGCTGTTTAATCACAATAGCAGAAATTAAATACGCACAAGAAAAGGAATGAATATTGTAAATGTTTTCCTTGCTGACTTTTTAGATTAAGAAATAAGCCCCCATACAAAAAAATAACAATAAATCAAATGCACACCCAGTGAAACCCATCAAAGGCTGCAGTATTGCAACAACAATTTTCCCACATCTAATCATGAGAAGTTTGAGTAATACAAGAACACAACGATCTGGCAGGGCATCTGTTTCTTGGCTATGTGTTACATTATGTGCCGTTAAGGGTTGTGTATGCTGTAAAGGTGATTTATGTGTGAAATGAAACAATGCCACCAGTTTTTTTTTTCCAACCGAGAGGTGTAAGCAGTAATAATGACACATCACAAGGAAAAGGAGGATTTATTGCCATGGAACAGTGCTTTGTGATGATCCAGGATCTCAACGATGACACAGAGGTAATTAGGCTTTTTATAGTTAGACCATCATCAGTGCCGACCGCCACTAGACCCGGTTCTGTAAAAGTGGCTTCCATGTTGTCTAAATATGGATTTTACATTTTGAGCTGAGCTAAAATAAGGCTGTTCTGTGTCACCTACAGCGCAAAATAAAACACTTTCATATTTTTCTCATCGGATTAACCCTTCCATTAATCACCCGAGCCTCATTCATGCATGCGTGTCTCTGCGGGACTGTCGTCTGTGAGCATAGCGGTGCTCCGGATCATTAATCAACTCAAGGCGAGCAAGTCAAAGGGCTTCCAAGATGTCAAGGAAGGGAGGCTGGAGATTGTTGTGTATCTACGCTAGGGAGCTGATCGCAGCACAACTCCCTGTTGGTCCCCTGATGGAGGGAAGAGCATGAACTTTTCAGAATATGAAAATATTTTATAGTGTGCCTTGAAAAAGTATTCACCAACACTTATCTTTTCACATTTTGCCACTAACTTATAGTAAAAACAAATAGTGCATAGTCATACAGGCGAAGAAACATTTGTGTTTTGCAAATAAAAACTAGAAAGTGACATGAATTTGTACTAAGCATCCTAGCTTGAATACTTTCAGATATACCTGGAAGTCTTTCGGATATTTTCTCTCCCAACTAAAGTAGAGACTGACATGCAGGCTCATTCCTCTGTGTCAAACATCAATTTTTAAATGTGCTACTGCTTATCAAATGGAGTTTGGCTGAGACTTTGATTGCGTCTTGCCAACAAATCAACATGCTTAAACCATTCAATTGCATCTGTGGCCGTTTAGGGTCTAGCGGAACATTCGGCTCTTCCTCATTTTTTTTTTTTACATTGATCTGATCAGAGTATGTTCTTTGGGTGTTTTCACACCTGATAGACTGTTTGGGGACCAAAATTGCAACATGAATACGTTTTCAGTTGGTTCAGTTCACTTTCACACTGCACTCTGTCAAAGGATCCAAACCCTTTGAAAAACCTTGTTTGGCGGCGTTGCACCATAAACCACAGAAGGAAGTGACGTGAAAAAATCTGGACAAATGTCTGAGCGCAAATGTAAACAAAAATGGAGCGGCGGTTGGCAAAACTCCTTGAGACATTTCTCCTGCTAGCGCTAGACTTTGCTTTGCATTTAAACAAAATTTCCAGCGCTATCATCCACTTCCTGATTCAACCATCTAAGTTCCTCCAAAGTTCCCAGGCAGCCAACATACATATCCCACTGGGCCTACACAAATGTTCATCTAATCCTTCTTAGCATTAAAACTGCGTTCATAATGAAAATAGATTCACAAATTAAGTGATTATCCACGAGAATTTATTAAAGGGTATCAAGAAAAAAAAAAAGGGAACCAAAAAAATCATGCAAGAATTCCCAGATTTTTGGTGAAAGATGACTTTAATTTTCTTTCGTTTTAAGATAATGTCCTCATTTCCATTGGCATATTTTATAAAATCCCACGAGTCTGTAGCTGTAACCTGACTAGGTTCAATTAGGGGGAATACATTTGCAAAGAACTGTATGCAAAGTTGCAGAGAGTAGCCTTCAGGCAGAGAGCGTTCCTACATTATGTCAGGCTAAATGTAAACTTAACAGCTCTGCAAACTTCTTTCTGGTGATATCGAAGCACAAATGCACTCGGAGGCATACAAGCATCTCATCTTTTATTTTTGGTGAAATGAAGGTTCAAAGCATGTGGAGAACATCTCACCGGTAAAGTGGCAGCAGGGCTGGACTGACTGGATATTTAGATGGGAACCAAACCTGAGCAGGCAAGTATTGCAGTAGTAATAAATTTAACATCAGGCCACTGTTGGTTGACAGCTTCAAAATCCAATTTGTTATTTTCTTTTTTCATCCCAAACAAGATATAGTAAAAGTAATTGCAGGTGGGTAAAGAAATAAGTCTGATGGATATTTCCAGCAAAAATTCATGTTGTAGTTTCAGCCAAACAGTCTTCTGATAGACGCTTGCCCTGTCTGACACTAAAGAAAAAAAAACAAAAAAACCTTTACAGGCACTGAATTAAAAACAAACAGAACAAATGAGCAAAGCATAGAATTACATGCAATGCTGCTTGAAGTCAGACCGCTGTCTCCTATCAGAAAACGGATAATGAATCCCACATGTAACAAGAAAGTCCAACTTTGTCATAGTCTGCATCATGTTTCTGGTTGTTTGACTACTTTTGTTCCAGTTGGTTGTCAATGACATGTAGGGGGTAAACTTTAAAAAAAAAAACTTTGGTATTAGCTTTTCACACACTTTGCACCTGTTATTTACTCACTCTGCATCAGAGGCAAAACCAATTTCTTTAGGCTCTTACTGTGAAGGTTTGGAGGAATATAAAAAGGGTATTTGACAAGTTAATGTTTTTGAGAAACTAAGCACTAAAGGTTTCAGGTATAAAATTGATTACTGTATCAGTAGTCGGAAAAGTGTGATAGAAACGCAAACAGTTTTGCCGTTTGTGCAGCACGTGTCAAATTAGTCAAGAAATTATGAAAATATTTATTTTTTTACACCTTGAAAACCTGACATTTTAACAGGGATGATTAGTCTTTTTATAGCCAACGTGAGTCTCCCAGTAAATTAGTCTCTGTAGCATTTTTCAGTCCATAAAATCCACAAGATATTTAAAACCAATATGACTTGGCGACAAAACATTTATAGCCAAATAACCTAAGACTGAATTTAGCACTACACAGAAAATGCCAGAAGGGGTTATGTGAGAGAGAAAATAGCCTGCATTTTGGATGAAAAGGAGTGTTTTTGTAGATGCTGCATGTCACTTGGCCTTTTTGGAGTAGCCTTGCTGATCCATAGGTGGTTGCTGCCTGACCAATTGCCTGAAGTGCAGCATAAACAAGGGATGATTACGGCAGGCTGCACGGAGCCCTCCACTCTGTGATATAACCTAGAAGGGGTTCAACATGGCTGTGAATCCGACTTTCTGTACAGTTGTGATTTGAGTGTGTGGGTGACTAGGCATTGGATATACAAGGCATAAACAAAGAAACAAAGAAAAAAAAGAGTTAACACTCGGATGTCAAGTTTCTTCCTTCAGGAGATTGCTTGTGGCTTGTGCACACAGATGAGAAAAAGAGAAAATGGGCAAAAAAATAAAAGAAAATCAGCACCGGGATTTTCTCTACAAACCAAAATCATCTTCTCTCACTTCAGACTTGGTCATTATCTTGGCCTGGCCTACTTTGACTGTGAAACATATTCATCTGTGATGACTCATTACTTTAGAGATACAGCAGCTGCCCAGCGCCCAAATGTGCGATCAGGGCTTAAAGTGTTCCAGTGCAAGCGGATGCTGTCTGGAAAGACACGGCAAAGGACTAATTAAGCCTCTATGAGCAACAGCAAAGAAAAAAAAAGGCATTTCGAAAGTTTACTTTCAGTGGTGTTTGCACCAACTGCAGTGCATGTCTGCTGATGCAGTTTTTTAGAGAAAGTATTTGTCTTAGATCAATGAACATGACTGAAAACCAGATTTGTTTTGCAGACGTCAATTCAGAAGCAAAGGAGAACCGAAGCCGCTGCCAGGAAAAAGATTTCCAAAATCATTTCTAAAGCTTTAGGACTTTAGAGCAATGAGGAATCTTCCCATCGTTCAGAATTCAATAATTACAGGGATCCGTGGCATCCAATGGAAAATTTCAGGACTGCTGAGCACAAACAAAACAAGAGCTCATCCCACGTTTACCCAAAAACTCCTTGATTGCACCCCCAAAAGTGGAACTTGATGGAAGGCATGCATCTCACTGCTTTTTTTTTATACTAGCAGTTTTTCAGAGACATAAAGAAACTAGACTCTGGTAGAGAGATGGTATATAACTACTGTGATGATTGTGAACCATGGCGGTTTATCAAGAAAATATGAATTCTCCTCTCAACCCGAAAATGACTTAAGAAGATCCAGGGATCAGCTAATGATCTTAGCTCCAAGTGTACTTGGTTTATGCCTTAGGAGAAATATCCAGAGCACACCTTAATGTAACCGAAAAAAAGGGGGACAGAAGAAAGGGGGGACTGGAGACTTTGCACAGACTGACTCCAAAGTCCAGGCACAAATCCAGATGTCTACAAAATGTGGACGGATAAACCAAGAAAGAAAAGCACAAATTCATGTTCCAAAAGTAAACCCGTTATGTAATCCATGATGTCGAGATGAGAAAATTCTTTTTACAGAAATTACGGTTTGTCTCGTTCTATGTCAGACATGTAATTTGAACCACACTGATTCTCATGTGGATTTAAACGACATTAAGCGCTCCACTTTGCCACCGAAGGCTTTTCAATTTACTCACATTGCCTAATTTTGACATTTACCCATTTACTCACCTAAGGATTCAGATTTTTAACAAATGGGGAGTAATAATTGGCTTGTAGCAGTGACTCATAAGCTAAAAAGCATCCGTACCAATCCTCATATGGGGGCTACGAATGATTTATGGGTGAAAAGTCCAATTCTAATTGGATTCACTTTGAACTACTTAACTCCTTCATGTGCCGGGCTGTAATAGCCAGGAACCGCTGCGCTTCCTTGACGTGGGAGTCATCGCCAGCATGCTCGCAAGTAAACAAATGCAGTTGCTCTAACGCTCCGCAGAGATGTCGAGAGAGGTTGCCGAGCAACAGAATGCGGCCCCCTCTTCAATTATGCACTCCCGTTTTAATTTTTTTTTCTTTTTTATTTTACACAGTCCTGTTTCGAACGCTTTTATCGAGAATAAAAGGAGAAGAAAAAAAAGAAAGAAAAATCCTCCTTTTTAAGTGCAGCCATGAAAACATGTTCTGTCCTCTGCAGTTTTGTTATATTTATTCTGGCCTTCTTTTACTGTGCTTTTCATTGGATGTTTCAGAAAAAAATGTTTTCCAACGCACGACTTTTTATGTAGTTCTCAAATATAAGATTTTTTTCTCTTTTTTTTAAATCGCTAAATTAGATATTAAATGAGAGAATTGGCAATTTCCAAACATTTTTTTTGTCTTGTACAAAAGGGAGACTTGATTTTAGAGCAACTTGAGACCAGAGAGAACCACTCCAATTACACACTCCAACATTTATGGTGCAGTAGCTTCTTGAGGTACCTTGTTAATGTTTTACCATTTACTTTCATAACTGGACCTCCAATGAAAGCTCTCCCTTTTACTATGATTTTTATAACCCTGCAACTTTTTACAGCTCGAGAAATCTCAAGCTCATTTTGCAGAGAAAGTCCAAAACATCAATCCCGCTTGTTCCTCTGTTTGAGGCAAAACTTCTCCAAACAAGCTACATCTTTCATCACTTACTGCTGACTGGCACTGCTGGTCTGTTGAAGCTTAGAGTAGTTATAGTTAGCGCAAAAAAAACAGAGCATAACTGTTGAGTTACGGACTGAAACTTGACTATGACGCATTCAGTCAAAAAGACTATCAACTGTTATAAATAAATGTGGAAAAAAGATAATGAGATTATTTCTTTGACAGTACCTACTGAAATAAAAACCTCAGAACTTATCCAGTTAACTCAATAGAGATTTAAAAAGCAGAATTGCCTGAATCCAAAGTCAGCACTTCAAATAAAAGTCTACCCAATTGCAAAATATTGAGATTTGTCATGTTTTTGAAGAAGATCCCAATCGTCTTATGCTTAAATAAAACCTTGCATGAACAAACGAAGCACTCATAAAGCAACATATCATGAACAAATCTAAAGAAATTCAACAACAGATGAGGAACTTCGTCTGGATTAACAAGGTTTTTCTAAGGTTGTGAGATTTTAGCAAACTCAGGCAAAAGCAAATATCTCCACACAGCTAGAGCAAGGAAGAGTGGTAAACTTCTTCAAACAAACTAAAATTACTCAGACTCTAAATCTGTTTTTCATCCTGTGTGGAAAGAGGGAAAAAAAAAAAAAATCAAAATACGAGGCTACATGTCCAATTATTTAAAAAATATAAAGTAAGATGCATCTTCTGGACTCATTTCATTCTGTCCTCATGATTAATGGATGACCAGAGCTACACGCTGACTTCTGCTTACTTTGTGTCATCTTGATCACCCCTAGATTCCCAGGCTTCAATTAGTTGCATAATTAAAAATAAATAAATAAAAAAACAAACATACTTGGTAGATACAGGGAGAAGAAAAAAAATCCTTTCAGCATCCTTGCAAAGACTAATGACGAGCCTTTCCTGTCTGATTTTTTTATTTATTTTGTGCCTGTGTCCTCTGCCGTGTTTTGACAAAGCTGAAGAGAGATTACAGCTGTATTGGGCACAGCCTGTCACTGTACAAATGCCTGTCATTAATTTCAGAGGCAGGAGGCAATTTCAGAGAAGTGGACACATTCCTATAAGTGCACTCTTGTGGTGTCAAACTTCAGAGAAAAACATCAGGTCAAAATTGGCTTATTTTCCACTTTCTTTCTTACCGTTTTGTATAAATATTAAATGTAAAAATCAGATGTGTTCTTTACAGAACATTTCTCGTGAAAGATGGACCTAAACACAAAATAAACCCAGAAGAAAGGATGCCACAAGACTTTACATTCAGGCTCCGTTTCACCTTACAATTATGGACATACATCCAAAACTTTATTTATATGATATAATGCTTCAACCAACGTCCACTGTAAAAAGTAAATGAGAATTTGTTGCAAACTTTAGAAGTAACAGACCTTGCAATTCAGATATTTTAGAAAAGCATTAAGGAATTACTTTGTCAATTTTATTGACAGTAAAAATTGACGTTTACAGCAACCACAGGAGGAAAACAAGCGTCCTCAGTGCATCTTTCTAGGACAGATGTAGATTATAATCACCCAATGCTTAATATAGCAGAATATACAACTGCAGACAAACTAAAAAAGTGTGTTGAGATTATGGATTTATAAAATTATCATGGTCACAGCAGTATTTTCAGGCATCTTTGTGTTACTTTAAGTTAGCTACCCAAAGAAAATTTGACTCTCAACTTTAAAAAACTCCAGAGCTGAACAATGTAGTTACTACATAAATAAATTTAAAAAAAACTCACAAAGAGGAAGAAAATTATACCAAGTAACATTCAGTGTAGGTTTGTTCTTCACCAGCAACTAAAACAAAGCTCCAAAATTTAAAATGCAGCTATTTTCTGAACAGTATTAAAATAGGGAAAAAAGAAGAAAAAAAAAACATTCTTTCCTTTTTTATTGAAAGCTTTGTTTTGCTACTGTGCTGTCAACATGAAGATGTGACAGACTATATTGTGAAATATAGCAGAATAAACCTAATCTAGTGTTTGATCTTTTCCAGGCATAAATTAGGGAGACAGTGTTCCTTTTATTCCACTGGCAGATTTTAGTCTATGTAAAATTTGCAAAAAAGAAAACTGACAGCAAAACAAAGCAGAGACTCCCTTTCCGTTCAAACTTCAGTAAAAAAAAAAGTTGTGGGGAATAAAAAAAAAGTTGTTTTATAACTGCTTGCAGTTATAAAAGGGACCAAGTCATCCTGAGCAGGTCAGGCCCCAACTCTGCCACTTCCAGCAAGCCACGTCACACACACCACTAACCCATCACACACTGACGATTTAGTGCTGCATTTTTCACAGAGTCAGATTTGAACTCACAATTTATTTTGAAAAGCACACCACAAACAATAAGCAGCTCTGTCATAAGCTAATGATTGTATGCTAATTTATGTTAATTTCAGCTTGTAACAGCAGATACATCATCTAGCTCAACTGTTACTTAACATGATAGATCAGTCTGACACTGCAAATTCATTTACACATGAATTCATTTCTGAGCTTTTTCTTCTGGATCATCCGATTGTGGTAAATCTACAGATTGAGTTTGATATTCCTTTCAGCGCAACTGACTGACATGGGTGGAAGTTCCATCAAAATGACAAACCAAAGCTGCTGGAGCGGAGTCATGTATATATATATTGTTTTTCAATATTGAGCCTAACAATTTCTTTAAAGTTGTTCTACTTAAAGTTGGCGCACTAGGTAATCACTTATGTGGCCATTGTCAAGAATCAGCCTTGACTGAAGGCGAGATGTTGACTTATCATGACTTTTGTCATAACCCTCACCTAAATAAAATATGTCATTACTTTCCACTGGGGACATCTTGACATATAATGTCTTAAGACTGTCCCACTTTTAAAGCAGTGACAAAAAAAAAGTGTCCATTTAAGACTATTTTCCATAGCAGTCGCAAAGAAAAGAATTAATCCGACATAAACAGAGAGGGTTCTTTTTTATCTTTACTCGTTTTTTAATCACCAACAAGAGCCACAGCGGCCCTGTCTCATCAATAATAATCCATTAAACCTCTGCAGCTTTTACCACAACAACAGTGGGAAGTGTCTTGTTTTACAGATATCTGTCCCTGTTTACTCTGTATTTTAATTGGCCCTAACCATTGAGAAGCAACAACAAGAGAGACGGTCGTACTCCAAATACTCTGGCAGCATTGCTTTCTTTTCTTAAAAGCACTGCCGACCCACCGGCCTGACAAATCCTTATTAGTGGCTTCTTCCATTTAACACCACTGTGTGTGTATGTGTGTATTAAGCTCCATGATTTTACACTAGTGACCACAGAATCCTATTTGACCAATTAAATCGGGACATATTGGCTGTATGTGTGCGTTTCGTGGTGTGTGCGTGGACGTGTCCGCTCTGTGGGTGTGTAAATATTAAGAATTCTCTTGACACCCAATTAGAGAGCAACATGTCATGACCTCCAGTTTCAAGAGACACCAAAAAGCTCATTTGAAAAAAAACACAACTTGGAACTGCTTAACAAAATGCCCTTACTAACAAGCACCTGTAAACACAACTGTCTTCCTGCTGATTGCTGTTGAAAAAGAGTGAAGGGGGAAAAAAACTCGGTTTGTGCAGAGAGTAACACTAATTATTATGCATTTTTGGACTGGCTGTCGTCGTTCTCATCTCTAAATTCTCACAAATCTAATTTGCTATTAGTTTTTAAGGCTGTGACAGCATCCTCGCGAAAGCATTGATAGCGATGTAACATTTTTATTCGGTCATGTTACAACCACGCACTTTAAAGTATTTTAAACAGGATTTATGAGAGACAAGCAAGAAAAAGAACGTCATTGTAAATTGGAAACCGGTGTTAAGGAAGAAGAAGTTGTATCTGTCTATAAAATAAAATCCTACAGCAAAATGAGGAAAAGTTAAAGACGCACGCACACTTGTACAAAGTACAAGTGTGAAGTCAAAATTTTGGGATTCAATCTAGGAGACACAATGGGGTCCCCTCCTGCCGTCTCTCGTCTCATCCAACCGTTCATCTCTCCACTTGTGGCGTTCGTGTGCACGAACAAAACTCGTGATCAAAGTAGGGCCATGGTCGGAGTCTTCACATCACACAAGAGGGAGCCGAATCGGAGGAAGGAGAAAGCCTGTGTGGTCGGGGGCAGATGATGAAACGGAATATGAAACAGTCAAATAGAGATCAACTCTGCCGATCCATCCTTTTTGATCTCCGGCGCCATCCATATATATATATATATATGGATGCTTGGAAATGTTTTGCCTCTCTTGCACAGCCACCGTGAATGATAAACACAAAGGCACACTTATATTATGCAGATCCTTTCAGCTTCACATCTGTTCTCCCCATGCATGAAAGCTGTATCAATCACATGATATCAAATTGTATTGGTTCTGTTTTTGTTTATGAAATGCTTACTGTTCCTGCGTGTGCACATGGGAAATGATAGACTTACAAGAATAATATGCATCTTTCATCTTGAGGCACTGGCTCGTTTGCATATCTGCATCCATAAAGCAGCTAAAGAAGCGTCTGCAATTACAGAGGGAACGTAAGAACTCACATTTTCCTCTGATGGACAGACTGAAAAAGGATATTTTATTCTGTATACTCTTGGAGAAGAATTGTGCATTATATGACTAATTATGATAATGACCATATGGTCTTGCTGTATTGTGTGGAGCTGAAGCTCGGGAGACAGAGATGTGTTTCCTCCATAATTAATCAAACTTTTTATTAATCGTGCTGTGCATGTAAGCAGTGCTCCCTCGTCTCCAAACATGAATGGAATGAAACCACAGAAAAAATTACAGAAAACAAAATGTATATATTGCAATCAAAGTGGCAGTCTGGTGCCTAGTTCCTGGAAATGTTTGCTGGCTGGCAGCTTCTGTTGACTTCTTTTGCTGCCAAACACAGTTGAAAACCATTACACAGAAGCCATACAGCCTGCAAATATTACCATAACTAGTCCTTTGTATACAGCACGGCAACTCAGAGGGGAAATGTTAAATCATTTCCACAATATCTCAACAAAGCTGCTGTTTCTGGATTGCTTTCACTGTCTATAACATGAGACAATGTGTGTTCGAGTCTTTCTTACAGCGGGTTTAATTCAAGTGTTTAACTCAAAATATAAACACGAGTCCCTATATCTGACACTATGTCATCAAATACAATTCATTGGTTTGAGGTGGTAATACTTTGAACTAAGGAGAGAGGCCTGTAGGTCCAAAGATGTAATGATTTATCTGCATTATGTAATTTTAATAAGTTAAAGGTTTTAGATTAATTGCATGTGCTGAAGCTGACAGGCCTACTTTTTATCTAAAAAAAAGAACTTGTAAAACAATCTTTTTATTGAACATGCTTGGCAGTGTTCAGTACTTACTATGAAAGGTGTTTAGAAACATGCTTAAGTCTCTCTGACATGGTCAAGTTCAGGTATTAAACTCTCATCTTCTCTCCATTTGACGACATTATGTGAAACGTGACATTGTATCAAGTTATTCTGCAGAAAATATGTCCAACCTTTTAATATTTCTATATTTTAAACAAGTGTAAAGGGTGCAAACTTTTTGGTTTATGTCGTACTTCAAAATACTTTTTTGGTGTCAATCGTCCAATAATGTTATACTTCCTGTGCAAGCATTGAGCTGTGTGGCGGATTTGCAAAGATTTTAAAGTGCAAAAGTAAAAAAAATAAAATAAAAAATTTATATTTATCATGAAAATTACATTTTAAAAGATTTTCACTATTTACATTTGCATGTAAATGAACCAAAAACAATCCCTGGGCCAGAGACTGAATCAAAATTTATGTCCAACCTTTTTTCTGGGTCCTGGCGCAGCTTTCGAAATAAAAATCTGCAAGAATAAAGTGGCACATCAAGAGCTGCAAAAAGTGGGCCAAAAATTATTGTATGCTAATAGAAGACAGCTCAGGGGAGCAGGAGCTTAAATATGGAAGATACATAACTAATTTCACATCTGAATGTGAATTAATCAAACTAAGACTCATCATCATATAATCTCAGAGGCATTGCTCCATAAATGCACATAAGTCAGCGCAATAGGCACAATGGATTTGTGGATGAGACTAAATTGAGCATGTTGAACAAAAGAAGTAAAGGTCGACTTATTACTGCCACTTAAGATAATGTGTTTGTTTGTGTTTCGGCAATGGACTCCTGAGGTTAATAAATCCCTGCATTCATCTGGCAATAATTGCAACAACAGGCGGCAATCATTGTGGATCAGGGTGCATGGAACGCATTATATCCTTGTGCATCATCTGTGTTCATCTGTAGAGAGGTCAGAAGTCACGTTAACTCGGTTCAGTTTGCAGGCTGCCAAGGAACAAACAAAGCTCTAGGCATGTCTACGGACATCATTAATGAATGAAGTTGCTGGTTTTGCAGTCAGCTGCAGTTTAAGTGAAAAGCAAAGTATCTTGAAAGAGGCAAGTGTGGAAAATATGGTTTTTGTTTTACGCAACAGCTCTGTGAGTAAATGCTACATATGCTCAACAGGTATAGCCGTATCTGTAACTCCTCAAGGCCGTTTTACTAAACAACAAAAACATCAAAAGCCTTCTTTAACAAAGCTGGTTATCCTGCAGCCTCATAATAACACAGCTCTTTGAAGCAGGCACTGAGAGAGTTTTAAGCCCCCTGATTTGTGGTCGAATGTTGCTTTAAGTTGCTCTGAATCCCCCCAATGAACAAGCTGAGGGGTGTTTAGCCTCTAAACCAAATTTAACAATGTACTGAATCAACCACATTGTAGATCTCACCATTAATGATGAATTTCAACACAACTTTAACAAAATTGCTGACTGATATTCATGCAAAAGAAGCCAATGCTGAAATAGACACCCATGTTTGTGTCCAAATGTGAACAAAAGACACTTAGTAAGTCTTTATAGCCTATGGTAAGGTCAGGTGCGTTTATTTAGAAAATGCATCGAGTTATGAATCTTCAAACGTTGGTAAAGAGTGGAAGATTTGCACTTGAAAAGGAAACTAACATTATATATATATATATATATATATATATATATATATATATATATATATAATCCCTGTCTTCTTGTTCTACAACTTCCAGCCATTTGCAAACCTTTTACGTCTTTGATGTTTTTCTTGACACGTTCAATTCAGCAAACTGTATCACTCAACGATTCAAACTATGCCAACATTTATTTTTTGATGCCCACACACAAAAATATATTGAAAGCAGTTATTTGACTAAACTCCACGCAGTTTGTGTGACATGCCATGCCATAAAATGTGCGAGTGAGACTTTCAAAGACTCATCTAGAAACGAACAAATTTTATGGGAATTGTAAAGACAGACCAGGTTTGGGTGAAAAATGTGGCACAGACAGATCAAACAAATGTTCAATAATTAAAAGAAAACCCTCAGAAAATGTATCCGATATAGTACTTCACAAGCCTTCATAGATGCTATTGACAATTTCAGTACTAGAAATCACCAAGACCAAGATCATGCTCATTTCTGGAACTGAAGACTCACAATGTGTTGATCTTGACTGTTGAATTTGCTAAGATGTTTGGGATGTCACATCCTGCCGCTGTCTTCTAAACTTGTGATGTGATATTAAATGTGCATAAGTTAAGCAATCAAAGTGCGCAACCCAAACGGAGGACATAATTTTTAGATTTATACAAAAATGAATTGGGTGTGGCATTATTAATTTTTCCAAGTGAACTCTCTACCCTGTACGTTGATTTTTGCCGTTGATGACCTACCTCAGGTGATGTTTCATGTAGCTGGATGGTAAAACAAACTGGTCCCACCATTAGAGTCTGCTTGGCGATATCTGTTGGCCATAGGTGTTCAACGATGTAGAAGATTTGAAGGTCCTGTAGGACACAGAACAGTTGAGATGTGTTGTTTTTTTTGTACTTGATTTTGGTCACTCACTCTTAAATGTTTCATAGCAAACAAGTTATAACAGTCAACAAGAAAGGAAAGAAAACAATAACATAATATATTCTGCCAATATCTTGAGATATCTGAACAAGCAACTTAACTCATTGACGTCTTACAGGCTGAAAATGGTCGCAAAGCAATTTCTAAGGCTTTGACACTGCAGTGAACTTAGGCCTTAAATGGAGAAAACGCTGAAACATAGTGAACCTTCCCAGGAGTGGCTGGCTTATTAAAATTACTCCAAGAAAGCATTTACAACTCATCCAGGAGTCACCTAGAGAACTGCAGGCCCCCCTTTGCCTCAGTTGAGGTCAGTGTTCATGATTCAACAATAAAAACAACAGATTGGGGCAAAAAAACTGTTGGACAGATCTAAAACAAACCACACAAAAAAGGACATTTGACAGAAAAGAAAGAAAAAAATGCAGTACAATAATGGAGTTATTTCATGCAATTCTTAAATTTAACATTCCTTTGGGTTGATAAATTGTTTCAAGCATTTAATTATACTGACAGCTCTGGTAAATAAGGATGCAGGGGTAACTTTGACCACATATGGCCACATTGGTTTGAGCATCTTTCTTTAATATCTGAAACTATTTTAAAAATGTTTGTTCTACTCACTCTGATTATCTTTGCTTGTTATGAAAATGGGTCTGTGACAAGAACTGTTTGGGGAGGATGAAAATTCAGTGAGCAGACAGACTGGAAACTAGAAGAAAATGTTAATCTACAATAAACAAGAATGATGTGTGGAAAATATCGGATTGGGAGAGAACAGTCCAGGGCAAACAGATAGAAAGGAAAGCTCAAAGAAAGGTTTCGGACAAAGAAGGAGTGTTTGCAGAATAGAAACCAGGTGCACTGATTAATTGACGCAGTGCAACTGAAAGAAGCTGGACTCTAAGGTCAGCACAAACCAGTAATGAGTAAACAGAACACATTCTAACTAGAATCACTCAAAACACCAAATTAAAAGTGAACAAAAACTCTGAAACAACAGTAAAAGGGAAAAAAAACTAAAACACAAGAATGTAAATCTAAGAAATACTAAAAGAGCTGAACATATTGACTAATTACGGAATGCCAGATGTGACAAAATTCAGAAAAATATGCAATGTTTTCCACTGCATATTTTTGCTTAAAAAAAAAATCATCACGGAAGGGCAGTTGTGAATAAAAACAACTAGCTGTAATTGCTATCCGAGCTTGCTAGCTCAACTTGGCAACACTGAGTTCTGTAGGCTAACATGGACTGCTAAAGTTGGTTGTTGAAAAGATGTACTTTATCCAGTTTAATAAAGCTTTACAATGAAGCAATTTTTTTATCTAAAAAAAAGAATGTGGAAATTTGTTTTATAGAGGGAACTAAAATAAATGAATCTTAAAAAGCTGTACTTATATATATAAGGCAGTTCGATTATGATTAAATATTATATCTTGCCAAAAGTATTCACTCACTTGCCTTTAAAAACATAAAACAATTTAAATGACATTGAGATCTTAATCCACGGCGTTCAATGTAATGTCGTCCCTCTGGTAACAATAACAGCCTTAACTGCTGAAATAGATTTCTTGCATGGCGTCTTTGCCCATCCTTCCATTAAGCAGATTTTTAAGGTCAGAGTTTGTTAGACAAGAAGAAATTCCCCACAGTCTCTGCTCTGAAAGTTTCCCAACAGATTTAGGTCAAGACTTTCTACAGGCCAGTAAGGTTCTTCCACATCAACCTCACTCACCCATGTCTCGATGAACTTTACTTTGTGCACTGCTGTGCAGTCGCTTAAGAAATTTAAAGGGTCATTTCTAAGATGTTCCCACAAAGTTGGAAGCATAAATCTATCCACTTTTCACAAATGTTTAGAAGCAGCCTGCATCCCTGTGTCCTGGACCTTATAAATTTGTGACCATGGAACTAATTGGAACACCTGAACTCAATAATAGATCAAAACTTTTTACAATATTAAGCATTTTCTAAAAAAAATAAATAAAGTGTATACTTGAGCTTTCTTTGATACTGGACCTTGTATACATGTATACCAGCCTTTTCTAAAACATTTCACCTCTCTCTGCCATATTCGATTATAGTCTACCACACAATGGTAGAATATGAAAAAATCATCTTCCTATCTAGCAAAATCCATCTGTGTTCTTTTGCTTTTTGAGTAAGTGTTCAGGTTGAGTAAGACGGTGAAGAATCTTTTGATATTCAGCTCTATCAGAAAGTAGGTCAAGACGGAGTTCGCGAGCCAGAGAGTACGCGACTGATCTGGAAAATCAAGCACCTCGCGATGCGATTGAATTAATACCAATATCATTTAATTTTCAGCAACATTAGCTCTGATTTTACCCTCTTAGCATTTCAAAAGTATGCATCAAAGCCCCTACGGTGTGTGATACAGTTGGACGAATGCCTAATTGACTTAAAAAATAAATATATATATATATATATATATAAAATATATCAGGTAGTTTCTGACAGACTGCTCCAATCTTCTTTTCATTGGTGTTTTTTCGTTGAGAACATCAGTAACCTGAACAACATCAGATCCCCGGCAAATTACTCCGCTTTCTTTCTCCGTCTTCACCTAATGATTGGTTTGAGTTACTGAGTGCAGATGCCTTCTGTTCCCATCCCCCCCACCACCGCTTCCACCCACCCGTCTCCTTCCACATCATCTACACACCTCGGGATTAGCTTTTCCACAGGTCTCATCCCGCTGAGATCAAGCTGTGAATTCAATGGCACTGCGGGAAGCTCGTGTTTATTTGTATTTATTTGTCCCTGAGGTGTCTATCTGAGCGCAATACGCTCAAATATCATTTTCAGGTAGCGCTTCCCGCGTTCCGGTCTCACCTCAGAGTGTGTGTTGGGGTGGGCAGGGGTTCTGGGGTAAAAAAAAAAGAAAAAAAACTAAGAGCAACTTGGTCGCAGCAATGATTAATGGGGGAAACTTTCTGTGCCCATTCCATTCGGATAATGGTAGCCAGGCGAAACAGAAAGCAATCTTACTTCTCGGTCTTTTCTGCACAATTGATCAAAAGGAAGTGAAAAAAGAAGAAAAAACGTAAAAGTGTGGAGCACTCTCAGTTTTTAAGTTCGGTGTTTGGGTTCTACCTTTACACACACCTTTTTGAGAAAGCAGCTCACCTTCACAACGGATCGAAACAAGCACCAAGTGCTAAATCGAACCCAACTTGTAGAAGCTACTTTTATATTCAAGACTGATTGATCTGGGCATTCAGCATCTGGCATTTCCACATTTTTCCCCTTCTAATTAGCTCCTGATACTGGCATAATTAGCAAGCACAGATGGACTGAGGATGTCTGTCACTGTCTCCCTCATACAGCCTTGTAGTGCAGCCTACTTTGCACTATTTATTTTTAAAACCACTTAAGTTTGGCACCTCTTATTTTGTTTGCATTTTGCCTCTAATTTCTGATAAGCAATCAAATTATGGAAAACTAAAATGGTTAGAAAAGCCTTCCTTTATGAAATTTCCACATTCTTTTCCTTTGCACGCTGAAAAGTTGACTTTTCAGCGTGCAAAGTCAACTTTGCACGATGAAAAGTTGCAACTTTCGTGCAAAGTTGACGAACTTTGCACGAATATCAGGAGATATTATTTGTCAACATGAAAGTTGTTTCCCCGCTGAATAAATGTAAATTTCCTCAAATTTCTCATTCTGAATTTTTCTTTACCAGGGTTGCCAATAATCAGGGCTCTGTTACCCCGCCAGGAGTTTTGACCCCCCAAAAATATTATGAAAGTGTAAAATCCTAAGATTTCAAACCGACTTCCATACATGTTTTTAATGAGGACATGGCTGACTCGGCAGCAGCCAGACAATTAGAGCAGAGGAGGTGGAAACTGAGGCTCAAATTGGTTGCCTCGAGATCAGCGCTGTTTTCTTTTGGCTCGGTATTTTGCGCATACCTTGAAGGTATGGATCAGAAGTCCAGAGATTTCTTCAGAAGTTCCTTCTTTAAGAGAAAGTGTTGATGTTAGCTATTTGTAAAGCTTGTTTTCTGACTAGGAGACCTGCAGAGCACAAACATCACAGAGGCTCAGGTTGAGGTTTATCTCATAATTAAAAATAGCTGAAAAAAAGCACTAATGAGATAAAAGAATGTGGCCCAGGGGGGGATATTCGTGACCCCTAGTTGCTGTGATGACCTCTATGTTATTTAGGCCAGCAGGTACTGAACCTGCAGTATTCATTGACACGAAGATTTGGACGTACATAAACATGCTGGGAAAACAGGAGACTTTTTATTAGTAACTTCTAGAAAAGGGAAAAGAAAATTATAATGTTGAAATTCCTTCCGAATGAAATTCCTTCCTTCCAAACTTTTTACTTTTTACTCCACACTTCCTTTCTTGCAAACTTTCTTCCAAAATGTCCTCCTTCCTTCTAAACTTCATAACAAACTTCCGTTCAAAGCAGAATCGAACATTTAACAGAAACAAATATTTTGCATCTGTTACAAAAATGCATGTTGGCAAATATTTCATAAGTTCTGCAGTCAGACACAGCAGATGTGTTACACTTTAGAAAAAATAAATAAATAAAAATCCCTGAGTTGATGTTCTTTATTTCCAGTGTTATAAAACAAAAGGATTTTTAACATATTTATTTTTTTATCTGCCATCATTAAACAGAAGCAGGGGAGTTGGGGGGAGATGACATTGATGAAGCGGCTAACAATCTATTATTCAGTGAGCGCCTTTTGAATTATACCCTTTAAAATCAGGTTTGGCGTTTTGTTTTGAACTAAAGCCACACATGTCAGGCTCTTTGTGAGTGACCTGCATCGGAACAAAGACTGAAGTATGTGGGCAGAATGAAATATTGCACTGAACTCTAACAAAAGCAGAAAAGTGAATGATGTTTTACGCAGCCACTTATTGTTTTTATTGAGGTACTGAAGCGAACAGGTGGAGTTGTGTATTAACTGCGCTAAGATTTAAATCATCACCAGACTTGGAGCTCAACTATGCCAAAAAGTGGAAAGTTCAAGGTCTGCTGACTGCAGATGGAAATCATTCTTTGTCAGCGTTTTATCAGGCCTTTTCAAACTGGCTTTGAAGTATTTCAGGGCTTACGGCGTGTAGCTGCTGAATAAAGGGAAAGTTCTGTTGGGTCAGTTTTAGGGTTGATCCATTAAAGCCCGGTATTCTCGACTTTTGGGAAAGTTTGAGCCTGCAAAACTTTATAATGGGAGTCGTGATTTTTTATATTTTTATTATTTTTTTAACTGAAATTAAACAACACACTGCTGGAATCTAATGACTTATTCTCTGGTTGCACTAGATTTAATTTAGGTGAATCAAATTAAATGGATCAGAAAACAAGAATATAAATAAATCTACAGCATTTATTCCTGTTCATGTTTAGTATAATAAATCCGTGTCATAAGCTGCATTTCCTTTACAAATGTGCGCAAAACTTTATTGTCGCGATTAATAATCCTGACTGAATACGATTGTTCACGACATAAACGATTAAAAAAACATGCCCGCCATCACCCTCTTACCACTTCCTGTCATCGTTTCTGCCATTAGTGACATCCGGTTGTTGATCAAATGACTCTGATGATACAAAAAAACTTTTTCCAAAATACACCAGTTTTGATGTAGCCAAGAAACCACTTCATCCAAGAGCAACATGTTTTTATCGATAAATGTGTTTTTGCAAAAAGAAATAAAAATTTAGTTTCAATTTCAGTAAATCTGTTTTCGGAATTTCACTTTGCACAATAACAGTACAAAAGTTCAAGAATAAAAATCTAATGTTTTGCACTTTTTTCCATGAACAACACAAAGATATCAAAACTTAATTTGAGCAAATGTGACACAAATTCAAAGTTCAGGTGTGAAAATCATTTGTAATGTAATTTTACCGTTAGTCAAAGTCAAGGCAAATCTTGCACGTATTTAGCAAAATATGCCCATTGTGATATTTTAATTAAGGTACAAGCTTTATTTGCTAAATGTGTGAAAGGTTCAGAGATGATATCAGCGCTGCACTGCAAACGTTTAATTTGCTTCGGAGCTGTAAGGCATGCAACTGGAATAACTAAATCATCTGGAAAAAGATCATTTAGCAGCTGAAAACATGTTTTTTAAAAAATACTTTACAAACAGGTGCACCTACTTGCTGCACTTTGCTAATAATTTCACAGACTAGAGTCAGACCGATATGTGTGGTTGGATTTCTGCTCATTTTGCTCACGTAAACACATCTTTAGCGACTGGGGCCAATATAAAGAAGTTAAAAAAATAAAAAATAGTGCCAAAACAGCCTATATTGTGCAAAACTGTTCGTCTTTCTGTTCTGTAAAGAATCCTTAATACTATTTGAATGTACACTCAGAAGAGACCAGAATCAAGATTTGATGGCCTTTATTTTATATCCATCCACAGGACGTGGGAACCTCACATTAGCTGCCAACCAGTGTTTAACTCCACAGAATGATTTTGGAATCAGCTGCAACAGCATCAGACGAGCAACTTACTCTTGGTTTAAATGCAAGACTTTTTTGTGGATTATCAACTGTATGTAGAAGTTAAAGAAGGCGACATGACAAGGTATTGATGTACTTTTTGCAGACTAGCACTAGAATGGCTTGAGTTAGTCCACTTTGACATATACCTATTTCGGCTTAGATAGTCCAACTGGCCTGAAGGATTTTATCTAGCAGGTGCTTTTGTTCAGTAAATAGGGCCATTACCTTAGAAGTACCCTGGTAATGGCCTCAACGCATCTCACAGTTGCACAATTGTTCCTTAGACTTCGACTTCGACTGACTTTGTTGTCATTTTCAATGCACAGGGTGTATACAGAAGGAAATTTCGTTGCATACGGCTCAGGATAATGTTTGAGGTTCCAATGTTGTGAGTAAAATAAAATACAGTATAAAATATGAATATAAATCTAAATATAAAATATAAAGTGCAGGACTGACAGTAAAATAGAAGTTATTTAGCTCTGTACATGTGCAAGGTATAAAGTGGAGACCAGTTTTTGAGTGCAGTCCAGTTAAGAGTTCAGCAGTCTGATGGCAAGTGGGAAAAAGCTGTTTCGGAACCAGGTGGGCCTGCACCGGATGCTGCAGAACCTCTTTCCAGAGGGCAGCAGGGAGACCAGTCCATGGTGGGGGTGTGAGGGGTCACTGACGATGTTTCGGCCTCAGGACACGCATCCTGCATCGATGGTTGACCTGACACTTCGCCCTTTTGCCTGAGCTGGGTGTGGAAGGTTGTTGCCGAAGCAGTTTCTCCTTGTGTGCCTTCTTCTCACTCACATGAGAGTTACCGAACTCTTTTGCAAGCTCAACCAGGAAGTCCACCCGTCTCTCCTGCACCCCAATGCATGCCTGATAAAGCACATGTGCATTCAGTGCTGCCATGTCAATCATGTTTGCCAGGTTTGCTGACCAGCTGTCACATAGTGATGGAACCTTGGTCACCCCCCGCAAGATTATGACTGAAATAAATGCCATTAGTTCTTGTGAACTAAATAGGTGAAGCAGTCACCTATTTATCCTCCACAGCACAAAAGGCTGCATGCAAATTTGCATGTGCTAAGTCTCCCAGATTTCTTTTGCTTACACTTTTTGCATGATTTTTTTGAGGTGGATCAACACAATTAATTTGGTTAGTTTATTTCTAAACTGTCATGTTATACCCTCTTAGCTTTATTTCAAAGAGAAACATTACTAATTTCTTTTAGAAAAACCTTTGCATATTTTTTGAAACAGATTGTATGTTTTGCAAACTCTATGTACATTTGGCAAAATGACCTGGATAATGCAGCACAACATCATGGATCAGCTGCAAAAGGTAATATCTCTCCAAAAACACTTCATGTATGCTTCAAAACTAAAGTGAAGAGCACTACCTACAGGAGAGTCTACTGTAGAGCTGCCTCCATCATAGATCGCACCCACCCCCAACATGGACTATTCACATTCCTACCCTCTGGCCTGACGGTCAACGGCCACATTTACAATTGAAGAAGGGATGCTAATTTGAGCCATCAGAGTCGTCAGGGTGGACTCCGGCCTTTTGGCCCTGTTGAGCCGATATGGGAAGGACTCGAAAACCGAGCCATCCTAAGAAAAACATACTCTATGATAAAACTCATAAGACTAAAGTTAAATATTCTATGAGCTCAGAAAAAAAAGCACACTTCTCTTTTTCAGTGCCTTGGTCTCTGAGTGCCTTATACGGGCTGCGTTGCTATTCATAGCATGCGCGTCTTTGAAACCAGGGTCTCCGATCAATTAAATTTGCCTCTCAAGATAACTATGTTAATTACGCTGGTGTTTGCCTGAGTCTCACCGCTCTGCAGTGCGCTCGGGACCTCAGCCTGAACGGTGGGAGCCAGATGGGAAGCGTTTCCGTGGGGCTGAGATGCTCAGATTGTTGCGTATTCTTCTGCTGCCATCATGAGATCAATTAAGCAGCGTTAAGTATTCAAAATCTTATAAAATACTTAAAAACGGGGTTTGTTTAAAATTCACACATCATGGAAAATGTTTGACATGACAGGGAATAATAAGATCGCCAGCTTGAGTCTTCCACGCCGGAAGGTTTTCACTTATGCGGTGATATTTTGTGCCGCCGAGCGGGAAAGCGGAACTTTGAGGCGAGGATTTCTGATAGCATTTAACAGAAGGGTGTCTCTGAGCTGTGTACAGACCGAGCTCTGGGGAAAAACTGGCCTCGGCCAAAAACTGCTGAGCAATGCTCCACTTGCAGTTCCCTCCCTGATCCCCCGAGAGCAAAACTCTTACTTAAGTTTTGAGTCAGCGTTGCCCCGCAGTCTGCATCAAAGAGGCCCTTCAAGTGATCAGCTTTGGCGAGAGAAACGAGGATTCTGCTGCTAATCTCCTAAACATGATTTTTTTTTTTTTTTTTTAATACTCCTCTGCGCAACATGGGTCTGGATTAAAAGCATTCTATTAAAGAAAAGGGGCTTAACATATACGGAAGGGGGAGAAAAGCCAGCTGTGCTTGGATGTGCCTCGCTATTTAATCTGTAATTCAACAGTTGATAATACTTCTGTGTTACTCATTCGTAAGCAGTGAAACATCTAACTGAGAATATGTATTTTTATACCCTCGCGTCCTTTTTATAGAACGGTATCTTGGCATTGGGACAAGATATGCTTTTTAGCATTTTGCGACTGAGATTCCTTGTGGATGTGGGGGATTAAAACTGACTTAGAGCCCATTTTCGGCGACTTTCCGCCCACCTTGAAGAGTTAGCTCTGTAGCCAAAGCTAATTCCTAGCCCTGATTGTATCATTTAGCGGCAACTGCATTCAGAAATGAACAAAGTGAAAGAAGAAAGCGGGCTTTTTGTGCTTATTATCGTCTTCCTCTTCAGCTCAAGAGCATGTTCTGTGATGCAACCAAGTGTTAAAAGGGGTGCAATGAGGATTCATTATTAGGGGAAATGCCTGCACTTTACAAGCACTCAAATGTTTTTTGTTTTTTTTTTATTATATTTTTTTTTGCAAGATTGAAGATGTGCAGGGCCAATTTTTATCGCGTGGCATGAAGCAGATGTTTATCTTGTTTGGAAATTAATAAGTGGCTTTAATACTTTTTCACTGAAATGCATTGCTCTCAATCCAAGTGTACAGTCAGACATTTACACCAAAATACACCAAAGGTATGAAAACCGCTGAACTGTGTAGAGGTCCTGCAATTTTATTAAAGTATCATATCTGATATTTTTCACATTTTATTTCCTATAAAAAGAACATTAAATGAAATTAAATTTGATATATTACATTGCATTGGGAATAAGATTCAAGTCTTGCTAATATTTTCTTTTTCTCTAATGTAAAGAATTTTATATGTTTGCTAGATTTAATTAACTCTAAAACTTTATGTCCCAAGTGAAACACCCGAGAGCCATATGTACATTTATTTAACAGAAAAAAAATTAATTTGGCAAGCTGCATATTAAAACAGTGCTGCTAAGACTGGAAAAAGGGATCCAAGGGGAGCTGATCTTTTACCTGAAGGCAACAAAATGTGAGAGTATGTAATAAATGTGCAATGTGATTTTTCTTCTCCAAAACACAGTTGAATTGGAAGCACCAAAACATTAGCGGATAAAGAAAGAGAATCACCGTTACTGAGTGGACAAGCTGGCAAAAGGTCTTGGACAGCAGATTATTGTCAATCAAAATGATACTTTTTAAAAACTTTTATTGTATTCAGATTAGAATGTCAGTATTTCATTAATCTGGATGTTTTTGTTTCAGTATTTCCTAGTTAAGTTTTGTTTTTGTTTATTTTGTTCCTATGTAAACGGTGATATACGGATAAACATGGTACTTATTGATTATAGAAAATAATGCTTAGTTAATATACAGGCTTTTTCTTTTTTATGTGGCATTTTGAGGTTTGCTTCAAAAGGAAAGTGCATATATATATATATATATATATATATATATATATATATATATATATATATATAGATTTCTGTAATTATCATCCAAATATACTATTTGTTCCAAATATATATTCCAGTTTCTTCTGGTGCAAATGTTTAGATTTTAAAAGCAAATATAATAAATAAAATCTTTGTTCCTTCTAACAAAATGCAATAAAATACATTAAATACTGAATGTTTTTTTCTTTTAACTTTTCTTAGACTAAAGAGAATGTTTTTTCTCTTTCTTTTCATTGGGCTGGCAAAAAATATGAATACACATTAAAAAAAATTGTTAATACTTGCATTAGTCATTAGGCAAATTGGTAGCTCTTGATTTTATAGATTGATTTTATATTTTTTAGCCTTACTTAAAATTGCCACACAATGTCAAAGTTTGTGTTTATATGCCAATATGTCCAACATTTAATATTTAAAGAACTATAACTACTGTACACACTCTTATGGTTCTGCTGCACGTTTCTGTTATGTATCAAAATGTAAATAGCTGAAAAAAATTACCTTCTTCTTTATCAAATGGGTGTAGTGAAGTAGAAAATAACAAATTGGCCATATTGACTGATCCAGACAAAGCTAACCTGCTCTTAGTCGATGTTAATGAACAGTTCTGGCTCTTGTGTGAACTCTTATACCCATTGGTGGTTCTGTTCTCTCCTGGTGATGAGTCACCTAACATGCAGGGCTCCTTATTTTCCATCCGCTTGCCCTATCCAAAAAAGGAATTTGAGTGAAGCAAAGCACAAATATAACAAGAGGTGGGAGCTTCAAATCAGGAATTACACAACTAGGCACATGCATGATTGTCGAAAGTGTAATTACTGAGCTGCTGGGGTTTCAGAGCGGGAGACTGACAGGTTAATGCAGTCAGAGCGAAAGTTCGAGGGGTATTAGGAGTCACCTTTTAACCAGCCTCGGAGTATTTACTGACAATCAATTAATGTGGGGCTGAGAAGCCTTTTAGTTCAGGTGATTGGCAGGAGTCCATGCATTCACCTTCCCATAGCCACCAGAAAACAAAGTGTGGGGCTTTTTTTAGCTGTAATTGGCCCAGAAGAGGAAGGGAGTGCATTATTTCTATGGCAAAACACATATATCGCCCGTTACCCACACGACATGCAATTAACGGCGCTTGGATAATGAAGTATTAGAATTGGGATTTTATGTTTTCCTGCACTGTGTGGATTAATGCCCCTATTCAAAGAGCAATGTGATTATTTTTTTGCTTCCTCCTAACCACAGTAATTCAGATCCAGCTGAAAGTTGAAATTGTTTCAATTAACCTTATCAGACATACTTCCTTTCTACCTCTTTTACCTCCCGTTGTTAAGAGCTACAGTTGACTTAGAGGATAGCTTAGCCATCTTTGAAACCATGACAGGTTTATTTTTCTACAATATAATCTATCTTCTCTTTTACCAACACGCAAATAGTGCTGCTTTGATGCTTTTGATTTTCATGCCTACCCTCCTCCCCTATGCAATGAGAGCAACTTAACTCAAAACTAAAACTAACCCTGTAGACAAGTGAACTTTTGATCTATTATTATCCAAAGTCCATTAATTTCTGATTTTAGCTTGTTACCCATGTAACATTTAAGGACTTAACTTAAGCTGTATGGCTGCCATCCAATAATGTGTCAATCACATGCTGCCACAAAATAATGACTAGTCCATTTTATAGAGTGCGATTTTCTTATTAGTCTTGAGAGCAAAGAATGAGGGAAGCTTCATGAATATATTTTCTGAATCTAGATGTGGGTTACAAGCAACATGGCATACTGTTGACATGTAGTTAATTTGGTGACGGAAATTGGAAATAGGCATTTACTTTGTGAATACTGAGTTTTGCAGACAATGCAAAGAGGCATTTGTAAGAGTAGGACTGTATCTATTCAAATGAAGGTGCTGTAGAGCAACAGTCCTCCGTTTATTTCAAAGAACACACCGACAGACTCAAAGGAGAAATGTACAGCAAGCGAATCATCAAGTGGCAGGAGGCCATAGCAAAGTTCTTTCCAAATTCCTCCTATCCGTGTGAACCATCGGACCTCCGTCCACATAAATGCTAGTAGGCTACGTGGGTTAGTATTTCAGGTCAGGAAATAATGTCCTTCTCTGATACAGTGCAGTGAAAACATCGCTCTTGTTTTGTCCGGATGCAGTAGGATTTCAAGGTTAGCCTTCACCATATGGTACATAAGATGACTATTAGAAGCAATTCCTTACATCTTCAAACATGTAAGGAATATGTAAGGATATGCTGTTCACCTGAAGTTGCGTTCATGAATTCCGCTGCAAATAAGCCATAAACTCAGAACAATATTCAACAAGGAATAGTAAGTTCTCGACTAAAACACTGAAATCTTTAAATCTTCACAGGTTCCTCTCTGGGTGCTAATGCATGCACGTCTCACCTTGGAATTAAATATCACAGATTCCCCCTGTTTCGCTTTGCAAAAATGAAACACCATAGGTTTTTAGAAAGCAATTCAATTCACTGGTTTCAGGCAGACAGTCTTAATAAGGCTCTGTTTCCACAGCTATGGCAAACAAATCCAAAAGTAACGGCGTTTCAAACCCATATTTGGACTTTGTTATATCGTTTTTTGCCTTTTGAGAGATAACCTATAAGAGTGAGATGAACTTATGTTCCACCATATGTGTTTGTTATCCCTCCCACCCCCATTAAATCTGGTTTGGGAGTACAAGCCTGCAGTAACTCATGGTTTATTTATAGAGAGGACGTGTCGGCTCTGCTCGTCTTCAGCTCAGGCTTTTTGATCTTCTTTCATTAGAGGACGTTCAATATTTATCACTGCTGTTTCCCATTATTCTGCCCACAGACAGGTTCAACTCTTTTACCACTTCAGAGCTGGGCAGCCATCGTGTCTTTCGTCAAATTCATAAAGAAAATGATACCATTATCCCTCTAAGAGGCTCCTGTGTTATTGCATGTTTTTTGGTCAACTCTTTTAAATCAGGCCGACATTTTATGAACTGCCAGGGCTCCTCTACAAGAATCAGGGGCAAACAATTTCTTCTTAATTGGTTTAGTTTTACATCCCGTATTCGATTTGCCCCTATATTTTGCATTTACTTTACGGAAGAGGATCAAGTCCACTGAAAAAACAAAATCCTAGAATTCTCATTTTTAAACTCACAATTCTCACTCTTTTCTCAGAATCAGAATTGTTTAGATTATTTATGCACCATCAGAGCAATCTCGCCTTAAAACTTTGGGAATTCTGGAAAAAAAACAAAAATCCAAATAAAGTCATAACTCTGCGGTTAAAGTTATTGGTACATGCAAAATGTTTTAGAACTATTTGCATATCATGTATATATTATATTGGAAGTCACTTAATTTCCCTTTAGGATCAAGAAAGTATTTTTTGAATTTAAATAGATGTGCACAAAAGGCTGGAAAACAAATGACCATTTTTCAGATATTCTCCAATGTGTCCATTTCCACCTTGTTTCTCAAAGTTCCAGTTGTTTTATTTTTTAAATGTTCTATTTATCGCTCTGCCTGCAAATACGGGCAACGCAGCAACATGCACATTCGGCCACAAAAATTCCACTGAATAAAGAGCAAAGCCAGTAACTTGAGTTTCATAATTGCCCTATTAATGATTTCAATGGCCCCATTTGTGCAAAAGTCCTCTGTACACCGTAAAAAGCCTGGAACTTCCAATCATGTTCAGATCGGTAAAAGCCAAGAGAATAAGTCCAGTTGCTTTCCACTCAAGCACTTAGGATTGTTTTGTCCTGGACGACCGAGAATACACACATGCAGTGGAAAATCAGCAGTGGACGAAAGGAATGTATGGATGAATGGTTACATGAATGGATAAGTAGATTAACAGATGGCTGGATAAACAAACAACTGGTTGGAATGATTAACAAATGGATAGATGGAGGAACAGACAATCAATGGATGGATGAATATTCAAGCTGAGGCTTGGATTGTTTGATAAATGGGGTAAATGATGGATGGTTAGAGGGATTGTTGATGCATAAGTTTTGGGTGAATCCAATTTGCTTCATCGTGGGAATAGTCTGGAAATACAAACACTTAGTATTTTCTGTTTCCTAATTTTGAAGGAACCCTACTGTTAGACGTTATTAGATGTGAATTTCTTAAAATTTGTGTTTTTTTCCCCTCTGATGAACACAGTCGCTCAAATTATGGGTTGTAGTCTTCAATTTCCTTCAGTGTACCATTACGCTGTAGAAAAAACTAAATAACTATTTGAAGAGTTTTCATTCCTTTTTTAAAATTTTTTATCAACAATGCCGCTCCATGTGGAGGCTTCTGCGTTTTATCAAAAGAAAGTTGACATTCGGGTACAATATTCAGGTTCTGCTTGGGCTGCTCTCACCTTTCCTTTGTTCTGGTGTTTCGCTCGAAGGTCATCTCTCATTGGTCCGAGCTGTTGCTGGTCAGATAGCCGTGTAAGCAATCAGACCCAGCTGGCAGCCTGACAACCTGGCCCCGTCAGAGGTCAGGCCTGGCAGCGTGTCACCAAGGGTCTGATGTAGAATAACAGCACTGTGGAAGGGGTGGGGGCGGATGATTGTAGATTTAGCCGTACTTTCACAGCTTCGAAAGCGGAGGGTTGATGTTGCAGTTGACCAAAGTGCAACTTTTGAATCTCTCTGAAGTGGCAAAGTGCAAAATTGTGTGCAAAGTGTAATGGAAGTACAGACCAGAGATTTGCCTTACAGTGGAATTATTTTTAGATCCGTGTACTAGGCACATCTAATCTGGTGTGGTTTTCAGAAGTGGCCATTTTTAGCCTGGATTAAATTATCATGCTCAGCAATTTTGTTATTAGAGTGAAGGGGGCGGGCGGCGTTCGGTGTCCGTGAAGTTGCAGTGAAGTACCAGTAAGAAGATGATGAAAGGAGTAGCGTGATTGAATCAGACTGGTCGGATCACGCAGTTTAAAAAAAAAATTAAAAAATGCTGCGTTGTAGCGCGCTGTTTGACAGAATATCCTGATCTAAAAGAGAAATTTAGTGGAAAAGCAATTAAATTAGCTGTTTTCAGATCCTAACGTGTTTCTTTTCACTCCATTTTAACTTCCCATCAACCAAAAAAAGACAGACATAAGATATCTGTGTCACATTTGCTACCTTACTTTTGTACCTGTCAGCCCTCCAGTAGGACAAATTAAATTTGTCAGGAGTAAAGAGACTGAACAATTGAGAATTTAATTATTGAACAAGGGCGAAACATTTTTATTTAGACAGTGGCAAAGACATTGAATTTTTTATCAAATGGCCTTGACCTAAGATCGATCTTGAAACATGGCCTCAAACATCATCAAACCAAACCAAACGAGATAAATACAACCTGGAATCACAGACAGACAGAATCCAGAAAGTATTTATGATGCTTCATTTCTCCATATTTTGGTTTGTCTTACATTGCAATTCCATTTAATTAATCTGTTTCCTCAAATTTCTATGCACACATAAGCCATTAAAACAATGTAGAACATTGTGAATGTCTTGCAAATGTATTAAAACTAGAAAACCAAGAAATCAGGTTTACATAAGTATTCAAACCCTTTGCTTATCCCTTTGTTGATCCAGCTTTTGGCAGCAGTTACAGTCAAGTGAGTAAAAAACCAGATTCTTAAATTTAAAACAATTAAAAAGAATCTGATGTGGTTGTCTACGTAAAAAAAAATAATAAAAAAACAACAACCTTGAATCTACAAATTAGTTTGGGGTAAACCCAAAGACCTAAAAAGTGGTGCAACAAAGTATTAAAAATAGATTCCCAATCTAAAAGTAGGATATGGGTAAAAGTGTGTGTGGAGTTCAGTAGTTTGGTTACAGTAATTTCTTTTAAATACTTTTGTGATAATTGCATTGTAGCTTCCTTTGTTTTGTATCGATCACATTAACTGTATATATTGACAAAACAGTTGCACAGTTTATTGGTTTTTGGCAAGACAAATTTCTCAGTGTCTATGGAAAACGGATGAAAAATATAGCAATTTGGCTAATTCTGGCGCATTCTTAGAACTGTTAATTAGTGTGGACTCCCCCTACCAAATACATTGATAAATTTCAAATCAAGAGTCTAAGAAGTACTGAAACCGTTCATTGTAAGAAATCTATCTAACTGGGTAAAGTTGCTCTTAAGCAGACAGGCTCTGCTTGTCTGGGTCCGAGTCCAGTGTGGATTTAAGTGACCAGATGTTCTTTGAAACTGATGGATGAGTGCTAAGAGGCTAGAGCAGGGTTTGTCTATTAAATCATCCAAAAATATATATTCAGCTCCTCTGCAAAGGATTCTGGGAATGAACAATGAGTACTGGCAGGTCTGGCAGAACTGTCTATTGTGATATTTATTCTTTGCAACACTTTCTTCAAATTGCCAGAAGTTAAATTCTGCTACATGCTTCTTACCATCATTTTGAACTACTTTAACAGTTAGTCCAAGTTTATCAGATGACAAAAAAAGCTTTTTTCTTTTTTTTTCTATTATACACTTTTTATTGTTTGGATGGATTGCAATCTCCTTTGTCGGAGTGGCAGCATCCCCACAGAATGAAACAAGCTTGCAACTACAAGGATGTTAAAATCCTCTCCAGAGTCATTAAACAACAGACCCCAGTTATGTAGCTCAAAGCTGGCCCTCCGCACTTCCACTGCTTCTGTTTTCCAAACTTTGATTTAGCTTAGACTTCAAACTTGGCATCAGCACAATGACACTATGGCCTGAGAATCCAAGAGGCGGGGAGCAGTTTTGAAGCGTTTGCGCCAGGGATATTGTCGTAACACAGGTCCAACATACAGTCTATTCTAGTTGGTGTTGTAAATTAGTGGCGCTCCAAATTGGGGAGGAAGATGGCACACGTCGCGTTTGTTAAAGTCCCCCAGTAAAAATACCAGCTGTTCTCTCATAAGACAGAAATCTGTTTTATCGGTCAGCATTATATTCAGCTGCAAGACTGAAGACCAGTCCTGGGACATAAACAGGAATTATGGTGATCTGAGTTAACTCCTGGGGCAGGTAGTGATTTCTGAAAGATCTCATTATGAGTTCATAATTTTTTTTTTTTGACAGCCGTACACAGTTCTTGCACCCTGCAGGGTTTTGTGTTGCCTCAAATTCTCTGTCCAAGCCAATATTATTATTTTTTTTTTCTGCTAGATAAGGACAGATGGAAGATTTAGACAACCTGATAGCCACATCAGTATTTATAGTCATAGCTAATTAGCAACACCTGCCACTTGAAGAAACTTTAGCAGATGGTTTAAGTGAAAAGATCAACAGTAAATGTAACAAAGTGATCAATAAAAGATAAAAAAATGCATTTAAATCTGCTGAATCAAAACAAGTACAATATTTATAGATTAGTACGGAGGAGGTGTGATTTAGGAATGGGCGGTATGGACTTAGAAGTTTATCGCAATATTTTGTGGTACTATTGTGATAAAAATGATAATAAAAAAGGCTATTTATTGCTTTGTTTTTAATTAACTGTATGGCTGCGACTGCATGGCGCCAAAAACACAAATACTTCCTTAGAATGTTCCAGTCCGAAATGTCAATCTTAAATAATGGTAATTCTGAGAGAAAATTAATCTCCTAGAAAGATTAACGATTTCTTAAATTACACGCACAGATGTAGCAATCACCAAATATCGAATGGTTTTAAAATCATGGTGGAACATTTCCAAATAGATTTAAAAACATTTTGTACATTCTTTGCGAGTAAACTGAACACAGCGTTCTGATTTTGAAGAGACACACAAGCCTTGCCAAAGCACTTGCGTCTCCTTCATCCCGGCTCTTTCAACCGTCAAAATCGAGTGGTTGCCGCACAAAGGGCGGCTAGATGGAGAAATAGATCCAAAACCCAGCAGTGGATCTCTGATGTTTTGAAAGACTTCTCTCGGATGTTCTTGCAATAAAGTCCCCCTGCTTTGAGGCTGAGCAGATTTGTTGATGGCCCCCAGAGATTCAGCTTTGCACGACGCAGGAACAGTTGTCTTTTTTTTTTCCCCCTTCTAAAATACTGAACATCAGTGAGTTTTTAGAGCTCTGATTCGGTCCGGAAAAAAGAAAAAAACGAATGACGGTACTGACTAAATCATCTGCTGCATTGATGGAAAAAAAGAAAAAAGGAGGGGGTTTAGTTGTAGATTACCTGAAAATATAAAGATAGTTCCGCTTTCAGCTTTATTAGTTAATGAATAGCAAAAATGAAATTGAATTGCTTTAATCGGTGATGCCTTTGTGTGAGATGACCTCGAAACAAACCTTGCTTTTGTGTGTGGAACGGGTTTGGTCAGAGTCATTATCGGTTATCAGCACATATCAGTTTGCCTCCGGCATCAGCAGATGGGTGAAGGAGATGGGACGCGGCGTGAAGGTTGGTCCCCCAAGTTTGTCTTTATCTCACGTGAGGTGACTGACAATCATCACATTTTGGTACTTTTGACTGCAATTTGTTTTGTGATCATTTCAAATGTTAATTAATTTATTAACTTAACTTAATTAACTTATTAACTTATTTCAACCACTTTTTTGCATTTCATTATGAAATCATATTGCAAAAATAATTAATTTTTTTGGTTTATTTTCTAGAACAAACATCTAATTATCCTTGAAATAAAGTAAGTTTTAAGCAAAAACTAGGAGCTTTCAAGTAAAAAAAAATCCTCAATATTGATGAAAAGGTACTGGTCCTACTGGCACATTATTTCACTTGTAATGTGGGCATTATGCAAAGAAATACAAAAGAAACTCACTTTGCTTACAGTAGTCTCAAATAAGATTTCACTGACTAAATCCAATCAGACAGAGCCTATTCATGCCGTTTCATGCCCACACCAGAGCACACAAAATCTTTCCCTCTTCAGCTCAGCAAGATAAAAAAGGGTCACTTGGAATCTAATGAAATAGCAATTTCAAAATGACAAATTGAGTCTTGAGCCCAAATAATTCAATTTGGGCACGAGAAGGCTACAATAGCCGAATGTCTACAGATGAATATGTCATTGTTCTTGTAGCCCAGGAGACGAGGCAACACCTCTGAGTTTTAGAAAGTCTAGAAGCATTGTCGCATATTTTTTACAAACTACCTGGTTTTATTTCGTGTTCAGTAGGACAAGCAGTGATTAAACCGAGGACTTGTTGAATCGATTCCATTTTAACACTTGCTATTCATTTAGTTAATGCAAGAGAGACAATAATTGTAGATCTATAGAGAATGACCTTTAAATATCTGTCATGCTGACCGAGATGCCGCGCATACAGTGTGTCGCAACTGCATGTGCAAAAACGCTTGAATATTCATCTGTCCTGTAAAATACACTTGTCTGTTTTCTTTTTTACTGATTCTTTAGTTATGACCAGAGTGATTTATAATCTGTAAATAACAGAAATTGGCTGGTCTTTACAGGTTTATGACTAAAAGGTTTTGTATATTAGGCTTTTATGATGTAATGAGGGCCAAACTTCAGATCTTAAGTGCAGACCATTACAGTGAATTATTAATGCTGTCCTATTTGAAATAGTATGCTATGCACACTACAAATGCAAATCGTTACAGAGAGGTATTTTGTACCCAACTATGATACACTCAGTTGCTGTGCATATCAAAAACAACTTCTTTTGCGTCATGGATGCCTTAAAATTGGCCTCTGTCTCTTTAAGAACCTCTTACTCTTTCCGACATGCCGCCATCAGCATGCTGTCCTTTGATGCTGTGTACCAGCATTCTTAGGAGCAGCTCTGTAAGCAGCCCAGCAGAAACAGAGTTCCACCACATCTTTGCCAAATGTTGCTGCTGCTAGTCTAGTGGAGCAACACTGCAGGTTTGTTTTTGATCAGAGACATTAAGTCCATATGAAAAAAAGTCAAAGAAGGACATTTTGCCTAATACATATTAGTTTGCCTAGAACCCTATTTTGAACAATTTTGAATATTTTCTTTAAGTTTTATGTTGGAGACTCCAGAAGCAAAATCTTACAACAATATGGCATAAAACGCTAAGAAAAATCGAAGTTTACGTTGAGGATGAGCCTATGTTTAATATCTAATATAGCTTTGAGTAAAAATGTAGTTGCAAGATCTTAAAGGAGTTGATTTGAAAGAACCTCAGCGTCTCATTCAGAACTGTATTGAAGATAATGACGTTATCTATTTAAGCCCTAAAGAAATCCAAAATCATTTGTATGCAGACAGTTGCAGCGCATATCGACTTCAGATCTATTATGTAACATTGGAGACAAAAACATTACAATATAAGAAAGCTGTCTAGTTACACGCCCTGAATAACATGAGTCACAACAAACATCAATGTTTGAGTTGAATTCGCATATGAAACATGAAAAAAAAAAGAGAAGAAAATGGAATATTGGCAAGTGTTGATGATTAGGGTGTCAGGAAAATTGGCAAGCTAAGTACATAAAAGCTTCACTGAAAGGTAGCGGCAGAAAAAAAAACAAAACAAAGATTGTTAATCATATTCTTGTAGACTCCTTTCTTGTAGGTATCCAATTTCTAGTAAAGCTTTAAAAGCTGCTGAAGGGAGACCTGACATGTTGTTCCGCGTGGCCCTTACCCAACAAAACACAAGGAAGGGGTAGGGGGGGCACGTGTCGTACTGATTGCAACGTCTTGTTGTCTCTTTCAGGTGGACTCAGCTGTACGGCGCAAAGCTGTAAATGAAATGTCAAGGTCGCACGTCACAAGCTCAGACGCTTGATGTTCTGCTCGGGGACGCTTTTGCTGTATAAATCTTTTTGGAAGCACTTTCTTGAGCCTGCTCCAGCATACATTAAGGGGGAGACATCCTCGGCGCTCACATTAGTCCCCACAGTTTCCAATCAATCTGACTTTGAAACTGGAGGAAGGAGTCCGGGGAGAGTAATCAAATTCCCCACAGAAAGAGCTGCAGATGGCGCTGGCTTCCTGTGAGGTGGTGCTGCTAACTGCTGCTCCACCCTCTGTGGTTTAAAAAAACAAAAAAAAGTCAAACTATTTTGGCTGGAACTCCTGAGGACTCCAGCTAACCTTTTATTTTTAAAGAGACCAGAACAGATACGTGCTTAAACGTTCCTTTGTGAATTTGGAGAACTCCAAACAAACGACTCCCTACACATCCTGAAGCACTTTAAAGAATAGTTGATGTGCCGGACCTCTACCTCCAGAATTAGTTTTGCTTGATGTGACTCCCCCTGTGGTATTGATCCAGACTCCATCAAATCCCGTGTTTGGCAAGATTACCCAGCGCTTTTGAGCAATTAAATTACAATTTGTCCAGATACACAATTTCCATCCAGTATTTGCCTTCTGCAAAATATGTATGTGGCTTTTTACGTTACAATCACAAACCTAAAAGTATTTATTTTGTGTTTTGGGAGATAGACCGCCATAAGGTAGTGAAAAGTTGTAACTTACAGGCACAAATTTTAGTCTTGCTGGTAAGAAGACACCAAAATAAACTACAGTTTATTTGTAGAAAATCTTAAAAATAGGATTCCTTTTCTTTCCACTTTATAATTAATTACTGTTGGTACAAAAGAATGATGAAGACCAAAGTTAGTGATTTGTTGCATGTCAAAATCTAAAGTTAAAGGAGAGAGAATACTTTTTTTTGAGGTGATCTTTGCAAAATTTCAAACCTGTTCTGAAATTATAATTCTGTGCTCCCTTTTTTTAACGTTTATGCATTTTTTAGAATTCCGAGAAGGACGAGAAAAGCACTTTGGTGTCTCTCTCCTGGCAATATCGTTTCCAGTTTATTTGATTCAATATATTATTCATCGTTTTCCCATTGTCTTGTCACAACATGATGCACTATAACGGCTAAATTTTGTGGGCTGAACCTTCCCCCGCCTCTTTCTTTTAACTTTTCACCCAAACCAGAAGCACTTTTGATTAATTTAGCGAGTTAAGAAAGCAATAAATGTAGTCAGGACAATTGGATGACATTTCTGGGCTACATATTATCCAGGAAAAACTAAGTTCTCTTAAGAGTCTGTTTTAGCTCATAAGATAGGTGAGATTAAAAAATAGCTATAAGATGAATTTTGCCTGAACCAGTCAGAAAATACTTAAATCCTTTATATTTAACTTTTACATCTAGCAATTGTTCTCATCTGAACGACATTTAAGACACTAATATGACAAGTGTTGACTGGAATGCTAAAAATGCTCTAACACCCATTATCGGACACAATGAAAGTGTTGATAACCAAAGAGGATTCCGATTTTTCCACCTACCTTGAAATTAAAGTTCGCAAGAAGCACCACGCCAACACTGTGCGAATTTACTGGTTTGACGAAAGTTGAGAGCGCAAGGCTGATATAGACGGATCAGGAAGTTTAGCTTCATCTGGCAAAACTTAAGATTAGTTGTGAAAAAGGAGCACATAATAGGGGATTCAGATTCAGAAGGCAAGTAACTTTTGCAAAGTGAAACTTCTCTGATGGTATATTGAGGGAACAAAAAGCCGGAATGAGGAAAATTGGATAATGCGGGCATTAGTCAGAATCAGGTAGGATAATGAACAGAGCATATGTGTTGTAAAAATTGAAGTGGACAGAAACTGAGATTACTCTTACTGCATGGACAGTATGCGACTGGATCTGAAATGTCGAAATGACATGTTTTATGAGTGGGCACTACATAAACAGTAATTGCACAGAACTGAGCTAAGCAATCGCAAAGGCGGGCTCAAAGATATGGAGAATGAAGATTGAAATAGGCAATGGAAAAGGGAGGGGAGGACCATGACGATGGAAAGCATGCAAAAGAGGGATAATTAGGATACTTTGCATGGAGAGGGGGTTAAAAAGAAGGATGTGATGGATAAGTGGGCAAAACAGGCTTGTGCAAAGTTCATGAGGATGATTTGAAAAGATGATGAAGATATATGAAAAAAGAAATGTGAAAATGTACTTGAGGGGGATTGAGGTGTTTGAGTAGAAGGGAATTTAAAAACTCAGTTTGTATAAGGAAGGAATTGTGTAAGAATGGGAAATAAGTCTGGAAACAAACTTCAACTGTAAGACACTAAAATTAATGTCTATACTTATCTAGAATGCCTAGAAAATTCTGTAGGAGTGGTTCATAAGGCATATGTAGTTGTCTCTAATTCATCAGAATACTTTAGAACATGTCCAAAATATCCACCATAACCTATTTTAGCCATCATGCTGGAAAGTTAGTCTGTTTTCGTCTTCGATTTAAATGTAAGCCAGATTCCCCAAAGTTGGATGGGTTTCAAACGTCAAATCTTTTGGTAACCCATGACAACACTTACGTAGATCATGTTATTACCTTTACAGCTTCACAATTTACCAGTTTTCATACTGTTCATAAAACAAATCCTGGCCGCTTGAGTGAACCACGTTCACGTTCAAAAGAGCCACGTTTTGACACAAGCTTGGTGCGGTCGACAACACATGACCCAAAATACAATTTCACAAAGTGTTTTTTTCCCCAACCAAATCAGAAACCATTCACAAATTACTGACTCAGTTTGTAACTATGTAATACTGGTAAGTGGACAAGAAATACTGTTTTTTACAGACTCCCATTAAAGCATCACAACCTGTGACATCGAACTTGAGTCTGCTCAGCCAAGTGGATGCAGTAGAAAGTTTGGCGTTCAGCAGTTTTTTTTGTGTGTGTGGTTTTTTTTTTTGCGCAGCAAAGGTTAATGACTGTATTTAGCAGAGCAAAAGAAACTGCGTTTGCAGTATTAAGCCATTTCTCTGATTAAGCTCCTTTACTGTTTACAGCGAGACTGCAGCTCTAAGGTTCCCATTTGTGGCGTTGCATGATTTAATTACAATTATGCTGGAAATAAATCTGCAACCATCATAATTTGTACACAAAAAAAAAAAAAACTTTTGATTATACTCACGAGAAGATGTCATAATATTGGTGCAACTGCCACCATGTAATAACGACGGCAGATGATGAAAATAAAAAATAAGACAAACAACAACAAGCTGATTGGCATTCAGGGAGGCTCCTCAATTTAGTCATGACAAGAGTGTTGCAAACAAGTGGGAGAAGCACAGCAACCAGAAGGAAAGTGGCTTTTATTTTTGTTTTGTGTGTGTGTTGTTGGGTTGTTGTTCCCATTGCTGTGCACACGCATCAGCTAGGATGTCGAGTCGCATTTGCGTCAGGTCAGGTTGACAGCCTAAGACAAATAAGAACAGTCAAGCTGACGATGAGAGTGGAGGGCTTCGGAGCGGTGCCTGTGGTGTGAATTCGGCATATGTTATACTTTTCTTCATAGCCACTACTTTTATTACATGCCGTTTACTCTAAAGTCAAGTGGCACTTCCTGCTCTATAATCAGAAGGTCATAATTAATTGAATTCAACTGTTCCAGTTATTTGGGACACACAAGTACAATACTTAAGTCCTTCTGAAGAGCTTAATCTTACTATTAAGGTTAAGAAAGACAGAAAAATAATTGATTAAAATTAAAAGGTTGCAGCTTTCACCTGTCATTTGGGTAATTTTAACTTTTTGATGAAAATGACAAACAGCTGCCAGTGCTTACATAGATACCTTAATGGTTCAGATAAGAGATGACATACAGAGTTTATAGCTCAAAAGTTCTTGAATCTTGAAAGTTAGAGCACAGCTGATACTTGTGTTTGAGGAGGATAGTAATAGTATGCCTGAAGAATAGAATATAAAAAAAAACAAAGACATAAGGGTTGGTTGAGGTTTAAACTGTGTTTTTGATAAATAAGAAAAGAAAATATGCTGCCACCAATCAATAACTGAGAAAGGAAAACGCTTGGCTGAAGAAACACTTCAACACACTTCCTAAAAAAAATTAAAATACAGCACTGCACACTCATATTGACGGAATAAATCACATGCTCACAAAACGCTGAATAAAGAACCATATGTGACACTGCTCTATACAACAGGCTTAGGACCTCTGTGTGCAAAAACCTTAAAATAAATGGTTGTTATGGAGACTTGGTGGCCATGAGATGTCAGTCTTTGCTCTAGTTCTCCAACGGTGAGATTTGAACATTTAATTTACCTCTCTTGCCAACTCCCACATTGTGTGGTAACAAGAAAAACTTGGCTCTTTGTGTTTTACAGTTCCAGCTAATTCCACTCATTTTCCTTCTGCAGGCTCTTATAAAACGACTCAAAAATCTGTGCAATGTCCAATCACATTGATGGAGCTCAATATATATGCAAGCAGTCTTCATCTGCTTGACTGCTGTTCTGCAAAAAAGGTCAACAATTTTGCATCTAGGGTACCTTTTTAGAACCTCAACCTAGATGGATCTCACTTATGTTGATATATAAATACATAATAACCAAATATTAGTGACTGAATGTATTGGTGATGCTACTGTTTTAGCCTGTTTTATTGCTCACAGCCCATTCTAACATGGTTAATTGTTTTTTGTAAAGAGGGTAACTGTGACCTTGTCACTCAGGACTGCTATGCTTGTTTACCCAAAGTCTGATCGGCCATGATGGAGGTTATTGACATTTCTGAGCAGAGTCTTTGAAATATCAGAGCTGGGGATGTTACCAAGTGTGTGTTTGCTTATTTGTTGCAGATAAATTAGGGGGGGGGAATTCTTGGATTAGTCTGAAAACTATTTCTCCATTTCATTCTGTACATATCAATTTGAGCAAACCTACTCTAGATGAAATTATTGTATTTCACTAGGTACAATCAGAAATATATAAACAAATAATGTAAATAATTTCAATTTTGGGATAATAAGCAAACATTTTAAAATGTGCATCCATTTTATAAAGTATGCCGCTGGCTGCATATTTTGCTAATATTAATTTACTTGCCTCCTATAATTTCTATATAAAGATGCTAAAGGCAAAGTATTTTTTTTTTTCCTTTAAGTGACTATAGTTTGATTTATGTGATTCAATAACAGCCTAAAATTAGAAGCCGTCTGAGAGGGATAATTTTATATAAAAAAAAGAAAATGCTTGTATGCTGTAAAAATGTGCTTATGGCTATAAAGTAAATACAACATTGCCTTTATTGCACTATTTAGAGCTGGTGAGGCAGCTTCGATTAATGACTGTGCACTCTAGAAAATGTACAGCGCTCTGTGTTTTTGTTCCCTCTTCCTCCGACACACTGTAAGGAAAAGCGTGGGACGCTGTTTTAGCGACGCAAATATGAGTTTTTAAGGAAGGGAAATGGTTTCCGGCGCTGTCCTAACACTGACAGGATGCAAAACACAGTAACACAGAGCACTCAAGCTGTGATCCAAGCAGTGAGCAGTCAGAACCACCCCTGGAAATACAGAAAACAGAATCATGACCAGGACAGTGTGTGAGACGCACATGGCCGAAGCCGAGAAGTAAGCCTGGCAGCGAAGCGTTGTTAAAGGAAGACCTTATGTGACAGTTCCACACCTTTTCCTTGCGAGACAAAACAATCTGTCAGAGAAAAATATTATTGCTAGCGCTGCGGATGACCTGCTTCACTTCGGGGAATAGTCCAGGCATAAAAATAGGCGTGTTGGTCAACCACGTTGCTTGGCATGAAAATTTCACGGCATCAAACAGAGGGCAGTCTCTGCTTATTTTTTTTATTTATTTTAAAAAAAAAAACACATTCATATTTTAACTTGCCTCGAGCGGAGTAAAGACTTTAAAAAAGATCCCAGTTCTGTTTGTGCTGATGCTACGGATTTGTTAATTAATGCAGTAGGTATTAAATATAGGCCGTACATGCATTTTATAGAGTGCATAGATACAAGCCAAGAAATATGGGAACAATGCTATTTTCATGGGAACTATTACTTTTTGCAGGAATGCATGCTGCATTAGGTATTCATGGTGTTGGCATAAGGGAAAGAATATCACTAAACCAACTGGATTCCATACTAGAAAAACTTGCTGTCCACTTTCACCTCATCAATTTGATCCTATTCTTTTTTCCCCAGAACTCTCACTGTAATTTTGGAGGATTAAAGTAAGAATTTCAAGAAAAAAATCCGAACTCTGAGAATTCTTTTCCATATACTGATTTGTATCAAATCTATATTCTTTAAGCATTTGAAAAGGTCTTTAAGCCAGTGAGCATACCATTTCATTTTATGTTCACATACAGTCGTGTTCAACAAATTAGAATATGCATTCTAATGTTTTTGTCAGATTAAAGTTATTTTCTGAAAATAATATTTAACCAGGTATTTAAAAATGCTTTCATAAGCCCACATTTCTTTATTAAAAATCTATATTTTGTCAGTTAGATTTATTGCAATCTTAAATGGCATATTCTCATAAGCTATTTGGAAAAGAACCACCATAATTAACAAAAGACTTGAGGTCAGTCTCACTTGAGTCTTGAGTCTTTAAAATAAGTGAACTTTTAATATTATAATCCAATGTCTTAAAAAAGATCCGTGGGAAACTTGAAAAGTTTCATTTTTTTCTAGCGTTTGCTGTGCTGCAATTTTAGAGATCGTTCAAAGGTAGAAAAAAAGTTCCCGGCAAGTTCACTACGACTCCAGAGAACAGCACTGCTTTTGTGCAAATTTTTAAAAAAAGAACATCCAAGATCTACAACTCAGATCCAGCAAGTTACAACTGGTACATTGAATGTTACGGTCCATGACAGTACAATTACAACAACGCTGAGCCAGTGTGGTTTGTTTGTCTCATCTTTCTAAAAGGAACATGACAGCTAAGTCCAAATAAACAGCAAACGCCAGGAACAATATCCAGTGAGCCAGGAAGAAAGAGCGAAGATGTTTGGCAAAACTAAACAGACCATATCAGGAACAATAACTGATTGTGAGGAAAAGAAAACAGACTCAAAGTCACACACTATACATCTGTGAAGGCAGTTCGAAAAACTGTAAAATCTACACAATTGTTACCAATTTTATTTTATACTAGAATTGATTCTTTTCTATAGTTCAATTTATGCAGATTTATGTTGCCACAAATCTAATATTTTCTGTCTGCAGTGAGTGAATTTGTGAGCCGGGGTCGGAATCACTACGTAATGCTTCCTGACAGTCTTAAAACGGAATATCAAACTAGACTCAACTGGTTTCACAGGAGAACCGTCAGGCAGCAACCAACAGCCTCTCCGTGTCAAAATGACCTCCCTGCCCAGACGAGAGCAACTCTGAAGCCAAAGCTGTTGATCCCTTTAGCCAAAAGAGAGTCAGGCTGGAAAACAAAGTTTGTTCCAAGATAGTAAAACCGTCTCTGAACCAACAGGGCGTGCTCCTTTACTCTTCTCGTCCACATCAACTTGTCGGACCTCAACTGTAAAAAACCCCAAATCACAAGAGACAATGTCACAAATTACATGAAAGATGAATCCCCTTCATCTCAGTCATAAAAATGAGCGACTTCAATCAGCTGCGCATTCTGAACACAGATGGAGTGACAGGCGGCCGTGCCGATCATGCCTGCAGGTGACGTCATTTGTGGGAAGTAACAATAACAAATTAGCACCTGTCAGAGGTCGTCAGAGGGCCACGAAGCTGGGTCAGCAGCTGCCGGCAATGTGATTAAAGTGGCTGCCAAGTTGAGAACAAAAAAAAAATAAACGACTCTGAAAATAGACTAGGACTTAATTAGAGAAACGTTGGAAGCAAATCACGTCTATGCCGAGTGGTAAGAAAACATTAATTCTTCAATCTATTTGAGGTGAAATCTTATCACTGCCACTGATTTTTGCAAAACGGAATTATCTTTTCTATTTTTAATAATAGAAGAAGCTTACAGATGTATTGCTTGTTCAATCCAGAGGCTAGATTTAAGAAGTAAGCTAATTTGCTCACATGACAGCTAGTTTTGGCATTATTTGACCTCCGCACAAAAGAAAGCTCTATGGAGAGCAGAATAAATCCTCGTCATCAAGAGTTTCCATTTAAAGTCACAGCCGTGCGTTTTGATGGAGAGCAGATGACATGACTTATCAGGGTCCTTGCTGAAGACGATGTTTATGGTGCCTGATGTTAGCAGCCCACGCTTCGGCGGTCACTCAGAGCCTTCCGTCTAAATTCCCCCTAAATCCCATTTTCATTGTGATCGGAGGTCATCAGTGGAACTGTCGGCATGCAATTTCACACAGAAAAATTGCCATCTGTGCTCCCAGACAGACAAGCAAATGGAGTGAGTGCCACGTCAATAAACCAGGCAAAGACGAGACGTGTAGAGACGAAAATGATAAACACTAACATGTGTCTTCATACTTGTTAACCGTTTTGTATTCAAAACACAAACTCTGAGTGTTTGGGTTCCGCATTTATGATGCAGCAACATTGTGAATTTTCAGGTCAAAAGTTGTTGTTTTTTTTAGTTATAAGAAAAGTGTAAATAAACATGCAAGGTGTTGTGTTTTAGGAATTGTGTGTTTCTTGATGTATTGGCTGGTTTATAGTGTTGACAAATGCAGCTAGTTTGCCATGAAATAGCATTTACCTCGTCACAGATTTATTGTGTTTTTTCTGTTTCATCACTCTTGGGGGGGGGAAAAGTGAAGTGAAACTCTTGATTGCAGTTGTCATTGCCAAGAGTGGCGAAACAAGTTATTAGACTTGAATGCAATGTTTAACCTAACAAGTAAAAGCATCATTTATCACTTTTTTATAACACTGTATGTCTTTAGTGTGTTGTTCATAAAAAAAAAAAAAAAAATCCTGCTTTAACACCAGCTGCTCTGCTGTGTCTCTTACTATCTCTATTCTTATTATTTGACACACATTTAGCTTTATAGTTCATCTTCATCATTATTACATTTTCCTTTTTGGAACCAGTACTGAACAAATGTACTGGTAAAAAAAAAAAAAGAAAAATTTATTGGTAGAGCATTTCATCGAGTACAGAGGACTCTCAAGCACTTTACATTGCATTCAGTCATTTACTGTTAAAAATAGCAGTAGATTCATTGTGCACACATCAGACTTACATAGCCTACCAAACAGTACAGTATGTGCAGTTTTACCTATTTGCATGTCTTGCTATCATGTTGGCAAACAGAAATGAAATTGTATTTTGCATAGGAATAGTAGCTCACAAGGTCTTGGTCAAACTTGGTGAAACCTAAATGGTAAATCATATTAGAGGTATGACATGTCAAAAAATACGACAGCACTCTTTCCGATGGACGATTGGCTGTCTCTAAGGTGGCCCAGAACACCACAGAGACGGCCAACAAAATGCTAAAGCCACAACACAACCGCAAAAATAGTTGATAGAAGGGGAGATGAGCTCAAATAAGCACTCATCCCAACCAAAAGATGTGGAAAAAAAATGTCTGAATAGATCAAAACATGAAGAAGATGCACCACACGCATCAGTCTGCCACTTTTCTATGCAAGGAATAGGAAACTTAACCTGCAGTTCAGAGAAGAAGGTCAAAATTGAAGAATATCACCGAAAATATCTTTCAAGGTATAATGAGTATAATCACAAATTGTGGACTAAATACGGTACAACATGAAAAAATGCATCCCTCCTTGCCTTTTATAAACATCCCTGCAGTTGTTGGTGGTGTAACGACATGGAGGATATTTTCTTGGCACATTTTGAGCCTCTCAGCTCCAAATGAGCATGATTTAAACAGTATTTTTTATTTTTTTTGCAAACCGTCTCCATCTCTCCGGGACCACCGTGTACCCATCAATGAAATGAGGCAGAATATTTGATTAAAACATACAGCAGACCAAGTTTGCTATAAAAAGTACCCAAATAAGCTACACGTCTCAGTGATTCGGGGGAGTCTTAAGATACAGTTTGTAACTCTTATCTACAAGATAGTGGGAAAAACTGGTTAACCCGGGTCCGAAAAACATGTTTTATCTCAACAGAACAAAATACATATATAGAAACCGGAGACACCATCTAGGAATTGAGCCAGACTCACATTTTCTGATAAAGTGAGCAGATGTTTTTTAGCTGATACATCAGAGCACGTGATGATAAGGTAATGTTGTACAAAGCAAAGCTCCTATTCAAGGGAAGGAACAATAAACAAAGGCATCGCACTTACATTGCCTTCTCCCCCTCCACCTCCTCTTTTGGTTCCATTTCAAGGCTTCCACTGAGGAAATATGCATACAGTATACTAAGAATATGCACATAGCTCCAATGTGATTCACAACAGTGGAGCGTTTTTAAACCTTTGTGTTGAATTAACAAAAAAAAAAAAAAGTACATTAGCTGGTACTTATTATGTGAGGCAATGACTCATAAGTAATGTGCAAAATTACTGGGACTTTGCAATCCATTATTGTGAATGATTTTCACCCCGGTTGAATAGAAACGGAGTACAATGAAGCGAATGAGAAATAAGATGAGACCACAGGAATGTATTTAGCATCTGCTTGGAGAAACACAAAAACACAAACGCACCTTGAAGCCATTTTTCTTCGACTGTCTTATTTCTTTTTTTTTCCTTTCGCTGCAAAAAATATGTCACATCATGTCTGTGCTGTTTTCAGCTCTACGTTCGCATTTGCTCGCTGTCAGTTATTAGCAGAATCACACTGCAGCTCCAACCTGCTGCAGGCAACATGAGTTATTTAAAGAAATCAGAGCCACGCCAAGTCTCTAAATGAAGCAGGGTGGGGGCGAATAAGGCCAAGACAGGGTAGGGGGGGGGGTTTAGGAGCAGGTGAGGGAAGGATGGTGCAGGGGGAAGGACTGTGGCAAGGTGCAGAAAGATCAGAGAAGGGAGAATTATGGAAATCGTGAGATGCCAAAGAGAGGGTGACTTGCAAAGTGCTACCAAGGCATTTAAACAAAAAAGAGAAAGATGGAAATTCTCTCATTTTTTTTTTTCCAAGCAGAAAAGCTAGACACCTTCATATAAAAGAAATACAGTACACAGGCCTTACAAAACACAAAGAAAAAAAGACATGAATTCAGGAAAATTATATGTGTTTTATATTTGTAGCAACAAGCGTTATGGAGAATAACTTTACATTTATTCTCACCGAGTACACAGAAAAGGAGAGTTTGAAAAACAAAGCTGGCTTCCTGAGCTCATTAGGGTTGGACCATGAGTTTTCATCATTTTGTGATCTCACCATGTTCTGATTTCATCGGCTGTAAGCCATAATCACTGGAATTACAAGAAAGAGGTTTGCAGTATTTCACTTTATGTATAATGAATCTATTTAATATATGAGTTTTACTTTCTGAAATCTTTTCACATAAAGCTGCAGTACCTCTCAGTGTAAATAGCTCATTTTTGGACTTTAAAATGCTCCAGAGAAAGGTGGAAGATAAAACTAAACAATAACCAAGATAATTGTTTCAGGGCAAAAAAAAAAAAATCTCTAGGTTGAATGGATCGTGTTGTAGTTACGCGTAAGATAAGATTATAAGTACATGAGGAAACTTAGGACTTTGAATTTATCTTTGTCGGCGTTTCAAGTTATTCATGTGTTTTGGTATTTAATTTCCCTTATTTCAACTATCTGCTTCTTGGCAATAGATGTTAGAAACATTAGAAAAACCTGTTTTGGGGTGTGCTGTCGTGGCGTAGGGGATAGCGCGGCCCACATTTGGAGGCCTTGAGTCCTCGACACGGCCGTCGCGGGTTCGATTCCCGGACCCGGCGACGTTTGCTGCATGTCTTCCCTCCTCTCCTTCCCCCTTTCCTGTCAGCCTGCTTTCTTATAGGGGACACTAGAGCCCACAAAAGACGTCCACAAAAGAAAAACCTGTTTTGTTTTTTGTTTTTTTCTATTTCCCAACACAACTTCTCTTGCTGGCTATAATCGACTGCACCATAACGCTAACTCATCTTTGAGTTAGCGTTATTGTCGACGTTATTGTCGAGTTCATCGACGCTAACTCGTCGATGAACTCATCTTCATCGACCACAGAGCAGAGTACTGTTTCAAGGTTTGATCTAATTATTTTTGGGTTCCCTTAATCCTCACAAAGTCATTGCATATCAATTGAGAGTTTGTTGACACAGAAATAAATATTGTATATCGATTTCAATTTGTACCAGCATCTCCACTGGCTACAACGGAGCCCCATTGTACCCACTTGCGAACTGTCCTCTGTGACCACCATCCCTGGAAAGAGGTTCAACAGCAATTGGTCAAGATGTACTTTATTCATTGCATTTATAACTAATTAGGAAACCCTTACTCAAAATTCAAGCTAATGCCAGAATCATTTGAGCTGCAAGATTTAGTAGGTATGGGTTTTAAATCAAACCTCCACCGCCTTATTATTGGTGGTACTGATGCTCCTTTCTCCTATAGTCTGTCGATACATGTTAAACATAAATTTTCATGTTTATGTAAATTCTGCCTTAGTCTATAGAAGTGTTAAGACTCTGCAACAGCAGAGACTAATTAGGCAGTCATTAGCATAACAAGGCAGTATAGTGCGATTAATTAGAAAGCTGCTCCAGCCTCGTGCCTGAGCAGTCAAGCAAAGGAGACGTTGTAAAAGCATACAACATTCAGATTGTTTCACATTTTATGGTAGCGGTGTCTTTAGCAGGATTTCATGGCATGCTGAGAAGAGTCACATTTAGTGCAACATTGACAAAAAGGAAATAAATTGTACTCCTGGAAGTTGAATCTGTAATTCCCCCATGATGGCATTGATTACTTTAAGTGGGATCCATCCATCCATAGTTTATACCCGCTTATCCTTGCAGGGAAACGGTGGGTGCCTATCACCACGGGAACCATTAAAGAATTAAAGGATAAAAAAGTAACTGGAAAGGGAACTGCGGAAAACTTAAACCTATTAGATGGAGAGCAATACTTTACAGTTTTTCCACTTGCAGTAATAATTAATTGAAGTTGGGAAACACAAGAAAAGGACAATATTGTGTTAAGTTTCCGAGTCATAACAATAATTATGCATGGCGGTTCAATGGATTACTAAGAGGCAACTCAAGGTCTCAGGTTGAAACCTTTGAATGATTGGAGAAAATAAGGCTAAACACATCCTGACTAAACTGGCTTTTAGCAAAGAGCAAAAGGAAAGTTTCAATCAAAACTGTTTCTTATTTGTAATTGCAGCTTTGTGTCCAAATCGTCTTTGGTTTGGGACTAAAGTGACATAATTATCTTTCAAATTGGGTTATCCCATGTGATGAGGTTGCCTCTCTAACACAGTCATTGTAGCACTTAATTAATCTAGACCCCAATTCATCCCAGGTTACTTTTGTATACAAAGGCCTTTTTTCTCTCTTGTGAATTAAAAGGGTCTTATAATACCCAACTATATTTTCAATCCAATTAAAACTACACAAAGCCTTGCTTTAACATAATTACCACATGCTAATGACATCGTTTAAAGTTACATTTTATCAACCCGTCTCCAGATTGTTGAAAAAAAAAAAAAACTACCTAGGGAGTAATAAACCTTTTTAAATCACTATTATAAACTGATATGGATGAATGCAAAATCTCAAGTTGTTAAAGTTTTTTTTTTTGTATGAATACATTGACTATAAGCATGAGTAAGGCATCAATAAGTCTCAATACTGACATGAGGCAAACCAACTGAGGACATTAGGATCTGTTATGCTTTGCAATTCTTCTGGTATTTCCAATAAAATATCAGTTTAAAACATCCCAAACAGTGAAGCCAAGGCCTTGAAATGCAAAAACACTGACGAGTTGAAGTGAATTCCATAATTTTACCATCACATCCATCAAAACAGGAACCAGCTGTTGTACTCGGATGTAATACGGTTAGCTGCATTGTCAATGATCCTTAACAAGAAAAATGGTATTCTATTTTTATTTTTATAGACAGAGCATCAATTGTTATGGCTGACTAGGGTATTCCGATTCTTTTCCGTGCTTCTTCTCCGCAGCTTCATAGCACACTTCTCATGAGTTTGTCATTTAGTGTGCAGAGACCACACTGAAAAAAACCGCAGCACTAAAAGGCTTGTAAAATTTCAGTGAACTGAGTCAATCGAGCGCTCCTTGCTGCAGAGACAAAGTTGTAGCGTATAATTCGCACCACGAGGCAGAATACCAGCCGAGATGAGTACCACAAATCATAATGGGATGCTACAAAAGAGTGAATAAATTTTAGTGTCCTGAAATGACAAGTTCGAATCTGATCTCAGCAATATTCAAGTGCCGAAAGCAGTCCCCGACTGAAGCCGTGCCGTAATGGGCTGATTGAAATGCAAAGAAGAAGCAAAACTTGCAGCCTATTTCTTGGATACTGGCATTAAAAAAAAAGATTGGGAGCTCAGGGATTGGAACAGACAATTAAAATTTCTATCTTATCAAAGTTCAGCTTGGCAAAAATATGAACTGAATTACCATTATTTGTGAATACAGGAGTCAGTCACTCAATTATTACAACTTATAAGTATTTAAGATAACATTGTGATTAAAATACTGTTATTAAATTTAAAAAATAAACTGCCAACACACCAAGCAGCATTGAGACTCTTAATTCTCTATTTTCTACTCCAAAGTTATATTTAACTGGATGACACTATCAGCTAAATTATGAATCTCGAACATCTTTAGGACATCAGGAAAACAAACAAGAAATGTTAACAGGACAGCATGTCTGTTGGTTTTACAAAGTACGAAGCTAATTTAGCTGATGGAAGCCAACGTTAGTGTCACCCTTTTAATAGGGTATCTGCATTGCAAATATTTGCAGTGAGATTATCCATAAATGAGAGAATTCCTTCAGTTTTCATGAGGCGACTGAGTCTTTTTTAAATTTATCGTCAGTTTTCTTCTTAATTGATGTTCTCAAGTTATTTGACATACCACAAATAATTCCATAAAAACACTGACTTCTCTTTTCCTTAAAGTAAAGCGACATCACATTCAACACATATTCACACTTGAAGTATTTATGCAAATTTAGTCAAGGGTTATAAAATTAGTCCTGCGTAATATTTGATAAGACTGGCCAACAGGAAAAGCTGGACCGACCGTTTGAAGCAAAACAAGACCATCTGCACTAATCAAGCTCTTTTTTTTATTACCAATTTTACATTTAAACACACTCTGGCTCAAACTTATTTATGCCTGGCAGATGAACGTAATCATTCATCTTCTTTTCACCAAGCAGTTTTGGTTTCCCACAACATCAAAAGTGTAAGTGCAAACTTTATTTAGAAAAAAATAGGAGATGATTTAAATTTTTACACCCTTATTTGAAATGACTGTTCCTATAATTCATGGCTGTTTTTTTTTTTTTTTTTATGAGGACAATTTATGTTTGCTAATGAGCTCAAAATCGTTGAAGCTGGAACGTCTCATCCACATTTTAAGGCTTGGACAAAACAGTAATATGACCACATCTTGAGAAACATTCTGCAAAACCAAACACAGATTGTGTTTAAATATTCCAGATACATAAACCTTCCAGAATATAATTTGTGAGTAAATTAGGTAGAAAATAACAAAATCCAGTCCTTTCAGACAGAATTTCTCAACTTCGTTCTTTCTTTTCGTCATTTAATAAACAACTTAGTTCTCATGAGCGCAAAGCTCTTCACCTGGCTATATATGATTAGGTATTCATAATCTCAATTATGAGATGACAATAATTCATTTGTGACCACCTGCTGATTAAGTAGAGCCCCGCAATTCAGGGTCTCAGGGGTTGCACTCTAAACAGTATTGACTATAATTACAGATGTGCCATGGCTGAATAAGAGCTGTGCAGTCTGAGCAGATCACTGGCACTTTCACCACACAGCATTGCTTAAATAAGCAACATTTTCAGCCATCTTGGACAATTTATTAACAGGATGAGTCTTCAGATCGACTTACTGTTGTCGTAAAATACCTTCAGGATATATTAAAGGTTGTGGTTGTAGCATGACAGAATGGGAACAAATGTAAAGTATGTGAATATCTATACAAGAAATTGCATGTAGTTCCATTTAGTGCAGATTTGTATCCATTCATATGAAATGAAGCCAACTTTGCCCTGTAGCTCAAGCTGCTGTGTTTTCACTCAGATCCCCTCTTTGTTTGTTCCAGCTTATCTCCAAAATATGAAAACATTCATTATGCATAATCTTTTTTTCTTTTTTTTTAAGAGCCTAAAAGGGATTTCTAAATTACAGTACAACTCGGAAAGCGTGACATTTGAATTCGCAATTTGGCCAGAAATGCTGCAAAATCACATCTAGTTTCCAGACCAATAAACGCACTTAAGAGAAATTGTCGCATGACGCTAAAATTGGAGCTAAAGAATGACAACTCCTAAACAGTTTATGGAATGAAGATCTTTCTCTGCTTTTATTGCTGGGGTAAAATGCCCAACCGTGCATCGCAAATGCGAGCGCTTCTTGTTTTCTGCTAATCAAACATTGTTACGAAACACTGCAAAGCCAATCTGAAGGTGGGTCACAGAAGGAGCAAAAAGGAAAGCAGCGACGCATTACAGAAAATTTCTGACAAGGATGAAAGCTCAGTGAAATAGAACAATTCTAATGCTATTTCTAAAGCTTTTTTTTTTTCCTTTTTTGGAGTTTGGAAGATTATTTTAAAAGAAATCCCAGATTTATCAATACTCTTGTGATACATCCTTATAAAGAGGAATAATGAAGAACAAACTCAGTGTCACTTAAGTCCAGTTTTGTAATGGAAAAATAGAGGCTACATCAACGCAGACATCACCAATCGAAACACTATTTGCAAAAAAATTAAAAATAAAATCAAAACATAAAATCTGAAGCAACGCTCTAAATACTATATACAATGTTAGTCAAAAAAGTAATAATAGTAAAAATATACTTATTTTACTACATCATTCTGTCACTTTCTGTCGCGTTTAATAGAATATAAGGAAATAGACTTCACTGACAAGCTACTCTGTCCGGAGTGTTAAATATTACCAATTAAAAATATCACCACAAGCAATACAAAATGTATTTAAAAATCTAAACACAAGTATGCTACTATAAGTATCATACTGTAAGTATCACCTAAATTTAAAATAAAAATAATAATAAGTATGTACATGGAGATAATTTTGCAAGACTAGAATAATTGATCACTGATCACCAGATCAGCTTCTTACTCTCTTATGAATTGTGGTCTTTTTCCCCATTTACATTTCCAACGTACTAAAAGCACAAAAAATAAGGATTTTAGTCAAATAATAAAACAAAAGTATATTATTTTGCTTAATGTTTTTTTTTTTTTATGTTCAGCTTAACTGGCTTTTTAACCTCTACACTTGCCAGTCTCTTTATACAATAGGTATTGTAAAAACTTGCATTATCTCATTTCATGTTCAGGTGATAACGCAGGTTCAAGTGTTTTTGGAAACACGACAGATTTAACCAGACAGAAAACGGCTCTTATTACATGTGATACTCAACACTAATGCAATAATAAGAAGCCAGCAGACTTGACGCTCCCACAATTGACTGAAGCGAATCAGTTGGTGCCATTCGCACTCATTCCAGGTCATCTGCCTTTATTAGAAACTATGCCCTTTTTTTTTCAGATGTGAATTCTGCTCGTCTCACACTGGGCCGTTAATCAGCAGCAGGGAGAAGCTCCAGAAAAGACAACAGAGAAGACACAATCTCACCCATAACATATTTCAAAGGACAATATGCATGGCGCGTAAGAATCAGACACAAAGACATGGGCACATTATGATTCTGCCCACTTACAAACAATCATTAAGAATTATTCCACCCACTTAAAAAGCTGAAATAGGTCGTCAGCCGGAAAATGCCAAACACACTGTGTGCTCTGTAGTATTTTACCTTCCATATCTTAAGTCTAGTCGCCCATGGCTCTGTGTGATGACACAACCAGAAGAAGCGCTAAAATCAATAAAAATCTCATTTAGATAAACCGACAGGTAAGCCTTTCCTTCCAGCCAGCATTGTGGAGAGCATATCACGCATTACTGCATGTCAATGCAGCTTTGCACTCAATATCTGATGAGTGATGATGCACAAGGCAGTCTGGGCCAACTGGAGGCAGAGGGACGTGATGAAAAACTCTCTGATAATATATCCTTCACAGTAGTCTCTAATAAATCATCTCACAGTATTGCTTTTTAGTGCACATTTAAATTAGACTAACAGTGAGTTTCAGTAGTTGATCTTATGTTTAGGATTAGAATTTGTCTTTTTATGATGATCCAGGTAAACATGTAATTCAAATCACTCAGAAAGAAAAAAGGCTTCTTTTTTTTTTACTTGTGCATTTAAAAGAAAGTAAAAATAACGTATTTCCTGCTTTACTGTTTTTGCTTTTAGATGCAGACAACTAGCATTGCTGGGGTCAAGCTGACTGAACTTTCACTTTTAAATGTTTCTTGAGTTTTAAATGTTTTCAAGCAAAATGTTGGGTATTTATGAAAAAGAAATATATATATATACTGTATATATACAGTACATACATACATGCTAAAGTTTGTTTCGGAGCATGTGCATTAAAATTCACAGTTATTATTAAAAGACTGCGTTTGGTCCTCTCTATTCCCAAAACAAATAGTTTTAGATATCATATTAGAGAAAACCGGAAATGGATTATTCTATAATATGGTTCACTAATTAGAAATGATATAAAACCCAGTTTGTGAGCTGTAAAAGATTGCTTAATCATACCAATCACATGCCATCAACTTTAGAGCTAATTGTAGAACAACTATCCTTATTCGAAACATTTTCTGACTGCATTGTTCTTGATGATTAAGTATAATTGGATACTAAATAATTTGCAAAACCATTTTTGTTGCCGAATCTGTTTTCCCGAAGAAGCTGTATGCTGGTTTTCCTCTTGATGAAACAAAGGAGCCCATTAACTTACTCTTTGTTTCAGAGATCTGTCACAAAGAAACAGCTTCTTATATGCCACCCCACAAACACTACTGCTTGTTTTTTCTTTTGTATTTACCCATCAACTAGATAAATTGTCCCCGCTCGCTCGTCAAACTGATGAAATGCTCAGAATTCTGCTGCTGAAAAGGGAGAGTAGATAATGAGACACCTTTGGTTTCTTTAGAAGTCTTCCCTGTTTTGTTGTACCCCATAAAACCTCTAGTGACAGAACAATTTAGACGGAAACATTGAACACTGCCTTGACTAAATTACAGCCACAGTGCTGGGAACCAATAACCAATTTTCAACTTGTAACATGGCGGCTTTGCTCTGAGACTAATCGAATGGTAATTAAGCCATCCCCACCAGAGTCCACCGTTTAGCCTGAGCAGACCCAACACAAGACAAGCCAAATGCAAAGACCTGCTTGTGATGGAGAAGAAATACACCAGACTAAAAGCACTGCCTTTGAACTGGCAGATTTATATTCACCTTTACCAGGATCGCTGTTTCCCCTGCCTTGATCCTCTCCTCGGAGGAGGAGGAGGGTTCACTCAGCTGTAACATTAAGTTTCCCAAGTTTCTACTTTAGAAGCAGTATAAGTAAAGATTGGTGATGCGACTCAGTGACAGAAACTGTCAGAGATATACAAAGACCCACAATCTCAGGATATCAACCTCTGACATGGAGCGAGACTTGATAAATGAAAAGAAGAAGAACAAAAGTGTGAAAAGTGCGAAAAGCATTTCAGCGAGGGGTTCCTCCTCCGAGTCCTTTTGACATGTCGACAGCTGATACTCAGACACTAATGGGGGTTCGACATAGGGCTGATGGGCACCCAGCCTTGCAAGACGGAGGTAAAAGGCTTGTCCCATATGGCTTGCTGTAGATATGGCAGGCGGCAGCTGCTGACAGGAAGCAGATTAGGTGTAAAAACTGACTGTGTGGAGGGAAATTAAACAAACAATTGCTTGAATTTGTGGAACATTAAAGAGAGTTCAGAATTTCCCATGTGATGATCTGGTAATGTCTTATAAGCTGTAGATAACTCACTTGGTATTGTCTTTTAGCATAAATCCAGGTTAGTTGGTTCCTGAGGCTAAAGCTAGCTAAAGTTAGCACCTAGTTAAGCAGGACCATGAAGAAACTTTACTTCTACTCCACTAATTCATTCACACCAGCCCTGTTTAGTCCAATTTAATCGAACTCTCGTTGGTTTGCCTAGAAAGTGTGGTTAATTTGGGAAGGCGTGAATGCGGACCAAAAAATCTACCTAGTCTGCCTAAAATCTACTGCTCGGTTGAAGTGAAAGCAGACTGGAGGTCGCTCCAAAAGCAGGAAGTAGACCACAGTGCAGCAGGGCATTCTGGGTGCAATACAACCATAACAAACTTGCCTGTCTAGCACTAGTGGGAGAAATGGCTCAGTCTTTTGCCAAACGCAAGAAGAAATTCTACATCTGCAAAAATCTTACAGCAATTAATTTTTGTTGACATTTTGTGAAGAAGGAAGTTGCAATCAGTGTCTTATTCAGATGTGTTTGTGGTCTTTCCTTCAATGGTTCTAGGTGCAGCGCCACCACAGGCGAGTGGGTGAACAGATTGCTCAAAAGGGTTTGTTCACTCAAGAAATAATAAAACGTCTACTGGACATGGTATAACTATGTAAAACTATTCCAGAGTATCTGCCTGATTTGAAAATGAATGTAACATTCAAGAAAATATAGTTCCATACAATTGTAGTCATGCAATGGTATTAGTATTTTACATTTTTACAAAGAACTACTTTAAATAACTCAAAATAATCATCTCCATCAACTCCAAGTCCATTTTACATTGCCACAATCCAATGACTTGTCATAAGTAAAAACAACCCCCTCTGTATGAGATGTACTGATCCTTTTACCAACATCAAACAGACTGATGTTATACTGAGAATGTCTGTCTAATTCCCCTCGGATCAAACGATCCAGCAGCTTCTGATGAAAAGCCTAGAAACTGACTAAGGCTGCTGTTGACATGACACAGTTTTTAACCCACAGAAGGTTTTACTCCCTATAATCTGGACTGTATCCGACATTGCATAATGTAACAAAGCTCTCAAAAGGCACCAGAAGAGACTTAACATCCAACTTTGCTTTCAACTTGCAGCTTCTTGTCCTCAGGGGCGCATCATCTTTAGCCCAGTGTTTAAAACTTTGAATTATCTCTGGGATCGCTTCTTTCATCTCCCTGCGTTTCCACAATATGCTTCGGCACAATTAGCGAGATGGAATCTAATTTACACTCAGTGGTGACAAATGGTCAGCGAAACGTGAAATGATATAATTACCTTTCAAAAAGTATGGTGGACCTCATTTAACTGACGTTAATTAGTCTAACTGTTTGAAACTACAGCTGAAAACCGTCCAACTGTGAATGGCCATACAAGTTTTACTTATAATTAGTCTCTCCGCTTTAGGAGGTATTATCTTCAGGACTCGATGCATTTATAGGACTGTTATCTTGGGAATTGCTTCAAGTTTCAATGAAAGCATAGATCTGTGCAAATATGTGAATGGAAAATTTGAGGTAACTGCTCAAAAACAGGTTGCCTTTTTGTCTTGTTATAAGATAAGAAAAGATATTACGATATTGTTGCTAATCACTTGATAATTTTGGATAGGCTTGGTAATGTTGGAAACATTTATTCACACTGTTGGCAACAATTACTGCTACCATCTGTAAAAATGTGTAAAGAGTTTGAAATTATATCTTTTATTTCAGTGAGGTAGGTCAGACTCAAAAATTTAGAAAATGTATATTACATTATCCTCAACCAATAAAATGGCCTTCAGTCTTCTACAATGTGAGGATTTTTAACTACACCTCCACTTAGTGAAGAGATTCAAGATTTTCAATTGGACTTAGATCTGAACTTTGACTATACCATCAGTATGAATATACTTGCTCAACATATAGTTGTCCTGACGACAGATCCTTTCCCATCTGATGTGGATCACGAGTTTGAGGGGAAATGTATTTTTTTTTAACTACCAATGCTGTGTCAGTTGCCGCAGTAACACAGATGGTGTCGTAAGTTGAGAGACTTTCATTTCCAGTTTTCTTCCTCATCTTAAGCTTACCAATAACCTCATCTGGTTCTTGCTGCCAATTTCCACACACTCACACCCACAGCAACACTGGATGCTCAGCGTCTTCATAATTCTTCAGATTCTGATCAAACCACATCACTTGAATTGCTTGTTGTCAGTTTCATCTCCTTTTTGATTCCTGAGACTTTTAAAATGGCTGTCGGTATGCAAGCAGCCATGTTACGATACAAGTTGATCCAACTTCTTAATTTTTCCAACCACTAATCTTCATAACTCACCTGGAAAACAGAAAAAATGAATAATTTTTCATTTTATCAGTTCATCAAAGAATTAAACACCACCATAACTGTTTGATGCTCATTGGAGCAGCAGCCACTTCTTTCAAGGAAAAACTTCACCGACTTCACCCGTATACAAGACATGGAGACTACTATTAGCTCAAGTGAGGTGTCAATTAAAAATTAAGGACGTCGGCTCAGTTTTGGAATGTCTGCTTTGAAGATCGGGCAGAGCTGCTGGCTAATTTTAAATTATGCAACAGCAGTCTTGAGGAGTTTTACCACTGTCATTTGTTTCTCTTTTGGGGGAACATATTATTGGATAGCAGTTTCTGCAACCTTGCAATGGTCTTTGTCTCCTTATTGATATTTTGACCAAATGGTCCCTTCACTGCTGAACTTCTTTCACTTTTATTTTAGAATCATGAACTATAACTTTGAAATATGGCTAATTCTGTTAACATTAACAGTATTTTTAACATTGCAACATGTTATTACTTTTGAAAACATTGAGGTCAATAATAATATATTTTTCTGCTACACTAAGTTTCTATGGTTTCCAGCTGGCTTGCAAGCTAAACAAAATAAGTCAAACTGCAGTTACTAGGGGATACTTTCCTCCATTTTACCTCAGAGACATTAAATTGTGACCTTAGATTGCAAAAAAAGAAAAAGCTGCACATTTTTGGCTCACCGTGCAGCCATTTTCATAGTTGACAGTCCCCCTGATACTGATGGGACTAATTTTGGTGTCTGCGATGATTACCCCCTCAGTTGGCATCCATTACCCAGAGCACCACTCTCATCCTGAGCCAAGTTATCCCCAGCTTCCACATTATGAGACAACCAAAATCCATTCCCAGCACACTGCTAAATCAAACATTGCAGGATTATAAGCACAAAGGACCCTTCATGGGAGGGGATAGACCACCATCCATCAGTCTGCACCTGCACCATTTTTGCTTGCAATGAACACAGATGACCCGTGTAAATCTAGCTAGGAGAGTTATTGGACAAATGTCGTTTGGTATTTAAATCCTAAGTTAGAGGACAAACGTTCCACTGGCCTATACTTCGATATATCAAAGTTGAGATTAGTCATCTTTAAGCACTGGTATAGCACTAAAAGCCTTGAAAGAACTGGATTCATTTAGCATAACGTAAAGAGAAGATTACAGAGCAATCTGCTCAGAACTACCGTGAGCAATACAGTCTGAAGAAACACCCCAAAATCCTGGTTATATCAGAAGGGAAATGAAAAAACATACTGTGCATTCTGTTTAGGGTACAGCAAACAAAGCAAACACATTCATGCCTTAGAAACCATCCTATCCTTCTAGCTAACTTCATCTCAGTTAGTCATGAAGTCATTCAGAGTGAAATGGTTGAGATTTGCACAAATCAATGCCATGTCTCAGAGAAGTCTTGCCAGAGGAGTCACACAGAGACAAATTTCCCTTTCTGTTTTGCATAAATAGAAGGCTTTTTAGCGGAGGCAGTCGGAGACCTTGAAACAGTTTAGGCTTCTTCTGTTTCTTGGAATTGTAAGCGTGTCTGCCTAAAGCTCCAAATGGACGCAAAAAAATTACAGACACAAAGAAAAAGAGTCACAGTTAGAAATTTTACATTATGGCTTAATTTGCAATTTGTTGTTTGAACAAACTGCTGCAGAAAATGGATGGAGGGAGAGGCTAGAATTTGCTCACATTTAACAAAATGTGATTTTTATTTTTTATTTGTTCTGTTAGTTCAATTTTCTAGACAGAACAACAACTAAAATTGCATAAATAGTCAAAATAATGCCACTGACTAAGGTGGGTATCTGCTCTCTCAAAAAAAGCATGACCCAAGATTGAGAATGAAACTCTTATTGGCAGCCACACTAGCAAGCCATTTCCTGTAGTTGGTCACTACCCACATCGTGAGAGTGTGTAAGCCTCTCGCGATGGATGGAAAACTCTCCAAATCATTTAGGCTTCTTAGCTGTTGCTTGGCAACACAAAAATTTCAACTCCCTTGTGCCAGGTTTCTATAGGATGAAGGTGTGGAGATTAACATAGCCACTCCATCAACATAATTGGCTTTGTCTTTAATCAAATTTTCATTGCCTTGGTGGTACTCTGTTTACTGTCTAGAGTTACATTTTACCCTATTTACAATGTAATACTACTTAAATTATGTTGGTTACTTTAAACCAAATAATGTACCAAATGATATTTTGATAACTTTTCATTACGATTCTTAACAGGTGGGCGGTATTGACAGCTCTTTGTAAAAATTGGTTTAAAACAGCCCACATTCCTGTAAGCAATCTAAACAGTACTTAACATTCATGGTTTTAGACTTTGGAGGAAGCCTGAGTATCCTGAACAAACCCAAATGTGCACAGGCTGCTGGGAAGTGTGCTCAAAGCTGACCTTGAATAAGATATTTAACTAGAAATCACTTTTTGCTTTGTGTTTGTCAAAATGATAATAGTTTCAGCTAATGTTGTTCTAAATATTGCCTAAAACAAGTATTACCAGGATGGACGCAGCATTTTTCCTCCAAACAACTCTCATTGAATTTATTCCCAAAGACCTTGCCTGAATTTGATCTCATCAGACTCTCTACAAATCCAGCTTTGACTCATTTAGGTCTTCATTGACCAATTTAAGCCATATAACACATTTGCACAAGGCAATGACCATCACAGACACAGAATATGGACTAAAACTGTAACATTCCTTGTGATAAGCTACTTCTGAACCAGTTTTCTACCCAATTTGTTTGCTAAAGATTGAATGCTTGATAAAAAAAAAAAAAAACTGCTTCAGCTCAGTGCAAAAAAGTATTAAAGAAGTCACTTAGCTTCATGCTAAGTACTTGGACCAGAAACTACAACACTACCCAAGACTATCAAAATCAATAAGCACGCAACGATATCAAAGCAAAGACCTTCCAGCTGGTTGGTAGGTACAACAGTTGAGAATCAAAAGACAATCTGCTCCTCAGCTCGTTCATCAGTGGGCGATAATTATAACAAAAAGCATTGGTGAACAGGCTGCAAAACAGATTTGTATTGTAATTACTTTAATAAAAAAAAAGAACTGACCAATGAGCACACCTTTGTGGTTGCAAAATAGAATTCCTAAACAAGTATATTTTCATTTTAGGAAATTGCCTAAATTGATTTGAGTTCTCCTAATTTCCCTAAAAGGGAATCACATTTATTATTTGCAAAGAGGATGTAATTACTGTAGCAATCAGACAGCTGCATGGAAACAATTGGGACAGCACAAACACAAAGCTCTCAAACTGGGTTTAGAAGCTTTTTCACTAAGTACTACGGAGGCGACCCGTCAGTTTGATCCAATGCACATGGTGATTGTTCAGCAGCTCGTGAAGGAAATTACAGGACCAGATAGAACGGAACAAAGGAGAACAATGTTTACCGCATTACTTTTTGTTTGGGGAAATCCATGCTCACGTCCGTACATTTCCAAAACACCAACAGTGACCTTCGCATTTCACCTAGCTGCACTAATGCAGAAATGCAACATCAAGTCTTTAGGTCACAAGTAAGGGATTTTAAGGAGAGAGTCCTCTGCAGACTGTCGCTGTAGAACCTTAACTAGAATAACGACAAAGTGTAATTTGTTTTCAAGCTGAAAAGGACTGGAACGATTAGTTTTTTAGATAATCTAATATTTAGTCACTAGGGTGTCATACACAAGCACTAATTAGCCAGTAACCCTGGTGAATTGTTATTCACTGCAAAAGTCTTTCAGACGTAAAATTAAATAATCTCTATTCAGTTTGGAGAACTCTCAAATTCTGTGTTTTTTTTAAGGTTTTGACGAGGGACAACAGTGCATGAAAAATATAGTTCAGGCTTTCTTTTTAACAAAATTCTCAGGTTTGTCCATATCTCCTTTGGTTTTTGTTTACTTTTTAGTATCTTTCACTCATCATATACGTTCATCTTTAGGTCCAACTTCCTTTGTTTTTGTTCATTGATAACTTTCATAATTGCATCCATCTTTGCGTTCTAACATATTCCACATAGTATCATCTGAATATGCAACAAGTTGAAAAACATCTATGATCTCGATGACATATGTGAAAACCTTTGAAAAGTGATACACAATAAGGCGTATTTCACTGGTTTTTGGAAAATCCATCCCTTTTCCGTGATGAAAGACGTCTTTCCAAAAGGCTAAAGGGTTGAAAAGTAGAAATTTGTAAGTACTTGCGGACAGGAAATGCTGCAAATTCCTTTTTACCCCAAGTGTTTTTTCCTCGACAACCTTGCATTTATTCCATTTACCCGCACTGGCAACTTCGGCTCACTGATATGAGTGGGCTATGAAGATGTCCAAGTTGCCAACTTGACTATTTTTTTTTAATTTTATATTTGGAAAGACTTTGATGGAATGAAAAAGCTTTCAGAGGGTTGAAATCCTCCCAAGATTTCCCATCAAAGTGTCCTACAGTAAAACATTTTTTAGTACATAACATTCAATTTATTCTTGGCACAAGCTCCTTTCCTTTCTGGAGGCAACACAAAGACCTGCAGCACAAAGCAAATTCAAATTAGCACCAAACATAACCCACACGCATAAATAGGAGCTTAATGAAAGCGTGCATGTTTACAATGGTTGCTCCAGGGTTATACCGTCTTTCTTTTTTTGTTGTTGTTTTTTATACATTTATAGGCTCGTTTTGTATCAACAAATTCCTATCCAAGTTGTAAACTCCATGAGAAAGTTGACTAATATTTTCTAAGCAGCTAATTTTCTGTCTCGCTTGCTTCTGAGAATGTGAAATCTAATTAAATTAAATTTATTTTACAAGAAAGAGAGAGAGAGAATGAAAGGTCTGCATTTGTGGAAAACGAAGTGCATTTTAGATTCATCCTGGCTTCGGCTCGTCCTCTCTCTTATTACACAAATGTAGTGCAGCAGTAGACAATATCCAGCACTGTGTCTTTCAAAAGTAAAGAATGTACAGGCTTTTTTTGTTCTTTAGCTTTAACCAAGATAAGAGCCATCTTATCAGTTAGGAAAAAGTTCACTTTTCCTCTGAAAATACAGACGCAACAGCCACCTGCTTTCTCCAGAAGCATTCACATTCAGCGTGAACAAAGGGACCTTTCTAAATCTTCTGAACTTTACAGCACAGTCTAACAATTTCCTCAGCGTTTGCCTCAGTGCACAGGACTGCACGTTGTCTAACATTTTTTGCTTTTACTCCGAATACCACTTCTTGCTTATCTGAGCAGTAAAATAAGTTAAAGTCCGGTTCTAAGTTATTAATTGAGATAGAACGAAATCTCGTTTCATCACCGTCCCCATAGACGTTGCACTGTCACTCCATGGGTATCATGCTCAGTTAGCTGATTGTACTAAACAATCACAGAAGGAATATCTTGCAAATTAGTGATAAAGTGTCTCCACTTGTAAAAATTGAGCCTGATTAGTAATGTTGGATGGAATATTTATGCTGCCATGTTGTACTGTTGGACAAAAGATGGCAAAGCCAGTCGGAGTTAATGTTAGCTAGTGATAATCTTAGTTTTAAGGTTATTTTAACTGATATACAGAAAAAGTATTTTAATAAAGGTTATTTTTATGAGCCTTATCCAGTAGCTGAGTTTGGGGGATTCATTAACTGTAAGTCATAATCGTAATAATCAACAGAACTAAATTCCTGAAATATATTAATTGGTTGATCACTGCAAAGATGGTATGTAGTTACATAAAAAGAAGATACAACTGAATACACATTGATTTGTTCAACAGTTGCACCGTCTCACGGCGAAATTTTATAACTACGACCATTTAGCTAATCTGCTTGTATTTCTTTCCTGCTAAATTTTATTACAACCGAATATCCATTTACCTTAAACTCTTTATGTTTTATTACAGTAAGTGTGCATTTGGCCTTAAGTCTCCAGCAGGCCTGCATCAGCATTAATTCTTCACTTGATTTCATTGGCTGAATTAGAGCGATGAGGAAATGGCTGAGCAAAATGGCCCTTGTTAGGAAGGAAGAGAAAGAGGGAGAGACGAAAGGGGAAGGGAGGCGGCTCCCGTGACATGGCAGTGGGCCAGGGTCGGTGACGGCTGACTAATGACTTTCACTGAGGGTGTCAGCCTCAGATTTATGTTCCCCCTTTGCCCGAATCCACTCTCAGTATCTTAAAGCAAGAGTTATTCATGAACTATGGGAGCGCGCGCACGCCCTCAGAGATTTGGGGCCCGAGCTGTTTTCTGAATCAAGTATGAACACTCAAGCAAGCAAATAAAATGCAAGGCACAACTACAAGCACCAGACAGCTATCATCCCAACACATCAAGACCACAAATATAAACAGATGTCATTTACTCACTCAAGAAAGCAGTCATGTACGCCCTCCCCACCCTGAAAGAACCAAAGGAGAGAGTGTAGAGATTGCATTGACCTTTGAATCATTAGAACCTGGACACACTGCCATCTTGGGACCGCTTCCCCGTAAAAGTGTTAAGGAAAGAAAAAGTGTTACATCAGGTACTAGGGTTTAAGATTTTCAAAATGAATGTTTTCAAGCTCATGACTAATGCAGTTTACTTTCAACTTCAACTACAAACTAGTAAAGGAAGATAATCTTAGAGTCAGGACTACAGTGGCTCTGAGAGAAGAGTAGTACCAAAGGTGACCTACTCTTAGCTCTCTCTCTTTTTTTTTAATTAATCTTTTCTCAAAAAAACATAGTTTGAAACTGATGGTGAGGTCTTTAAGGTACATTTGGGACAAAAAGAATTAGATGAAGACATTACCACTAATGTAACAAAGTCCCGGTAGCAAGAAATGATCTACTCATCATACTAGTGGTCAACTCCCCATTGATTGAACCTGCATAGCAAACTTCTTCAAGGCAGAAATGATAAAGTATATTTTATTATCAGATGCTCAGGTCTTCCTACTGTGGACCCCAGCAACACAACAGTAATCACAAACAGCCATTGAGTGTGACCATAATACAAACTGTTCGCAAGATAATCACACATTATCTTGTGAAGTTGCTTTACAATGTCTCATTCCAAGCTTACATACAGTTTAAATCTACAGTTTGTAGATTATACCAAGACTAGCAACAAAAGTAAGTTCGCTAAATGTTTAAAGGAACTGTGCAATACATCTGAGGAACTGACATTTTGACCTTTTTGGTCAAAATAAGACCAATAAATCAAAGGAAACAATAGGTCACGTAATGTAAAAGCCAAATAACCCGGGCACCTTACCACTGGATGTACAGTGCATTGAAAAACTATTGTGTCATCACACATTACTTTAGTATTTATTTTCCCTTCAGACTTTAATGAAAAAGCAGCTTTCAAAATAAGATTTAATTTCTTCAAGGAGACAAACTACCAAAACCAATCTGGGTGTGTTTGAAAACATATGTATCCATTTTGTTAATTTATAAATGAACTGTGATTAATTACATCTTTCTGTCTTATGGCCGTTCACAGTAATGCTGAGTAACAGCCGGATCTGCAGGATGAAAGAAGCCATTTATCAATACATTTCGCAAGTCTGTTTCATCTCTGGAAGATCCATTGTTAGCTAATCATGTTAGCAATTTAAGGCTGACTGAATAAGCAACGAAATAGAAAGTATATGTAGACACGGTACTTATTAACGTACAACTTATTGAAATACAACATTCCTTGTATCTCTTGGATCACCAAATAAATTACCACTATGCATAAAATTTACAAATCTACATGTTTTGACTACGCTTATGCAACGTATCACAGATATCGGTGCATGAATGTCTGACAATTTAGCAAATTAGACAATTAGAAAAATCACTGGTGCAAAACCTCTGACACCAAATTGAAGCCAAACTCCATAGACTGTTAAAGGCAATAATAAAGTGCAAAATGCAGGTGTAATTGATATCAATTTCATAAACCACATTACTGTTTTTGCTACATCTGTCTTTTTTTCACTTGTAAGAAATAAAAGTTAAAAATATTCTTATTAAATAATTACAAATAAAACAAATGGTTATATTTGTCAAGCATGTTTTTAACATCTTTTTCCCTTGATTCTAATTTTTATTTGTAATTTTGTATTAATATCTTATTTTATGTACTGTATTATGGTGTATTTGCATGTGTGTGTGTGCACATTTGCATCACCTTTTTAGGAAAGCAACATTTTTTTTTGTATTTGCATTTTCATTTATGTTTTCATCTTTTTGTATTTTTTAGCACATGAAACATGTTACATAAATAACAAACCTTTACCGAATATGTCGCAAATAAACTTAGCACTACAATATTTTGGGGTAAAAAAAGTATTTTTGTCATTCTATCTGGAACTGTGAATCACTCTTAGCTTACCGTGCACACTTGATAAAGCTTAGTGGTATGTGTAAATGAGAACTCTCTGTGTAAGGGAGATAATCACTTGATTTGCATATACTGTCAGAGTCAAGCATCATGTTGTATGGTACTTGGTGCAGAGGTACCTCGGAGCATGAATCGGAAAAAAAAGAGACCTTCACATGTCACACTTGGCATGTGCTTTTAATCCAAATAGCCTCCTGGTGCCGTGAGCATACAACAAAAAAAATATATAAAAAATGGGGATTAGCGAGGAAGTACACACTGAGAAGCAAAGTAGGAAGGTGGTTGCTGGCAAAGACATGATGACTCAATTATCCGAGAAGTGTGTGTGCCTGCATGTTACTAACTGTCTGGTCCACCAAGCCTTCCCTCGCTGACGAGCCCCTGTTATCGGCGCAGGTTAAACGCCAAAATGGTAATCAAAGCGGAATGGTCTCATCGTCAACCTAATCTAGACTGGCACCGAGAAGAAGGCAATCTAAATGTTTTCACTTGGGGATCATCAATCGCACGCAGGGTCTCACAACGAGACAAAACCGACACACATATTTGCGCTTGATAGAGTCGTTCATACAAGGAGATTAAATCAGACGGACGCGCACACGCAAACACACACCCGGACAGATTTGTGAACATTTCCACAGAGTGATTATGAAGCACATAAGGACATTTGAGAGTGGAGGACTGGAGGGCCCAGACGGTTAGTGAGAGTTTGGCACGCAAGGTAGGGGAACTATGATTACAGTCTGAGAGCTGTTTCACCATCGACCCCCAGATGGCTAATTGAGAATGGTTTAATGACACCATCATTTGCAAAAGACAGAAAAAACTGAACGGATAACATGTGCTGTTTTAGAGTTGAGTCGCTTGGATTCGAGTAATGAAGAATCATTGAAATTATATCCTTTGGAGCGAAGGAAAAATTAGGAATTTATTACTAATAAAGTAGATTCTTCCAATATTTCTATTTTAAAAAATGCCTTCTTTCCAAAAGCATCAAATAGTTATCAAAAATGGAAGACTGACAGTAAATGGAAGCAATAAACTGAAAGTCTCATCTAATCAAATCACGTTTTTTTTTTTTTCCGGCAATAGAGTGATTGAGACATGTTTAGCCCTTTTATTTATATATTATTAACATACAGATGCATCCACTAAGTAGACATAAACTACTCTTGTGTCTCATCTCACTAAAATATCTGACTTACAATTGTTAAAATGGGTAGCGATTATTTTCAAGCCTCTATTTAGCCTACATTTTCATTAAATATAAACATCCACAACACTGAAACAAGTTCTCATAAAATGAAATCACTTCAATGACTAGAAACTTCCTGGTGCTAATGACGACACTTAACAAATCTGTGCTACAAGTCGTTATCTTCCGGCATTCCTCCACAACTCTCAAAAGATTTTGAAGCAGTAGATAATTTCTATTAGAGCAGAAATCTTGTATCAGCCTGTTAGAAAAGCCAGTCTTCATTTATCCTCCTTCACGTAGCCACAGGCGTAACCCAGAGATGAGTTCCAGGAGCCTTTTTGATTCATTTGGCAAAGATTGTGCCAAACCTTAATTTATAGATAAATGTCCACTGTAGCCCTACTTCAGACCTCCAGTGTACATTTGATCCTGCTCCCACTATGTTGGGGTGAAAAAATAATTGATAGATTATGTCATGTCTTCCAAATCCTTTCAAAAGTCCAAACGAGACACGGAACTGCGAACACAGAACTAAATGTGGATCAAAACAAGCCTGTTCCACATGCCATTTTCTTCTGGGATAAGAAAGAAAGAATAAAACTATTGGTTTCGTTTGCAACAAATATTTTTGTGCATAGGTTCTTTTGTTTCCTGCAAAAAATAATGAAAAGGCTTTTTTCTTTCAGACCTTCAAAGATTCAAAAGTGATCACTAGAGCACACGATCAAGTGAAAGAGCAAAGCAAGGAATTAAAGTGCTTTGCTTCTATTTTGAACCAGTAAACATCACTTTTTTTCTTTTTCTTTTTTGTTGACTCCAGAGGGTGTTATATAGCAACAGGCATCACACAGCCGTGACTAACAAGACCTCCAGCTGATTGTGTATGAAGAGATTTTCAGGGGATTCAATAATAAAACAAAAATTATGGGCTTAGTCATACTTGCATACAGTATCTTGGAAAAATGATAAATCAAATTGGAGTCCAGAATCTGCGAGTATTTTTCTTCGCCAAAACAAACATTATAGCTCTACTGATGATGCAAGAAGGAATTAAAAGGTTTTATAGAAAATACTTGTCTTCAGGTCAACCATTCATATGGCCAAATCCTTAATTATATTGAAAAATAGAAAAAAATCCATTACTATAGTAACACAGAGAGCTAAAGCAAAAATGTAATTATAAATAATATGCCATTTTAAAAATATAAGTCAGTACTTTAGCATACACCACTGGAGTTCTTAAAGAACAGTGATTAATCCTGTGCATCTAAAACAAGGTGAAGCATGTGTTTTAAATACCCCCCATATGGTAGAGTTCTCTGTTAAAAGATGCAGGGGTATCAGCCGTTTGTTTAAAACGTAAAAGTTACACAATGCAAAACAATCCAGTATCCATTCTAAATGATTTTCTCACTCATCAGAATCAAACATCAACAATAATGTTCAACCTCAGGTTTAATTGGAATGTCTGGCTTTTATCGACGACCTTTGTAACCATTTGGCATAACTGGTGCTCAGTGTTGGCTTAAGATTTTATGATCTTTACCTTCAACAATTTGAACACAAATAAGTAGGATTGTATCTATATATTTGAGCACTGTGTTATGTGCTCAAATATATGACGTGAGCAAAAACATCTAAGGCGTATACGTATTTAGCCACTCTTTACTGTAGATGTTGCGTGACAGCAGGTTAATAATTCATATCTGGTGGACAGTCCCTGAAGATACATTTACTGTGTGCAAGTTAAAAAGTTCAGTCGACTAGATGAGGCCAAAGGGACAATCGGAGGGGTCCCTCATGTGCTTAATTTGACAACTAGACATGGCAGATTGACTTAGGTCAAGGGTAGAACCAAAGTTCTCTTCCCTCAACAGCTTCATCTTAACTTAGTGCACAAACGAAAAGATTTACCCGCTTGCATTTGTGCAAAAAACACCCTGGAATACATGCACGACAAGCGCACGCGCCGCCGTTACCCTTCATGGTCTAAATTTCCGAGTGAGTTCTGTCACTTGGGCTTATTCAAGTGTTGCTGCGGGAAGCACGCAAGAGGAGTTGGCAGTCATCTCGCAGTAAATGTGACAGAGCCATGTGCAGACACATGAACACAGCTAGATCGTAACACTGCCTGCCAGCTGTAAGAGAGAGACACATTATTAAACCCTTGTGGTGATGTACAGACCCCCCACTTGTCATCCAAAGCTTGTATTGTTCCAGCTCACTCTCTGCGGATCAGAGTGCTGGGTTGTTGTGAGGCTTACACATCCCAAAAAAAAAAAAAAACAATCCAGCTTTTTCATCTTCAAGACTAAATAATAATAATTAAAAATAGGTTATTTTTCTGTTTCAGAAATTAAGACAATTTTAAGTTCAATCAATGGCATTGAACTACTTACACTTAATCGTTATTTTTAGTTTAAGATTTTTTTCAGATTGAATTGATTTGGGGCTTCTGATCCGGGTGCCTCTTGTTTACAAGTCTTTGGAGGATTGGTAGGTGACCCTGTGGCAAACACAGAACAAGCTTCAGTGACTAGATATTTCTTTGGAGATTTGGAGTGTGTCCCTGGGGAAGAAGATGTCAAGCTTTTCCCTCCAAGACCTGCTCCTCGCAGCTAACATGAAGAGACTGGATAGAACCATATTCAATACACACGCAAAATACTTATTGTGAGGTTTTGACTTTACCTTGCATGCATCATTCTTTCAGGTCTATATATAGCTTGTCAAAAGATTAGATTGACTATTTCCTGATGCCATTGGTGTTATTTCTCTAGAAGCTGCTCTATTTACTGTATTTTGAACAGGGCATGATGTTTTCCTAAAGCGCCTAATAGCTAAAGTGGCGTATTACTTTTAATCAATATACTGTGTTGCTCAAAACATAATCACTCTTACCTCCCTAAAGCATTCACTTGCTTTGTTTGTGTATATATTAGTGATTCTGTTATGCCAGGTTGCTTGTCGTGAAGATGTTGAGGGCTGTTAACCGTTTGGAATAGGCTAGGTATTTATGAATCCAGGTGATTTCCATCATCTAACCTTCCCCAATGCCCACAATGAAAACATCTAGTCAAAGTTATCAAAAAGCTTAAAGCTCTTACAGTGCCTTAGTGCCCCAAGTCCCAATATTAAGTTGCAAGCCAAGTTACAATGTCTTAGCCTTCATATGACATAATCTCACATGATTGCAAGTTCTTTGTGCATGTCCTCCTCTGTCCCTTCACAAAGTAGTTCCACAGTTTCCTCTGGCTCTGCAAGTACTGACAAAGATTAATCTGTGTTTGCATGTGTGTGTGTGTCTGCTGATCTCCATCTGTCTCTAAAAGAACCTCTGGTCCCATGAGTAAGTGCGCTGACACACAAAAAGAAACAACTCTCGCAAACACTGAACATATATATATATATACATCTCTCTCTCTCTATATATATATATATATATATTTAAAAACACAATGATGCGTACACACAAAATATACTTGAGGCATGAGTAACCCGGGCTGGGGGCATCAGAGGATGACCTTGCGTCTAGACCTCAATGCTCTTCTTCACAACCGATTTGTGTCCAAAAGCCATGGCTGTCCTTCGTTACACCCACAATAATTCTCCGAGCTTCTTTAAATGAAATCAACTTTGACCCGTATCCCTTTTCTTTTGTTACTTCTTCGCAGAGATTATTTTGTTCCCCGAGCAGCGAAAATGTCTTCAAGGATAAGTTGAGCTCTGAACAAAATGTACCTCAAAACTGTTGTGATGTGACTTGCCAAGTTTCAGAGAAACTCGCCATAAAGATGTTTGGCTTCACACAAATATAAAAGCCATAGGGCGAAGCATGTGAAGGTTATAGCACCAAAATACACTGTTGTGAATATACCATACGAACTGACTTGAGGCAGAGTGGATGTTAATGGACTGCAACCAACCTTTGAGAGGTAAAGTATAAGTGGCAGTCACGAAGTCAGGAAAATGCAAAGAATGTACAAACACTAAAGGTTACCATTCGTTTCACTGATCTGGATGCACAAAAAACAGAGTCTCACACTGAATAATCTGTGTAATTGAGTATATTTGTAATATTTTTAAGCCTGCCTTATCCGAAAAGTGTTGGGATGCCACTTTATTTCCATGTTAGGAAGTGGTTTGGACCACACGACTAAGCATGTGCTCCTATTCACGCCACTTTTAGCTGCAGTCCACTCAGAGTTGCAGTTCTCACTACAGCCTCTTAAGGGTGACAGTGTGTTTGTTTATACACCGTCTTCTCGAGGTGAAGAAAGGGAGAAAAAGTGAATAGAAAAAAGATAATTTCTCACCAGAATATTGATGCAGTTTTTCTATCCTTGTACCAGGAAGATGAATTATCTACACTGGGAAAACAGCAAATCTTTCCTTAGAGTTCCCTTAAAGAAAAACATTTTTAAAATGCATTTTTCTTCCTTTTGCTCATAATCTGACCTGCAGTTTTTATTCTCTGCTGTGTGTCTGGCACTATCCTCTAACTGGAAGCAGAAGTTTCCCTGGGGGCAAGTCAGGTAACAAAAATTGGAGGTGTAGGCAGAAGTCTACAAAGACCAGTTTATGGCCCAAGTGGGCAGATACAGATGAAAATAAAGTTATGTCAAACAGGATTTTGCGGTCAAGCGGAGAATAGGGCACGCCAATTTTTAGTTGTTGTTGTTTTTAAGAGAATTTAGTCAATACTCTATATCCCAGTCTGGCAAAAATGGTTAGTCTGAAGTGTGACCGTCTCTTGTTTTCTGTAACTAGATTCATTGTAATGGGCTTTGAGTTCCCATAGGAGAATTAGAATTTGCAAGTAGGGCCATGGTATCTCACTCTCAGCTGCAAGTATATAAAATATATGTGGTGTCATAAAGCATCGATGCGAGCACTTCGAATACCAATTTGCATAGGACGAACTCAGAATAGTTATTCTGTTGTTGCCCGAGCAAATGTTTAAAATTGAAAGGACTTATCTAAACCTCCTGCCAGAAATGTCTTCTTGATCCTGTTTAGGCATGAACGTCTTTCTGCTGGCTGCGTACACAATCCACCGCCTCCTTGACTCACAAAATGACAAGTTGCCCTTGTACAAGTCAGCTGATGCTGGTCTTTTTACGACATCGCTTGGCAAGTCATGGGCACATCAGCGGTTGTCTGATGTCAACCCCCTCGTGTTGCATTTGTCTTTGCCCAAATGATACGAAGATGGCAAAGGTGCCCTAATCTTTTTTGTGAAAGGTGCAACTTGCAGATTGATTTCTTTGAATTTTCACTTGTGAAAGTTGCAGTAGTTGCCTTTAGGAAAAGTACAAAAATCTGGGCTATATCCACATGTCAGCTGAGGGACACGAAGGACTGACAATTTGAGCTGAAAACAGTTTGGCATTTAGTGTCTTGTCCAAATACGCTGATATGTGGACAAGACGAAATACAACTCACAATCTTCAAACTGGAAGACTGAGCCACAGCTGTACATTTAGACAAGTACTAGCAGTGATAATCCACCAAAGGAGCAGCAGCATGGCAGCAGTTTTTATTTGTGGGTGTCGAAATGATTTCTTGATAGAGGAGCAGACACAGTATCAATAATAAATGCATCCACTGTGAGACTAGGACAGAGAAAAAGCTTAAAATATAAGTTGAGACATGGGAAAGAACAACATATTGCTCATGTTGGAGTGAATTTTAAAGAACAGAGACATGTTTGCTTAACATTTGACATTTCAAAACAGGACAATTTGATAAGACATTCTTAAACACTACTCCTTATGAAAGCCATAGAGAAGTCAAACTCTACTCGTAGCACAGAAATGGATTTATAAAACATACCCCAGAGAGAACGAAGAAATGAGAAGCCTACTAATGAAAGAATATTCTTATTAGAGGACTAAATATTAAATAGCATAACCTTTGCTTCCACATAGCCAGTATAAATGTAAAGTAATTTATTTTTGGCATAATGAAAATGCATAAAGTATAATATCTGAAAATGTTTTCACATTTTGAATACAGAAGACCCCGACTCTGGTGTGGTAAGTTAACTAAACATGGCTAATGGGCTAGCTCAGCTTATGCAAAGCAGTCAACGTTTGGCAAAAACTTAAAAACACAAGATAATTTGAAAATGCATAGTGGGTTTCTGACTCATGAGACTAAAGTATTTGCAAAATCAAATCTCGAAGCTTGGAGGGGGATCACTGGAGGGCCCTTAAAACCTCTCCAGGCATAAAAAGCAATTTACCAAATAATATTTTCAAGAAAAAAAAAACTTTTTATCTTGATTTATTTCTTAAATACTCAGTAGGACAGAGCATAATCAGTTTAACCTGACTTCTTGTTTTCAATAGGTGTTTTTTAACCACTTCTTCCAGATGTCAATTGCCTTTTGTCTTAGATTTGTTTTATTCACTCCACATTAATGGTTTACCCAGCTGGTGTCGTGCCTCTCTGCTCTCAGCGGGTCAAATAAATCCTTGCTTTCCTGACATGCTCAAGCATCTGAGCAGACTGCTCATAGACAACCCTCAGTAGATATCATTGATCAAGTGCTGGAGAGGCGTTGATCTGAATAACTTCACCGCCGGTCGTGCTGGGTTGCTTTTTCTCTGCGCTTCCCTTAAATTTCTCAGTGCAAGCCACCAGCTAATCTTTTGCTGCCTTTGCGCAGCGCCGTTTATACATCCCGAGGTTTTCCCCAACGGAGATTTAATCACATTCCTAACTGCAGAGACACTCACTGTAATTCACATTTTCAATCATATTATCAGCTTAGATCGAAAAGCGGGCAGGAGGAGGAGGAAAGAGGGGCAGCAGTCTCACTCAGAAAAACATATCCATCTCCTTTAAAACGATGTAAAACAGCTGAGGACTGCAGTAGGTGGATTACTTATTGTAAATATTGCTCTGCGGTTTAAAGTCCAAACGGAAACGTGTCTCTGCCTTGCCAGCCTCATTTGAAAAAAGAAACACATCTCTACCTTGAGGCCTGAGATTTGTTTATGTTTTCCTGCATGTGAAAATCAAAAAAAAAAAAAGTAGCAGGTTGAATACAGAGATCTGACTGGAGGCTGTTATCCAGCTGTGAGATATCTGGCTAGTTATTCGTCTTCATCAAAGCGACTGCCTTTGATAAAGGCGACAAACTCTAACTTTGGGTTTGAAAAACATTTTATTTTTGCAAACCTATTCAAATCATGATCATTTTTAGAATTACTTTATCTGGTTCTTTAAAAAACAAAACAAAACACAAACCTGGATCTTCATGCTAGAAATAGTTACAATTGTGTATTCGAAGTTGAGGATTTTGCAAGCATCAGTACTCGCATTTATTTCACATTAAACAAACTGAATGTGTTACAACAGAGTTTAATAAAAAGCGAGCAAAGCATGTTTACTTTCACATTTGATGGTTATTTGCTGAAATGTGTTTCAACCATACACGGTATAAAACTAATGAAACTAGAAAATACACTAAAAGGGACACAGAAACAAGATTTTACAAGTATGAAATGTTTGTTTTATATGGCAATAGTACATTAATATTGATTTAAATAAGTGCTAGTTCCACTGACAAATTATTTCACTTATAACTGGACATTTGTCCCATGTTATAAGTGAAATAATTTCCCAATGGAACTAGTAATTTTTCATCAATATTTAGGAATTATTGACTCAAAACAAATTACTATTTCCTGCTGAAAAGTTACTTCTACATTAGTTTTCTCTTATTAAAAGGGTATTTATATTTACACTAGAAACAAGACTAAAAATACTTTGTAAGATTTTGTGTTTATGCGATGTAGAAATACATCAAATGACATGAGCAACACAAACGTATGTCGTGACGAGAGATTATAAGCGGCAAACAGTAACTTTCCCGGCTTTTTGTTTCCCTAAACTGAGACCAGAGAGTGCCGTCAGCAGCCAGTAAAATACCAACTTGTCATAGCAACTATATAAAACAGGTTTTTAAAAACACACACCTCAACTACCCCTTTAAATTACACAGAACAGAGTCAAGTGAGGACAATGAGACTGCTTGCGGTGCTAGGTGTTCCCTTCTTTTGGCCAGACATTAAAAAACGAGCAGTCTGGATTCTATTAAGCCAGATTAAATGGGTTGTAATAAAAATTTTTGTGATGTATGATTTCATATTGATTAAACAAGGTCATGATGAATGGCCACCACAGTGGCCTATTCACTGGGGATTGATGGCACCCGGAAATACCTCAGATTCCAAAAGGTATGAACCGTTTTCTATTGGCACAACAACAACAATTAAAAAAAACAGAGCTGCCTCAATAGCAGACAGATGTGCATTCAATCATAATTAATTTGAAATTGAATCTGAAATGGAATTCAAAACAGTTTTGATCCGGCGACAGAAAACACGCTGCGGCACATGTGGAGGTATTTTTATCCACGCTGGTGAAACAAGCGGCGCTTGGAAACAGGATGCTTTATTCAGAGAAGCTCTCTGTGCTCTTGTCAGGCTTAATTTGCTCCTCTGCAATGGAGCCGCACACAGCAGAGTGACACTGCAACCTCTGCCAGCCACAGATAAACCCGTAATGGAGACCTCAAATCAGAGCATTCATGAGATCGAGCAGGTGGGAGGGATCACCTCAAGTGCTGGACTGACTGTGTATGTTCGCGATGCATCTTTTGGCGTGACATATTTAATTAACTCATAAAGACACAAAAAAGGAGAGCTTTTTGTGTTTAGTCCAATAGGTTCAGCACATCACAGTAATTACATTTGCAGGTTAATTTTTAAAAGTTGAATAAATTATGCTTGATTGAGTGCTCCAAGGTTTTTAATATGGATCATTTTTAAAAGATTTGAGAAGATAGGAGCAGGGAAGCAGTAAAAAAAGAAAAACAAAAACAGGACAGAAGGGTTAATAAAAAGAGCTGTCCTCATTGATTTGCAGAGTATTTCCTCAAGCATGATGCCTGTTGTTCTAAAGGTCAGATGAGAAAAAAGATGAAAGTGTAATGTCTCCTCCCAATTCAAAACGAGACAGAGAATTATTGATTTCAGGCCTACGGAGTTGAAAACACAGGAGGGTATGAAGCAAGATCGTAATCTTGTCATGACCTTGCGCATTTTTCGTGTAAGTGGGCCACAGTCTGGTGTCATGTACTGAAATCCCTCAACAAAAAAAAAAGTAGCAATTTCAAATACACCAGAGTTTTTCAAAGTATGGTAAAAAAAAACAAAAAAAAAAAACATTCTCTTTCAAATCTGTACTACATTTCCTACAGATTGTTTTGTTGAACTTATCTAGGTTTTCCACTTGGAATGTAAGAATTTTTCAACCTCTTCTTCTATAGTATTTATAATGAGCAAATTAGAGAAGCTGAAGGAGCTTCCTGTCTATCCATCTAATATGTTAGTTCAAATTTTGCAAATTTAAAAGAAAAACGGAGACTCTGCTACACAGAACAGTCATGTCATAGATGACATATAAACTGTTTGAATGTTCAGGGTTATTCTTATTCTCTTTATTTTTACTATAGAAAGAGCCTGATTATGTTTTCGTTGTTCAGCAATTAACCTGTCAGTTATCCACCTCACTCCAAATTAAAATAAGCTGATGTATATGTAAATATATCTTGTTGTTTGTTAAAGAAACATAAAATGTTATAAAACTTAAGACTGTTATTGTTAATGTTATTGTAAATAAACTCTTGCCATTTATTTCTGTGCATTCACATGCACAGGAGCCGGTTGCGAGTTCTGCCATTGTCGGCTTGGTGACGTAGCCAAAACCTTTAATTCTGGCTCATAGTATTAGAAGCCTATGGATTCTGTTAAGTTTTCTTTAAATTAGCATTCTGTCTCATATTTGCTTTATTTTTAAAGGTCTATCATCTCACTTTAATTCCATTCACTCTCTCTAAATCCTCAATGATTTGCAGAGTAGTGAGAGTCTGGTGCCTATTTCCAAAGGTCATTTGGCAAAAGATGGGGTAGTCCATCACATTTAAAAGTGCATCTCGACTTTATTTTCCCTAATTAACCACCACCGCAAAACTAAATTCAAAACAGAGTTTGGAATGAAAAGACCATTTAACGTACAAGACACCATTGTTGAGGATCTAACATGCTGCAACTGTGCTATTCTGCCTCTACTACAGGAATAAATGAAGAATATATTTTGACATGAAATAACTACCAGGCATTTCAGATTAAAATGCAGCATGTCAGCAGGTCTTAAACGAGCTGGCTGCAGGCAAAGGCCTTGAATACTTCAACAACAAAACAATCCGACGCCTACATCCAGGCAGCAAACTACTTATGTTTGAATCATAACCTAAAACCTCCTAAGAGCTGAAAAATAAATGTCTGCAATGGCTGGTTTTATTCAAGACAATTCTAGGGTCAGCTAAGAGTACTGTATATTTTAGTGCAAAATCATTTGGTAACATACAGATTTTTATTTTGTCCTAGCCTTTTCTTATGACTAAGCATTTCTGATAAGAAGAGGAAGAGAGAGAAAGGTAACCTGAGTAAAGCTTTCAAATGATCACTGGACTTATGTCAGGGGAAAGAGTTTCCAAAGCAACCTGATCATACTTGATGATAAAAACTGCCATCAACTGTTTGAAATCACAATTTTAGATCACCCCGGAGGAAATTTGACCCATTCAGAGGTTGACTTTCTGTTTTGTTAGCTATTTTTACTCTTAAACTCTCAAAAAAAAGGTTTAATCACAGCAAATCCATGACATAAGTTGATTATTGTTCATGTTTTTTTTTTTTATTGTGACTGATTTAAAATCTATTTTTGACGGGAGACAACTCAAAATCAATTCAAAGACACCAATAACTGTGCATTAAAGGCAAGGTAAAATCCTACTGCTTGATCGATTTGTTGGATGCCTTAAATATTCAGATTGCTCTACAATTTGACAGCAACTTGCGAGCTTCCCTGTGCCACCAGACGCAAAAGTACGTTTTGATGCCGCCTGGGTAGCTCACAGCAGGTTTTCCAGTGAGAAACAGCGATGCCTTGCTGATCCCTCTGGTGTTACCACCCTAAATGCTTGCCCTGAGACTCATTTACAGTCTTCTGCTGTCACATTAAGTCACTCGAGAAAACCCAGTGAGAACTATGTGGCATATTTAAATTTAGTTTCCATTAGAGCTCCATTAAAAAGGCACACCACATGTTACAGAAGAGTTTAAAAATAATTTACTTTTAATCAGTTAATTTAATATTACTCACTGTCCACTATTCTGTCAAGAGATCAACTGGCTAATGAGTCCCCTATGAGTTGTCAATCTATAATTACCCTGCCATTTTTTCAGGGTTTTTTTATGCTCTTCTCGGCTCTTTTGACCTCCCAAATGCATCGCCGTAGCAAGACAAATGTCACTAAATGCCAGACCAGGCCAGCCCTCCCAAAAGCCAAATGTTAGTTCATCTGTGATGTCAATTTCCACTTAGCCTTACCAGCTGTTCTTCTAGACTGACTCTTTTTAACCTCGGTGACTGAAAACGAGATTCACCCCTTGGCCTCTATTGGCTGTCAGTATATCAACAGAGGCTGTGGACAACAGAGTATTTGTTTACTCCACAGGGTCCCTAGGAAAAGAAAAGTATGGAATTTTATTGCAGTATTTGCCAGGTCTTTAGATTCATGTACTAAGTAGAAAACACAAACCTCAACCTGTCTTACTGTGAAAAATGGAGTGCACTTAAGTCTTAAGGATGTTCTTACTCTATTTTCTTTCATGTTCAGAACAAGTACAAACATAACAGAAAGCATCCATGAAAATAAAAGATATCAAAGCATCCAGACAGAAAATAATGTTTGATTAAGGTGTGACAGTACTTGAAATTCTCAAGATTGCATTGCCATTACAATGCCAGGTCTTTAAGGATGCCCGATGTTTCAGAATCTTCCTCTTTTCTACAAGGAGGTCCTCAAGTCTTATGCCAGAAAATAGCAAAACTATGATACAGTTATTCACCTCAACGGCGTATACATATATCATAAGGAATACTGCAGGCATACCAACAGAGCACAAAGAGCAAGTGAGGTTCCAAACAGTTGCTCTGCCAGTTCTCAGATACTTGACCAACATAATAGCCCTGCCAGAGGAGGAGATGAAAGCCACTGATACCAAGAAAGGAACACTCTTTACAATGCATGGAGGATTTCACCCCAAGTCCATCACCCTCAGACTCCACATTAAGCTTGAAAGAGAGAAGCAAGGGAGTGTGAAAACTATCATCAAGGATGAACAAGATAGCCCTAAGAAATGAACTGCCAAGTGAATGTCTGGGGCAGCAGTAAGGCTGTGGAAAAAAAAGGCCAACCTTTATAAAAAGGATAGGCGGCTGCAAAAAACATATACCGTCCACATATTGAGGGAGTGGCTAGTATTCATAAAACCTTCGGAGTATGACTGGTGCCTGGAGAAGGCTAGACGGAAACCTTTGATCAGACCTTTGATCAGACAGTCTGACGTTTTGAAAACAACCCTTTTTCAAACAACTGTTTCAACTTCAACAGTTGAAGGACAAATTTGACCTGCCAACAGATTCTCTCACCTGTATCTCCAAAGGTTCGTTGACTGCTTCTCTCGTCACTGGTTCACCTTAGGTGGAGGGCCGTGTCTCAGTGACGTACTTCTGTGACATACTCCTTTCATGTTTGGACTCTGAAAGCAAAGGGTTGCAAAAACAAAAGGGGTTGACGACAAATGGACAACATAGTTTTCAAAACTGTTTTGAAAAATTCCTCAACTACGCCAGAATCCGTTGACATTTCCTGGTGAATAGCAAATTCTAGTAAAATCATGTTTACTTCATAATTGTAAACCAACAAATTACAAAAAAAAGGTCAAGTGGAAGACATTCTTTGCAAGGTACTCCATCATATTTAAGGCTGAATGAAAACCATTCCAGATTATGAGAGAAATGAGGCGACTCCTGCCAAAATGACTGCCTTGAGAGCAGCTGTATCTGGCTGGATTGCATGCCCTGTTAGCTAGCTGTGAAGAGAAGATGAGCCTCCCACTCTGAGCCTTTCAGTCTGACAAGTATCTGCAAATGGAGTGAATCGCTTCAAGTGTACCCCGGGTAAAAGTTCCCTCTCTTCCACTTCCTCTCGCCACTCCCACAGTGACACTCAACATCTGTGGCTGCGGTGACAGATTCCGTAAGTAATCCATAACCATAAATCTGACGACATCTCATCTGGGCGCAGAGGGAGAGGGACATACATGGTCGCAACGCAGGGTCTAATATCACAGTCCACTAGTCAAGCATCCCCTGAACATCCAGGAACTTAAATGTAGAAAAACCTGGAGGTGGATACCATCTGCGGACATTTTTTAGTTGACTGGAAATACTGTTTATCGCTTCACCTCCCAATAAATCACATGAATTTTATATTTTGTGTAAAGTCTGATCTTATGTAATCAATGGTATTAGATACAATATGAAGGCCCTTTACTTTCCTTTCTACACCCTTTACATCTTTTTCCACTGAAATTGATTTACAAATAATGATGCTTTATGTATTTCTCAGCAGCTTTAATGGAATCTGTCTTTAAATCTGTATCAAATCTTGCTTCATCCAACCGTTCAGTCAATAGATTTACTTTATTCATTAGAAGGAAGCCCATACTGTCTCTAAATAAAATGTATAACTAACTGAAAACTGAGCAGTCTCGAAATGCCAACTAGCATCTACGTATAATTTTAGCTATGGTGGTTGCTAGGAGATGTTTATGATTATCAGGTTTAAACACAAAATCTGTGTTAACGCTAATAGAAGCATAGCTCCAGCTTGCAATTAAAGCAATTAACAAAAAGGTAAACAAGGGTATATAATATAACTTTATAATAGTCTTGTGAACAACCCATACGTTAGCTTCAGGGTTCTAATGCTGGATGTGATTGGTTTGATCCAGCCATGTTCAAACAGTAGCGGTCTAGGAGATCGATAGGGAGGATTAATTCTGGTGTAAATGGGGCCTAACAGAGGGAGTTACACATCATTGCTTTTTAAAAGGAAGCCGATCTACATAGAAGGCAATGACAGGGGAAAAATGTAATGCTAGAGTTTATCATTTTAATAAGTTATACAGGTTCCTTCTGTACATAAGCCCCCACTCAGCCCTTCAATTGACCAGTATCACTATAAGTTACGATGATAGCATCCATTGTACTCTGTACCAAGCTCCAAGGCCACCTCAGTGGTCAATAGCCTGTGATAATCAACCTTATTATATCTGATGCTGCCAAGTTGTCACCACCTGTGAAGTACCATCACTATTAGCAGCTAATAGTTCCCTCAACAGAAAACAGATTTCAAGCTAATGCTATTAAGTCTTGGGGTCAAATACAATGAGTGTGTCTCTCTGTATGTGGCCGTATTGTATGAGTTACCATTTCATCAAACTGGTGTCCATATAGTGAGTCCTTACCTAAATAAGTGCCATACTAAAACAAACATTTTTTATATAAAGAATAATATTACTGATGGGATCGGACATGGATACAATTAGAAATGCCTATGCTAGTTTATAGCAGTATAACAAAATGTGTCAGGGATTTTGTCATATCAAGATGGTTAATATGCCATTGGGAAAACACACAGTCATATTCAGTATATTAAAATGTTATTCAAAACTCAACTGGTTTCAATAACTCAAATCATAAAATGAAACATATTGCAGAGTATAATAACAGACTGATGGTTACGTGTCTATGTCTATTAAGATGGTTCTCCACCTTCAGCTAAACAAGATATTTGATGTTAGAATAGTGTTAAGACTTGAAAGTTATAATAAAGGTTGGTATTTTCAAAGGTACTTTTGATCTGACAAGCCTATTCAGAACACGTAGTCTTATTTATTTAAATTTGACTGTATATATTAGCACATCCTTTCCAGGTGTGATATTCGTTAAATTTGTGTCAACATTTCCGTAGTTCTTGAAGAACTGGCTTGCAACAGAGTTACAGACAGACTGGAAGAGTGTGTTCAATCTTTATTTATAAAGATAAAAATGGGAATTTATTTAGTTTTTTCCAAAAAGTACTGTCTAATGTGAACCATATATAGTGTATCATTTCATTTTGTGAGCCATTAGTGTTAAATCCCTAATAGCATCAGCATTTATAATAAAAATTAAATCACTATGAGGGGAAATAAAAACAAAATTTAGTGAAAAAATATACAAATGAGTCAGTCAGTATATGATTTTGCAAGTTTTTGTATAATCTCCATTTTTAAGATTACCGCAATGTTTTAGCTAGCAACATCATTTTACAAACCAACCAAAGCAAGCAAAGTTTACTTTTCATTCTTTTATTTCTATGAGTTTTTTAAAGTTGAACAGCCGCCGCCGTCAGACAGATAATGGCTCTAAATTGACCAGGGCTGTGAGTTTGCGGATGTGCAACTCAGCTAGACAACGTGTTTTGAAACCGAATAAAGGAATTTTCCGCTTGGCTGAATCATGAAGCAGGAACAAAAAAGAGCAATTAACCAGTCTGCATCCATAAAATTGACTTTTCTTCTTTCTTTCGTCCATTTGTCTTTTCTTCATAAAATGTTCAGACTAATCGTATGATTCCTCTGTTGCTGAAGAGGCCTTCGTCTGTTCTATGTGACAACAATGAATTTCCAATTTATGTATTCAGTCCCAACTGACATCTTGGATGACCTGCTGCACTGGCTACAGCAGAGGCTTGTCTAATAACATTATACCATATACTATGAAAAAGTGGGAACCAAGGTCTGAAATTACAAGCTGCCTGGGGAACGACTTTACTTTTTGTTAACTGGCTCAGTGATTGGCCGAATGCTGTATTGAGTGAAAAGTTTTATCAGGTGAAATATTAATCTTAAATCCGTAATAAAAAATATTCTTTGATGAATAGGTAACCAAGGATTAGATGCATTAATGAAGGCTCACAACATGGCATTAGTGGGGAGGCACATCAAATGGAGGCAAATAAAAAAATTTAAAAATTTAAAAAATAATTAGAAGTTGGTCTATAACGATGCGTCAGTGCAAGAAAAAAGACTTTCAACAAAAGTGAATAATAAACCGAACTTGACTCAGTGTTTTTGATATCAAGTTGGAATGTTTGTAATTTACTTTGAATCTTTAAGATTGATTTGAATATAATGGAAATGTTTATGTGCATAAACTGTTTTTCTTTTCTTAGAATATCTTTAGATGACAATTGTTTTGAAATGAAAGTACATAAATAAACCAAATTTACCATGTTCTACTCTGCATGTAGTAAATTCTGGCGCGAGATGAATTCCATGAATAAAGTGTTTCCAGTAATAAATAAACTCATTTTGATGGATAATTCCGCCATATCGGCTCAGATACTTTAAGTTGGAACCATAAAAAAATGTATAACATTGACTAGACACAATGTAGTGAAAAAAAAGATGCAATATTTATTACTTAGACAAACATGTATGTGTATATTTGAAAAAGCATGAGAAAAAATATTTCCTTCTAATTGAAAGGATGTTTTTGCTATAAAATTGTAGAATCTTATTGGAAAACAGTGTAAACATAAAACAGACTGCTTTGTATAATAGTGGAAAGGGTTTTTTTTGTCAAGATGTACTAAAGTAATATTCTGAAACAAAGCGGATGTGTCATGAATGTGTTCTTCCACTCAACACACTCATGACGAAATGTTTAGTTATCATTGATTCAATTGTACTCGTGTGTATGTGTGGCCGAAAATCTTGTATAGACCACAACATTGTCTAGTAAATGCTAATTATTGGGAATAATATTTTCACATTAAGGTGGGAAAAAATTCACTTGGGTGAAAAAGGTGATGCCTTAAAACAGGGACGTCATAATGCATTTGTTTAGGTTGCATTCTTGCTCCAACATACTTAAATAAAACGACTGAAGTCCCTCTGCAGTCATTTAGCTTTAACGAGCCATTCATATGAGTCAGGTATGTTGGAGAAGGATGCATCTAAGTGTTGAAGGAAGATAGCAATCAAGGACTGGACATGCCTTAAATGCTGATATAGTTGTTTTGCAAATCTACATAAAGTGTCATACCCCTCTGTTTCCGTAATCACTGGCAGTTTGATACAAACCCTCTTCAAAAACAATTATTCATTCAGCATCGCAGAGCATCACATTTACAGCACTGCACAACTTTCATAACAGAATGAATCAGCATTTTGCTGCAGGACATCAGGGTTTAAGAGACTGAATGAATCTTTCCGGGAAAGCAGCCCTCTTGTTTGGTATCACGGCAGAGCAACGGAACAGAGCCAGGGTTTGTTTTTTTTAATCTATTGATTGTGCGTCGTCAACAATTTATGACCGGGGTGTTGAGAATGTTATCCTCTCCTGTGATTTCCAGGAATGATCAGTCTCTGTAGGGGGTGCTGTTTTCCTAATCTGGCTAATCACCCATTTCTTTTTGTGAACCTGAGGGGAATGAAAAACAATCTTAGATAAAGTACAAAGTAAAAGAAAAACAGGTACTTAGAATTGGTTCCCCTATATTTTTAGTTTCTCTCCTATACGTCTAAACTGTCTGAGCTCTCATGAGTTTCCTTTTGCTTTAAATGAGAGGAAATAATAAGAAACCATGTTTTGGTTTTGTAGGTCTCTGTGGTATACTTGTTTCACTGTTGCTAATCCATTTCCATTACCCTTTTGTAAATTTGCAGCTTGCCTCTGTGGGGATTTCTTTAATTGATCAACGGGCAAACTTTTGGCAATGTTATTAGTGCTGACCTATTGTTTATTTTGTTAATAAAAGCTGCAGCCATAATCCTCACATGATAAAAGAGGGGAAAGGCTATCTTGTTAAGTTACCAGAGCAGCTAAGAAGCTTAAACAATTTTCACAAGTGACCAAATTAGATGACTGCATAACTTAATCTCCTGCAAATTAATTATTTGTCACCTCATAGCACCTGGTAAGAGAAAGCAGCAAGCCTGAGGTTTTAAATGGTAGGCAGAGAACGTTGTAATGTGAAGATTTACTTGACATATGGGGGAAGCAACTGTATCAACCACATTAGGTCAGTATCAACTCAGTTGAAATGTCACCAAACTGCAATGGACGTTTGTTGTGTGGGCGTGCTTTGGATTTTAATTAATTCTGGCATTGGCTTGGTTTGAGGGGGTGTCTTGTTTTCAACTGTACAGTTGGATACGCTTCAGAGAAACTTAAACGACATAGTAACTATAGGCTCCACTTACTAACAGTTAAGAATCCCACAATCTGTAAGACCCATGTAACCAAAGTAGAATCATAGTGAGGTGGAAGATCTTCGACCACAAGCTAAAATCACAGCGCCATATTGTGGCCACTACTGTACAGCTGACTCAAGCTGTAGTTGTCAACAAGGAACTTTTTCAAAATCAGCATCTGAAAATACCGGCATTTTCCAGGTAGGGGTCCGATGTAAGCGTAGCCTAAAACACACACACCTGATTCACAACACTCTCAAGAAGGAAATATCAAAACACATCAACTGGAGGGTGAAATTGCCTCCACAGACTTACTATTTTGCTAAAAAAATATTGCAGTGTGTTTTTTTATTTTTTTAAAAAAAGCTCCAAGTTTCTTTCTACAGATTCATAAGCACATGGCTATGAATGTCTTCTACTGGAAGAAGCTCCAGATTGAGCTGGTCACTCCACAGCATTAATCCTCTTGGTCTGGAACCAATGTGTTACTCGCTGACAGACATATTTATAGTTGCAATTCTTGTTGAAATGACCACTTCTGGTTCTTTTCCTGTTTCATATAATGGAACACGACCTCTTTAGGTATAAAAAAGGACAGTTAAAAAAAAAAAAAAATCATTGTGACATAATGTCCAAAGCCTCATGTGTTATCATGTTCTCAGTGCATTATGGCTTCAATTCAAGTTAGGGCACACTACCGTTGACCAAAACTATTCAGGCTAAATGTTTTATTCATCTTTAAGATGTTGGGTCATTTTGTGCAAGTCTTTTTGAAGCATTTTTTGCAATGAACTATGGCTATTGGAGCCCAAATACATCACTGTGCATGTTTTTCATTCCACTAATTATGCTTTTCGCCATCCTTTCCCATTTGCCCTTCAGACTGTGACCCATAAAATGATGAGTTTGGTACAATCAAAGGTGTTCGCTTAATCTCAGAGGAACTAGTAAGAAAATGAAGGCGTCTTAAATATGGAACAGCAAGAGCATATAAAGAATACATAAGAGACACCTCTGCGAGTTATTTTTCAGGCGGCATTTTTTTTTCTTGTCTGCAAAAATAAAATGCCCCAATGGACCAACCCAGCTACATGGTTGTATATTTAACTGTCCTAAATTGTCTTAATGGGGACTGAAAAGATATTAGATTGAAGCAATTACGCAACAGTTAAAACTTTTTATTATAAAAATAATTTCCATTGCTAGAAAACTTAACTTCTAAATTATAACTCCTACTGTGGGTTTCACAACCCACAGAATATTATTTGAAAACTTATTCATTTCTGTAGGTTATCTTTGCCTGACAACATTTTCTGTTTGATGATCAGAAACTTTAAATGTGATTAAAGGAAGAGAAAATTTGAAAAGGGTAGATGCATCTTTACCACACTGTATTTTCAAGCCTAAATGCGTTAAAACAGATATTTGTGTTTCCAAGACTTTATTCGACAGAGAGGTTTGCGAAAGATTCAAGGACACTGATAGGACCATACTGGTATGTCTTAACGAGTAAGATATGTGAGTGGTGTTGTCTCTAGAGCTCGATTGAGGCTTTAAAATTATTCCGGGTAGCCTTGAGAATCCGGAGAGTTTAGAAAAGCACCTCTATGTCTATGTTGGTCATTATTAGGCATCATCAACATGGATTAAAACAAAACTACTCAGCGGGGGACCAGAGACGTCATCTTGATGATTAAAGGCAGACGGGCAGTGACTTGTCAGTGATGGGGAGTGTGCACTTCCTGCCCCCAGACTTCATTAAAAGGAGATTCATGAGGCTTAGCCCGGAAGACCACTCGCTGACAGGAAAAGGGCGATTGGGCAAGTGCTCAGTGGAGCATGTGCTGGCACATGTGGACATCATGCAGCCTGTAAAGCGTAATTTAGGGAGATTCTCTCAATGCACATTCTTGCAGTGCTTAAGCTCAACAACTAATTAGAAATGTATTACCTTCTGTCTGTGTAGCTTTGTAATGAAGGCCTAAAATGAAACACTGGGCCTTATTATAATGGCAAAAGACATTTCTAATCAGTTATTTCACCTTACCTTGGATTGATATCAATTAATTGAAGAGATAACATTTGGGGAAAAAACAAAAAAACATCTTGCAACACTGAACAAGGTTAGTCAAGGTAACCCAGACATTCCTCTGAGGAACGACAGCGGCATCCGTCACAGCTACACGGCAACCGACTACATTTATTAATGGAACTTTTCCGGCTCCTTCAATTCCATGGTTGTCTTCCAGATGCATGTACGCTCAGATCTCACTGCCCCCCCAGCCCACCCCTGATGTGAGCCCACACCTACAATCCCAGCTGCTACCCATTTCTGCACCGACGCGCACCGTTCCACGGCAAACTCATGCTGCACCTTTGTCACGAGGGGACTTTGAGCCCCCATTGGTCCATTAACTTTGGATGTGATCCAGCTGCCTCTGGAACGCTCATTTTATAGGTTGAGTAGTCGCCGAATTGATTTGTACACTAAACGAAGTATTACCAGCCAATATTATGATGAATACGAACGGACCAGTTCGAAAATTCAATATTCAACATTGCATTCGACTTTGGGAAATGTTTGAGAATCACACACTTCTTTTAGATTCATAAATTAATGGATTAACTGTGATAATGGTCAGATGAGCAGATATTGCAAGTAGACACTAATACAGTCCAGAAACAGAAAATATTGGTTCAAGCCTGGAGGCACTCACCAGGAGAGTCTTAAAGAAGAAATGAAGGAAGGAAGGTAATAACCCAAAGCGAGTCTAAATTGCTTAACCTTCAACAGCTCCACTTAGTCCACCCGTTGCAAAGTTCATTCAAGGGTTGCTGGTAAGCTCTCAGAGGTAGTTGACATTTGATGAAGATGTGGAGTATTTCCAGCTCTTGGTTCCACATTAGCATGAAGTTAGTTAATCTTTCAGAGCTCCGGATGCAAAGAGGCAGCAGCTTTTTGGTGTTACACTCACCTACAGTATATGATGCCAATTAGTATTTTTTGAATTGATTAAAAGCCTTTTACTGCCAGTCATTATAACATATTGAGAAACTAAAAAAAAAAGACAAAAAGAAAACAATGAGATGGTGTGAAGTGCTGATTTTAGTAAACCAATACTCGTCGGTTTAGAGGAAGCTCTGTGCTCTTTCCCCATGTACTCAGATGGAATCTCAGTGGGGAGCTGACAAGCTGGATGGCTAATTTCCTGACTGGGAAGGCTGACAGTGTCGGAACCATTCCATCAGCAACCTCCCCGCAGAGCAGTGCACTAACATCTTAATTCCTGTTTGGTAATACGGGATCTGGCTATATTTATCACATGTAAACAACTCAGTGAGTCCGACTTGGGACCTGCCCTCGTAAAAAGGGAGGCTGCTGTTCACACGTGTTAAGCTCGTTTTTCTGTGATGCTTTATGTCGAAACGGCGACGACTTGCAGAAAAGTGTCATTTAGTGGGTCATCTTTGAATTCCTTGACATTAATAACCTTTTCTTTTTTACCAAAGTCACTACATTCTGTAACACCCAAATTCAAAACCATCTTCAGTAATGACACTTTAGATAATTAAGAAAAAATAAATCAAACAAGAATGCAACACCCTCCATATAACGTGAGTGATAGTAGGCAACAAAGTGTTGGTGTTTTGAGTTACTATTATTTTTGTTCCTATATGTCAATGGGTTGTTATAGTGAAGTTCTTCATCACATAAATTGTTTTTTTTTATCTCATATTTCCGAGTAACATGCTGATGAAAATAAATAACAGCATTTTTGTATTAAGCATGACATCAAGCGAATTATTACAAGTAAGTCAGACACAGCTGTGACAGGACAGGTTTCCTTTGAATGGATGCATTTAATTCATTAGCTGGGGATGTTTGTAGCGTGGTAACTAATAATGCTTTATTACCATCTATGTGTTGCAGCATTATTGTTTTTTGTTGTTGTTGTTTCTTTTACCAATTCGAGTGCTGTATAAATGTAAACAAAGTTAAAGTCCCACTGGCTACGTTTGATACATCTTTAGCATCTTCACATTTCTGTTTCTTTGACCATTAATTTGACATTTATTCTCATTTACGCTATACAGTGTCTCAATGATGATGTGCTAATTTGTAGCATACATTTTTTAAAGACTGAGATATGCATTTCTGAATTAGTTGCAAGTGTTACACGAAACAGAAAATACAGCACAATCTTTTTAAAGCTAATTTGCACATATAATCTAAAACACAAAATGGACAAGTGGAATGCATGTAACAATGGTACAGAAACAACGGCACGTGTCTGAGATAATGACAGCTTGTTCCAAGACTGGCATCAGCCATTATTTACTGGGAATGATGGAGCAGAGCCATAAATCATTTTCTTTGCTTTGTCAGCCAGTTGAACTCTGCGCGGATTCTGCCCAGACCAAAACGCAGCGTTACAAAAAAATAAGTGTAAAAAATACATAATGGCATAAGTGTCAATGTCTCGAGCTTTCCTCTCAAATTCAAACATAAATGATGGATTTAGGCTTGCAAACAACGGACATTTTGGGGTGACAATGGAAAGACGTAGTGTGGATCGAATGCGTATTGCTGATATTTTCTCTGGGCGTTTTGTTCTCGCTATTTCTTTGACCCGAGTAAACATGTAGGGCTTACAGATGTACTCTGCTGCCTGGTCCTCTGCAGAAAGCAGAATCTGTGCGCGTGGAAACGCATGCTTGGAGGCGAGCCAATCTCAGATGTAAAGCTAAATGCCTCGAGGGCGAGCCGGCAAATATTCCACAGGAAAAGATCATATGATCAAAGGGTTCATCCAGCATGCCTGAGGAATATGCACACATTGAGCTTAAAGGCAGCAGGTCAGCGAACAGCCACACAGTGTCTTCATGTACTGTGCTGTGTCGACTTGGTGTCCTTGATTTCATGAGACAGTTTGGTTATATAAATATATTCATAGCTGGTGGGTGGACCTCATTATTGACATTGCAGGCAATGCAAATGACTGGAGCTCCAGTGTTACAGGAATCAGGGACAAACGATGAATGCTGACAGAGATTATGAAATGAATGGACTTTGGGGCTGCTTGAACATTTACTGAAGAACATGTCTGCCTGCGTGAAGCTTTTACATCTGTTTTTTTGTCCAGTTTTGTTTTTGAAATGATTTTAGTTGTTTTTGCTATTATTATTTTATAATCAGGAAAACAAGGTGCTTCTATTACTGGCTTAGTAACCCTGAACAGGAGCCCATAGTTTACATACATTAGATCGACATTAGATTCTTTTTCTTCTTCTGCTCTTTCCTTTTGTTTGTTATTTTGTTTGTATTTCCTTTTAATTCCTGTCCAGCACTTTGTATTGCCTTGTTGCTGAAAATGTGCTATATAAATAAGATTACCTTTACCTTCACTAATGATGGCTGAACCAAGGTGTCCCAGTTGGAGTTCCATCAATTCCTATTCTGTAATTTTTCCAAATAAGCAGACTTACATCAAAGTCGTAAACATTTATCTTCTTACAAGAACAGACATGTGAGTTAAAGACATATTTTGAAGTCAGACTTAAAACTCCTGAAACTATGATACATAAATCTACTCCCATCAGCCTTTTTAGTATGTTGAACGCAAACAAATAATAAAATCATGAAAAAGAAGCATTTTGATGACAAATTTGGAAGATGACATACGTTCCGAATTGCTCTGCTGAGTTTGAGCCCCGATTGTCCTAAATAGAAGAACTTCAAGACATAGTGGTGGCTTTGACGAATAAGCAGAAAAACAACAAATTGTTTATCAAAGTTACTGCAGCTTTAAGGAGAGATACACTTTCTATGTCATATTAATGTAAATTTTAGCCACGCCCCGGGCAATACCCAAGTGTACCAGAACTTAATGTTGGACTCCTTTCTTTTAATGGGTATAAAGTCATTAACTGATCATGTTTCAAAGCTGAGCAAAATGTACTGTGCATGTATACAATGTTAAATATCCAGATACAAATGAATAGAAAAACTTTATTTTCAAAAAGTCAAATAAATGTTGGAGTTTTTGTGTTCTCTTATCTATATGAAAACAATTTTTTGGTGAAAGATAGACACTTTAAGATTATTCCTTAGTTCAGAATGTTTTTAATGCATCAATTTATCGTACATGTTGGTCAAAGTTCCAGTTGGCCTTCTACAAAAGAAGTCAAAAATGTTCTTTTAAGGATTGTATTCAGAGTAGTTTGGTCTGGGCCTGAAAGCTAAAATGCCACTCAAGAAGAAGTATAGAAAAGGAGTATTGGATACTGTTTTTTTTTTGTTATACTTCAAGGATGTTACCCATTTGTGTCAATGAACGACCATGAAGGGCTTCAGGAAAAGCATTTCAAATCAGTACAGAGAACTGACGTGCAACTCGTGTAAAAACTTGAAGACACTTTTCATTCTGCTTTCCTCCAGTGAGCAGTGAAGCCATAAATGTCAAAATCAACTCCACTTTCGCTTTTTTGTTGAACACATATCAGGGAATTGCATTGCTGAGTCCAACACAAAGGGAGTCATATTTTACTGCATGTACAGTATAAAAGAGGGGTGGCAATAGGATGTGCAAATATTGAGTTCAAAAAGAAGCTGGGCATGATTTAATCAAGGCAAAACAGAATCATAATATTGGGTTCCAAACATTGTGCAAGAGAGAGTTAAAGAACTATTATATGATGCAGTGCAATGATATTTAACATCACAACATATTATAAAGATCAATTTGACATAATAAATTTCTGTTGATTTACATAAACATGACTTGCAGAGCTTATGATGTTTTTTGAGGGCCTACACATTAAGGGGGTCAACCAATCAGTTCAACAGAAAGTTAGGTGGAAGGAAAAAGTGTGCCTTTCAAATTATTTAAAACTTAACATTTTGGATTTTTATTAGCTCTAAATTATAAATAAACAGTTGAAACATATGCTAAAGAGAGAATTTTATTATTCGGGTGTTAATTTATTTCCTAAAATAGCCCAAATTATTAGTGATAGCCTAATTTACTGGCATGTACTTGTTGCACAATTGATCAAAAATCTACAGTTCTCCAATTCTCAAGGATTTTTTGTGGTTCGCTTCCCAGATGGTTCATGCTACCAACCATCTGTTTGGACTGGACTTTCAAGCCTAACAGTGTTAAAATATTTCTATACTTTCCATTAAAGTTACAAGAAAGGAACAAATCTAGTAATTTAGATTTTCACATGATTATTTGCATCTTTCTTGAGACGTTAAAAGACACAAAAAAACAAAACTTTCCCTTTTCACAAAAGCCAAAAAGGAGGGGAAAAAATGCCATTTGATTTTCTTTTATCTCCTCTTATTTATTTTTTTACACTCCGTTGCTCCAAATATCTTACACACAAATTCATCACAGTTGCATCTTTTTTGTGTTCTCACAGAGATGCTGTTCATCATCCAGATCCCAGCTTCTTCAAGCTGAGTTTTTTTTTTTTTCGAACTCTCGCCGAGCCGGCGCCGAGCATCTCGTTTCTCAGCTTGAGACGATAACTATCTCTCTGCTTCGCCCGGCGCACACACGGCCCCCGAGAACCCGCCCCGGGGCCACGGGAGCGTTATTGATTGGCGAGTTGTTTTGATAACGCTTGTTGCCATTTTGCTGTCCACATTCACACATATACAAGAAAAAAAAAATATGTGGGAAAGGAAAGCTACAAACAAGCTCCATGACAATATATTGTAATGCAGGATTTGGATGTAGCAAAGCTACTTCTACAGCCATATATATATATATATATATATATATATATATATATATATATATATATATATATGCCTCCATTATTGTTTGTTTCATTTACTTTATTATATAGCACAAACTTCTTTTATTATTATTTTTTAATAGTGCTGTAATAATTAAAGAGCAAGCACAACAAAAACAACTCGTAAAGGCCTTTGGGGGAAGCGGCGCTCTGGCAAAACACCGACATGCCTCCCAGCTTCCCTCCCCACTGTGAATTATTTATGGTCGCATTTCTCTGGACGAGGTCTGGGGGTGAATATTTCATGCAACTTATTTGCCCCTCCTTGTAATGGGTTTGACTTAAGTCTGACTCTGCTGTTGTCGACAGAGGCCCCCGTTGCCAATTGCAATGCTAACCTCGATCTGCCCCCAAAGCGTGATACTTGGTCCACGGGAGGCGAGGCCAGGTGAGGTGAGGTCTTATTCTGTTAGCCGTTGGATGAAATGCGATGTGGAGCACAGCCTGATGAGGATTTTTTTTTTCTTGGGCTAAAATCTTGATCAAAAAACATTTCAATAAACCAAACAGTGCCTACACTCTATAATGCTTTTTATATTTAAGGAACAGTATAAATGTGTATACTGAAGAGAATAAGGTGCAGCATCCTATATGCTCACTGCTGGACAATCCCATAAAAACACATCCATCACCTAGAAATGGTTTGTTTTGACTGATGACTGAAAGCATTGGAAGCTGCCTTGAGCATCTTCACAACATTTTCTTTTCTTATTTTTTTATCTTATAAACAACAACTACATTGCTGTAGAAATAACAAATAGTCTGGTTGAAAGAAACTGATGTTGACCTTTGCTCTTAGTTTAGTTTTTCTGATGAAAACGTGACAAAGCAAACAAAAGAAGCGATGATGAACACCACTATATGTACTTCACATGGTGAAAGTCATACGAGGTCAAAAAGAAAACATGCTTTGGAGATTTAAAGATTATTTCTAAACAAGTCCTTTTCACATATCGTTTCTTTATACATTCCAGGGTTTGTGTAGAGAAAAATTCTTCCAGGAACTACATCAAGCTCAAAATGCGTCACATGGTTTATGACCAATGCTGTTTGTGACAGTTAATGGCTAACTATTGAGTCAAAGGTTAAAGGTTAAAGGTGTGTAACATTTTGGACATTTTTCAGTATTTTAATATTGCAGCAACAGTTTAAGATCTGCTGGCTATAAATATTCAGAATACAGACTTGTGTCTCTTAGAATATTTTAGACATATGCTCAGTAAATAAGAGTGATTGAAAAAAAAAGTTAACCATACACAAACAAATGTGTATTTTATAAGATTGCATTAAGGTTTGATTTTTATGTATTTATTTATTTATTTTTAACCATATCATTCTTAGCTGGTTTAAACATTATTTGGTTATACAGAATAAAATAACTTGCAACATAATGCTTTTCTTTTTATGGTTCATGTTTAATAGCTTGAGGATGGCAGACAGTGTTTTTAAAGTCACTGCCTCTTTAAGTGTTTGATATTGCTGCTATTTATCTTTGCATTCCATCCAATTTTAGATATAGCTTATCTAAATTTAATGTTCTTCTGGTCTAGTTTGTAATAAAATTTGATTTTGTGCCTTGACCAATTTACTTCATTCCTTTGCTTTATGAGTGCTGCACCATTCATTTGAAACTAATTTATTTCCATTTACTTTTAATGTGAAAAAAAAAAGTATTTGACCTCTTGCAGACTTCTGTTTTTACTTTCATCTCCTTCTTAAATGTTTCATAGAATAGTGATATGAGTAAATACAAAAGGCAATTTTCAAATGATAATTGGATTTATTAAAAGGAAAAAACATCTATTCAAACTAACCTTGCTGCTTCTTCTGTTATTTTCATTTATTTTTTTAGTTTAATTATAAAACGCCTCTCAGAACTTATTACTGCCAGAATTAAAGAATCATTTAAGTAGGACCCACTTGACAACATGAGGTAGGCAGAAATGTCTTAACGAAAACATCTGGAGAAAAAAAATCTGCAAGGGAGAAAATACCGAAAAATCTTACACATCAGAAAACTCTTTGAAGAATATTTGTTTTCTTCACTAAGTTTTACTGATTTAAGAAAAGGTAATGAGAATCAAACACATGAAGCCTCGCTAACCAGTCATGTGTTGAGTCTTTCCAGCAAAAGAGACCACTTTAAGTCTTTGGGTTGTTCTGGAAATACTTGGCATAAAACCTTGACAGCATGATAACAACTCTACTTTGCCTAATTATTCACATTCCGACAAAGCCGATAAAGTGCTTTGCAACACTTCATAAACCTGTTTTTGTGTACTTTTTTGCTTTATGTGTGTGTAGTGTTGTGGAGCTGATTTTTACATTTTTTTGTCTGTCTTTCTCCTACCATTAACAAAACGAAAGAGTCGACTCCTAAAGCCCTCGTATCTTTCCTTGTGTGACTTTTCTGCTTTTTCTGACTTGGTCCATCCATTTTGTGGTGCTGAATTCAGGTCAGGTCTGCGAGTGGAGGGAGAGCAGAGACGCTACTCTCCTCTGAAACGTGCTCAGTCCCTCTGTGTTTCCAGGCCAAGGAGACATGAAATCCCTCCACTGAGTTCTGGGTCTACCTTGGGTCTACTCCCAGCTGATTGTCTCCAAATCACCTTCAAAGCCAGGCACTTGGGAGGCATCTTAATCAGATTGCCTAAACCGCTCGGTTGGTTCCCTTCGATTAAAAAAAAAACAGCATCGGCCTTATTCCAGAATCCCTCTGGATGTTGAAATTCCTCCTGTTAGCCGAGTCTCAGCCTATTTCCACAGAACAAAATCATCTCAGCTAGAGTGGCTGAAATGTAACTCTGCAAGCCAGAACACTGAGTTGATGAAAGGATTGTCCCCAAAGAACGTCATTTTCGATAATTAGTAATTTTTCAGAGATTCTAAACCAGACCTCCCGATCTTGAGCTCTACAAATCATAATTAAAATCATCCAAGCAAAAGCATACAGGCTTATTAACAAAGTTAACGATCCAGAATTAAATGGGTTTTCTGCTGAGCCTTTCTTTTGATTTTGAGGACAATAAAGATAATATATTTTTTTTAAAATCCATGCTTTCCCATACAAAACACAAAATGCAGTTTGGGCCATTTTGTACTCAAGTTTTACTAAGCTTTAAATTAATTCAACTGTATTCTCAGTACTAACAAGTGATTAAATCACATACAACTTCAAATGCCACCATGAAACATGGATGAGGATGATATTACAATATACTTTGACTCATTAAAGGTTTATCTGACAAAAAGGGATTCTTTTAAACATCACCAACAAATGTGATACAAACTTTGAAACGTCTTTGTTGGTAAAACTTTAGTAAAACTTTACCTCCTTTCCTTCAGACTGTTTTTCTGCTCATTTTAATCATTTATTCGTACAGTTGCTTTGCAATTACGTATTTTTCCATTTGCACCTTCGTTTTAGGTTTTTCTCACCGTTGGATGCAACCGTGACTGAAAAGGTAGGAAAATGGGCCAGACGTGAAGTTCATTCACAGCAGGAATTGCATGACTATAAAATGCCGTTTTGTTTTTTTTGTGGGGGGGGTTTTCAGCACATGCGAGGAATTGCTTGTTATTGTTGTTCAGAACCTTGACGATCAAATGACTTGTGATTGCAAAGAGGTCAGGACTCATTTCAGCAAACCAACATCTTTAACGTACCTTGACAAAGTGATTTAAGGACTCAGATACAAAGCAATGACACATTTTTGGTATGATTGGCAATATGTTTGCCTTTTTATAAAAGCTACATTCAATGCATATTACTGGAAGCTTGTGGGAAATGTATGTACTTTGTGTTAATTGGACGGTCTTGTCTTTCTCAGAGGGGAATTTGTTTGAGGTTTTCACATTTTCAGGCAGTGAATAACATATCATTTAATTTTTGACATCCTAATCTAAAACTGTTTTGTCAATATCACCAATTTCATATTTAACAATCAAAAAAAGTAATATTTTTATATAGTAATTTGAAAATATTTTTTTTACTATCAATTTAACCTGCATTTCTTTCTGTTTCCATGGTGCAATTGTGATGCGACCGAGCCCTATTTTTTCCAACTACATTCAAAATAGCATCAAAACATCTATTTGGTCAAACTTGTTCATATCTTCATTTACTAAAACATTTAAAAATGAATGGAAAAGCCACACACACAAAAAAAGGAGAACAGAGACAAGTTTGTCTTCAATTACGCATGGGACAAAAATCAACAGCGAAGGTAAAAATAAATAAATAATGATAATAATCTGAGATCGGTATTGCTTAAATCTATTTGTGATATTCTCAACGCATTCACACTTGTTTACATCTTCGGAAAACTCTTCCTGGTCTTTCTGCTGTCCTCTATGTTCTATAAAAGCGAAACATATCCACCAATCTGCCTCAACTTAATATTTGTAGCTTGGTTTAAGGGCCTTTTTTTTAGCTGCAGTAATTTAAAGGTCAGTTGAAAGTGATTTACTCAGCTAACAGAATCTATCCCTGGGAATATTGGCAAACTAATGACTGGAGTAAAAAAAAGTAATGCACCCACTGTGCAGAAAGAAACTTTTAAAGACCCATAAAAACTCTGGATAAGTATAACTTTAACTATAAAATATAATTGGAAGCAAAATGTAAAATCCAAAGTGGTGAATCGTGAACTTCACTTAAATGTCCCTTATATTATTATTAGTCTTATTTCTTATAATTGTAGATGTTGTTCAAACCTACAAGTTTATATTCCTTAATCCAAACAAATATTAAAAGTTTTTTGCATCATCTAGATGCTAAATCCAAGCAACGATGGGCCTGAAGTGGAGTAAATCCACATTTATGAGCTTATTAAAAAGGATTATCGCAACCTGGTGTGAACTCACCTTGGTCTATTCACAAATAAAACATAACATTCATTGAGCTGGCCAACTATGCTGTAGATTTAAAGTTCACAAATCTGCAATTTAATTAGTGAAGTAGCTCAATTGTTCCAACTTCAATAGAGTTCACATGCTAATGCTAATTAGCTCAACTGTAACTTCATGAAAACATTCCATATGAAGTTGTGTGGGCACAACTTCCTGTCCACAGCTTCCTGTGTCAATCACTTTCAGATTGCCCACTTTAATATTCAAGTTAACAAGTATAGATTAATTCATTTTAATTTTCCTCTATTTATTTTGAATAAGATGACTGGAACCCATCAGTTTAGGTTTTGGCGCAATTAATTTGACAGCAGGGGAACGTCTTATAAATAATGAGATCAGAGGCATGAGACATTTTTTACTTTTGCAGGAGTTTCCCCGCTCCAAATAGCCGCCTATTTGGTCTAGGTTAAGATTAATCTCTGCTGACATTACAGACAAATCTCCATCCTTGTTTTTAGTGATTGTTGCTTAGGAGCATGGATCTGGCACAGAGCATGAGCAACGATCTCCGACTCATAGATGCGAATGAGTCTTTTGAGTGACTATGTGTGAAAATCCGCTTACAGTCCTCCATTTGCAAAGCATCATGAGGTAAGGATCATGATGCTTTGATGTAGCATTTCTTCCATAATAAATTAGTTTGTTTACTTGCTTCCTCATCACGCTGTTGCTTTAAAAATTATGAATGATCCGTGGTTCAAGAAAAACAAGTTTGGTTTTAGTCTGACAGTCACCGATGCGTCAGATTGATCCAATTTAAAGCGTGCAGTTTGTCATTAGGTACTTATGTTTACAAAACACCAATGATATTTGAATTCTTTAATAAAAGAAAGCACTTAAATAACAATGTCAATGAATCTTTTTTGGGGTAATTCAATCGTAAACAAGTAAACACAGACAGAAAACAAAAACTTTAGCTTACAAAATCATTTTGACACCATTTTGACAACCCCACCAAAAAAAAAAAGGAAATATTATTTACAGTTTTTGTTTGTTTGTTTTAGAGGTGTTGCCAATTAGCTTGAAGTGACCTTGCCTACACCTGGTGGTGCTGTTGGTGGTGCAACACTTTGCTTGGCTGTTGTTGAGGGTTGAAATGTTGCGTTGGGTTTTCACAGTTTTGGAGATCTCTCTTTAGGAGGCGACGGTCTGCTAGTGGGAGCCACCTGGATCTTGAAAAGTGTCTGGATTTCCAGCCTCGTGTCTGGGGGTTGCTTTCAGGACTGGTAATGTCTCTATGGCTTCCCCCACACTAACAACGTCTACCTTTAAACACATTACTTCATGCTCATGTGGGCAGTTGCAATTACACTACTCTATGCCTGTAGCAGCTAAAGATATTATAAATTATGTTTGCTACTTAAATGCCTGTGGGTGCAGCAAGCACATTTTGTCTGTCCATTGTCCATTTCATTTTCTCCCTTTTCCTTTATCTTCTTTTTTTTCTTAAAATTTTATTTGTCGCTTTTACTGTGATTGCCGTTGTCGTTTCCTTTTGTCCTCTTAGACATTTTACTGCCTGCCCATTTGTCACTTTAAAATGTCCATCTAGCCATTAAACCTTCCAGCAGAAGGAATCTCTCATTTTTTCTATTTTGGAAGTTAAATCTGATGACTGCAATTGGTACAACTGGATATGGGATCCCCCCACATATATTAGGTCAAAGTATTGTGAGGTCACATTTCTAAAAAACTAAATGTGCCAGGGGTGCCAACATCTGTAGAAGTAAAATCAATTGAAATGTGAGAACAGACGTTCTTAGAGCAGGAAGAAAACACCTCCTGTGCAAGATTTCAGTTTTGCACTGAACTACAAAAAGAATAAGCAGGCCTTTTACACACTCCTAACGGTGAGACAGATCAGACAGAGTGTAATCTCTGTTACCCTGTCTGAAAACCAGGCCAAAACAACAACCTTCTGCAGATAAAAGTCTGTTTGATCCTCTTGCAAACTTGACCTCAGCTTTAAATATCCCCCTCGCCTCTTCTCCATCATTTCACTCGCAAGGAAGCTATTTATTTTCACCTTTGGAGAAAGTCGTAATTGTTGTCCGGTATTCTCTGAAGCTGAACCGGCTGAACTTATCAGCTCCGTTGGGGCGCGAGCTGGCGCGCGCGTGGCCGTTTGCGCGCCTTTTTATCAGCGCCGAAGCGGTCCAGCCCACTCCGCTTTCATTAGCAGCTAATTAACTTTTCATGAAGGCCATCGTCTTACGTGTTTAATTAACTGACCATCCCTCTTTTCAGTGAATATCAGCCTGCCCCGGAGGGCGGGAGGAGTGAGAAGGATACACCAACAAACATTTATCACTCAGTCTCTCTGTCACCGTTTTCAGCAAATAACATCATGTTTATTACCGATATCATGACCAATTATGCTTAAAAGTTGTGGACGTACCTTTAGACTCTCTGCCTTCCCCTTGACTGTCTTCAAGGGGAATGCTTGTGTGTTTGCCTATCGTATCTTATCTCCTGTCCTCATTCATTCATGCAGACAAGCCATGCCACATAAACAATCATAATGGACTTAAATCACAGGAGCGCAGCCCTATTAGATTAACCCACATGATCTATCATCACCCCCTCCTGTCTTAGAGGGAATGCAGGTAGAATTCACCCTCCGCAGCAGCCATTACAGCCTCGAGCGGCGACCCTGTATCTTTCTCCTGGATGAAAGGGACCTTCAGGAGCCAGCAGTGTGTGGAAATTAAAACACCCGCTCCCTTCCCTTCCCCACCGTTCACCCCAACCCCCCTGCACCCTCTACTCCTTTGTTAGCTATGCCGGCGTTTTTAATCAGATATGGCCGATGGGAAATAAAGATCCCCTTCACGCCAATCCTACCGCCTCATCGTGACGGCAGGCGTTTCCATGGTAACACCGGGAGGGACGTCATCTAAGCGGTAGAAGCTGCTGTAATTATGACTGATCTTGGGGAGATCTATGGGAAAAAGGAGAGAGGATGCTGAAACCTTTGGATGTAATCTTGGCTAACCCTCTCTGCAGAAAGAGGCACGAAGGAAAAGGAAAAAAGGGAATTAATGACATACTGGTGTAGACGTCTTGATGTCTCCAAAGTGTCTAATTGTTCCATGATTGGTCTTTGCTTGCATGACCACTGAACAGATACATTGATCATCTCAATGAGGAACTTTGAAATCAGTTTTTTTCCAAGTGTAGGAAATTGATTAATTCTGACATAACTGACAAGTCAAAAAAGTAAAACTCTTATAAATTACTAAAAGAAAATGTACATATTTGTGTCTGAATTCCTGTTTAAAAAGAAGGAAACTAATTACTGAAAGTCATCATATATAGGTTAATGGAGCCAGTTCCAGTTATTACCGCCTCAAGCATCACTAACAAAAAGCCAAAATCTATCTCACGAAAGAGACAAATTCTCTTCCGAGCTATTTGTGTGTATGTGTGGGATGGGGGGAGTCAATATTCATGAGCTGAAATGGTGTGAAGAAACATCATTTCAGGCAGGGAATTGTGTTTAATCATGTTTTGCACATCATCTGAAGTTTTATGCTTGAGAAAGTTTTTACCTTATTTGCCAAGTTCAAGAAATCAATTTTTGCAAATCAGCAAATCTCCCTTTTTAACTTCAAAAGAAACAAAAGCACCATTGACTCTATGATTTTTCTCTGCCTATGTCATTGGGATTTTATGTAATAAATGAAGTAAAAGCTTTTCATTTGGCAGTCACAGCTGCAAATTCAATCCAGATACATTTTTATACATTACGTCATATAACCAAAGTGCTGCACAGACGACATTACACAAACAAACATTACACTGTGGGTATAATTTTGGACGGTACAGTACAATGGCCGAAAGACATGATTTCAAATTGCTTAGGAGACCCTTCATTGCTAAAGCATCAACAAGATCTCCAACGTTCATAAATGCAAAATCGCTTAATTTTGAAGCAAGGGTGGTGCGATTTGATTAATTCATTACTAAATAATTCATGTAGATTTGCTATATGACCTATTTCTGCTCTTACAATGTATATTTCTCTGCTTTGTTGGGTGTGATGGAGTTTCTGGCTCAAATACAGAGAGTAAAGTTTGTTTGCCTCCCGCAGCCAAGAGTCGCATTATAAAGGTAATTGGACTCAGAGCAACAAAACACCTTTTGGCACAAAATATCCACTTTTAGCATCTAATATCTTAATGCATTAGCAGACTGGCAGCACCATGTGTTTCACCTTCACAGGCCGCATTGAAATTCACTGAGAAGCAGCGTGATCAAAGATTCCTGCATTCCTCACGGTGTCTTTAGGCATACATTCGACGTAAATTTTACATGGACAGAGTGTAATACATTGGTGGTCTGATTCATTAATTAGACCCCCTACAGATTCACATCACAGTGAAACATAGACCTCATTACTTGGAAATCAAGATGGATCCAAGCCAAGCCTCGCCTCACCTCAGAGCTCTTGCGATGAAAGCGAATCGAGCGCTCCTGGGCAGCGCTAAATATACGCTGACACGGTTTTGGCGTGGCAGATGGTCCATCACGCAAACAACAACAACAAAAAAACCATACCATCAAAATAGATTTGCAAAATCGGGAATCAGGGTAGAGACCAAGCCTTTCATCCCAGAAGCATTAATATAAAATTAGGAGAGCAGATGGCGGAGCGGAGAAGAGTTGGGCTTGAAACTTTCCAAATCTAATAACCGCGTTGTTGTACCCTGCTTAAACTTTTGTCCAATCTGGCTGTGTACAGTATATTGAGTGAAACAAATTTAATTCCTAATATATACTTAAACTTGACATGTTTGAGCTCTGTGCCTCAACACGTATTGTAAGAGAGCTGTAAAATAATGAGAAAAGTCAAATTACTACAAAAAAAATTAGACGGCAGGAGGCCGACTTTAATAAGAAAATGGAGGCTGCATTAGCGTTAGTGCACTTATATTAATTACATGGGCTACTTACTCAGCTGATGGAGGTTTAAATGAATACGGGCAGTCTCACTCAGACAACTGTTGAAAATTAGTGCTGGACTTTACTGATCACTCCGCTCAGTTTTGAGATGATACACTGAAAACTCAGCAATTTCACTGCTTTTCGTATGTAAACGTCAGCAGCTTCAGAGGAAAGGCTTTCAGTATCGACGACACAGCGAAGAGAGACCCAACCGGGATGCCAGCAAATCACAACATGCAACACTAAAGTCAAAAAAATATGAAAATAAAGTCATAATAATGACAAATAGGGTCATATTTTGAGAATAAAGTCATAATAAAGCCTGAATTGCTACAATATTTGAAATAATACTAGAATAACAGTGTCATAAGACTTTATTTTCATATTTTTAGATTTTATTCTTGTATGATTTTATTCTCGTAATATGACTCTGTTTTAATGTTATGACTTTATACTCATTTTGAATCATTTTTATGTATATAACCCTAATAATCCCTAACAAATTCTTAATCCATGGAGAAAATGATCAAAAATCTAAACAACCCTGGTTCAGCTGAGGCAGGATTTCTTTAAATAAAATCCAGTTAAACTAATCTCATTTAGAGGACACCAAGATAGTACATAAAGATGTTTGTTAGGCTATTTAGAAGAAAAACAACCCACAACAAGCAAAAACTTAAGTCTCTAGATGTATTAAGTAGATACACACTTTGGAAAAATGCAACCTCAGCAAAATTTTGTTCTGAAAAGCACCGACTCAGGTTGTAAAATTTTAATGTCTAAAAGAAGTTGGGTGTTGCTTTACAGTTTTGGATCGTTTTGTAATCCGAGCAGACAGAACAAATAATTCATACTTTTTTTTCTCTCTCTGTTGTGTCTCTAAACTGGGAAGGAATTAATACTGTCAATTTTACAAGATTCAAGACAAACACAGAAGAAACTCACTTTAACATTATTCCACAGCTTTGTACTGCATAGTAGCTCCCTTATTGTTCCCACATATACCTCCATGCCCTTTCTTTTTTAAATGTGACCTACATGTCTAAAGTGTCACACAACTCAAGTCAAGGTTGGCTGAAGAGGATATTGTCACATAAAAGTTTGGAAAGTTAAGATGAGAAGTGAGGGGGGAAAAAAACAGGGAAGCATAATAGATGCAGTAAATCAAGGAGTAAGTGATTGTTAGTTAACCTTGCAATTCGTCCAACTCCCTGGATGTCATTTGGGATTTGTTAGTGAGTTGCAAAGTACAATGATGTTAAAGAAAGTCAAACTGGGATCCAGACCTGGAGGCATTAAAGGTTGAAAGTATAAGAGCCAGAAAACATGAAAATCTTCAAAGTCTAAAAACATAAATAAATCACTATCGGCCTTTCTGTTGTCAGCTGGTTTTAAAATGCACCTTTGCGAAAGGAAAATAAAGAAAAGGAGCCTTGAATCACATTAGAACAGGAACTCATTACCATATAAAACTTGTGTTTCTTCAGCAACAACAAGCTTCCTCCAAAGTCGTTGACAGGCTTTTATTTTTTGAGACCTTTTTAGCAGGATCTTTGTTCGATCTGTGGTTGCATAGTGCGACATGTAAGGATATACTGAGCATTTCGTTTTTTGCTTTAAAGATCAATCTTAGATGAAAGATCAGTGAACAGAGAGTAGCAGACAGTTACAACATAAGTGTACTGCAGTGCATGAAACTAATAAGGTAAGAAAATGCTTGTTTTGATGATGCAGACACAGTAGCAGATATAGCCACTGTGAGGTGACTTAAGATCCCAGCAATTTGGTTCTGTAGAGCTACATTACTCACAAGAAAAACGGACAGATTAAGTGGAGAAAAGTGAGACATGCATAGTCACACACAGTGGTACTACATTAGCATTCTCGTTGCAGCTGCTTGGAAAAACAGGAGTGCTGACTTTTCACAGCATCATAATAACGACAGTCCAAACCGAAGGCAAAATTGCAACTTCTACCTAAATGCCGTCAGAACAATGGTTTTACAATTTCAGTTTTCACAAGTGATTGCTATAAAATAGTGGTAGACAATACAAGTCTTAATTCTTTAAACATCACCCTCAAAATGTACGTGCCTTTATAGCAGTGGTGGAGAAAGTACTCAAAAAATGCACTTAAGTAAAAGTACAAATACACAGGCAAAAATGTACTCAAGTAAAAGTCAAAGTACCACATTAACATTTTACTTAAGTAAAAGTAAATTCTATGCCTCATAATTTCAGGGATGGAAACATCTTATTTCCTGTCCTAACGTAGCATGAACTTCATTAGTGACATTTATTTAGAAAGAAATCCAACTGAAAGGGGATGGAACGAAGGTGTGGGGGGGAAGACATGCAATCGAGGAGCCACGTAGCAGAGTTGTAGTCAAGACCACTGAACACGAGACCAAGACCAGCGCCCTGCGCTACATGACACAATAAAATGAAGTGCACCTATCAAAATTGGTTCTCAGATCGATCTGAAAGATCCACATTTCCATAAAAACACCTAGATATAAATACTTAGAGCTGAAAAGTCAATTTAATGATGTCGATGAAAGGATGTTAGCTGCCATCTTCCAGGTGTGTTCAGTTGGAATCAGAGAGTAATTAGCAGGAAAACTAAGAGTACTTGTTCCATGCAGGTCATCTACATCCTTTCAACAATTGTCAATGTCTAAGCCTATCACACTGCATGCATCCTCACCCCCGTCTGTTGACTGCCTCTTCAGCTGTTGGTTTTGTAGGTTTAAATACTCAACAAGCTGTCGATCTTTTACACAGCATCAATGTTATTCTTATCTCTATAAAAAACACAGAAATAACCCCCGGCATTTATGACATGGAACCATAAAGAAATCGAAAAGCAAACTCTGGTCTACCTAATAACCAGGGTTATTAGGTGTGGTTTGAATGCATAAGTATGTGCCAAGCAAAGTGAATACCATTCCAAAAGCAAAACGTGAATTGTAGGTCAAAGCATTCTGGATAAATAAACCAAAGCAAATGTGCATGTCTTGCGCTAGCGGGAGGAATTGCTGGTAGTCTTTTGCCAAAGATAAAAATGAAGTCATACAACTGCTAAAATCTGACGTGACTCTGTTTTTGTTTACATGTCATGATAATCATTACATTCAAAATTGTAACATCTGTTACATTTTAAGTTGATAAGATATGCTTTCACACTGCATTGTGTTAAATAAATGAAACCCTATTAGCAACCTGTTTATTCTCTTGCCTGTGAAAATGCTGCACTAAGAATCACTGAAGGAAATGACAGAACAAAATCTGAACAAGATACTAAGCACAACTTGATTCTTAAAAATGTAAGCAAAAGTGGGGTGGCCTCAGATTTTAGCTGTTGTTGGATGTTTATTTTGTCTTTGGGTAAATGTGAAAAAACAAACACTGTTCAACAAAATCTGCTCAGCATGAGTCGGGGATGAGGCATCAAACTATGGAGAATGTTGTTTTTCACACAAGTACCCTCTGCTGTAGTGCGTTTCCTGCTTTTGGAGCGGTCTCAGGACCACTTGGCATTCACGTATACATTCAAACCGCACTACAGTTCACTTCAGCTGAACCGAGACCTAGGCTTTTAGGAGGACCAGAGTTCACTTCTTTGGTCCGCATTAGAGTTTGAGTACACATTCACACCTCCCTAAATCAACCAAATTTTCTAGGCAAATGAAAAAGAGTATTAACGTGGGCTGAAGAGGGCTGGTGTAAATTTTCCCCAATTCTCCTGAAACTTTGGGAACCTGTGGCAGATGTGTGCAAATCCACTCTCAATATCTTGTACATCACATGCCAATGTGTTATAAGTGGGAAAGGAAATGCAATTTTTTTCAACTTGTGGAGAAGATGAGCTATCTTATGCTGAAGATTGCTGTGTATTTTATCCAATTCACTTGTGAAAAAAAATCACAAATGCATTGAACAAAGATACATTTCAAACATTTTTCATGTACAATATCAGTAAATACAAAGTTACACAGAAGCAGCACAGCGGTGTGGTAATTACCAATGTCTCCTTGGAAAAAAAGATCTCCAGTTTGAATCGTAGCCTTGGATTTATTCTGTAGAGTTTGCGTTCTCTCGTGCCCTAGTGTTTGGACTTCCTCTAGCAGTGCTAAAGCATAAATATTAATAATATTCAAAATACCTTGTTTTAGTACATCTAAGTAGCCATCTTGGTGTGTTTCTGTGTTAGCCCTGTGTTGAACTTTAAATTCTCCCTAAGATACATTCTGCCTATCATCGACAGATAACTGTATCCAGTTTTTGGGCCTGAATAAGATGTAAGCTGGTACAGTAAAAATGTCAGAAGAACATTTCTGAATTGCTTAGGTAAAGGTATTGGTCTCTGTAACTCAATTCCATCAGGGTTGATAAAAATGTAAATGCAATAAAGAACCTTGGATTTGATGAAAATGTTTACATTAAACACTTTGGTGAGCACACTTGATTCTATGAAACACAAAATTCTGCCTTTTTCACATGCAAATGGTAAAAATTGAGTAAAAAATCTTAAAAATAAATTATCTTCTATTCCATTTACATAATTATCCACTGAAATGTTTTAAAATTAAGAGAAACAGTGCAATTGCACGTCTGTTTGCAGTCATTTTTATATGTATAAAATGTGAGCATACGCCTAAATGTTGAATTGGGGAGTGGGGAGAAGGTGACTTTAACTGCTGTGTATTGAGCGTGAAAGTTGATGTAGTGAGTTTGGCTCTCCTCCCCCCTGCTCATCTACATGGATGCTAATTAGACCATTCAGAGTCGTCAGTTTGGCCACATTTGGATGCTAATAACCCAGTTTGGCCCTCTCTCGGTAGTTCTAGGAAGATACCCAATTTGGCCCCTCTTGGTAGAGATAGGAATTTCTCAAAATCCTGGTAGTCCTAGTGTTAAGCTTTCCTTCCAAGTGACGCTAAAAGTTGGACAAAGTCCCACCGTCTGTGAAAGCGAAGCGCTGCTGGTTTTACATGTCGTCATATCTTATGATTTATGCAGCTGTCGATTAGTTAGACATCTTCTCCCGCTCAGAGGAAACCACTGCACATGTCTGGAGCTCCGCGTGCTAGTAAAGGGGGAGGCGATGGGTGACAACAGACACTAAGTCACGTTATTGCTTGGATTTTACGGCGCCACCTTAAAGTCCCTGAACTTCATATTTTAACGGACAAAAAGAGAGCAGTGCAACTTGGATGTAACGAGTAACGCGACACTTTTGTAGAAATGTAGTGAAGTAGAAAGTACAGATACTTACTGTAAAATGTAGTGGAGTAAAAGTAGAAAGTACCCATTATTAAATCTACTTAAGTAAAGTACAGATACATGAAAATTGTACTTAAGTACAGTAACGAAGTACTTGTACTTCGTTACTTCACACCACTGCTTTATAGGCTCCAATCTAATACTATTAGAAAGAATTTGGATGCATATAACTTCAAGTGTACACATAGGTTATTCAAACTGCTGCATTCACTTTATTTGTAGCTTCTTTTTTTTTGGTCTTGGAAAGATCCGGACAGTGATGGAGAGGTGCTTTTGGCATCTGGAGTGCCATCACAAACCTGTCACCTGGAGCCACACGAAGGTGAAATAGTTTAACTGCATTCTTGCACACACATTTGTGCGCGAGTTGTGGAACTAAAACAAGCCATGAATAGTGTAGTCGAATCCCTCTGCCTTTCCAGCTGCCCTGTGCCTCTGCCTTGATGCTTCGAGATGGAAACAAGACTGTAGGCTGAAAGATCAGTGCATAATTGCTGATTCTGGGTATGAAGTCGCACGTCTGGAGTGAAAACAGATCCTCTCCCAACCACTACTTACCAAAAATAATAGTAATTTGGACATTTGAATTTCATGGCCAACTAGAGAAGTCAGATGTACCTTGAAGGTTTGACCTCTAGCAAGGATGTTGTATTTAATTTAAGCTTTCTGAGCATTTCAGAACTGATACAAACTACCTTAAAGGATAAACTGGAAGATACATAACTGGTAGAAATGACTTGACTGAGTTTGTTGAATTGCTTTTATTGCTTTTTCTTCAAGCACATCAAGCAATTTACCACCCTAAGTTGTTTAATCTTTTGTAATTACCAGACCTAAGCATTGGCAGAGACGGTCAACTTTCCATTACACACAGCTGCCTCATTGCGTGTAAAATGTGTTAACGCTTGTGAATCGATAGGACAAGAAATCTTTTCAGCATTCAACATTAGATGCATGATGACTTTTTGTGCTCCTAAAAGTGCATCTCAGAAGATTGGAATATCAGCGAAAATGGGTTTGTCAATGTGGCGTTGCATGGAGGCAATCAGCCCGAGGCAGTGGTGAGGCGTTGAAGAAGCCCAGGTTAATTGTGGCACATCTGCACCATTGGGTCTGGCGTATCGTCTTCCGCTTGATCATGCTCGGCGGCAGTTGGGCATGATCCATGGTGATTAAATGACTTTCTGGCACTGTGGGTAAGTTTATATTTTGTCAAATGTATGGCTGTCCATACAGATTCTGCAATTTTTAGGCTGTGTGCAAAATAGCAACAAAGGCACCAAATTCCATTCATCATTTTTAAAGTGGGGTTATGTTGAAGACAGATCAACAATCCATCGCAGCTCAACATAAAATGCATGATCCAGTTAACCCAACATGCAGAACTGGGTAGTTTCTGGTAATATTAAATCATTAACTTGAGTCACTTTGCGAGGAAAAAAAGGACTTTTAGGAGTAGTTTTACTACGCTGTACTTTGTCATTTTGAGTAATTTTAGCAAGTATAGTAGTTCTTAAGTTTATTTTTTGGTACCAAATTTGGGGTACCCCACCCAAATTTGATACCAAAAGTTAGATATAGAAGTAAAAAGATAAAGTACATAGTTTTTGTCATTTGTCATAACTTTCACAAAAACACTGGAATTTGGAAACAACTGGGAAATAAACTTAAATGATTTCTCTCTCTCACTTTTGCAGAGTGATGCTTATAAAAAGATGGACCAAACACCAGTACGTTTGCTGCATTCGGACACCTTCTGCTTTTTCCTTCTCCCTTTTTCATCTCCGAGCTGCATATCTAAATAATATTATGCTAAAGCCACTGAAAACAGACTTAATGGCACCATTCATATTGAAATTTATTCGGGTGTTCACCTAACCTAACTAGCTCTTGATGCTTTCCTGGGTCTTGTGGATTTAGTCGGTTAGTGGAGCAGCATATGAGGAAATGAGGCTATTTGCATCAAAAACACCGCAACCCCGCCTCCCCCCTTTACGGAAGGGTAAAAACATGTTCTCGGGCTAAATATAGCCTCCTATGTCTTATATGTTCTCTTCAGCCTACATGGCTCCTTCACCTTCCCTACAGGATTGAGAGAAACAAGGTGCATAATAAAACCATTATACCCCTGAACTTGAAATCGAAGCTGGTATGCTTGGTTAAATTGCTCTTATTAACCCCTAACAGCGAGGATTAATCGTCGTACAAGAGAAACTTTGTTCATGTGAATGCCCGTCCACACACAAAACGAGGCCTCGATACAGATAAGGCCATGCAGTGTATCCGTTTGTAAGGTGTGGTGATTAGTCTTGTCATTTAGATTGAAAAAAGCATAATGATTTCATAATTTTGACCTTGGCTGCAGGCTTGATTATACACATGGTCCTAATGAGCTGAGGCAAATGATGATTGATATCGGTAACGCTGGCTGTCACTCACAGCTCTGAACGCCGACAGAATTCCAGGTGGACGGGATCCGATTAGGCTCAACAAGAGGAGGAAACCAAATTGGGCTTTTGCACCAGTCTCATATGCAATGCCCAAAAAAAAGTAGAAAGAAGAAGAAAAAAATAATCAAACATATCCATTCTTCACTGAATTTCTTGTCATTTGCTAAAAATGTGGTGCAATGAAGGGCAATACTAGCATTCTTTTTCTTTGATCTTTCCAACATAAAGGAAATATGTATGAAGGGATTCATACCGAGCACAAGATTACTCACCTGACCTTTCATAAAAGCTATTTCAGTTATTACATAAAGTGATAACAGCTGGAGAAAGATACTGGCATAAAAAGATTTACGAAAGTAGGAATACTTTTCTAAATTTTGTCACTAAACTTTGAGAATCTCATCCAAAAATGGGCAGAATTTGGCATATAAAACCCATAGTAACTGTTAATGTAAAATGAGCTAAACAGACAAATATTAGCCCAGTACTCAGATCTCATATTTGATATTTGTGTGTTTTCCTGTGTCACCTGCCATCTGATATGCTCCACTAATAATGCCATCTGGCTTTTATTTAGCACCACTACACATTTAATTAACACCAGCAAACATTTAATAGGTGCCACCTGAGGTGTAAATTTGTCAAGCTACTCAGAAAAAATAAATTTGAGTTTAAGATGTTTTGCATTTAACCGATGCATTTCATTTTAAATACGTTTGTGTACCCAAATGAGAAATCTCCTCGAGAGAGAGCACAGCAAACCTTTTGTTTTTTTTCTGTTTTATAAATCTGAGCGTGAAGATCATTGCTTTAGTATTTGATGGTCTGACTTTGCTCCTTACTCCTTCGGAGGAGCACCGTTTAAAACCACTGGCTGTCAAAATCAAAGGGTAAGGTTACTAATTGAGCTCCAGCAGGTGTTTAACACCTCTGCTGAACTACAGTTTTGAAACACCAGGCGGTACCTATTAAACGTCTGCTGGGATTTATTGAACATGCAGTTGTGCTAAAACGAACACTAAATAGGGTTTCTAATAGCGTTTAGACCAAGTGTGATGCTGGAAAGCAAACAACTGTTGTCCAAAATGGCTTTCCATATACTCAAACATGAATGAAAATGCTCTGTTTAACAGCCTCATACGTTGGGGATGCTTTCCTTTACCAGCTGGTTGGAGGTTAAGTCACTAATAATTGCATTAATGTTTCTTATTTCTTTTCTGTATTTTATTTTTTCTCAAAAGAAAAGGTTTGGAACTGAAACTGTGTGAAAGCGAAGCTACGGAAACAGCTAGATATGAAGGGGTATGAATGTTTTGCAAGACAATTTTTCATCTATTTTTCCTCTCTTGTATTTCTCTGAAACTGTTGCCCAAGAGAGCAACAAAAACTCTGTTCCCCTGCCTCCGCCCTGCATACACCCCTACGACGCCTCTTCTTGTTTCTGCAGGGCACTGAGGTGGAAAAGCATTTCATTTACTAAACAAAGTGAAAGGCTGCCACAACACAGGGGCGTAATGGAGAGTGATGGGTGGCCCCCATTCCAGGAATCATGAGACAAAGCATAATTACTCCTCCTGTCAGCGTCACGGCATCCATCACTTACTGCTGTCGCCCCACTAAGGGCTATGTAGCTTCCGAGAAGAGTGAACAGACATATTTGTATGCTAAAGTCTGCGCGGGCCTGTGGGGCTTTTTCCAGCAACATGTCTTTCAAGCATGTAGCCGTCCAATCTAAACCTCACAAGCAGTCATGTGTATTCCTGTGTTGATGAATCCACGCAACACTTCAAAATGAGACTTTGAACCCACTATAAAAAGGGGAACAGAAAAGAGGAAGCCTTTGAGATGCTGACGACTGAACTCAAAGCACAACGGAAAACAGTCACAACAAGAAGAATATATTTGTTGTGCCCGACTCAGATAAATACGTAACCTGAAGATACGCGAGATTCAAAAACCTCACTTTTAAATGAGCGTACTGATGCCATTGGAGAGGCTTGAGTGGGGCAGAATGCATATTTAATACGAGATTTAGATTACCCAAACTTTGCTGGTGCCATCTTACTAAAATATTTAGCAAGTAAAAAGCAGCCACAACAGGCAGCATTTGTGATGACTAAACCCTGTTTTTTTACACTTTTTTTTCTTCACAATTTGAGCTACTCACAAATTCCTGGGTTAAACACGGCCATGATATAACTGCATGTCTATCACCAATTTCACTTTTTTTTTTACCAACTGTTAGCAAACAAATGGACATCAAATATCGTTGTCACAAGACCAAACTCCTGCACTTCACCTCCAAACACAAATGGCAACAAGATGCAAATAATTATCGATTGTTTATGTCGGCCTACTTTTGTTTAAAGGGGTGAAATACGAAGAAATGACTAATATAGCCGATGTTATTGCCGATATGTTGTGCATCCAGAACCAAAAACATCTAACCTAACCTAACCGATTCACATGTATAAAACATAGCTGCAGTTATATTTATACAGTTTTTTGCAAAAGGAGGGATTTTTTTTTTTCCGTCTAAATCACCTCAAATACACTACAAATTTTAATAAGGATTGGTTTTGCATTATGGTGAAGTGTATGTCTCTGCCCATGGCGGTGATCTCAACAGGAGGCTAATTTTAGTTGTGAGCTAAATATAGATGAAAGACTGCACATGTATATTTTATTCCTGACCACTGTTGAAGCGCTCCAGACGTAAAGCGCTTCACATTTTTATAAAGAGTGTTGCTCTCGGTACTTTATATATATTAACGTCGCTTCTTTTGAGCCTAAAGCAGAATGTTTATACTGCGTCTGTCACGGTCCATTGTTGGATTTGTTTTGCATTTTGTTTTTGAACAAAAACAAAAAAAAAGCGTGTCTGCCTTTCAAACGCACTAATGAGATTCCGTTTGTCTGACCTTTACTGTAATCTGAACAAGTGTGCTCCTCTCGTGCACAAGACAAAAATGGCAGCAGAGACAGAACAGTATTTTTCATAAAAAAAACAACAAAAAAAAAAAACCATTATCTTAGGGCAGGTATTTTAGCAACTGAAATGTAAATTTGTCATGTGTGACTTCTCTAAAATTATTTTATGAAAAATATTCTGCAAGGCAGCTGTGGCTTCATTATTAAGTGAAGATGAATTTACACTTAAGATTCTTTGTTTCCATTGTACTCATGTTGAAAAAATTCCTTTAAAAACAGCCCAGATCCTCTAATAGTGCAGGTGCATCGCTAAGAGAAATTACCAAAGTGAAAGACACCTATAATATAGACATATTTCATACAGAGTTATTTATTTGAAATGCACATGTCTATTAATTTAGATGATTATAGTCTACAGCTATGCATAGCCCAAAAAGTGGCTACAAGAGAAATGACATAGAATCCATAGAAGATTTTAATACAGACATATTATATTGACTGTAGATTTGATGGAAGGAAAAATTTAGATGTGTTTAGCAAAACCCACATCAAGCAATGGGAAATTTCCACATTCAGTGACAGGTTTATAAATAATGTGATTGCGTTTACACTTTTTATCCTTTAGGTTATAGATTTCGACCCGGCCAAAACAAACACCATCATCTCTTCATAAACTGTGTTGTTTTGTCAGAGTGAAGTCGAAGGACACCAGAGACAACAATGTAGATGACTTAAGCAATTCAATCAAGATTTCCTTTACACATTTTTCCTTTTAAATGTGCATTTGATTGCTTTTTTAATGAATACAGCCAAAACGGGATAACAAACTCCCCCAGAGGAGACTGCACACAACCTCATAATGAGGATAAGCACAGAATAAAAGAAAAACAAAAACCTGCTTTGTGAAACTCGTCTTCTTTAGTCAGAGTCAAGGTGGTTAGTTACTCCTGGCTTTAAGGCTATCTTCTGTCTCAAAGCAATTTGAAGCCACCGTTAGAACAGAGCAATTATCCTCTCCCTTTTCCCCGGCTGTTGAAATGAAGGATTGACTCATCTGGCCCGTCTCTAGGGCTCCGTATCTGTCCAGGCCGGAGACACCTTCACACCAATTGTCACCTTCCCCTCTGTATCATTAAATCTTTTCCAAGTCGTTTACACTCGCCGCCGCCGCCGCCTGCTGTTCTTCGCTCGGACACCCGCGGTAATTAATTAGCAAAGGTCAAAGATCCATTTAGCTCCAACAGGTGCAAACCGGCACTAAAACGGACCGCACAGAACACACACAGGCTACAATTATTTCCATTTTGTGAATAAGTGTTTTATTCGGGTGTGTTTCACGTCCTGGACGTAATAGAAAAGTTCCAGATTTTGTCCTTCATGTCCAGATTTACATCTTTGCTTGCAGTGGAATAAAACTGTAATATTCAATATCTCAGAGTTTAGAAATCTGATACTTTGATCATTGGCGGTTTCTATTCATCTGCATCTGACAATCGTTTTATGACAAATTAAATTGTATTACAATTATGTCAAATAGTCAATTATTTAGCTGAATTATTCAGAAGACTCTGTTCTGTTTATTTTATTGCAATGTTGAGTGTCCGCGCATTAGGAAGGAACCATTTAAACCATGCAATATTAGTCATGGAGGGGCTCAATTATTTTTTTGTTTTTATCACGTTAATTGCAGGGTCTGGAATTACTCTGTCACAATTAATCACATCTTAATCAAAAAAACATAAATTGGCAAAATAAGCAACGTTCAAAAACACTTTGTGGTGCCAACTTTTTAAATTAACATCAGCTCAACAACAAAGAGTGATTATTCTTAATATGTTATTCAAATGCCAGATTGGTGCAAAGTACTTTGTACATGTTCAGCTTTCAAGTGTTAAACACTTGAAAGATCATGTAAAAAAATAAATACTTGACTGTAAATGTGGACCGTGGACACTGACGGTGTTGCTGCAACATGTTTTGCATTGAGATGATATTTTGGGTTTGTACAGCTTCAGTGATAGGCCAACTCCTTTTTTGCACAACTTGTACATGATAGTCTTTTCCAGAGATACATCAGATCTTTTTTTTTTAAGCAAAAATTAAGCTGGCCAAGAAAAGCAGCTGTGTCGTCAATCACTGTTCGCGAATTCCGGAAATCACTTGGGCTAGTTCTTAACATGCACTTGTCGTGCAGCTCAGTCATCATTGGGTGTTTTTTGTTGTAACATAATCCACTCTCCACTCATGCGACCCAGGCAGGGTTGATCACACCCTGGCTTGTGTCCAGGTAGCTTGATCAACAGAGAACTTGATGCCATTTCCACCGCTTTTGTGATGTCTTCAATGGGTCTTCTGATGTAAAGTCCTTTCACTCCAAGAAGATAAAGGGGCCTGCTGAGTAACTTGCCAGTGAATCCTTTACAACCATCCTCAATGGGGCAGCACCAGTTCACCCATTCCTTGCCTCGGCACTCGCCAAACAACTCCTGACTCCTTGCCCTCTTCCTCTCGAAGACCTTCCCATTCAGTGAGCAACACTCAACTCCGACATTACCACTTGCTTGGCCTTATCAGACACTAAAAAAATGTGTGGTCTAAGTATGGATACAACAATTTTGTGGAAATCTATACTGTCTACCTAGGTTGACCTCTAATTGCCAGTCTCCGTCTCATGTGCGCGTCTCTCTGGTCGATTTGGGTGATAAAAAAATGTGGCGCTCTGCTCTGGTGGTCGCTGTTATCTAGTACAAGAAACCCTGATGGTAATAACTCCGATCACCTTCAGACCTTGATCAAGACATCAAAGACGGTGCCAAACTCCCAGTGCTGCCACACAATTGCTCAATGTTTTTAACACGTTAACGTCTATGCAATCAATTAGTCAAAATTAACACTGTAAAGTCCCAGCCCTTTTTGAGAATCTATTATGCACAGTGCCCTCACAACAATGACTTATCCGTTTTTCACAAATCTTTAGACCCGTCTTTAACGTGATTCAATTAATTTTTTGTGAACCAACATTTCTCTGCAAAGATGGCAAAGGGAGAGAAAGGTTACCTCTTTCTGTTTTGAATTTCTGAAAAAGAATAAAACATACCCTCTCAGTGCCCTGCTTATGACACACACCTGAGCTATGGTGCATTAGTGGTTCTTGAGATGCTTTTAAGACATAATTGGAGTTCACCTTTGCCTTCCTGAACCCACAGAGCTTAATTAAGAAAGCACAGAGAGCTTTCTATTTAATGCCTCGCAAATGTTGCTATATGTCAGAGTGAAAACTAAGCCTCAAGCTTGTGGCATGGCTCATATTCCCCCTAGACCTCTAGATGGGAGTTTGTCATTGCTTTTAAATTACATCACAGACTGAGCACATTAAGTCCAGTGGGTTTCATCATTTATAAAATGGTTGAAAAATCCCATCATGTTAAAAACTTTTTAAAAATATGCCTCAACAGATGACAGTTGTTATTCGGAGAGGATTTACGTAATTGGATGAATTTATGTAGCCGTTCTCAAGTCATAAACACCATTCAAAGTGTTTTACAGTAGATCTCCATTCACAAAGTTGCACTAATGAACACCCCTACATTCAAATACACAGCTTGGTAACCAACTAAGGGTAAATTGCTTTACCTCATATTTTGGATTCTTATATTCTGGCTCTCTTAATGCAGATTTCAGGGTGGGAAATGCAATTGTTTTGTCTTGTATTTCCTCATAATCTGCTCTATCAATTTTGCAATCATTTTTGACAAATTTCCTGTGTCTTTGTAGTTCATAAATTCCAGAAACAGCAGCAAATAACCTCCTTCACTTTAAGGCTGTGGCCATGAAGTTTCATGTTGGTCTCTTCACTTGTCTGACGGTTGCTTGGTTTCAACAGAACATACTTCCAAGCTAATTGTAGAACACTGCTGTTTAACTTTCTGATTCATCATCCATTTTTATATCCTTTTCCTGTTTGAAAACAGGAAATTATATAGACTACAGACTACAGGCAGTCTGCAGACTCTAAATTATTTGGCTTTCCCCCTGGCTAAGAATCCAATATCAGTGGGACACTGGCTACATCATGCAAGGGTCTGGAAAAGGCCCTCAGACTCACTGACTTTCATACACACACCCATTACAAGGTAGACAATCCCTCGGGATGATGCTTTTTGAGCTGTTTGTGACCCATATCTATCCAGGATAAGCAAACTATTAATCAGAGACATCAGTTTCTGTTGTCTTTAGGAGCAAAAATACATTGGTTTATTACATAAAGTTGCCAAGTCATCTAAAATTCAGCAAGAGTATGAAAGTCATTACTTACAACACAATTGCAGATCTAAAATTGAAAGCCTTTAAGAAACTAAGTGCCCTCTTGCTGCTTAGATCAGAATTAGGATTCTGTTTATAGTAGCATGCTGTGCTGTGAACCTTTACCTCATTACCGTCAGTCATACAAGATCCCGTCATCCTCCACCTTCTCACTCACTCCTCAATTCTGAGTACGTCCACTTGTTCAATGATTAAACTCTGATCCTCACCTACAGTCATGAAAGATAGATTATTCTATTCTTCCGTCACTGACAGAAGAGATCCCGAATACAAGCAGCTACAATGAGCTTTCTTCAAATAGTGACCCGGGTCACGTTTCAAGATACGCAGAGAAGCTCACTGATTCAGTGGGAGCTTCGAGTTTAGACCCTGCTCCTCACTCAGGAGAGGTGATTTGTGCGTCTTATCGGGATGCCTTCTGGGTACCTCTGGCTATGTCCCGCTCAGTGAAGCTTTTCAAATACATTTCTAAACTGATTTCTTTTCATTTCCCCCCAGATAAACAACATGCTGTGTACAAACCTACTACAGAGTGCCATTGCAACCTTTCATCCGGGTAGGTTGAGTGAACATTTGACAGTTAGTCATCGACATTATATTGCCTTCTAGATGTAGAAGGCTTGGTTTGTTCTAAATGACAACATTGCTATGTTGAGATTCTGACAGCAACAACGTATCCAAGAGAGCCGTCACCGTTTCAAAGCGTCTCTACTCCATTCTTGTTTCTTAAACGTTTTGTCCAAGAGCCAAAATAGGATAGTAATTGGATGCTGTCAAAGTTGCCAGTGGCATTTGACTGCCTGTTGTTCATATACCCAACACTTTTGGGGTTCATTTGCATTGGAATGCTATAATTTGCCAAATTCACAAAGCAGAACCATTGTCCACGGCAGATTTACAAAATGGAGGCCAGCTTTAAAACAGAAAGATAAGTGGCGCTACTTTTAACTTGGGGATTTAAAACCATGGCCATTTGGCTGGTTGGAAGCATGAAAACAAAGCCCTAGCCTTGCCTTCAGGATTCAAAACGCACAGAGAAAACAATCTGATCGCTCACTAACAACACTTTTCCTAGCTATAACTGAATGTGGAAGCAGTCAGAAAATCCTTAACCTTATTAGAGAACAAAGGATTCAACAGTGCTGGAAAAAATTGGTCAATAAGACCAGACAGGAGCTCGCTTCACTGTAAACAGCAAGAATTAAAAAAAAAAAAAAAAGACTTTGTAATTTCGTGTTTGTTTTTCGAAAGGGTTGATACGATCTCTACCCGTGATCTTTAATCAAGTATGGCACCATATTGAAAATATGATTATCTGTAATGGAACTTGTGGAGTATCTGATTTGCTAAATGTGCTCAGCACATGGAAAAAACTCAAAATCTGAAAGTGTGTTGGACTAGCATCTAATGTAAATATGTTCATACACTTGAAATAAGCCAAAATTAACTCAAAAGTAACCCTTTGTCAAAATATAGATGAAATGTATATATAGGAGCTTGTTTTAAGTCAATAATTTCTTGACTTTGACAAAAAAGTACAAGTTCTATAGAAAATTATTTCACCCAAGACATTTTTTCCACTTTAATAATTAATTAATGTCCGATAACTTACTGAAAAGTTATTTTAAGTTGGTTTTGTTATATTTTAAGTGGTAAAACTAGTAAGATTTTGTGTTTCTTGCAGTGATGTCAGCTCAAACAAATTGGCAGCGTGAGCAGCTCTGCGTACTGTTAGAGCTGGCAACGGCGGAGAAGGCCCCCGCCTCCTTTTCGCTTCCTTGTTCACAAGTGTTTCGTAGTCTGTAACCGCTAAACGGAGTTCATCAATTGCTCTGTTGAATTTTCATCCATCTCTGTGGATGATTTCCCCTGTGGTCTCCCTCGTTGTCTCGTCGGGAACGAGGATTTGTGGGTGGTTCTCTCAACACTCTCCGTCAGCCGTGTCTCTTCGTCTGGAAGGACTCCTCTGGAAGTGTGATTGAGTGCTGAGTTAAGTGGTCGATGGCTGGAAGGTTTCTTGGCTCTTCTGTCTGATGAGGTTAGGTAGGGTGCAGATGCCAATTTCTGCACATGCAAGCAGATGCGCCTTCGCACCGAGGACGCTTTCCTTTCAATTAGTCCCAGCAATCAATGGGATGCGTAATGCACCATCATTCTGTGGGGTTAGGGGAAATGTACTGTGCGAAAAGAGCACAACCAAAAGCTTGGGATGGTGAAATATCAGAAAGAATACAAAACGTAGGAGAATAACTAATCTGAAATAAACTTAAATATTTTGTGGCGTTGACTAATCCCTTCTGATGCCGAGTAGGAAACGACCTTGTTAACAGTTGTTTCGCAATGATGTTGATATTCTGAGAAGACATTCTTAAAAATGTGAGAATAAGTCTGAAAATGATCCAGAACTGAACTGGTGATACAATGAAGCCACTGTCAGTGAAGGTACCAACAGTGGTGTTTAATATAATCTCAAATGCAGAATGATTTAAATTGTGTATTATTCATGAGTTATCTTTATGAAAACTTCAAAACAACTACCTTCTGTCTCAGCTCTCACCAAAGCCTAATTTATGTGCAATTTGGAGATGTATGTGTAAGCATGATGAAGTTGTACTCAAACTGAACAACTAGATGAAATGTTTACAAGCCGAATATTCATTTCCATCATTTACTAAACATTTTCACAGCGCAAGCTTTTATGTTAGGTGAAATTAACGATATGAAAAATGATATGGACGTGAATTTCAGGGGAAATAAAGATATGCAAGTGTAATATCCAGATTTTTTTAGATTTACTGCTATACTTTAAAAGACCAGGGTATAGATAATACCACACCCATAAAAAAATAGAGATTTGGGGAATATATTGCCAAATTCTACTTTATCAGAGGTCAACACACTCCAAAATAACAAACTCCAGAAAATCTCAGCAAGGTTTTCAGTTAGATTTAAAGGCTTCAAATTTCATCTCATGTGAAAAATAGCTCGTTCTTACAAATGTAAGATAGCTGATCAATGCATAAATGTTCTGGAAAGGCATGAACAGAAAGCTAATTTTAGCAAAAATCCTAAAATGTTAAAGGGTGAACATAGAGTTATAGCTCATTCTGCCAAAATATCCATATAAATATCACCATGCATCATGCTAGAGCTTCAGTGTAATATGCATCTATCATGATCTGATACATTCATTTGTCATGTGAGAAAGCAGATGCCAGGGAAGCAATTTCACACTTAGAGCCACTCATTTTTTTATTTTATTTATTTATTTTTTTGCCTAGAATTGAGTCAACTAAGTGTGAGTGAAATGACATGGGAAATTAAATGAAGTTTTTTGTTGGTGCCATTAATCTAAAACAATGCAGACAATATCACAGTAGATGTATCATTGTGCTCGTTTGTTATATTTGTGTAGTCAGTTTTAATTGCCTTCTCCACATGACGGCAAACTCCAACTTTGGCTCTTAGCAGTTTAGGAGCTTTCTCTGTCTGCGACTTTACCGATCCCTCACACCGCTATGGAATTTACATTCACCCGTCTTTCCAATGTTGTTCCATACTTTTGCTCTTCAACAAACAACTTCCGTCATGCACATTAGTATTTACCATGACTTCTGTATAGTCTAAGACGGGTCTTCTTCTGTATATGTGTGTGTCGGTTACATTTCCTCTAAGATCCAGAGTAGCACAGATAGAACAAGAAACATGATTTCAGATTTTAATCAAATTGTTTTTTTTAAATTAAATATTCAATAAGTTTAGGAGTAGTTTTTATTTGTTTTTCTGTGGTGTCATGCATGTTTATTTTTATGGAGGTTTTATTCATGGCATGTGGTAACAGCTCAATTTGTTCTTCAGGCTGGTTCAGGCCAAACATCTTCCTAATATGCACAACAGGTCAGCAGCTTGCCAGAGACTGATGGAAAATCTATAATGCTTAGTCTCCAGATGTAGACCAGTGAACGAATCAATACCGCGCAAGCACACATGTAAGCGTTTAGTGCATTCATACAAACAATTTTTTTAATTCACAGCATGTTTACACCATCTGATAAAGATAAAAGAAATACAAATTGCTTTATTATGGTAGTGTAATTGGTGTTTGCTGGGAAAACTTAGGTGAAGAGAAGGAGAAATAGATTCAAATGAGAAAAAACAATGTTTTGAATGTGTTAAAAGTTTGAAGACGCCAGATGACTCGGCGGGGGGTGTGTGGGGGGGAGTTGTTTTTTTATAACTGTTCCTCAAAGTTTAGAAAATAAATAAGTACAGTAAATCTATTTACAATTGACATGTCCTGGTAAATGGCTCACCCATATAGACAAGTTCTTCTCAGTCAACTCCAAACCTTCTCATTTCTATCCTGCCTATAACATATTGAAGTTTAAATGTATTGGCCGCGTTATGTTGCTTACATCACATTACACATACAAATAAAATAAAAAAGAGCTTATCTAAATGGTCAGATTTAAGGAATATTGAGTCATCTCATGTTTAGAAAGAGTTTAAAGGAAGGCCAAAGAAAGAGTTCCAGAAGATTTGTTAAGTCTTATTTGATGTCTTGTTCTACACCATAAACTGGTATGTGCATTCGAAAACAGACCCTGCTGAACATACATACTTTTATATGATTTACAGTATACTGTTGTCATGGTCTTTTTGTTCTTTGCAGTCATCCTGAGCCGCCAATGCTGACAGCGGAACCACTCACAGCTTAAAAGCCCTTGTCAGAATTTGGCGAGTGTAAACAGCAGCATGGTGTGTTGCAGCATGAATGAGACCTGCAGTGGTGGCATCTACGTGGAAAACTATTTTGCTCTCTCCTGTCCACAATGTCTGCGTAATAGTTGCTGCAATAACTATCGTGATGTATTACTGTGATCAAGTCCTTGATATATAAATGGCTGTTTTTGCTTCCTTTGAGTATCACCTTAGATGATGATGATGATGATAGAGTGAAAATGTTTCAGTTAATTAAATTTCACCTTTACAGTGCAAGAGTGGGTTGTGAATAGTTTGATAAAAACCTGTACTCATTTCAGTGAATCAAACTAGCACTCTACCTGACTCGCTTTTACTTTTCAGCATCAAATTTATGCATTAGAGACCTTTTTTCCCACCATTCTGTGTCACAGAAAATCATATGCAAGATGTTGCTTCAAAGAAGATTGTTCAAATAAAGGTTTCACAGTCAAGAAATCTTTTTTTTTTTTTTTTTTTTGCTGTTCTGTCTTAAAACTCAGCTTCTCAATATGATGAGCAATCGGGAAACTATTCGGAGTTTTATGATGCCCTTCTGCTGGGACACAACCAGATCAGAAATCAAAGATCTCATGGTAAGATCATATTTTTCCAAATTCAGTCCCTAGATGTTCAGCAGCTTGTCAACAGAAATACTCAATCTGCATTAAGATATATAGATCTGGTTAAGATCAACACCTGAGTGCAACCTGAGCATTAGAAAGAGTAAGACATGGGATTTATGGCATCATTTGCACTAAGCTATTTAGTCCACTTAGACAGTTTTCCTGCAATTGTACATTGTCTTTCCGAAATTATCTCATTGAGCAGCGCCTAGACGAGGATGATTGCAAAAAGATTAAACAAAGTTGAATCGCAAACAGAAATTACTATTGCCACATGCTTACAAATTTATGGTGTAGACCGATGTAGAATGTAAACAAAAAGGTAGAGGATAAACAAACTTGCAATCTGAAAGGTTTGGAAAGTTTTGTGAGTGGTTGCAGGAAAAAAAAGAGACTCTCCTACTTCAGCCTTTGCTTTTTCTCTTTAAATTATCCATGTCATAATTAAAAACTGAGCTTCCAAAGCTTTTATTTAAATTGCATGCTGGCACTTATCAGTTGATTTTATTATTATTCATTGTCTACTGTAGCCCTTTTCATTATTACCAAGGTTGAGTTCAGCAAACTTTTTTTCTGGTAGATATCAAATAATAAAGCAAATATCTTTTATCTCTCTCTTTCTGGATTTCCAATTCAGACAGTAATAAAATCCATGCCATTATTAGTCTGAGATTCAGGTACTCTGCACAAAAGAATTTATCCGTGCCGCGCTCTTTTAAATTTGACAATCTGGCATGCCAGAGGGGCATTGTTCCAAACACTGCATTCAGCCGACAATGTAACTGGCTGCAGTTGGAGACTTCAAGAGAACGATAAGAGCTGGAGCCGGTGCGAGGTGAAGGATGATGGTGTTCTGTAAAGGCTCAGCACAAATTAAGGCAGTGAGGCCTTTCATCTGGTAAGCTTGCACAGAAACGTCAAGTCCCCTAAAATATGAGGAACCAACACCGGGAACAATGCAGTTCTGCTTTGCCAATGTCCTCGTTTCATTTCTGGCCACTGGCAGCTTAAAAAAAGAGAAACTAAGGGCATTACAACAATACAATTTCAATCTTCATCCTGATTCCATGCAACAACTTGATACTCAACTTCATTTTAAGAAATAGTTAAAATATTTAGAAAATGAAGAATGCAACATTTTTAATCTTAAGTCTTGGTCTTGGGGGAAAAAATTATTAAAAGACAAACTTCTCTTAAAGCCTTCGTTTTATAGAAAAACCACCACTTGATCTCCATTGCTCTTGTATCACTCACAACAGTGCTAACAGCTGTTCTTGCATTGATTTGGTTTGGAGTGTTTCATCAACTCACTATGCTTAAATACATAGTGAGTTTTTGCTGTTGCTAAAAACTTGTGTTTTTTCAAGATTAGCAGAATATCAAAAAAGATTTTTTTCTGTTGACATAATTCTCCTCAAATATCAACAGCCCATAGATTTCTTTTTCTCTCTTCATTTCCTCATTTTTTATTTAAAGTTACGAGTTTTGTTTCCCAAAAGGTAATATAACATTTACCGCTGTGAGTTTTTTGTAACTTGACATGAAGCCAAGATAGGTTCGTTTGATCATAAAGGTTACGCCATTAGGGTCATCAGGAAGATGATTTAGTGATGAGCCCTTTGAAAGTGTGATGAAGCTTTGTTTTTGAAAATTCTCTTGACAAAAGAAAATTGACGATGATATTACTCACCTCATCATGGGATCTGTCACATTTTGACAGATCCATGATGGGGTGAGGTTTTGCAAGCTTATATTGGCCTAAAAAAAGCCACTTTTTAGAAACAAAAACTCATCCATCCAGCTAGACAGATGAAATAAACACTCTTCTTCTGGGTCGTTTCTGGGTCATGATAATTTGCAGTCCTTCCTATGAATTCCAGCTGGTCTGCTCGGTGGTTCGTCTCTTGTTCAACGCCCAACACCAGGAGGCAGTCTCAATCAGATGTCCAAACTTAATTACCACGGGACTCTCTTTGATGCAGAGAAGCAGGGGCTCCAATTTAAGCCCTTCCCAGATTCCTGACCCTCTCACCCTCTCCCTATGGATGTTCCTGATCTCATTTCAGTTTGGCGATCTAATTATTTTTGGCCATCATTGGCCAGCAAGTCAAAGACTTTACTTTTCGCTTTATGACCGGTAGAAGGCACTCGCCGTATGGGTGGCGCTCCTCTCGTTCAATTCGGTGACTCAAATACAAAAGAGGAATCAGAAATATTGTGTACGACAGGCAGTATGGGGAAACGTCCTGTGGTTAGAACTTTTGTTTTGCTCCCTCATACCCACTTGTCAGGCACACAAGAGGAGTTCTCATCACAGCTGCAGTTTTGCTGCAGGTTAGTTGTTCCCGAGCTCTAATTAGCTCATATTAGCATCAGCATCCATGTGTCTGTGGATTTGTGTTTGCTCAGTCAGTCTATCATGGTCAGCAATAGCCCCTGACTATTAAGGTCAAAATTAGCCATAGTGAATTCACAGGCTAATGCGTTGGAATTAGTTAAAGGTCCTTTGTTCCCCATTTTTTGACAATTAAGGATGACAAGGATACCTCTGAGCTGCAAAGCCCTAACATAAAAAAATGTAATGTAATATGCAATATATTCATATAATTAAAACAAATTTTTACAGGGGATAGATTTAATTTAGCGTGCATTTAAATTCCTCTGAAGTGCTCACGGTGCTCGGGAGAGAGGATAAATCAGAGTTTGCTTGATAGTTTTTTAATAGACACTTTTTTCAAGCTGAGTCATAGCCTGAAGTTTTCAAATATAGACAAAAAAGAAAGTATTCACCCCTATTAAGCTTCCCTATGCTTTATCACATTACAATTACAAACCTTAATATAATTTATATACTCTAATTTTATACAGACTCACTGTTTGTGATAAAAAAAAAAAAGAAAGAAATGCTTCTGTCTTATGTCTGGAATTTATTTGGAAGTGTCCAGCAAAAGGGGTTGGATACTTCCTATTTGTCAAAATCTACAAAATCGAAAAACCCCACATGTTGTCCTCATGAAACACATCCACGGTTGTCTGAAAAGTTTCAGACTTTCGCAAGTTTCTGTAAAGAGAGGCATCGGTGTGGGGGAGAGGGGAGTTAAAGTCTCAGAATGTTCCAGTTCAATAAGGTTTGTAGGATTATTTATCCCTGACAGAAAATCCCCAACACTGCTCACTGATATTCAAAGATGTGTGCTCGTCACACTTTAGTCAGTAGTTTCCACACCGCTTAAAGAGTTTCAAGTCTGCAAAAGTTACTTTCCATGGCTTTGTTGAGGGCTCCCTTTATGGCTCGGCTTGTTGTGGACTTACAACTAATTAGAAAGATGTCTTAGATTAATATGGACCCTGGGACACACTCCTAAGACTTTGTTCTCAGGGAAAAAAAGGGCACTTTGTTGATAACCTTCTGCCAGCCATTTAGTCTCTGGCAAAGGGAGTTGGGGACTCTTTTAGAATTAAACTGCGGACATGCTTCCTCCTAATTTATGTGCCTAACAGTGATGAAATATTATATTTGGATTTAGAATTGCGTATATCAGCACCGAGCCGGGGCCTCCTCTTTTCCATTTCTACCCTTGTGGGTTCCACTCATCCATTTTAAAAGCGCATATTGGCTTCTGAAGTTATTGCTGGCCATGAGACATGAAGATGTGCTATAATGTGTTTTCATTATAGCACATCTTCATGGCACATCCCCCCCCCCCCCCCCTCCAGACAGCATATCAGAGTGGCGTGGCTGAGACTGTTTGTGAGGATGCCGGCGCTGCCTCTTGGGACCGTGTTATTTTGGCTGGAGAGCCATTCAGAGGAAAATAACAATGTGTCTCTGGCTTATTTGCATCGCTGTACAGCTCGGCGCTGTGTTATGGGATCGGCTGGCCATTTCCTGCAGACAGGGTAATAAAAGTCGGATAAAAATAAAGGCCTGCAGCTGCTACTCCCACAACAGAAGGAAGAAAAAAAAATAGGTGGCTTTTTATCCAAGTCAACATTTTCTATTATTTGACTTCTTTTATTAAAATTGTCACAGTGCTTTGTGTTTTTCTGCATCAACATGCAGCATGAGCTGAAAGCAGCTGACCTGCTCTGTTTGTCTGTTTTGCCTCCTTTCAGTTCACCTGTCCCAACTGACTGACCACCTGCAGCTTGTGTGATATTTGGAGATTGACTAAACAATGTAGGGAGCCCCTGCTGTTTGCGTTCATTCTTTTTCCGTCTTTGCAAGTGACAGATCATAATAGCAAGCAACATTAAAAAGATTCATTGCAATGCCTAAAAATAAGCATCATGGTAGAGCATAAGAAAGTTTGGTCTTGGGAGAATAGAAATGATAGAATCAATAATTTTATTTAACGAGGTTTAGGAGTGGATATTAAAGGGGGAAAACAAAACAGGAAAATATTGAGGACTAATTGTAATACCACTTAATGTGAGGTAAAGAATTGTAGGAAAAGCCAATTTTAAGAGAAAAAACATATAACTAAGTCATCTCATGACACCCTTTCTCCATATCTACCATGTTTAGAGATATCTTCTGTTAGCTTTCCAACTGCAGCAGTTTGTTAAAGTTTCAAAGGAAAACTAACATGATCAGAATTGTGGAGCTGCTGGTTTAGAAATCTAATCAATGTAATTTCTTTTTCCTTCAACCCAAAGCTATTCACTAGTTTTGCTACAACTGGAAGAAAAAAGATCTAGGTATTATTTCCAACAATGTTGTAAATAATCACTAAAAGTTGGTTAAAATTTGGTTTTGTTTTGTTAAATGAAAACTGAACAAGCTCAGAAAATAATCCCATACTTTCCCAGCGTTTGAAAAGCCACAATGTTTCTGAAACTTTGATTAAATTGAAACAAGTTGCAAAAAAGTCAGGAAGGTAGTATAATAAGAAGGGAATGTCACCATGGAGACAAACCCAATCAGCTTGAAAGGGTCTAAATCAGAGTAGATGTTGTTCAACTACTTGTCTTTAACTTTTCGCAACTATAAAAATTTAAGGATTACTGTGCAACAAAATGTATGACCGAATTCACTGTCACTGAAAACCTTTTGATTTTGTTGGTATGAAGGACAGAATTGTTGAAAATGGACTTTAAAACCTGGAGAAACCCGAAAAAGTCATCAAGTTGCTAAAAGTATCTATTTGGTTGAAAAATGCATCTCAAAGCAGGGAAACAAGTTCCATCCAGAAATGACAGGCTTTCCTTTCTCAGTGCTAGCACTTAAAGTGTGATATGTTTACATTTTCCTGTCAGGTGGCCTGTTATGGTCATGAGTAATGACCACTTTTAAGGACATTTACAGCATTTTTTGGTGTTTTTCTCCTCTTTTCAGTGACCTTTTGTGAATTGCAGAGTGTGAAGCAGCTGGGATGGGAGACGCCTGAGGCCAGACTCTGGAAGATTGGACATTTGCCTCCTTTGGGTTAGAAATAAGCCGCTGCTGTATGTCATAAATTTAGGAATATATAAATTTTTTTTTTTTTTTTTTACGCAAAGAATCCCTCACAGTCGTGTTTTCTTTTATATTCAAAAACACAGTGCTCAACTCAACATTGCATGGGATAATACATAATTTACTTTCATGGATGGACACATAAGAACCTTAATCTGAAACCGTAACCACTATGACTCAAAGGCGAGTGAAAGCAGAGAGGTGAACTTATTTAATGAGTGTGAAGATGGAGTGAAAACTTCAAACTGACATTATGGTGCTTTACCAGACATATGCGATTGCTGTGAGACGCAGGCCAAATTGTGCAGGTTTCAGGATACCACACGGTGCGTCCCATGTGGCTTGAAAATGCCTTGGGGACCCCTTTGGACTGAAGCTTGAAATAGCAAGCCTGGGCAGCCATGGCTGATATTAAAAAGACATTAAGCACCGCACTCTAGGACTCCAAAAATAGGTTTATCTGTAATGCAGCGGGAGGGGAAAATGGTGCAATGTTGTACCACAGCAAGAATTCATCCTACATCAGAGGCATCAATGTCGCTGAACGAGACGGGTTTGAAAAGACACCCCAACTTGTTAGAGCGTATTTTTGGGACTGGTCTTTTGGACATCGCTAGTTTCCATCGTCTTGTACTTACAAAGAAGAAGAAGAAAACATTGTTCTGTTGCATATACTGCAATGTTGCAGGATCAGATTTAGGATCTACGGAAACTGAAGGAAAACTCTCTGCAACTACACATTTATTGTAATAACCGTAGTCAAAAGTTCACATCTGTCTAGTTCAGGGGTGGGCAATCCTGGTCCTCGAGGGCCGGTGTCCTGCAGCTCTTAGATGTCTCCTTGGTCCAACACACTTGAATCCAACAGCTGAATCACCTCCTAAGTGCAGTCAAGTTCTCCAGAGTCCTGCTAATGACCTCATTATTTGACTCAGGTGTGTTGAAGTAGAGACGCATCTAAAAGTTGCAGGAGACCGGCCCTCGAGGCCTGGAGTTGCCCACCCCTGGTCTAGTTTCATATCTTAATTTCATTTTAATTTCTTCTCTAAAAAGCAGTGTTACTTTGAATTGGCATGATCAAAACTAAATGTCTTCCTTTCATCCCATGGACAGTGTTAGAAAAACATTACCTTTCTGAACACCTTCAGTTTTCAGAAGGTATTTTTCAAATAATGAGGTTGAGAGCAATTTGTCTCGTCCTTGACAGGCTTAGAGATGACATCCAAGTTTCAAATATTTCTGAGGGGAAAGCAAAGTGAAGCTTGGAAAAAAAAATAAATAAATAAATTTTTAAAAAAAGGAGAAATAACAAGGAATCTATGGTAAGTGTTTTTTCTTTCACATGCAGAGGCAGGTCAATCCAAGGGCCTCCAGTCTCCTGTGAGGGTTATTCAGCTGGGAATGTCGCTGCCCTTGTGATGTCATGCCGGTTGTGGGTGCTGCTACTGAAAAAACACAATTCTCACCCGCCTTGATATCACTTTTTTCCCCCCCTTACCCACAAGTAGTTTAGTTTTATTTATTTTTTGCCTTCTAAACTAATCCACAAATGTTAAGTTTTGACAGATCTGCTTACGAAGCTCAAACTGCTTTGTGGATCTTTAGTGCTGACAGGGAAGGGAAGCTTTGAAAGCTCTCCACGCACATCAAACTTTCATTTTCATTCTCTTCTCGTAAAAACAGTGCACAACAGATAGACGAATGCTACAGCCGCTTCCTGAAATATGTCCTGTCAAGAAAAAGCCCTCGACGGACTCTCAGACCCGGTCGCAGAATAATAAAAGAAGGAGATGCATTTAACAATCTAAGGCTGTGTGACCTACAGCAAAGTGCATCATGGTGCTATAATAGTGATGATTACGTTGGGGGCAAAAAAAAAAAAAAAAGAACATTCATCGTCTACAGTAAATTTGTAACATGCCTCAAAGCTGCATGAGTTTCAAGTTGGAGATGATGATGTCATGGTATGCTTAAGTTCAAATGAGGTTTTGTTTCGCTTCCAGCTGAGTAGCAGAAAATGTGCACATATCAGGGTAAAAGTCACCATGTGTGCTGTCATTACGCTCTGTATCACTGTTTCCACGGCGGCTCCAGGGCTTCACTCTCCGTCACGACGGCTCGGCTCTTCATAACATGTGCAGCAAATAGTCGAAAGATGAATTAGTTTCATATTAAAACAATGCTTTCTGCAATCTAATTTGAGCATGAGATGCAATAAAATAGAGACTTTGTCTGAAATTCTGCAATTACCAAATAGAAACCTTTCTCGCGTAGTTATTCAGTTACAGTCTCCTTCCAGACACCGGGGCTTTCTTATGTTCCAAGTTTAAAAACACATGTAGTTATAGATTTTTGTTACAGAAGTTGCAAATTAAGGAATTGTTTGCATGCTTTGCTGCCTACTTTTGAAACTATCTGTATCCACAAGCGTAGGAGTATTTAAAGTCAACTCTTAAGTGCCACTGGACTCACTCTCACATTTTAATACTTAATACCAAAGATATGACACTTTTTTTTCAGAAGTTGGCACCTCATGGTCACAGAATGTCCACCATATGGCGGCCAGACTGAGTTGCCCATCACCTGTAAGCTCCCTTTGATAGGAGCATATTTTGAGTGGACGGAAAAAAAAAACAACGTGGACAATTCGGGAGGATCGAGAGATGCTGAGCTGAGCTCAGTGATGAGGATGTTTGTTATTCAACAGGAACGTTCCCAGAGTGGGAAATGAGACTTTCTTAATTGTCACCCGCTGGCTACTTCTGAGAAAGACAACACACACTCACAGATTCACACACTGTTGTTTTTTTTCCACACTTTTCGCTCCGTCTTGCTTATTTCTTCACCTTTGCACCTCCTACCAACTGAAACTAAATACCCCCCCCCCACACCCACACACACCCACCCCCTTTTGACAATGCTCACCAAACACCGCCTCCTTTTCATGTCTCGGCAAGGACACAGTCAGGCTGACTAATTCAGAATTGAGCTGTCATCTGTGTCACCTCAGGCTTGTGTTTGAGAGGGTTTTGGGTGTCCGTGAGAGTTTTGCGCGCGCGCGTTTTGTAAAAGCGTCACCTTGGGCCGGGAGTGCACTTGTGGGAGGTTACTGTCAACATGCACAAGCTGGGCAGCCTGGGCAACGGACACGGGACTTGGCCATCGCTTTAGAGATGGAACGAACGCGACTAATGTGCTGATGCATGTGAGAGAAAGTCCTCTCATTTCCAGAGAACATACCCTCCCCGCCTACTCACTTCTCAGTGCATGAATACGTTCGAGCACTCACAGCTGCGTCACAAAGCAAAATAGATTACACCGAAATGCGTATATGTGCATTTTGAAGGAGGAAATAATGTATAATCACCTCAAAAGAGCACCATACGCTCCCATACACCTGCTGCTAACAGATTACCCTGTTGAGCACCTTTTATTTTCCTTTTCTCCCCCACTCAACACGTACGCAAACATATGCAAAGGCAAAACCTTTCTTATGAGCATCTGGGCAACAGACAGGCCTATTAGCCCGTGCGGCCTCGCAGTGCCAAAATAACAACTGCAGCATATGCCTGTGTAATAATTGCATTAATGTTGAACACGTCTCTCCAGGGGGTGGCTGTGTTCGAGGACTTGGGGGAAATTAGGGCTTGTTCTCGAAAGCATGAAATGAGAATTTAGCAAACACCAGAGTGGAATCGGTTAAGGCTGATGATCAGTAACTACATGGCAACGGATGTGCAGTTCATTTCCAACATGGTGGACCATTACCTGCAGCTTGGTGTTTTAGTATCTCTATAATAGCCAATCAAATATTTACAAGTCACATTACTGAAAACCATTACCCATTTTACTTAGACAGAACAGTGATGCTAGTGGTTTTTCTGCTGTCTAAAAGGGGCACGTTTGTTCTTGCATGTTGCTTGAACCAAGCCACAAAGTCTGTAAACGTCACTCGTCCACTCAATCTAGCCCACTGGCTACCCACGGCTGCCCAAATTAAGTTCAAGTCACAAATGCTAACTTGGTCATACATGCTTACACTTCTTGATTGCTGCATTCCTCTTAAGAATACTATGGGGCATCATCATACCCAGGGATGAGCAAAATCATTGTCTGGAGCGTGACTTGGAGGAATGGGAAAGCAAAAGACATTGATATTCAAAATAATCTTTCAAGCTTCATGTCCTCAGAGGGAAACCACCCTTGAAATTTTAGCATTCGGAAATAGCACATGAACACCCTTCTGCATGTGTCCAACTCAAAGTATCCATTAGTAAAAACAGGTCATCTCACTGGATTGAAGCTTCAGTCCAATTCCTCATATGCATATACAATTAAGAGTGATGAATATTTACTGCACTACTAACAATTAAGGCAATGCACAGATGGTAAGAAATTCTCAGCTATGAACATTAACCAATGAGCAAAAAGCAAATGAAACCAATAAGGGAGCGCACCATGACCATCCCCATCTTCTCTCCTGCTGTATAGCAGAGTAGTGTAGCAACCAGGTTGGGCACAGAGCTGCACACACACATTCCCTTCTTACATCTGCCGCCATGACGGCAAATGTGGCCAAAAAAAAAAAAGGAGAGCAATGAGAATGCACTTTTATGTGTCCATACATCCAGCGTTTTATTCATTCGCCGATTTAAAAAATCTATATATTTTTAAAATGAAATAGAATTGTAGTTACTGCAACATGTGAACAGACACAAGCAAATTTGTAAAAAAAAAATATATAATTACAGCTCTCGCTAATTGAGACCCCAGTCCTGTCATTCAGGGTAAAGACAATTGGTTCATCACTGTCATAAAGCAACCAACCAATTTGTCAGTTTTTATCAATCCAGAAAATAACCAACTGGTCAGTCAATCAATAAAATGACCAAACAACTCAGCAAACCAACCATTGCATTGATCAATCAGAAAACAATTAAAACTGATGATCTCACAGTAATATTGACCAACTAACATCTTAGTCAGTGACACAAGTCTTAGTTTGGTCATACACTCACTGATGGTGCTGCAGAATCTTTCTGGTTAACATACACCAAGTCTGAGGAGGCAGATTTTCCATTTATAGTCCAACAACTTGATCAAACAATATTTTTGTTCCAAACCGGACATTTCTAAGTGGTTTCTCAATCTTGGGAAATAACATGTAGCAGGAGGGCATCACTGAACTGTAGACACCGTGAGTGCCCATTTTGTAATACAAGCTCCCTAGTGAAATATTTCTTTTGTACTTGACTGACGTGCCTTTTTATTCCGTGTTATATGGCAGCCTATCACAACATATCGAGGGGACTCAAATCAAATGCAACGTGACATCTAAGCTCTAGCGACGAGACTTCTAAAAGGCATGGTGGCCTCATGCTTTAAAATAAAACTCATCAGCTGCTAATGCATTGCCTGTTACTTTGATGTAGCTACCGATTTACCTCAGAGGTACAACGCGCATTAGGCTTGTATTTATATGATTTATATGAATTTCTCCCTGAGACCTATGAGTATGAACAAAAACAGACTGGATGCTGATTACAAAATCCTTGCCTGACTCTCCCCCGATGAGCTTGTCTTGACTATGCAGAGTCATTGCAATGCGAGTCGACGCACTCAGAGGGCAATTTAACATCCTGTCGTTATGATAAACCATTTAGCGTCGCGAGGCTAGGCGGGTGCAGTTAGGGTAGAAGGAGTCGTAGCCCCCACCAAAAGATTCCATTTAGCGGCTACATCACCTTGTGAAGATACAAATTGTTTTTGTGCCCCGCGGATAAACATAATGAAGATTCAACACATGCCAGGGAACGCGGCGACGTGTGTCCAAGAACCTCGCACAGACGAGGCGGAACATGTGCACACAGCGGATGGCGGGCACGCACGTACAAATGTATGGGCTCACATACCTTCCCTTTTTGGCTGCTAAACACACAAGCACATATTTCTGTCTGCCTGGTGGACATTCATTAGGAATGCAATGTGGAGGGATAATGTGGTTTATGCAATCAAGGAGCTGGCAGACCAGTTCTCCTGCTGAATTAAAGATAAGTCCAAACACCTTGAGACCAGATTATAGGCCCATATGTGGATTTGCCCCCAAAGCAGCCAAATGTGTGCACAGTGAGTGCAAGTCTATCAAAGATATTGCTATGTGTGTATACTTGCACAATATTAGATCGCATTCATGCTGGTTTCTGGGGAAGGAAAATGGAGTTAACTGTCATGCATGATACAAGATGCTCCAGCTGGAATAAACCGCTTTAGGGAAGCTTTTATACATTATACAAAATTTATTTTGGTAAGATATGGCTGACTTTAAAATCACACACACAAAAAAAATAAAAATAAATAAAAAATCATGGCAACCTCAATCCATTATATTATCAACATTTCTTTATTTCAAACTTACTTCCAATAACATACCTCATCTAAAAAGCGCGCCTCCAAATCACTAAAGCAACTCATTTTTATTGTAAACAGACAGTTGAAAATGTTTTGACTGTTCCGTATTGTAATATATAAAACCTTAATATAAAAACAGATTCATTGGTTGGGATTTAGCAAAGACATTCCTTTAAATCGAGGCTAAAACCTCATTAGTTAGTTTCCTTTAAATAAATAACTAAAACATCTTTTTTTTAATTCCAATTGTTCATCACTTTCCTTTTCTTATACCACTATGATGTATTGTTTGTTGATTTGTTTTCAACACAAAGCACTTTTAATTGCCTCACTGCAGGAATAAGCCATTTATGGCATAAAGCAACTTGCTTTGCCTTATGCGACTTGTAAATCATTTCATGGTATATAGTAACAATAAAAAGATGCTCCCCCCCAAAAAATAGATGCTTGATTGTATAACTCAATTAAATGATTATGATTCATCTTGTGCCATATGCAAGCAAAATCACTAACTTTAATAATCATTATTGCACCACAATTAATAAATACCTGACACTAATGTTTATTTATCAGTTAGGGTGCTTAATACATTCTACCGGTTTGTTTGGTAGTTTTTGATAAAGATACGCATTAGAAGAGAGTAAATAGGTTGCCTTGGAAACAAGCCCTGAAGCGTCGTGTCTGAATCTCAAAACATAAGCGACTCATAATTTTGCTTCCTAATTCAGTTTAATTAGGTTGACCAGCCGGCGTTTCTCCAGTGATAAGACTGGTGAGCTTTAAGAAAAACAGAAAGGGTAACCTCTTGTTGCTAAATCATTAATCAAATATTTTATTCAGATCCTAATGAGAAAATAATATGTGCTCAAAGTTGCACACACACATTTCAGTTTAGAGGCAATTATGTTAAAAGAAAACAGAACTGGAAAAGTTCAGATGTCATTTTTCATGAACAAAAGAACAAACATCACTACCATCACAATGTCTGAGACTCAGTCGTTTGGGAAACACCTTTGTTGAAATCATATATTGCACAGCTTTTTAAGGAATATGATACTTCTATGCGAGGTACAATCTATATCCAACAAAAATCCATATCATTTCAATGAACAACTATTTTAGAAAGTAAAAAAATGTTTAAAAGCTATGAGTAATACCCAGAAAGTGCATTAATACCATATTTAAATGATACGAGTGAGATAAAAGACATAAAGACTAAGTATAACAACGGCAAAAGCAGCTAATGTCCTAAATTAATTTAAAACTTGAGGCAAGTCTTTGAGGCGCCCCCTAAAAACAGAGATCTGCTTTCAAAATACTTCAGATTAGCAAATCCACCAGAACTGCTTGTTGTGCCTAATCCCTTGTAGTTGTGGAGAGAAAGGTGTCTGGTTTAGAAACCTCAAGATCTCATTTTTGCTTTTTGTGGATCAATTGAGTGGGTTGCACCCATTAAATGCAGCCAAAAATCATCGGTCTGGGTTTGGGGTCAGCCTTTCCTAATGGTGGAATTCAAGTTTATTCACTTTTTGCTCTCAAGTGATGGTAAAGATGGAGCAGAAAATGAATAGATTGATTGGGGCCTCAATTGCTAATGGCATTTTCTTATCCCAATCCAAGCAAAAGACGATGGAACATGGGTATAAGCTTTAAATGAGGTTTGGTTCAGATATACTCTTGTATTAAAGCAGAGCATTACCTTAGTCCAATACGTTGACGTCAGTATATGGAATGGGAATCAAAACTGGCTGAACCAGCTAACATATGTAACCTAGGTCCATCTCTTTTCAGTTTGTTTCAAGAAACTTAAAAAACATGAACTGAAAAGGTTACCGTCTTAAAGCAATGGCCAAACGGTGTCAAAATACAACATAAGCCAAAGTTCTGCAGGGGGAATCTTGCTTGTTCCTCCTGCTGCTCAAGACAGAGACAATCCTCCTCCCAGTGGCTGTTCTGGGGATTTCCAAAAGGGATTGAGGTTGTTCTGCCTCTTTAAGTAACTGTTGTGGTGCTCTCCAACTGAATCGTGTTCCTGAGCTCTCTGAGCGCATCCATACTGATGCAAATGTGGTAAGCGCTGGACACTGTCTTTTTCCGGGTCAGTCTCCTAGCGGCTGCATAGAGCTTCCTAAGCCCGTCAGTATCTGTGTAGTCCTCTACTTGATCTTGCCGTCTGAGTCCCCCCGCCCCCGGAATGGGTTCTGTTATGATCCATTGGATTTTGGTGTTTCATGGTGTTTTTTATAACCTTAGTTTCCAATGTTTGCCCAGGTTTAGCTGATTTTACTGATCCCAATGTTTTCCTGAGTCAGTTTGTCATTTTATTTCCGTTGCTCCAGTCTTGTTTCCCAAACCCTTAAGTATTTTCAGTAAGACTAACAATCTAACCCTTATTTACATTGTTCCTGAGATACAGAAACACACAATGTTGAGATTTTTTAAATACTTACTGGTTTCATTATTTACCACTCATAAGACACATTTATTGTGCTTATTACAACTCTACCAGAGGATAAAGCGCTTTTATTGACGTCAACTCTTTAGAAAGCGATTCTTCCGATATCAAATAAAAGACTTCTTTTCCTCAGTTGTTGAAAGCATCACTTGTACCCATTTTGAATTTCCCCAAGAGTTTTGAAAGAATATCTCATCCCTGCATGATGTTCCTCCTACAAAACAGCAGATGACGTAATCTTGCGTAATACTCCCCTCATATTTCATTTCGAGTGGATTCGTTTCCCCCCACTCCCCATCGTTCGCGTTGCGACTGTTCCAGGGAGCGAGCGCCGTCGTGTGTGCCGCCGTGTTAAAGAATTAAGAGGTTATCAGTCTTTATTTCTCCAAACTAGGGCAGGCTGCATTATGTAAAGTGCTGAATTATATATCAGATTTGCCTAGCTTGACCAGAGGGAGATTGGCGAAAGAGAAACAGACATAAACACATTGATGTAGTCCCCCATCTTCCTCCGGATACACTCACATCAAATTATTCATTGATATGTTTTTAATCCATATAGAAAGAACCATGTGTCTCATGTAGTCTTGGTACTCACACACACACGCCAATACTCCATTTTCTCTCAGAGAGGCACACTTGGGCTGACAGATGGGAGCACCAGATGATGAGTGCCACCAGATTTGTGTCTCACGGTGGGAGCCACTGCTGACACCATTAAGGCTGAGAGAACAGTCAGACTTACATTAGCACCCTTGTTGTATGTGTGTGCACACATGCACGCTTGTAAACATGGGTATGCATTCTGTAAAGTGAGCAATATGTCAGAATGCACCGTTTGTGCTGGTTTTACTCGAAAGTCGAGCTCCAGAAGGGTATAGGTTGTTGCATGAGTGTCGTGCTCCAAGTTAACATTGAACTTTCTGGAGAAGCACACACAGATTGCTCATAGTCAACTATGCTCATGAACAAGTGGGCTTGACATTCTCTCTCTCTCTCTCTCTCTCTTTTTGCGCAAGCTGCTTTCATCTTGGCGATAAAGAACAATGACCTATTAGCAAACCCTTTCAAGCACACGATGGACTTCCCGGGTCTGCTCGGTCTAAGCTCTTTGCGTATTCATATTCTGCAGCCACCGCTCCCAACCAGCCGCTTTCCTTCGTTTCCTCTCCCTCTTAGCCCTCTCACTCCCACCGGAGCCTTTGTCTGAGCAGCGCTCCAAAATAAACTTCACCAAACTAATCTATAGGAGGAGAATGAGAAACAAGCGCCTTCCTCCTCACCCTCTTCTTCTTCGCCTCCTCCAGAGACACCGCTGACATTTTGCGATGAGAAAGTGTGTCATATCGGAGAGGGAGGGGAGTAAACGAAAGGAGTGGAGCGTGCAAGAGTCGACTCAACTCGGAGTGAAAAAGATTCAGCAGGGACCCCACTCCCCCATTGGAGTCTGGCAGCTCTCAATGAGGTCTCTCTGGCAAATAATAACCTCTTACCCTGTGCTAATATCCCAGTGTGCACCATTGGGAATACCAAGTCACTACAGCCTTGACTAGTGTGCAAAGTGGTCTCAGACCTTACTGTTAGCTGGTCAAAGTTCCATGGACCAATTATGTACTTTTCTGTTAGATGGACATATGATTTGCATTTCATCCAGGCTATACACTGTTGCATTGACATTTGCTTTTGTTCATACATTACAGTGTTATGCTTTGACAGGAAAGCTATTTGAAGGTCTATTCCTTTTATAAATTTACCATCAAGCTCACTGAAGTTGCCTGAAAATCTTGATAACTCAGCTGTTAGTTGTGGTTTCTATCTGGATAATTTCAGATAGAGTTGGTTATGTATTGTAAAATTGTTTCTGAGTTTCTGATAACAGCCTTGTGGGCATTCACAGTTCGCCACAACCTATTTGCTGATCCATTTTTCAAGTGCGCTTAGCTGACATGTCCTTTTAGCAATTTGCAGAGATTTCGAGCACATTTGGAGGCACGGTTCGAACACACAACAGATGCCCAAGAAAATAAGAATTCCATTTTGAATTTAAGAAGCATAATATTGCCCTTGATATAATTCTGCTTATTTGTAAATCTCCTTAGTTGCTTAGATGCAGCAAGTTTTGTCAGAACTCTAACATATAAACACTCCACTAAGTAGTTCTAAGAGGAGAACTTTAATATTTGACAAAATGCGGCTGTTTACTAAAGAGTTATTTCTTCACACGGAATACAAAAAATAAACTTATTGGTAAAAAAATTGAAAATTTAAACATTATACCAACTTCTGACTCCCAGAAATGGTAAAGGGGAAACAATGTGACCTCATGATACAAAGTAGAACTAAACTAAAACAACTGAAAGACCATCCAATATCTGAAGATTTATCAAAATTCAAGGTCAGATAGGTAAAGGACAATGAAACGATTGGATTAAATGATTGGATTCACTATATTAAAATGTTCCCCATGTCTCAGCCAGGGACCACAAAGCAGTTGAACCCTCACTCTTTAATGTCCTGTGTGAATATTTGGCCACACTTTGGGATGTAACACAGATTTAAGGTTAACAGCCTCCCATGCTCATCTTGCTTACAGAGTAAAGATATTATCTTCCCTGGCCCCAAAGGCTGAATCACGTCGATCCTATTGATGCCCGGCTTTTCTCTAAAGCACTGAATGGTAAAATGGAAGCTTGTTGGGTGTGCTCAACAGCCAAGAAAGTATTTTGCAATTGTCTCCACCAGTTCATATCTATTTTCTCTCGCCGCACACACAGTATCTTGCTTGCCTCCGAAATGGCCCTCGGAATGGCCTTAACTGTGCGCCTCAGCAACAGTTGTGATTTATACCCCAGCGGAGGCCATCTCTCTATGGGCTGTATCGGACTTTGAATGTCAGTTCCAAGCTGTGCCAGATCCCATCCATCAAGAGAAAAGCAATCTGACAACAGGGCCGAGTTCAGCCACTGCAGGTTTCTCGCGCCGCAGCTATCTGCAACAAACCTCTTCCCATTTGAACAATTTCAGAAATAGAGCCAACTTCCTGTTGCGGAAAGAGGCATGCCCCTGTGAACTTTAAAATTGATTCTACTCTCAATTCACAAGTGTACATAACTTTTTTTTTCTTTTTTTTTAGAAAATATATATACACTTTTGAAATTAAACATTTGTCATTGACTGTGTACATGACCAGAAAAGTAGCACTTTTTCATAAGCAGAGTTCAGTCAACAAAGCCACAAGTTAACCCAAATGTTGTGCAGACTTGCACTTCTTTAACTTAAAGGAACATTCCTGATGGTTTGACGGCATTTCCAAAAAGTATTAATTCAAAACTCAAAAGTGTTATGGCAATTCTGTTACGTACTTAAAACAGGATCATCACTGGATCATCTCATCCTACCCAAAACACACCCTATTCTATCTACATTGTCCAATACTAAATACAAATCCCTACCACAACTTTTACTGCCCTGAATTTGTGGTCAAACCCCCCCCAAAAAATCAAGACAAAGTACGCTGCAAAATATGTTGGCTCAGGCGACATGAGCAAAAGGCAGAGCTAAAGCTAAGGCTGACCGCCTTGCTCATCTCACACACCTCAGAACTATGGTCAACATTTATTTATTTTCATTTGTTGATTCATATGATAGATTGTTTTGTCTTTAATTATTTTATGGTATTTGAATAAATTGACAAAAAAAATAATTTTATAGTATTAACAGAAAAAAATCAAGAAAACCACATACAGAAAATGTGTTATTGTAAACATCTCTCAAAGTTATTGCCATCCATGATTAAAGATGACATGTTATTGTTCTCTGAACATGTTAGAATAGATCTATGGGCTATACAAAACATGTTCATTACAATTCTTCCTCAAAATCATTAATAAGTAATTAGATTTTAATCTGCTCTTATCAAATGCAAATAAGTTACTGATGACCCCTGCCCACAACTCAACGTTTACACACGCACATGAAAATGGCAGCACACAGATGTAATTGTACAACTTTGAAAAAGTAGAAATGGAGCCTCCTGCACAATCAACAAGAATGCAGCCAGTAGTTTGGATGGTAACTCAACAACAAAACTTTTCCGTCAGCTGTTGTCCAGCGCATAGAGCGGTAAAACCAGCTGACTAAAAAACCTGGAGCTTTTGGAACCGCAAATGTCTGTGGATTTGGGATTCCAAAAGGTTTTTTTAAGCAAGATACTAAAAGAAATTTAAACAAAATTTAAATAATAAGATATGCCAAATATGAATTTTGCATAATTCATCCCCTTGAATTCCTCCCAATTCTAAATAACATAATTAATAACCGCTATCAATTTTATGAAAACAAGTAACTTGTAAGTCCAGCTAATTCACACACAAAGTTATGCTAATTATTTAAAACATACCTTAGAGGAAGAAGCCTTGAGCCACATCCAAGATGATCGCTGCTCCAGGGGCCAAGCTGAGGGGATGATGTTCTAACTTCAGTCCCAAGACATTCTGAATGAAAAATGTAAAAAGTACACTGAGAAAAATTCTGAGTGAAAAAGAATTGCACATATTTTTATCAGGAAATAACATTTCTAAAGTGCCTTGTGATGATGTGTTGTGAAGTGGTACTACATAAATAAACAGAATTGAAAAGAAGAGAGTGGAGGATGAGTCGAACCTGAAAAACGTTACGTTTCCTTCTGAAAAGGTTGATTTCTGGAACAGAAGCTCCTCTTCCTCCTCTGATCCAATCAAAATTGAACCTCCATTATTTTCTGAAACAACAGTTCAAGACAGAATTAGACAAGTTAAAGATACGAGAGAAAACATTTGAAAACGGAAGAAAATAATAATTATAGCTTAAGACAGTGGTGTCCAAAGTCACCCTGCATGTTTTAGTTCTCTCCCTGGTTTAACGCACCTGGATCCAATGAAGGCTCGTTAGAAGGCCTAAGCAGAACACTGACATGCTGAAAAGATTGTTGGCACTAACAATTATTTACCTGTTTAAAAATTAATTGAACTTCTAAGAAGTTTGAAATTACAGGATTGAAGTGACCTTAATTGAACCAGTTAGCTTGATATTTTCTATTTTATAACTTCCTGGAGAACTAGAGATGTATAAATAAGCTGAAAGTAAAAAAAAACAAAAAAATGAACAACTTTGACATTTTGTGTTTTTTTTTTTTCTATTTACTGATGAATGGGTTCTGGAGAGAATTTGTGACAGCTTTACAATGTAGTCAAAATTATTTGAAATAGAGGCAAAAGAGTAAAAAATATGAAATGTGGCTAAGTTATTTATGCATATTTACTGATGTTATACTAATAAATATTGGTTAGTAGCAACTAATACAAAAGTGTCAACTTCATGTAGAATATTTTTTCATTTAGATTTGCATTGTCAAAGTGTAAATCAAACACTTCGCTTTAACAAGAAATATTATGACATGTTAATACTGGAAGATTTTGAGCTGCTGAGAATAGTAGAAAATGAAAGCTTAGGAACTATAAATTATGTTAGAAAAATGTGGGTAAAGAGAGTCTCTCCTTAATTTTCTCTTGTATAAAGCAGCTGACAGAACAGATTTACTGTTCCTGCATTTGAACTGACACCGCGTGAATTATTTCCATGAACATATGGAAGATAGTAACCAGCCAGATTAATTCTCAGCCGTGCTTTCATTATTTAATTCCACCTTTCTTTTTTTGTTTTTATTAAAGCAGAGCTGCGAGTTCTCCCCCTTCTCTTTTGTCTTTTGAAGCATTAACGTTGAAAATAAATGCTTTTTCTTTTTCCATTATTACCACTTCGTCTTTCAGTCCGGTCAGTTTCAGCATTCATCCCAGGAAACAGAGCCAAGTGAAATAATTGCTCTCGGGTAACAAAACAAAAAAAAAAGTTTGAACTTTTCATTAAACCGGACTGGAAAATAACACCGTATTAATGCATAACACAACTTTCTAATTTGGACAGGCATGGATTTAAGTTTAAAGAAGTTTCTACAAGCTGCTTTTTCTAGCATAGCAGGTTAACAAACCCCAACACCTTACAGTCTGGTGGAGTCCAACAAGTGTGACATTACTGAACTTCACCCCCTCAACCAACTTGCTGCTGCTCTTGTATGTGAAAGACAAGGTGTCACTGCCAGCGACACACACCTCCGGCCTTGTCCATTCCCACCTCAACTGTCCGAACAGAGACAGCTTGGGTGGGAAAAGACGAAAACACACACAGTGGAATGTTTGGGAAGCAAACAAGAATAGTCTCCAGCATCAGTATGTTGTGTTTATCTGTGGAATGATTAAAAATTGGGCAAATTGGAAAAATGTATGTTAACAGCAATTTTTAAGAGAAAACACTTGTTCTGATACCGGCAGAAAAGACGAAGAAGACGACAGGAAGTGATAGGAGGATGATGGCCCGGGATGTTTTTTAACGACGTATCGCATGAACAAACTTATTTAAGAGTGATTTTAATTGTGTTTCTTACTTAATGGAAACACTGGAATTGTGAAATACAAACACAAGTTTGTGCACTAAACATTCACACCTTCCTAAAATAATGGCCTATGTCATTTTTTGCCAAAAGTGTTTCTTTTTCTCTTTTGGCAAGAAAGACGTATTGATTTTATTTTACTTTTTGAAAGTCTTGGGCCATTATTTAAGGAGGGTGACAGTCTGTCTTGGTTGTGCACGATAAAAGAACACATGGCGGGGTGCACTAAACTTCACACTTGATGGGAATTTAGAGAAAACAATAAAAATAACATTGATATATATATATATACATTTCTTTTTTTTCCTGCGGGAAGAAAACTGGAGAACTCCCTAGATGTAGCAGTGCTAACCATGGTGTTATGTGCATCAAGCAAATTATCTTATACGTTCTAATTATCTTTCCTAACCATGTGCAGAATTGAATTTAAATTTTCATTTATTTTAGTATATTAAAGATTGTCTCAAACTGTGCTGGTGAGAATCAGATCCCAGCCTCAGTGTCACAAGCAAACCATATTGTGGAGCCACATTTTCTTACAGAACTTACTCTCTGCTCAATGCAGCGGAGGACCCCGTCCCTGCTGACTTTACATGGAAATAAGCAATTGAAAATCCATTAGGGGTAGAATGAATAGAAAACTTTTCCTGTTTTTCCCCTTGACTACTCGTTCCGCCCTCCAGCAGAATGCTACCATGGGTGGCGAACAACATCGCTCATATCACAAACCACCCCAACTTCTAAAATTATTATTTTTTCTTATTTCATAACATCCACTAAAGTAGTATTCTTAGTGTACAGCAATATGACATATTTATAAGCAAGCAAAAACAACGTCAAATGACAACAAGGATTTCGACAGATAAAGACTTGAAGTCAGTTTTCTTCTCACAGCTATGTACTGAAGCAAACAATATTTAGTGGCCGTTTAATGTAAAGCAAGATTGAAGATTTGCAATTCGTAGCAGAAAATGCAGCGGTTTGACATTCCGTAATATTTGCATTGCAGATTTATAGAGCTGATTCATTATGAGCTGAAAAACCTGACAGCATGGTGCTTGGAAACAGCGGGATCAACACTTTGAGATAATTGAACAACATCATGTCCTCAGTGCCAGTGTTTTCCAGGTAACCAGCAACAGCAGAATTTAATGAATCAGTCAATCAGTCATTGTTGTTGAATGTGTTGCTGCAATTTTTCATGCCATTCCTAAATGAACTTTATGTTCCTCTGGTATTGGAGGCCCAATGTTACATCACTGTCCCATAGCAAGATGGACGGCAGTATTTCTTGGTGAGTTAGAAAGGCTTTCTCGCAGGCTAAGTGAAAAGCACAATGTTTTAGAGTCTGTACATATGCGGTGCAGATTGTTCTTTGAAGAAAGCAAAAGTCTGTCCTTTATCAGATGTGTGACAGTAGCTGAATGACAAAGGAGAGATCAAACAGAGATTAACTGTGTAATAGAGTCTCCTGTTCGCCCATGAAAAATGGATTTGCAACAAATGTGTGTGTAGGAGCAGACCTCACACACAACGTGAAGATTTTCTAAAGGGACAGAAAGGTAGAGGTTTGAGAACACTTTCATCACTTTTCTCAGAAGCATAGGACCTTGATGTTTTCTATAGATCATTATTACACAGACCAAAGAAAATGATCTTTTGGTTGCTCTATGACCAGATGAATATTAAACGCTACTATGCACATGATATGTTAAAGATCCACAACATGCATTCGCTGTCGTTATGATTGACCGTTGAAGCAAAATTGAAGCAAGTCCCTGTTTTGTTTTGTTTTTAGTTGTTGCAATATTTATGTTTTTTTATCTTTGTAAATACACTCTACTGCCAAAAGTTTGCTTAACTCAGGTCAGTCACATTCTGTTATGACTGTCTGGGGCATATTATGATTTTGGCCCAACTCCAACAAAAGAAATTGAGAACACATCATAAAATATATTCAATTAAATGACGCAGCCAACTTAAAAAAAAAAAAAAAAACATAAAATATGTTTAAAGACTGAAAAAGTAACAGTCTTTAAATATAAAAAGTAACAAAATAGAAAAAGTAACTAACAAAAATTAAGGTTTAGATATTTAAAACAAACTATTTTTTAGTGCAGGGACCAGCATGTTTGTTTGTGCTGTGGTGAAATGTTTCCCATTTTCAATAAATTTCTGTATTAGTTGTTTACAGGTAACTAAAAGAGTAAATTGTCTCAGATTTTCTGTGTTGCTGTAACAAAGTAAATCTTATTCATCTTATTCTTATTCAGGTGCTTTTTGAAGGTTTGCATTTATGTCTTAGAACCTCAACGTTCTAATGAGTCAAGTTAGCAGTAATGGTCTTTGGGCAGCCTGTTTGAAAAGCTTAGCCCACAGCACTGCAACACTAAATTATTGTTTGTACAAATACTTAAAGCGGATTATTTTAGTATTGCACATTGCAGAATTTCCTAAAATGATCATTTAGAGCTGGTTTTTATCTTTGCTGATTATCTCTAAAGCTTTTTTTGTGTGTGTAGAAGCACATGTTATATTTGTACCCCTGCAAACAGATGACAATAAATGATGCAGGCTTATGAATCAGAAACAGGAGTCACTCACTCACCGAGAACTTTGACTTTTGCCACTTTCCGTCTTTCTGCTAACATACAAGATTGTGAGATTTTAACTAGGCTAATAGATACACCTCTATGACTCCCTGTACAGCTTCAGCACACAGTTGAGAAAGAAACAGTTTATTCCCGGATGAGCAGAACTGTGTCTTATTGTGCAACCTCCATGTTTGGACTGAAAATACTGTTAGGAAAAAGTTAAGCTAAAATAATTCGGCAAGTCGGTACACTTGGAAACTTTGAACAAGTAAAATATATCTTCATGGGAGGAAAAAACACACCCTTAAACACAGTTTGCTGAATCCTAAGTCATCAAAGTAATGAAGCAATTTCTAACAGAGCATGAAATCACTGTTTAATTTCAACAAGTTCTAAAATATCTTAAGAAACTCCAGAATATATGTGAAAATCTAATTTTTCTTCTAGTAAATGAGCCCTTAAAATTTGATAATGGGAGAAAAGAAACTAACCATGACTACTTTCCAACATTACTTTGAGGTTTGCAGGCACAGAAACATTAGGTTTATGAGCAACACACATGATGTGGTAGAAAATGAATGTTTTATCCGAGAAAACAAAACTTAAAATGCTAGTGCACAGTCTAAAAGTCTTCGGCAAATGAAATCCTATGAGGCTTCTTCATTTCATATTCTGATGTGACCTTTGCTAAACTACAAGCAAATGCTTATGCTCAACAAGGTAATACAGCAAGTAAATGGCCTTTAGCAACCAGACAAGTTGCTTTACGGTATCTGATAATTTATAGTTTCTGATGATTGCAGTTGTTTGTAGCATTTCCAAGCAATCTGTCTATTTTCCCGTGAAATCCCAGCCATATGAAACATAATAGTTTCTGTTATGGAATCAGTTATGTTGAATGTTAAAAAGGCTCACTTCTTCCATATGATTGATTTGGGTGTCTTATGAACAAAGCAAGTTCCCCATATTCCCAGGTCTGCCCTTCAGGTATGTTGTGCAGACTAAGAGGATGACTGTAGCCTGAACACACAGGATAAAGGATGGAGTGTGTGCTTTATTGTCCACTTCTCACACAGTAATATTCTGGGATGTAGAAGCAATGATGTTACTCATCACTGCTGGGAGTTTTTATTGCCTGTTTTTCTAATTCTGAGCGATGAAATTAACTTCTATATTTCCCAGTGGGTTTGCCATTTCTTACCAATGGGCAATTTTAAATCATTTTCCTGAAACTAATTTACTACAGGAGCTGATTTATGAATCAATGATTTTCACAATATCACCTGACTCCAGACAATAAAAGTCAATAAGTCATCTTCATTTCCCCCAAAGCGACCTAATATTCTGGAGTTTCTTTTTTTTTTCCTTTTGCAACAAGTCTGAATGATTTATTGAAATTGTTTAGTTATTAAACTCAGGGTTTGATTGGCCAAGGACATGCCAGCAACTAATGGGTGTTCTTGGAAACGGAGCATTTAATAACCAAACATCAATTACTGACTAACAAGCAGGACCAGTTAACTGAAGGTAGCGTGGTAGTTAGCAGTTAGACAAATTGAGAGCATTTATCTCAATAGTCAAGGTAAAGTCTTCCCAGCTGATTCAGACTCCAAGCACTTCCCACAAACAGTGTGCTACTGAATCAAACTTGTATTCAAATAGCTTCGCCTCTTCACTAACGACAAAAGAACACGTTACACATAAACCGACGTAAAACAAAAAAAGATTACGTTTTGCCGTCTAAGTCCTTTCAGTGACATCAAATGCTAGGTGGATACGGTGTCATAAAGTTAATTTAATATTGTGTTAGCTTAAGGTAAGTGAGATACAACATAGAAGTAGGGAGAGTTAAGGCTTCACAGAGGTTTGCCCCATGATATCAAAGAACTACTTTGGTTCTCTCATCATCAGTCAAACCAGAGAAGCCGCTAAAGTGCTAATCTGTCTGATAGGAGCAAATCTATGAGGACCTTAAGGCCAAACAGGAATCTTTTTAAGGGGCCAAGCCTGGGGCCTCAGAGTAGAAGTAATGCCGTGTGATTAGACCAAACCGATAAAGGTCCTTATCATACGACCCGACTGGGAACTATGAAGAGAGAGTTCACCTCCCTCTGATGAACCCCTCTAACGTTTCCCTTCTCAGAGCTATAATTAAACCTGCTGCCCATTGTCTTGATTCATTAGCTCCACAACCTGCTTTGCCAACCTTGATCAATTACGTGACCGACTCTCTAAGCCAAGCTCTTTGGCGAACACTCTCACGTAGCTCCGTCGTCATTTAAGTGACACCATCGGGAGCAACACTGTGTACGAGGCGGCGTGTGTGCGCGTGTGGGAAAGTCTGTGAGCGAGCGTGGGAGGCGTCATCACGACATTCTGTGATTAGAGGGAACCTTAATGGATGTCTCAAAGTCGGCGACGCTAAGACAAGAGGAGCGTTTAGCCAGTGTCTAGACTGAGGGGGTATGTGTGAATGGGTGTTTTCCAGAAAGGTCAGAAATCAAAGAAACATTTGAATGTTTTCCAAATGGAAAAATCTTTTTTTTTTCTGTCCTATATGGTCCAAATAAATGCAGCGACGGTAATTAATGTACTGTTTTTACACAGACATTTATGGAGACCACATAAAGCGAGCGGGGGTGGGTTAGGTGTTGATGGTGATCTGCGGAATACTGTGTAGGTGGCAGATCACTGTTTGCCTGAGAGATGACACATTGCGGTCCCAAACGCTCTCATACAGCTTTAATGAAGATCACTTAAGTTGCCCGTGTTCAATAAAAATGCACAGGAAGAAAAATATAAGTCCGCAGAACGCCTCCGGTTGGGATTAAAACCAAGAATCTTCTGCTCCGAGGCTATATTTGACTTTGGATGCATTTCATAATGGTAAATGGGGAAGCTCATTTAAAAGAGGCTTTCATTTCACTCTTCATCTTCTCCCAGTTTAATATGTTCATACCTGTGAATATTATAGGCATTAATAATTCAGGCTGGCTCCAATGCACACCCGGCTGCAGATGTTCTCCCTCGGCTTTGCTCAAATACTCTACTGTTTTTCCTCTGAATGTGTTAACAAACAGCTACTAATGTGCTAACACATGCTAATGTTTGCTATGTCATGTTTCAATCAAAGAGGTCTTAAAGAATCATAGACAGGTTTTGTTTTCTGTGATGCTTAATATTACCAAATTTGCCAGACCCCAAACTCTACCCTGAATAAAATATAAACATATCGCAAAAGAATCTGAACAAATCTATTGGCTGACATATTACAATAAATTGGGTTCAATAGATTTGAGTTTTTATCTACCATTCCTAAATTATGGCCCTGAGCAGATAAACTTCACCCCCACCAAGAACAGGTTTTAACACAGGAACAGGCAAACATTAGTCAAGGATTTTTTTTTTAATCAGTGCTTAAATGTCAACATATGCATCGACTTTCTGTTGTTGTTCCTCTCGTCTCTTTCAACAAACTGCATTCAAGGGCATGTCAACAGAAAGTTTACTCTGCAAAACTTGAAATCCATTACAGACGGGACAATTTGGACTCTCATGGTTCCTACAGGAAGGTTTAGAGCAGAAAAAGGGTTCAAGTGGCGAAAGGTTCTCAGTGAACAAAAATGTATTTTCCCCGTGAAAAATTAACTTCTTTAAATGTAATTGTCTGAAACAAGCCAGTGATAGATGAAGGTGAGCAGATGGCTCTTTCAGTCATCTGCCAAAGTGTGTTTTGAGTGGTTAGCCATTCATCATCAAGCTTGTTGTTCCAGATTTTTCCTCGCAGTACATTCCCTCACAGCCTCATACCGATCATCCTTTGGCCAGACAGCTGCCATGTTGGACCTGCTAAAGCCAAATTTAAGCACTTACTCTGGCTCTCTATCCAAACAGTGGCTTTTGGACAGCTTGATGAACACCCACAAACCCTTTTGTTGAAGCCCCCAAAACCCCAAGCAGATTTTCGAGCATTTCTGCCATCACAATCTCCACATGGCCTCCGAGAAACACATTTGCCAAGCAGATAGGATTGCAAGGACTGCTGTCATTTTCTGATAATCAAATCTGATGAGAGTCTGATGTGGGAGCAAAGACAGCATGGATTTATATTTTCTGGAAGATTTTACTATGTTTATGCATTTATGTAAGTATAATAAGCTTTTGAAGACAGCTTTAGCCAGACATACATATGTTATATACCAGTCATTTTAAGCCTGGTATATAACGGGCTCAAAAGTACAGTTGGTGGGAAAGAAATACATAATGGAATTTCACTCACTTTAAAAAAACAAAAAAACATTTTTTCTATTTTGAGATTATCACTAATTGTTATTGGACATAAAGGGGCCATTTCATCAAAACCAACCTTGATCAGAACCCAATCATGAGACAATAAACTCTTGGAAAGATGAGCAGGCTGGAATTAACAGCTTATGTGACAAACATGACCCGATCTGATGAGCTGAACTTTGAAAAAGTGTGAAATGAAATACAGTAAATCTGTAAATAAAACAGAAAAAATCCTCTACATGTTGGATTGACTTCTTGTAATAGATTCAGTCAAAAAAGAAGAATTCATGAAACTATGCAATATGTTCTCTTAACCACTGAGCACCATGAAGTGCTGATGGCTCTGCTTCTTTAAATTGGCCAGGCCAGTGAAGGACCATCATTGCATCAAATGATTGTAATCTGCTTATCCAAAACACAGTCGTTGGGTTAAAGGGCACAGGTGGAATAGACAGACATTCGTTTCCCCTGCAACGCTCTTCAGCTGATTCAAGGAGCTCGAGGAGGATTGGACTCAATGTTTCTCAAAGGCTGAGCCCAAAAAAATCTACAGAGGAAAAGAAACTGAAATCACCAGGAAAAATAACTATTTTTAGTCAAATGAAGGTGTTTAAAAATGAAGTCAGAGGGAAAAAAAACTATTATTTCTCATAACATGTCATGGTAAGTTTGTGGTTCATCCAGGCAGCTAGAGCACCAGAGAGAGCTAGACTTTCACAAGATAATAGGAAGGCTGAAGAGATTTCCTCTGACTGTTTTGAGCTTTCAACATATAGAGGTAGACATGTTGGCAACCTTTTAGAATACACCAATTTATTTACAAGATCTACAGCTTCTACACCCACCGAGTGTGACTTTAGTTGGGTTAACATTGGTAATTGGTAATATAAGCTGACAAAACCGTTTAAAGTGTGAAAACCCTAAGTTCTATCAGCAAAAATCTATATTACTTTGACTCCTCTGTCATACATGTTGTGATGTTTCATAAATAACTATTGAGGACTCAAAAACAATAATTTCCAACACTCAAAAGCAGCTAAAATCTGTATTGAAAGGTAAAAACTTTGTGCAAAAATGAAGATGGGATTGAAAATTCTGATCAGGCGTTTCCAAGTATGACAATTAGTAAAGTAATACATGAAGAGATTTGCTTTATGGTTGGCAATCCTTCATCACAACACAGTGGAGTGCACAAATCCCCTATTAATTCACCTACCTCCCTCTTCAACCCATCACAACTCAGGAACAAGACATCAATATTACTTGAGCTTCTCCTTTTAGAGGAAGAGCAGCACTGAGGTGAATTTGTCTCCCTATTTTTATTTCCAGGCACATCAAAGTCCCACGGAACTCTTTAATTTAAGTCAATCTGCTACTAAATCAAAGATTAACCATCTCACAAGGTGCACATGCTAATTCTCCATCAAACACAAGACCACATGGTAGGTCATGAAATGCTCTCCATCCCTTTTCGCTTTCTTCCCTCCCTCACCCTCTCTTGGCAGCATGACGGAGGATTGGGGAGTGATCAATATGTTTCTGCTATAAATAGCACAAGGTGCAGCGTGGTGCTAAGCAGAAGGAACGCAGGGGCAATATAGATGATGAGAGGAAACCTGGTGTTGCTCAGCATAGAAATGTTGCGGCGCATTCACACAGCTTAGCTATTACAGCTACTCATTACCTGGCTGAGTCATTGATATGCATTTCAAATACAGGAACCCGGAGGGGCCATAGAATATGTTGCTATCAAAATAATGGAACTATGAAGAGCTTTCTTTTCTGTGTCACAAAAAATAATAATAATAAACGACGCCTGGAGTAATTTAAACATTCACTGAACATATCGTATGGACTGAATCACTTGATTGAAATGCAGCATGATGTTGCAGTTTGGTTGTCAATGAGGTGATATACATTGTGCAATAAAGTTGAAAACAGCCACACGTATATAAACACAGGAAAAATATTTTCTGAATTCAAGAAGTTACAAAATACTGCTTGCATCATTTGTAAGGATGTGAACCTTTAAATATGTATACGAGTTTCAAACAGAACAAGAATGAGACGTCCAAAATTTAATATCTAGACAAATTAATATCCTTGGTAAAGGTGACAGGCTTATTGCTTCTCTCAGTTAAAGGGTTAAATAAACCGAAATGCAGTAGCTGCATTGTCAGTTATATTCTTCCCAGCTATATAACAATTTACAACAACATAGCAAAATAAAATACAAAAACACTCATGTTGTGTGATGTGCAGATCAACAGTAAGCAATATGGATGCAGAAAAGATCAAACTTTGAAGGAGAAACAACAAGGAGGAAATCAGTTAGATACTAAGATGTTAACAAGATGATCTGATTGAAAATCCTGGTGAACACAGAGAAAGAGGGGGAAGGCGATTATGGCATAAGGGAATGGTGAGTCACATTAATTCAATGTGCTGCTATGAGAGCAAGAAACGGGGAACTAGAACTAAACACAATTAACATACAGCACAGAGCAAAGCAATACCGTCATTACTGTTCCACTCGATGACTCTCAAGTGGTGATTGTGTGTATTTTGAGTCATTTCATCCGAAACTCACACTGGGATTCTCCCAAGAATCCAGACAGTTAGCTTAACACCAACGGATTTGACACTTTTAATGGCACCACCTGTAATCTCGGCTGGCAGTCAAGCAGAATGTGTGCAGAGCACCAGCCGTGTATTTGCTTTGGAGCATTGGCTGAAAGGAGAGAAACTCCTCACTTCTCCCCATCCCGCTGCATCGCACGCACATACAGTAATACCAGTGTCTTGCTCAGGAGGTCTGCTGTAGGTTAACTGGCAATCATGTCTGCAAACACTCTGTAAATTTAGTCAATCTGACAGGAATGACCTAAACGGGCCGAGTAGATTTCTCTAGTCGGGTGTCAACATGGACCTCACAGAAGCTGATGTTAACCCCCACCTTCATGTCGTTTTGCTTTAATTTCGTCCATACTGAAGTCCACATGAATTAGTTTAGCTAGAAGGCAAACATTTGTTAGGATGGATAGAGAGCTAACATAAAATAAGATGTTTTAGAAAGATGAAGAGGTTGTATCAACATGGCCCGCACTCTCAAAAAAAAATTTAATAAATAAAATATAAATCCCATTTAACAGCCTCACGTCTAGGCAACAACATAAAGGTTCGATTCTACGCTAGAAGCTGATAAAAAGCAATTGAACATTCGAGTTCATAGCCAAAGGCTGCAGGACAGACATCAGCAACCAAGAACGTTCGTCACAAAGACAGTCCTAGGGAGCTCTGGTCATGCCACAAAAGTGCAAAAGTTGTGGTGGAATTTTTTATTTATTAATTTACTTATTTATTAGTAGAATGTAATTTTTTTTTTTTTTACACTGGATTTTAAAAAAATACACTTGAATTAGAGTCAAATACAAACATTCTTATTGATTTATTGTACATGGATAAAAAAATAAATATAGCTATTTAAAAAAGACAAACTATTTTTGACATGTAAAAATAAGTTTATTATTAAGCTTAGTAAGTAATAAAAGAAAGAAATCCCCAGTTTTGTAGACGGTGACCACATTTGCCTAGGGTAACATGCCTGTTTTTTTTGTTGTTTTTTTACTAATATTTCTGAAAATAGGCTTTACCTCAGCTGCATCCATCTTTGCACAGGTAACTATCACACTATCACAGGTGGAGCTATCATTTCCAAAAGCTTGTAGCCTTATGTATGATCTTTCTAAAAACATTTGATACTATATGAAGCAAAAAAAGTGTGAAAAAACCTAATTATTTCATGGTGATGCGTACACATCTGATGGAGTCTCCCAAGTGTTTGCTTTGAGATTATTGAAATTGAGTTTGTAATTGTGGAGAAAAACTAGATTTGGGCATGTTAGTCTGAACACACTTGAGAAAATCCTGCGGGACTTAATTTAATAGCACCCAACAATTCTGTCTCTTCTATTACCAACATATATTGTCGCCTTCCATTTGTAAAATCAACACTTTCGCCTTCACTTCAGTTGATGCCGTGTGATGTACAGTGTTCTTGAACCAGGTTTCAGAATGTCTTCTCACTCACACCTAATTTGGTGATGTTGATGGTGTGAAATTACATTGACCCCTTGGTATTTAGAAAATACCAGATGACAGAGCTCTGTTTGTCCCCCCACTATAATCTTCCCCTCATTTCAACACAGCAATATGCATGAGTAAGGCTTGGTATGACATTATGGGTTTCCAGAATCACTTCAGTAAGACACGTAGCTTGAAAAGGGTCGCAAATTGAATGATTTCTATTTTCTTTTTTAAACAGAATATATGTTTTTTGTCTTAACTTAATTTAAAGCTAAATTTAAATTAAGAAAATACCACTGAATCAACTACATTTATGCAAATATGGTTTATGCATTCTGCAATTACAACAGACAGGGCCCCTCAGGAGGCAGTGACAGATGTCATCCTTTGATTAGAAATGTCAACAGAGAGAACAGCACTGTCCCAGCTGCCCAAATGCACTTCAGGCTGTGATTTTTCCATCCACACACAGGCCAGTATTTATTTTCTCATCAGTGCCATGTAATCACCGCGTTAAGTCTCTCTGTCACCGTGTAAAATTCCATAATGATTTCTGACTGATGATCCCTGCAGCAAAGGTGATAGAAATCATCTATGGGTTACGTCTTAAAAGGCAATTAGCAGTACGTGAAGTCAACCAATTCGACAATTCGAGCTTAATTTTGCACTTCACAGAATCGGGTTTCTCTTGTATAGTGTTCAAGTTAGAAATTTGGGCTGAGATGGTTTTAGTTGCCCGGTAACCAAACTGAATACACCTGTACTGCTGCATTTTTAATGTGAAAGGTGAAAAAATTTGGTAAAGTGCGTCACAGTTTTCGAGAGAAATTAGAATCGATCAATGAGTATCACACACTTCAATAAAATGAAAATCAGAGGAAGATTAATTTTAATCAGTCTAAGAATGTGTTTAAAAAGATTGTAGATTTTTAGTCTGTTCAGGACTGGACTAAATGTTCAGTGTCACAAAACATTGCCGTGTTCCTCAATTGTTAATGTACATACATGTGGCTTCATCAGTGATTTTAAACACTTTCCTTTACACACATAAAATGGGACTTTTTGGCCTTTTTTTTGCTGCGTGTGAAGTGAGCAGTGCTAACATTCAAAAACAGCCATGCTATTTGGCTGACTTCTCTTAAGAGTCAGTAAACTATAGCGTGACTCACTTTCAATCAGCCAAGCAGTCTGTTTCAAGAGTTACTTAAAGCCCCTTTTGAGACATGAACTATTTATTGTGGCTTTAATGGCTTCATCAGTCCATCTGAGCAGCAGTCAGTCATTTAGACACTTTTCCATTACTATTGTTCTTGGGGTTTTGTGAGAGGCAGCAGTGTCAGTTATTCAGAAGGAAATTATAAACTAAAGAAGACACTCGTTTAAATCTGCCCACCATAAAACGTATGCATCAATCAAATAATAATTACAATCACTTTATTCATTTTTCACTGCAGTCAAATGTTATACTGTTGTTGAATTTTTCATCTGTATCCTGTAATACTCGTACAAATGTGATGACCACACAGTCTAATTTCTCTTAGACAAAAAGAGAGAGCATTCAATGGTCGTCAAACTCCTTCAAAATCAGAATAAAACATTTAAAACATCTGGAACTAGACGAGAACTCATGTTTTCCAACTATGCAAAATGAGGAGATTGGAGAAAGAGGCAAAAGAAAACTGCATAATGCTCAATTTATTCTTTCATGTCTTTTTCCTGCTTATTTTGATATCATTCATTGCACAACCAAATCAGGTAAATAAATAGATTCAGTTCAGTCCAGAAGAACATCTTTGTCATTAGCTGTGTTTCCATTACAAACATGCAAAAAGTTTCTAACATTCTGATTATGTCAAAAAAGCATAATTTGTAATTGTGCTGCTTTGACTCAATTAGAAATGCCACTAAAAATCACATGTGAACAAGTCTGCAAAGTGGCTTGAGTGATGTGAAAAGCTTTGAGAAAGACACAGATTTTGTTACGGCTAAACAACCACTTCATAGAAGCCATGGCCATAACAACATTTTTTTATGCTGTTTTTATTGTAATCATTTTTCACGGTCTTCAGGCTTACCAAGATTTTTTTGGGAACAATCTTTTTGTATCTTATTTTCTTTTTTTTTATATCTTCATCCTGATTTTTCTAAAGAAAAACTGCACTATAAGTGTTTCAAGGCCTGAGAACGTATCCGTTTCTTGTCTCTATATGCCACAACTTTTCTGTTGGTATGGAAACGGCTGTGATGGGAGAAGCGAAAAGGAACAGATTGCAAAGGGAGCGGTTTCGGATAGAGGTAGAATTTTAGTTAGGAAAGGCAAAAAATAAAAAGGTTAAGAATAAGGCAGCCTAAATCCAGTCTGAGCTGGGTTATGTCCCATTCAGTCATTCTAAGCTCCTCCTCCTGCTTGATTACTGGCCCATTCATGAAAAAAGAGAAAAAACAAACAACAGCTGCATGCTTCACCACCCAGGCTGCATAGATAAATGCTTGGGTGATCAAACTAATCCTTGCCCTTTGGAAATAAATGCGGCATTCGTACCAATACAGCACATTCACATCACTGTAACCCACTCAGATATGCTGTATATGACATTAAGCAGCGTGTAGACATATTAACTCGACATTCACAACCTTTTCCGCAGTTCTAAATTCTGCATAAAGAACCAGTGTCGCTCTAAGTGTCGCAGATGCTCTTACAAAATGATGCAGCCTTCATATAATCTGGTCAAGATAATCTCACGCTAAATTGCCAGAATACAGTTTCAGAATATGCTGAGGGAGTCATAATTCACGGTGGTAAAATAATAACAAAAACATACAACTGTGCGTCTCATTTGTTATCCATTGCAGGATTGTTTGTGCCTTTGCGTTCTCAGCTGGTATGAGGCCCATTTCATTAAAGCTTGTTTCAGAGGTGGATTACGTTTCTGGACTGTAATCCCCCCCTCCGTGTTTGACCCTCGGTGTCGGCTGCATTTAGGACGTCACAGGGGGAATCTAGGAATGTCTTGTATAATGAGCGGTGGCTGCGAGTTCTCGCCCAGTCGTGTAACACAAGGCATCAGATTGATGTTTCTGTGTGTGCGCGTGTCGCTTGTTTTTAACAGCTCAAATAGGTAACCCGCTGCTTCATTTTTCCCTCAGGTTGTTTTGCAGCAGAATATGTTGCGTTTATTGGGCCGTGTGACTCACCAGCGGTTTTATCACATTTGCCTGGTTTTACTGTTCGCGTTAAGATTTTGGAAGACGTGTGTTTGTGTTTTTTCTGGATAATGTGATGCTCATCTATTTTTTATGTAGAAGCCAGGAGGAACAACAGCAATGTGTGGGGTTTAGATGCATTCACATTAGGTTGACAGAATGACGCTATAATGCTTAAAAGACACTGCTATTACCCTGTTTTGCAGACTGTGTGGCTTTCGAAAGTTTAGAAATCTGTGTGAAGAGAGCTGACTATGTGATACCGATATGTTGGGCTAGGCCAGAGAAGCATGATTTGATTGGCTAAAAGCCAGTTGACTCCCTCTAGCGCTCGTTGTTTTGGATGGGCTCTCCAGAACATCACCACATGTGCAGACAAATTTATGAAGGTGATATTTGGAAGTCAAACTTTTGTGACAAAAAATAAAACACCAACTATAAAGTCTTGAAAAACGCAGACATTTTAAAAACACTAAAGTAAGTAAGCAATGCTTAGCCTGGGGGGTACAAGTGAAGCCTGGTGGCCCGCCAGGCTTGTAACACACTGGGGGAAACCCTGCATTCCAAACCTGTTTTCTGACTTGCTAGATTTGAATTTTGGTGCCTTAAACAGCGATGAGTGCATAAAATATATGAAACAGTAGAAACATAAAGCAACAATGATACGTTTGGCAAGCCAAGAATTTGCCACTACGGTGATTCTTTGGAGCTCCAGCAAATTTAGAAAACACAGTTGTTCAAAGGACAGCCAAGAAACGTCATGGTCCCACACGGCTATTAGAGGACCAAAAACTGAAGGATGATTGACTTTAAAGGAGATGGAGTTATAGGGAAGCACTATAGTTGACTTGAATCATGAGCAGTAAAATAAAATACACTTTAAAAACTTAGACATTCTGTTGCCTTCTTTTCTTCTAAAGCCAACCATTTCTTTCACCACTTGTGGATTTTGCCCTGCGCTGGTCAAGCCCTTGTCATATTTTAAGAAATCGGTGTGAATCTGCCAATCAAGTTATATAAACAGCAAAAATCCAGCCAAGAGCTCTGTCAGTCAAAATTAAAGTGTTATGGCAAGCCTACCTTCACGCTTGCCTCAAGGATACTGTGAAATTCTCAAAATGCATTTAGACTCTAAAAAAATAAAGTTCTGAGAAACATCAAGTGTGTCCTCCAAAACCAAATCCTTTTTATTTAGCAGTTCATTTCTTTTTCATGCTAAAGTTTCACAAGATGCTTATAATTTTATAAATTTTAATCATAGGAGAGATATTGATTGCTTTTTTTTAGATATTGTTTTTGCACATATGTCTTTCTTTCACTGGCATGCCAGTGTCATTGCCGAGGTGCCTTGGCAAATTTAAAACTTATTCGTTGACTCTAAGGACAAACAGGTTGAAGTTTTTTTCAATTTCCGTGGCATTACAAGGAGCTTGTTACTGTATATAGAATGCCACAATCGTTCATCAGAGTGAAGCTTTGCCTCTGTGCTCCAAGCATGTAATTATCTTGCCTGGTAAACTTTGATTACAAGCCTCAGATATGAAGGTGAATCCTTCAGCCACATTTTATAGCCCTGTTACAGTAGATAGAACAATTATTCAACCCCTAAGATGTTGATTTATGTTAATAAATCAATCAATCACGATGAACGGAATATCTATTTTCTTGTCAGAAAAGCCAAAGAAAACCTTTTATGTTGTGAAGAAAACTGATTTCTACAAAATATCAGCAAAATATGAAACATATGTGTTTTTGTAAATATCCACACCCTTCAAAGTGACTGAGCTAATTCAACAGAGGTCCAGTCAATCAGTGTGACTACTCACGCTCAAGAGATTGAGTTCAAATGACACAGTAATTGTAATATAAAAAAAGAATCCATTCACTGGTTAATCAGTATTCCTACAAGAATACATAGGACACTCCAAGCAAATCAAAGAAATGAGTATTGGAAGGTATAAGTCAGGGGATGGACACAAAATTTCCAAAGCACTGAACAGAATGACTGAACAGTCCAAACTATAAGTGGATTGAACAGTTTCAATGTATGTTTTTTTTCCTACAAGGTATTTAATCCTGTATAATATCACAGGGTTAGGCCTGATGACAAAGTGTAAACAATGTAATAATTAAAATCTGATTCTGCTTCACCCAGTGAAATTACAGTCAGATGAAATACATGCAGCCAAGCAGCAATGATGCCTTTCAGTTGATTCGTTCAGTCAGGTAGTTTGACATAATCCTGCCTTCCGTAGGGGACGGTGTTATTATTTCCAAACTAACAGTCACTTCCAGAGTGGAAGGCCTTCAATCTGAAACAGACTCTGCCTTTTTTAATGTCGCCTCCGGTGGCGTCCTTTGCCTTGATGGCTGCACCCCGGCACACCGCAACCGATGCTGATTAAACATCTGGAACATCCTGTTGCTTAGTGGGGGTAGATGGATGGATAGATGGATGACTATTAATCCCCAGCGGGAATTAATTGTCACTATTAATTCAGGCAGGCATCCAGTCGCCGTGAGGGGCCTGGATGCAACATAGAGAAACAAGCATCCTCATTGTCAGCTTGATGACTAGATAATGGGGCGATGAGCAATAACGCCCTATAAAAGTGCAGGAAAACACAAACACACACAAAAAAAAACATTATGTTAGAAGCTGCTACAGAAGGGCGATGCTAGCATGATGAGATTTTGAATAGACATTGAAATGTCATGTAGTGCCCTACAAAAGTATCAATATTCCTCTAATGTTATTTTATTCTGAGTATTAAATAAATAATAAACAAAAAGAGGGAAAACTTTTTAACAACATAAGTCTGGAGTGTTTTTTTTTTTTTTTTTCTTGGCTTACTCCGATGCCTCTTAATGAAATCTAACGCAACCTAGTGCCTTTATAAGTCACTTCATTAAACAAAGTTTAATTGAATCTAACTCAAACTGTGTAATGCAGCTGTTTTCCGAAGGTTTAAGATGTTGATTGGGGAACATTAACGAACAAACTGCACCGTGAATACCGCGTAACAACCCAGGACGAAGTTGTGGAGAAGTTTAGAGCAGGGTTGGGTTCTAAAACAATATCCCAGAGCACTTTTCAATCCATCATCTGAAAACGAACTGTTTGCTCACTTGAAGTGACAGGCAATACTTCAGAGCATTTATCAGAGCATTTACATCTGGCTGCAGATTAGGTGGGGAAATCAAGTTGGAGGACAGAAAACCTCTGTCCTCCAACCTCGCGGAGTCTTGTTTAATCCATCATCCAAAATGGAGGGAGTTATTAAAATCTTTTAATAAATGGCAGTCTACTGAAAACCACAGGGATATGTAGAGGAGTACACTGAAAAGTTGTTAAAGAAGAGTCTCTGGGCAAGTGAAACTAAAGATTTACTTTGAAAATCTCCAAATTTTAAATTGGTGCTGGTTGCATCATGCTGTGGGGATGTTTTTCTCCAGCAGGCCCATAATTTTAGATTTTTGTCCGTCTCGATGCATTATTCTCAAAAATTAAATCTTCCTCCACACTTAAGTAGCTTTATTAACCAAATACCTCTCCGCTCTTACTTGGTTAACTTTTTGGATGACTGCTTTTGAGCAAACACATATTGAAATAATCATACTCTTCAGTGCAATTTTTGTTTGGATATCCGTCTCCTTAAAAAAATGTTGTTAGAGGTTGCAATGGTTTTGTTAGTAGGCTAAGGGTTCGCCCTCCTGCAGCTATCCATCAAGAATAGACACCCAGCCAGAGCTGCAGTAGAGTAGTTTACATCAAATCGCATTCATGTTTTATCGTGGCCTAATTAAAGAACACAACCCACAGACACACTATTAAATATGAGGCTAAATGGCCATCTCATTTTCTAGATGTGAAAAAGTGGCTCTGCAATTTATAAATGCAGGTTTGCTGAAAACGAATGCAAAATACAAACCATATTATTATTAATCAACTTCACAAATGCAAAAAGGTTTGCATTTTGCCAACCTTTGAAATACTTTTTTCAAGGGCACAGTAGTATGCCCGTCTAGACAGTTTATTCAAGAGTACAAAGACTCTGGAAGCGGTTTTTACGAAAACCAATATCTCCAAAAGTATTACCTGAATTCTCTAAAAAAAAAAGAAAACTAAAAAAAAAAACTCCCTGAACTGTGGAAAAATCTTCAAGAAGAGAATGACATTCCCAGCCACATCCATCTTTGTTCACATTGTCTCTGATTACGGTGAAAGGGTGCAAAGTCGACACATTGCATCAATCATCCCAAAAAGCACTTGAGGGAAGATGGACGACAACTTAAAAGCTTTGGATCGCCCACTGTCTCCCTGTATATCACATCTGCAGCGCATAACTTTGAGGCCAAGTGACAGTACAATACACAAAGCTTGAAGTTGGGTCGACTGTTCAGGAGCACCTATGGAAAACCATGTCAAAGAATTGTTGCTTTTCTCCTTCCTAAGCAGTGCCCGACAGTGTCACTTAGCCACTTGCTTTCTATAATCCTTTAGGGAGGGTCGCCGTGGCAGGAGGTCTTCAAAGCATGCGACACTTCCCTTGTTCCTGGCACCTCCTGCGGGAGTTCCTCAAGTCACTAGGGGCAGCTGTAAGACATTATAATCCCTGAAAAGTCCAGGGTCATCCCTGGGTTCTTCACCCTTTGGGATAACCGAAGTGCTTGCCCACAAAAGCCTAACAGGCTGAAGCGCAGGATCTGTCAGCCGCCTGGGTCCGATTCAAGGCATTGCTGATTGTCGTGAAAGGACAACCTTGGGACTTTAAGCACTCCATGTGCAGTCCAGACTGTTTTTTTTTTTTTACAACACAATAGATGCTAGAGTAAGACCTAAAGATGTCAGCGTTATGATGGTGTGAGATAAAATCAAAAGGGGAACATTGGTCACCTGGAGTCATAAATGTCAGCAGTAAATTTAAAGACACTCAGTTGCAAATCATTCTGACTTAACAATCCCCTTAGCCACTTTGGCTCTGTTCCTTGCCTGCTCAACACCCTGCTGTCCTCTTCCTCTTGGGTGTTTCTTTTTAATTATTTGCTTGTGTTTGTGAGTTTTAAACCTACATACCCCCTCAGCTATACTACTTTTTTTAATGTCCTTCCCGGCTGTCCATCAGATCTTTTATAATCATCATGAAAACACAGCATATTACTGAGGACCTCACCTGATAGCCTTAGGCAGGAATAATACTGTCATTCAGAAACCCTTGGATTTGATGAGGGGTGGGAGAGATTCCTCAACAGAAACGTAAGCTGGTTCCCTAAACTCCCTTTTTAAAAAATAAACCCAAAAACTTAAATTTGTTTTGATTGCAGGCCCCACGTACACGGCAATTCCACAATGTACGGACAATAAAATGAAAATATTTTTAAGTTTTGCCTTTTCGTTTATACTTTAACATTTTGCATGATGCTAGTTATGACATCTTGCACTTGCGCAGTTCAAGCTACGTGTAATCTAGAAAAACTCCTTACACTATGCTTTAATTTTTGTAGTAGTTAAAACTACAATAGTTTAAGTGTTGGTGTATGACAACAATTAGCCTATTGGTTGCAGGAAAGAATTTCAGTCTGCAGCTAAGCAAAGACAGTAAAAACAGACCCCATACTTGAAGGTGCAATTGCAACAAAAAGTGACTCTAAACAGCACCATATTTGAGGGGTGATATGGATAAATTCTAGCTTATAAACCTTTAAATTGGAGTGGAAAAATTCTTTCTGGCATGTAGTGTCTCTGCTTACCTACCTAGGGCTGATAACATATTGTTTTCCCCTCAGCACTCCGCTGGCTTCCTCAGCGAAGCGAGATATGATTGGTAAGGAATAGCAAACAAATTGGTAGGTCGGTTTCATTCAAAACATCAATACTTATATCTGAATGTGACGAAAAACAAATGGATAGGAATGGATATAGCAAAGTTGGGACCTACGATCTTTTCATGCATCATCTTAAGTGACATTTAGCTCAATACGTGTAATTTCCTTTTAGGAAAGCTACACACACACGCCCACACACAATGGGGGGAAAAAAAGGTGTCATCTTTGAGAAGAAATGAAACATTTATCCTAAATAATGGGTTAGTTATCGAAGACGTTATGATTCCTGAAGGGGAACTCCAGATTACTTTTGTTTCACGCTTTCATTTTACCTCTGGTCCTTTGCTTCTGGTCATTTTCTTCATAATTAACTGTCAGATACTGAAGTTATAGTATGAAAGAGGTACTATGGGCATTATCTCTTCTATCTTTGAAGACATAGAAAGCACAGAGGGCGCAGTGCTTCTGTGTTCTGCTGTTTCTCTTGGATGATGGACTTGACTGAAGTAATGTTGGCATTATCCTTGTTTTTTTGCTATTATTTTTGTTTGATCTTTGATGTTGCTGCTGTTGCTGTTTTTCCCACTCATAGAAAGTACACCTAGCCCATTGTGTTTACATTTGGTTGAAAAGAGCATTTGTTTTAAAATTCAGCAGTATGCATATAGTACCTTTATATTAATTGGCTTCATTTTTGTACATGCCAACTAAAAGCCCCCTCTTACACACAGAGTAGTAATACATTTGAGCTGAACTTGAGTAGTGAAAGAGCTCAAGGGAAAAAGAAAAGGTTTTAACATGTGAAAAAAAGGTGGTAAAGACTTGGGAGGGAAAAGGTGAAGCGAAGAAAACGTTGAGGGTTCTCCAAACGTCTGCGATAATGTTGTTGCTTGTGTTTTTGAGCACTGATCTGTGCTTACTCCACCAATCATCGAGAGGGGAAAGAGAGAAAACAATTTCAAGGATCTGCTACTGCCTTCTATGCGGCTTGACTCGAAGGTCACGGAATCCCAGGATGCACTTTGCCTGCTCAGGTGTCTGAAAGTGTGAAAACTGAAATCGCCTTGGTGCCGCTGGATGATTTCAAGGACTTTTCTTGTTTGTAATATCAGATTTGTTAATTGAAGTTTGACATTTTTGTGTTTGTACTTTAAGGATACCTCTGATGCAGTTTGCTAGTGCTGTGCTCTTAGATTTCTAAAGCTTCTTGCTAATAAAATGTATTTTCTGATAAATGTTTTTCAGCCTAGTGCCATTTCATAGCCGTTGGTTATTGGCCACCCTAAGTAAAAAATGAACGCAGAAATACTTGAAATCCTTTATTTTGCTTAAACATGAATCTGCAAAATTACACTTAAGGTTTCCCAAACGTCAACAAGGATAAAATAGTTTGTTTAACTCTTATGTTTGGACGTCTGAATTTTTAACTGTGAATAATTCAAGGTTATTCCCTTTATCAAACAATTCAAAATCATCTTTAAAATACTGTATATTGCGGATTTTTTTCAGCTTTGCTGTAGATAATTGTTCATGGCTGACAGATTTTGAGGCACAACAACAAATACCATTCATTTGTACACGATCCACCCCTCCACATCAACCATCTGAGCCATTAGAATAGAAACAGCTATTACTGGCTATGAGCGCTGTAATAGTGTCAATAATTCTGCCATGCAGCCCCTCTATCCAAGCTGTTCATCCCTCAGTATTTCAATTTATCCCCCCCCTCCCATTTCACCAATAGGCTAAACAGACCTCATTACTCAACCGCTAGTCTCCCCACAACCAGATGCTTCTATTATTTCCTTTGTGTTTAATTGACAAAGGTGATGATCTACCTGCTGGAGTGATAGTTTCAAAGTCAAACAAGGCTCTTAATCCTGAGTTAGTGGCTATTTTCAGCATTGTGAGTAACAAACATCGTATGTAAAGTTTCCCATCTCTAGTCCCAGTCCTTATTTTATAGTCTCCATCGAGCTTTAAACTCCAGGCACATCCGGGCTAATAACCACTTCACCTCGGGGCATGGGGTGCAAGCAAGCTTGAAAGAGGAGGGGGATAAAAAAAAAGTCATAAAATAAGGGAGATAAAAATATTTAAAAAAAAACATCTCACCTCCTGCTCGCTCATCACAGGAAGTGCAGCCTCAGCAGCCGCCTATGCAAAAGCTCTCTGGTGATTATGCAGAGACCAAAGAACGCTCGGAGCGCAAACAGCTGGCCGGGCCCAGCCAACAATCGCAAGGAGTCCTCTGATCTTTTTAATGCATTCTATAATTACTGGTACGTATTGACAGTGTGTCTGTTTGTGTGGCGGTGGATGAATTCTAAGCGTGTCCTTGCGAAATGCCGTCTACTACGCAGAGCTGAAACCAAAAGTTTAAATACACAACATGAAAACACACTTGCACATTCGCTGTCCGACGTTAAATCAGACCAAGCTTCACCTTTATTAGGTCAGTTAGAATCACAAAGCTTATTTCTATTGCCAAGTCCAACACATTTTAAAATTCATGCATATGCTGCTTAAAAGTGACCCTAAAATGTGTTTTTTTGTTATTAAGATCTTCTTTTTTTTTTTTACTCAGAAAACCTGTTCAGTTTTGTTCCAGTTTCTTTCAGCTTTTGTGAAAATGAAACGTGGTTGGACCCAACATAGCAAAAGTATGTATCCCTTATCCATTATTTTCTTAATAAAAAATAAACCATCCAATACAAACTCTGGAAACATTATTGCCCCTAAACCTAACAAATGCTCGTGTGATCAAAAAAAGAGACTGACATGGAAAAAAGTACAACAATCTGACAATGGAAGTAGTAATTTTTCATCAATATTATAGAATTATTGACTTTAAACAAGCTCCTATATTATACTGCAAGTCAGTTTAATATCTTATTTCAAGTGTAATAAGATATTTGCACTAAAAACTAGCCAAAAATTACTTGGTAAGATTTTGTGCTTTTTGCAATGTTGGAGAAACAACACCCGGAGGAAGATACTACCTGCTTAAAACCACTCCACACAACCCAAATTCAGCCTTGTTTCTTCATGCGTCGAGCTAACAGCTTGATTGAAGGCAATTTCACTTCTGTAAACATTAACGTCCAGCCAGTGTTGCACTTTAAAAGCAATTTGCTTTGAGATATATTGGTTTTGGTTGTTAGATGCTCTGTCACCTGTTCCTTTGCTGATGCTGTGGAAAACCCAATTATATTGCTTTTCATTCCGACGTTCAAAGTCACTACTAAGGTACAAACACGAATGCAGGACAATTATATAAAACAATTACCTTTGTTTACATAGACTTGACAGGAAAGCAGTTACTGCCGTCTTCCTCCTCTTGGAGCTTATGATTGTTTGATTGGACGTGCCTGACAGCCTTTGCTTAGCGTTTTAGCATTGTGCCAAACCTTCATTTCCTGAACGCCGTGGCTGCGCTAAAAATTGTGTCAGCCTCGTTTTTCATCTGTCCATTTCATGTTAGTCTAACAGAGCCGATACGCTCCTTTTTAATCGCTTCAGCTGTCTGCACACACAGCGTAGTCTAATTTTAAACCACAGCAACTATTGTTTTTCAGCATTTTATCTTGTTCATATGCGATGGGGGTGTTTTGTTGAAGTTAAATTGAAAGCTGTTTACTTAAAATGTACTAGTTTATGTGTATACTGCTATCTATCCATTCTAATTTAGTTGTATTGCTACCAAAAAGCATGACTGTGAAAAAGGCCCAAATTATTCACTGGTTTCAAAATCTTTTGAAATTATCTGATTATATTCTACCTCCTTTACGCTGATGTCCCTGCATAAAACTCAGTTGTCTTCAGAAGTTGTCTTTCTGGTGAGATTCAGGTTAAAAAGCAATTCAAAGCAAACAGAATCATGAACATTAATAAACACTAACAACAGGTGAGATATAATGTTGTGGAGAAGTTTAAAGCAACACTAAGTCATATAATCCACAAACTAGGGATTCACCGATCCACTTTTTTTTTTACTTCTGATACCAATACAGATATCTGAGGTTTAGTATCGGCTAATACCGATATGATACAGCAACATAGTGCAACGTTCTTTTGTTAATTTTTTTTGTTTGTTTTTCTTTTCTTTATACATAGACTTAAATGTACTGCATTACAAAACTATGTGATAACTCTGCACCAGTATAGCACCCTAAAATACACCAATTGTTTCACAAGCTTGGTCAAGCATGGAACGACGAGTGAAATTCTGACTATAATGGCTAATGTAACATAACACTGACTACATCCTTCACACATGTAAAAAAAAAAAAAACACAACAAACCTTCTTTCAGCTGGTTCAGAAAATAGTTTCTGGAATGCTAGCTATAATGTAAAATAAGCATGACGTCACGCAGAGCACAAAGCAAAGAATTAGACTGACTAGATCTGCCATCATGTGTTATTGTCACTAATACCCAATGTAGAATTTTTGTCAATATCGACGCTGATAGATAATATTGGATCAGTTCATCTCTACCACAAATTTGACTTTTACGGCAAAAAGAGTCAAACACTCAAAATGATCCTGTGTTTCTTTTTTTTTCCTATTTATTTAGAAAGAAATTGTGCACAACTTTCTGTTGGGCTACAGTATAAATTTGTCCCACTTATGGTTGCTACCTGACAAAATGTTGGGGAATTCTTTCTTTGCCAGGAAGCTAAGATAAACCAGAAATAAAAGGGGTAAGACAAACACTTCCTTACCATCTGAAAGATCTCAAAGTTTCCAGCACACACTGCCAGAAATAAGAAGAAAAAGTAAAAACATTTAAACATGCTACTATTCCAGAGTTCACTGAAAACAAACAGCTGTGTTGCTATATGTTTTATGGAAAGTGTTACAGCTTCAGTAGACACACATACAGAGGCTGAGTCAATCTCCAGACCTCAATCTAATAGTGAGTTTGAGGCTGAACTCAATATTTAATGAAATCATTTATTTTGTCATTATTTGTTGAAATTAGTTTTCCCTTCATTATTTAGAGAATTTAAAAAAGCAATAAAAAGGGAGGTGAATATTTTTATGAGTATTGTACATACTTAAATATATGTAGACATTTAATATTTACTGAATTTTTGTGTGAAACTTTTCAGTCTAATGGGCCTTTGCGGCGCGCGGAGCTTTGTCTATGGAACTGATCTTAAACCAGCAAAGCTGTCCTCGCAATGGCCTCCATTTTTCTTGTCTAATGTCCGAAGAGCTCCACAGCAGAAGCATCACTCGTAAAATAAGTTCCAGCCATTGCTCTCTTTGTTATCTTGTCTTGGGTTTTTATGGGTCCAGGCGCAGTTTTGCTTTGGTCAGGTGATAACAAACCGGGCAGGAGAGAGTATACATCTGTCGGACGTTTGGCAGAGGGGCTGTTGCCGTGAAACATTGAGTCAGCTAAAAGGTTTGAGCTCCGTCAGCACCTTGCGGTGCCTTTACAATTTAATACAAAGAGCCGAGGCAAGCTGACAGAGAGGGGTGCAGTAGAAACTTAATAAAACACACATGCGCACCCCTTTACATGTGCATACACACACACACTTTTTTTTTCTCAACTGAGCTTTACATGAAACATTCCCTCAAACACTCATGCTAAAGTAGCTCTAGAGAGTCTGAAAATCTGCTATAGATGGGGGATCCATGACAGTGATTTATATATACTGTATATATTCTACAAAATAGAATTGACTTTTCTACATTTTGTTTCAAAGATCCAGATGTATTTAGTTTGCGTGTGGACTTAAAGTTAACAAAACAACCATTTAGTCATTTGGATATTCTAGAGATAATCAAATATATTGCTTTAATTTCTAGACATTAAATACAGAAATGAAGACGATAGCATCAAAGCGACAGGAAATCAAAGCAAGCAGGTCCACACAAAGGCAGAACATTAAATATAGAAAAACAGAATAAAGAATGAAATGACGAAACATTATTAAAAATGATGCACTCCCATCTAAAGGCTGGAATATTCAACAGAGCTACTGCAATAGTTTTTCCAAGTTGTTTTTTGCCAATATAGCAATATAGTAGAGACATATGTATTGTCTCTATTCAAGTCAAGATCATTTGTTTCTGGAAGTAGCACACATAGTCTACGTAGTTGTAGACTAGACAGAAAGTATTTACAAAACATGAAAATCTGTAGCTTAGAAACCAACCTATACCTTCTCCCTCCTGACTTGTTCGTTGGTTTGATCAAATTGATGGCTTTGCCTGAATTCACGCCACATGATTTACACCACCATGCCAACAACGGTGTTTGCCCCCAGACCAGAGCAGACTTAAAAGCTTACTAAAGTCTAGATGCTCATCGTTTTTGTTTTTTTTTCCCCCACAGGTTACATGATGGCAGAGTGATCCCTCCATCGTTACTAATGATTACACATGTACGTTCCCCATAAGTAACAAAATTGGTAACATTTTTAACTGCAAATTTGTAAATACACCAAGGGCTGACAGTCCCGTTTGATTGACTGCTACCATACATTACGGTCTTCTTTCCTAATCAAAACGTACGCCATTAGATTACAAACTTGGTTTGCAACCTTAATTAAAACTCAGCTAAATAAAAGCAATATTAGGCTACTACTTTTTGACAGTTTACAGCTTACAGGACGTAGGTTGTTTTGATGTCCATCATGGCAGAGTGGGTCAGAGTCCTTATGTCTCCCACCACTTGCACTGGGTTGAGAGAGCAGGAAATACAGAGCTGCCTTTCCTGAGAAGCTCGTGTAACCTCTTCCTCTCAGATAACCTGCTGCTCCAACATACTGCATCATAAAAAGTGACTGATGGCACCACAAAGTCGAAGAACATCCTAAAAAGTGTCATCTGAATTTCAAAATACCTCAGCCTCCTCAGCAGGTAGAGTTTGCTTCCTATAAAGAGCATCCCAGTTGTGAGTCCAGTCCAGCTGATTGCTAAGGTGAACACCTAGGTACTTATAAGAGTCCGTTATCTCAATCTCCACTCTGTGGGATGTGTCCTGCTGTCACTCAGGTGGGTCTGCACCTGTGGAAGCTCACTGCCAGCCCCTTGATTCTAGCAACATTCATCAGAAGGTGATTCCACTGCTTCAGCATATTACTAGGAAGGTCCTGGCTAGATGTTGTTGGAAGCACATGAGAAATCAAAGACCATGATTCTCACAGCGCTACCAGGCCTCACCAGGAAGGTCAGAGCTTGGTGTAAGAGGCAGATGAAGGCGTCATCCTCCCCAATGTCAGGCTGGTAGGTGAACTTCAATGAATCCAATGAAGACCTCACCATGAGGTGTAGATGGTTGAGGACTAACACATCAAGAGTCTTCATCAGATGGGAAGTCAGTGCAAATGGCCTGTAGCTGGTGAGACCTTTTGGTCTTTGGAACTGGTACCACCCTGGAGGTCTTTCACAGTTATGGTACTTTCCCCAGCTTGAGGTTCAGGTTCAACATGTTTCCCATGATGCCACATGGCACAGGTCGCACAGTCTTTCACACCTTGATCTTTTGTAGGTCATTCCTCACCTGAAGTGTGGAAAGGGACAAGATGGTGGTAGGGGAGGGAGGCTGTGGGATGGAGTCCTCTGAAGTGAAAGGAAGTGAATGATGGCTGACAGCTGAGAGGTGTGAAGCTCCGGGAAGAAAAAACAAGAAGTCATCACAGAGTCTGTAGGGAACAGCAGGGGGTGACTGGGCTGGGGGAAATGGGTGATTGGTCAAACCTATATGTTGCAAGGAAAAAAGGTGCTGACCTAAAGTCCGTTTCCATTTATTTTATTTACATATTGCCAAATCACAACAAATGTTCTCTTAAGGGATGTATGAATGCAAGCAGTTACAATTGATAAAAAAAAATAAAAATCAACATTTTTCTTACTTATAAATGTCTCCTTGTCCAATGCTTACATATTTAGCTGTGTCTGAATTCTGGAGAAAAGATGTGATGAACCCAAAGCTGCAATCATTTTTTTTTTTATCTCCACATTTGCAAAAAGTGCAACAGCACTAAGAATTCACAAAAATCCCAATGATGGTCTTTGTCATATCAGAATAATGGTCAGTCTACATCTACAACTAAATAAAATCAAATCATTTAGATTTGCATTTAGGTTAAACAGTGTAACAATCTGACACTTAAAGGTACAGTCCCTCTGCCTCACATATGTCCATGAATTTTTCAGCTTACTGCTTTTGAGGTATCCCCTCCTGTATTCTCTTTGTACTCAGCTGAGTTTGTGCTTACTCATCTCTCAAAGCTTCAGAACAGCTTTGTATTTTGTGGTTGTCTGGGAACGTCAGCAGGCCTTTAAGTGATTCAGCCAGCTGGCGCTGTTTTTTTATGGCGTCACAGAGGAACAAAGTGAATATCTGCTCGTTTGGGTAAATTTTATTCCTTTACTCTTGGTTTTGTTTGTTTTTTCTGATGGAACGTATACTCACATTGGTCATGAAGGCTGTAGTTTGCATGGTGAGGAATAGTTCTTTAGGGACTACTTCTGTGATAAGAAAACTGGATGGACTTCTTATTTGCATGATAATGAAGAACTCTAATCTCCATATACATCCTTCGGTTTAGATTACTTTTTCTTTTTTGTCAAAGAAAAATATACTAACTAATAAACTAATAAACATTAAGCTGTTGAAATAAAATCTTAAAGAATAAGGACACAAAGGGTTATGTGAACTCTCATATTAATTTTAATGTACATATATTTGGAATTGAACAGTAACTTTTTGCCATTCACAAATGGTTGGGGAGGACTTGAATCATTTGACTACCCTCTTAAAGATGCATTGAATACATTTTAGTTTAGCTTTTTTGTGTGTGAATCACAGAGTTGACCAATGACAGATGTTACTCCAAAGTAAGAAGGTCAAAACAGTCAAGCTGATGGTTGTGTGCCTAAAAACAGGCTACAAAATGGAAACAGGACTCAGGTGGTCGTGTCTGACTTATCACTTTAGTAACAAGGACAGTCATACAGGGAACTGGTCAATACCAAGTCAGAAGGTCGACACCACTATTACGTGGGAAGTTTTAAAATTAGTGGTCGGACATGTGTTTGTTGAGAACAGAATGAGAAAGATAGAAAACCTTGGGCTGAGAGAATGCCTTATCATTTGGAAAAAATAAATACTGTACTTTTAAAGTGGCTTCCATCTTGAATCATCAGGGCTGGACTATTAATCAGGCATATATACTGTACATACATATTAACCAGAAGGCTCACACAAATTTCAATCAATTTTTAGAGTAATGACAGTACTTGATAATATGGTAAGTAGTGAGGGTTATGAGAGAGACTGTGTGACAAGAAAGTCCTGATGTTTTAATAAACTTCATTATGAAGCCAAAAGTTTGGTTTTTTTGTCAGTTCAGTAATGCAAATTGATTGCCACAACATTATTGTGTTAAGTTTTATGCATGTATGCAGCATACCATGCTGAGTGAAAAGTTTTGAAATGGACCTAATGGTGATGAATCATGTATCATCATGGAACAGAGGCAAACTTAAGCTCAAACTAGATGCATTATGTAAAAATAACTACAGAGAAAACCCTGCATAGCATTAGGTTCGGCATTTATTAGAAAAACTTTAAACCTAAATCATTACTGGATTTTGGAAATTTGATGAATCCATAAATACCATGCATTAAAAGGAAAACAAATAATACATGTTCCAAATATTTAGCATAAATACATATCTAACATGTATTTAGTTCGAACAAAAAGCTTTCTTTTATCTCCTAACCTGTTACACAACTCCTTATTTTATCTACAATTGCTTATCGTCCTCATAGCAATGAGTCAGATATTTATGAGGATCGTTTGCAGATCATATATGAAGAATCAAGATTCGCCACCTGGACCATAAATAATTTTGCATTGAGGCTTCAAGTGATGCAAATATGACTGAAGAATGATATTTTCTCACCTTAAAATTCTGGAAATGACTTTAACTCAAAGATTTGGGAGTTGATTACAATTCCAATTCCAAGAGAGTATATTAGAGCATAAGCGCCTTTTAAGGCTTTGGTCCCATTCAAACATGATTGTTTTCCCTCTAAACACCACAAATGTGATTGCCGTTGAACAGAAAGCATATTTCAATACCCAGAGACAGGTTGCCTCCAAGAGGAAATCTGCTCAGGCTGGCACTAACACTTCCCAGTTGGGGCTGCCTGCATTTTGGGGGGGGGGAAAGCTGGTCAGTAAATAAACTTCTAAAACTTCTAATTTATCTGTGAGAAAGTGAGTTATTTGTAAAATTGCAAAGACAAAATTGACTGGAATACAGAAGCAAGGCAGGATAATGTCTCACAATATGATGACATTTTGGCAGGTTGTTGTATAAACAAATGTTCTGAATATTAAGGCCTCTCTTGATAACTACTTAAGCTTTATAGAGTCATAAAGATAAACAACTCAACTTAATGACAACCCAAAATTTTATGCAGGGATAGTAAATATTTATTTCTGCCTGTGTCAGTTTGTCATGCTTAAAACCTGCAAAATGCTACTAAACTTTCCCACTAACATTTCTGTATTTTTTTTAATAAAATATTTTCCAATAGTACTTTTCTTGAACCGCCATCAGGAGTTGAAGGCATTTATGTACCATTCAGTGTTGAAGTCTAAATAAGCAGCAATCAAAGCCTAACCGTGGAAAACTTAAAACACTCAAAGCTGCCACTGAATGGCTGCACGGCTGTGGTTTGATTGGATAAAGATGGAGGAGGTGTGACAGTGGAGAGCAATGATGGTCATCAAAATCAGGCCTTACTCTACTGTACTGAAAACAAAGACAGAACGGAGAGGTATAGCATTCGCCAAAATGTGCTGTTCTCGCTCAACCTCCACATGATCACAGTAAAAGTAACACTAAAAGACCAGCATTAAGACATCTGAGTTCAGCAAATTACAATGTATTTATTATATTACATCTTATTAGTTACATTCAAAGAAAAGTATGTTTTTTGCTGCCTAGCAGATTCTTAAATAAAAATAGGTAATTTTGGTAATGGACATAAAAAAAAGATATACATTTAAGTTTTTTACAATTCAAACAAGCAAATGACAATTATAAATTTGCATAACTTTCATTGCTAGTTGGCAATACATATAGTTTTTATGTGTTGAGTATGCATCAACCAGCATTGGTTGGTGAATGGCATTGTAGGTGTTTCAAGCCAGTCATATTTTGAGGTTAACTCAGTATGCCAGACATTGAAATGGATAGATTTCCTTCAAACTAGCTTTTCTCAATAGAAATTACACAAAAACCAAACATGTTTTCATTGGAATGATAATACCATAGGGTATAGTGTTAAGATTTATGAAGAATAACAATTACCTTTGAAAGAACTACACTTGACTGGACAGAGTTTGTTTAAAAGACATAAAACTTAGTGTGGTTAACAGAAGAGTTTTAGACTCTACTTCCCATTTGCTCTTCCTCAGTGCTGGATAAATAATATATTTTTATTAGCAAAAGCAGTCCTAAAAAAGGGGATGTTTTATATTTTTGCTCAACATGATTTCCCTGGCAAAAATAGGTGTGAAAATCAGCGTATTAAACCTTTTACGTGTCCTGTTTTTACAGCCTTCGTACTTTTGGGCTTGTGACAACCACATTGCGCGGGGCTTTACTTCCACCGCTCCCTCTCCCTTGTTCACAATATCATACCGAATTAAATGTTCTGCCTTGCCAGTTTATACTCTAACTGTACTTAATATGATTTGCATTCTCATTTCACAGATGAAAAATGCAGCTCATGAAAAGAATAGACCCAGATGTCACAGGGGAGGGAGGCGGGTTCTTGTCGTCATCACAGTGGTTTTGCCTCTCAGCCTGCAAGTCATTATTATTACCCCGCCTCTACCAGCTTAGAAGTTGAACTGTTTGCCCATTCTACTTTTAGGAGAAAAAGAAAAGCTCACACAATGTCAAACTGGACGCAGAGTTGTTGTGAATAGAATTTGTTTGCTGGTCTACGGAGCGTTCTCAGTTAGGAATTTGAAGAACTCATGTATGCACAAATCCAAACGCAAGAAAATGTCTCTTTTGTGTTTTTGTCATTGTGTTTCTACATTATGTAGAAGCTCTTAAAGTAACAGTGACCTCCAATGCTAAGAAACATATTATTACATAATTTAGCAGTTCTGTAGACCAAAAATTGTTGTGACTTCAGTATCTTTTTCTGGATGTATTTTGTCCATTTTTAGTTTTTTGTCCATCATGCACCCATGGCTCTAATATCTGATTTGTATTGAAATATTTATTTGTATTACACCCTGGCAGAACAGTAAAAGAATTTGAAGCTAGTAGGTTTGAGGGAGATTGTTCTCCTGGAACAATCTAAAGTGTCAAACTGATTGTTTTCCATGATTATGCTATATTTAGTTGCATATTTAGCTGAATTTTTCTAGTACATCAACTAAGCATGGAAGAACCACAGTGTTGGTTTTGTTGGATGTCTTTGCAGCATTTGACAACATTGACCATGGAATATTATTGAAGTGACCAAAGTTCTCAATTGGTTCAAATTTTACCAAAAGAGGGATTTCTTTGCTTCAATGTGTAACTTCTCTTCCGATCAGACAGAAGTCACATGGGGTACCCCGAGGTTCAATCCTTGGAACCATGCTGTTTAATATCCAGATGCTCCCTCAAGCTCAGGTTATAACAAGAAATATGATTGGTTACCATAACTACGCAGATGATACGCAGCTTTACATTATGGTGTGAACTTCCATTTAAGTCCCAAGACTTTACAAGATAATCTCTTTTAGCCTCCAAGAGATTATCTTCCTGGACTACAATGGATTTAGTACCATCCATCCATCTACCTTGATAACTAGCCAATTTTTGAAGGCAAGAAACAATAAAACATAAAATCCCAATAAAATACATTGATGTTTATGGCTCAGTGTGAACACATTTTCAATGAAGAAGCTATAAACCCCAGATTCTCCAGAATATTCTCTTCCTCCGTAAATACAGAAGAAACGTACTCAATCCTGGCGTTCTGCGGTGTCGTGAAGTTGTCACGATGGCGTCTGAAGCCACGGCAGTGAGAGCAAGGAGGCTGTGTCTTTGAACTACAAGAGGATAGGAGGGTAAAACCACACACTGAGGCAATAAAAGCAATCTATTACAGCAGAGGCAAACAGGAGCTTTTGTCTTTCAGCTAAAGCCCATTTTCTTCTCCCAGAAAAAAAAAACACACACACACTGAAAACAAAACCAGCGACAAGCTTGCACTTTGGCAGCTTTACGGAGAAAATCCATAACAGGTCAAATATATTAGCCGTTGTTAATTTGAAATGAATAATTTAATGAGAAAGACTATATAAACCCTCTTGTTAACACTGTTTGTTATTTTGTGTTGCGTTAGCATTCAGATGCACTGCTAATTTTCCTACTGATTTAGTTTCCGCTACCACCAAAAGCAAAAACAAACACGTATGGCGAACTGTTTCACAAAAAAATTAATAAATAAAAGGGAAAAAGTCAACATATAAAGTTAATCGCTTCAGAATTCATTTCAGATTTCATTTCAAAAGTCATTTCTACCACTATAAACAGCAACTGAAAACTTCTTTGTTTCCATCTTCCCTTCACCTCTGCCAACTTATGTAATTCCTTAGACACACGTGAGATATTCATGACCTAAATTCATGCCTAAAAAAAGTGTTTTCCAGTACTTTTTTCCCCCTACAAACCCCGAAGTGAAAATATATTCCTGATTACCCTGCTCTGTTTTTCTGATAATAGCACAGTTGTTAAGAAAATGCACATCTTGCTACTTGAATCTACTGTGAAGTGTAGATTTTTTTTCTCTTCACTATTGTTTGAATGATGATTTCATAACAATTAAATATTGCCTTTGTGCTTATTTAAAGCATGTATTGCTTAGTAAAGACAGAAATGTATATCCATTGACACCATAAAAAGTATATAAATCTACATTATGTACTTTTGACTTTTTTATCGTGGCTCTTTTTGTGGAAGTGTATTTGACTTTTAACACGATGTTTTTGTTCTAAGCTTCTTAATTCTGCTCCTTATATGAAAAACCTGAAAGAAAATCACAGAAAGGCAAGATCAAATACTTGGCTGAGTTTAACAAACCCTTAGAAAATCACTTTTTTCAGAATCCACTGGACTGCCAGCCATAACAGCAGACTAAATGTCTCTATTAAGCTTGTCTGACCCAGGGAAAGACAACAGAGACAAAGTCTGTCTTAGTTAGGTTAGACCAGAAGCTTTTGGTCCTTCCACTCTCCTTTTGGCAGATGTTCAATTCCAGTGGAATAAAGTAAATGAAATTGGACTTAAGTGGCAGCACAAGGAAATTAGGGATTGTTCATGCCCATAACTTTCCAGATATTGAGCCAATGTTCTGTACAAACTGAACCTGCCACCAGAGGTTGGTGGAGCAGAGGAAAGTTGCATTCAATTAAATGCAGAGTGATGTAATTGCACTCAATTAGAGGTTTAAAAAATGTCTGTTAGCTACATGGGAGAGCCCACATGACATTTTGTTTGGAAGCCAAAATGAAAAACGGGAATGTCATTTGATTTTTCTTTTCTGGGTGGAAAAATAGGTTTCAGCTAAGTCCACCACACAAAAAAGCGAAAGGAATCAGAAGCTTGACAGAAAGAGAGTGAGCCAAAGTTAGCCAGGGAAATATTAAGTTGTATCTTTCAGGCTAATCTGTGTGGAAAGCGACATGGTGAGCGACTGCTAAGCTCCCTGAGAATGCAGCCTTTCCCCACTGGGGAACTAGAGTAATTACAGACAGCCTTTTGTTCCCATTTGCCTTCAGTAATAAGCCTAAAAGCATGGCAGCTCCCGTTTTAGATAATGAAGATTTACTGAGTGTGGGTTAGAGCTAGTTCATTTTCTTTTTTATCCCCCTTCTTCTTTATTCTAGTTTACGCCAACTGCTTCTGCTTTTCAATACACCTCCGTCTCTGAAGTTGCTGACAGAGGGAGCGAGGTTCATTATTTACCAAGAATTACGCCTCTGTCTTTGGAGTGCAGATGTGATTCAAGCTCTCTTCCGTGCGTGGCAGCGGGAAGAATCATGAGCGTCCATCTGAATGTGCCAGACACACCTGGCACGCCATTAAGTGGAGAACACAGCCCTCTTTGTATGCAAACAATAACGCTGGTACAGTATTTTTGTGTTTGGGCTTTTAATTTTTCAGAGGGCATTTTGCCCCATTCTCCTCTTCTTGAAGATGAATTATGTCTCAGAATTAAATTAGAAGAATTAGATCCCACCTGTGCAGCACCACACCATTAGTCGTAACAATAGCTACGAGGTAAACAACTTTAAAAGTCATAGTCTATGGAATAACGACACCATCTGTGTTTAAAGCCAAGTCTCTCTACCACTGGTAACCGAGTCTCTTAGGGACATGAAGGCTCAATTTACAGCATGGAGGAACGGCATCTGCAATCCAGCAAGCAAAACAGGAACATCTGCTATGGATCCTTGTCAAGTTATTACTGCATGTAGAGTTAAGAAAAATTCCTTGTATCTAAGCCAGGTGTAAATGAAAATGTGTCATATATGTTCTATGTAAGATAATTAGTCATTATGAATGAGCTGTCCATAGTTTAGCTTATTTTAATTTAGGTTGAGGATCCTATTTTAACTCTTCATATATGAGATCATTTTTATTTTGCTTATCTTGGATTGTTTTATCTCAGCTCATCCGTACAAGTCTTATTTTATCTTTTCTTCATTTATGTACAGCTAATGTAGCTTCTCTACACCTCTTTTTCCTTAGTTTGCCTTATTTTAACGTAGTTTACATTTCATTTATTTGTTTTATTACATGTTAGATACATGTAGCAAGCTTGTAGAGTCCAGAAACCCACAAGGAAGACCTAACTATTCTGACCTTGGTGAGACATTCAAAAAGCAATGTTCACACATTTAAATTAGTCAAATTGAGGCTCTTTAAAGTTAACTTTCATGTTGTGTTTTTGGAATTAACTTTTTTTTTCTCACCATTGCCTTTTGTTGCTGAACTTACACATAGTTAGACAACTCTATTATGTCTGTTTTTGCATAAACCGTATGTATTTCATCTGGGTGAATTTAATCTTTAGTCATGTTGAAAAAGGGAACAAGGTTTGTATTTCACCTTTATCACTTTTTCAATTTCTTACAATTTAATTTACAAACACATTTTCAAGTTTTTAAGTATACCAAAATGGCTCTTTCACCATTTTCCAACAAAAATGTAATTAGTGGCCGCATTATGTTTAAAAAGACATTTTAATTGATGCTGCATCAAAAACTGTACAATTGGATTTATTTAATTTTTTTGCATCAAGGATAATTTCTTATTTTCTCAACATGGCATTCAGAATATTCTGTGTTATATAAAGTAGGCAAAGTAATTAGTGCATGCAATATATTGACTGTAGACCTTTTGCTCATAAATACAACAACATTTGCTAATTAGGTCAAAACATAATCTCTTACATTTTATCCCAAAACATGTTTTCGGTGTTGGAAATTTGCTTTCATGAGCATCGTTTCCAGGGGACGCACTTGGCTTGGAGAACCATGTTGTCTATTATTGTGTTTGAGATTTGTCACAGCTGAAAAACAAACAGAAAAAGAGACAAGCCATCGTAATTTTTAATTAGAATTTAAAATTTTGAAGGTGTGATAATACTGTTCTTCCACGAGAGTCTGAGAAGGCGCTGCATATAAAATCGTAACAGCTTTGGTGTGCAACTCCACTAGGGAATATTACAATAACTTAATTTATCTGAAACACTGTTACATCTGAGGTTGAGGGCAAAACATATTGGCTGTTTTTTGTGAAAATGATAGCTTCCAAGTGGACATTTTCGTTGATTTGATTGATTGCATGCCCTCTGCACCCCTGATGAAGGGATTTGGCTTTTAATGCTGGCCTTCCTCTTCAACCGCCGCAATCACCAAATGTTTTGCACTTGTTTTCTAAAGGTGAATAAGTTGCTGCAGAACCCGTGGGCAGTCGCAGGCAAGAGATGAGGCATTAACACATGCCAAGCAGCTCCAAGCTGAGTCGGACACAAGATCTTTGTCCTTCAGGCTGTTAAAAAGAAATAAATGTGACTCAGGCGCATACTAAGTAGATGCAAGAATGCAAAGAGCTTCTTGTAATCAACAAGATTAGCAATGTGAGTAATGCCTTTTGGAAAAGAGTTATGTCATAGTCAGGAATATTCATCCACATCAGCGCACAACAGTGTCCCTTAGGCTCTCATCGCTGGTATTGTCAAGTTTAAATACTGAGACAAGTTGTTAGGGTGAACTTCACAAGTGGGCCACTTCAGTGTTTAGGACTCTTGAGGATGTCATCAAGTGTTGCATCATCGTTGAGTCCTTGTGAGGCATGCGAGTCGAGTACAGCATATGAATATCAGCTATGACCGCTGTTTTATCAATAATTTAATGAAGCATTTTGTGTCTCCGGTCTTCACCATAGAACTGTTATATCTACTGAAGACACTAACTCAGTTGTCTCAAGCTGCATTCCTCCAGCGCCAGAGTCCTGTTAGCTTTAGATGTCTCTCTGCTTCAGTACACCTGGGTCCAATATGAGTTCATTAGCCGAGTTCTGTAGAGCTTCACTGCAGGCAGTTTCACCATGTAATCCAATACGACAAGGGACACATCTAAAAGTTGCAAGACTTACCTACTTTTAGTTACCACTGGATTCTGGCTACTTCTGTTCTACCACTTGTGATGCTTTCTCTAAATGTAATCACCTGAACCCAAGGAATTAGTGCTTTTCTTTTTTAAACAAAGAAAACACTCATTCTCTTGTTAATCTTTCTGAAAGAAAGATTAACCTGGCTGTATTGTGTGTGAATTGTGTATGAATTGTGAGACAGTTATTTTTTGTTTTTAAGCATATGCACTGACTGACGGCACTTTTTAAATTTCGTTGTTCTTGTGACAATGACAATAAAGATTTATTTATCTTATCTTAGAAAAGTAACAATTGATACGTCAACATATGATACATCAATATTGCCGCAAACATTAGAAGCCTTTAAGTTAAACATGACAGCCATTCGGAAAGACTCACGTGTGGCTTACACAAAGTGTGTAAGTGTACCCAAATTGTTTGTTTTACAACAATAATGTTGGATGATTTTAAGTCACAATCCTTTTTATATTTCTATCTTTATTTCTTCTTCTTGGAAATGACTTCAATGTATACAGTCAAACTGGGTGGCCATACTACTTGTAAATCTTCAAAACACAGCACTATTGAGCCATATTTGATAGCCAGTCAATATAAGACTGGACTGTTTTGGCTTACTGAACTATTTTTGCTGGTTGCTTTTGTAGAGGAATCTTCTCGAGTTGTAGAGTCGATCAAAGAGTAAATACGTAGAATCTAAAACATAAAACTCTTAAACCTAGAACCAATCGTGGCTGTATGAAAAGAATATGTAATTAAGGAAAGATTTCTACACAATTCCCCAATGCTATAGAGGCATTTAGTCATCACTAAGAGTGCCTTGCTGTTAGCACTTAGTCGAAGCACATTTACCTGCTTATCTTATTCCCCAGTTGTCAGCTGGAAAGCATGTTGTTAATTGTGGGAAGTAACCCACCAGTTAAGGGGTTTCTCATTCATTTTGTTAATGGTACCATTGTTCTCATTGCAAGGGCGGGAAGAGGGGGGCTCCATGTGAAGTGAGACATGACAGGACTCTAATTGGAGATGAATTCAGGGCATGTATCACTCATTAGGACAAGATAGGGCAGGAATAAAACAAGTCGTCAAACTGAACAGTCCAATTTCATTAGAAATGTTGACGTCACTCGGGTGGTAAATTGCTCCTCGGACAAAATACAGAGGTTCCACTTTTGACTTAATCAATTTGATTTTTTTAAATTTTCGTTTTCTCTTGTGGCTCCCTCCCCCCTCATAAAAACCTGGCATAGTAAAATCAGCAAGCCCAAACATCTGAGGTTTTTCTGAACCCCACCCAACATAAAAGAAAGGAGGATAAATGCAAACTATTTTATTGAGAATGAAGGCAATCGAGATAAATAAGATGCTTTTTCAAATGGGCCTTAATGGCGCCATTAGGCAAAATGCAGAGGAGAATACAGCAGGGCACCGATGGGCCGCGGCCTATATCTGTAATCATCCAGAACAAAGTACCAGGTTCCCAAGAAGGTTTATTGGGCTCAATTAATCAGAGTTATGCTCACATTCATGCTCATATGAAACTTGGCAACAATTAATGCTCGCAGGAAAGTAATATTACACATGTTTAATTAAGTCTGCAGAGGATAATTATGGTGCGAGTAGCATTAAGTGCTAGGTTAGGTGTACAGGTTAGGATTCTGATTGCTCTCTCAATTTCTGGAATTGCTAAATTCATGGTTTATGCAACAGGGCTTTCCAAGTCTGTTATCTGTTAGCTCATAAACAAATCTTTTTAAAAAGTCTATTTTGTAAATTTTGTTCCACAGAACAAATTTTGGTTTATTAAGTCTGATTGGACATTTTGTGATAAGTGTACAGATTCAAACTCATATTGATGTACACTTTCAGAGCACATTTTACAACATTTAGACCTATAAAGACAAATAATTGTACAAAAGGTAAACATTTACCAAATAACCATTTACTATTAAGATGTTAGTGAAAATATATTGCCATTAAAAATGTTTGTATTGTCCATTAAATTTGTGTTTTTTATTCATCCAGCAAGAACGGAACATTGATTACAGCAATAAAATCAAATGTGACTTTTTTTAACACTAGAATAAAACTAGAATGATTTGATCAACAACCTACCAGCTGGAATCTGTATTTTTACTTTCGTCTTAAAGCCTTGCTTTGATTCTGATTATGTCTGAAATCTCCCCGTTGCTTCTAAAGCATAACAGCTATTATTTTGGCCACCACAGGTTGCAATGTAGTTTTTGCTTTCTTCTAAATGTCAGCTTCTGGCCAGTGCGTGTGAGCGAAGCACCAACGGCCAGACACCGTGGGATTACAAATGACGGGCTTCAGAGGGGAGAAGTCAACCAAGAGTCGACGGGTCACCGGATCAAACAGGCAGCGGGGATGACAGAGATGCCCTCACAACAAGAGAACAAGGACAGAAAGGGAAAGAGAATTGCGAGGGGCTTTGGAGGGGTGGGTGGCGGTGGAAAACAGAGCAATGAAGTACACACACGCAGAGAAAACATGACGCCTCCCCGCATCCCGGCGTGATGGACGGTGCCCGCCGACTAATCAATCAGTGTTGGTGATACGGCGGGTTGCTGAGAAGGGTGTTTGAAGCGACGCTATCCTGAGCTCTGGGTTGCTGAGAGGAACGACGCGTGTGGAATGTGGAAGCAGATGCTCTCTCACACACACACATGCCGAAAGGAGGGAGTGGAGCCTAGCCTAATTTGGCCCACCTGATAAAAAATGGACAGGAAAGTGCTTAGTCGGCTTTGCCCTTCCCTCCGCTCCACCACTGCTCCTCCTCCTAATTTCCTGCTCTTAGTCAGATCAACCCTTCACCTCCCTACTTAATAACCTCCATGCACCTTTTGTGTTTCCTCAAGTCGCACGCTTTGATCTCCATTGCTCACCAAAACCCTCAAATTAACACAGGTGTGATTTAGCTCGAAGAGGCCGGGTATTTATGGGAGAGGGTTTGTAGACCTACAGCATTGCTATTTTCTGTATCGTACATGTAAAACAGCAAGCCGATTAAGTTTGACTAAATTTGACTAAATTTGGTCTCTTTCATCTAACCTCCTAGATTTATCTCACAACTCTGTTCTTTTTGACTTTATGTTATAAAAGAAAACATTTGTGCACATTGGAGACTGGTGAATTTCTAAAATAAAGAATAGCATTCATGGTTTTTTCATCCTCCAATGCAAAAAAATAAAACAAACCAAAAAAACTTAGTTTGTTTCTGAATCCTTTTCGACATAATGAGAATAATTTATCTGATAATATAGACAACTGCTTTGGATTTTCACAGTTACAACCAGCTGAATGAAAGCGAGATCTTTCAAATGCTTCACAAAGCTATAAGGAAATTTGGTTTGGTAAGCTACATTATCTACACTAGGTCTACTGTAGGTCTACACTGCACTAGTTACACTAGGCTATAATGCACTGGGCTGCTTTTTTTTTGCAAGCTTTCAGATGTAATTTGGTTATGTTATATATTAAGAACAGCAGTAGAAATGTATGGCTTACAAGTTATTCGGCAATACTGTACAAAACATTTATGTTACATTTTTACAGAACTGTTTAGTCATAGTTGCTGAGATTTCTTTAAAAGTTGAAAAAGAGACAAGATAATTTTTATCTTGGTCTGTTTTGTCCGTTCCTAAACAAGTTTGGATGTTTAGCATTATTGTCTGCTTTGAAATCCATGATATCTCCAAATTTCAAAAATCCAGCCACTGACTTTTGGGAAAAACCGAAGAAATTTATGAATAAAATCACTCCAAAACAATGCACTATTACATTCATTTCTTTTCCACTACCAGTCAAACTGGCAAAATAAACGTGTACTATGTTTTTTTTACAACTGTTTGAACCGACAAACAATTACACATTATTTTTCCTGAACCATCAGTAATAAAATGCTAAGAAATGGCTACGATAAAGTTGTGCGAATCTGCTGTTCTGCTGGAACTCGATGTTCCAGCTTCATCAAGTTCCAATGAGTTCCCTGTTTCTCCTGTATTAATCAATCCTGTGGGAAACGTGAAGCAAATTCTCGTAATGCTGGCACAAGAGAAACATTAATAAGAAGCTAATAGACATTGATGTTGTCAAGTTCAAACACATTCATCTTCAGTTGGGCAAATGTCTGTAGAGTTCACCCTTTCTAGAAAAATTATACATCTAAAAAAATTCTTAGTGAAAGAAAATAAAATTCTATTAATAATAATTAGGCAAAAACAAAAAATATTACACAAGATCACATTTTTGTAGGAGCCATCTGAAACAGAGCAGTATGTGGACATTCATCTGACAAATCTTTTTATCCATCTGACTAACTTTTTTTGGCAGACAAATGACGCAAGGGACTTTTTTCTTGTTTTCAGTGTTTAAACATGAGATTGACTCAGGCGAAGAAAGTGGGCTCTGCTCGATAAAAAGCCTTTGAAAAGCCATTTTGGATTCGGACAGCATAATGAGATTAGTGCATCAGGCTGGGCTCCAGCGTCCGGCTGGCTGGTTACAAGCACAGTTTGCTCAGTTAGGATCTTTTGTTTGAGGACATTTGGTCCATGTCATTATGCATGAGGAAGAACCCATGTGCTAATCCTCTGTCCCTCACACGCCTTCCATCTTAGAAGCCATATTTAAGTATATATATTTTTAAAAATGGCTTCACTGGTCATCTTGCTGTCCCTTTCCATTATGTATATGTTTATTTACAAGTTCCAATTGAGGACTGCTTTATTGGTTCTTGAAAATTAAATGCACCTTAAATATATGCATTAGTGATATGTTCCCCCACATTATCTCAAGGAATCTTTGTCAAGAAGTTGTTTTCTGCATGGCATTTAAAAAATAAAAATGAGCTCGGTTTTCACGCGTACCCAAGAGCTAATTTGTTGAATTTATACGACAAGTAAATAACGCCTTATACTTGTTATTCTTTAACCCGGCTCTTTTTCATTCTGTTTGTCGTAAAATTGTCGAGAGGCTTTGAGTGGTCATAATACATTCGTATGTCAAGGCAGTTTAAGTATGTCAAAACTCAAGCGAGCTTGTCAGATGAAAAAAAAAAAAAACCTTTGCCGCGATGCTGCGGAGGAGACGCTGTAAATAATTGGAGGTCAGGTTTATCACTGCGTAATGCACCACGACTCGCAGCAGCTTAATACCACCATAAAATTCAAGCAGATCAAAAGAAATAAATCTGACCCATCCTACTGTATCTGACCCAAGCTTTTCCGTGATGACCCTCGTGGCAATTCATTTTCCTACACACTATTCAAATATCATGTTTTTCCTCTACTTTCCGTTTGGCAATACTCACAGAAGAAAATGCCTTAATTTTTTGTTTCAGTTTGTATCTACCAAGACCTAAGTTAGGTATTTATTATGTTTTGACCATAATTGTTGTACAAGTAAAGCCTTTTTTATAAAAAGTTCAATAGACTTTGAATCCACTATCAAACTGTCTCTTATGTTGCAATGTCCCACTGAAATATTTAAGTGTGCCATGTAAAAGATACATACCCAATGTTTGTATGTTATAAAAATACATCAGAAACTTCTTAATTAAAGAAGTCAGTGTAAACATACGTTTATTATCCCTTTGAAGAAAAATCACTTTTTCCTTTTTTCAACATGGCTTTCTAAGCTTCTGAAAGGTTCATTTACTTTATTTAAGAAAATTGGAGACACAAGTCTGCATTTATTTTAGGGTAACACCTTAAACACTCGGTTTTCTTGTGTGACATGGTGAAAAACCCCCAAAAAGAATCATATCAGTCTATGATATGGGTGACATGGGCAACTGGCCACACAATCCAAGAAAACACACAAAGAAAAAACATTTTTTTTAAAAACTTATAGCTGTAGTTCAATTATTCACAATTGGTCTCCTAGAGTCGTAGAAAATGTGTCTTTTTAATAAAATAGAATTTTGATTTCAGAGGTTCAACCACCACCAATGGTGAATAAGTCGAGAAAATGTTTCTCATCCAATTAGCGACTGTTCAAACTTTGTTTTTGTCGATTTTGTGAGGCAATATATCAAAACAATCAACAGTTGAACTACCTGAATGTTTGTGGGTTGCACACATCCTTCGATGGATGCCTAGGTAAAATATTTTACAGCAAAAGGAGCTGAAGAATTCTGCAAAACTGTCAAGAAGAAGTCAGTTTTCTTTATATACGATCTGACATCGACTACTGAAGTTATTGTAGATGACACTGTCCTGTTCGGTGTATATCGCTTTGCCAAATGTACTTCCAGAGCAGTGAATGTAACCAGCCTCCTTAAAAACACCTGACATTTTAGCCACCGTGCTTACAGCCTATATATTTACATGTTTGACTCCATGTCCGCGCTCGTGAGGCGGGAGGCTTTCTGCAGGTGTCATCCATCAAAAGGAGTGAAGAATGAAACAAAGACAAGAAGTCAGCAGGGTTTGAAACAGAGATCAAGCTTGACAGAGGTGAACAGAAGGAAGAAGCGACCGAGGTTGATGGAGTGAGGGGAAAGCAGAGGGGAGAGAGAGTGAACTCTATCAGTTGGTAAATTATACCCCACGCCATCGACACCAAAGGAAAACATCACTGCTTGGGGGTGTCAGGTCGAGATGGACGACCGGCATCCTCGGTCGGTGTGAGAGCATCGGCGTGTGTGTGTGTGTGGGCATCCAAGTAAGAGCAAGAAGGAAGAAGGGAAAAAAAGAGAGAGAACGAATTTCTCAAAGATATATCACAGCCACAAAAGTAATGGCTCACTGTAAGATCATTGCAAGTTTCCCCACTGTGGAGTGCCCTGAGCACACACACAGGTACACAAACAGAAAGTCAGGCAATCAACACCATCACAATGGTGGTTGGCTGAGGCAGGTAAACGAAATAAAAAAAAACAGCATTGCCTCAGGATTGAGTGTAGCTGCTGCTGTCTGTTGCCTCAAAATATGGCTGAAATAACGTTTCATGCTTGCAAATTAAAAGTATATAATGTTTCAACACACTTTTGTTAGCTCATAGTATCTTCTTGAAGTATTGTGAAGAATGTAGATTTTTTTTCTTCTTTCAAAAAAGTATTTGTTCAATGAAACTTCTCGATTCAAGGCAATCTCCCCCAATAGCAAAAACACAAGTGGTACCGTGAAATTTCTTTGACATTTCCCCTTAATTTGGCCCATGATTGTTAAAAGTCAGGTGGAGCCCCTGACCTTTCATCCAGCGCTGCGAGTGACTTGCTTTATTTCAGGTCAGATTAATTCTGTGGCAAGCCTACCTGGGCTCACACTGGTATTTTTCTTCGCCAAAACCTCAGATTTAGTGGCAGAGTTACATTTACTAAAGCTACTTTTCTTGGGGAGTTTTTTTTTTCTTTTAGGTAGTGTACTTTTTAGTTTTACGCGAGTAATTTTGTTATGCCGTATCACAACTCTTACTTGAGTAAAATTTCTGAATACTCTACCCACTTTGAGTAACTTTACTGAATTAAGAAGTTGTTTTAACCAAAATTTCACCAGAAACAAACACCTTTAGTTACTGCCTGTACACTACATGCTAAATACTCTTTTTTTTTCTTTTTTCATTTTGACAAGCCAACATCAAGACGAAAGAGTTTATTCAACAAGATGCGGGTTTAAATTGCATGAAAAGCTGAAGGCAAATTCACAAATAAAAAGCCTTACGTGGGATTTCTGCCCTCAATATGCCTGACTAGATAATGAAACAAGATTATCTGTAACATACTCCACTCCTCTGTGGTAGGCAAACCACAATGGGTCAACCTGGCCCAGTACTTCATCGGTCAGACTGGCTTTGACCAGTTGCTCAAAGCATTTCACAGATGGAGATCAAAGCCACCGGTCAAAAATCACTTTCGGAGATTTTTCTATTTACATTCGGTGCTTTGAAACCTTTTGCTGAATAAAAGGTAGGTTAAAAGCTCGAACCGAGGTAAGAAAACAAGCAATTTAAATAATGTCTATCAGTTCAGCAAAGCAGAATGACCAAACATCCAGCTAGAATTATGGCAGAAGCTGGTTGATGGCTTCATCAACTATTTATGAATACCTTTCTGTAGTATATCTACCTTGTGTTTATAAAAGTAAATGCACAACAAATTCTAACTTTTAAAAACTATTTTTAACATCTATTGTTTATTCATCCATTAACGACTGATTCAATTCAGTGCAACAGTGTCACACGAAGACATTTCTCTGTTTTCCCACTTTAAAAATCTAAAATATCAACATACCCTGAAGAACGCGCATCAACAAAATATCACCAACGTTTATCGCTTTTGAGTTCCTGCGAATCAACAACTCCTTAGGACCACTCCGGTGACGGAGATCGACTGCTGATGAATATTTACGAGGTGAATTTTTATGCAGTGATGGATGTTTATGTGCGGTGGGCTCATGAGAGGCATACATCCCAGCAAGTCACACTGAATTTTAAACTCTGCACATCAAGCACGCATGTTTTCTTAAGATCTGGTCGTGTTGTGACTCACAGGGAGTGGGATTGTTTTACCACCAGCTGTCAGAATTTGATGGTTAAATCTTGGGGATTTACAGGTTATTTTGTGCTCTAATCATGACTGAAAAACAGTCATGATTGCAGCACAATCCATAAAATACATTCTATAAACATTCTTCCAGTTACTTAGGACCAGTGGAAACATGCTGGCTCTAGTCTGAAAATTTCTCTTCCTTCATCAACTTAGCACTTTTTTAAAAAGATACTGTAGAATAGTTAGTACAGCACAAAAAAAGTCACAAAAATATGAGAACAAAGTTATTATTAATGAGGATGAACTTGTATGAGAAAAAAGTCATAATATGATGAGGAAAAGTTGAAATAAAACAAAAATAAAGTCAAAATAATACAAGAATAAAGATAAAACAATACATTTTTTCTTGCATTATTTTGACTTTATTCTCATATGACTTTATTCTTGTAATATGACTGTTTTCGTATGAGTTTATTCTCATTAAATTATGAATTTCATGACTTCTCCTAATTTTATTTATTTTTTAGTTCCATCATACATTAAGAACTCTAGTATGAGTAAATCAGTACCCAGTAATTGAATCAGGACATCCCTAATAACTGAAATATTGAAATGAAAACATAGCGTTTCTCATAATCTCTACTTTAAAATTCATAAACAAATATCTGAATTTATATTTCCTCCCCCACCCTCCCACACACACACAAGCACAAAAAGCATTCTGCAAACTAGCAGGCTGTTTTCAAACCCCACAGTTTACATTCATTTGCAAAGTGCCACAGACTGTAGTTTAATATTGAAATATCAATGTAATACCAATTCTGAGCCAAGCCATTTGGCTGCATCAAAACCTCATCCAGAAGAAAAAAAAAAAAGATTAAATTACAAATGAAATTAGAACACTAAAACTTCACTCGGCAGGACGACACACACACACTCGGGATACACAGTCCGACATGGCTGCCAGTGTGCATCATTTACACAAGCAGCAGAGCGACTCAAGGATCCGGAGGTGATGAATGTAACGATGAGAAGTGAATAAGGGAGGTTTGGGATAATGGCTCAGAGTCAAGCAATAGCTGACTGTTGCGGGCGTAATCTTCTGCTCCTATCCCCCCCCTGCCTGAAGGTGATAATGGCTTTGCTCGACTGCTGGAGACGCACGTGCAGCCGGGAGGAAGAGGTTGGCTTTGTGTCGGCGCCACGAGTGGCCTGCCAGAAACGATCTGCGTTGCATTTATGTGTGTGTTTATCCAAATTTCATAGCTTTCTTTTTTTAATCCAGGTAGTACAGTAGCATTAAAAAAATCAAAAATACTGGTTTGTCTTTGTTCTCTTTAATCCCCGGGGATTACTCACTGTACACCGTAAAGGTCAAATTTCACTTACAGCCTTATTCTATAATCCAAATGTAAACCTCCACGCCGAAACATTGGCACAAGCTAAATTCTGAAGAGTCGTAGGCCGCTGCATTTTCCACTTCTACCTCTTTAATTTGTTTTTTATTTGCTTTGTTTGAACGGCGGACGAAAAGCAATACCAAAACTCACGCTTAATAAAACACATTAATAGCGAGCGTACGTTTGCCTTGTTGTGATTAGCACAAATTTCAGAGAGTTTTTGAGCACTGTTTATTGAGAACAAGTTCATTATTCTTGACGCACCAATAAGTAAGCGCCTGCAGCCGCGAAGTTTGCAGTATTTTAGACGGAATCGGGAATATTATCTGAACAGAGAATTTGACTTCATGCATCAGTAATGCAATATCACAGGTTTCAGAGGCATGGCTTAACCATAAATTGTACATTTACACTGACAAGCTTCTATATTGGGTATTCAGTTGCTTGTTAAATAGCAAATCAGCCAATCACGTTGAGAAAATTTTATACATCTAGACATCTGGAGGCAGTGAAGACGATTTACTTGAAACTGTTTTGCACAGTAACCCTTCAACTGTGGCTCAACAGTGAAGATAAAACATGTTGAAACTTGAAGCAAATGGCATAAAACAACTGAACAGTAGCTATAAACAGGAAACTAAGGCTAAAATCTGCAAAAGATTTTAGCAAAGAAAACTGGACATGAATCTCATCCTCTGCTCAGTGATTTGGACTTTATAAATCAAAAATGTTGGAGGAATTCTTCTTTAACCCTGCCATCTCTAGTATTATTTCTAGGATTAAAAGAAACTCATCTATGTGTTTATCTTTAGTCACATTGATTACTGCAACAATGAATTCAAAGGTCTGTCTAAATAGCCCAGAATGCTGCTGCTCACATTCTCACTAAAACCAGGAATATAGACTACATCACCCTAGCACCAAAGTCTTATTATAGACTTTTAAAAAACTTTTGTAAGCTTATAAATCAATGAACGGCTTAGCAACAACATACATAAAAAATCTGTTACTGTATTATTTTTCCAGACCTCTCACGTCTTCTGGTTCTGGTTCTGCTCTGCGTCTCCCAGAGAACCACAACCAAACAAATCTGGAACAAACTTCCAGAAAACTGCAAAACAACCAAAACACTTCAGTATACAGAGACATTCATGAATTGACTCAGTGACTGAAAGGCGTCCATCGCTTCTCTCTACCGATACTCCTGGGAGCTTGTGTGTGGAGTTTGATTTTATTTGATTTCATCTTATCAAGAAGTCTTGTTTTTTTCTTTAAGTTCTAATCCTAAATTGGTTTCTTTTCAATAAAAAGAATAAAATTTCTCCTGGCAACTTTCCCAACCAATCCAAACCTTTTTTTTTTAACTCTACCGTTGTGACATTTGATATTTAACACAATACCAGAGGCTAGTTGAGTCTTAGATGGTGCTTGTGGGGTTTTCTGCATCTTTTCTGATTTGTACTGAACAGCCTGACCTTAGGCTTTGTTAGGCAGGACAAAAGTCCTACATGTTTCCTCATTAAACCTGGAACACTGCAGTAAAAAACAAGGAAAAAAAAGAAATTGAATTGAAGCTTTTACACAATGTGAGGGCAACCAGTCACCCCTGTCACAATGCACAGTGAATTACATCCGAAAGGTACAGCACAGCAGTCTTACAATGAATGGGGCAGCAAATCACAAAACCACACAGCCGGTTAGATGGCCAATGTGAACACATAACTTTAGAAATCGTTTTGTAGCTCTTTTCAAATTGGTCAAAAAACTCCAGCTTTTATAGAGAAGATCTCTGCTACGTTAACCAAATACATCTGAGCAGCAGCGAGGATGTGCTATTCTTCCAGCTTTGCCTTCATCTTTGTTTTGTAAAGTAACGCTGTCTTGTATACTTGAGGTTACGATTAAACAATGTGCAATCTGTGGCCATTTTAAGTGTCACTTATTTGTCACAACGGACAGATTTCACACCAGATTGTGACATTTCACGAACTGAAGCCTTTTAAGTCCAACAAGTAGACCCACGGCTTTTCTGGCAATGACAAAAGGCTTTGGCGTTACTGAACCGCATTTAATATCATAAATCGTCTCGGATGTGGCAAAACACATAAAGTCAGGGGCTGGAGGAGGTGGCTTCAGCATATTAATCCCGGTTTTTGGCACGTCAGTGCAGCCCGCCACATCTTAATCAGCTGCTTTGTGGGATTATGTGTTCTTGCTCATTTTGCATTCTCGCACATATGTAATTTGGAGGCTTTTCCTTCCCCATCCCTTCCCATCCAAGCGATCAAAAGCAACAGTTCAACTTCCCGTCTTCAGTGTTGCAAACAAATTTTAATGCGTTCATGTAGTCAAAGCCCTCCTGCTGTGTTTGTGATGATGAGTGTGGCTGTGAAGCGCTGGGTTTGATGATGCAAGTCTTTATTTTAGGTTGCAAATCTCTGTCTGTACAGTAGTGTGGGCGCTCTAACAAACTTTAAGGTCTTATTTAATGTTAATCATAGTCTGTACTCCGGGTTTCTTGGGTTTTAATTTGTCCTGATTCAGTTTTATAATTGTTCTGACTCCTTAAATAAACTCCAGTTTGAAGTATTTGGTTTTCCCTTTTGGGTCTTAAAAAAAGGAATTTAGACCCTAGTAAATAAAATATTTAAGACAAATATTTAAAATGCAACACAGGTGAGGGATATGCTTACTAATCTGATCAAGTTAAGTGACGGTTAGTTGTTTCCTCAAGGAGATAGACCTCGTCTGATACTCTTAACTCCATGTCAACTGGAAAAGATGAAGAAACAGTCAGAAATGATTTCATCAAAAAGCAAAAAAACAGGCAGAAGGTTTTTCCCCCCTGGTTTTGTCCTTGTCTGATTTAGATTTTTCCTGGCACAAGCTCAGCAAGAGAAGAATTTCTTTTAAAACACCAAACAGTCTAAATATTTCTTGAAGGCGTCACAGTAGGGGAAATATATATATAAATACATATATATATATATATATATATATATATATGTATTTTAAGCATAAATGCCTCCGTTTGTAATTAAATGCATTTCCTGCAGCTCCAAAGGGTGTCTTTGGCTTCTATTAACCCGAACCACAGCACTGTGTGTGTCGGGTGGCACAACCAGCACTCAGCAGAGCTTCAAAGCATTAATGCTGAATGATCCTTGGAGCGTCGGCAACATCAGCCCCTGAAGCCGGACAATTCTTGAGGGATCAGTCGAGTCACTGCAGCAGCCAGACTACTGATTAAGCAAAAGCACTCTTTCAGGTTGTTTGTAGAGGACCAGGCACCAAACACACACACACACACGCCATCAAACAGGAGACTTCAGAAAACCGAATACAAACCAATTCCAACCTAAAACTAAACTCTAATCTCACCCCATCCTTGTGATGTAAGACCTTGTTTAAGACAAATTTAATTCTTAAATGTTCTTAAAGGTCAATGTTGGGGCTATTTGAATGTCTAGCTGACTATGGTCAAATAGGCAAAATTAGCAACAAAGACAGCAATATTTAACAGCTAAAAGTGAAACCATTCCAAAGAATAATTTTCTGTACAGGAGCATGTTTTTAACGACACCAACCAGTCAGTCTTTAAAAGACATACAATTCATATCCACATTGTTGCTGTTTATAGCATAAAATACACCAAACAAACTGCAAGTTCATGATTTCCATTGCTGACTTCCTCAAACGTGAGAAATGATCAATTCAATACAGGAGTTTGGAACAATGCTAAAAATTTGCAGAGGATGTTTTGGTCAAACAAGAACTTGCGGGTTCATGAGATCATGAGTGAAGATTTGTCAGATGGTAGCAAACATGAAAACCTAACTTGCTCTCTACCTCTTTCCCTCTCTCTTCCCGTCTCTCCTTTCTACTCATTATGATGCATGCCTTCATCTAACTGCGAAAGCTTGCTTCTCTTTTGGACGTCTCCAGTGTGACTGCCAGCTTCTGCCCCTGGCGCCGATCCAGATGTTATTGATGGAATCCCTCCAGATGCAAACACAAACCCAGTCACTTACACACACACGCAAGTAGGCCCACTCAACCATTCAGCCACACAGAGCAAGACCTCGGTGACTAATGCTAGCTGATCCTCGGTGACCAATAAAAATAGCCCCGAGACTGACAGGTTGCTGTGCCGCTCAGATTTATTGAGTGGGGTCCCCCACCTTCCCCTCCCTTCACTCTAATTACTTTCCTCTCCCCGTCTTCTTGTTTTCTCTATCTTGTTTCTGAGTTCACCCTCACTGTTGCTCTCTTTTAATTCTTTTTCATCCTTATCCTCGTGAAGCAAAGGGGGGAGAAAAAAAAGAAACACTGCAGTCATTTACAATCCCCCCTGTCTGAGTGATGGGTTTCTATTTATACGATTAGTTGAGACATCGGGGGAGGGGAATTGGGTGGGGATGGGCTAAACAAGTGGAAGAGGAAAGATATTGAGAGACAGATATAGATGGTTGATAAAGTAATCTTCAGGGAACTGCAGCGACCAAGGTAATGGATACTGCAGATCCGAGACAGGGGAAGGATTAAGAACTAGAAAACAAAATATTACTTCTGCTGCACCGGTGTTTGTGGGAGTAGGCGCGGGGTTGTGCACGTGCAGCGGCGCACCGCTCCGACCTAACACGCATGCTGATGACAAAGTCTGACTTGCAACAAAATTGAAAAAGTAAACCCGTATAGTTCTTTTCTGTGCGCACCCACTGTTTCCTATTTTCCACAGCCGTGGTTTATTGTATGTTGTAAAATATACCCTTGCCAAATGGTGGGGAATAACTCAATTGGTTGAGGGCCAGAGGTGCACCTTTTTATCAGGCAGCAGAAGCGTAGATGTGAAAGGTTAAATGGTTCTTTTCACAGTCAGGCTGTCTGGCTTTATTTCACAATGTAACAGAGGTTCAAAGGCGTCAACATTTAACAGATTCCCTGAGAGATGAGGTTGAGGTACCTCAGCTTGGAATTGACCAAACTAATTTTCTCCCTATTGAATACAAAATATGGTGGACTATTAGTACAAGAAATTATACCCCACATAAACATTTTGTAGCTCATAATGTTTACTTTTCTTTCTTTTTTTTTGAATGAATAATGAATAAATCTAATTTTATTCATTGATTCAATTTTCTATGCTTTTCAAATGACAGCTTTACTTATCTACAGCGGGAAAATGTCCAGTAGTGAATTACAAAATCAACTGATTATGTGGAAAAATGTGACTTGCACAAATGAAATGTTTTACATTTTGACAAGAATATTTTGTCCTGCAAATATTATGTTTGCATGCACTATATAATTAGTAACAAAACCAGGTTTACATTAAATCAAACATTTGTGAACACTTTCTTCTTTATTGTGATGATAAATTTATTTAAAGATGTTTGAATTTATTTATTCTTGTGTTGCTCTAACTACAAAATAAAAGACATTGGGAATGAATCTTGAAAATGATAATCATTATCATGGGTGATCAAATACAAATTAGACATCTTAAAAAATGTTCTTTGAATAAGCACTGATAAAAAGCTAAAGGGAAGATGCTAACTGTAAGCAGTCTATCAAGATATTATTGCAGCAGACACAATTCCCATTGTTCATATTTTCAAACTCTGCCACAAAATATTTATGCAAAATATCTTGAGATCTCTAACCACCCACTCAGTAGACATTACATAATCTTCTTTCACCAAGGAGGTAGATTGGGATTTAGGTGATGCATTTAAAATGTGAACCTCTCTTATAAAACTCTTTATTCAAGGAAAGTTTATTTTTCTTTTCTGAGTGGGGTTTGGGCTTCAGTGTGCTACTTGTACAATCTCAACCCATGTGATTCCAAGCGATTTTGCCAATGTAATCAAACTTACCGGCATTATTTGTGTATGCTAGCTCTGGTCTTAGTGTGTTGGTGAGTATAATTAGCCCCCATTACATGTTTCTGATTGTTGTCTGTGGAAGTGCTTGTCAGCAACACGACGCACTGACACATGAGGTTTAGTGGTAACACTATTATCCAGCAGGGGCTTTAAGTAGAAGTCACATTAGTGCTAAACGTAAATCAATAAATCGAGAATGTGAGCAGCTGAGCTAATATTTAATCACTTCCTAATGGTTGGAGTTCATTGGACAAAGCATTTGACCTTATCACCCCCCCACACAACAACACACAATATCAAATGGCTTTAACTGCTAGATATGGATGTAGATTACTCACATTTCCTTACAACGTCATGTTGAGGATTGTCAGCTTGTTATCTACCAAGAAAATAACCAAATTTTGAAAAATAATGTTGTTGATTTTTTCTCTTTGTAGTTCAAGGACTTGATTTTTGATTTGCTATGGACGACAGGAAGTAGTTGAAGGATCATGGTGCGGCATGTTATTTAATAAACAAACTTATTATGCAATGGATACGCCACAATTGCAATTACTTCTTTTTTCGACGTCGATGGGAAAGTTTTGAACACATTTCCCATGGAAACACAGCTACAGATGTTCCAAATAACACCAAAAAACTGTGAAAGATACCAAGAGAAAAAAAAAGGTGTCGCTATTGAATCCTCTCCAGCTGAATGTGAAAACTTTTGCACTTGTTTTTATTGAGAAAGTCACTTCCACCAGGGCTCAGATCTCACCATATGCTCATGACCTCCTCAGTCTCTGTGCCCAGCTCTGCTATTTTTGACAGCTTTGAACCTGTGACTCTGTCATCTCTGCAGGAGGCGGTTAGTTGCTGAAAGTCAATAGGTTCTCCAAATGATTCTCTTCCTCCCTGATTATTTAAAGAGGTTTTCTTCACTGTAGGGCCGTTGATCCTTGCTCTTTTGAATAGCGGCCTGTCATACTGTGTGGCTCCAGGAATGTTTAAACATGCAGTTGTCCAGCCTCTGATTAAGAAGCCCACTCTCGACCCCCCCTGTTCTTGCTAAGAATAGGTCAATTTTTAAACTGCCAGTACTTTCAACGACCCTTGCAGAGGTAGACTGCAACCGGTGAATGGCATGTATGAAAGAGCAGAACACTGTAGAGTCTGGTTTTAAATCTTTACTCCAAACTTTAAGAGTTTTTATTTTAAATATTTTTACCAAAAGACTTATGACTGTCGCTATGTTCCATCTACTGGCTTAGACACAATCAACCAGGTTTCACAAAGCATCATTTTGTCAGATCTTGATGTTACACATGTCTGTAATAAATAGGATGTAGAGGTTGCAAACTGGCTTGGTCCACACATCACAAAAAAATTTATGTTTTCAGGAACGCGTTGCTATTGAGCAAGTTGCAATTGTTCTGCCATGTCAACTAGCATTGACGATGTTTCTGTGCAAGTAATATCTGGCAAGGTGCTAACAGCTGATCAGTCATGAAAGGTAAATGTTTGCTACGTTAGAACTTATTTAGCAGATGTTGTTCCATTCTCCCCTTTTTTGACGAAATTGGATGCTAAATATCTAGTTTGTATTTATTTCATTATATTGTATTCTCTCAATTTTTTTTGTTTCCATAAAATTTACTTCAAAGTGGGAAAAAAAGTGCTACAAATGTTTGATTTAATGTAAAAATGCTCTCCTGTGCATTGCCATGGCAATCTCTTCTGTATCGTCTCTTCTCTCACCCATCTTTTAGTTAGCTGCTCTACAATCCTTCCAGTCTTTTATGCTTGAATATTTGCATTATTTTCCATTCAAATTTCACATGCATTTTAATTTTAAAGCAAATTCCTAAAATACAGATTTGTATTTGCAGTCGATGGTCATGTGAACACATTGAACCTGAAACGTATTTAGTGCACTCACAGGCCAGTGAGTGGAAAAACAAGAACTTGAATTATTTATTTTATTTTTTTTCATATTTTTAGCATCATGTCCAGATACATTGCGTACGGCCGTGGTACTAACAGGCTTTTTATTTTGTCCTTGTGTTGTGGGTTTAATAGCCATATCTTCCATTTAGATGCCGAGATTGTACAAGTACATTTAAAGGATCAGAAGGACTGCATTAAACCGAAGGCTTCCTCTTCCATTAAGGCGACATTAAAACCAAAGGATATAGATGTTTTCTACTAGAACTTGGCAGCTGTTAGCTCTGTGCTGTTTGTGTCAGCACCTTACACTGATGCCAGTGTAAAATCGCAGGCTTTCGCCAACACAAGGACAGTCTGAGCACCATAAATGTACAGTCAGTACTGGCATAAATATTTTGATCCCAAACAGACAATTCAATATGGTGAATTGTAGAGGATATATACAATAGGCACATGAGGCTATTAGCTTTTCTGAAGCTGCTGGGCATCAATTAGCTCTATGTCAAGCTGTGAGATGGTGACCCCCTTCATCTGTCTGCTTGCTCTGATGTTAGGCAAGTTCTGACCTACAATATGCTGGCACCAACATGGGCTGTGTGTGTGTGTGTGTGTTTGTAAGAATAAGAGTTTTGCAAAGCAAAGTTTAGCTTCTTTTGTTTTTCCTTTATGATTCATAAAATCTGACTTTCATAGCACAGTAGAACAAATAAGTACGCTAAAAACAAACCAAACAAACGCACAAAAACTGATAAATGTCAAGAAAAATCAGAGAATCAGAATTGTCAAAAATGCAATCGGCGAGAAAGCAGAAAACCACCTCAACATCTTCAAGACACTAAAATTCTAAAACTTAAATTCTGAACATTAAAATAAATGCAAAATCTGAAATAACTCAAAGTAGAGCACATTGAAATAAAATACAAATGCATAGTTTCTAAAAATTGTCAAATAAAAATGGGAAAAAAATCTAAACCAGTTAATATTTACTAAAATTATGCTAAGATATTCTTTTAAGTGTTGCCATAGCTTCATACATAAATGAACAGTCATAGGTAGGGTTAGGATCAGCTAGTGCTAACTATATTAAGCATTCAGACTTCTAATATATTAATCAGTATAAACAGACAACATTTGTATCAAATTCATTCTTAATGCATAATATTATACTTTAAGGTTCCATAACCACAAGTAGGATAGAAGTATATACCTCACTATCTTTGCATTTCTTATTTCATCTCATGGAAATGGTTAATCAAAGATTGATCAGGTCACTGTGTAGTTCAAAATGTCATTGTGTGAATTGGTTCACAATCTTTGGCCTCAATATCATCTGAAAATAACCCAACTTCTGTCCCAACAGCTTCGTTTGTCTCCTGCATGAACGCCGTCAACCTCTTAATGGAGCCCCACTTAAACAATCCTGAGCTGTCTTTAAAGACGGGCGTCTCTGCTCGTTTTAATCACAAAGTGAAATTCTCCCATTATAAGACAAGCTTGGATGCATTTAACCCACTCGCCGATTAATACGGCTTAGTGTTTGTTAGAGAATAATGAACACAGTGAGGGAAGATCAAAAGCCACGGCAAAGGTCCTCAACCTAAAACAATCCACTTTGATCTTCCCCATGATATGGGAAATCAATTATGCTGGTAGTGAATAAAGTCTAATTGTCTCACTGCTTTGATCATCTGAAATGTCAAAAGTTTCCATCAAAGCGTTGTAGCTAAATTAGAATCATAAAAAAAAAAAAGCTGAATTTCAACATGACCCGTTCGCTCCCTCAACTTGAACACATTTCACTCTTTGGTCCCACAAATTAATGTCGCATTTACATAATTATGTGGCGTAACATATAAGTTAAGCAGACCATTTCCCAATCAGTGAGCAAGGCATTGTCTTTCACGTAATTCACTTAATGGAAACATGACAATTTCAAAAAACCTCTCTTGTTTTTTGATAAAAGTTTCAGTCCTGGGTTGAGGTTGTTTTTAGGCTGTATAAAAATTGGTTTATTTTGCAAAAACTGCAATGGAAACACTTTGTTCACATCACACAAGCCACCAAGATCAACAACAGGATATTCCCACTACCGCAAAACCATAAAGAAGACAACAGGAAGTATTTAGATGCTAATGACTTATTGCGTTCAACTTATTCACATGTGATTATAATTTCTTTAATTTAATGGAGAAATTGTGTTTTTTCGACATTGGTTTAATATTGACAAAGTTTTGCACACATTTGTGATGGAAACGCATCTTCAGTGAAATTCAAGAACAGCTTCCCACAATCGCTGTCGAATAGAAAATGTTTGCACTATTGTAGCGCATTGAAATGGTTGAAACCTGCAACCTCCATTAAGACTGACAGAATTCCACAATAGAAGCAAACAAAATAAGTTGTTTCAGTACAATATGTTCTGAAAAGCCTTGCAAGAATTGCTTCTTACTTGGGTTAGCATTGAAAAAAAAAAAAAGGCTGTGAGAACAATAACCAGGACAAATATGACCCCAAGCTTGCATTACGGTTTCTGTCAAGCTCACGCCTTTAAATTAAGACTGAAACCCACAGCCACCGAGGAATCATTTCATAGCCATCACTGCCAACACCTGCGCTTCCCATGAGGAGGGTGGATGTGGGTGAGGGGTAAAAAGCACAACTAAATCTGTGGGAGATCTGACCTGAATTTACAGCAGGCTTAGAGGTAAACATCCGCCCCGTTCAGCTTTGACGCTGCGTTGAAAGTCGCAATTTGATGTGCTCTGCTGACTCACTGACACCTCATGATGGGCTTTGTCTACACACAGCTTTAAGAAATTTCCACTTTTAAAATTCACACACATTTGTCTAGCATCAACTGCTCCCTCTCGCTGTCTTCCGAATCAATGTCGGCTGAATTCTGTGTTCGAAGTGCGCAGAATGCACCCCTCAGAGTACGAGGGGTGCAGTAATGTAAAGAAACAAAGCACACCCTCTTTAAATTCTAGGATTCAACCTAATAGAGATAATCCGGTATAGACATGTTGCAAATTGATGCCACGCGCAAGATCACTAAAAACAAGGTCCAGATCAATAAAAAGCAAGGGAAAGGAAATTAGGTCAGCTTATTCGACATTGACAACCTTAACATGTACCTGTGCTGTATCTGTGTTTTGGTTCAGTTAAAAAAAACACACCAACTCTCTAACGGATTATAAGTAGATGTTTAAATTAGCATGTCTAAAAACATTTGCATGAGAAGCACCAATAATGATTTTAAAATGTCCTCCTATAACCTGGGAGTTATGTAGTAACAACTAAAAAAGTCCAGCAGTAGATGGTCAACAAATTCCTTCAATATTTTTGATTTACTGAGGTCCTTGCACCAACCCAAGACTTTATGCATAAATATTATAAGGAAAGAAATCCTGTTGAATCACATGATTCAACCCCCCAAAACAGATGATTCTTCTGTTCAAAGGTACAAAATCAACTGAATGATCACAAACTAAACCTTTTTGAAGTTATTTCCCCAGAATTGTCTGTCCATACCTGCTTTATACCAAAAACAAATCTGTTTCTGAAGGCTTCATCGGCATCATGCATCAAAATGGCTGGCTTGATTCTATACAAAAGACTGGAATCCGGTGTTAAAGTCTCTGGATTCATCTGATTGCGTCTGGATATTTACTGCCTTTAATCTCTCTCGACTCCGTGTCTCAAACTTCATTCTTACATAAAGTACTCTGAAAGCGCTGCTACCTGTGGGGATTCCTATCACCGCTGGTACACAACAGTTTAAATATTTTATCCACATGTGTGCCTATTGGATCTATCATGTATGACAACCACAGCACCCAGTAGGACGAGAGGCAAACAAAACCATGAATTATAGATGAGCCGTCTCCTTAATAGCGTCACATTATTTATGAATCCTGTCTCATGCAGTAGTGATATTTAAAACATTCGGCTGATTAACAACCCACGGTAAGTCCATTTTGAAAGCTTGTAAGCAGCTACTTTGTTTGTTCAATTAAGCCATTTGGAATGAGTGGTAAACAGTTCCCCTGGAGATTACATGACAAATCTGTTTCAAGCTGCACACTGGGCAGATTATGCAGAGCATGTGCCCGGCTTGGCAAAACTGTTTCAGAAAGCAACTGGAAAAGAAAAAAGAAAGAAAAAGAAGGATTTCCTTTTATCATAGTTTAAAAATCTATATATTATAAAAACACTTGGAATGAATAAATGCTTCTGCTAAACTTTTTTTTTATACGTCTCTAGTCAACGCTTAAGAAAGGCAAAGGTCATCTATGTCATCTTCTCACATTTGAACACAGCAATATTTCTTCTCAACCTTAAAAGACTTTTGTAGAAGTTAAAGCAATAAATCTCTGCTGAATCGCTAGGATAATTAATCTAATATAACATTTCTGAAGAACAGCTTAGTAGTATCTATCATGCTTTGTGGATCTTTTGCTTCATAAGGAACTGGTGCATTATACAAAATGTTGCATCGTGAGGAAAAAGATATCACCAACAAATCAAGACGTCAACTAAAAAGTTATAGCCTGCCCCACAACTGGCCTTCTAAATAGCCAATGGTGAAAAGCACACCTGATTAGTTAAACAGTGGCTTAAGGGTATCAATGTTCATGTATTAGAATGGTCATTACAAAACTGTGATCACAGTTCAATTGAAGATTTAGATCCTACCATATTCTATAATTTTAGATGCCACTGTTTTTATGTAGGTCACTTCATTTTTTTTGCTGCAGCAAACTTGAAAACCAAACTACAGGTGATGGCTTCTCTCTATATCAACCCACATCAGAGGTGTGTGTATGCTCACTGTGGAGTGTTAGAGTTTGTGTGTGAATATATTCAGTCATGGCAGGCGACTGATTGATGGCTGAGCAAATCCTGGTTGCTCCATGGCTGTCACAGATTGGCACAGCAGAGACCTGGCGGGGAAATAGCTTGGAAACACACACACACACACGCACACACACACACACAACTACAGAACAAACATACTCATATTTTTGTGTCCTCTACACCAAAATCACAGGCTTCCCAGGACAGGGGGTTGTTGCAACATGCCCTCCACATCTTCTCAAAGGTTGAACGTGCCAAGAGATGTTTAAGTGCCAAAACTGAGCTGTACGCATATGGGACAGAGCCGGGCCATGCAGGTTGTCAGGCCTGAACATTTGTGGTTTTAACCTTTAATGGTTTATTTAAGAGGCAGAAACTGAATACAGATTTTTTTTTTTTTTTTGTAGAAAAAAGTATAAAGGAATAAATTTCAGTGGCATGTCAAAGCATCTCACCATGCTCTGCCATATTTGGATGCTAAGCTATTTATTGCTGAGATGTGATTTTAAAAGAAAAAAAGTCTTTCAACATATTGCTGTTTGTCATGTTACAAACACCAGTTAGCATTTCATTTTGGAGTTTTTGTGATGGACCGGTTTAGAACAATGAAGTGGAACAAACTAAAAATTTGTGTACAGCAAATTTCAAGGGTTGCCAGAGGTTTGAAGCCAGTTTACTTAAAAGATAAGTATGGTGTGGATGGCACAGTCATCCAGCAAGTCAACCAAAGCATTATTTACTTCGGTTGTATTATTTAAAGCATCAGCAAGATGTACGCTGGCTTAGACCACGGAGGAAAGCTGTACGTGATGCTGGTATGCTCAGGTGCAGATCGTTTTATTGTCAAAATCCAACTTCCACTATCCCACACATTGTTCTACTTTGACTTACAGTAAAAGCTCAGTGTGGCGCCTGCCTGCCCGCCTTGTGCATGATTTCAAGGCAGCAGATTTCATGCTGCTGCCTCACACGCTCCTGCCTACCTTTTGTCGTCTTTCAGAGAGTCTTTGAGTGGGTGGAAGACTGGAGTAAACATCAGCAGGTCAGGTCATCCGAGTAAGTGACCCTTTGCCCGTCCACCCACGCCAAGACACTGCGTACTAGGCCCTTCAGTGACATCTAGGCCATCTACTATAGATATATATATATATATATATATATATATACACACACGTAACAAAGCCATTTGTTAGCCAAAAACAAAGATGAAAAAAAAAAAGGAACGGTCTAGTCAACCTTATATATCAACCTTATATATAAGGTTGACTAGACCGTTCCTGTTTTTTTTTCATCTTTGTTTTTGACTGCCTAACAAATGGCTTTGCTACAGCCTGAAGCTTTCCAATGCTTTCTTATGACTATAAGGAAAAAAAACCCTGCAGGGAAACTTCAAAAACGGAGAAGTGCCACAGCGAAAGGTTCCCTTAACCCAGCACCTCTTGACATTGATGGGTCCTGCTGAGCCGCTCTACAGCAGAGGAAGGTGAAAGACGCTGTATTTGTTCGTCTGTTATGTGAAGCAATGACAAGAAAGGGGGGGAAAAAGTGAGCAATAGAGTTTCTCAGATCAGTATGAGACGAAGATACTGGACAGGACTGCAGATCAGTTCGATCAACAAGCAGCAGATGTTCACTTCGGTTATTCAGACTCTATTCTGTCTTTATCTTTCATTCTAATTTATCGTTCATAATTTCTTGTACCTCATTTCAACTAATCTACATTATATTGCTAAAAGAAAATCACCTTTTTGATAGGAAAACTACTGATTTCTTGAACAATGAAGGATTGGCTCCATTCGAGGGTTTCTCATCAGGACTTTGTGCTGCTGAATAATGGAACAAATACATTCTCTGCTGAAATATTGAGTGGGAGAGCATTATGGGCTAACCTGTGAGACCTTCATTTCTACAGTTTATTTATTATACTGTGTGTGTCTAACGATGCACTACTATCGGTAGTTTTTCTTTGCCAAGCAAGCAGTTGCTTGCAAGAAGACTTAAAAACACAATGAGACCTCAACTCGAGTTTTAGAAACCTTAAAAAGATCTGGTATGTTCAAGGTTACTTTAAACTTTTCAAGGATGTTTTATTTTATCACTACTACCTATTTTTTAAGCATTCCTTGGAGGCATTTTGCGCTGATATCTGCGGAAATCAAGGCTGGAGGGAGACCTCACCAGGCTTGCTTTGCTCGTCTCTGAGGTCTTCACGTCAAAGGCGTGCCTCTACTCGAGAAGCAAATTATCAAACAGAAATCTGTGTCTTACAGACAAACGAGAGGGAATTATATTCAAAAAACAAAACAAAAAAAAGAAAAACCCTAGCAGCAAGTTTCTTCTTTGTGTGTGAGATGTTACAGTGAAACGATATCCCTCAGGCGGTCAAATTCCAAGAAAGCTGTCAAGCTGCACCATGATAGCTTCTTGTTTTAAAGTAAATTTTAGTACTATAAGCTTTAAGAAGGTCAGCTTAATTCATAATAATGTTAAAGTTTTCAGATGAAATAATTAGCAACCTAGAGATAACAGATGACAAACCTTTGACTGTTGATGGCCTTATTAAACTGTAGTTTGCATCTATAGAGGAGTTTTGCACATTTAACCATTATTTAAATTGTTGGTTCACAATTAAACGGATAAGCAGGTCAAACACCTTGCATACACACACCAATACCTTAGGGCAATTTAGAGAGACCACTTCATCTAATATATTAAAACATATTGAAACTTCTCTATTTGATGATATATTCTTTTGCCATTTTGATATGCCTCAGATTAGGTTGTGTAGTTGTTTTTAACTCATGACATTAGTACAGTCTGACCTACATACACAGAGTGAACAGCTCAAGACCTCTTTTCTTCCAATGTGGTCATTATCTGCTCTGCTATTATCTTTGATTAGCTATGTTAAAGGTCAAAATTATTACCCTCTTAAAAAAAATGTGTCTTTAAATTGACATAAGTAGTACCATTTTTATCTTAGTTTCACTTGTGCATTCTTATTTCAAACAAATCACATCCACTTTAGACTGAATCTTATTACAAAGTCACAGGAGACACTGCTTTGCATCTATTAAGGTGAAATTGCTGCATTAGTTTTGAGATGTTTGTGTGGCCTTATTTGCATTTCGCATGGGAGACTGGTTCAAGAGCAATGTAGTGTATCTTGTCAGATTTCCAATTTGAGTACAAACGCCTCTGGTGAAGTTACCTCACATTAGGCAACGGGACATCTGTTAAAAATGCTGCGAGCATATTAAACATGGTTTTGTGTTTCAATCCGAAATGTGCTCAGCTGTTTAATGGGGAAACCAGAGATGTGGTGACTGCAAATATCCAGCCAAAGCACAGGCAGGATGAATGAGGAGCAAAGGAAACCTTTTCTCCAATAATGGTTCTACAGTTTTTCATGTCTGATTTAATGCTACATCTCAATACATCACATGTTTATTCATCAGTTGTGATTTCCTTACAAAGAAACTCAACAAATTGTGAATTTAAAAATCTCGTCTTTGCATGCAGTATTTCAGAGATTATTGCTAAACGCAAAATGAATAATGTTATCTGATTTGTGGACAAAAAAAAAAATGTTAGAATCTGTTCAAAAAGGTTTGCATAGCTACTGGCAGATTTGACAAACAGAACTGAAGGATAATTTTGAGAAATTGCAGAGTGCAGGATCGCTTTCCGTGTACAGCCAAAACAATGTGGAAGCGCAAATCTAAACTTTAACACCATTCAGCATTGTGACTTCAATTTACTTGGATGTGCAAAAGCTGGGTGTTTGTAGAACAACTGAAGACCCAGAAGAAATAAAGGCAGAAAATTGAAGGAAAAAAAAACGGCTGTAATTTAAACTACTTGAACTACAGAAATACAACCATAAACTGAGAGACAATACATTGAAATATCTTTGCACTTCCACAAGGGAGATGATTAATCATCAAGAACTACATTTTACCGTTTGTGTCTAGACCCTGGAAAAAGCCTAGACCCTGGTTTACTCATAATTCTGCAGAAGGAATCTTTGAATTACAGATTCCCCAAGATGGCATAAGGAAGAGACAAATCACTGTGTTTTTGATAATTTATTTATCACAGTTATCAAAAAGGTTTTTGATTTCTTATTCAACAAGTAAATTAAACACTGCTTTCTCCAAATAATAGTTATGTCATGTCTGCTTTGCATTACAAACTTTTTGTTTGAACACACACAAAACTGGCTGATTTGTCTAAGCTAATCTTAATGTGTTTATAACTAATTTGGGCTCAAGTACAAAACTCTTCAATACAAACCTAGGTCTCTTCAAGCATACTTATACTGCACTGTGGTGTTGCTACAGAGGACAATTAAACAGCTAAAGCTAAACACAGAATTTTTAAAGGCTTTTTACACACAGCATCAAAAATGTAATCATATACTCTGCAATTTGTTCAATTTTTCTTTTAGCCATTATAATAAAAAAGGGAGAAAAATGAGCAATGTCTCTGCGAGAGAAACATTTATTCTATTCTCCTTCCGACTTTCCCTTTTCCTCATCTAATTCATCATTGGTGTGGCATTGTTAAACTTAAAGAGTATAATAAGGAATTATATTAAAGCAAATACATGAAGTAAAAAAACAACAAAAAAACAGGGAAACAATTCAGGCACACTGAGTCATTTGTTCCACCTGCAAAATCAATACGCAAATACACCTACCACTGAAATTTCAAAGAAAAACTTTTAGTTATAGATTTGTAGGGATTTTATAGTCTTAAGCATAAATTTAGATCTTTGTCTTGGAAACTGGATTATGTGTTTTTTGTCACAAGATGTACTGTTTTCATGTGTTCTTGTTGTTTTCTAAAGGTGTTAGATCCATTTACCAATAGGGCTTATGGCCCAGATGATAAAATGAGGATTGACAAAATGGCAAAATGAGATTCCTACCAGATCTTCACGTGAGTAAAACTGGACTTGATTGTACTAAATCACAGAAAACATTGAATACTTGGTAATGTCTTCCATTTTGTTCGTTTTGCTCTCATTTTCTTTATGCAGCTGTAATTTGAAAAACATAGCAAAAAATAGGGTGAGTAGGAGTACAAAACAAGAGAGTGTGAATAAGAGACTCTCAGCCTTTTGACATGATTGCAATCATGAAAAGCAACGTAAGAACACCCTCAAAATGGCGCTAGTGTCCTCATTTACATTTTTGTCATGGGTCATAGCAAAATTTCATGTTTTTATTTATTCTAATTTACTGAGCACCACTAGTCTGGGATGGTGTGAAGATTTACTCCAGTACTGGTTTTATATCTCCAAACCTTAAATCAAATAATTCTTTATAAATATACAAAGTTGTGATTTTTTTAACATAATTCTATATTCATAAAAAAGTCAAGGGGTCAACTAAGTTCACAGCATGATAATCCAACAAACATTTGGTGACACACATCACTCTGAACCACAAATGTCAACCAGCTTGAGGTGTTCAAGAAAAGGTCAGAGGATCACCGTCATATGGATGGATGGAAATTTAAGCATGAACCGCAGTGGATTAAGAGTCAAGATGATTAAAATCCTCCCCAAAAAAAAGAAAAAAAAAGAAAACAAGATCTCAGGAAAGTAGGATGCAAAAATATTCCATCATCCAGTCGTTTCAAAAAGGTTGTCACAATCACCAGGGAACAGCGTCGAAAGACTCTGTTCATCCTTTCAAGAGAGAGTATGTGCTATGAGATTTACTTTACCTCAACGGTGATCTAAATGGTTAAAATTAGTCATTCACACGAATGTACCAACAATCAAAAAGATAAACTAAACTGCCCTTTTCATTGTGTCCTGAATGACCAAAAATCAACGGCTAAAAAGATTAATAAGCTACGAAGAGAAACATGGATTCAACCGTTTATACTGGGATATCTGGGAATTATTTTGTTGAGTTACGTCTTGAATAAACCCAACTGTATAAACTAGAAACACACTTTTGTCTTGCACCTTTTCATTAATAAATAGGCCATTATAATTAAGCCCAGTGTTAGACATTAACGTTACTAGGATGAACGCTCCTTCTCTGAAACAGTCTGCTTACCTACTTAAAATCACTTCCAATTATAGAAGACATAAAAATTGCTTTGATAGCAAAGAAGTACCCACTAAAGGAAACAAACAAGTTTCTAACAAAAGACAACATTTCACAGGGTAGTGAAATGTTGTTACCCGGCATTTAATAGACAGGTAATTTCTTTTTATTTCTGATTCTGACTTTTTATTGGACTTTAAGCTGAACTACTGGATTCTGTGGGTCTTTTTTCACAGGCAGGCGTGTGTAGCCTGTTAGTCTCTCCAATGTTCTTTCTTTACCGTTGTACTCCTCATTTTCAAATGATGTTTGCAGGTGGGATTTGATTTAGTTCCACTGGCAACAGCAGATGCTGAAGAGAAGGTGGTTATGCCTTATTGCACTTTTCTATTTCCCTTTCTTTCTCATGAACCAACCCGTATGTGCTCTCTCAACTGTTATTGCCTTCTTCAGGGTATTTTTCTTATTTTTTTCCACCCCCATGCTTGGCTTGGCTTGTGTTTGCATTTGCCTAGAATATTAGGAAAGTCCATAATGCTAGGCACTATATAGATTTCTTTAGTTAACTTTGTGTCCAGAAAACTTTTTCTGCTTTTGTTCAGAAAACTAAATGGGATTGTTGCATATTTTGAACCACATTTTAGGACAATGTACTTTCATGTACAGTTATAGTTAAAATAAAGCTCCGCTTTTGTATTTGAGGTACAACATAAATACATTTTAGCAAAATGATATTATATCTCATCTAAAGTTTAGAAAAACAAACTATTGTCTATTAACCTAGGTTGAAGCCAAAAGAAAATATTTCAATGTGTAAAAAAGTTCAATAATGGACTATTAGCAATTCTGGAGATCTATATAAAGGTGATACTTCTGAGCATTTTTCCATTGATTCATGTAATGCTGAGACATAAAGACATTACCAATAATTCTTAAGGAGCAATTGTCATAGCCCATTAACCTGGGAAGGGTTATGGCGCCATTGAATCGTCAATGGCTCTTATTTCTTTTCTTTTTTTGGCATTTTGGCTACATGATTGAATTGTTACGATTTAGACAGAAAGCTGCTGTTCTCTCCCAGTCTGAGCCATGACATGTCAGCTCGCTCTTTGGCAAAAGTGAGGCGCTATAAAATTGGCAGCGCTACCTTTTTTGCTGGAGAAACACTTTTTTTCCTCCATAGATTAAGATGGTTTTATGAACGATGAGTCACCCAAGCATTCAGTAAAGAACATAAAAAACTCTCCATCTTGCCGTCTCTCTTTAGCGTCTTCCTTTATCACTTGTTTCGTGTACGTTTTCTATCACTTAATCCGTGCATTAACATCACTGTCATAAAAAGATGAGCTACCTAGGTAATAAATGAATTGTTTCAAAGCTGTTATTTAGTGTTGTTCTCGTGAGCTGCCCTTTGCCTAGTAGAAATCAGTGCAGATTTAAACCACAAGCAATGTATTTTTACAAAAAAAAAGAGATAAACCAACAAAAAAAGAAAATACTACACCATTGGAAGGAAAATGTCACAGGTGTGACATGGAAAAATATGTCCATAATCAGTCTTGCCACCGATTTCTAACTGATACAGGTTCATGTTAAAAAATTTGGACATCCTATTAAACTGTGTGACTTCATAAGATAACTGTTAATATGGACATTTAATATAATTTTTAAGAGTTATTACAAATCTCTAACATAATACTTTTTCAAAGTTGAAATGTAAAAAGTTAGGACACTCGCATTTAAAATTGTTTAAATCACACAGGTACTTGTTGTATGTTGCACATACAACAACGTTACACGGCATAGTGAAGGTTTCTAATGTGTCAACCTCAAAAGCCCTTAAATGTCAATCCATGACATCCTCATGACATTCCTTCACTCTATATTGAGATGGTAATCATTCTGCATGTACACTTTTGGTATTGAAGACTTTAAACATATCTCTAACATATTATTTTCCTCATTGTGGCTTCGGAAATTTAACTTGCCTAAAACAAGAAGTTTTAGACACATTTTTCTTTTAAAGGTATATCTCTCTTTTATTTATGTATGTAAAGCATCTGGTTTCAACTGTCTTCAACCTCCAAAGCTACACTGAAATCCTATTTCTTCCACTTATCACTTTGGCCATCAGTAACATTTATGGACATAACATGACAAAATATGGAAAAGTTCAAGGTTGAACGGGTTACAACGCTTTTGGAACGCACTAAAAACATTGACTCAGGGATTGATGGCTGTTTATTTTCTGAGATAAAGAGGTGTTTTGTTGATCCCACTCTCTCTGTAGACTAAAGAAAAGCATGCAAATGAACAATACCGTCAATGCTTGATGAGTGACAGCACAAAGGGAACCCAGTCTTTATTCACCCCTGGACCACATGCGCAGGAATCAACAGAACGGCATCACTTGCCATCAAATCACCCATGTCAGCCAGCCTTTAAAAAAGGCAAACACTGATAGAAAAGTTTAAATACACCCTACAGGGAGGAAGGTATTGACACTAGTCCATCACAGCTCATTCAACTGCTTCGTTAAACAGGCCTGTGTCAAAACAAGCGTTGATGTCTCACTCTCCTGGAACATGCCTGACAGACAGGCAGATCCTTTAGGCTTTTGGTCAATCGATACCACAGCTGATACAGATCACCTCCAGCTGCCCACCGTCTCAGTAAGAATGCTCACAACCGTCGGTGTGCGTGTTCGCACCGCGGCGGTGCCCAACGCGTGCATTAACATATTTACCTCCGTATTAGCAAGCGTTTCCAGGGCAGAGCCGAGTTGAGCAACAGCTTGCTGCAGTGCTGTCACCGCGCCAGCATTAGTGTGCATTATTTATCCGCCTGCAGACCGAGCCGGAGAAAGGCATAACCATAGCAACCGGAGCTAGGCGCGCATACACACACACACATGCAGCGAGGAGAAACATGGGTAATTCTGGCATGGAGCATCGACTCGATCGGAGTCTTCATACGCAAATGGAAAATCTGACAGTTTTTTGGTTGCAAATAGGTGATAAATGAGTGGCTTTTTAAAAAGCTTTGCGAAAGCCGGATAACTCCGACAATATCCAAGCAAGCTGAATGATTTTTTTTTCCCTCCCTTTTTTTTCTTTCAAAGGTTATGTTTATAATGAAAGACGATGTTTGCTGGTGGATTTGCAAATATAATGCTTTAACTGGATTCTCCAGCACAGAGGGAGAGTTTACTTAAATTTATGGCAGACTGGCATGCAAAAGTTTGGGTATCTATTTCTGTGATATAGTAATGAGAGATCAGCCTGGGTTTTTAGACATTTTCAGAACTCTACAATGACTTACGCTGTAAATTGTTTAAACAATTCTACTATCCCTTTAAGAATTTGCTTAAATTGCAGTCAACCTAAAGAGAAGTGAAGTACAATGTTGGATTCAGTGGTATAGGACCAACTGTAATATGGCAAACCAGAGATAACAGAGCAACTTTGTGCAGGAAACAAATAAAAACTTCAAGTTTTTTTAGAGAAGACGTTCCTCTGAGGAGAGATGAATATTCTACTTAACTGTCTATTCTCCTCCTGTACGTTGGGGCAGACTAATCAGCCCAACTATCCAATTCCAGTCAATTCATCTTTAATTTAATCCAGTTCACTTAAAGGTCGAATTTCCAAACACAGTTTTTAAATTGGTCCAAATTCAATGTCGAACAAACTTTATTCCAACGGAAATTGATCATATAGTCAGACTCATATTTGGTTACATGAATGTAAATCCATCCATCCATCCATTTTCTGTTCACCCTTGTCCCTAATGGGGTTGGGAGGGTTGCTGGTGCCTATCTCCAGCTACGTTCCGGGCGAGAGGCGGGGTACACCCTGGACAGGTCGCCAGTCTGTCGCAGGGCTGAATGTAAATTCCATCCTAATTTTATTAAAGTCCATTTCAAATTAATTTCACAATTGCAATGCTTCCATTAAATAAGAAGCAAATACAATTACACATGAATGAGTTGGTTTATGCAATGTGTCATTAAAACATGCCATCCCATCATCCTTTATATCTAATCATAACTGCCATGTGTTCCCCTTTTTTTTGTTTTTTTAAATGTTTTTTTTTATCTAGCATTTCCGACTTTCCAGTAACTCAAACAGAATAAAGTGCTTTGCTTCTAGAGAGCAACCTCATGAACTTTAAAGAATCCTGCTGCTGCCTTGGTAGGTACAACATGACCTACCAAACTTCATGTCTTTTGGAATGCAGGACTAAGAATGAGGCACCTTCTTTTCTTTTAAATCTCCTTTTCTTTACAAACACATGGCTGCTACTTGAAAATGTCTCGCTCCTGTGTGGGCTTCAGCTGACTGACGGTAGGATGTTTCGGTTTGTCCACCATATAGGCGATGACTAATGTTTTTTTATATAGGAGATGGCAGCTTGCTGGTAGAGCAAAAGGAGACATGGAGAGACTGTCATTGTGTGTCACGTTGGTAAGCCTGCTGGTCAAATTAGATCGTATGTGTTTGCTTAGAGCCGACCCCAGAGATGAGTCATGTTTTGAAAGCATGCAGCATGATGAAGCCATAATATATGCACTGTGAGGTGCAATCGGCACACTGTTTAACAACTAGATCACTGAGTATTGAATACTGTCATGCAATTTTGGTAAATATTTTTAAGTCCAAATTAATAATCAAAACTCGATTACAATAAATACTTTTGTGTGCGTGTGTTTGTAATTTTATCCCAGTTGCTGCACTAATCATGTAATTCCAGAGAACCTTGCGGATGGAAACCCACATAGTTAGAAGGGCAATTCTACCAAATATTAAGAAAATGTACGCTTTTGAATTTAAAGAAGAATACAAAAAGGAATCGATTCTACTTTGTACATGAGGTCTTGGAGCTCAAAGAGATAATCTTGAGCTCCAAGATTATCTCCTTGGAGATAATCTTATTTGACCTAATAAAAGGTCAAATAAAATAAATGTATTAAAAAAACAAAATAGCAGCAAAATGCCCCCCCCCCCCAAAAAAAAAGTATGTAGCTGATTTTAGAATGAGTTAACAGCACAAATCAACTGAACTGAGGCTCTGCACCTTATTTGTCATTACTTGGAAAACAGCTTCTCTGCAGTGTTTCCAGATTTTTGACCTCGTGGTAAATATCACAACTGATTCTCATCAGTCAGAAGTTGAAACTGCTTCAAAGAGGAAGCATGAAAGAGGAATAGAAAAAGAAAAAGAAAGGAATCTGTGAAATGTATACAATTGAAGCAAGAAAGCTGGGAGCAAAGACTTCCACAGAGATGAAGATCAGAGAATAGATATATTTGCAATGAAAGTCAGTGACCTACATTGGCAGAAGGAAGAATTTGCACTTAGGCAAAACAAGCTGTACCATATTTAATGTTATTTTCTGAAACAAAATATATTTTGACATTTGAGCAGCTTATGTTGATATTCTGTTGGTTGTTTTTATCCTATGTGCAGGAAGAGCAACAGAAGCAATGGTTGACTGGATTAAAGATTTCCAAGAGCATTCTTGTTTTGGTCTTGCATTCTTACTGTGATGCACATGCACACCTCAGATTGACCTTTACCCTTTAAAAAACTTTTTTTTCCCTTTTGAAATCACTTTAAAAAGATTCAACAGACTACACAAACTCTAAAAAAAAACACTGTTGGTGAATTTTTCAAAAATATTGAATCCTTTTGTAACCTTGACCGTTGTTATTGTCCTAGTTGTTTAAATGAAAACTGTAAGCAAGGCTGAAAAGTTCAAGACAAGATAATGAAATATATTTTTTAAAGGTTAATAAAAAGGTTTGATTTGTTTGGGTCAGTTTTCTAAATGGTCAAAACAAAATTTTAAACTGCCTGTTTCAATATTATATATATTTACATCCCAAATATTTTATTTGCACTTATTTTCTTATATGCTATAATTTTTGTTACATACTCAAAATGGCTGAATATGAACGTCCCTAGGGCCTAATAAATTATACTCACAAAGAATATATAAATGTATTCTGATTTGTCTTCTTTTTTTAACAAAATAAAAAAAAAATCTCTGAGATTTATTTTTGACACTTATTAATTTGGTTCAAACAATTTAACCAATCTTAGTATCACTACACATAAGGGTTAACATTTCTCAAGCTAAGTCAACGGTCCACCCCAAAAGGCAGCAGTCTAATGTGATGAGATAATGCAGCAAGGGTTAGGGTTACACTTCACACAAATACCTGCGTTCGAGTGTTGGGGGTGGGCTGGAGCGGAGGTGGAGCCCCTAGATTCCCACCTCTGTTGCTCCCGCCATCATCGGAGTGTCGTTTCTCTCTCCACTTGAGACAAGAGCGGTGTGATTACTGTGATTACGGCCCTGCGGACGCTGGAAAACAAAGCAAAGCAGCACCGAAATGCATGAGAGGTTCAAAGCCCCGCTTAGCAATCTTTTAACACCGATATTCTAAAGCTAATGTGTTTGAATTTAGCGAAGGAATCTCTTAATTTGTTTTAGTTCAGAGAACATTAGATATCATCTTCACACATGGATCGACCAGCACAAAGTCCAGACCTCATTGAGAATTGCTGGAAAAACTCTTCTCCTGTCCTCAATATGTGATCTTCGTGAAAATTAATGCGACAATGACTGGAAATACACCTTGTAACATTGCAGAACCTTATCAAAACAATGCCACAGTTATGACCTTATGCAATAGCTGAAGCAAAAGGCAGACCAACAAAATATCATAGTTTGTGATCTTTTAAGTGTTGACTTTTTTTTGGAATAGCAGTGTATTATTTGTATTATCTTAGCTCCCTTACTTGGCCATGATTTAATTGATTCAGAGTAAGAACATCTTTTCTTCTCCTAAGGCATAGGTGCAATTAGTGGCATGCATTTCACATAATGGTTTCACATCGGTTTTCATAAAATCCCTTCATGTCTAAGTCATAAATCTTTTAGAGAATACTTTCCCCTTCTCTGGTTTGAATGCCCTTTTAATGGATTTCACTCACAATGGCTCACCGGGGGGCATTTTATTGCTGCTGAAAAACTCTAATGAAATCATGCTCCTTGTTTTGACCAAACACTGGTCCACCCTGGCTAATATTACTCCATTCATCATGTTGTACTTTTTTGTGAAGTGCATTTCAAAGGCTCCCAGCTCTTGAATGTCATTGAGATGGACAAAGTGACCAGATGGGCTCCTGCCAATTGAATCCTGCATGAATTCAGAGGGGTTCAGTAATGAATACCTTGGCTGTGGACTGAGTAACATACTCTCTCAAGTAGATCTTATCAAGTCATCTTTGGAAGACGGTCTATAAATCACTGTAGATCCAAAAAATAGAGTCTAACAATTTTGTTATAAAACTGTTTTCTTAGTTTTTGAGAGGTTGATTGTGGGTGAGAATGATTTTTTCTTCATTTTTTGGTCAACAAGACTGGGAGGTAGATCTCTTCCTCCACAGCGCTTGCTCTGTTAATCTCTGGAGGCGGGTCATCCAAGTGTGCTTTTCTGTAAGAGTTGCTGGATATTTATGGTTCTATAAATTAGAAATTTAAGACTATTTCGTCCATAAAAATGTCCCCCTAAAAGCAAGAAAAATAGATCTTTTAGAAAATGGTTTAACACAGTTGACTCCAGGATGCTGAGAACAAACAGATACTACTCTTTTTTTCTTATTAGCTACTCGAATAAAGGATAATGTATCCGTCTCCCTTGACTCCAGTTATTTGCAGTGATGGTCTATAATCTAAAATTCAAATAAAAGACATGAACATTTGATGGGGAATGTCACAAAAAGTGAAAGAAAGTGAAGGCATATGAGAGATTTTCAAGGCTGTATTTCAACCTTTCCTTCAAGGGGGTAAACCTTGCAGATACCTGTTGCCACGTAAGAGAAGTGTCAGGTATTTTTATATATTTCTTATTCCGAGACTCCTCCAACATGTCTGTTTCACAGCTCGTGGCTTGCTCCTTTCTTATCCCTCCCAACTATCCTGTTGTCAACACTGGATGACTCAGCCACTCAAAGAACTCCTTCTTTGTCATTTTTTTTCCAGGGTGCCATTTTATTTTAGATGTCTGAGTACACTCCTGCAGTGTGAAAAACAACAACAAAAAATAATAAAGAAATAAAAAACTGACAAGCACTGAGCAGTAGCTATGTCACACGAGGGAGACCTCAGTGTTTCAGCAGTTTATTTGCACTCAAAAGTCTTTGGTAGGTGCCTTTACATGTTATCTATAATGCTCCAAGCCGATGCTCGATCCATCAAATATTCTCTTTCATGCCAACTCCATGGGAAATGATGAAAGAGAGTGGAAACACCAAACGTATGATAATGATCCACCTATGAAGTCCTGAACATTTCCTCAAAGCTGCCTGTCTGCTTTCAGTAGACTCTTTTCAGAATATCCAAGACATCTTCAGAATATATATATAAGTACAAATGAAGGTACAACACGGCAGGATTTACTTATGTTTTGTGGTTGACTTGTGTGTATGCCATATTAGTAGCAATGGCATGGTTCACAGGAAGGTCAATCAAAATAATTAGTTTGAGACAAAATTCAGGGATGTTGGAACATGTATGTTTACTGAAAATTCTAACAGAGGAGGTTATTTTAAATATCTGACTTTGTTAGCTGTTACTATAGTGAAATGTGTTCAGATCAAAAAGATTAAGTATACTGGTAAGCTGAGGAATGGAGAAATAAACAAAGCTGAGACACATCTAAGGAAAAGGTTTAAAAGATGAACACAAAGGATAAACTAAATGATTGAAACAGAAATGAAAGCCAACTTAAAACCTCCTATGGATAATAAAAACACTGTGTTATAGCAACTTGGAGAAAAAAAAAAAAGATGTTGCTCATCTCAAGGTTAACGTCAACAGGCCAAGACAAAAAGTCAAAGTAAAGTCAAGGACAATTCAACATTTCAAAACAAGTGACAGCATAAAAAAAAATCCTCACTATTCGGAGTCGTCATGAAATGAAATTTTGACTTTTTAAAAATCTGTTTGACATTATCTCAATATTTCAACTTCAACTTTGACAATGTTGACCTCAGTACTGAGTTGTACACCCACACACATCTGTGTAGTTGCACAGGGTGGATGAAAATCTTTTAGGTTTTATCCACAGAAGGATGAGCTTATCGCAGGGTGACGAGGTGTCATAGTCCAAGGATAGTACAACACTTTGCAGAACATAAAACCCTCTTCCTGTCATTATATAGTTCACAATTGCATATTACTGTATTTTTCCAGAGAATACATTGTGCAATAACTGTGAGGTGTGTGTAATCTTACTGTATCTACTTAGTCTTGACTGATTTTTCACAGGAAAGCTCACAAAAAGGCGATGGTTAGCAATTACATAACCCAAAAGGAGCTTCATACAAAGAGAACCAGTTTAGCACGTAAAATTTCAGTAAAGACAAAATTTAGTTATGAGGAAATTCAAAATAAAAAGGGACAAGTACTGAATTTACTGAATCAATTCGGATAACTTAGTCCTCTGTATGATCTCTCACTTTGTAACGCCATCACCACTAATAACTGGTAAGATTTTTGAAGTGAAAATATTTGCATTTACAATGAACGTACATGCTATTTTAACTGTACTTCATGCTACAATCTTTTATATCTAAATTCCAGTACACAAAGAAACACTAAGGATTCCACATAAACTCAGCGAACCCTTGTATCTTACTAGACCTTAGGAGAGAATGTTGCAGCAAGATCCTATTGATTAAACGGATTGATTAAGCAAGTCTGAAAATGTGCCAAGGAGAAAAGATTTCAGCAGTGATCATGGAGAAACTCTCGCTTCTGCTCATCGATTTGGGAAGGTCAGCTCATTGTCAAACTATGTCAAGTCCGATGGATGTTTAAGGCCACATCAGACATGTACACGGCCTTGACGTGCAGCAACATATTTGTTGATGCTGTCTGCAGCTGAACTCTGGCCTGAGTTGGACCAAAAACGGAACAACACAACTAAAAACAAAATCAAATACAAGAATTAGGATTTAGCAGACCTCAACTTGATCGAAACGCTTTAGTAGAGTCATCCCAAAATGTCAATTTCAAGTTATGACTTTTAAAGTTGATTTTTAATGTTACTGAATTATGGGCTTCACATAAAAATCCCCAAAAACTGAAAGCAGTGGCACTTTCTCAATGATTTTTATAGTAGAGTTTTGTAATGTAAGGTTGAGTATTAAAGATACATATATCCGTTTAAGAGTTTAAAGACAGTTTGGAGTTTGCATGAATGTGACATGAAGGCTGAAAACAGGGTGACTAAGACAGTATACTTAAAAACAAGGAAACATTATTGTTATATTGCCTGACAATAATCACAAAGTTTACATTTAGGTTTTTCCCTGGTTCAGGGGTCTACAACATGCGGCAAGATATTTTGATAACCATTAAATTGAGCTAGTTAATGGTTTAAATACAGATACAGATATAATAAAAGCATATTATTCTTTTGTTTTGTTTTCAAAATGTCACAGGACATTTTCTTACAGCCTATCAAAAGCATGTTGTCGGCAGTTGTGTAGATGATTATTATTGTGTGCATGCACCCTTTAATTTTCGCTTAACGACCATTTTGCTGATAAAACATGTTCCGACTGTAACATTTCTCAGCTTCAGCGCATTAGTTAGTCCATGTTGGCGAAACCTTGAAAGTCATAAAATTAACTGACTCTGTAAGTATACCACATCCCTCCAAAATGACCTCGAAGGCTGCTGTTATTTGCTCTTAATCAGTTCATATAGTTCTTAGACAATTAGACTTGCCCATATAATTGTCTTTATAGTCTTGTTCTCTAAATGGGAGTGGGAAAAAATATGCCAGAAGCTTGTGCCCTTCCATTAAATTAAACCAAACAACATCCGCAAAATGAATCAATCTGCATACAGTCTGAACCGCCACTGTGTCATCATCGATGCGCGACTATTGATCTCACTGTAATTACATTCACCTCCAACTCCCCTCGGCAGAGACAATTAGAGAGGACAGGTGACAGTGGGAAGCCTTGTAAGCTCAATAAAAGACTCCTTCTAATGCGTAATTAAAAATCATAGCGTGCTCTAAAACGAACAGAACCGAGGCGTCTTCGTCTCCCGCCGACCTCTTCGTTCAGGAGACCTGAGAGGAATCGGCAAAATGCTGAACTTTACTCGGAGCTAATTGCACAATATCCAGCCAGATAAAACTGCTGTCGCTCCACCTGCTGTGAGATTACAATTATCCTCGCAGGTTGTTGGGTTTTCTTCTTTTAATTTTTTCCTGCGGGTTGGACGTCAGTTGGCAACTTGCGAGGGCCCTGGGAGTTTTAGATAAAAGGCGAGCGGAGGCAAACGGGGTACTTGTGAAGACAATCTGTGGGCATAACAGCTCCAGTAGAGAGCAGCGCAAATCCAGGCATGGCTGACAAAAGATTAGAAATGTAAGAGGCCTTTCTCCATGATTAACAGCCATGAAGACCATAATGAAAATGAAATTTCACAGCACACAGAAAGTGGCCTAACTTCTTTGTGACTTGCATTCCTTGTAAATGGCTTAGAATGTTTCATTTCTGAATGGACCATCACATTAAATCAGAGTTGATAGTTTTAATTTAAAGGGGTAGCATTACGTAAAATCTACTTTATGGAGATTTACATCGTGTTAGAATGCTATTCCCATAACAAAAGCATCTATGAAGTGTTGTTTTGATTCTTTCATGCATGTTTGGGAAATCCTTTAGTCTCTGTGGCGACAATTAACTTATGCAAAATACCTGGGTGGACCTAGCACCACCTATAAAATGCTGGAGTTTCCAAGTTTCTGCCTTGCTGTGCGACTCAGCTCCTCCAGACTAGCCAGCAGAAATTAGCAACACATGGTGGAACATCTGCTCAGCTCATTATAGGAGCTACTTCTCAGTGCAACGCTGGTAAAAATGCTGTTAAAGAGCAGTAACATTGGGATGACTTCCTGAAGGCAGAGCTTTCAGTTTTTAAAGAGACAGAGGCCCAATTTTACGGTGTTAAAATACAAAGTAAAATTTCTTTTTACACATATTTGATATATATGGCATTTAGCAGAACTGAAGGGAACATATTTCCTTAATTGTGTTATAAAAGGGCACCATGTTCCTGGAAAAATAAATACTGTCGCTTTAAAAAAAATTATCTACACAATTGGGTTGTGTGTCAACAGATTTTTCTTTTTTTTTTTGGTTTGTTTACCAGCATCAAATCCTTCTTTTGCACAACTCTGCATTGTGATCTTTTCAATATTGACTCTTGCGATTGCTAAGTCACAACACGCGGCGCCAATGAGTGACAGCGCCACAAAAGGCCCGTGAGGAGAAAATGTCAGTCCATTCTCTGTAAACAGAGCAAAGCTTTCTGAATTAGCCCAACGCAGAAAACAGAGGGCGAAATCCGCATCCAAATCTCCCTTTTCTTTTATTTGCCGTCGCCGTGCAGAGATCATCTCCTCCCCTATAGTTGGTCCCTTATCTCCCGCTCTCACTCACTCTTTTCTCCTCTCTTGGCTCCAAAAGGGGAAAGTGAAACAAATAACTCCCTCCCTCCAACGTCATGAAAGCTTGCACAGTAATTTGTGAGGAAGTTTTTTTTCCCTCTCTCTCTTTCTTTCCCAGTGCCCCCTATGCCCTCTTTCACTCTCTCACTCTCTCTTTTATTTGTCTGGGTGTGTGCACTGCATTCCGTAATAACACCAAGGGCAGTCGGATAAGAAGTGCAGCAGCAGCTTTCATATGAGAGGGAAAAAAAACACAAAAACTTCTTGTCGAATTGACACAAAGACCTGAAATGCAAATTGAAAGCAGAGAAACCAAAGGATATAGTGCAGTTTTTATTTTTTTTAAGTGCTGTCAGTCACGTCGGCCCACGCTTAGGAAGGAACAGCAACCTTGGCTGATCTCATCTGTTCAGGCAGACATTCTGTTACTGAAGAGAAAAAATGGATTACGCTTTCACACTCTTGATCGTTTGATTATTTAGTGCTCCATTTTCTAAATTCTGGACAAGTGTTTACGAGAAACGAGCTGCACAAAAGCAGAAAACGCTACATGTGCATGTTTTTGTACCACTTTGTGCTTTACCGTAGCAGCTCTTGTTCTTCACAGCATGACATTTTTGTCTTCTCTGATTAATCAGTTAAATGAAACATCACTACAATTAACACCTGAGAACATTCGCAGAATATTCACAAAGTTTTGCTCTCATTTGTAATTGAAACGCAGATACAACTTGTTCACTTACATTTATCCACCCTGAGATCATCTGAACTTCCTCTGTGCAGGTAAAGTCCCTCCAACAAGTCAGGGAAAAAATTCAGGAAAAAAATAGTTCATAAAGTTGTTGATTGAAAACTTTTCTAAACAATTCGAATCAGAAATTGCCCATCTGAGGTTTGTGTTTTCTTCTGCACATTAATATTGTGTGCCAGTGTGCTTAGTTGCAAAATTTGATGTATGTTTATTTAATGCTGTACTAGTTTTATGTATTTATTGTTATTGACTTTGAAGTTCTGCAGCCTTCTCCCTTTCTAAGACAAAATTCTCTCATCAGAGACGAATAAATGATCTTATTTTATAAATTAATTTTTTTCTGCAATGTTTGATAACTAGGACTGCATGAAATTGACCTGGAATTTGTCTGCATGATTGAATTGATTTCTCTTGCTTTTGTCATGTGCCTCGAGATGACATATTGAGAATTTACTCCATATAAATAAGCTAAATTGAATTGCATAATCCTCCTGGGATTCAATCATTTCACTTCTCTCTTTTACAGCGTTCCCTGCCTAATAGGATCATCAGCTTCTCTGACACTTCCAATTAACATTCACATTTTAGTCATTTTCTTCATCACACCTGCAAGAACGCAATTCTCCTCAAATCAAAAGTTTTCACCTTTTTTTAACAACAAATCCTCATATCAATAAAAGATAGTGTATGACTTTAGGTATTTTCTCCATGAAATATTCATTAAGCTTTTGCCTCCTTAAGAGTGTCTTCCTGTAAGTGCTAGTGTTCTGATTGGTTACCTGCTCAACCAATCGTTGATTGGTGGCGTTTCATTTGTGTTCAAGTGAACTTTCCCCTAAATTCGACAAAAAAAGTCAATCTGTCAGCCGTAAGCTCAAAATCTAACTGAATCCCAAATCTACCTAATGATAAAATAAAGTGATATCATCAACTCACTTTTTTATAGTTGCAAATAGACCGCTGCTGAGGTTTGATTTAATTACCACATCCTGATTCAAACTTCCATTGCAAATGGAATGCAGCTTTTTAAAATACTGCTCTTTTCTTGCTTGAAGGTAACAAAACGAGTAACTCAGCAAGTCATATGCAAATATGTTTATGCGTGCAGAGAAGGGAAGACATGCTTCGCATCAAAACGAGGCCAAGAGAAGCCCTCCACCCCCCAAGAAATTATTAAAAAATAATAAATAAAATCGCCTCATGTGTCCGGTTTCAAGCGTCCAGGTAAGTGCCTTTAGCTCTAGCTTGCAGTTTGCTCGGCGCGATTGTCACAGGGTTTCATGGTCGGAGCAGAGTCTCCATAAAGCCTTTTATATTAGCAGCTAAATGCAGTGCAGGGACGTCAACTTGCTATTCCGATGTTACATCAGGCAGGACGGAGGATCATATCTGCCAGCCTGACAAAGCCTTATTGCCTTCACTTTCCACATGAATGCTTTCAGATGTGCTCGAGTTCAAAGTCTGCAGCCGCTGCCAGGAAATAAATTGTGTGTGAGAGTCACAGCGCCACAGATTTAGATTGTTCACCTCCGCTGTGGCTTAGATACGAATTCTGTTTCCTTTTTTTCCTCCTTTCTCTCTCTGTTTTTTTATATTCTCAGTAATTTCATTGTAATGGAATGCAAGTAAGTTTGGGTCATTTCACAAAATCTCCATTTTGATTACCTATTAGCTGCACAACTGTGACAGAGTTTGAGAGAGCCGTCGACCTGGCCGTGACTTAATCGCAAAGCAGTTTTGTTCCAGTGTGGTGTCGCAGAATTACGACCACATTAGTAGGTGGCAGCACATCATGTGAATGCATCTCATGGTTCGTCCACACTGCGTAAAAAAAATAAGCTCATTTCAAGTATCTCTTTCTATTCAGTGAGCTTTTTATACACGTGGTTATGATTTGAAGAAAGTGTGAGCAAATGTTCTACATTAAGATGGCCGCATTTACTCTTTCGAACCATTTTAACTTGGTGAAAGTGTTAGCATGCTAATGCTAGCACAGCTCGCACTGAAAATAAAAGCAGATTTTTACATAGGTGCTTATGGCAAACGTCTTATTAATATCCAGTTTGAAAGTACTAATAATTTCATCAATTAGTAACATGCAATTTCTTAGCATGTATTTTTTTCATAAGCATTAGTAAGCATTCATATAGGAAGATATGACTTCTTTATTTGCCTGCAACTGCGTCTCATTTGGAAATATAGGCTTCTTAGATTCTATTGCATTTAGCAGTCTTACCTCTATATTTAGTCGCAATTTTAAATCTTGTTCCAGCCTTGTTAAGATCAGATATATTGGATCCTGGATTTGTTGGCCACCTCTTACCTCTGCACCTGTCGTTTTTGGCTTTTTGAGTAAGAGTAAAATCGTTTGCTCTCCATTTTCCTGCTTCTCTCCATGAGTCTGCATTTCGATGTTAACTCGCTCAATTTACACATCAAATCTTTGAGAAGAAGGGGAATGTATGACTGAACATATCGAAGTTAAGGATATTAATTGGTCGGAGGGATGGGATGGTCATTCTTAATTACAAACTGTTCACTTGAAGAGGCCTGAATGTTGTCGAACCTTTTCCTTTTTAGTTACGCTGTCTCTTTCAGAATAAAACTCCTCAACTAACCGCGCCCCCTCCCCCCGCCCGACATCCTGCTGGCTTCGCAGACAAAACACTTGAGATGGCCTCTGATCTCTGCACATTCAGGCACTCCTCTCTGCAGAACTGTGACTCAGACAAATAAACACAGAACAACCCCAAAATTAATTTGTCACTGAGATCATTAAAAGATGCATTTCTTGCAAAATGCAAGGGAAAAAAAGACTCTGCCGGACGGACAGTGTCCTGTTCTTGAGATTAGCCTGTCAAAACACACATCCAATTAAAAGATTCAGATGACTGTGCCCCGGGACTTGGCGCGGCTCCAGGACGCGTGTGTGTGTGTCTGCATGGGTTCACTGAGAAGAAAGGGGAGCGAAGCAAGAGGAGCTCCGTTTGTGTTTTATCTCCGTTTCTGCACATGTGCTCCCATCCACGGAGCTGAATCACCGTCGGTGATAACACTAGCAGCCATGTCGGTTGATTTATTATTTTTATTCCTCCCTTCCTGTGTAAACGTGTGCATGCGTGTTCTTTATCCATGGTTGCAAAAGCATGTGAAACTGCTTACTCCTGCGTGCGTGTGTGTGTGTCTATGCATTTGTGTGTTAAATGCGTAAATAGGGCACATTGCCAGCAGTGCACCACAGTGGAAGTCGCCATGGCTGTGTTTGCCTTGGCTTCTTCCCTGTCGTAACTAATTAGGATGATGGTAGACGTGTGTGCATGTGTGTGTACTGTGTGTATGAGCGTCCCTATCATGTGCCTTCCTGCACAACTGTCTTTTTCCAAGTCTTATCACCTCCTTCTCTCATCCTCTGTATCATTTTTCTCCTCTTTTTTTATTTCAATCATGAAGGGAGCAAAGAAGTAAACAAAAAAGGCTTCAGCAAATAAACTAATAATAGCTCTGGAAGCTTTGTCTGCTCTGAAATACAGATGAAAAAAATATATATTAAAAAAATTGATAATGTGACATCACAGCAGCGCCTGGAATTAAAATTCTCCCACTAAATATAGATTCGGTTTACTCGTGACTCAAGGCATTTGCAAGAGATTAACTTTAGTGTTTTTTCTCCACAGTTTGACTTTCCAAATTACAAATTCGCCAGCTTTGGGGATATATTCTGCTAAGGCCTGGTAGCTGCTACAAATCATTGCAGACGTCTGAGCTCGGTCTTGGATTTTTGAGGACAAATACTCAATTGTCAATAGGACATGTTGCCGTAACAGTTTTGCGTTTCTTGGACTGCGACGTCTCTTTTTCTGCCATTTTTTTATTGGACATACTCCACACCGCCGCATCAGAAGTCCTCGAATCTAGATATTTACAGCCACTTTATTATGTATACCCCATTCAATTACATGGTAAGACAAGTAGAAAGGCATCTGGAAGTGGTGGAGATGGCTTACAGAACTGGTCAACAGAATGTGGAAGACAGGGGATGTGAGTGACTTTGAACATGGCATGCTTGTTGGTGCCAGATGGGGCCGGGGCTGCGTGCTTCAGAAACTGTTGATCTAGGGGAATTATTGCACAATAATCACTCAGGGTTTTCAGAGAATGATCTAGAAAGGCAAAGATAAATAAATAAATTGTCTAAAGCAATTGTGTTGGAAAAAGAAAGATGTAAGAAAACAATGTTAAAATAAGAACAACCAGACAAGATCACATTTTTGACACCTTGATCAATATATGCCAAAAATAAAAACTCATGTCCTGAAGAAAAGAAGAAGTTCAACACTGTACTACTTAGTTTGACGTAATAAAGTAGTGGATGAGTTGATGTTCATCATTTGTGCTGTGAAGATTCATTGTTGCTGTGGGTTTTTTTCCACATTACTTTCTTAACATGATGAACATAAAAGAAGGCATAGACTAAGTTACAGGCTCAAAGTTTCCAAACGCATTGTATTAAATAAAATATAAATATTTTCTAGTCAAAGTAATACAGCAAAAATATACATATACATCACATTTTCAAATGTTGTTTAGATATTCTCCCACCCTTTGCTGCAAGCCGTCAGTCAGCTGCACATGATTACTAAATGTGTCACTTTTCCCCAAAACGCATCATGATTTACTTTATGGCAGAAAAATTAAATAAAAAATATAAAATAAACAGCAACTTGTTTTCATTGGAGCTCCTGGAATAAATCCGCATGTCTAAGTTCATTCCATTTTGATAAGCTAGAAACACCTAGATGGAGTTAGCATGAGTATTTCCCATTTCCTATGAGTAAAGGAAATGGGTGATAACTGACTAAAGGATGACCTGGCTAATTAATTAGCTAATTACCTAAATATTTAACATGATTTATCTCATGTTTATACCAGTTTTTTAGCTTATATAGCCCTAGTGTTTTAATCAGACTTTAAATGTTGTCACAAGCACTGATGCTAAAATAGGATCTCTAATGTAATACACAATAAATCCCAGCTCGATTATAATGAAACACAATGCAGCATCTTTTTACTAAAGTAGTTGTAGCTAATTTTCAAGTATGCAAGTCAACACTAACCATCCATCAACAAAACATCTGATTTTACAGAATATGTGGAAACTTATTTTAAGACGTTGTGCCTTATCAAGTCTGTCAAAAACAAAATGCTTCTAAGGCCCTTATCACTCTTTTTTCCCTTCTCACAACAATAATTTGAATTTCCTGGTAAGTAACTCAGGTGTTGATTTACCAAGAAGATCCCACACACCACTTCCAGTAAAATAATGTAATTTCATGATCAGAAATGTTGTGGTACAACTAATTCAGCACTACTTGAGAGTGGAGTGGTAGAAGTGCAACAAAGTCAAACAAATCGAAGCCTAGAAATTTCTACTCAATGTAATATGGAACCAAGTCTACTTTCTTCTTCCAGACATTTACAGAGTCAAACATAAGCATTTATCATCCGGTACTCAAAATGATAACTTACAAATGTTGTATCTGTAATTTGTTCTACCATGTTTTTGCTTTCAAATTATTTGAGAATTTGCTATCTTTTAACCTTTCTTAGCATGTAATTCATTTACAGCATGTTTGTCATTTTACAACTGTGATCTCTACAGCATCTTTGAGTCACTTCTTGCTAATGTGAGATGATTCTTTACAAAAAAAAGTTAAGACTTTTTTGGGATGGTAGGTGTTCTGTCATCTTTCACATCCAGCAGGTGGTTGTCTAACTGTGGAAAGGGAACTCAGTAACAGGCAGAACTTTATTGCTTGAACTGTCAGTCAGGGGGTTTTCATAGACTTTTGTGACAGCTTTTTGAATATGACAAGTTAAGAGAAGGAAAAATACCGGTTTTTGTCACAAGCACTTTCAAGTCACAAGAACTTCCGATGGGCTGTGAGGTTCAATGACTTGGAAGGGTCCAATGTTTTCTTCTTAAGGTTCACATTAGTGCACTAGCATGCATTTACCACGGGTTCTTCTCTCAACGTTGTTGTTTTGAAGCCTTAAATGTGATTTGAAAATCTTCCGAGCCTGACAAGATGTGCATGCCTCAGACGCTAATGTCTCTCACTGTCAGTGCGGCAAGAAAAATGAGCTGCAAGCAAATGTGGCTGTACCCTGGTGTGTTGCGTAACATGCCCTGAGAGTTTATATTATTGTTTTTATACCCTCTCTTTCTGAAAAAACCAAGATTTTCTGCAGTGCTAGGGCTTCTATTTCTGAATTTAGACCTCTTGATTTGCTGTAAAGCATTAAATCCAAAGCAACTACAGCTTGTTGGCAAGTGCTAGCATCTAAGACATTGGCAACATTGTGAGCTTAGGAGAAGTTCTCCAAAGTTCTCGCAAGACATAGCCCGAGTACATCAACAATAAATCGCTTTTGAAAACCATATCGTTAAAGTCTGTCTCGAGTGTGTATTATCTCCTTATTTAGTCCTTGAGGCCCTTGAACTGCCTGGTCAACAGGAATGTGTAGGGTAGGAAAATATATCAAGCTGGAGGACTTAATTGGTCCATAGGGGGCTTTGCTACGAACAGTTGAGGGGAGGGAAGTTTGCATTGACAGAACAAACGCAAGTGGGTCAAGGAGAAAAGACCCAGAATATGCCAATAAAATAGAACATTCCTATGATGGGAGCAGTCAGACAGGAAGTTTGTTATAAAAGGAGAAGAGATGACAGACAGGTGGAGGAAGTGAGACAGAGCTTGTCTGAAAAGGCTGCAGAATAGAGGTTGTGTGGAAGATTGAGAGATAGGGTTGAAATGAAAGCAGCTGTAAAGGAAACTGGGGGTGGGGGGTGGAAATGAAAATGGATTGAATGGGGACAAGAAGGGAGAAACAAAAGAGGAAAAAATGAGCGATGGTAATCGATGGGATGTGTACGGGGCTTCGGCTGATGAGAGCAGGAGGAGGAAGGAAAGGCCTTTCATGTACCCCCTTTTTTCCACCGCGATCCGAGAATGAATTATAGTCGCGGCAGAGAGCGGGTGGGGGGGGATATTAACCTGACACTCATCCTGAATTCAGATTCGGCTCCTCGCTATCATTCACTCACAAACTGCCATTCTCGCACTTGCTTTCAAAGACAGAGGAGCAGAGTTCATTTGTAAAGACCTCGCCTTGTCAAGCTCGTCTTCATCTACAAGAGGGAGGCCTTAAGACGACACTGGAAAATGGATTTCACACTGAAAGTTAAACACCTTAAATGGCACCAGTTGTGGGAGGATCTTATATAAACCGATGGGATCATTTTTTAGATTCCCAATGAGTCCAATCAAAGTTCAGCACCCGTTACAAACACTGCTTTCTGCTCAATGTTGTTTTCATTGACTTTCCTTGCCTCCACGTGACGGCTTACTCCTTTTCTACCAGATCATGCATAACAGGCGCCTGCTCATGAATAAGACTTATACTGCATACAGACACCCACCACTTTTTTTATAATTCATCAGCCACAGGGACGTGTGACTGACTGCATAAAATCAAAGTCATTCCTGCAACGTGGGCGTGAGTCACTCCGTAAGTCCCCTTGATCATTTCAGGCCTGCGGCTTGGGGCTTTGCTGAGACCGGCACTAGTTTCAATTAATTTTCATCTGGGTGTCCTTGTCTGCATTGTTTGCATCAAACAAGAGATGCTGGGAAGAAGGGCAGGCAAGACGCTACTTTTTCTCTATCACTGCTGGCACTGCCTTTGCCTCCCCTCTTTAGGATTTCAGGACTAGCCGGTTCAGTCACGGGAAACGTCATGAGGAGAAGGAGTAATTAAGTACTGCTGGCTAGGAGTTCATCAGCTTAATTGTGTTGAATTCCAGTAAAACAAATATATTTCTTTAAAAAAGATAGTTGGTGAAATATTACCAACTGACAAAGTGCAAGTTTTGGTTGTAAATAAATTCATCTACATTGGTTTGAGCCATTACATTTCTATGAACTCCCTATATTTGAGATGCATTAGCTAGTTTTGATAAACGTTTTTACAAGTACGTGTTTGTTTTTTAAGACAAAAAAGAATAACTTAAAGCTAAGTGAGAAGCTTTTAAGAAAAAAAACCCCCAAAAGATCACAGAGTATTTTTAGATATATCATCTGACTGCAAATTTAATATTTTATGAGAGGCCATACTTATGATTTAAGTATCTGTTTTAAAGGTCTTATTTCAACACAGTGTGCCTTTTCAATCTTTTGTACATTTTTGGCATCAGAATAAGATTTTGACTGTCGCTCCCAGTTAGTGCACTAGTTTTGTAAAACAGGACTATGAAATAATGTAGAAGTAGCCACAATTTGTAGAGAGAGTACACAGAGGGGAAGAAAGCACAGCAGTCAACACAACAGCATAATGGACTCCTGAGATAAAGAGCAACATTTTTCACATAAACAAAATCCCAGACCCTCCATAAGTATCACACTGTGCAAATCTATGTTCGAAGCGTGTGAAAAGCAGCCACTTTTATTCTGGAATTTACAGAATGTGTTTGATACATACTAATTGTCGCAACTAAAATCAACCATGTTGATCAGATCTAATCCAACTTCCCGTAGTTGCTTTCTGACAATATCTAACAAAATATGTTTCGTCTTCCACAACTGCTTTACATTTTATCTCCATTCTTTCCCCTCTGTATGAGATTAATTTGTACATCTGTTTGAATACCTACTGGTGATCTCCAAGGCTATGTTGTTCTTTGGATTTGCCATTATGTGATGACTTAGAAGAGGTTCAATTTATTACAAGCCATGTGTTGTGAAGACCACACATTCATAGGCCTCTGTGCTGTAAATGAATTACAAGTGCCTACTTCCACCGGATTTTCATTCCATTGATTGTAAACACCTGACTCTAATTCCACCTTCAAATTGCTGCTAATCACAGTCGCTCTCCTACCTCTGCCACAAAGTGCTGGTTCTGTCTTCTGTTATACAAGCAATCTTTAGCTTCGAATGACTCTGCACAGGCAGGCACTACGTAAACCGCCTGACATTGATTGTAACAACACAAAACCAACCGCACATCTCTGAAAGGAGAAAAATAATGAGAAGGGAAAGAGGGACGGTAGACAAACATCTCTGTGTAAGAGCAAACATGCGGTACATTCAGATGAACACACACGCTTCACTCCAAGCCAGTCGATGAACCAGCCAACAAGCTAGCTAGCTAACAAACCAGGGGAGTGCGTGGGCTGTCATCCCTATGTTTCTGCAGCTCCACAAGCATAAATTAAGCCCCTGGGAGAGACTGAGATCCAGATACAGAGGGATAAAGAGTGGGAGAGAGAGAGAAGAAACCAAGGGAGCAAGTAAGAGAGTCAGAGATGAAGAAGGGGAAGAAACGAGGGGAAACAAGGCCGGGAGACAAGGCAGAAGCCCCAAAGACTGAACACGAGAAAGAGTGGGAGGCAGCAACCCGCTCTCAATTCCCCTCTAAAACCTCTGCCAACTGTGCAGCTGAGGGCTTTCATCATCTCTATTTTTCTCCCCCTCTTTTTTTTGTGGGGCCATTTTCCAACTCTAAATGCATCACATCATCGACCAGGGGCGCTAAAGAAATACCCAAACCGATTTGGATCACTTGTAAAGTTTATGAGTCGCAAGTGATCCTTTATTCAATTTTACACCCAATCAATGAATTCCTTTACCTCCAGCTTGTCTGTCATAGAAAAATTAACCCTAAAGTCAAGACTTGCAACATAAATGAAAGGGCAAAATGTTAGCTGTCAGTTACAGGAGAATGGCAGTCTGTAATTGACCTCAGTAGGGGAACACATTACATTACATTGTACTTTGAAAGTGACTTCCAACAGTGTTTTGCTGTTGTCAGAGTAGATGTCATCCATCATTCAGCCATCAAAGAAGAGACAGTGACAAGTTGTACTATGGTTTTCTCTCTTTATCTCACTTAGTCCTGTTCCTTTTTCTACCAATAAGACTGAATTTGTTACATGTTTTGGGTTCTGAAGACATGGTTGTTAAGAAATTGGGTCAATTAAACCCAGTGTGTGGTCAGACAGGGGTCCCACTGACCCTGTGTGTGCTTTCACGTTTTTTTGTGTGTTTGTTTTGTTGTGTGGTTTTGGGAACTGACGGTCTGCCTGGAAAACGCCCCGCTGTGACATATGCCATACTCCTCCTACGTATTGTTCTGAGACCCCAGGATGCCCCCCTGTACTTTCACCTTCAGATAGAAGGAAATTGATTAAAAGTTTCAGGAAAATTACTTCAGTCTGGACTAAGAAAAAAAGAAAAACAAGCCATGAAATCTTTACGAAAAGTCTTATGCTCAACTTTGACATAGTGGGTGTAGTCTAGTCTAAAAGATTTATAAAGTCATTGGAACAGTCAGGGTTTAACCTAAGAATTGTTAACGATCGTGGTGCCAGCATTAGGTTGTGGAACCGTTTCGCTAGTGGTGTAAATACAAAGCGGTAACACAATTAGATGATCACGATTCCAAACAATCAAAATTTTATACCAGGTACCAGCTCGATAAACTTTGTCAACTTAAGTCATCCCTAATGAGATAAAATCTAAACAAGTACAAGGAGCAAAAATACTTTTGCAAGACATAGTAAAAAAGGAATGAATCAGAATTGGCCCATTTCCTGATTCAAAAAACGATATGTCATACTGGTATTTTTCCGGGTATGTGTCTGTTGATGGCAAGAAGACTGATGAGGGATTCTGGTATCAATAAAAGCTGAGGTCCAAGAGAACAACTCTGCCTTTGGAAAAAAATAAATCACTCCATCTCATATCTGACACAAACCGCCTTGGGTGCTACACAGCACCAGCTCAGAGATAGTCTTAAACTTAATTTATCCTCAGATGGATTCTTATAGCACTGAGCAGATGGTCCAAGTGACTTATATATGATGTCGCCACATCCAGCCAGCACAGTTCTCACATATAAAATATTGAGAAGGCCATAAGATGTTACACCTGTCGAATTGTTTCAATAGGGATATGTGTTGGTGGGTTTTTCTATTTTTCTTTTCGCTGGGATTGAGGGACTGGGACCTAAATTCCAGTCTTCTATCTTTTACGACTCTCTATCCCCGCAGGCCTTCTCATGTTGCTTGCATTTGTTGAAACGGAATCAGCGGCCGTCTCAGCTCACCAGACCACAGGACCAATAACCGCAGTGGCAGTCGGACGAGCCACTTTCGCGTCATTTCTGAGTAATCTTCTGAAACAAAATAGTGTTTTGGCCGAGACGAGACTGGGGGAAGATTACGAGGCGGTTAAAGCAAGTAAAGACACAAATAGAAAAATATCTGTGCCTCGCAAATGTAACACCCAACAGAAAGGTTAACAGAGGCTTGGAAAGCAGTATTAAACATGAAAACCTGGCTCTGGGCATTGTTATTCTCCTTCCCACTGCTGCTGTCTGATTCTCTGAATCACCCTGAGCATCTCCTCTCAGAGCAAAGTTGTTTAACCACTGCGTGTTTTTTGGAGGGCTTCCCAAACGCGGAGTGACTCAAAACACAAGATTGCTTGATAAGAAGTGGTGGGAAAAAGCCAGATTTGCTTTTTTTGATGTAGCTGCCATTCAGAAAGAAATAAATCACCAGATACAATGTGTAGGACTTGTGGCTTTGAGGTTCAGCCGGTACAAACGGAGGCGCAGATGCTCCTGTGAAGATCCTGTGGTCAGAACAGTGAACCCAGTTGGTCTCATTGGACTTGACATGGCACAGCATTTACACTCTCATCAAGCGTGGGTGATTGAGTGGATGTAACATGTAATGCTTTGTCTGTGAGAGTAAACAAATTTTTTTGTTTCTGTCATAGCTAACAATGTGAATCTGCGGTGTTGATGTGTGATAGTCGTGATGCTACATGCTGGATATTGGTCTCTTACACTTTAAAAATTTCAACTCAGGTCTTAATTACAGAGAAGAAAAAAAAAGAACTTACATTATTTTAATTATGTCAATCAACCATTAGATAAGGGTTATGGAAATTGTAAAATTCAATAAAGATTCCTCAATTTTGCAAAAAACAAGGTTCCCTCAAACTTTTTTGTGCTTTGTGATGAAATTATGCAAATTATGCCCAATTTGCGTTTTCCTTTTGTAACATTTTTAAAGGTTTGCTCAAAATTCACATGACAATTTATTGAAACATGGCTAATAAGTATCATCTTTTTCATAACATGAGTTAAATTTCTTAACCTAGCCCACGTCTGTCCACTAGTTGTCTTTCCATCTTGACACATTAACACGTTCATTTGTTCAAGAGTGGCAAATTGCTCAAATTTCCATTGATAGAGATGGTCACACTTAATGATATTTAATCATTCAACAGTTTTTTTTAATGTTTTTTTGTTTTTACATTTTGGTTTCATTTGTTGGGTAGCTTTCCGATTCTCTGTATGGAAATTCAACAAGAGTGAACCTTCTTTCAGTCATGGCTGCAAATACCAAATTTGCATATCTGAAAGGCACTTTAATCAGTCCAAACTGTAGCACTGTTCCACCCTGCTCCTGTTGCTGTTTGCAATCACTCGCTTCATCTTGTGTAATACATGTTTTCCCTTTTAACCACAGCAGATTTATCTGCAGCAGAGCCGCAACCCAAACCCCTTCTAGCTCCGGGCTGCCACCGCTTTGCTAACTGGAATTCCAGCGCTGCGAACACAAAGCAAGATAAAACCTCTTAATCTGCTGTCACTACAGCTCAAAATGTGCAGGCATGGGTGGGTGTGTGTGTGTGTGTGTGTGGCCGAAGCGACTGCTTTAGTGTTCTTTGTACGAGAGCGGGCTTGAATGCCCAGGGCATCTGTTGACCCAGCTGGCATTTGCTGAGCGGTTGTAGGCCGCCAGGTTTAAGGACAACATTTATCCAGCATGCATTTGTATTTCCCACTTGTGTGTATACAAAAAAAAAAAAAAAAAGAAGACGGACGCATTGTAGTTGTTGGCGTGTGTGGGTGTGTGTTTCTGCACCCTTGACCTCACTCTGGGGGTGAGGTCAAGGGTAACATTTCCAGTTTTTCCTCTTAATTTCAGCACGGAGAGTTGAAATAAAAACATCTGAATAATGCTGAAAGTTATTTAACAGCTAAAAGCTCTTGGCAAGTGAAAATAGCCAGCAAACAAATCCCCAAACAAAACCGTGTGCAAATTGCCAGAAACATTGTTTCTGAAATTATTGCCTTTCTATCCACATGAATTTTGTGCAGCAAACCCCTGTTGCTTCATCTCTTGTGCACAAGTGCCACACCGGCTGGCTTTTTAGCCTGGGGTGCAAAATAACAATTCCCTCGCTGTTCCAGTCATATTTAGTTTTGGATGAGAAAAGTTGAGGAAGAAAATGCTTTTGTTTTGATTTAACAATAAAAGTCTTTCAGGCGTTAGGAGGGAAGAAAAGGGAGATATCTTGAAAAGCAGTAGCAGCTTTGACAAAGAGCGTCTTCTGCATGCACTCAAAGATGCAGGAACGCAGCTACAGCTTCCGATAACAAGCAGCAAAAGTCAATGCGCAGGAATAAATAACCGCCCATGTACAGATTTTCATCCTTTTAAGGCTTTACACACATCAGGATGTAACTGATGATACAAAAATCACCACCAAAAAAATGTTTTAAAAGGGGTCAAACATCCTAGTATTTTGTTGAACATTTAGATTTGATGACAGAACGCGTAAACTTCTGCAATGTCCCAACGTCAATTCCCAAAGATTCTCAATGGTGTTGAGGTCTGGACACTGATGTGATAATTAAAGCCATTTTCTCCAGTTTGCCTCACTCACTGCATTGCCATTACAAATGTGCACAAAACTGTTTTAATATTGTGCTGACAAAAACAATTTTGCATGTTCACGTGATAGATCACTCAAAATCATGGACGCACCATGACCTACATTTATATTTCAGCCACAGCATGTCGGAGTCTTATTGAAGCGTTGAATTGACCAGCTCTTTATACTCGGGATTGGCTGCATATGAATGTGTCGTTTTGGGGAAATTGTAGTTTTCGATTTCAAACAACAGCTAAAAGTGAATTTAACACTTTTGAATGACAAAACTCAACTTTCGATTAACTGTGTGACGCTACGAGACCTGTGTTGGAACCAGCAGCACATCGTCTAATGTAGATCTGTGCCTATAAATGAGTATATCTCTGTTGTATACAAACATAATGAAAAAAAAGTGTTTCTATTCTTGTTTTATGCCAATCAAAAAAAAGTCATTTAAATTTTTTTTTTTTTTCCAAAAGTGCCGTGTTTCCAATATCATGTATTTTCGTAATTGCAAGTCACGCAGTTTTATGGTCAATGGAAAAGCAGCTACTGATTGGCTCTTTCACTATTAAGCAGTTCTGAGTTCTTTTGCTTTTCTTCAATTTCATTTCACCAAATATTTAAGCGATCGCCAAACACAATCATTCAGACTTTCCTCTTTTCTGTGCTCCGTGAAAGCCTGCAAACAAGCAGCATTTTAGTTATGATTTTTTTCAAGAATCATTGAATCCTAGTTGCTTTAAAAAAGAAAAAAAAAAATCACTTTCTAATCAGGCCGCAATTGAAAGTCTATTACATCTGCTTTGGAAACAATAACGTAATTTTATACACAGCACTTCTGCTTTATGGCATAGAAGTAAAGACATCATAAATAAGTTGCGTTGTGGCTCATCTGAGGTTAATTGAAAACAGGAAAGAATTAGAGGGTTTTTGATCACACCACGATAAAGCTTCAGAATGGAATAAACAAATCTCCGCGCTCTCGTCAGTCGTGTCTTATCGATCGGCTGTCAAAACACGACTAAAGAGAAAGAAATCAACGCATTCATTCAAACCAATGTGTTTTGCAAACAGCATGCTTGGTAAAAGTGAAAAGCAAAACCTTGAAAGCCTGCTTTCCATTTTACACAACTTTTCCATCGTTCTGTTTGAGGCTCGACGTGGAAAATTTTATTGTGAATAGAAGATTTGGCTTGCCTTTCTTTTCTTTAAGGCGCCATTTGAGTGTCAGGGAAGCTTTGTCATGTAAGGTTAGTCATGGTGTTTTCTTCTTTTGCTGCTCCCGACATACACCTCGAATGTCTGTTTTTCTTAAACTACAACGTATTTTCTTGAGAACTGAATGTTTATCTAAGCACCTGTTTGACTCCACAGCTAAACATAAAGACGTCGGTGTCTGTAAGCCCTCTATAAACCAAGACTCAAGCCCACATGTGCGGATTTTCTGCACATATGGCTGGAAGTCTATATATTATTGTCACTATGTGGCAACGTCGGGGAAACAGTTTGGTTTAAAAAAACTAACAAAAAATAACTTAATCATGTAAAATCAACTTTTTTGAGCTTCATATCATGCTGTAATGTTATCATAATGTTACAAGAGGATCCAAAAGAGAAGTATTTATTTTTTCCCGTTTGCCACGCAATTTTGGATATGGAGTTACCGGATGAATTTCAGAGTGTTTTTTCAAACTAGTCATGGCAGCACAGCTGATAAGCTCCTGATGAGACAGATAGAATTGGTCTGCAGAAGGGACAGGAGTTTTTCAGATCCAAATCAAATCACTCACAGTTTGCTGACTTGGCGGAAAAAACCTATGGAGGGGATTTTTTTTTTTATCCTTTATCAGTTAGTAGAAAACCTGAATGGACAGCTACAGTTTCTTTATGTTGTTTTGCCAGAAAGTACTGTTTTAAAATATGAAAATATATACAGTCAGTTTGACTGTTCATTTTAAATACTCAGTGTAGTGAGGCTGTTCCTTTTTGAGAGAGAACACGTTTCTGTATGTGGTCCAAAGAGTTAAAGAACAATGCAATTGAGTTTTTCTGTGCATTTTTACAAATGTTTTGAGCTATTTTGGAGGAATGTTAAGAGCATAAAAAAAAATGTGTGTAGCAATGGAAAACAGTTGAATGTTTTCACCTCCAAAACCTGATAATGTTTGATTCAAAGTGACTCCGGCCACTTGCCGAATGCTAATTAGGCTGAGGACGCAGTTTGGACACAAAACATGGAGGTTCACAGTGTCTTGATTTGGAAACGTTGCATTTAGATATCTCATAGGGATTCATTAGGATTGCCATAATTATCATATCCGAGAGCTTTTTTGTTAAACCTCTTCATTATGCTCCTTTCGGAAAACAAATGACTCATTTAAATAAAAGCAGCGTATCCTTGAAATGAAGCCGCTTTGATAACAAAAGAGCCGGCGAGTTTGTCACTCTAATTGCGGCATTTTGCTCTTCAGAAAAGTTTGAGTTAGTTTAGGTGGGTAATTATGTCCATTTGTATAAAAATTACCTGAAGTGCCATTTGGAAAATCACAGCTAATGTGCCAGAGCTTTACAATAATTTCTGGAAAGTTAAGTTAAGACCCTTGGCCCTTGAATAGCCTTCCATCGATCGCTTTTTCTATAGCTGATTAAATTACGCTATGGAAACAGACCAAATGAATGGACACATGGACAAGGTCAAAGTGCAAATTACACTCAGAAATATCTTAACTATAATCCAAACAGTGCAGACAGACTGTGATGTAAACACCAGGCAATGTTGCTCTCAACTACTAACACTTTCTCCCATTCAGTTCTAGTTTCAGTGGTAGACTTTATGTGCAGAGTCAAAATTTACAATACAATCCCACATTTTTTTGGTGTGGTATACATTTTGCACTATAAATATTCAAAAGTTGCTGTGTATTAGGCTAGAAGAAAATTGAAAAGCATCTTAATTATAGCGCTAAAATATCAACGTTATCTTGAATTCACTTATTCAGTTGAAGCAAGGAATCTGAGCTTTATCAAAGCAGGCAATTAAAAGACAACTTTGCTGTTTTAAGGTAATGTTATACTATGTGAGACTATATACACTTTAATGAGATTATTTTTACTGGTAAATTACAACAATAAAAACCCACAGTTTAAATGATTTTTTTCATAAAAATGTTCTTTTTGTTTTACGTTTTCCTGTTGCAGGTGCTAACCCTCTGGGCAACAATTCCTATCTTAGCTGTTTTTGCTTCGTTCTTATCTTTGACTTGCAGCAGTCACTGCCGGAAGCGCATTAATCTTGAAGGCAGCGGAGTCCTTGATCATCTCCAGCTATCAAGAAGAACTTCGCCACAATGATGGAAATAATCAGTGCTTTATAAATCACTTGATTTCTCAGGTTTATATAATTATAACATAATTATAAGTTGTATAATTATGTTAATTATACAACTGAATCTTATGTGAAACTTTTGCAGAAGTGGTATATTAATATAAAAAAGATCTCAAATATTAGTCATAATAACAAAAAAGGTCTTAAAACACATTCAGGTAATACTGTAAAATGAAAAAATTCACAAAAATAAATTATTGCAGCACAAGCAGTCAAGTGGCAGAGTTCCTATTTCTCCTAAAAGAAAAGGTCACACAAACAAGCTACATCTCATAAGCTTTAGGTAAAGAGAGATAAGCATTCAGATTTAGAAAGAAACCCATTATCTCATCTTGTTCTTTTAAAAACTCTTTTGCTTTAGGTTACTGTTGTCTTCATGATTTCTATGCTAAAACATATGGGTACATTCTCAAATGTTCCGTTTTTGCTTAAAAAGATGCTATCTGCAGTGAGAAAGCAGTTGCAGCCTCTTGTCAAACTCAAATATTTCAGATTATTAAGCAATTTCTAATGTTAACGATGACCCAATGACATACAAAAAGCAGTTTTCAAGCTGATTTCAGAAACTAAGGGAAAAGGCTACACAAACCAACATAGCCCAATGTGAAAAAGTTATCCCCTATTTTAATCGTCAGTTACCTGTCACCACATTTTCTAGGACACTGAGTTCGATTTCGTTAGGCCTGATTGCTGCCTTTAAGATCCACTGAAATAGTACCTGTCTGGCAATATGAAATAGACTAAAAGACATCAAAAAGAAACTAAAGTCAGTTGAGAACAGATGGGAAACAAAGTTGCAGACATTGAATTATTTGTAAAGGGTCACAAAATTAGTGTTTTTGTTTCTACAATAGTTGACCAAGAAGAATGCCTGATGATGTGGACTATTTTGAAAGATCTTTGTTTTGTTTTATTAAAACAAACTAATAAAATAATAATATCAAATGTGGTGTTGGTAGGGTTTTGGTTTTAGGTTGCTTTAGGACCTAAAAGACTTGCAATAATGGATGAACCTATGGATTTTTCTCTCTATCAGAAAAATTCTGAATAAAAATGTCTCTATTAGTTAGTGACCTCAAGCACACTTTGGTTATGCACTAAAACACACCAGCAAGTTCAAATCAGAGTTTTTCAAAAAAGACAAAATAACGGTTTTGTAGTGACCTAGAAAAAGCACAGACTTGAATCCAGTTGTCATTCATGCTTGAGTAACCCCTTAGGTAGCTGGATTATTTATATAATTTTTGAAATAGGAGTCAGTCAGAACTATACATCACACATTGCTCATTATCCCAAATGATTTATAGCAGTTTTTGTGTTCCAAGTTTGAAACAAAATAGTTATTACATGTAGGGTTCAATAACTTTTTCATGTGAGGCCAGATTGGTTTAAGTCACTTTTATTTCCCTTAATAAAGTAAATTATCATCTGAAAACTGCATTCTGTATGAATTCAAGTTATTTTTCTGATATTAAATTATTTTGGTGTGTCATTAAAAAATAATTGGTTGTGGGATAGACACATATTTCTTTCACATCAGTGGCTTTAGATTTTGGAAAGTTTTGCTTGTTGCTGCAGAATGACTCTCCTCTTCAGATGTGTTTCACAAATTACATTTCAACGAAATGCGACAATGTGAGGAAAAAAATTAAGCTTCATAGTGGCTGAAGATGACTCCACAAAACACCAAGGCCGATTCAGAGTTGTCAAATCTTCCTCACGATGTCTTTCAGGTTCAATTACTCTTGTAATATAATGAAAATCACATTCCTCAATTTTTTTTTCTTGCCTTGAATTTGTGCTGCCTTGGTTTCTGATAGCCTGCATAACCACAGCAGGAACAAGGTGCCACTAACCCTCCCAAAAGAAATTACAATCTCAGTCGTTGGGTGGTTTATGTCTCCTCTGAGGCCGTTACCTTCAGAGGAGGAGGGGGAAAAGCAGGCCGGTTCACCATTAGGTCTGTTGTTGCCAAGGGCTGATTATTCTTCTCATATAAATAGAAATTGTATCTGTGACGAAGGTGCTTGAATGAATTTAGGCTCTCCAATCTACAAGGCAGCCCTGAACATAAACCGTCACTATTTACACTCAGAATTACTTCAACACAACTCATTCCGTTGTGGGTGTGCAACTCTACTTGCAAGAAATGTCACAAAAGCCACAGTGTATCTAGACTCGGAGAGGCTATTAGCATCTGCAAAAGGTTTTATTGTGTCCCAGATGACATTTTAAAATGTCTAGCCGCCTTGCAGAGCTGTAGTTTTAAACCATGCCTAATTCCTTTACAAGTTGCTTTCAAAGATGTCTTGAAGTCCTTTAATAAGGTCTTGAGCAAATGTTCTACCAATGTTCAAAAGACAGTTTTCTTTGAACCACCGGTGCTTTGGGACACCATACATCACCCTGCTGTTGATCCTTTCTCTGCTAGTTTTATGCTTTAGCTATTTGGGAATCTCCTAAGGAGTTTTTCAAAGAAAGTACAAAGCCTAAACTTTTCACAGAAAGCGGTAAACAGTAAAAATGAAAATTGTTGATGAAAGACCTTCAGAAAGTCTAGAAAGCTATTGACCGAAGCCACATTAGAGGTCTGCCACCTTGGAAAGAGAGCTATAAGGAAAGGAAAAATGACTCAACAGTTTTGCAGTGTTGTGTTTAGTCGGAGCCAATTCAAATGCCTGACAGGCTCGTTTTACTTGAACAAATTGTACACATCCTTAATTTATGAGTGCAAACAAACCTCATTTTCTACATCTCCCATCTGACAAACCTAATCAGATCAGGTTGAGGCCAGATAGTGCTTGAAACGTTGGTGAGGGATGGGCGTGCATGTGCCAGCAGGATCGAATCAATGGATTAATCGATAAATGTAGGCGAGGGGGAAGGGTTGAGGGCTGAAAGTAGAGTATTACTTAGAGCTGGAGGCAGATCGTTCAGTCATCTTGATTAAAGGCCCCCTCTTGGTGGTTAAGGCCAGGGTGCAATGAGTTGACACCAGATCTGGGTCACTTATGAGCAGAGATCCTTTTAATTACTCAGGGTATTTGCACTTTAGTCAGCCTGGCAGATGCCGGAATAGAAGTAAGGGTTGAAATATTTAATCTAAGTGGCTTTGCAAGTCTTCCCAAGCACATGCAAGCTGTTAGAGTGGAATCGCTACATCGAACGCATGCAACTTTTACTAGAGGCACTTCTTTGATTGCTGCTTTGGCGCAGTGAGCTAGAGATCCAACCTTGACGGGCTGTAGCCAGGTTGTCACGAAGCCAAATATACAACAATAGAGGACTGATTAGCCCCTCTGGAAATGAATCCACCAAAGATGGGAATTGACTGAAGCTACCAGCAGAATCCCATCAAGCACAAATGCATTTAATCTCCTAAGATGTCTTTTTTGCTTGCGTAATATGTTTACACTCTGAAAGTTATTGCAAGCTCAATGATTTCATACCCATGTGTTCCTCTTTATGTAGAAACTATTTTGTGTTAAAGGGTAATAATCCTAAACCCCAAGACTGTTTCTCACTAAGAACTAATAAAAGCAAGTCACTGAGACCAATACACTAGACAAAAAAAGTAACTCAATAAAATAATAATAATAAAAGTATCTGGCAGCAACACCAATAACTCCTTAGGGATAACGCAAGATTATCACCGCTACACACCCCTGTGGGGTAATACCGACAGCAACAGTCGCAGAGGCTGCAGAGTTTGGAAGTGCACGACTGCTGGCAGCTCTTCAGTGCAACACATGGGACTTTCATCAAAGCTCACTACAAAAGCTAACACCCGAGCTTAAAATCTTTGGGGGATTTCAGACAAAACCTAAACAAGAGCTGAAACGCTGAATGTGACCGGTGGGTGTCAGATAAAAGCCAGCGTCAGATTAAAAGAAAGGATAGCAAGTCTTTTTCTCTCTCTCTCTCTTGCAAAATAATGTTTTTGCTTGATTTATGACACCAAACATAATGAATATGCAAAAAAAAGAAAGAAATTCCAAGGTGCCCTGCAATTGTTTTTGATCACATAATACTGTCATGTCGAAAAGAACTGCAACACAAAAAAATAAATTGGATACTCTGAAAGTAAAGCAATGCCATTATGGGACATAATGTGCAAAATAAGCCAAACAAGACACAGGTGCGCGGTTATTTACGCCCAAACAGGGAGGCGCACCTTGCCAAAACAGACCCCCTTCCAAATATCCTCTGGGGATAAAACCCACTTTGACCGAATTCAAAAGCAAGACCTTCAAGATTTAACACCAAAGCTGGGTGTAATAAGGTGGTGCGGATGATGTTATCCCTGCTGGAAGTGTTGCGTCAACTGCCAGCTCCTTGAGGGGTGGGTGGAGGTGGAAGTGGAGGTGGTGCGGGGGTTCACATGTGCGACGGCGAGCCCTCTGGGCCACAACAGTATCTGAGCACTGTGTGCCCGGCATGTAAACGAGGCTGTTCGGCTCCGCTGTGTTCCCAACAACTATTATCCGGCGCATTAATGAATGGGCCCCACTGTTGTTCACTGACTCATCCAGGACTGCGGCAGCCGAGCACCTGACAGCCTCTAATGTATTCAAGCAGAGGAAGTGGAATGTTTTTGAAGCAGCATCACCCGACATTACATACAGTATCCGCCGCAGAGCGTAATTCATCTCCATTTTCCATCACACGTAATGGTTTGCGGTGTTTATACAGAAAATAAAAGCAGCTGAAGTTACCCCGTTCTCCTCTGAATCATAAAAATACAATCTAAAGGCATTAGGATCGATGATTATCACACTCAGACATCAGCCATTTTGAATATAAAACATGCCCATATTTTCCACACACCCACATTCTTGTGTGTCGTTTGGCAAATTTGATGTTGGATTGTCAGAGCTAGCACTGCAGCAGGACCCAACGATGGGTTGATTTATTTAAAGGTACAGTGCAGATTATTCCCAGTGGGTTTTCGAGATGATAGGTTTTAAGTTTTTACTGCAGGCTAAAGCTCACAGCTTGTCTGAAGAGGACAATAGTCAAATATTTTTTTACCATTTTACAACAACTCCCACCTCAAAAATGTCACAGTGGTTAATGGAAACATTTTCATAAACGTGTAAAACAAACTACAATCTGAATTGCTAGTTGGAACCGGCTGAAGTGATGATTTATTGGTAAATCAGGATAAAAACTTGATATACATATGTATTTTACTTTTTAAACCACATCTAACCTACTCAAACCAAACATGTTTCAGTTTCTATTATATGGATTTGGTAAGTGAAGCGGAAAATGACCTTGCACGTTATTTCTTACTGAATAGCTTTAAGAGTTTTCAAAATCACTGATAAATACAAGCAAGAAAGTGCGTTCAAGACTCATAATTTATACATTAAAAATTTATGGTAATCAAAACAGGACTTTCGCCACTGGCTCCACTCAGGCTGACCACTAGCTGTAGCTTCTAGTACAAACAAATAACCAGTTGTTTTTTTTTTTAAATTACAAACATTTTGTTAACTCTACAGACTTCTGTCTAATTTACCTACAAACATAAATGCAACAATGATCTAAACTTTTATAAATCATTAATTGTTTTGTTGTTTAATAAATTAAACAAGCTTTCTGCAGAAATTTGACTGTAAACTTAACCATTGCATATAAACTTATTTACTATAATGTCCTATTTTGATGAATCATTGCGGCAACTAATCATAAATATGTTAAAATCTCATGTAAAATGTAATTATATATTATTAACTCTAGATTTTATATTGCGTCCTATTTCAATCGACTGTGCTTCTGATCTCTGTTTGGGCTAATTACCTCTTGCAAAATATGAAAGCAAATATTTAAGATGCATCTCCACTCTAATGGTTATGCATAACTAAGAATCATCATTAGTTGCCCGTAACTGTACAAACTGATGCAGTGTTGGTACAAAATACTCAGTGGCATAGCAGTAAGCTACAAAAAAAAAACCTCCAAAAACACAGAATTTCATGGGCAGGCACGTCACTGCAATGAAAAATTACTAAAAGCAAACATCATGTCCTTTTTTACTCAACCTCAACCACACTTTATTTAACAAAATATAAGCAGGTCAAATATCGCAAAGCATATAAATGTAACTTTGAAACACAGCGTTTGAAAATCATGACAAATCATCATCAGTAGTTCTGTGGCACAGTTAATACCCCACAGTATAGAGTCATGGTTTCCCCACAATGCAACAACCCCAAACCCTCCAATCCCAATGTGGCTGCACAGGGAAATTTTGAAGAAAGGGAAAAATCAGGTGGCTGGACCAAAATATATAAACCCACTAGTAACAAGCCGCTGGGTAGTTGTGTATTTAGTAAAAGGAAAAAAGGGGAGTAAAATTTAGGGAAGTAGATCCATTTTTCTTCAAGTCTGCAAATCCACACCAAGGCTTTGGCACAACAGGAGGAGTATCTCAAGTTTTCAAAAATGCTGACTTTAAAGAAGGCATCTTGCATTAACTAATCACCTACATGTAAGTGTACGTGTACGTGTCCACCCCCCCTCTCCCTAACTACAGCCTGTTTTGCAGTAAATGCAGCCCGTTACAGTTCTCGTATTCGGACAGGATTAAGATGGCTTTACAAAAGCTCACAATATGATGAGAGTGAATCACAGCCATAAGCTATTTTGTGTGGAGGAATACTCTTTTTTTATTATCACATTAAAAAGAAAACAAGCACCCTATCCTAATGCATGTTCGTCTACCTCTTTACACAGATCCAATGAGTAATCAGAAACACTTCTTTGCGCAGTTGTTGAAAAAATATGATGGTACAAACCCTCCCCTCCCCAAATTTAACTAATTTTTTTTATCTTCTTCCTCTCACCCAAAAGCAGGCTATGTTCATTGACACACACACACACAAAAAAGGAACCACATAACTGTTATTGGAACTACATGAACTTTTGCAGCATAAGCTTCTGAGTGACGTTAATTGGTCATGCTCATCTGCATGTCTGAATATCTTCAACAATTGGCACACAATTTTAAAAAAATGAACAGTATTTCTTTTTTCTAAGTCTTCATGTTTTGTACATTCATAAAAGGAGATGATCACCTTAATGGAGAGCCAAAAGTGCCATAATTTGTTAAATATATACATTAAATATTTTTATATGGCATAAACAAATCTAAATAAATGTTAAAATATACATATTTTTAATTTATATTAATATTTATGCAATGTTGTGTACCATAAAATCATTTTATAGGAATTTAATTTACTATTTATTTTGGGAATTATGGCACTTTTGGACCTCCATACTGCAAACTTGTGGGGATTTTAATCAGAAACCACCTAGCAGAGCCGGTCCAAGGTCGTATGACTGATACGTTTTTCAATGGTTTAAGATGATTACATAAATAAAAATGTTAAATTTTAAAGAATTTTAAATCAGTTTAACTTTAGGAACTGTATTTATCATAAATTTTAAATTACTCTCATATATAACATGGGGAGTCAAGCAGTCTTTGGTTCCCCCTGCTGGTCTGGAGGCCCTTAGCAGCTGCTCAGTTTGCTTATGCTTGGGACTGGCTTTGCCACTTAGCATACAGTGTGAATAATCTCAAATATGAACTGATGATCAACTGACAACAGAAATGGCAGTAATAAAACTGAACATGCACCGACAGCTTCACTTTGATCACTCCTTCCCCCAGGTGTTTTTTCTTTTCGTCCCTTTCAGCTCAAAACAAATTTTAAAACAACAAATACAAATCCTAACTGCAGGTTCACAAAAATAGAGAAATGGCACTTTGTAATAGTCATATATAATTCTTAATATCTATATATATAGCCATTGTGTTGGTATATAACATGAGAGAGGGGGGGTCGAGTTTGCCTCCTGGTTGGTGGTTATGGTTCCTCCCCTGCCGTGTGTCTTGTTGAAACCATGCGGAAATATCATCATGCATTTTTATGATACATCAGTCTGGGTATTTACATGTACATTCATGCGTTCGTGCACCATTCCCCAGGTCGTTCCTTTCTCTTTTCGCATACATACACACACCCTCTCCCTGGCTCCCTTTTCCCCCCTCTCTCCCTCTTTTTTTTTCTGTCTCCAGATCCGTAGTCCGATTGCGGCAGAGAGGAGGAGGAGGGAGGAAGGAGTGGAGGGTGTAAGCCAGAGGGGCTTGGCATATACATATATTACAGAGTGGGGGCTTGTGCAGCTTTCAGGCTGACTTATATGTTCATAAACAAGTGTCTGTCCCCAATCCTAAACAATTTTTTTGTAGTTTTTGTCTACTGTTTGTAATCCAGACTCTGTTTTTTATGCATCATCCACAGATGAGAGGTGCGTGCTGCAGTCGAAACCCCGGTGGGTGCCTCCATCCGCGTGATACTGCCCACTGTGCCAGTAGGACGAGTCGCACACCGTCTGTAAGGAGTTGATCTCCGACGCGGATGAGTTGCCGTCCCGCCGCTTTGACCGCTTCCGGTTCCGCAGGATGAACACGAGCATCCCCACCACCGTGAAGGCGGATGTGACGAACACGAGCAGCAGCCCGGGCACAAGCACCGAAATGGACATCCGGTTGGGCTCCAAGTATGAGTTTGAGCGCGTGCCACCAGAGTCCTGGGTGTAGCTTCCATTCTTGGACACTGGAGCGGGTGCGTCTCCGTCACCCACCTTGGGGCACATTAGGTCATTTCGCACATAGCGGAAGTCCCGTTTCCAGAACTCCTCTGGCGACTCGCACTTGAGATCGCTCACAATCACGTCGGCCCCGAGCCTCTCGGTCCACTGCTTGAAGGGCACAATGTTGCACGAGCAATCCCACGGGTTCCCATGCAGGTCGATCTGGATGATGGAGTTGAGCTGGTCCAACACACCAGTCACGGGGAGGTAGGGGAAATAATTATTATGGAGGCTGATTTTTGACAAAGAAATCCCAAGGAACGCATCCACAGGGAGAGCCTTCAGCAGGTTGTTGTTCAGGAACAGAACCCTCAGGTTTGGCATGGGACTGAATGCACCCGCCACTATCAGCTGGATGTCGTTGTATTCCAAACTGAGATATTCCAGATTCACGAGGCCCACAAACATCTCTGCCATCAGCGTATCCAGGTAGTTCTTATCCATGTACAGCCACCGGAGCTCGCTCTGGTTCTGGAACGTGCCATTGTCAACAACCTTGATGTTGTTCCCACCAAGATCCAGCAGGTTGAGGCTGGAATAGCCAAGCAGCTGGTTCCTCTTCACAGCATGGATGTTGTTGTCTCTCATGTTCAGCTCGTGGGCGGCCAGGGGCTTCGGCTTGAGGCCGGCCAGGCTCTCGATCTTTTTGCCCTCGCAGTTGACTCCCAGCCCCTGTCTGGAGCCCACCAGCTTGCAGCTGCATGGCTGTGGGCACGTCACGTTGCGCAGCTGCTCTCCGCCGCCATCCCCGTTCACATCTGCCCCAGCCATCACTGGAGTGGGCCTTGTTTTTAGCTGCCAGTTCTCGCGGGACTTGGAGTGGCTCTTAGAGCCATTTGCTCCAGGCGTTGGGGGCCCTCCACTACCATTCCTGCTGGGCTTATAAGGCGTGGGGCGAGAGGTTTCCTCCTGAGTGGGAGGAGCTGCCAGGCTGCTATCTCCACCCCCACTCTGTGATGGACACAGCTCTGCCTCCGAGGTCTCGTTCAGGTCATTGCCCTGCAACCTGGTTGGGGCCTCACAGACCACCCTCCCAATGAGGGCGTTGCGTGGTATGTTCTCCAGCCACTCCTTCAGGGACAGTAGCTCACAGTTACAGTCCCACGGGTTGTCCTCTAGCAGCACTTCTGCGATACCGGGTATTTGCTCCAGAATCCCCTCATAAGGCAACGTCTTGATCCGATTCCCCCTCAGATCAAGATGTGTGATGGGCACGTGCTGGAACACGTTTATAGGTAGAGCACTGATGAGGTTGTCATTTAGTATCAACACCTCCAGTTTGTTTAGGTCCCTGAAAACAGCCGGGTCAATGTCCCTCAGCAAATTAAAGTCCGCCTGGAGGTATTCCAAGTCGTCCAAGCCCAGGAAGGTGCTTTTCTTGAAAGACCGCATCTTGTTGTTGCTGATGTGGAGCCTCTTGACCAACTGCAGCCCCAGGAAGGCGCCGGGCACGATGTCATGCAGGCCGTTGTTCTCCAGGTGCAGGCTCACAGCATTGTAGAAGTTGGCGAACTCATTGGGGAAGAGCCTGGACAGAGAGTTGCCGTGCAGCAGCAGGTGGTAGAAGTGAGAGCTGGGGCCGGTCAGGTGCCGCAGCGTGTTGAAGTGCCGTTTCTCGCAGTCGACGTGCAGGTCACCCTCCACCTCGCTGCAGGAGCAGATCTTCTCCTTGCAAACCTCCCTGGTGACATTTCCGCTGGCAACGCAGAGAGCCGCATTCAGCAGGATGATCCAGAGCAGCATTTTTTCCCCCTCCGTTTTTTTTTTCCTCTCAGCGCGAACGATTCATTCCCGCCTTTCAAGACATGTAGGAGCTGCGAATCTAGTCTGCATCAGCGAGAGGTGGCGGTGAAGGAGGAGGAGGGGGGGGATGGAGACGGAGACATTTAGGAAGGAGATGAGGAGCACATCCAGGCTGCGTCCAGACGTCCAGTTTGACTCTGGAATAATAATTCAAAAAATAAATAAATAAAAAATCGTCTCCCTTCACGTCGAGTGAATCCTCCGATCGAAGCAAGCAGCAGGCAAAAGCAGCAGTCTCCAGCACATCATATATGTAATCTATTTATTTATTTATCTTGCCTCCTTTCACACTGACCTTGGCGCGCTGATGGAAAGCTGAAGAAATCTCCCGGAGTCGTGCGGCGCGCTGCGGCGTCGGGATCTGTCCTTTCCCCCCCTTTCTCCACTCTCCTCTCTCTCTCCTCCCCCCCTCTGGTGCTGAATTTACAGCCTGCGCAGCTGATCCGAAACACCCGCATCCCCTTCTTTCACATTCCTTACACTTCGTCAACCGCTTTTTGCTCCCCCTTTTTCTTATGCTTTTGTTTTTCCCTTCCCACCCCCCTTTTTTTGTCACAATAAGGCGAGCGCGAAGGCTGCGCTCATCCCCACAGTGTGCCGCTCCGAGAAAGATCTGACACCCTCTACTGATCTGTGGTGGCAAAAATCCTGACGGAGGGAAGGAAGAGGGGGGAAAGCAATCCGCTGGAATAGAAAAAAAGGAGGGGAGTGGGGGTGGAAAAAAGTCTTTTACAGCTTCTGTTGTTTAAATCTTCTCATCTGAAGCTCCAGAACTCTCAGTCCGCATCGTCCAAAGCGCTGCAGAGTTTTCTGTTTTAGAAAGCCCCCCCCAAAAAAATTTTTAAATAAACGTTCCAAACTGTTTCCAGTCTCCCTTTTTACCTCCTTGTCGCAATTTTTCATTTACTTCCACGGCTCTAACTCTGCTCCGATTGGGAAAACACTGTTGAATGCGGTAAAGCAAACCGTCCGCTATAGGCATGCCTCAGACCAGCTGAGAGAGCGAGAGAGGCAGAGAGAGAGAGAAAAAGTGAGAGAGAAGGAAAACAAAAGATGCGTCAGTGTGGCTCCCTGTATGCGCATGTGTGCGTGACGTTTCTTCTTTTTTTTTTACTTTTTACTCTTTCCCAGATAAGAAAAAAAATTTTTTTTTGTTTGTTTTTTCTTTTTTTTGCAAAAACTGCACAGATAATGGGATGGAGGGGAAGTGCGGAAGGGGAGGGAGGGAACACGTTCCCGTCTCCTATGGATCCGCATTATACTCCACCGTTTTAGATTATTACATCAGCTGGAGAAAGGGGGGGAGAGAGTCAGAGCTGGGGAGTATAGTTATCCCATCCCCCGTCTCCCTCAATCCATCTGCAGTGCTCAGTCAGATCTGTGTGACTCTGACGCGTAATAAAACCCAGACGTGTCGGTGGGATCCTGTAAGCAGAAACACTAAGCCCACCCACGCCGCTTATCACAAGCGCTCACTACACCCGCTGAACTCTTCTCACATCTCGTCGCGTCACAGACACAAACTTCTGTGTGTTTCAGTGGGATTTCCAGTCTGTGTTAGAAAGCGTGGTGTGCATTTAGCTGCCTCCCCTTAATCAATCAGTGCATTAGAACACTTTTTTTGCTGAATAATGAAGGATGTCTGTAAGAGCCTTGAACATCTGGAGATTATTGCATTTCTACTTTTGGAAAGTCGTCTTTGAGCTCAGTCAGATTTGGTATAAGGAGGGTCTGGGGGGAGGGAGGGATGGACGGATCGATCGATCGATTTGTGGACATTAAATCTTAAGTCTTGCCAGAGATGATCAGAAAAGTGTGACAGTTGCCTATTAAAAACAAATTTTAAGATTGTAAGAACTTCAACTTTAAGTAAAAAGTACTAATTGTGTGGCTGAATTTCTGTGGCAAAAGTGCATGGCAATTAAAACCAATGTGTTCCCATTGAACAGAATTTATTGCTAATTCAATATTACTGATCTTAACCATAACATAATTAAATGCTACCTAGTATTTACACAGATATAAATTAATTGCAGTTGATAAATCACAATTCTATAAACTGAAAATAACAATATACCAATTTCTAAACATTAATTTAACACATTCTCACTTTGGTCTGCATTTTGGTCTGGACTTTGACGAGGTCCACTCCGGTGACACATGTTTGTCAAAAACTGTGAGTACTACTGTTGTGGCATTGATCATCAAATGTGACGTGTTTGAGCTAAATGCTTAATAACTGGTTGTTGATATGAGTTATTGGAGTTCATTGAAGCAAACAAACCCTGTAGATGTGGGTAAGGGGGGAGGTAACGTCATCAGACAGACCACATGTGATGTCTTCTCCAAACAGTTGAATTATGGGTAAGTGAGTGGACAGTAGTGTGAGGGGTTGGACAACTTTTCTGCAGATTTGCTTCCAGGGAGCACTTAAAGCTAGCTTTGCATTGTGGCTGCAGCATTCGTGCTTTCCAATGCAGCAGGTGGGGGGGCGCACTAGTACACACGCCGCTTAGTCACGCTTCAGCATCTTGTTCCCACCAAAGAAAATTAACAAAAACAATTCTGACTCCACATAAGCTTAGCTCAGTCCTTGTAGGCCGAGCGTTTAGACTCCGAGATAATCCTCCAAACAGGATAAATCACATTTGTATGAAGAAGAGGAGGTGGGGGGATGAAGAAGAGGAGGAGGAAGAGGAGGGGGCACTTATCTTGGAGTCAAAGCTAATTGGATTATGTATCTGAATGTATCCAAAGGAATAACTGCATGGAGCTCAGCAGGGTGATGGGATGCAGATACTGTCGAATTGAATTAGTGTGATGTGCGACCGGAAAGGTTCATGGTGCAACTTTCACTCTCACTAGGGTTAACGGTTAGACACATGTGGTCAGCAGATGAAGAAAATAACACATTCTGGAATGGATAGATAGCATTCAAGCTAGCTTAGTTAGCAAAGAGAGTATTACAATAATATCCAGAGAAAAAATCTTAATATTGCTTTTAATTGCTCAACTAACAGTACTTGATGGAGCCATGAATTCTGCTCCCTAACAGAAAACCCTGAAGGAGAATGTCTGGCCATCAGTTTGTGACCTTGAGACAAACGCACTTCGATTATGTGCAGGACAATAATCGATCACACCGGCAAGTCCACCTTCAGGGGTTCAAAAGCGACAAAATGAAAGTTTCAGAGGATATCAGTCAAAGTCTGGAGTCAAATGACTCAAAAGAGTCAAAAGAATCCCCCTTTCTATTCAAATCTGAAGAAAGGTTAAAGAAAACTTTTCCATCTCGGTAAAATCAAATCCCCTCGCTCTTTGGAGATGTCTCTATCAGGGAAGGAATGAACAGGCAATCAAAAGCGGTCCGTCTTTATCTCTTATGCAACATTTCTTGAATCTGACATCTTGTTGACAGCGACATTTTCACCAAATGCTCAAACCACAACAGGCATGACACTTAGGCATCACATTTTCATTTCTTTATTCACTCGATGGGGACCTGGCTGATTTATCACAAAAGCGGGAATGACTGCAAATGAGCCAGCATTTGGCGCATGGACTGATTTCAGCCACCTAAATATCACAGGAGATCACAGGTGATTGCAACAATGGCCGCTTAGATACGTCCGCCTGATGCGAGCGGCAGAATGAGAGCGGGAAATTGCAAGCAATCTTGGGTGCCGCCTGATTGAATGCTATTGATCGGCTTTTAGTGTTGGGTTTTATTTGCCTTGCCCCTCGGGACTTTATGAAATGTGAGATTCCGCAGAGCTCTGTAATTATCTCAAACATGAGTCACAACAGTGACTCCCTGCATGTCAATAACAATGTTACAGCTAGCTTATTCAGACCAGAGGGTAACAATGCAAGTAGAATTGGGTAGAACTGCAATTACGTTAAACCTGAACCAAGGAATTTGTACTTTGCAAGGTAGCAATCATGCAACATGTTCAGGTTCCATCAGAAGGCATAGTTTAAAAACTAGAATAGCAAGCAGTTACCAATGGGTGCAAACTGATTATTTGATCAGTTTTCATCTGATTAAATAATCTTTTACAAGTTTTCTGCGAACACATGCATAAATGCTAGAGGCTTATTAAGAAGAATCATCTGGATTAGTCAGCCAACAAGGAAAACAGGAAGCAGTCAAACCCTGACCAAAAAAAGTTTCTTTTTTAGTCGAAAACCTAAGAAGCCTACTGATGACTAAACCATGACTGGATGAAATTTAATCATGACTCAGCTAGACAATCCCAGTAAATGCTTTAGTAACCTCCTGCTTCTCAAACCAAGCAGCCGAATGTATTTTTGAATAAGAATCCATAGAGATTTATATGGTTTTGCAATTTCCGGTTGTTTAAGTGCCAAGTGAAAGTCAATCCACCTATTGACAGAGGCAGAAAGAGCAGGAGCATCAGAAGCTCTCTACATGCATCGATCGGCCCGGCTGTATGGACAATCAGCATAATGTTTGACTGTCAATCTATATGTATCCATCCAGAACTTCTGACCCGCCGTGCGATTGAACAAAACATCCAGGTAACCTTCAAGAAAAGGCAGCTGGGACGCTAAACAGACCAGATCAAGCAGAACTTGAAGACCTGCGGAGTCTGAATGTTGAGTTTTCATAGAACCTTTGAGAACACGCGAGTCTCAAATGGCATTAAAGTGTTGACTTCCTTTAAAGGAAAAAGTATTGCAAAAAAAAAGCAACAGATATAGTTTCTGTTGAATACTGTTATCTAAATATACCACAATGCTAACAGCCTGTCTGTTGAATCTTAACTTGGTTCTTTTCCCCATTGTGACTTTTCCACCCTTTATCCAAACATATATTTAACACATTCTAATTTAGGGTAAAACCACCATTCTGTTCGGTGACAGAGTCTTAGTTCTGTCTTGTGAGATGCCACAATTAATGCTGCCGTGGCTTGTTACCATAGCAGCCGGTTCATCTCTGCTGAATCAGTGTCTTTTCATTTTTTTCTTCTGCTCTCTCGCTCTTGTTCTCTCTCTCAACTTGGAAGTGTTACCCAGTCAGAGTTTTTTTTTCAGTAATTGGCAGGAAATCATATGAAAAGAGATGCTCCTAAGTTTCAGAAGCTCTTGAGAAATCAGTATGTAGAATATGTTCAGGTTTTAGGAGGTGTCTTTTTTTTTTCTGGATAGTTTGTGATACCGGGAGGAATTCGAATGAAAATATAGCAGATGTTGGGGTTCATTTTAGGAATGTTTGGGTTGCTTCCACAAGCATAAATCTGCACGTCAGACATAATGTGTACATCTGTCTTTTTCTTTCCTGAAAGTTTTTGTTGGTAGAAATTGCAATTGAGAGCTAAGAGAGCAAAGGTCATAATCAGAACTCAAAGCAGGATTATATATATATATATATTCCATCTTTGATGAAGCTCAAACCATGTGTCATGTCAGCAATTAGATCCTCTCCCTCCCTCTGTGCTCTCGGTGAAACTCGAGCCCTGAATGTGAACAATCACAAAGCTCACAGCTGTGGGAAGATGATCTGCGATCGCTGTCAAGATCCTGTCCGATGTGATATTTGTTTTCCATCCAAGGATTTGATGATCCTGACAGTGTGCGTGCCGGGGTCGGATGTTCTCAGAGGAAAAGCACAAATGTGATTACATCTCCGATGCCGATGCATGAATTATGAATGCCTGACCTGAGGGGTTGGAGCATTCGTGTATCTCCAGCGTGGAAGGGGGGGCCAGAGAGGCGTTAGTAAAGACATTCCACAAGCAAAGTTTACGTCTTTATTTATCCTTACCGAAGACGAGTGCAGGAGAAAACTGAGGTAATTAACAACAGGTAGAATAATAGCAGCAACGGTAAATGACTTGCAAATTCTCCCATTAGTTGTAATTTTTTATTCTTATCAATAAAAATAAAAATGTGGATGAGTAAAACATCTGCCGCTATCAGATAACGAGGGCTAATTATATTTGAAACAAACACAGAGGCAGGTGATACATTTCATAGTAAGTAAATAGTCTGTGCAATCACTTCGAGCAGGATCAATAAAAAGGAACAAAACGATGGTGCAATTTAACTAAGAATCTGACTAGTAATAATTCTTAATTGATCTTGTAAGAGGATATTTTCCAATTTTTTAAAGGTGTAATTTAAACCGAACAGTCTGCTTGCTCCACTGGCCAGAAAGGCAGAGTGATGTAAATTTTGTCCAATCCATCCGCCCACAAGGATACGCTATGACTCAGCAGATGTCCAGATTTTTATGACCTGTTGGCCGTTGCGCACCAACAGTGACGATACGACTTTGGTGTCACCAACATAAAAACATAAAAAAAGAGAAAGAAACAAAACGTAGAGGAAAAATAAGCAGAAAGTGAGAAATGTTTCGCAGACTTGGAGAAGGCGTCCGACTCTGTCCCTTGGAGAATTTACAAGCGCGGGGATTTTTCTTTTCACATAGGGATGAGGCTACAGTCAGCTTTATACACAGCTGTGTACAATTGCCAAAAAATAAGTGATTCTGGAAAGCTGCTAGCTTGGGATCTTGTGAATAGCTCTAAAAATCCCAGTTTGGCTACCAGATAGATAGTGGCAATCATTTTTACAGTAATAATGTCTTATAACAAATGTTTGTTTAAAAAAAAAAAAAAACTAGAATTTTTTTTTACATCCTACTGAAGAATTGCTTCCAGGGCAGTTAATTAAGTAGCAAATATCAGATATAATGACAAGAAAAGGCAAAAGTTTACACCACAAAAAAAGCAAGCGGATGTAGATGAATACATAACTTAAGGTAATATTTCTAGAAAGTAATACTTCCTAATGTGTTTTTAATTAACTCATCATTTTTGTATATTTTTTTTATTATTCATACTATAGGAATATGCTTATTTTTTTCTTTAAAATAAAAACACTCACTAGCGAATAGTCATATTTGTCAAATGAATCTTCCTAATTTTGATTAGGAGACAACACAGTCAGGATTTCATGGTCCACATCAACATTGCATTTTTAACAAAACCTTCCTTCAGCTGCTTTACAGTTCATGAACCTGAAACTTACTGCTAAAATCACAGCTGACATTTACACCAGACTTCTCTGCGGGGGTTACGGCGTTGTCAGCGCGTCTCCGCTTCCCGTTTTAGGAGTCCGGTGTCATTTCGCGACAACCCTGTCCTCCCGTCTTCCTTCTTCCCCCTGAGATCAGAGCCCTGCTTTTGAGAGCCTTGACAGATCCGAGGGCTCTTGGTTACCATTTGAGGCTCTTCAATCAGGCTTTGAGTCCCAAATTTATGAATGTCTGCAGGGTTTTTTTTTCCCTCTTAGCAACATTTATGTAGCTTAGCAACTCCTGTATTTTTGTGATAATTTTGATGAGGAGCAGAAGCTTTCGTTCGTTTTGGCACATGTGGAAGAATGGCTTATGCTTAAATGTAAATAAAATTTGAAAAATCAAGAGAAAAATGTGAACAAAACAGCCATACGTAAATGGATACCTAAGTCACTCACATGTATCACAATATTTATGTGATCAGAGAGGAAACCTGTGTAATGAACTGTTGAGGAAAGGTAGCTACATTATCCGTCCGAAGTGCCAGCTTCTCTTGTTTGCAAGCTCATGCATGAGTAAGTTCCTTAGCTGCTGCTTTTCCATAAAGGGAAGCTATAAGAGAGCAGCCTGAATACATTCCTCTTTTTAGAGACTATTATTCATGGGCCGTTTTCTGGAATCAAGGTGCAGCATGCCAGAGAAGCTCGAGTTTTATCAAGCATTATGTAGCGAAAATAATAGCACAACATTTGGGTAGACCGAGGTTAGGTAAAGGGCAATAAAAAAAGCAGGGCAGCTAATATCACTCTGTTATGAGCAAAAATATGCAGTGAAATAACAGCAGGCTAGCTACTAGCAAATAAAAACTTTTCTAGCTAGATGGCATCACTAGTTTAGCACAGAATTACAAAAAACAGAACCAGGCATTACGACTGTTTTTCTCCAAGCAACAACGTTACAGTTCAACTTATAAAAGAAAAGAGTCAGCTATCATACTATTAAAGTAGCTTCATGTTGTATTGACATGAAAGCTAACAACAAGCTACAAAAGTTAGCATATCCATAAACGGTAGAGAGAGTTCATTAGCCTCTTCAGTTGCTAGCTGAGCTGTTTTTATTTTTGTTTGTTTTTTAAAAAAAGAGAACAGCACAAAATCATGATATTCTGATCCAGATACACTTTTACTTCAGAACTAATACTAAATTGAATATTTTTAAACAAAGTTTTGGTGGAAGTGACCTGTGGACTCTCTGGTGTTTATCCCATTGCTTGTAATGTGATTAAATGGTGGACACTGGTTTTAAGCATAATGGTGTAGCTTGTTTGAGATTTGAGCATTTTGGTGGTTTCATAATTTTATTTTTAAACAAAAAGTGATCACAATGTTTATTTTGTTTTAAATGTTTTACTTCACTACAGCAATTTCATGACTTGCGGTCATCAGACTGAGAAATATACGTTACTATGAGGTTACAGTATGTCTAGAAAATTCAAGAATTGTAAAACTGAGGACAAAGACAAGCTGATGTCATTTTCATTTGTATTTATTGTAAGTTTAATGAGTAATGTCTGTCACATCACTGCTGCTTCCCCCATCTGGCCCCATCTTATTTCTCAAAACTGCACGTTAAATACAGCATCAGTAAAGTGGAACATCTCAATCCATCCATCCATCCAATCAATCAATCCTCGTTATTACTCAAGCCTCCAGGTTTGTAAAGGAACAAAAGCTACAGCTTTTTTTCCCCCAGGTTTTCAGCAATCTTTGTTGCTGAATTAGCCGCTCTTACGCTGAGGCTATTCGATCTTTTGCTTTCGGTCATTATGAGCATGATAGTGGAGATGCATGTTGCCCTCTGTGTGAATGGTTTCTGGGCTTGTTTCCAAGGTTTTAAATTCTCATTTCATTGTGCACTCAGTGTACCACAACTAATGCAGGCGTGCTGTTCCGTGGCAGCTCTTTCACTTTTCATATGAACTCCTTGGTATAGCTAGTTAGGCAGCTGAGTAGTTATTCCAGACACCATAAGACTCCCACTAAAGTATGCTAAGCAGCAGGTTCATTTTGTATCTAGTCAGTGGTTAGACATTGCAACCAACTCTAGATACAGCACATAGAATTTGTAAGAATTGCACACTGAATGAGAAAAAGTAGACAAGAAAAGGTTTTGTACTGGTTCTCGCAACAAAAAAAGAGGCAAAAAAGGGAAAAACAAGCTGAGGTTTCAACACGTGCAGAACAACGGGTGCAGACACACAGGAGTCTGGCGACACAAACTATCTGAAGCAGAACCGGGCCGTGCGACAGCTCCTCTACACGCAGTAACACGGAATGCGACTCACGGTCATCGATGCAGAACCGGCCGCGGTGACACGCGGGAGAGTTGGGGTGAATGTTATGTCACTAGTGTGTAGTTCCAGGAGGTTGTGCGTTCCAGAGAAGCGGCTTTGGTTCATCTCAGCAATAGCTCGTTTCATAGAGGGGAATATATGTGGAAAGAAATACACAATTAGATCTAAATATGGAGTTTTAGATCATTATACAGAATATGTTTGTTTTCTTTTTCAAGGGCATATGCTTTAAACTAATATTGTAACAAATGAGCGTTTGAATGAGTTAATAAAAATATCACTACGCAGTACGCAATTTTAATCTATATCTGATGAAGGGTTAATGTTGATCAGCAATCAATTTAAATGGTGCAAAATTTTCCAATTTAAATGCCCTAAATGTACATTATATTTACTGCCTCCCTGCACTTTGATTATGTGAAGACAGTCAAAATGCAACAGAGGAATCATCAAATATTTACTGGAAGCCATGGCTGCAAAACCCAAACATGAATCAGACTGATGCAATGACTGGCAACCTGCTATGGTACATGAACGAACCGGGAGCGGTAACTCAGTACTTTAGAGCAGTCGGCGTTTGTACAGTAGACGTTTCATCAGCATCATTCACGTTTTAAGATGCTTGGCATATAGAAAATATCAGCGTGTTACCAGTATGGACAATGACATAAGCTGTAATCACTGTGACTTAAAACTTAAGTCTTGAGAGGGGCGTTTCAGCACTTTGGGCTTTGATATCAAATTTATTTTTGCACCACAATTAATGTATTTTTTTCTAAGCCTGAGAAATCCCTCTCGTGGCTTTTTCCAGCACCACGGACAGCAACAGTGAATGCATATTTAGCACTTTGGACAGCGACGGAAGCCACAAGCACTTCAGGACCTTGGACAGAGATGCTCTGCGCCTCTCAGCGGCGCTACTCTGTTTTAGAATTACGGCATGCGATAAAAGCTTTGAGTTTCAGTGCCATGAAAAGACCTCTGTTGTTACAAGTGACTTATGTTCCCTCGCCACAGATGAACACACAGCTCAGCACACGTTACAGAAGCATATGAAAGTATGTGAAGCCCATGGACAAGCACCAAGACATGAAGGTGTCGCAGTTGTTAGTCCCCAACGAAACTTCGTGGGCAGAAAAAAAAGACGTAAAGGACAACGAATGACGAAGATGGTATTCAACTGCAACCACAGTAAACGAAGACGTTTATCACACCGGACTGTAAGATGGGAACACGTATTCAGCACCACAGATAGTTACTTTGTCCTTAAACGGCTCCATATTTCAGCACCGTCGACGTTGCATTTGTTCCTGGACGCCAGTTTGTGTGTAATGTGTAAAATGTATGTCTGATAACCACGTTGGATGATGAAATCGGATTTGTACTTCACAAAGGACGATTCTCAGCATCACATGCAGCAAATTGTGCTGAAATGAATTCAGTGTCACCAACCAGACTCCTGAATCATGACTTGTGTCTCTGTCCAGTGAGTGGAAGCTGCTGCAGCCTGTAGTGAGTGTTTAAGATTATGATGTATATGATGTACATTTAAGTTTCTCCAAGTAAACATATTAAGGAAATGTAAATAAAGTAAGTTTGACAAACTTAATTTGATTACCTGTGACAAATTAAGTCATTTTTCTTAAAGTTGAACCTCCATTCTTGTTTTCTTCTGTGCATAATTTTGTAAAATGAAGAGCAAACATGTAATTCATACCATTATTGATGCCTAACTATGTGATAAAGTGATAACTTTATGATTTTGATCAACATACTCTAAAATATTTTACACAATTACATAAATTTTAACATTTAGTTTGTGATTCAGGAGAAAATAAACAGCAGACTGTCATTTGTTTTCTGGCCAGAGATGATCAACAAAGTTTTCTCTGGGGACAGTAATTATTTCTTTTGTTGTTTGTTTGTTTGAATTAGTCATGTTTCTGGCAATTATGATCCATCGGCTTTGTTTGCTCATAATTATGTTGTTGTACATAGATGACATTCAGCATGCCATTTTAATATTATTATTAAGTAATATTCCATTTTCACCTTTTTTTGGCTTCCACAAGAAATAGCTGCAAATAAATAGTGATAATTGATAGAAAAACAAAATGCTATATATGATAGCATTTAATTAAGACAATACTAAAGCAATCTGAACTGGACTACAACTGATTCTATCTTCTTTAAGATATTAAGGAATGCAATAAATTAATTGCCATATGCATATAACCTGGGAGAAACCAGCTGACAATTATGTTCAAAACCCAAGAAGAATATTCACTTTTTTTTTTATTTTGGTCATTTTATTTCATTCAGCATACTTGGAGCATAAGAAGCTTGCGTTGTATCTGATACCTCATTAATTTTGATTTCAAAATATTCTCAATGCAAGCTAGAAAACCAACAGCGGTGAGGGTGAGCTCAACAACTGAGACGAATCTTTTAAATTATTGAACTTGTGTGGCGAAAAAGAAATAAAGTAAAAATACTCTCCTTTGTTGTTTATAACCTCTGCTTAAACTGGCACGTCAGGCAAGGAGAGCTATCTAATTAAAGGAAATGCCTCTGAGAACAGACCTCGCACTTCCTAACTGAGGGAGGCAAAGAGTGCAACTACAAACTTCAAAAACCTTTGTTTGGACTTTATGTGACACACCAACACAAAGGGGGTGAAGAGGAGGGAAATCGATACAAGTTTTTGCATAGTAGTCACAAATATAAGTCTGAAAAGTACTGCCTGTACTCTAGTAATTTATTCCAGTAAAAAAAAAAATTAAAGGGGCAGTTTTTGTGTCTTCCCATCAACTTTTAACTTCAGTTGTTCAAAAATTATATATATATATCAAACGTAAATTTAAAAACATTACTTAAAAATTTAATGCCTTGAAATTGGGTCTCTGTCGCTTTAAAAACTCCTGCTCTTTCAGAAGCTCCGCCTTCAGGAAGTCATCACAACATCACTCCTCGATTAACCCTTTAGCAACGTTTTGCGCTGAGAAGTAGCTCGTATAATGAACTCAGCAGAGGTTCCACCAGGTGGTTGCTAGCTGCTCCTGGCTAGTCTGAAGGAGCTCAGTGAGAGAGTCGCTCGTCACTTAGCTTCCTCAAGCTTCTGTGAGGCAGAAGCTTGAAAATTGCCATTCCAAGGAGGATCAGCATCTGTAAGACAGAGCCATCCCACTGATGGATCATTGCCATGGAGATTAAAGGATTTCCCAAATATGCATTAAAGAATCAAAGCAACATGCCAGGTACGTCTTTTTGATGAGAGAACAACATTAAAACAGTATCTAAAGCACAATGAGTCAATTTTACAAAGCACTGCATCTTTAAATAAAAATCTACAAGTTCTGACAAACGTTTTCCCACACTGATAACCAATCACAATTACACATAACTTAATTGCTCTGCCATAATAAAAGTCTATAAAAAAGATAGATTTAAAGTTGTGAAAATTGGAGGTAAGTTTCTTCTGTAGAAAACATGACACTGTTTTATTTTATTTTTTTGCACTAAGCTAACATGCATTAAACTGAAACAACTGACCCTGCGAGGGAGTTGGAGTAAATGCCAACATTCCTAACTTTCAAAAGCCTTTTTGCACAAGGTGGGATTTACAGTGTGCCGAAGAAATCTCTCGCTGTGATGTGCGTTCACTCGAACAACCCTCACGCTGTGCAAAGCCTGTCCTGACAGCTGCAGACAGCAAAGCACAGCAGCAGAGTGCAGACACGCAGGCAAAAATCCAGATGATTATAGATTTTTCTTAATGTGCTATAAAGCCCGGGTGTCTGCAGAGTGTTCTGATTTAATTTCTAAAGCTAAAGAAAGAAAGAAACAAGAGATTTAAGCTGTTCTGATATCACTAAATATTACCCAAGTCAGCGCTGTGCAATCGATGTGTAATTTCCTGCTAATAATTTTCAGTCATAATTCATTTTGTGAATTAACGGCCGCCGCGAGTCCGGCGGCATTTAATTACAGCTACCATGGAAAAAAACGGCGAGCGCCTTTTCGTCTTTTCATCCGTCACGTGACACGGCTGGAAGATCTCCAGATAAAGTGGCTCTTCGAGTCCCTGGGCCAGCGCCCGTCGGCGCGCGGGGAGAATCGGGTAATGTTAATTTAATTTCAAATGAGCGCCTTATTGAGGCACCACTCCTCTCCAGGGCGCCGAGCTCACGCCTCGTTTTAAGACCTCAGAGTGTCCCTGACAGTGTGAATAATGCAGGTTCATCAGCGAATCTTTTTGTTCTCCTGGACTGATGTGCTGCCAGACCCCAAAAGTTTGACAGAGGCCTAAAAAAACGGAAAGATTCTTCTCTTAATCACTCCCCCCAACAAACATGCTACTACCTATTAGTATTTTCTTTTGTTTGAAAGTTTGCTTTGTGTTTCCTGTTATGAAAGAAAGATCCCGAATCCTCTGTGGTGAAGTATTAGACATACTTGACTTGCAGCATCCATGCAGATGCTAACCGGAGACCATAGATCAGAGCACAAGCTGCACAAATAATTAACACTCAAGGGCACTGGAGTTACAGTGCAGAAAGATAGCAGAAATACATACAAAACAAGAAGGGATAATAAAAGGAGAACAAGCCGCTGAAGCTTTATTTGTGCCTGTTCCAAGGAGCACATGCTTGTTCCAGGTGAGGCGTCAATCTGCAGCCTTCCCCATCGAGGCTTTTAATAAAAACGCCAACACTTCACAAGCTGCAACGATCCTCCCGTTTCATGTTGCGCCCGCGTTTGTTGTCTCCCCGTGCCGTCACTCTACTGTCTGCTTTATTGTTGCGATTGCGCGCCGTTGCCGTGCGCTGTCGACATTCGCGAGAGCATCGGGGCTTTGAAACGTGTCGCTCCGATCTTCCGAAGCTATTTAGGTCGAGATCAACAAGTAGATTGCAGTGGATCCAGTCTACACGCACGTGCATGTTTGGGCTTCAAATTGTATCGTTTCTGACATCCTGTGAATGTTTTCATCTCGATTCAAAAGGAAAAAAAATAACATACAATTTGATTTATATTCTCTACATTTCTTATTGTACATCTAAGAGTTTTGAGTTGAATGTTCAGCAGACAATGTTAGATCTCTCAACTTGACCCAATTTGAAGTGAAATACACAAATAAATAATGAATAAAACACATTTATGAATTATAAATCTACTTTTACAGATTTAAACCTAGTCAACTTCAAGACTTCATTTTGCTTTTTCTACTAAAATGTTTTTATTAGCACAAAAAGAAAACATACTTTAGGTTGATGCTCATACATACTTTATTACTTTGTTTTTTTTTTTGTTTTTTTTTTTATTTAAGCTTCCCCAGACGGTAAGCTTAAAGTTGGACTCTTGTTACTAAAGTTTTTGGGGTTTTTTTAAGATATCTTTTAGAAACAATAATATCGTACACAGGAATCGGCATACATACACTCCTGAGGTATGCCAAACCCATAGGGGGCAGTGTAGCACAAAGCTAAAACCAATCATAGTGCTTTAAAAACAACCACAACTTCCTGTTAGGAATTAAACATGGTGACAGGAGGTCCATTTTAAAGATTGAACTACTTTAAAATAGCGTATTAGAATAAAAAGTTAATAAAACACAAGATCATGTCGACTGGGAATTGTGGCACAGCATCATATCGGTGCATCATTTGTTGCCGACTGCAATTTGTGGGAAAACCGTGGCAATTTTTCCATGTACACACACAAACACAAATGGAATATTCACAAATTTCCACCTTAGCCAAAGTCTTTATAAATAATATTTTTTAGTGATATTAAAACACACAAAAATGTATCAGATGTCTCAGATATTCAGCGATGTATAGATTAGGCCTCTATTTGAGGAAAGCTTGTGCAAAGAAATTTTGACAAATGTTCCGGAAATACTTGTTTCTGGCTTTAGCTCTAATATTGGAGAAAACAACAGACTTTGTTTGCTTCACAACTGTTATCCAAGGGACTCGAGAGTCAGTGCGGGTCAGCAGGGCGGCTCTCCGCTGTAGTACAGTCCTCCCGGAGGAACTTTAGGGTCACGAGTTTGGCTGTGTTTCTCTCCTTGACCTTTCCCCTCCAAGATTTCATCAGAGCCTTTGGTTGCAATGCTGTATTACACACTGCACATGTGAAACAGCGACACGCTCTCTTATTTTGAACTCCCATGTATCTCTTGAACTGATTCAGACTGCAATAAACTCATGTGGCCTGAGAGTTCATGATATTACTCAGAGAATAGTCACTTTTTTGTTTGTTTCTTTAAAACAGTAATCAAGAACAAATATTCATGTTGTTAACTTAGAAAATGTAATTCACTAGTACTGAGTGTATGTTTTCACTTTAATTTTTCTTGTTGGCCATTTAATTTACAAAAAAAAATGGTATTCAAATGTATTAAGTGCATAGCTTCTTGTTTTTACATAGATTTAACCCTTCTCGCTACATTTCTTTACAAGTAAAACCACTTTATGTTTCTCAGACTATTGGCTTCAGAAGGATGTGCATGGAGAGAAATAATTTCTGAGTCTTTTTCTTTTTTGCATCTAACCAAGTATTTAACATGTGGAAACCTCCCGCTACATGACTGTAATATATATGCCACCCAAACAGACCAGCAGAGACCCAGAGTCATAAATTTATCATGTTACCTCTCTGTCGTTCATCACTCGCCGTCCGTCTCATCCGTCTTCACTTGGCCATCTGCACACTCCTGGAGATTCATCATCGCTGCAGTAGGTGAGATGTCGGCCTAAATGGCGTTTCCCATTTGACCCTGTTGGCAGAGAAAACTCACAATGGCCACATGAATTAAGACAGACAACATACTGTACAACAGAAATAGCAACAAACAAAAAAACTTCTGGGAATAATAGAAGTGAGATATCGTTACAATATTTTGATATTATATCCTGCATTGTTTTGCAAAACCAGGGAAGTGTCTCAGCAAATGAAGAAAAGTTTAATTAGCAGTGAAACATTAAACACAGTCATGCTCCTGGAGGAAACGGTAATTAGACGGAAAATGCCATTTTTATAACAAATACTCATTAAAAACCAGATTCAAATGAGCATCCGTACACCACAACGATTTGACAAATTAACTGTGACTTCCCCTGCTCTATGAAATGAACTGAGATCGCTTAGGTGCCGAGTTACACCAATCCATCCGCATCGATCTCAGCACAACATGTCGTCCGGTCGTCTTTCATCGGGACGGCATCGATGGTTCATTTCTGAAAGTTTTTAAACCAAAGTGGAGCTAATAATGAGGGACGGATGGGAAAATTGTCAGGCTGAGGCGGCATCATGGAGCGTTTGTTTCACGGGCAAGCTCTACAGGCAAAACTGTCAACGCAACAAGCACGAGGAGCTGGAGCGGGTGAATTTTCACCGCCGTGATTTATTCATGGCCTATTACAGTGGGGGAAATGCTCCATTTTCAGACGCATCCATTATTTACGGAAAGGACCCTGTAGACATCGCTCAACAGATTGCGGCGTAAAAAATGAATGCAAACCCAAACTGGAAGTGTGCGTCTGAATCCCTGCTTCAGGTTTCTAAAAGTCAGGAGGACTGCCTGAAAGTGTTGCTGTTGTTTTTTTCAGTATTCTTATTATTTTGGGTGAAGGCCCGTTTTTAAGCTTTTCTATAATAGATAGCAATCACCACAGTTTCCTCCACACACACACACATCTGCTCCTTTGAGATAGTTACTGTTGAGCTCCTGAGGAAAATGTGTTGTGACAGAAACGTTTTCACAACACAAGTTCTCTTCTCTTTGAGATTTATTGGAGATTGGAAGCCTCTACAGATTACAGACACTATTTCCTTCCCGTACTGTAAGTAAATAAACAAGTACAGGGGAGCGAAAAAGAGGAGTGGAGGAGTCAGAAAAAGTGAGAAATCCCATTTTTTCCTCTTCCATGCAGCACCGCAAAACACTAAAACACAGCTTGAATTCTTTTCCACATTTTCTAACATCAAAAACACAAAATGCAATGTTTTTCTCCTCCAGAATTGCCTTAAATTTGATTCCATTGGTCTTCCCACAAGCTCTGTTAAAGAAAAAAGCATCTCCACAGCATGACGCTGACACCACCATGCTTTGTTGTGGAAATAATCAGGTCAGGATGTTACATTTCCTCCACAGAACGAAGACCCCTGGCATTGGTGGATGGTCCAAAACCCCTCACAAATAGCTAAAATCTAGCTAAAAGCTAAAAAAGCTAAAAACACCCCGCAAAAACAGCCTGTTTTATTAGCTCAAACACCAAAAAGGCCTAAAGACCTTCATATGCATTAACACACACAGTGGAAACTGAATTGACACAAAATCATCTACCATCTTCCTTATTTCCCTTCTTTGTGGTACAGTCAATCAAGGCCAAGGAAAATAGATGATGGTCTTAGATTGGCTGCTTTGAAAATGTCAAATAATAGCATGTCAAGTAGGTATTTCAGATTGTGAAGCTGCATTTTCTTTCAAATATTTTGGTTACAGTCTACAAAAATGACCTAAAAATTGTTTTGAGCTACATTACCCAGAAAAAAATCTTAAAAAAAAAAAAAAAAGAAAAAGTAGAACATCAAGAAATGTCTTGCAAATGAAGAGCAAGTTAGGAAACAATCTGAAAGCATTTCAGACTTTAGATGAAGACTTGGTTGTCATTTCATTTTCCAAATCGTGCGCAGAAAGTCTGGTACAACTTTTTGAAAAATTTCTGCACAGAACGTCGTCTCTCCTCATCAGCGCACATCTACCAGCAGTCATACGCTGAAAGCCCTTCATGTTCTGCTTCCTGACAGGCGCTCTCTTGCGATTCTGCGACTGACTGTTCTCGCTCAAAGCTGCAGGCGGAGTGACGCTGCAGAAACAGACAGCAGAGAAGACGGTCTTCTGCAAGCAGCGAGAGCCCATCTCCGTCATGCTTTGCAAAACGGGTTGAAATGGTTTTGAAAGAACTAAAAAAAAATTTTTTTTAGAAAAAGCTTGAGTGAAGAATGTAAAAGAGGGAGAACATGTGAGAGACGCACCTGTCAGATATTTCCCTATAGCTTACCACAGTTTGATCTCTTTTAATCATATATTCTCTGAGGCGTACCGGAATCCTAATTTTGAGCGTTTGAAGCTGCGGTGAAAGTAATCAGTGAATATTTGAGGCTTATAGTGTAGGATCAGGTTGTTTGTGAATCTTCGGGCCTGATTGAAATTTGACAACATTTGACGTTTCATCATCTTCCTAACAAGAGCTTGCAACATGCAGACCTTACCTGCAGTATTATTTTCTGTAGACATATTTATATTTTACTGCTATGTTATTTTTTGACTTTTTAGTCCAAAACTTATTTGATTCTTGATTTTTTTTCCTTCCCACCACTTATTATATATGTATTCTTTTTGTCACATTTAATCGTTAAAGGTAGTTAACTTGTGAAATTGATCATTATAATAACTGGCTCTAAATCCTTGGCGACAGAGTGATTTCCAGTAGTAGTGATTTTTCCGCCATCTTGAAGAAATTTGGACTCGAAGTCATTTGCAAAATTGCTTTAATGCGTTATACATTCGCCTAGGAAGCCTCAGAAATCGCTGCGTAATCTTTTCCTGACTGATGGACGCTATTGACTCCTTTTAAATCCAGCCGCGATGTGGTGGCTTTTCATGTCATCAGACAGGTGCTGCTGAAGTAATTTCTTTTGACAGTAACCCCCTTGGGTGAAGCTGGTGAAAAAGAGCACAGCTTTCTTAATTACAAATATTCCATTATTTAACAAGAGTGTGATTACTGTTTTTAGTGGCTCACATTGTGCCAGGTTGGTTTAGACAGCACTTTGCTGTAATAAATTAATTTGAAAACTGCAATTTTCTACTTAGTCAGGTTTTGAATGAGGCTTGCCCTGTTACTCCACTTTAATGGAACTCTGGCTTGTTTGCTTAGCGAGTCCAATTGGTTTGGGGGAGATGTTAATGCGCAATCAGACTCTTGTTCGCCTGAAAACCTGGGTCTCGGTTCGTTGTAGTGAACTCTGGTGCATATTTGAACACCGAGCGGACCAGAGACTGCTCCAAAAACAGGAAGCGGACTTGAGCGTTTGGCATTCTGGGTAAATACAACCAAAACAAACATGCAAATCTAGCACTAGCTGGAGAGATTGCTTGTAGTTTTTTTACTACAGAAGGAAAAAAAACCACGCTAAAATCATTTTTGGTTCACATTTCGTAAAAAAGGAAGTTGTGCTCCAGTCTTCTTCAGAGGTTTTTGTGTCATTTCCTTCAGTGGTCCTTAGTGCAGCGCCACCACAGGTGATGGGGTTAACAGTTTTTTTCAAAGGATTTGATTTGTTTGGTCCTCGAACTATCAGGCGTGATCCATTAGTCTGCCTTGTAGATGAGCTTAGGCTACCTCGTGAGATAATCAAATTCTTCCTTTGAGAGGGTTATCTGTTTGGAGCAGTGTGAGATTTTCTTCTCTAAATCCTTATAAGGTAGTTTTCTCCTGGTGTTTCAGATGGATCCTGGGCTTAAAAACAGGCAGCTTCCAAGGTTTTATCAATATTTTCCTGTCTGCCAAGAAACAAAACCCAAATTTGCATTGAGGCTCGGAAACGCAAAACAGCTGCCATCAAAGTCCTAATTCAGCCAACAGATACAAAGCTGCGACTCGAAGGTATCTGCAACAGTGACAGATGCAAAATTACCTATACTGAGGAGTTTCTCGAGAGCACAAATGTAAATTGTACTTTTGATTTGTCGCAATATGCAAAGTAGGAAAGTGTTGGCTTTAAACAGAACAGTGGGCCTCTGGAAAGTTGTCAAATGATTTCTTTATGTGCTGGAAAGCTCCTGCTAGAGCTCCTAATTAACTGTTTTAGCTCATTCGAAAGGAAGAGCCTGGGCCAGCGCTTCCTAAACTTTAACAAATAATTAGGTTTAATAGTCAGTGAGGAAATCCAAGCTAATATTTTGTTTCTTTAAGGCCTCAGGAGGAGTTCTTCTTTATGTTTCGTTGTGATGAGAGATGAGGGCAGCTGGTTGCAGACTTCAACTCCAATATAACCGGAAATGTGTATGAGTTAGCTTGTTTGAATCCGACATTTTCATTACTGCTGAGAGCTTTTGGGTTGGTACTGAAGCTACCTCTGGTCATTTTTTTCCTCTTTTTTTACACCGATTACAACATGGCACTCACTGGGTCACCCAAGATTCTCGAAAATGTCTCACTGAAAATTATGCGTCTGCCTCTGATTATCCGTCTTGTTCTTGATGTTTTATAGAGCTTGATGGTTCAGATTCAGCGACCTCTTTCTGAAGTCATACTTTTTTATGGGCAGATGGCGTTCCCAGTCTTGTCAGATGGAGATGTACTGTACCGCAGAAAGAACTGTCAGGAGTTCACCGCACACTCGGCGTGTTTTATTTGGGGCATGAACTCTTGTTCTGAAATAGTAGGTCATCGTGAAGAAGAAACGTGTACTTTTTCATTCTCTTAGTACTTTATTTATTTGATAACATATCTCCCGAAGGAACACCCTAATTAGTCTGATTAGCTCATAAAACTGAAATAAAAAGCAACATTCTCAGCTTTTATCATGCCTTGCAATAGGATTTCTACAATGTCAACTTTTTTGACATGTTGGAGCTACAAACTTCTGGGTGATTTACCAGGAAAACATAAGCTAGTGTGTGATTATGAAATAAAAATAAAGTAATGATACATAAAAATGAAAGTTACTGGTCAGTGAATCCTTTCAATCTGTGTTTGCATAATTTTATTCTGTAGATTTCAAAGCTGGGAGTGGCTCACTTGGAAAGTTCACTTCAAAGGCGACTTCAAAAGCAACACTTTTCAGATTTTGATTCAAGTAAAAAAGATATTCAAATCATGTATAATTTATTTCCGTCTTCCCAATTACGAAGTACTTTGTGTTCGTCTCGCACATAGAATCCTAAAAGAATCCAAAGTTTGAGTTCAGTTTGTAACTTGACCATTTGCCAATTATTATTTCATCATGTCAAACATAAACACACACAAGGTGGGTCTAACCATGCAGAAACCTTTCATATGAAGCACGTTGGGAAGCAACAATGCCGTTTCACTGCTCAAAGTTGAGTACAATTATATGAAAATGTAATTTTTATTCATTTCGACGATAAGAAAAATGTCTAAAACTTGTCCCTATTAACCTGAAACTGAAAACTTCTGCTCCATTAACTTGAAGCTCTCACACAAAATGTTTACTGCTCATATTTTCTTCTATTACTACATTAATGCAACTTCAATTCACATATTACTAAAATAAAATATATGATCAACAATATTGATTCCAAATCTAAAATCAAGTGGAAATGTGTTTAAATAAAACATCTACAGCACCAGCTAAAGTAAAAATTCACTCTTTTTGTTGTTTTATTATAACTTAAATCCTTAAAAATGACCAGTTAAATTGCCGTGTGCAGTAGAGTGGGATACCAGAAGTGGAAATGGCACAATTTAAAAAAAACAACTGGCCTGATGACGAAATGAAGAAATCAACAAATGTTTTCGTCAGGATGTGCCCCCCGTAGCTTGAGCTGGTTGGCAGCCGTGGCGAAGCCTAACCACAGCCTGAGGCTGCCTCCTTAAAAGATGCAGGCGGAGCTCCAAATCACTAAATAACTCCACACCGATTGGATCTCACTTTGATAGAAAGAGACAGCGATGATCTTGGACTGTTAAATCATAAGGGAGCCCCTTATGCGACTCCGGAGTGAAGCATACCACTTCTAAAAATGTCTACTCTGCAGCCATTTCTCTCACCGGTCACCAGTTATGAATTTAAACTATGGAGAGCTCCGTTTTATTTTAAGCAAGGACTCCTATTGGAGTCTTGTCTTTTGGCTTGATTGGATTAAAAGAAATTGAGCAAAAAGGGAAAATACATAGAGAGAAAACATATGGGCTCTGATTTTACGATTTGGACAGATCTATTATCAGACTACAATAGCTGAATGTTGAAACTCCCCACATATTAAAACCATTCAGTTTTTCTAACTGGCTTAATTTTTCAAGCAGAAGTCAAAGCCGAAGGCCACAGTGGAAATAATGAAACAGACTTTATTTAGTGCCTGCTAGCTAGCACACTAATTTTTGGTTCACAGGAGGGTGAAATATTTATTCAGTATGTGAATATATCTGCTCCATGTTTGGCATGTTATGGAGAGCAAGACTGCGGCTTCGCAGCTGAGGCAGCAGAGACAGAGAGCCTTCTAAATCTGGAGCGTCTTTAAATTATTTCTGCCTTCCTTAAAGTATTTTATTACAGCGATAAAACCCACAGGGCTTCTTAGTCTTTGGAACTCCAAAAGCACTTACAGTAAGAGGAAACTAATTTTGATGGCAGAGACGGCTCCTTGATCCTCTCTTGTATGCATCAATGTCCATCTTTTCAAATGGGAGTCAAGAATTAGCCTGATGTGAGGCGGTTTTCGTTCAAATTTAGCTATGAAAACCAGTTCATTTGCTACATATTTCATGAAGAGAAGAGTCCGCGAAGAAGAAGAAAAAAGTTTAAATCAACACAATCATGATTTTTTATTAATAAAATCATGAATTTTATAAATAAATAAATAAAACTACAAGCAAGTTCTTATTTTCCATTAAATTTTATCACACAGTTACAAACTTTAATGTATCTTATCAGAATGCAGATTTAAGTCTGTATAGATTTAAGTCTCCTCCGCCTGAAGGGGCTTTTACTTTGATAATTCACAAGGAGCTGTTTGATCAAGTCACAAGGGCACACATTTCAAAAACATTTACAACGGGAAGAAGCGTTTTTTAGGAGCGGCTTTTTAAATCTCCACCAGTTCAAAAGGCAGCGTGGGAGGATTTTTTTAATCAGGGAGCACTCACACAGGCCACATATTATTAACATAATGCATTACAAGTTGTAATTAGGCCAGAAAAAAAGCCACAATAACCTGACAGAACTATTGTACCTTCTCTGTTACCTGCTGGAATACATTTGATTTTCTCACGGCTCTTTCGTTTATTTAACTTTAGATAAAAGCGACAAACTAGCAAGTCAAATATGGAGCTCACATACCAACGCAGGATTAGCATCTTAAATGCCAAATAAAGTCAATCTACTGATGAGTATTTTGCTAGCTACGAAACTGACAGAAAAATAAACAAATAAAACTACGAGCGAGTTCTTATTTCCCATTAAATTTTATCACACAGTTACAAACTTTACAGTTACAAACAACTTGGTGCATAATTGTGAGGTCAAAAAAAATGGACGCATGTTTTTTGTTTCCATTTTCAGATAAAAATCTAAAAATTAGGTGAAAGATTCTGTTTTCAGCTGTCTTTACAGATTGTGCCCTTGCACCAATCTGGAAATTAGACTAATTGTTCAGAAAGCCATTAAAGACTAACATGCCATTCCATCTATAAGGTATGGTCATGGCAACGTCTTGGTAAGCCCTCCAGCAGGACAACAACCTTGAATTCAAACTCATGCAAGACTCTTTGTAACGCATTCTGTCATATTTATTGGCCTGGCACATACAATCCTCCAAAAAAGAAATGAAAGTTTGTGGTTGTGATGTGAATAATAATTCAAGGTTTGAGTTGCACCTTTACTCTGAATGAAACATCACCAGTTTAGACTACACAAGAAACCAAGATGTGGTTCAAGACTGCAAACTTTAGTCAAGATGTTTTAACTAATAAACGGTACCTCTGTTTGTTTACAAATACAAATTAGTAAACTGCAATTATAATTTATTGCTTTTTAGGTTGGCCAATTAAACTACTCCCCCTCTCCCAGATTTCACTAAATCTAACACAGAAGCTGTTAGAGGTGCTGATGTTTTTAGCAGGAAGAGGGGCCCCAGAGTCAAATTCTGCTCAAGGCCTCCTACAGCGCAGGTCCGGCCCTGCAGGATGAGTTAAATCCGCTGCAAACAGGAGATTTAATTCAGTGCTGCTAATGTGGCTTTAGTAGCTCTTCCATTTCGTGTCTGTTGAGTTTTTAATAAAAATCACAGAAACTGTTGGGGTCGCACAAGTTTGAGGGACGAGTTAACTTTGATTGACTAAGTGGACAAAGCATTTGATATGGTTTGGTGCACCGTGTAACCCGAAAAATAATACTAAAAATAATAATATAATAAACCAGCGTGACGCGTGACTACGAGGAGCGCGAAAGCTCCTCACCGGGCTGAACCTGCATGACGAGGTTAGCGCTGGTTCATTAACCACTAACGCTCCGGTCAACCGGGACCATAGACATAAACTTTAGAGGGAAGACAGAGCAACACGCTGGGCAGCGTGTTGAGATGTAAACGCCGCACATAATTCTGTCCACAAAGATAAATCATTCTCACTACTCGCTCAACGCGCCAATGGCAGCGAACAGACACGCGACTACAAGTTAATCCTGCAGTTCACGTAGAGCAGCGCAACCAGAGCTAACGCGGTTTGTTTTAAACTCTTACCTCGACATAGAGTCCTCCAAAGAAAAATTACTATCCACACTGGGTTGATGTAAATATCCATACAGGTCAGCCTGTGTCCAGTTCGAGTTAAAGGAGGCGCGCGGGATCCGCGCGGCGGCAGCGCGAGAGGCAACGCACAGAGGCCCCAGCTGTGTGATTGGCTCTCCGCGAGTGAAACGCTCAGAACAGAGACGCTTGCAATCCTGCTTAAAGATATATCAAAAAAGAGAGATAAAGAAAATTAAGCTTTTATCATTTTTTTTTAATTATTAATTTTTCTAAAAATAAAAACAAGCAACGCTTAGCCTGGCGGCAAAGCATGGCGGGCCGCCGGCCTTTTAATACACTGGGGAAAACCTTGCAAGAAGAATACTGCTGTAGAGGCATATTTAATTGAAAAGTTGACACTTAGCCTTCCCGCTTTTGGTACACAGGTTCAACTGCTGGTTAGTAAAATTATCAACCCCCCCTCCCCGCCCTCCGTCACAGCAGCTCAACAGACTACAAGCCAGACAATGCTAAGATGATTTATAGTTCAAACAGAGCTTCAGAAAGGGGGAGAAAGAAGAATTAGAAAGAAGAGTTAAGTGAATATGTCAGAAACTTTCAGTCTACTGAGACTTTCAATCTGTACAGACAGTGAGCTGAAACAGATGAAATGTCGAGTAAAAGGCACCTGTGTGAAGAGAAAACCTCTTTATCTCAGAGATAAGGGGGCAAAATTCAGGAGGTCGAATAATGTTAAAATCAAGGTATGTCGAATAAACTCCAAAAGCGCAAAATGTCAAAACTTGAAGCAGATGGACCTACAGCAACAAAAAGGACAGAAAATTCAACTGAGATATTTTGCAACATGCTGGAACAGGAGATTTGGGTGATATGGACTCATACTATTGTAATAACGACAAGTATGGTTTTTTTTTTTAGGTAACTGCATGTTACAGCAATCGGAGCCCCACACTCTTGAAAATATATGTTCTTTAGGTCATCAGTCAAATAAAGAAGTGGTTTATATCACTAACCTGTACACAGCCATTGCATTTGATCATATTTTCAAATTCGTTGATACTCTCGTTGAACAAAATGGAGAAAATAACAAAAATAATCTAAAGAAAAATCAAAATCGCCTCATAAATACAAAATTCTCAAACAAAAAAAAGTCTGTTTTGGAGAGAGATTTTAAGGTTGCCATGTATAGAAAAGCATTGAAATGTTCCTCAGCTGGCTGCACTTTCTATATAATTTCCCACGTATGTTTTTTTTTTTCTTTTTTTAAAAAATATCCATCTCTTACGCAACGTGTTTACGTACCTATAAGTGCAAGTTTCCAGAAGTGCCAAAGTGCAGAGGAGTGCGATATCCTGTCCACCTACCTGAAAGTGTGGTTGCATTTGTTTGCATCCGAATCTGTTCTTGGCTGTCTGGGAATGAGAACAGTGGTGCGTCTGGTAAGCAGCCACTGAAGAAAAGGTCAATAATTCATCAAAGGATTAGAGAATCTCATAAATCGTTTCAGTTTTCGACAGACAGGCTTGTCTGGTTTTTGAGATTTTTGCATTTTTTGTAAAAGCTGGTCTAATAAAAAAGGTAAATGTGGTTTTACGTTGTTAAGGCCTTCATGTAGTTTTACTCCCACCATCTGGTATCTTAAAGCTACCGACGAGAAAGGACAAAAATATATAAATCTATAGATTCCTCATTTGGGTCAGCCTTGCACATATCTGCGACGACAACAATGCAAAACTGGAGAGAAATTATTAAATTTTTTGTTCCATTTCTTATATTTTTTAATCCCGATTCACACGTCTGTCAATTTGCCTGCCAGGAAATTCTCAGCGTCTCAATACACAAGAGAGGAAAGTGTTTAATGGCTGCCTGATGCTTTCCTCTGTGCTTCCCCAAATGACGACCATTCATCCTCGGACAACTCTCAAAAAAGAAAGGAGATAAAGCCACACACATTCCTGTTGGCTTCAGATCAAAAGTTTTTTACGTGCATGTTCTTCTGAAATTAGCAGCAGTTCATTATGCAGCCTTTTTGATACGGTTGAGGCTGGTAGTTAAGAGACACGCCACCGATTCTGAAATCAATCAGAGGACGCTCAGTGCTGCTAAATGCCGCGTTTCAGGCCAGTGTGGCGTGCGTCAAGGCTGCAGCCGTTTCAAGGGAAGCTAATCGATTCTGTCGTGACAAACAATCCAATGTTTGGGACGTAACGGCGGCCGGCGAAGTCCAGCAAAAACATCTCAACTGTCGCAGGATGACTGCTTGATTTCAAAAATGTCCGACTGAGGACAGAGGAAAAGGATTTCTACTGACATATCTGAACTAGATCCAAATGTACAACACAGAGAAAAGAATAATGTGGTTAAATTATACTTAAGCATACTTTATCTGCTGACGTCAAAAAGGAAAATTGTGCTACTTTTGAAAAGACTGACATGACTATATTTTAAGTAAAAAGAGTACAAATAGTTACAAAATATCAATAACAAATCCAACTTTTAATTTCTACCACCTCTTAAAGGTGTTTGTCTTCTTCCCGATCATAAACGATCTTGTTGTCGGAATAAAAAGTATTATTAAAATCCAAATCTGCCAGGAATGCAAACATTTTTTTGGCTTAAATGTACATGTGTTTATCGGACCCACTGCCCACAGGGAGAGAGAGCCTGCAAAACGGTGACAAAACCAAATGTATTTGGTCCACAAGCCCTATGACATTCATGTCAAAGAGAACTAGAATAGTTCTGCGGGCCCCCATGGAAATTCAAATGTGTCAGACCAGAAAGCATAACCGAACTAAAGAGTCGGGGAAATAAAATCCTGGAGGTTCAGGTGGGAGCAGGGAGGCTGGCGAGTGATGCAAGCCGAGCCGTATAAAGTAGGTGAATACATTCATACATAAATTGTCACAGCATAGACACAGCGATCCGAGGTTTAACCAGCATGTACAAAGAGCGAACAGAATCTCTCCTCCTCTGCTGGAAAAAGGAGAAAAAAAAAGGAATTGGAAAGACTCGATCTCCTGCAGGGGATTTCTCACACATGACCGCGAATAGAACCTAATGAGCTGCCAGACCTTGAGTGGGCAGGGAAGACATGCCTCTGATGGTAGCCGGCTTTCCTTTTTGGACCAGGAGGTTATAGACAAAAATCCATGTGGTGCATTAAAAAAAAAAAAATATATATATATATATATATATATATATATATACAGCTGCCATGTTTTCACAAGCAGAGTAGAAGCCTCAAGAAGAATGACGTAAATATTCGCAGCTTTGATGCGTGTATGTTCTCAAAAGCATTCTATTTTATTCATGTTGCGTGTTTTTTCTTGTTAAACATTGAGCCAAGGCCCTTTTTGAAACAATTGGGATATGTTTATTTTTTTTTATAATAGTAAAAAAGTAATTCAAAACAAGCATATGTGCTTTTTCCTAAACTTTTAATTGCTCAGTCCATGTGAGCTGAAGCAGCCGGTTTTTTTTTTGTTGTTTTTTTTCTTCTTCTTCTCCTTTTGATTGTGATCTATGGAGTCGCATTTTGAGCTCATGGGAGCGCCTCGCCAAACCCGTGGGCCGATGACCGTAGCCTGGGCTCGTGTCCAACAAGACATCCTGGAGAAATAAGTACGCCTCTATAGTCCCTGAATGCAAGGACAGAGCTACATTACCTCCCAGACGCTTATTTAGGATGCAAATTTAATTTGGACTGATTTGCTTCAGTGTATTGAGAGGAGAGCGATTCGAAAAAGACACACACAAAATGGAAGATCCAATAAAGCCACTTTAAGAGTGCTGGTTTATGGCCCTCCTGAGGAATAAAAAGAAAAAGGAAAAAGGAAAAACACTGGTATCATAATTGGTGCCCAGAAATCAAAAGCAGCCTTTGAGCCGAGAGATATTCTCTTGGAATTCCTCTACAAACTTTAATATGTAGATTATGTGGACATTAATCTGCAAAACCCTTAATGAGAATGATAAATAAACCTCAAATTAGGTTTGTGGAGTAAACTAGAAATAATCTGATGGTGTTAATTTAATTAATCACAAGATAAAATTCAGCAATCAAACATAAAACTCAAGAGTATAAGCAAAATAAATGCACACTGGATCTGATTACATAAAGAGCAATTCAATCTCATCAAACAATACAGTCAAATAAAATTGATTTAAAGCTCTATTTGTCCAATCAATTGCATCAGTTCATTAGATTTGACATCCATGAGTATTACTTATGATGTCTTTTAAGACTCTCTTGTTGGTGTTCAGATATTAATCCTCCAATCTTCCAATAACGCATAACTATCAAGTGATATTTACAAATTTCCTGTCAACTTTAAGCAATTTTTATCTCAAACACACGGTGGGCCGCTGGACGAGAGCCCCAACTGCCCGGCTTAGCAAGTTTTCTGGAGGAAACCTTGGAACAGTTTGAAAAAAATAAATAAATAAAAAAACAGAGGAATCCTTTCTATGATGCAGGAAATTTAGTAGGTGACCAGTGGATTTGTCAAAAAAAAAAAAAAAGATGAACTGAAGGGATTTAGGAAACTTTTCCAGAATTTCACAAAAGCGAGCTTGGTTTATAACCGAGTCAGGATCGGGGCGGGAGAGACAAAACCTCCCGTTTAGCCGGTTGCCAGCGCTACTGGGGACTCCGACTTAGTAATTGAAATGAAGTGCCAGGCAGAATGAGTCATAGTCTGTCAATTAGATGAATTGTTACAGCATTTGCTCACTGTGTTCCTAGTCCACCCGTATTACCAAATCACCTCGGGTTGGCATAATGTCATTTTCTACACAAATCATCTCGACAGTGCAGATAATTGAGATAACTTGGATTAGTATTCACGCGGCACTTTGCCATGCCGGTATAGGACCACAGCATATATTAACACCTACAGTATGCAGATAATTACTGACAGGCTCTTCAGAGGGAAATTCGGAGCGTGCTGACATTGTGGGCCTGCACCTGATAGTCCATCTGTCTGCCCGAGTGCCTGTCTGGCTGTTGATCTAGTTACAAAACACTGCAGTGCTTAAAAGTGTATAGGGTCAACAGTATCCCGAGGAAGACAAGGACATAGATTATGCCGGGGATTTGGCAGCAGCCTCTTGCTCTGATTAACAAAAATAGAGGGAGAGAGAGGAATTGGAAAAAACAGATTCGAGGCCCATTATCTACTATAAAGGCCAAACAATCATTTCTTCTTCTTTTTTTTTTTTTCCCTGTAAGCTTGTAAAAAGTCATCTTGGTTCTAAAGATGACACATTAGCATTGCTCACTGCATCGTCATTTCAATTCTTTTCTCCTCTTTCAAAGTATTCATGAAGGAAAGGCGGCATGTATTTGGCACTCCATCGCTGTGGAATATATATCAAGGCGTGTAAACACGGTCTGTTGCCAGGTCTGTTAGTTTTTTTTATTTGGGAGGATTTTCTCTCCGTCTTCCAGCAAAATGCTTCTGCTTTTATCAGAACGTCTGTGTTGCTTTTTTTTTTCTTTAGCTGCCCAGGAGAATTGAAAAAAACTTTAAAAAAAAAAGCTTCACCTTGCACCTTTTGAAGTAATCTAGTAGAGTTTCAGGTGTTACACACGTCTAAAACACAAACCGAAACTGAGTCTTAGAGGTTCTGCCTCCTTTATTTGGCTTGTGAAAAACGAACAAACAGAAGAACAAACTTCTAAAATGCATCTTGCTTGTTTATATGTTCGATTATGAAGTCCCAGTGGTAAAAGATAATGTCTCATATTTTTTATGCACATTCTTACCCCAAGTATAAATCCCAGGAAAAGCACTCTAAGCTACTCAATATCGAAGTCTGCCATGAAAAATGTTACCCATGTAAAAGAACAAGTGCAGGCTGTAAAAAATATAGTTTAAGTATTAAAGTAAAAGTTATTCTTTACTTATAATTTATGAATTACATCCGAGTTCAGCGTATTAGGGAATTAGGTTCCGCATTTCCGGCAATGAGTGTTTTTCATTGGAGAAAAAAAAGTGTCTTGGCCTGACATCCTTCTGCTTGACCTTTGCCGCTTCTGGTAAATGTTCTGTCTAAATTATGTATTTAAGTGAGAAAAGCAACAAGAAAAACTCTCCGTTAGCCTTTCCCGCTAACGCGGGAGGGCCAGAACTGGGCAGCTGCTCAGGAGAAGCCCTTCAAGGCTTCCTGCCGACACTAATCCCAGCCTGGATACCCATAAGCCTCCTCTGATATCAAAGGATGAGACTTTAGATGGCATTTGCATTAATTGTCAGCCACATTAGGTATCCAGCTGCATGTTTTTTTCGGCCAAGTTGGGTTCAGAAATATTGTTTGCTTTGCAAGGAGAGATTAGTATTGAGGTACACCACGGACCTGGAAAAAGTTAGTTTTCCATTATAGCTTTTCTATGACTTAAATAGGACTTTAAGCCATAGAAAAGTTATAATGGAATATATTATGTTGTAAAAACCTAACTTTTTAAAGTTCTGTTAGGACATAGGATACCTGAGAAAGTACTGGAAGGAATAAAGTTTTCTCTTGCTGTATGGAGTAACACTGTGCACCTTTTACCCCCGCCTGTTTATGCAGAAAGAAATACTAAATTGTATCTTTATAAGTAAGATAAAACTGTTCAGAAGGTAAGTTATTTCATGAGAATCTCGTCTTCCCAAACTCAACATTTTGTTTAGATTGACCCTCATATCTAAATGTTATTTTATAACAAAAACCTCACATAATGAGTAATGAAACTGTCCCAGAAGAACAAAAAACACTGCACCAAGTTTTTGGAGGCAAACTTAAAGAAGATTGATGAAAATTTAAACATCAAGCTAGGCAATCAATTCCGGATGAGTGAGGGAGACAAACTTAATTAAAGCAGCGTTATTTTGACAGTTAAATGCTTTTTTTATCAAGGGCGGGTGACAAAATATGCTGGAACTATGAAAACTGCAACCAACAAACATCACTGATATTTAAGCTGTTGTTGCCACCATTTTTTAGAATTACCCTGCTATGCTTCATGCCTACTGGCCTAACATCATCCATCAAAATATTTAACAAAACTGTAAATGTGAGCACAATTCATAAAAAATCAAGTCCTGTAGCATCTATGAGCTAAATCTGTATTGACCTTAAAAGTGACACGTATTACCGTACCAGCAATTTAGGCTATGACTTCACCGTGATATTGCTTCTTTTTTTTTTTTATCCTTAAGGTGACATGACCATCTCGGACCAAAAGTTCAAAGGTCAATACATAGCCTGTAAGAGCCCTGAAATGGTTTGGAATGAATTTTCACTTGTGTAGACAGAGCTTCTGCAGACTGTAGCATGAAATTATTAATTACTTTGTCATTGTATATCAAAGTTGCAAAGTTTTAATACAATATTACATCCCTAATCATCTGTGGCAGCCCAGCTTGTGATTAGGTTTTGCGTAGTTCAACTTCATTTACTCTTAGCTGGTTGTGTTCGCTTTTCTTTGAGGAAGCATTAGAGTCAATTTTAATGAGCAACACACCTGAACCTGAAAAATAAAACAAATCCTTGAATCCCCCGTGGCAACCATTCAAGTTGTGCAAAATGCCCGGGTGGAGCTAGCACCGCCTTCGAGGCACGACTCCTCCTCAGAGCTACAGTTTCAGAGCTTCCACCTAAGAGACTCCCCCACTCATCTCCTTCAGACTAGCCAGCAGCAAATAGCAAACACATGGAGGAAGTGCACATCTACTGAGCTCATTATATGAGCTACTTCTCGGTGAAATATCGATTCAAAACGTTGTTAAAGTTAATAGAGGAGCCGTGTTGAGATGACTTCCTGAAGGCAGGATATTTTAAAGAGACTGAGGCCCAATTTCAAGGCATTAAATTACAAAGTTCAAACTTCTTTTATGTCATATTTGCTACATACAACATTTTTATAACAATTGAAGTTGACAAAGGCATCTGATTGCGCCATAAAAAGGCACTATGGGAATACAAAAAGCTGCCCCTTTAAAAGAAAATATGAGGAAGTGTGTTCCCATTCACATTACGGCTTATATTTTCTGGTATTGTAATATTGCTCCTTCGCCTCAGGACTTAATTGCAGTTCTGTTGCCTTTCTTTATTCCCTATTATATTAAATTCTGCAAGACCTGCAAATCCATGGGCTGCGTTGCATAATTCAGGCCCGACGTCTATCGAAATTCACTTTTCCACGCGGTCAATGCGCTCCGGACGCAAATCCTTGGAAACCCAGATGAGCTCCAGTGGCTTATGCAGCTGACAGAGAACCAAAAACTGTGCTCAGGTAAACAGCCGCTCTGTGCTGCATAATGAGGTCATTAGTGAATCGGGTCCTATTTGGTGTCATCAGCTGCAGGGGGAGCGGTGACGCTCAAGAGGTTTTCAGCCAAAAAAAAAAAAAAAACAGTAGGCAGTGTTAAGCTCTCCCTGGACCATCTGTCGAGGGATCCTGCCGACTTATGAAATCATTTACCTCACATTTCTCTTTTGTTCTTTACTTCTTGCCGTCGTCTCACTCAAAAATATAGAAAATGAACTGAAATTGCATTAAATATTGTCCATCAATGCATGCTATTAACAGACGCTAAGCTTTGAAGCATATATGGAAATTCAGAGACCGTCGAGGGTTACATGACAGCCGGCTCATTTCTTAGAATAGCTGCAGAGGCAAAGTTCAGGTTTAATACTAATGTGCTTTCATTTACGAAGTGCGTTTCCTAATGAAGTGTCTGCACATCAGAAGACTGTTATGACAGCCATGCAGCATGCTAGCACATCATAAAGTGTTCTGATTAGTGGTTGGTTTTGTCATTGAAACAGACATACTGTGATGTTTTGTTTGGTTTTTTTTTTGTTTGAGTGAGATGAATAGTTCTCAATGTCAACATGTCTGACGATGTTAACAGAGCTACTCCAAGTTCTTTATCTGCCAAGGATTTAAGAGCGAGCGCCATCTGTTAGAGAGGATAACAGCTGATTCATTAAATATAACTCCCATAATGAGGTTTTGGATTCCTGTAATGTTCTGCTAATTTACAAAGGTCAAGACATTTATCGTTTAATGTATGTAAAAAATAATAATAATAATAAAAAAAGAATTTCTTTCTATAACTTAGATATTGGGTTCGTACCACCTAACATAAACATACCAGTTATTCTATCGTGTAATGGCGTCTGTAACTGTCTAGTTCATTAAACTTTAATTATTTGTGTTGATCAATTTGTAGGCAAACAACTCATCAATGAATTTGTCTCCAGAGCGTTTTATCTTGAATACTTTCCTTGCTTCAGTGCTGCTGTTATTTTAATCCCTTTTGGGCCTATTTTGAGAATACAGTCAGACCAAAGCATGGCCACCAACAGCCAAACGCCTCATTAGCTGGAAATACCAGCAGTAAGCCTTTTACTACACTCACTCTCTGATCTGATGCCGGGGACGATTACATTCCTCTCTCCCTTCCCCCGTGTTTTCCTCTCCTGCTTTATGTCTCTCTGTCTTACCATCGCTCTCCTCCACGCATCAGCTTTTTCCTCACATCCTTTGATTTGCGCCAAAAACCCTCTCCCTGCCAAATAGCCAATCTCAAAGTGCTGTCTGCTGGATTAATACCTGAGCTGGTTGATTTATAATTGCTCCATTGTGGCATCTGCATGCTGACAGGTTGGATCGTCTCAGCATTTAATCTTGCTCGGTGTCTGATGATGGGGCTTCTCTCTCCACCCCTCAGACTTGCTTGCCTCATCTCATTTCAGAAGAAAACAACAATTAAGTGAGAATTTTTCCACCGTTGGAAAAAAGATGAGAGCCAAAGAGTTTTGTCGAGCTCCCGGGTTTCTCATTCACAGAACTGTCCTCGCTTGTTTATTTGGCTCGCTTAGAGTTTAGGTGAGTAGGGTGACTTTTACTTGAAGCTGAATTTGAATAAAGCTGGGTAAATCTTTCGACGTCCCATTAGAATGCAGCCACAAAGCAAAAATTAATTGAGAGAGCAGGCAAAAGCATCCCAAAGCAGATAACTGTGTCAACACTTGTTTGTACGCAAACTGGAACAACATATGGGGATCAGCACTTAACAGTACAATTTCAAAATTATAAGCAAATGGAGGTAAATTATATAGAGGTATTGTTCCACTAAGGAAGCTAAATGAAGCTAAAATTGAGAAAGTATCAACAAAGACTGTTATCCTTTCATAGGTTTGGTTTTTTACATCAATTGTTTGAGAATATGTGGCTAAATCTGGATTTATATTCTATGACATACATTCTGTTAATCCAGTGTCATATTTCTCAGATTTTCTATAATTCACCACCAGAGTAACTTTTATTGTGGAGGTCAATTCCGAAACTTACAGTTACAGCCTTAGCTTTGCCAGCAATATCAGCTATTCTACACAATAAGTCTCTACCAAATAAGTTTCTACATGGTAAAAATGAACAGGTCATAAATCTAACAAAAAAAAATCTCATCTGTTTTCTAACTTCCTGCAGCAGCTAAATGTGCTGCAGTGCCGTTGGTTTCAGCTCAAGCAGGAACAAGTTGAGTTTCACTCTCTGCCCTAAATTAAATTAAATCATATCTCTATGATTTAAATCATAGAGATGATTTATCTCTATGGATAAATCATTTAGAAAGGTACGGATAATTTTCTACCTCTACCTTAAATTTAGCATTACACAACCTCTTAAAAATATTTGTTTCGTCCTGGGTCTAGGGTTCCTTTGTGCTAGTTGAATGCATTCTTTGCTGAGCCACCCCAGCGGCTAAATGACTTAGCACAAATGGGATAAACAATAAGATCTTGCGTCCTTCCCTAATGATTCGATAAATAATTTCAAGGCTTTTTAATCACAGAGGTATATTTTAACGAGGCCACAGCATGTCGTCCACGAGACATATGCAGTGTGGTAATGGTGCCACAGTAGGGGTTATATATATGCCAGAAAATGTCTTCATTTTAATGCATTAAGGTTGCAAATGCAATTAATAGTCACAACTGATCTCCGGTCAGTGCATCATCGCCATAAACGTGACACGCCGCAGTGCCACATGTTGTCCAAGACTGTTGCGGCATGTGTAATTTTTAGATGACAAAGGCAGCTTAGCGATATTAAAACCAGCATTTAAAAGAATCAGCAGCCAAGTGTTGTGATGTTAAAAACACGCCGCAAAGGGAATCGCTAAGTCAGACTCAGCACAACAGGAAGCTCTCCTCTAATAAGCAGCCAGTGAACTGAAGGCTTGCCAAGAAGGACTCAAAGTGTTTTCTTTTACCTTCTCCACCCCACACTAGTCACTTAATACCAAGGGCTTAGGCCTAAATTGCATGTAAATTAATTATAGAATTGAATGGCTGAAACTCATAGTGTCCTGACATTGCAAAAGTGTCTTGTTTGGGTGTTTTTTTTAATCGCTTTATCAGATGTGCTTGAGTAGCAGCCAAGTGACTAAAATGTGGCAATGCAAATGAACAAAGATTATACTCAAATGGTATAACTCTCAAATTTAAAGCTTACAGTGTACCCTGCCCACACAGTTAGTGCCAGTGTGTGTGTATTTGTTTCCTTTACATTTGACCCGTGTTTGGTGGAATGTGCTACTCTATTTTCTTCAAGCATCACTGCTCAGATTTTACTGGCATGATTGGGTTAGCGAATAGGTCCATCAAAAGCGGGGGAATTTGTTTTCCAAGATGTGTGTGTGTTTTGGTTGGGTTCAATATGTAAAAGGTAAAGGGAAGGAACACGTTGGAAACGGGAATCTCCTGAGACTTCCGCTCTTAAATGGTGTTTACCAAGGTCGCAGAGCTTAATTGGTTCTTTTTATAAGGTTCACACAGATTTTAAGGAAGGCCAATAGAAGCAAATTTCAAAGTTTAATGAAAATTTGCCCCAATACTTTGCAAGCACAGATTCTCACTGCTGGTAGTCTGAAACAATGGACACCAATAGGGCATGAAAGCAGCATAAGAATAAAGCAGAGAGTTTCAAGATACCAATTTCAAGTTGCCAACTGGAGTTATGATTGACTATTTAATTTTATCCATTTATAACCCTCTTTGGACAACAAAAGAAGATCATACAGAAGTTCTTGCAAATTATGTTTCTTATATTGTCTGCAAATAATCACCCAATTCATAGAAATTATCTTCCCAACTACAGCTCAACATGAGCCACAGACTGGCATTTGTAAGACTTGTTTTGTGATCCCATCACAGCTGCCTGTACATCCGCATGCAATCGCTGGCACCAGTTCAGCGTCTTGTAATGGTGCCAGTCTGCCAGTAGATAAACAAATAACACTGTCTGCAGTAGGAAAACCACAAGCATATGAAATGGTCAGACAAGACCTTGGGAAGCTAACTGCTTTTAAAATCCTACAAAACAGTCTGCACACATCACAGAGTTATTTATTGAAAGGTTAGGCTTGTAGAGTGGCTTTCTAATTATTATCAATAAGGAGGTTAAGCAAAATGCCCATTCCTGGCACAGATGTGTTTAACTGCACTTAATTTAAATTGTTTACGGTATAAGCCTGACCACAGCCAGGAACACCAAGCAACTTCCAAGCACTGCCACCCTCAAGGCTGAAAAACATTCAATATTTCTCTATCGCCTCTTGAAAAGTGTAAAGCTGTGCACAAACCTGATGTCCGGTGTGATTTAGCAGCGTATCGCTACAAATCTAAAGGGGGGGGAAAAAGCTCCTTCTTCCACTCTGTCTCTCTTGCACACAAACACATACATACTTTATGGAAACAACATTGCTGCCAAAACAGAAAGCTGTTACTTTTGTTAAAATTACGCAGAGGCAAAGAAGAAACGAGAGAACTCCCACACACAAGTCAGCTCTCACAATAATCACAGAGAGGGTTATGTAAGAACTCGTAGTTACTTTTTCCTTTGCTTTTTCTAACAAGCTTTAGGACAAATACAAAGAATGTTGAAGTTGAGACAACTGTTTTCCATGTGATTTCTGTTCCACTTTGTTTTGCGATGCTTTAGAAATTAACAAAGTGCTGCAACAAAATGCAATTTGCTGATTTGTTTTTCACATGTTTAGATGCTTTCAAATTGGAACTGAAGTTCTTCATACGTGCAAAAGCACATACAGACAGAATGCACAGCTGGAGGGTTTACTCTGTGAATGCACGGGCAGGTAACAACAACACAATCATGGATAGCATTTTGCAGTGCCGTGATACCCAGCCTGTTCATTTTAGCACAATTTCCGATGAGAGGTATATGTGTTAGAGGAACACTTGGTTCATGGGAGACGGAGATGGTTACCGTTTACGAAGGGTCAAAACCGCATGCGAGTTTACGGACATGCTGAAATCACAGCGCCATGTAGTGGCCTGGCAACGACAACTACGGCTGATGCAATGCATCTTGCCGTAGTCTAAACGTGGAACTTTTTCCCTCAATTAACATCCAAAAATACTTGCAGTTTCCAGGCAGGAAACTTGCGTAAATGTAATCTCAGTAAATGGTTGAGCTTGAAGACAAATTAGCTGCTCATGTCAGTACTTCAACACAATTAGGATGAGTTTAACTTTTTCTTTTTTTCACACTTTTAAATGTATAATTAACCACAGCCCTGGATTGCAAGGTAATTCTCAACTTCCAGTTGAGAGAAAGTGGTGGTTTAGGCAGTGGATTAAATCAAGTAACACATTCCATACTGAGACAAAACAAATACACATATTAGTACAAACTGTGTGGATGGGGCTTCAAATCAGCGTCGGATAAAACATTTATATAACATCTTCCAGTTTTGCTGTGAAAGGATTTTTCTATTGCATTAATGCATGAGTAGTCATGGGGAGATGTGGGCCCAGTTTTCTGCACAGAATAGGGTGTCTAGCTTGCATGTTTCGCGTGCATTTTATCCTGACCCTGATTCTCGCTTCAATAGATCGGAGAGGCAGCAGACAGAGGTGATCACCCAATGAACCAATGACGGGGTTCGTCAAGTGTGCTTGAGATAGTTGAGACAGTTGGCTAGCAATGCCCTGCTAACCAACAAGTGGTTGGCAAGTAGTTAGTGGTGAAAGCCATAGCGATGCAAAGTAAAGCAATGTCAAAAAACTCTAGTAATACCAAGGAAATAAAAGGCTCATATACCTGTGGGCGGCTGGATGGAATAACATTAAATAAACCCATGCATTATCAACAAGGTGCTCATGAATCATAAAGGGCAGCCATTAATATTCTGGGCACCATCATAATAAAACAAACACCCCAGAGACCAAGATTAACAAGTGACATTTGGAAGCGATACAAGCACGGAAAATGTGCATTAATGCTGCTTGAAAAAGAGACCTGAAACAAATTACAGGTGCAACAGATCGAATATCAATGATAAGTGAATTCGTTTCAGTAATTTAATTCAAAAAGTGAGACCGGCTTGAAGTTTCCACGGATAACGATAATTTGCCAAGCCTTGTCCGTTACTGGTCTTGTCCCAACAACAGTCAATGCAAAGATCAAGGTGCAAATTTTAGCTTTATGAAGACGCTTATTTTACACATTTTTCAGAAGGTCTAGGCAGCTGCCACTGGTCATAACAACATGACCACCTGGTTCATGACCTTGACACTGCCATGCTTGAATGACCAGCAAACTGGCTGGATATAAAAACCTAACCTATTGGCTACTTTCAATATGAAGATGAGCAATATCACAGCTGAAACTGCAGTGTAGCTGAAGGTTACTGTAAAAGCAAGCTTGGATCCCTTAAAGCCCCTGCAAAGCTTTGGGCCTAATGTCTCCATGCCACCAATCAATTATGCTGTAATCCACACAAAAAGAAACCCAAACAAGTTTTGAACAGATATACAATAAAGTATGATGACATAACTCTCAACAGACTGACATTTCTCTATTAAAAATCCCTTTCATTTATTCTAAGTAACTGAAGATTTCATTAGCTGTGAGCGATATTCATCAACATGAACTGAAATAAACTTCAGCTGAATCACTTTGTGTCTACGTAGTACTTTAGTTCCCCCTGCTGAGTTGAATTACTGAAGTAAATGAACTTTTCAACAATATTTGAGTTATTGAAATCCAAGCGTATTTTTGTAAAAGCTCTGCAGTTTCTCATCAACGTTTGAGAATATTTTGATGAAGTAAGATGATAGTTTTGTTTTACGTGAACGCTGAAAGTGACTGATTTAGGCAGTACAAATCAACAAGAAGTTTCCACACGTTTCTCCACAGCTAACGTGTTCAGGGACAGCTAAGAATCACACGAGAATAAGTTTGTTCACATGATGAATTGTCAAACATGCTGAGCCATAATCCTCATACCATTTTGTGTTATCTTCATCTTTCTTCCAGTAATAACATCCAGTTGTCGTCACTAGTTTTTTGACTGGTTGATGGAGTCAAAAAAAACCAAAATTGACGCGTGTCAGCAAATTTATTTTGATAATTTCAGTTTGCGCAATTATATAGTCAATGGAAATGCAGCTAATGTAGCCATGACCGTTTATTTTTAGGACGGTTTGTTAAAGCATACGCTGAAAGGAACATTTTGACTGCAGTGGTCCAGTGATCTGGACCTGAAGAGTGTGGAGGGCAAGATGGACTCCATCAGAAAATCCTGGGAGAAAATGTCACATAGGGCACCACCGGACTCTCAAACAAGACAATAATCACAAGCATCTCTCAGGTGCTGGAAGATACAAGGCAGGGTATTTATGTTGTCTGAAAATCTCTGGTAGGATTCGAAAAAAGAAAATAAAAATGGGGCGCTGTAGGACACAAAACCAAGAATATCAGTGGACTGTTGGTCTTTGCCTATGTGGAGTGGGGTGAGATTCCTCTGGGACTCTGCCAGAAGCCAATGTCTGGTCATGAATCACTTGCAGCAGTTCATATCAGCAAAAGCATGGTGTACAAAGTACTAAAGATCAAATTTATGTAGCGCTTTTCTAGTCATACCAATCGCTCAAATCGCTTCACACCAGAGCCACATTCGCCCAATCGCACTCAAACATACATACACCAATATGATCAGAAGTGAGCTCGCATTGAGTGCCTTGCTCGGGGTCACATCAGCAAATGCAGGAGGGGGAAGCTTGGATTGAACCCACAACTTTTGGATTGCAAGGCGATTAATTCTTCCCTCCAGGCCACTTGATGGGGATGAGTAGTTTAAAGACTGCAGTAGGCAACAACTGCAGTGGCATTTTGTGGAAACCACTTGCGATATTAGTGGTTCAGAGCCTTTTTAATTTGTTTATTTTGTTTACTGGAAACAGCTGTAAGTTTGTATATTTAGCTATTAAACCTAAATTGTAGTGTATGTTTAATGTTTCCCAGTGCAACATTATTTGTTTAAAATAGTTAATATATTTTTTTAGTTTTCACTGAAACAATGTATACTGGCTAAAAGATGCTGTTAGATCCGACTAATTACTCTACTTTCTTTTCATGGAAAATAGAAAAACTCAATTTCAAGACACATTTCAAACTGTGGCTGTATTGGTGTTTAGAGTGCGAGTGCATTGTAAAGCCAAGCATTCCCTTCATATAGACGACCTAAAGCTGCCTACGAGGGCAAAACAGCTGAACTCGTGGCGCAGCCATTTGAAACGTGATGAAGGTCACGTTGCTGTTTATGCTTCAAACATAAACAGCAACGTGGGGGCCCGCCGCAAGGACTGGAAAGCTTGGCCGTTTCAAGAGCACTTCACTGATGTGCACTTGAAGTTGAAGTGCTTACCGCAGCATTGACCCTGCCTTCAGACAGCCCTGTAAATACAGATGTTATTGAAGTCTTGCATGTCTTCCTTTGAGTCCGAGCGTACTTGCAATCAAAGCGCACCCTAGGTGAGAAACAACATCTTTATTGCTTTGAGTAGTGATCACAGTTTTCAGTGCCGCAAGACAAATATGTACCATGTACACATAGAGACGCATATTTCAGTCATTTCAGCACGTAATAATAAAATGTTTTCTTTATGAAGGCGGGGGAAATGACCGGTGAAACATGTATTTGCAGTGACAACTTAGGCATGTAGTTAAAGAGTAAGGAAGGACAAACTGACTCTGTGTTAGGAGTTACCCCACTACTTCGCAGACTAGCTTTAAGCATCCTCTTCTATCATCTTCACCTTATCCACCCAATATGTCTTTTTGAACATATTCTCTCAGCCCAAGCCCTAAAAGGAACTTGGTTTCAAATGTATCATCATGCTAGATGCTTAACCAAACGATGACCAAGTGCTTAAAACTGGAAGTATCGCAAAGAAGAAATGGTGCACAAACCTGAAGACACATTATGAATGGATGCCCTCACACACGCGCACACACCGGGGAGCATTAAATGGGAGGAACACCCGCAGGGAGTGTGGTGCAGCAAATTAGCTTTATAAGTAAGTCTATCAACCGTCATTGCTAATATGCAGTGGTACAATTGGATCATTGCCGTAATTATCCCAGTTACTGTCAGTTGTACTTTGCGGTGAGAGCAATTGTATTACTCCAAACCAAGTGGCTGTTAGGATGAGTTAAAAGGACGAGGCCGTAAAACCGACCAGTTGCACTCATCAGCAAAATGATACATTATGACTGGAATTTTCCTGAGAAAAAGCTGCAGGTTTTCCTGCGGTGGAGGAAAAAAAAACCCTGCAGCCTACAGGATGAAAGGAAAATGGTCAAATTGAACATAATTGCAGGAGATTAAGACATTGTTTTGGTTTTGAGTGTGATTGTGTCGCTGCGTTGTTAACAGTGTATGATGAGATTTGTCACTGATTTTAATTTTCGGCCATGATGCCAATCAGTAAAAATCAGCGCAAACTTTCTGATATTGAACATAATAAGCATTTTCAACACAGGAACAAGATGAAGGCTTTGTCTGCCACTGCTCCCATGTTTCTCCTAGATAGATGCAAAGTGAACAACAAATAACTCAGAGGGGTAAAAATGAAATAAAAATACACACTTTTAAAGGTCATAGTACATTATGATGATATTGATAACAGTTTTGGCAATACAAGCACACCAAAGGTCCAAGAGGCATAATTTCCTTCTGTCACAAGAAAGCTGCCCTAATTCCTGACATGGGAATCGATCCCACATCAAAATGAGAGTGAGCCTCTCATTTTGTCACCTCATAGCCAATTAAAACGCAGAATATCAGAATGCATTGCAGTCCCACAGAAGGTGTGTATAATAGTCTTCCTGCAAGGCAGCAGCAACTTCTTATTGACTACACTGGCTTAAAAATCAACAGAAAACTTGCATAGGCTCAGTTCAGAGATAAGTTTGTTTTTACCACTTCCTTTTAAGATCTAAATGTTGCCCGACTTGAGTGAGACGACATCAGGGCACTGTGACATCTGTGTGACCCACATGTAGTGTAATCGGACAATGGGATGAAACGGCTTCATGTAATCCCCACATTTAAGCCTTATCCACTGTCAAGAGCTGGTAATGTTATCTAATGTATCATCATCTGTGTCTGATAACCTGGACTTTGTTTTCACCGAACGTAAAATGTTCTAGCAACACCCTGATAACGCACAAGCTCCACTCTGGCACTACGAGTGGAGCTTGTGCGTTATCAGGGTGTTGCTAGAACATTTTACATTTGGTGAAAACCAGAATTTTCTGGTACTTACCAGAAAATTCAATCCTTTAAATCGTCGATTTCGCTTCATTCTGAGCCGCTCTTATTTAACACGCTCTTCAGCTTAATAAACAGCGTCAGAAGGTTTAAAAGTCAAAGATTGCTGAATACAAGTCAATAAAAACACTAAAGATTCACAGTGAACACCATAGCGCCAAATTGAAGGACGTTTTACATCTTTTCTGGATTGTTTTTGTCTATTTCAAGGACAAAGTCTTGCGTACTTAGACTGGTTAGACACCAACAGATTTATTCCACACTGCAAAGAGATTTTTTTTTTAAATCGATGCTTAGAAAATAATTAAAATGGATGTAAAAGAGAAATTTTTCAAGGTTTTCTTCTGGGACACCTTCAGTTAAGAAAGGTACACGAGTCTACCTACATGAAATTAGTTTTAGAGGCATATTTTTTCCAAATAGACTCCATCTGGGGACAGAGTGAGGCAGCAGAATGAGGGAGTTGCCAAGAGTGACCCCTGCAGCATGTTCCAATCACTAAAAGTGCATTTCTACCCACACACTTCGACTTCATTTGCCAAAAACTTGAAATCTTTATCAAATGACCGATCAGCTCCCTAATAAATCCATCGCCTTGTCGTTCAGAGTTAAGCTGCTTTAAAAACAAAAAACATCTTGCTAACTTGTGCAGCCTGTCAGAAGAAAAAGAAAATCTGAAGGTTATAGGAATAAAGGAGGATCTTGTTAGAATCTAAGCTTTTTAGTTGACCCATTGTTCCGTGTTTTGCTCTCTCTGTGTTCTTTGCTAAAAAAAAAAGAAATCAAATGCTGTTAAGTAAAATGTCGTTCATTCCCAGGTTGCTGTGGGATGCTCTCCTTCCCTAATGCCCGTGTGCGCTCCCCTCTGCCCTTATCTCGACTCTCAGCCCACCGACTGCAGCATCATGGAGTGTTTTCAGTTCCACATTAGCACATTGTCTTCCTTTGATGTCTCCCCTGCAGTGAGCCCACTAGTGAGCAAATTTGTCACGTCGAAGCAGCGAGAGGCTCGGATTTCCCGTTGTAAAGTATGGGCACATGCTCGCTCTGATTGACCCTTATTCAGGTCGACTGTTAGTCAAAGATAAACTTTATCTTTGTGGAGAAAAAAGTCAATGTCTTTGAGGAATGAAGGCATTTTAAGACAAAGCCAGAAAAAAACCCTACTTTTCTCATCTTTCGGCTCAGTTTTAGGTCATTTAATAAACCTTAAATTTATTTCTAGCTATAAACAAATAGAACTCAATTAGATTACATTTTATGCAGGGTTTCCAAATTATGTTATGAAAATGTAAACCCCTAAAGGTTTAAGATCATACTATTCTAGCACACACAATAGCAAATAGTGGATATTAACTTGACTTTTTTTTCCAACAACAAAAAAAAAGAATATATATATTTGGACAAATTAATATGTGGAAAACAAAGATAATGTTTTAAAAAGCTAAAAATTCAACAAAGTCAGTAGAACATGCGGCCAAGCATCAAAGCAAAATACACAAACTAGAAATAAATGTTTTACATTATTAAAAAAATGATATAGTTATGATTGGGCTTAAGCCATCATTATTTAGAAAACACACTTTAAAGCCATTTATGACAAAGCAGTCAGATGATATTTTTCATTTAGAGTCAATGCTTGCAACGTTCTTAATAAATTGATAGAAAAAGGCTCTTGCAGGCATAACCTCCGGTCAACATTTCTACCTGCATGAAGAGTAATTTGTGCTACGTCCTCCAACCTAATGGAGATGGGATGTGAGTGGTTTCTAAAGCTGCAGGATAGTTGATGTTGTTTGGTCTAATGCAACCTTTATGGTCACTGATTCTTTAAGTGGGCAGGTGGTTCAGTCGGCAGAGGTTATTACACCCTCAACCTATACCCCAGCTTTACGCTAGATGAAGTTCTTCCTTCGTCTTATTAGCTTTTTTTTGTAAAAAATATTTCTAGATACTACTTAGCTCATCTTTTATATGGATATTTTTGTACTTACCAATACTGTAAAAGTACAAAATAGCAAAAGGTTGAAATCACACACACTCATTAGGTCAGCATGTTCTGCAGCCGTCACAGAGGTCAGCTGCAGCTAATTGAGGAGTGTGTTTAGAACTTGGTAGTACATAATCCCTATGAATCTGCTACAGCGGTTAGATGTTTGTGTCAATGACCCTAAATGATAAAGATCAAAGTTACATTTATGGCTAAACATGAAATAGGAGAAGAAGCTTTTTTTCTGAATAAAATTTGCTTCTCAGGCTGTGGCTTCTGGTATGAATTAAGCACAGTTTACAGAAAAGCAACTTAGAACAAAATACAGGAAGAAAATATTACATACTCCCTTAAAATTAATGCAGCTAAGTGCAAATTGGAGATCTTTAAAAAAGTAACCCAACGATAAGAATTCTACAACTTTCTTTTCTCTTACTTTTGATATTGCATTGTTTCAAAATATACCACATTAAAGAGGGGTGAAAGAAACTTAAAGGAAAAGAAGGAGATATCGAAAGAGTCTTGCACTTTAAAATGGAACGAGAACGCAGGAAGAAAACAAAATGACAGCAAGCAGCAATGAAACTGCAGTTCCACTCTGGGGACTACTCTGGCGTCTAAAGCGTCTCTGTCTCTTTGAACACGAGCCAACAGGAATCTGCGCAGGAAAAAGCAGATCCATCTGAAAGTGAAGGAGAGACGCCATCTCACCTTCTTCCTCTGACGTTTGTGGTGTAAATGTTCCCTGAAAGCCTCGTTTAAAAGGGGGAAGTGTTAAACGTTAAAGCACCGTTTGACTTGGATTAATTGTACCACAGTCTCCGCCGTGTCATTAGGGACTGGAGAACCACTTTTAAGGCTTACAAATGATTAAAAGTGTGGAAGTCGTATTTACAGATCCGGTTTGGTTGCTTTTACAGAATGAAGGCAATTTATGAACACGACTAACAACTCCAAACAAAAGAATTGCCAATTCAACACCACTAATCCTTTCCCACCTTACGTTTCTGTCCAGTGGTGTATTTTTTACTAACAAATGTACAACTGGGTGATGAAATATGGATTTCCACTGCAGTGTGCACAACCAAATCCCTTCAAATTTGGCTTTGTTTGTGTTTGGGTCGCTGAAATCCCAAGAGGAACAAGAATCAAACTATTCAGCTGGCCGTAGAATAATAGATTGTGATACCCAGATAGAATAATCTAGGTATCCCACTCTGTCCTGGTTCTTTACACGATGCATTTTGTTGCTGAAAAACGTTCCAAAAAGTCAAACCATGTTTTCTAATATGGCTGAAAGAATACAAATAAACATATTTGAAGGAAGTATTCTAGCAAAAATAAGAATGTATCACTGGATTTCTGTGAAAAATTGTCTTAGTGAAATAGAAAAACTCACCATAGTTTGTTTTGTAGCAGGTGAGAAACTAGAGTTCTGCTACAAATGATAAATAAAAATCAATATCAACATGAATTACTAATTTTAGTAGAATTGAAGTTTCTATAGGACGTATAATTTACTAGTCTTTGAAGTAGCCATATAAAAAAATCCGACATTGATGTAGATGCATGTAGCTGATTCTTGGTATTTCCAACAATTGCAGTGAAATTCAACACCACACTTTGAATAAACAGTTGAATGGAATAGGGAGAAACCTTAAAAAGGGTAAATAAAATAATGGCTGCTCAGCTCAAATGATCTCAAATGGCTAGAAACATAAACTAAGGCTAAGAAAGTAGAAAAACTGCCATGCAAAGAGATGAAAGGTTAGTCAAAATCAACAATCAGCTCCAGAGGAATCGGTGATCCACATCTAGCATTTCATCATTAGCTCTCTAGGTTGGAAACTGCAACACCAAGGAGAAGCTTTCTGACTGATGTACTTAAATACAGTTACAAATATATCATACAGTACCAACCTTTGTTTGACCATGACTTTTGTTATAACCCATAGTCATAATGAGCAATGCATCACTGAGTTTTAGGAGCTTTTTTGTTTACCGACAAAACAACTTTAGCTTTATTGTAAATGCAGCCAAAAGAAGTAAAACGTATCCAACCATGGATTCACATCTGTGAATTATCACATCATTGTGCTCAGGTTCTGCCGGACAAGGCCCAACTTTATGCTTTCCTGAAAGCCTTAAATGCATTTTTATGTCCAAGCCGCCTTAAAGTTAAATCACTGTGTCATTATAAATTTACAAGGTTCTATTTTGCAGCGATTGTCCTCCCAAACACAATCGGAGACATTGCTCCTGCTCCTAATATGAACAGCTTAAAATAACAAGGCTTGGAAAAGCTACTTTCAATGCCATTTATTTCTTTTTTAAGAGAAATTGGAGTGGGCTAAAATCACTATCAGACTGGAGATTGGAAATCGTCTCAAAATCTGAGAGATGAATCTTTAAAGCCCCTCCATTTTAGGCTCCATACGTGTAACGTTTTTGAAGAGAGAATGCCTGTGGAACTCTAATGACTGTAATTCTTGGAAAAAATCAAATACGAATGGACAATGGGGGGAAAGCGAGAGCCGGCTGAACTCGCTGTCTGCATCAATAAACCAATTCTTTGTTTCTCAACCCCAATTTATTTACCAACAGATAATGCCACAACAAATTAATATGATCACATAAAGCCTTGTTCTTGGCAGTTTGGCTCTTGTTCTCTCAACTATCCTTAGTTTATTTCTACAGAAACACAGACTGATGAGCTCCTGACAGCATTTTGGTAATTTTTCTGTATTCCTTTGGGTTTCCTTGGCACGATTCATGTTTTAGATTGAAGATTTTTGTTGGTCTAATTAATCTGAAATAATTCAGTTTGTACGTAACAGAATCTAAATCTCATTAACCTGAAACAAACTCTTGCTTCTTGCACCTTAAAGTTTCACTTCTTCTTTTCCCTTGTTGCTGCTGCAGCTTTGATTTGGCTTCCCATATCAACACAACAACAAGCTGGGATTACAAGCGTAAGCCGTCACGGTTAGCTGCTCTTCAGAGGCGCTTGTGCTTACCTAAGCCTTGCATAATTGAACCCCGTTTTTAAAATGTATTTTTGTGAATCCAGAATGCAGCTAAACTATAAAGGGAAAATGAGTGCGGTCTAATAAGTAGGATTTATACATTTCTAGTCTTTGAGATGGTCAGTCTATACAACTATAACACCAGTTGTGGTTCCTCTAATTTATTGTGAGGAAGCAATGTGCTGCACTTTAGCACAAAGTGACAAAGTTTGACTAAACTTAAAACTCCAGAAAGCGTCGACTCAGATTTATTAGCTCTAAAGAAGCGAACACCAAATAAATATTAGGGGAGGAGGGGAAGCTTCTTGTGGCTAAAACTACATGATCCAGCTAACAGCTTTGTCAATCAAGCACTCTTGAAGCAAAAGAAGAAAAATAACTGAGGAAGTCCTCATTCTTGCAGCTGCTTGCCTCCTTCCATCTGTTCTAAGCAACAAAGTTTCATCACAATACAGGTACAATACATAGGAAAAAAACAAAACAAAGATCATTGCTTCAATAGAACAATTGAGCAACTAGTCAGCAAAACAGGTGTAGCCTAGCATCACAAACGTATCAAAATTCAGTAATAGAGTGCTAATACTGCCAAAGCTGAATTCAAACCTACTTTATAGGAATTTTTTGCCTAATGATTCTTTTCATAGCAACAAGATTTGTGACTGGGCAACAACAGAGATGATAAAACATCCACTCAACAGGTGGTGCCAAACGCACAACAGCAAGTCCGATTGGAAGAAGAAGAAACAATGGAGAGAAAAGTTGTGCACTTTCTTGCATTTCCATATTGATTCCCTTAATTTTGGGTGACTGGCCTCAATGTTGCCACATTAGAGACTTTGTCACTTTCCACACTCCACTGACAGAGTTGGTTAGAAATAATACTTTTGTCTGGAAATATGTTTTAGCCAAATCAAATCTTTTTTGTTATCTTAAATGCAAAATGTATATATTTTTGGACAGTTTTGGCTTAATTAATGCTCTGAATATGGTTTTTCTATTGAATTTGTATGCAGTTAATTAATTGATTACTAACTTAGCTGACAATTATTTCAATCATCGATTAATTGCGATTAATTGCAATTCCAACACATGAATAAGTTTATTTAAATCATTTCACTGTAGCTCTGGCTTTATGTTTAGGCTTGTTATCCTGCTGGGATGCAAACCTTTTCCTTTCTCTCATCCCATCCAGTCAACTCTGTCGTAGCAAGAAAAGGAGGACTTCCAAGGCATAGCATTCGAGAAAACGCAATATTGTAACGTTGTTGAATGCCGCAACGATGTCATCAATAGTGATTAACCCACATTTTCCGCAGTCCACTTTCTTTCCCATCAACACAATCTCTCCAACACTCTTCCTGACCTCTCTTTTTATTGATCGATAAAAAACTGCACTCAGTCACGGCCGCAAAGGATAGCCACAGTCCGACCGAATGGCCAGAACTGTTATTGGAGAGCAACATTTTAATGCAAAGAGCTTGGCCCATCACAGCCTGCTTAACATTACATCAACACAGTGCTCAGCAGATATATCATAAATTGTACAAGGCTACTGTTTTGTGCAACATTAATGTACTTTTAGGCTTTTAGGCTCGTTTTAAGTAATTTCATTAATAGCTGTTATATGGCATAAAAACAATATATAGCCTCATTAATTAAGCTAGATGCTTTGCAAAAGGCTGTGATCTTATAATAGTCATCCTTCACCTGTGAGCATTACTGGAGGAATAAAAATGTCCAACATGCGCTTGTGCCGAGATATCTCAGCAGGAACTCTTCACTGTTGACAGAAGGTTAAAGTGCCGATTATTGCGGTTTTAATAAAGAACTAAGATTTAATAGCTGAATCAATTAGCCTCCCAGGCTACAGTTCAATTAAGCATTTAGCGTCTTTAAGCTTACCTGGCCAATTTGCCATTGCAGAGATGCTGACCTGGCAAAACCTCGGCCCAGATAACTGCGCACCAACATTACAGCACAAAGAAATTATGCAGCGAAAGCAAACCAAGTCCGGTGGAACTTGTATTACAAATCCAGGAGCAACATAACAGCAGTGAGCCCCTCAGGTTAGCTTGATTAGCAAACATTAGCGATGTTGTAGACGGATATAATGAGCTAAACTGCCTTCTGGACTTCTCTTATGTTCTACAGAAGAAAATAATTTCAAGGGCCACAATACAATGGAAGGCGACATTTAGGACAGAACCTCGTAGCCACATAAACCTCCAGGTTCCAACAAGTCTGTCCACATATCAGTGACATCAGTGCATGTTAAAGTCAACGAATGTAGAGTCTGGAAACCGACTGGTGACAACAAGCAATTTACAATATGGAAATGGAATAGACAATATTCTTAGCAACCACTCCATATTGCAATATATTTTCTGGGAATTTTATGTGATTCTATCTCATAATGTCGACGATCTCTTAATGTTGGACAGAAACTATTTTTCCTCAGAACAAATAAAGGTTAATGATGTACATTTCTGATTATTTAACCTTAAAATATTAATTATTGCAGTGAACTCTCGAGTGTTCACTTGCTCTTGTTTCATCAAAGAATGAAAATACACAAAACCTCGAAGAAGCTGCTCCTCTAGAAGATATTTTATTTTTTATTATTTTCTCAATCTCTCTGAAATTAAAGATTGTGAAAAATGAACAGATTGTATTTCAGCCTTGGGTGCATAAATTAGCGTAAAAACATGTCAATTGTTTTTTTGTTTTTTTTTTTTGCTTAAGTTTACTGGTAGCTCATTTTTAGTGATTTTTATAAAGAATCCGAAGGGCCACGGTTACAAACATTTTAGATTTCAGCAGAAATATGAAAAGAAAAACCGCAAAAATAAAGGTGTCTGCTGGGAGAGTCCATTGCAGCCAATCACTTGCACTTTGTCGCACATTTTAACCCCTCAGTGAAGTAGCCACCTGTTGAATGCTTTGCTATTAAAAGTGATGTTTCTCTTCGGCAGTGTTAGCAGGTTTAGCAGCAGGTGAATCACAGGAACATGATCTAGTTTTGGAATTCCCTGCCACCACCCACGTTCATGCAACTCGTTTGCCCTCGCCGCTGCCAGCCCTGATAAGAGAGCGGCAACTATTTATCTCAAGGCTTTGCAGGTGGAATACAAAACGATCAGGTATTAATAGACTTCTCTGCTTGTTTTGAACTGAAACTGTTGCACCAGTCTCTCTGGGGGTTTTTATTCCTCTTTTTATTTTTTGCATATTTCTAACAAAATATAGACTTCTTCCCTGTGTCGGCAAGAGACAGGACCATCTCCCCGTCTGCTTTAGATTATTTCTCGATGACCTCTGCAATAGTAACGTTGATGAGAGGAAATGTTACGCGCTTGAAGAAAAAAGCCCATAAATCAAAGAAAGAACAAAAATATTGCAATCATGCCTTCATTTTGAGAGGAAATACCCTCTGACATTTCTCAGCCTGCGCAAATTGAAACATCGATGGCGAACGACCTCCTGCAAACCCCAAAACGGGCTCGCAGTGCTGCTGCATCATTGCTATTTGTTTATACAGCGCCTCGCAGCAAGCTAAAGGTCAACTTTTGTGCTCTTATTCTTTTTTCCCCTAATGATCAAAGGGCTCCAGCATAGCTGTACACAATCTGGCCTTGTTTTTTTGTTTTCTTCCTTCACGTCATGCAACAGAGCGACGTCCAAAGGACCAGGTGGATGAGTTAGCTTAAATGCACAACATCTGAATCTTCTTGCCGACACCAGAAGCCTTTATCACAGGTTTCAGCGGCTGGAAGTCTGACGTGTTTGGCTTCTATTCCAGCGTTTGTGCTGCTTCAGAGCAATCGTACGGTAAAGTAGCTAGAGAGCAGTTATTGTCGGTTGAAAAATACTTAAAACGACGTAATTTGAGACAAAAGATAATAATCTGCAACTAAGATGAGATGAGACATGAGAAAAGTCAACCTTTAGCAGCAGAAGCGGCATTGAAAAAGCTTTAGATTCTTTGAAAATGTTTTGTGCTCGTTGCTGACAGAGTTCGCAAGTGAAAACTTCCGTAGAAACGGGACACTGCCACTCACGGTTTGCTGGCATCACTTTTTGAAGTACAAAAAGTACAAATGTTGACAACTGACATATATTGTAACAAAAAAGATTTTGAAAAAACATTTTTTTAAGAACTGAAAAAGTCCACCAGACATATTTTACTGTGTCTTTACAAGCTTTGCACATCTAAAGAAAGTTTTGCCAATTTTTTGTGAAATATTTCAATCTCCGCCTTTAAGGATTGTTGCAGATTCTCAGCCAGATTCAAGTCTCTGACTTTGACTGGGCCACTCTAATCACATTAGCATGCTTTGGTCTGTTCCACTATAGCTCTGGCTGGATGTTTAATTGGACATAAAACTCCAACAAAGTCTCACGTATTTCACAGCTTCCTGCCAGTTATGACCACTTTTCCTGTCCCCTTTAGCACAATACCTCCACCTCTTTGTTTAACTGTGTGTGGGAAGTGAATTAGGCGACTTCTAAGGGAAAATGTTTGCGTTGGATTTTCATTTTGAGGAATCAAAATGCATGTAACCTACAGTCAGCAATCGCTTTAGTCCATTTTCACATGTCTGCAGTTTATGTCCCCAAAGGTTAAATAAGCAGGGTAGATCTCACATGGTCAGCAGTTTAGTTTTTTTTTTCCAGAGCAGAAAAGAAAAAAATAATGGATAAGTAGAAGCGTTAGTCTCAACTCCCTTGTGGTCTGGCTAAGTGCTTTCTGTCAAGGTTTAGGCTTTGAATGTTTTGAGATTAACCCTGAATAGCTTTTGATCGGGGACTTTAAATAAGTTTTACATAATTCCCACCTCTCGCTGTCCCAAGTTTTCCTGCTATCGCAAATACTGCCTTCGGAGTCTTACTCCGAGCAGAAAGCGCAGATAGTCCTTAAATCGGCACGCTGTTGAAGACGGCTCTATAATCAGCTTGGAGAGCATCACAGAACATTTTAGGTTTGCATGTCAGCCTTTGTAGTTGCCTCCGTCATCTGTTGCAATCAAAGAATTCCACTAATTAAACATTTTACTAAGAGATATGAGAGCTTGTAAGAGAAAATTAATTAAAATTTGAAAAATTGTATCTTACTTTTGTCTGGGTTTTTTTCCATCTCAATTCTCTATGAAATTGAAATATCTAAAAAACGGATGTAGAAGGAGGTCATACCAGGAGAAATAAAAAGTCTATTTTGCTTGGTCAGAGATGTCTTGTGTTTTGAAAAGTAGACCACGACTCAAAGGAGCAAGCGGCTTCATAAAGAGGTTTCATTCTACGACTCAATTTTATCCAAACAGATGTTGAGGATAATCATTGTAGATGTCCAAGCATTTCCAAGAAGAAATGCTGCAGAAAAACCTCAACATGATTCAAAAAAAAAAAAAAATTATTCAACATGGCATAAGTAAAGGATTTCCTGTTGTCCCGTTCTCATTCAGGCCGAAAACGGAGCCGGATGTGGACGTTAATTGTGTGCCAAGGCTGGGCAGAGCAGAATTCAAGATGGGATGCATTGATTTTTATCTGTTTCAGACGATCCATGATTTATTGCATGTCATTTCTGTCCGGAGATGAGGAAGGTTTATCAATTTCTCCCCCCTGTTTTCTTCAAAGCAGAGAGAAAGCCAAGGCCAGGACTTTCCAAAGTCATAAAAAATATCTGTGGCTTCATTGATGTTTTCTTTAACATTTTCTATAATAACCATGCACTAATATGAAGTTTATGTAAGGACATCTGAGCTCAGACAGAAAATCTTGAAACCTTTGAAAAGTAGTGAGCCGTATTCTGGGTTGGAGATCTAAAAATAGACATTTTCTTGCACAGGCTTTAGAAGGTTATGGACAAATTGCTTAGGTTAATGAGTTGATGAATTATTCATGTTCAGGTCTACATAAGATGGAGGAGATTTAGAAATCTGAGCAATAGAAGGAGTCTCTCTTTTTTTTTTTACAAACATAAAACAATTTCTCGAGTTTTTTTTTTCACCTTACAGTTTAAGTGTTAACTGGATAGAAGACACCAAATTTTGGAAGTGGTGAATATAACAAAAAAACTAGCAAATATATAGAGATTATTAAACACTCAACAATAAAACATTTCATCTGAGTTTTAGTTCCTTAAACAAGTGAGAAGAAAATGTAAAATTTTTGCATGCATGCGTCATCTTCACGCAAATGATATTTAATCTACATGACTCTTTTGGGTTAAAAACATACTTGAGAAACCTGCCATCCTTACACTCGCTGTGTTTCCTATATGAATGTGTGCAAACCTTTGTCGATATTCCACTAATAGTAGAAAAAACGATCAATTTCCCAATTGCGGTGTTTCCGTTAAAGAAGAAACGCAATTAAAATCACGCGTGAAAAGGTTTGTTCACACGTCATCTTCCTACCACTTCTGGTCGTCGGTGTTAAGATCCGGTTGTCATGTTCATGACACATGACCCGTGTGATACGAAATAAATGTGTTTCAATTGCAGTTTTACAAAAAAACTATCAAAAAACAACATTTTTTGTTGGAAATCGCGGTGCCAATTTATTTTCATAATTCAAATTTCCGCAATTATATGGACAATGGAAATGCAGCAGTAGCTGCGTGACAATCAGTAGAAGGTTTTAACAGAATTCAGCTACATTTTCAGCTCTTGCTTTGAATAACGTCCATTTTTAGATTTATTTTTTTATTCGGAATCGCTTGATTAGAGCTTTAAAGCACGAAATATGTACTGGTCATTTTATTAAGAGATTACTGGATGGTTCTCTTAGTTTTGACTCCTTAATGTATTCAGTCAGCGCAAATTATGTAACAAATACAATTACTGCTTCTGTTGGATGGCATTTTATCAAGAAAACAACTGGCAAAGGCCTAGCGTGGCACATGAATTGCATCAGCGGATGATTTTTCTCTCTTTGAACTGTCAAAAGATTAAAAATACAGACCGGTATTGATGGATTTAACTCAGCAGGGGGGCTTCGGCATCATTTTTGATGTCCAAAAAAACCCAGCCACTCTCTCTCTCTCACACACACACACAGGCACAAATCACCTTTGCCAAAGAAATTGTGTTTCTCCCTTGCACTGTTTTAACTTCAATGGGGTTAGAAACACAATTACCTCATCCTCCAATGAAATACACTCTGTGACTGTAAGGAGAAATGAAAGGAGACAAAGAGATGGCAGCGGAGGGCGGGAGGGGGGAGCAGAAATGAGGGCAGGTGTGAGAGCGATAAGGGACATTAGTGGCTCTCATAAGATGATGATTCAGAAACAGAGCGGTGAGGAACAAAGTTCAAATGGGCTTAGCTTTCAAATAACACCTCAATCATACCTACCATGTACATTGTCTTCTGGGTTGCTATAACTGCTGGAGAACAGGGGAGGATTTTTGGCTTTAACAGTGAGGAACAGAGATCCGAATAGAGTTGCGTGACAGGAAGACACCGTGGAGAAATGCCAAACATCATATGAGCAAGAAACATGCAATAGAGGCAACTCTTGTTGAGGCCGACTGCCAGTATTGCAGATTATGTGATTCATTGCAGAATAAAAACAAGCAAAGCTACTATGAAAGAGGGAAACAACAATGTGAAAACCAAGGGCGGTTGTCTCTTTACAAGGTTTTTACTCTTAGTTACCAATAAATATCAGATAAGAATGTAAAATAAAACTGTAATTTCATTATGCAAGCGGTAAGAGAAAGACTTCACAAGATATTACTTGTGACTTACCCAAGAGAGAGAGATGCCACATCTCATGGATATAATGGCACTTTTGTAAAAGTGGTTATCTAAGCTGTACTTTTGATTGGATGTTGTGACTATGTGTCCTTCGTCTTTGTCTTCTATAACAAACCTACAGTGGGAGGTGTCCCTGAGAGGCTTTTGAATCATTATATCATGTTATCTAGTCTAAAGAAAAAAGTCACTTCCCACAGTTTGTCACCGAGTCCGAACACATAAAGGTCTTAGCGTGTTTACTCTCAAGGCTACGCTCCACAATTCAGGTAATGGTTGTTCAGTCAAAATATGGTTTCCAGAGTGTTCAGATTATGTTTACACGCAGTGGCAATGATGGTTGATGGACTCTTTAGGACTTGGATCAACTGTTTGACTTTAAGATTAGTGAAGGACAATATAAGTGTCTCTGAAAAACCTTCATTGTTCATTGAATGATCGTTCTCAATGGGTTGCACTGTGATGGATTGATAAAGGCAGAGAGGCTGGAGTTAAGACAAAGTAAGGAAAACCATTTTGAGAATCGCTAAAAACTATAATTTAAGGATCACTTTTAACTTGGCAAATGTATGGTATGAGATTTTACTCCCTGTTTCGTATTTAATAACACAATCAGTTTCCAACACCAGGTTTTAGAACCATTTCCTTTACAGATGTCTGTACCCTGTTAAGTCATTTTCTGATGTCGTCGTCAAACAAAAAAGATATGATTTTAGTTTTCCTAAACCACAACATGCAAAAAACAATTTGATTTAAAAAAAAAAAGCTTTGTTTGTCTTATCTTCCTGTAAAGTCTTGGTTTTTCTATCAGACTGTACTTCTGTGCTTAAAATGCATCTAACTTTGTCTGAGCAAAGCCGTCGAATAATCTCTTGCTGCCACTAATGTTATGCACCCTCATTCCCATAGAAAATAGTCCTGGCTTAGTCTTTTTTTTAAATTTCTGGACAAAGCCAGGTATGGAGGTTCTAAATGATTCCAGATACAAATGGCTGCCAATCCAGTTTGTTAAATCGTTCGGCAAGCAGCAGACGTTTCCTTCTAAAATGACCCAGCTCTCCAGATTTTTAACAACCAAAGCTTAACAACCGCACCATAAACCTGAAGGACAGCACGCACTAAAAAACACAGCCCCCGTGTTTAGATCTTTGTGAATATCAAGCCAGTTAAATCCAGCACCTTTCTTGATTTATATCCCGTCAACAGATATAAGGGACTCGTTTTAGCCGAGACAATAAAAGCTGCTGCTTGAGTGAACTGAACACGACAAACTATACCCATTCGCCACAGTTGAGAACACAAGATTAAGGCTCGCTCAATTAAGAATAATTTTCCATGGGGCTTTATGCTAATCTAATGCCACTGCAGCCTTGTGAGCCAGACTGGTGTATATATTTAATACGAGCAGGCCCCCGGAGGAGAGACGATCTTCAAAGCGTGATGTGTGTCGCAAACGACACGTTGCAATCCCCTCCTCGCTCGCATCCACCACTGGGTGTTCTCGCTTCTGTTTCAGAGTGACTCACACAGCTGGAGTCTAAAAATAGCTCATAAGTCAGTCTCCTTGGCTTGCAATCTCTCCCGCTTATCCCTTTGCCGTCTCTCCTGCTTCTGTTTCTGTACCCTTCCTCCCTGTTAGCCTCCTGGAATGAAGATACACCAAATGTATCCCAAAACTGATCAATTAGTGTACGAGTCGTCGCACGGGACGGTAAAAACGGGCCGACAGTAGGGAGGGAGTTAGGTGATGAGGAAAAGGAAGAGAAAGATAATGCGGCACAGCTGCGAAGTGATGAACTCGGAATGTAGGTCGTAGTGAGATGATGATAATATCAAAGCGCAGACCAGACAAAGGGAAATTATATGGCTTGGTTCCATTTTCATCATTACGCAAACCTAACCTACTTTCCAACCTGCTGGTGTTGTGACTCGGCGCTATTATTTTTATTATCTGTTACAAAAAAAACCATCATCCTAATCCTAAATGAAAATTGTTCTGCGGGATTGCGGTCTCTACTGTCAAAACAAAGTAAATCGTCCAGCTTTAGCCTCGCTCAACTGCACAGGAGGCTCGGGGGTCCACCGGGGAGCTGTAGGATACAACGTCCAGCTTGTACGGTCGGTCACTGAGTCGTCGCACCGGAGCGGCTGGAGGGTTAAGTGCTCGGCTCAGAAACACTTTGACACTGGCGGCCTACAGAGAAAAGACGAGCTTTCATCTCAACACATAACTCTGACATGAGAAAGTGATTGAAAACTAGGCAGCCATCGGCTAGGCTTCCAAATATCACGGGGGATGACTTGGCGATCAGATTCGGTCCGTTTTCATCATTTAAAATTTTCGATCTGAAACTGCAATTTTAGACCATAGAGAAAATGTAAATTCTAAGGTCAAACACGGCAACTGGGGTTGCCAGAATACCACTAACAAATTATGGTAAATTCATAACTGGGAGACACTGTCATTGTTGATGTTATGGTTAAAAATGGTGCTGGAGTCGATGTTTTACTGTCAAAGATAATGTTTTAACTTAAGGGAGAGAAAAAAGTATGTTTGTCAAAATTTAACATGAAAACAACCAATAAAATTAATACAGAAATGTAAAATGTACAAATTACAGTTTTGGCCGGTTTATTTATTTATTTATGGCAACTTCATGTTGAAGACTGTTTTGTAGTTTACGGATCTTTTTCTGTCACAATTTTACTGTTTATAATTCTAAAAATATTGTTTTTGTTTCTTCTTCAGGGATGATAAAGGCAGCAAAAACGTATTTCTTTTTAAAGAAAATTGATTGCATACCTTCATATTGACTTTCCTTACGTTGCAACCTTGGTTTGCTTTGCTCTTTTTCTATCCAGTTTTTATTTTGTTTGTTTTTCCTCTTTGCTGTGGCGAATTAACCCCCCTACTTTTGCAATTAAAACAAAGTTTTTAATGTAGCAAACCAGAGCTTTGCTTGTTTTGACATTTAACTCGACTAAGTGAAAACGTTTCCATTTCGTATGAAGTAACTTGGTCATTTCACCACAGGAAGTTCTACCAAAACAAAGGTAAACCATTTCTGTAGTTGTGATTTGATTTCCCAGTTGGACAAGTTCTGCTTAAAAAAGTAAAATGCTTTTTTTTTTCTTTTTTTTTTTTATTGAATTGCATCCTGTTTAAGTTCCACAACATGCATCCCACCTGCTCTTGTAGCCGCTCTGTGCTTGCACAGCTCTCTGCTGCACATATTGTACCTGATGTTTCAGTAATGCCTGCAGGTGGTTTGGGATCTGCCATGTATCATTTACCAGCGCCTCATCTGAATACTGCCCAGAATCCAACCAGCAGCCCGACTCGAGCATCCCTGCCAACTGCTGGTGAGGCGCATTTGTTCATTAGTTAAACAAACAGCACAAAATCTTTACAGTTTTATTCCCCCCCACACCTCCTGCATCCGAGTGCTTTTACAAAAACAAGTGACGCTTGGGAAGAGTAGCAAAGAGAGGGGAATTTAATTCGGGTGAACCTTGTTTACTTTAATAACTTTGATAGTCACAGCGTTAATGTTGCAACTAATAATGGTTTCAGTCACACGTGACTCGAGGAAAACGCTCGCGACGCTCAGTGAAATTAAAACCACTCCCCGCGCAGCAGAGACGCCTGTTAGTCCAAGAGAACTGCAATTACAAAACGCTTAAAGAGCAATTTAACAATAACCAATTTCATTTCTTCACATTAAAACGCGGAGACGCATCACTCCCGACTCGGGGTCAGAGACAAACAGATGTCGTTCTGCAATGTGAGCATTTGGATTTAGCTTCAGCAGCCTGACAAGTGCTGGGAGAGAAACGGCTGGATTTTATGAAGAAAGGCCAAGAAACATCAAACCTTTTGGGGGAAAAGACGAAAATCACTTAATCCATTTATATGCAACTGTGACTCAATGATTGCAGAAAAATATCTGTTTTTTGTTTGTTTTTTCAAAGGCAACAAGCTACAATCTTTCACCAACTGGTGATACACCCATATTTAAAGAGCTATTTCAGTAAAAGTGGACCTGTAAAATTAACTGGGGTTGTTTTGTAAGTTGGCAAAGAGTTTCAGATTCAACGCAGCGCCTTTTTCATTTCTCAGTTAATAGGAAGCTCTTAATTGTTTTGTATCAAACAGAGTTCTATTTCCAAAAGAACACATGAATGAATTTGTTTAATGTATACAGTCACAGCTCCTACAGACTAGCCAGCAGTAATTAGCAAACACCTGGTGGAACATCAGGAGCTAAAATATTTTTGCTAAACTGTTGACAGAAAAGCATTTTTGTCATGACTTCCTGAAGGCCAGAGTTTCAGACAGAGCAGGAGTTCTTAAAGAGACAGGGGCCCAATTTCGAGGTATCAAACTAGGAAGTCAAATTTCTCTTAAGTCGTATTTATTATTTATAGCATTTCTAAAACAATTGAAGCTAACATTTACTTTACAGTGCAACAAAATATCACTACATGCCTGGAAAATACACAACACTGCCCCTTTAATCAGGTATAAAACATGCTTGTATGTATTTAAAACTAAAGTTGTTAAAGTTGTTTTTTATTGGTGTGAGTAATATTCAAATGTTAAATGTTTCCATTTTGTGAAAGTGGAAAGTAGTCATAATTAACAGAAATAAAGACTTACAGAGTTAACAGACTAGTATACATGTCTGATATGGATGCATAAAGTTTGTTTGTATGTTTGTCAGGTAATATGTTCTTTATATTTATTCTGTCTTCCACAACCAATACTGAAGTGTTTGATTTTCAGAAAAAAAAAAAATATATATATATATATATTTAAATTGATCCAACCCATGGCTTGTTTTTTTTTCAGTGCATGTGGTAAACTCTGACATTTTTACTTACATTAGAAGACGACCTGCTAGCCAACTTTAGAAGTGGATTTCCGTAAATAAAATACAAGTTTGCGTCCAGGTTACCACTTTCAGCACACTTCTTTGTCTTGTTTTCTCTCTATTTCAGTTGAGCACTTAAATAGATTCTATATTCTAGAGTCGCTCAACGCCAACAGGAGTTAGTTCTGCTTCTCATGGCCTTACGATGCTGCCTTTCATCCCACCTTCCCCTAAACCAGATTCATTAGTGCAATTGTGCAATTTGCTCGGGCGAGAATCCAACAAAAAGAAGAAAGAAAAAGAATGAAAATGGCTGATGACCGCATCAGTTTGAAGACCAGAAATAGCCGGGACTTTTTTTTTTTTTGGAAACAAAGTGTGCTTTTTAGCCAGCTTAAACGAACACGGCGGTATCTGACATTTGCCGTGTTTGTTGTGCAGCATCTATAATGATGCTGGATCTCTTTCTGTGACTCATCTCCCTTCATCCAAGGTGGTCTTTACCTTTTCATCCGCTCCGTTTTCCACGAAGAGAATTACTCCCTTTTTTTTCTTTATTTAGCCTTCCTCGTAGCGCTTTAATGTTGTTTTCTTCAGATTTCAGTTCTTACTTTTCCTTCCTGAGGCAAAGCTGAACAACAGCCATGCAAACCATTTTAGCATGCACTGAATTTACTTTGTGAGCTTGCTAATAACTCTGGCTTTCACAAATGTTTACAAAAGGTGCACCTTAAGGCCTACCCTCATTTAAAAATGCAGTTGGAAGGGAGTCATAATTATTGACTAATTTTACTTGGATGAAACTGATTTGTCATAATTTATTTCCAATTTTAAGGGGAATTTTATGTGACAGACCTAATTAAAAACCACAAAATTAGACCTTTCAGTCTACATTATAGGTGTCCAAAGTGCAGCATTCTTAAGTTTATTATTGAGCATAAAAAATGTGTTTTAATAGTGTTTAAACAGTTTATAAATTTTTTGTGGCACCACCCGGTCAAAGCCCAGACCTAAATCCAGCTGAGATTTTGTGACTGAATAAAGAAGAGCAAAAATGTTCGCCTTTAGACGAGTAAAATCGGTAGATGAAGCCTGTACAGACGCACCTTTCAGATTCCTATGTGTGAAACCTGTTGATAAGTATGCAGAATTACCATCTACTTCATATTCATGCACCATTTTGTGTGGGTTTATTCTCTAAAAATCACAATAAAATCCTTCGAGGTTTGGGAATCTAACTCGGAAAAATGTGGGGGGTAAAAAATATAAAAGATAAAAAAACTTCCAAGGCGGGAATACTTTATTCCCTGCCACTGTGGCATGTTTTCAATTTAGAAAAACTCTTAAAAGTTTCCCTTCAAGTTCTCTCAGCAAATGCTTGATTCGCTTTGCTGTGGAGACCAATTTAAGGTTTTGCTCTGCACAACTCTAACACCACCTAAATAGGGTTTCCTTCATAGTAATAGGAAAAGCAGCGAGCAGCGTTGCTCACTAACTAGCTCCCTTGTCGCTGCAACAGTTGGTGTAGCAATCAATAAAGCATAGGCAGCCATGCTCTGGGAATTATCAGCAGTTTGAGCACATTTTTGGACCAATTGGAGGGCTCGGATGACAGTACCTGTTGCGTAAATTATCGAAAAGCCCGGAGACGGCGCCATATGTTCGATAGATGGATAAACAGATGTGTAGAGCGCATAGGCGTGTGTGTGTGTATGAGAGAGAGGGAATTTTCACCTCCCACACCTCACATTTAAACCTCGCCGCATCCAGGCGCCCGCTCTTCGTCGTGGTTCGGAGCCAATCCCCATCCATTTTTGATCGCCTGTGTGCCTGTCAGTCAACGGATTCGGCGGCAAAACGTGGCGGCCGTGTTATCCGTCCCAGAGATACTTTGACTTGACAGGCTCACTCTAAACGCCTGAAGGAAGAGCTCAGCTCAGTGGAGCAGCAGAATCATCAGGGTGTATCAGGTAGTTGTATGTCTGCACTGAAATTAAGTGGCGTTCGCTTGTTGTTGTGTATGCGTTTGCTGCTTCAGTCCAAACTAAATATCCAGCTTTCTGTACACAATGTTGGAAGGAAACGTCCGTTTTGTGGTTGTACAGGTTTGTTTTAGGTTATGTGTACGGTGAGACGGCCATTGTCACATTCTTCAATTTTTTTCATTTTATACTAACAGAAGAAGATTAAAAATGCGAAGAATCCAGTTCCTGTTTTAAAAATAAAAACCTTTAAAAGCCTGAAATGAAATAACAAAATGCCTTAACTGAATGTGAACCGAATTAAGCTAAAACTATTCCATATCACATTTCTAGACAAAGTTAAAAATGTAAAATGTATATATTTAACTGTTGTTCTTTCGGCAAATTGCCTTTTTGAGGGTTTATTCTAATGATTAATCTGTTACTAAATTAGTTCATGATTTCAGTAATTGATTTGTTGTGATTCATTGCTTCAGACCCAATGTGCTAGACCAACAGTTAACCTAAAGATTAGTTGTGTGTTTCTACTGGAGCTTTTCCGTTTCCTGCAACTTCACCATTTGTTGCACCACTTCATGTCAACCTGTCGCATTAAATCCCAAACACAAACATTGAAGTCTGTGGTTATAATGTTGCAAAATATGAAGAAAAAAAATGCAACTTGTATGAATAAGTAGAAGAATTTAGTTTTTAATTAAAATGAGATTGCTTCCGGGACGCGTTCGCCTGCAGAATCAGCAGCCTTCCTCTGTGCTTTAAAGTCACTTGATTTACATACATTTACATTAAAGCCTTTGGCATCAAACCGCCTATTCCCCAAATAAATCAAAATGTGCACAACAATAACTAGCATCCTGCACAACCGTCAGAATATATAAGCTTTTTGTAAATGTCATGGACGACCTTGCGCATCAAACAGGGATCCAGCACACTCCGTCCATACATACAATCACCAATTTCCCATTACTTCAACATATTTCAGCTCTTTTTATTGGACTTCCAAGAGCAGGGGGCGTGGGGAGTCATTTGCTAATTGGGTTTTGCAGAGCAAACCGTGTTTCGCTTGCCTCCTTCTCCTCTATACCCCAGGGGTCTCTTCCTCTTGGATGATTCTCCTGTCTCTTGCTCCTGCCAGCTAAAGCGAGCAATCACAGAGCCTTGTTATTCTCCTGCGCATTGTGAATCTGCAGAGCTGCAGGGGCTTCGGAAATATTTCCACCCCAACAGACCTCAAATTTGTAAAGTGTTTAAAGGAGGAGGCGGGATCCGCCTATAACTCGCCTCATAAAAGGTAATAAATCATAAGGAATTTCAGCAAAATTGGGATGGGGACGCATCACAAAGTGCCACGATTGTGGATTTTAAATTTGTAAGGGAAACTTGCAGAGCACAAAGTTACTCAAAGGAACAAACTCCCAAATTCACCAGATCCCCGAGGTCAACAGAGCAGTCATGACTGTAACGTCCCAACACGCTCCTATTTTGGGTTTCCCAATCAGAACAAAGGGAGAATTGCATAAAATAAAACTAGAGCACTAGGGGCAAACACAAAAATCCCTCAATAAGAAGTTTTTCAGATGCTTTAATGGCTTTCATATGCAAATTTTGCCTTATTAGCACTGCTAATAATCAAATTGTAAATACTTGTAATCGTGAAAGAGGTTCCCAGCATTTCCAAATTATTTACACTCTACTGCAAGGTTGACAGTTCGTAGAAATAAAACGCTGCAACTTCATGTATTCCAGAAGATTTTGCTGTTGCTGGAACCGTGTTTCTGAGCTACAGGGTTTTCTCCTCAGTCAGTCAGTTAAAAAAGAAAACTATTTATCAGAAGAAAATTAGTTTAAACACGACTTCCTGGAACACAAAGGCGACTGGAACAGTGATCTCAGTTCAATATTCTGTCCATGACTTACCCCTGGCATCTGTTCCAGCACAGACAAGGAATCATATTGGTCTCAATTCAGCATAAGATGTTTTCCTCCATACCATCTGTCAAGTGGGAAAAACGTAGGCAAAAATCACCCCATTTCTGATATTTTCCTCTTCTTTTTATTGGGTCTTTGTGATATTTGAGCCTATAACCAGTTCAGTCAGTTGAAGATTTGGATCGTTATCCTTCCCACACAAAGAAACTCAAAGTACGCATGCCCTCTTCTTTAAAAGAATCTTTGCCATAACATTTTCTCCACTTTCAAGCCTATCCACTTCATGCGAGTACACTCTGAATCCAGAAACTGCACACTTTTTACATAACCATCAGCAAAGCAAGACAAACCACAGATGGGTCCATCTGCACACAATACCTGAGAAATGTAGGTGTGAAAGACTTAAAAAACGTGCCCTTGTTTTCAGGTTGCATTGGCATTGCGGGGGAGAGATGAGAAAGAGAAAAAAAAGGTGGGAAAAAGATTTTTATTTGAGATTTAACCAAACCTCCAGCGTTTCTTCCACTCAGGGTTTGGAAGGATAGATGTGGACTTTCAGGTGTTAATTAACGGATTGCTCACCAATTAGCAAACTGAAATAAATCAGAAAGTAGCTCGCTGCAAGAGAGTCGGTCAATAACTTCATCTCCTGGCTAGGTATGTTTCATGCAACCCTTCTAAGCTCTGCAATATTTCTGAATTGTAAGCTTTGTGCATGTGTAAATCCAAATTGCATTGAGTTTTCAATCCAAACTTTTACATTTGTCTCATGAATTGTTCACTTTACACCAGAGCTTTAAAAATCACATTCCCAGCATTATCTGGCTGAGCAATTTGTTGTTTTCACTATCTAGTGATCATTCCTTGATTAGTTTCTTGATTGACAGAGTACTCGCAATTCGCAACAGTGGTTTAAATTGAGCAAATAAATAAATAAATAAAAAGTTGCTTCCTCCGGAAAAGGAAGGCAAAGAGAAAAAGTCAGTGTTACTGTTGACAGGTTCATAGATAAACTCTTAAGTTTCACCCCTGCGACTTCCTCTGTCAACTTGACAGAGCAGACGTCTTGTCCTCGGGGTTATGTGTGCATCTTGGAGCAGAGATGAAACTCGATCAAACTCCATCGGCAATGTTTTGTCTGCTGTCATGCCGAGCTGTGTTTACACCCTGAGCTCCTTTGACTTTTGGGACTTTGCTTTTCCCACTCCTCATCACATCTTTCCTGCGCTGGAAAATAAGGGTCTGCCAGCGAAATCCTGACTTTATCCTGAAAAGCTGTCTCATAGAGTGCTCACGTCGAATTGAATAAGAAAGCAAAATCCGACTATAAAAGTTTTGAGAGGAAGGAATAAACACATAACAGATGGAATGGCTTGTTCCTTATTAAATTTGTCAGTTCAAGTGTTAGTACTCTTAATAGACAAAAGATTATGCTACCCTACATAACAAGCCTTTACTATCCAGATGTTAATTTCAAGACAGTTAGGGAAGATGATCCAAATTGTCCCTTTCAAATTGACAAAAAAAAAAAAGCTAGTTTTATTAATAACCCAAGAACAACGAGAGCTCAAGCCTGCCAAAAGGGAACAAAGAGAAAAACCAACACATTCAATCTTCATTGAAATGCACTTGGAAACCTTTTAAGGTCAGTTATTGGGAGTATGCTTGAAAAAGTCAAAGTGACGCTTTCAAACCAAAGAGTGAGTCAAAAAACCAGACACAATTATCTTCTATAAACGCTAAAGTTCATGGTAAAGTTAAGTCCAGATGTCACTTTTTGCCGGGAAGCATTGAAAATAGTCGACATTTTCGAAAATTGTCAAGAATTGTCACGTTACTTCTTGGTAATATTTTTCTGATTTCTGTCAATCTAAAAACCACCATTTTATTGGTTCTGGGATCAAAAATAAAGGATTGTAAATCTGGATGTACCTCTTACCCAAACTTACTAAGAGGTTTAGGAAAAGAAAAGAAAATTGAGGAAACGTGTTGTAAAAGACGGATAATGCAACATGTCAAAAGCTATGAAAAAATGCCTGAAAAAAGGGATAACTACTAACATTTCTAACATTTTCAAGCAGTCTTTCCTGCTTCCTGGGGTGTTGCAATCATTCGACAATATGAAAAGTGACAGAAATTGTTGTGCAAGATTTCAAAGGCTTAACGGGAAGGGGAAAAAAATCTCTCACTCTCAGCAACACACATCACCAACTGCTGTGTTAAATATGATGCCAAAAAGGTATGGGTGGAAGACAGTTTAAGTACAGTTTGACCACAAAAGAGTGTTTTTACTGAACAGAGCACCTTAAGAGATCACACCCAGCACATTGTTGATCGGGTCGATAAAAACTACTCTGTCAGATGATCTCTGGATAGTCAACCATCAGCAGCAATCGTCTTTGCACTTACAGGGAAATCTATTTTCAGCAGAAACCTGTATCCCTTCATCCAAGAACCAAGAACCACCGACGGAAATGACACAAAAACATCTAAAGACATGAACTTCCTTCTTCATGAAATGTAAACAAATTAAGAGTGGTGTCAAATTTTAGCAGCTGAAAGATATCTCTCTCTTTTCTTTGGTAAAAGACCAAGTGTCATTTCAATCGCTAGCGCTAGATTCACGTGTTTGCTTTGGTTGTATTTACCCAGAATGCCTTGTGCTGTAGTCTGGTCCCTGCTTTTCGGTCTCTAGTCAACTTGCCGCTCACCAATGCACTCGAACCGCGCCACCAAAATCTAGGCTTTTATGTGGACCAGAGGTCGATTGCGCAATCACACATCCTCAAACCAACAAACGAGTTTTTTTTAGCAATCAAGCACAGTTGCAAGATCATTCAAACATCAATCCCCAAACAGAGAAAGACTACCATTTAAGGGTTCACAGCATGGCCAGTGTCTTAAATGAGCAGCGTTACCTCAAACAACCATCTCTTTCCCGCTCTGTCAAAAACTAACTGGAGCAATGTAGCAGAAGGATGTTCTTTAAATCTGCCGAGCGTAAGAGGATGCAGCAATTTATCAGAGCTGTTGCTTTCACAATCATCTTAATTGGGCTGGACTGTGCCGTGCTGCGCTAATTTTCTGTTTCTACCTGAAGGCGTGTTAGGTGGAAACCTTCGAGGCCTTCAGATGATAAATTAAAGGCGAGTCTTAAAAAGAAAAAAAAAAGACACGATATGCTAAACCTGTTTTGATGACAGCATTATTATGCTGCGCCAGAAATGAACCACAGAAAAAGTTATGCCCTAAATATCAAAAGTTGTATATTTAATAAGTCTCTCTAAATAATACATAAGCTTGTTTTACTGCTGTTTCACATTTATTTCTTGTAAATTTAGTTAATATCTCGGCAGGGTGGTCTACTTCTTCAACTTGAAATAAATATGGCCTCATTCACTTAATCACTTTGGCAATGAAACAAGCTATTAACAAAACCAAAAACAGAACGCCTTGAAGTTTTTTGCATTGTAAAAACATTAATATGTAGCTCTCACAAACACATTGGATAAGATATTTACCTGCAAGGACTGCTCCTGATGTTGTGTCCTGTCCTGTCCCCTTCAGAATGTCCTCCCTGAACTTTAAGTTCCAGTCCGAACAATTCATGCCTGAAGGAGTTTTCCCAGAATCTCTGAAATATTAAGAATTCAAGATGTTGCTTGTTTTTTGCACCATTTATATAAAATAAAATGTTAATGGTTCACCAGAAATGAAAAAGATTTTGTCAAGGTTACTAGCTTGGAAATGTGTTAAGATTTAAAACTGTCAATAATTATTCAAAACTTTAACTGGAGATTCTTTATGTGATGTACCTTGAGTGAGAAACTATTATATTCAATTTAATGGCTACATCTTTCAGAAAAACAGTCTATGTCATGGGTTATGTCTCAAGAGAACACATGTTGTTAATTTTGGCAATATCCACAAGAGTCCAAGAAAAAATTAGGATCAAATTAATTTTGACTGTCTAACAAAACATAGCTTTCAAGTTTTCTCAATTTCACTTCTGATTGGTTGATCAAGCTTTTGCTTCAACCAATCAACCAATTCTGCAATCAACAGAATTTCAGAATTGGTACTGGGAACTGGCAGCATCCAGCTGTCAGTTAGCTGTTCAACTTGCTAGCTGTTCAACTTGCTAGCTGTTCAACTTGCTAGCTATACAGAGAGGAACAAAAGGCAAAAATGAATCCATTAGCTCTCAAGCTACATAAAAGGTAGTTTGAGAGAGTTTAATAGGTAACAGAGGCACCCAGCTGTCAGTTCCCTGGTAGCACCTAATTTCAACATTTAATCAAACATAAGCACAAGTCATTGTCAAGTCTATGTGCACATTAACCCTGATTTAGATGTAATTGTTTGTGATTAGATAATGCAGAACTGCTTGAGGAAAATGGGGCCTAAACTGTGGAGAATTCATCACTTTATCTTAATTGAAGGTGTAAAAAATATCAATATGCAGAAAAAAACTCATTACTTTTTGTTTGAAAGCCCCACATTACAGAAAACAGTGATAAATGCTCCTCTACATTGGTTCATTGATGTCATAAAATTAACTTTCAACATTGTATTCTACACCAGAGGAGTGTTAAAAAGTTTGGTTGAACATTACCATGTAAGTGGCTCCTATGTGGCAGCCATTTTGTTTTGCAGGCTAAGAGGAAGCCCGCCTTCCAGGCAACCCCTTTGTAGGAAGTGAGCTGCCAAGAGCAGGAATTTGATTGGCTGATAATGTGTAGAAGTCCCAATAAAATATGAGAAGTTTTTCTTTATATTTACTTTCTGATAACTAATTGTTCATTTTGACCTTGTTTATCTGAAAGTTGTTTTTTTTTGTTTGTTTTTTTTTTCATTTTTAGGAGGCTGATGTGATTGGCCAATTTGAATTGAGAAGGCGGGGTCTGAAAGTATTTCGAGCTGAACTGCACAATGTGGCAGGGAAAGTGGATGGCTGCTATTTTGGAATATTTGGTGTAATAACTTGAAGATTATCATTAAAACTGACAACTTTTATTGGTCATACTTTCAATATTAATATTTTTGTTCTTATTATTACATTTTTTTTACCACATAAAATGTTAGAATTTGTAACTCCATCTAATTTAAGACCTGGATTTCTATTGAGAGTTTAAGAAATGTCATATTTTTTGCAGCAATTGTTGCTCTTCTGGTCAAAATGAAATAAAATAAAAACTTGGAATGAGTTTTACATTTTTGTTTTAACATTTTTGTAAAAATATATACAGTACAGACCAAAAGTTTGGACACACCTTTTAATTCAATGGGTTTTCTTTATTTTAATGACTATTGACATTGTAGATTCACACTGAAGGCATCAAAACTATGAATAACACATGTGGAAATATGCACTAAACAAAAAAGTGTAAAACAACTGAAAATAGCCCTTATATTCTAGTTTCTTCAAAGTAGCAACCTTTTGCTGTGATTACTGCTTTGCAAACACTCTGCATTTTCTTGATGAGCTTCAAGAGGTCGTCACCTGAAATGGTTTTCACTTCATAGGTCAACCTGCCCTGTCAGGTTAATAAGTGGGATTTCTTGCCTTATAAATAGTCATGAAAATAAAGAAAACCCATTGAATTAGAAAGGTGTGTCCAAACTTTTGGTCTATATACATATACTTTGATAAACCTGTTCCCCAAGTCAGTGCTAGTTTTTATTGATATGCAACAAGATTTCTCCAACAAAGTAACTACTGACAAAGTTTTGCTAAAGATCTCTCATACCTACTCTTTATTCTAAAGCCAAACGGTACATAAGGAGCAGAAAATACATAAGAAAATGTTCCGTTTGCCCTATAGATGGATGAAGTTTTTGCTTTTTTTGTTGTCTTTGCCCAATAAACTCAGTTATTAGAACCTCTGACCCCGGCTTTTCTGTAAATAGAAGCACCAAGAGTGTTTTTTTTTTTCTGTCTTCACTTTGCAGTTGTTTGAGTGAATAATTGGACGCTTACTAAGTTTCCATTTACATGTGAGCACTCTAATAAACTGCTGACATGTTTATGTTTTTACTGAATTTACAGCCTTCTACTGCTCTTCCCCCTTTTTTCTGCCCTTGCTGTTATATAATTAAATGACTCTTTGAAAGAAGAAATGCCAGGACTCAGAAATTAATTGATTTTCCATAAATGTCTATTTGATTCATTGTCACAGAAACGTAGCCTAATAGTAGTCTATTGCAACAGATGTGGCGGTTCAGCCATTTTTAGCCAAACAGAGATATCAGCTCCTTTATTTCTGGCAAGACATCTTCTGGAGAGATCCCAGTGTTTCGAGCCGCTGCAGAATTATTGGCTAAATTTGCAGCATGCAGGAATTCTCATTACGGTAATGCATAAGCTCGACCTCTTCCCTCTCGGAGTTCGATGCGATTGCTGGCAGCGCAAGGTGGCTAGATTTTTCTCTCTCTGTGTCTTCTTGAGCAACTAAAAGGCTCAAGTGGCAACTGTGCAACTGGGTGTAACTCTTACATAATCCTGCAGTGCTCTAGCACTCCTGAAAAAGGAGTAAAACTGCCGTTTATCACCTCTGCGCTAGGTAAGGGGATGAAATGTGTGCACATCTGTGGTAAAATCGGATATTAAAAGGCGTGCTATGCTTTTGTTTTTGATGACAAGAAGTAAAAATTAATGATTGAGTGATTAAAACCAATGAAATATCTCAACTTGCAGGCAAATAAATGCCTGCATCTTCATGTTTTGTTGCGCTGACAATGAAAAAATAAAGCATTTGCTATTTTGTTCTTATAGAATTACTTAAAGGGAAGATTTATTTTGAATAGGACTTATCGGGAGTACTTATAAGTAGTCAGTATCTTACACACACAGTCGGGAGCACTCTGGCATGGACCAAGGGTGTGGAAGCTAAAATAGTTGACTCTTGTTGTAACACAACAAGTGATTTAAATGTAAAGCAACCAACTGCATGTTAGCTAATAATGAAGAAAGCCAGTGTAATGAATAAGCTAATAGCAGCGTTTTAGGCTCGTCTTACTTAATAAGGAGCACAACAATGAAATAGTACTCAATAAGAACTTATTAATGTTTACTCAACTTGTCAGGCATTTTATGTTTTTGTTGTAGTCTGTGTATCAAAATCTATATAATTATTATAGCTATAATAATCAATATGATTTATTCAGCAGCACTAGAAACAATTGCTGCCTATCTGCAATAAAACCAGGTCAGATTTTTGTCTCCATGCTAGGAATTCAAGGCAATATGTCACAATTGTGCCACCATGAGGCTGACTAAGGTACTCAGGTCAAGCTGAACTTGTAAAGGTTTGTGTTACTTTTGTAAAAACTCAAAAATAAAACCTTATTTGCTTAAGATTTACATCAAATTACTACTACTAATACTACTAACTTTGTGATCTGCAAATACTAACTTCTTCTAAGTACTCAGCACAACCCGACCTGTCCAATTGCGATTAGCTGCGTTTTTGAGAGACCAACTCGTTGTGCAGCCATTGCTAGCAGATGACTTGCAATGGTTTAAGACGTTCTCAAATAGTTTTTTTTCCCATCCATCTTTACATTGAGTGGATCCATTTTAAGTAGCCTCCATCAACAACTTGAAGAATACACCTCCATAAATTGAAAGGAGAATTTCCTTCAGTATAAATAGCGCAACTCATATTGGAGATAGATTGATATATTTACAGGCATTAAAGTTGCCAAATCAGGTGAGCGTTCGTTCCGTGGCGCCAACGCCGTAATCGATTGAATTACTCAACAGTTTGTTCAGCCGCTACACTCTGCTTTCAAACTACGTTGGCTTTTTATTTCACTCCCCACCATTTAAAAAATATAAAATAAAAATTGGAGGTCTGAACAGTAATTTCAGTTCATTTTTAACAATGTCAGTTCTTCTAATAAATACTTATGTGCTTGAAGACTCACTAGACTGCTGGACACATTATATTTCATTACTCTGGCTAAAAAAAAATTAAACTGTTTTTTTTTATATTCTTATCAAAGCCTTACACGTTCTTAGTGATCAGTGGGGGGAAAAAAAACACATTACCCCCCTTCTAAGAACTGTCACTTGACAAATACTGGGTTGTTAAATAGAAGACTTTCCTGTCATATAGTTTCATTGGTCTTTGCTCTTGAATTTTATTAAATGAATGCTTTAAAAAATTCAAAGTAGAAAGAAAAATCAGTTCAGTCGCAGCTTCGGTGAGCACGCCGCATAAAGAATGCAAGAGCTGACAGACTTATTATCAATCTGTGTGCCGCTCTCAGTCATGATGTCAAGTTTTCTCTCAGCCACACCGCTCTCCAGTCAATCAGTGGGCGACAGAGTAGGAGCCTCTTCCGGCCCAACAGCTCAGCTCAGCGCAGGCGACGTCTCAACTCGGCTCAGCCTTTATCTCCATCATGTTCGGCAATTTCTGCTGCCATTAATCAGAACGTCGCGCAAGCAAGTGCAAGCAGTCTGTAGATGAAATTGAATACAGGCGTTTTCTTTTGATTTTTTTTTTTTTTTTTTTTTTGCATGGAAAAGCTCCGTGCTTAGCTGGTGGTTTTTAAAGCAATGACTTTGCAAAAATAAAAAAATACAATGGAAACCTCTGGGGATGCTTAAGGTTGCAGGGCAGCGCTAATTATTGCAGGGATTTTCGTTTCTGCAAACATTTGCTCTCTCGCAGGCCGTTTATATCCTTTTTCCGGAATAACATAAGCACTGAAACGGCAAATCTTACCGGCGTTATTATCATTATGGCACAGTGAAACATAACACATTGACTTTATGCAAATTGGAAATTTAGGATAATTGCTGTTGCTTATGTGCGCCAATGTAAGGACTCCATGCACAGAAGCTGCATTGCATATACAGAAAACCTCCACATTAACCTTTAGCATTGTGTCTCTATGCACATACTGGGAAAATAACCTCTAACATTATGCATCAGTTCAGTTTCTCCTCAGCAGATCTCAAATGTGCTTTATCTGCACATTTGTATTTTTTTTTAAGTACCTTTTGTAAAGTTATATGAATAATGTCCACTTACTAAAGGTTTTAACGATGGACAAAAGTCAAAAGCGTGAAAACAAAATGCAGTTTTCAGAAATCTTTTTCATTGATTGATTGATTGGAGGAGAGAAAAATCAGGGTGGCCGAAGTGTGAAAAAAGTAATTGCTGACAAAATTTTATGGAGAATTGAGACAAAAACAAAACCTTGTATGATGGCAAGTTTCAAGTAGAAATAGTAAAAGCAATAAATTCAGAGACAATGACCTCATTGCTGTTGTTTTGACAACCAGTGCAGATCTGGAGTCAGGCTGGATTTCACTGCAGCTGCAGTTCTGTCACCATCAAGTTGTTTCCAAATCCTATAAATCTACTTTTAGTCCCGGTACAATTGACATTTTTTTTTCCTTTTACTTTTCAAAAACAACCAACACATAACAGCAGCAACAGGATTAACATGCTTTCCAAAATTAGACAAGTGCTGTGTTTAACGAAGGTGCGCAGCTTGACAGTTACGGCTTCATTTATTAACAGCTCTTGACAAACTGACCGTTTTTCTGTGCAGAAGAAAGCTGAGTCATCCTCCTTCGTTCCAGCGTCTGCAGAGGATTTTCTGTGAACAAAGAAGTGATTCTACGGTTAGTCCGGCATCGCCGTATTATCTTCAGAAGCACAACTATTTCAGTCTAAACAAACAATTCTGAACCCCTCAAGTGGATTATTAAGAAGTTTTCAATTTTTGCAGCAGTAATAATTTCAGTAGTGGTGCTGCTTCTGCTTTAATGAATTAGCTTAAGCTTTGTCAGTTTAATTGGCTCATATTTGAGACATTTGAGCTTCCCAACGTCTGAAGTAACTTTCTTAATACAAGACTTATAAAGGGATTTAAAAAATAATGTTAGACCATGATGGGGTTGTTTTTTTGTCTGCGAATTCTACTTTATCTTGTTTTTCAATCTTGTGTTATGTAGCAACAACAAATCAAGCTAATAGCTAGCTAGCAGAATCCAGCTAGCCGCCTCTTTTGCTGTGGTGTTGATGTCATAATATTTAAATTGATTTCTAGCTTGGCTCTCGTTTGGGGAAGATTAAATGTGAGCGAGTGAGCAAAGAGCTAATAATTAACATTGTTCTCCACAAGACGATCAATTGTTTCAAAACCATAAGTTGTACGGATGTCCAAAAGTGCCACATGTAAAAAAAACAAAAAAAACAAAAAAGCATCACATAATTCCTTAAATGTTAATATATAAAATTTGTATTAAATATAACTTAATTGCAAAAACAGAATTGATGTTTATTTCACTGTGTATTTAATTATTTTGCACTTGTTGCTGCACATCATCTGTGAGCCATAGATATCAATATTAAGGGGAGGGGCTAAACTAGGGGGCGGGGCCAACATTTAGGCTAGCGTCAAAAAATCTTGAAACAATCGTTTTCTGTCGTTTCGTAAATATAAGCAAGTTGCTTATAAGTAAATATAAGCGTCCAAACTGAACTAGAAACAGGAAAGGTTTTCTTGGTACTTACAAGAAAATGCTTGACCCTCAAGCTCTTTCTAAGTGAAATAATTAAGTGGGTGTGGTCAGATCAGTTGGCTCCACCCACTAAACCGGCTTTGTGGCTAGTCTTAGATATCCCAAAAGATTCAATAGTAAAGTATAGAAATATATATTTGTTTGATGAAACCTATTCATACAAATCAACTAGGAATCAAAACTAATCTTTTTGAGAGAGTAGAAAATGTCAGCTTACTCTGTCCTGTTTTCCTTTCAGGGCTATTATTGTGACAATGTTATCACATCAGTAAAAACTGTAAGAATAATTAAGAAAAAAAAAAAGAAAAGAAAAAGTGGAGGTGAACTAAAAATCTCATATTCACAGTGCAATTGTGCCCAGACATGAAATATTTTGTCAGCCAAACATGTGAAACTCTGCAATATAAATTCAAATCAACAACAACAGAAGTGGCCTTTTGTGTTCACTCATTACAAGGAGGCGCCTGCTGGATCCTGCCACCGCGCTTTTTTCCTCTCTCTTTAACAGGCAGAGTTCAGTGGAAAAAAAAAAAAATATTCATGACTGCTGACAAGTCCCTGTGTGTGGGCTCTGCTTCTCAGTTTTCACCATGGAAACTGCAGATGGCTGGAATTACAGTGGCAGATATAATCCAAACAGTGCTTGTTGTAGCAGATATAGTTTTACACCAACAATGATGATGATGATGATGCTGATGCGCGCTCCGGATGACGACTGAACTCCTGTTCAGCCAAAATGACCCATCGGATTTTACTTCCCTAGTTGCTTCCTTGCTTTTTCTTAAACTTCCTTTCCCGTGCTTCTGCTTCTTTTTCTTTCTACTGGTGCCGTTTTAAGTTTCAAAGGAGTTGTGCACTCCACCAACCAGTCCAGTCGCTTCCAGAAATATTAACGGGAACGTAGAACAAGAAACCCTTTCTTTTGAGCTGTCACTGCAAGAAAGTAGCAGCGCTAAAGTTTGAAAATCCCTAATTTGAGTTTGCCTTTGTGTAACTTCCTTCCCACGCAGCAACTCCCACCAGATTGCAAGCTTTCCAAAAACTGAACAATTCCCCAAAGGAATTCAAGGCACGTGATTTAGGTAGGAATGTTTTGTGATGTATCCAGATTTGTTCCATATAGTAGCAATCCAACATGAGCAACATCATCAATCGCTAATTTCTGCTAGAAATTATGACCTGCAATTTGCAGATTATGTGTAGTTAATTAATCAAAAGAAAGGAGGTGTCTAAAAATATTAATATTTAAATTATTGTCAATGGCATCAACACAAAGTGTAGACCACTAGAAGAACAAGCTTATCATATGCTCACTTTTATATACATACATGTAGCATCATAAAAAAATCTAAAATAAATAAATTAGAGGTAATTAACATGTTAATTTAAAATGACAAAAAAAAAAAGTAACATTAAAACTTTTGTGTGTTTCCTGCTGGTACATACTGGTGCGCACAGGAAAATAGCAGTGGGGCTAGACTCAAAAACAACAAATTATAATATTCTACCAAGTCATAATCAACTATATTGATTCAGTCGAGTGCCATATGACTACAAAGATGATTATATTTTTATTAGATGCTTTTTCTTGGCTATTCACGTTTCTTGTGTTGCCCATTTTCCCACAGTAAAAAAAAAAAAAAAATGCCTTAAGAATAAATCTCACCCTTGCTTCTACAAGCTGCATTTCAAGAGCTTTTTTTTTTTATTTTTATATATCTGGCTGCTTTCACCCCTGTAGGTTTTACACTACCAGGAGGAGCAACAAAAAGAAGACTTATGAATATATTGATCTAGTGACCAGGGTACAGTAAGCACCACAAACAGGGAAAAGACCTGAGGACTAGAATTTATTCATTTTGGCTGGTGGGAGCCTTCTGCTATTTAGAGGTGTTACAGGCACATTCCAGGCATCTATCAGTGGGTTGTGAGTCATTCGCCAAGCAGCACAAGGGAGTCAGTGAAGATGCTCTTGCTAAAAAAACAAACTAATGAAATATTTGCATCCAAATTAAGTGGAAAAAAGTGGGGAGGAAGCAAACATTGCTTCAGTTTGTAGCACAGGTTTCAAGACAGAGATATTCTCGATGCAACAGACCCTGTGTAAATATGTAACAACAATAAATCTTAGCACATAAAGAACAAACGTAGACAGACAGCCTCAGTTGTGGCACAACTTTTTTGTTTGCTCTGCTCATTCCCGACTACTGACCTAAAACCAAATCCAGGGCTGACCGATCTCCCTTCTTGCAAAGCCCAATGTTTTCGCCTTTCCGGAATAACGACTCGACACAGAAGCGCTCTCTGCGGTCACTTGTGGCTCTGGAATTTGCAGCTTACAAAGCCCCCCCCCTCCAAAAAAGAAAGTCTGGACTCCTTTGTTGAAGCTCACATCCCCTCTCTCCCCTCCTCGCCCTCTGCGCTTGTGGCTTATGTAAGAACAGCACTTTTCAAACTGAATTTCAAAAGTGTCTCTTTGCGGAGGTGGGAAAAATTGATCAAAGACTGCAGGCCAGGGTGCAATTTCAAAATTCTCCAGCTCAGCTTTGCTGCTGCTCTCTCGCTGATTGATGTGATCCCTCCACGCAGTAGTTCTGTTGACCGCAAAAAAAAAAGAAAAGAAAACCTCTGATCAGCCTCGCTTCCACGACCCGGCGTGCAGCGCTGTGTTGCGCTTGGTGAATATTTTCAAAGCTTCTAAAAATGAAAAACTGAGGCCAGGTAGTTTGTTTTTTTTGTTTTCCTTAAAACAACCTGGTGGTGGAAGTTGGGACACAGAAGGTAATTAAAAAAAACACAAGTAAGAAATGTCGATTACTCAGAACTTGGCTTTGTCTTTACTACCATGTGCATAAAAGTAGGGATAATCCTACTTTACGTGAACTAAAAGCACAAATTCTGCAGAAATATGCACCGACATATGCATGCAATATAAAAAAAAGTGTTTTATAAAGTGTTCTCTATTACAAATGCGATTTATTGTGGCGATATCTTGCTAGTGTGTGGGACATATGTTTGCTTTGTGGATTTGGCAGCATATATGAAGTGTGCCGTGTTTCTGTCCCATATTTTACCGTTAGTAATAAAGTGTAAGGTAATAAAGGTGTCACATTCACGCCTTGAATAGAGCGCGCTGTAAAGACATAATGGATCTGTCAACTGATATTTGACACCGGGACCAAATAAAGCAGAACTGTTTTAGGGTTAGAAAGAACTGGAGGAATATCACCAATGAGAATCTACTTCAGCGTCAATTAAACTGGGACAACAAAAACAGCAAATCAAATCTGGATCTCTTAAAGGGACAGTTAATATGTTAGCATATTAGCTAAAACGCAAACACCAATGATGTTATTGCGATGCACCTGGAGTTGTCATGGTGAGGTCTAATTTTCTTAACCACATGCAGAACACCACTGGAGAACAGAGATCAGCAAAATATAGTTTATTAATGTAAACACAGATTCGGTGGATAGAACGACGAACTGTCAGGAGAGGGCTTCTGGGGAGGTCGGCACACTGAGAAGTAGCAGAGGGAATGGTAAGTTCAGGGGTAATCGGAAATGGGAGCTGTGAGAGTAGTAGCCGATCTTACTTGGGAAAATGATGATGACAGTCCTGGAGGCACTCCGGTGGATACCGGGTCTTGGCTTACAGTAAGTTCGAGTGGCGTCCAGGAGGATCGGAGGAGGCTGCGGCAGAGAGCGGGCCAGTGGTTTCTGTGGTGGAGGACAGACGAGGAGCGGATCCACAATCCGCCGAATAATCCGGAAGAGGCTTTGAGATCCGGCCGAAGGAACGGAAACGGGGCTTGGGCAACCCGTGGGTAGGTGGTGTCTCGAGGTGAGTCAAACCAGGAAGGATTCTTCAAGGAGGCCGCTTGGCGTCACGAAGGAATAGCTGTAGGAGGAAAAACAACGAGAGGGATACTCAGAGGATCTTTCTGGAAAGGCTCGGAGGTAGCTCTCTAGGGGCTTAGAGTACCATATAGGCTAACACTCAAGCGACGAAGTACTGGTAGTCCGCTCCTCTTAAGCTCCATGACTGAAGAGGTGATTAAACACCGGTGCGCTGAACCAAGGCCCGTCCCTCCAGAGAAACCTCCGCCTGTAGACGCCATCTGGTGGATAAGGAATGAAACAGCAGCAAAAAGGAAACCCCCCAAAACCCCGATTCCCAACAGGAGTATAAATTGCTTTAAATAACTCAGCAATTCCTATCTGATAAACTTCAACGAAATGAGATATTAAGAAGAGACTGGAATGACATCTCGACAATATGACCATTTACTGATTAAACAAACAGTTAGCTTTAATGACAATTACACCAACGTCTAGGTGTACGTCTTGTAATGAAGTCTTTGTTCAACAAGCTAAATACAGGAATAGGCACGACGTCCTGCTGAGACCGCACAGCTAGCTTAAATCAGATTTGGGCACAAAGGGACGTAAACCTTCCTCGAGGTTGTGCCACATATTCTGTCTGAGCCACGTCCCGCTCCTTTCCAACAACATGACCCGCTGCTGCATTATACATCACCTCCTTGACACCAAACGGGAGAGGCCCCACTGCGGCGTACATTCTCGGTTTCATGAAAGACACGTCTTTGAAGCTCCAGTGCGTGTTAACTCCACCGGGTGCCGGGAGCATCGTGACCTGACATTGGCTCTGACCAGATTTCTTAAAAATATATATTTATATATATTGAACCTTCAAAGCAGGGCAACATCTGAAAAAGGAGACTGTCAAGATATTTGCAGCAGAGACGTAGGTAAAAAAATATATATATATATGGGGGGAAAAACACAAGAGTTTATCTCAAGTGCAGTGTTGTACGCTTTGACAGGTAAATAATGATGTGTTTTTAGTCAGGACAAGGCCACAATGGACCCCAGTTTGCAATTTAGAGTTTCTCTGACGTGCAGCTACAAAGTCAGACATGCTCTTCTTGCCCCAGCTGCTGTCAAATAAGATAACACTGCAACATTATGGATGCACAAGGAAGAAAATGTGATCATGTGTTGAACATTTGGCTTTGTTGCAAAATCACACGCCTACGTAGAAGGTTTTCATAGAAAACTAAAGATATTTTTTAAAAATATGTAATAAGTCAAGTCTTATTTAGTATCTAGGAAGTCTACACTGACCTATATTGGACATAAACTAATTCTATAAAGAGTCTTATCCAAACAGTTCTGACTAAACTGGAGAACAAACAGTGCAAAAATAGCTTTGTATTCTCATTACTCAGAAATTAGTGCTGTTGTTTTAAAAACAAACTGGCAGCAACATGAATTTTTTAAACCAAAAAATTAAACTGGACTCGTACACTTTAGTATCTTCAAAAAAGCCAATTGGCTCTAATAATTAGCTGCTTGCAGCTAACGATGCCTTATTTTCTGTGAGTAGTTTCACAGGAAAAGATTTTTGTTTAAATGCTATTTTAAGATAAAACAAAGTGGAGTTGCAGCTTAATTTGATTTCTTGTAATTATCGAGAGGTGAAGAAAGATGAGAAAGAACAGAGAATCAAAAGGCGGATTGAAGATGTGATGCGGGCGGATTCTATTGTGGATCAACCCGCAGGCACATTTCAATAACTTAAACATTAGGGTCTTTCTTTTCTTTACGTCATTTTGATGATTATGGCTTACAGGAAATAAAACCCACAATTCTGTTTCTTCAAGAAATGTGACACAGACAAGAGTATCAGTGAAAAGCTAAAGAAGTTGGTGATTCAAAAAGCACTGAATCCACGTACGTTTATAGAAAGTTGAGTGGAAGGAAAAAGTACGGGATAGGTGGGATAATTCTGATAATTTGACTCAGGGGAGCAGTTATCTACACTCTACATCAATGGCTGGTAATGACAACATTTTACAACTTTCCAAAATGGCATTTAGTTTGTTAAATAGTCATTGGCAGTAACTCTAATCTCTAGTCAGTGTTAAATTAGTGACCTAATATAGCAAAATTGTCAAAAGCCTGTGAAATTGTAGCATGCCAGAGGCAGTGATATTGCTCACTTATTAGCTTGTAGCCTATAAGCTAACAGCTTAATGGCTAACTTTTTATTCTTAAAACTCTAAGTGAAGTTCTCCACACCAAAGCAATGTGAAAATGGCACACAAGAAATGAATGACTATTTCTAGCCAGCAAAACAAAATACTTTTTGGTTTTTAATTACTTTGTTTAATGGAGAGTGAGTCATGCAGAGTAAAGTGATGCTAAATAAAGCAACATGGCCACTGCAGGTGTTGAAAATACCTAACTAACTAAACAAATCCCTTCTACTTTCTACTAGCATTTCATCAGATTTTTCCCTTTGCCTCTTGACTAACATCAGCAGAGTGCGTTGGAATGTTTTCTCTACTGATGTAAAATGTCCGGTTTCCCTTTTTGAAGCAAATGTCTCGGGACAGACCGAACCGCGTCGTGTTCTGGATGTGACTCCGGGGAGTAGTTGAAAGTGATAACTTCATGTTTGCCTCGTGCATCTTTGGACAACTCTGTTTGGAACCCTTTCCGTCCGGCTTTTATTCCTCGACTGTCAAAACAGTCCCAGCGCGCCGCGGCTGTGATTTCAACCGGGCAGGACGAGAACATTAATCCGAACAGATTCGCTGTCCGTTGTCACGCCGGAGCGCTGCCCTGCCCTTGCGTTTCCCATAAAATGGATTCTATCGTGACCCTGCAGACCACTAAGCACACAGTGGACATGCTGACAAATGTACACACGCCCACATGCCCCAAAGAAATCAATTGCCTGCTGTTGCCTAAAACAGAGCTGGCGTAAGCGAAAGTGTAAAAATGTAAAGGTAATTAGCAAAAGGCATTAAGTCGATTTGGAGCCTGGTGAGTGTGTTTGTGTGAGCACTGGTGCATATTTTCATGCAAGTGTTCGTGCATTCGCTCAGACAAACCACAGCCAAGGGTGCTATTGTTTCGTGCTTTTTCTGTTTCCAGCAAATGATATTGCTTACCACCATACTTCTATACAACAGGGAAGAGCTCCAGAATAGCCAATAAGGGAGAGCAAATGCTTTAGTGATTCTGTTGGACCGAAAGTATTTGAAGCAGCTGCTGAGGATGGTGTGCTGCAAGATAACCTTAGAAAGCGCCACAAACTAAAAATGGTGACTGGAGACAATGTTCTCCAATGTTAACTCAGCCAAACACATTTACTTTTGCATGGAAAGGCTAAAATTGATATATTCTCTCTCTTTTACATGCATTATGTTGGAGAACTTCACTGCAAAAATGTCCCTATATGTTTATTTTTCTCTTCTTACCATGCTCCCTTTCATTGGCCAATTTATAAAATGCAGCTTGCTAGTACCCTGTTTGACATCCTTGTATGTGGTATCAATGTAATAATTCTATTAATAAATAAATGTGGCGCACCAAAGCATTTTTCTTCAGTTTTTGTTTTTGTTGGACTGCTTGAATTTCCCAGTATTGTGACAATCTGTACTAAATATCCATATTTCCAAAAATAAATAAATAAAACAGACTTTAGTATTGTCTTTTAAAATGTTCATCTGTTTTTCATCTTACATCCTGTGAACGTTTAATAGCCTCTAACATATGCCTTGTTTCCACTGAGCAGTATGCATCATGGTACACCATTTTATGGGCAGGTGTATTGGAGGAGTGCTTCCTTTGCTAGTTGGACCCAACTAGCTAATGCTTGTCGCACAAGCATTTGCGTGGCGTAATGCTTGTGTGAAAATAAACGTGACACACTAGTACATCTGAAGCCCAGGATTGGAGCTGTACGGATTGGTCGTATGGACCGCTTTTACAGTAGACACAGATAAAATAGGCCCAAACATCATGGGCCTACGCTGTACAACTCAAAGGGAACAGTTGGGGTCCATCAATCCACCTCTCAAAGGACTTCTTCACTGTTTAAAAACTGAAAGTCCTGGTCATAAGAATGGAAATTTCTTCAGAGGAAATAAAGAGAAGGTGAAAAGGACATCAATCTATCTAAATATCATTGTGTTAGTGTTTGCCTGCCTGTGTGTCTCTTCCAGTCCTATCCTCTCACTCTCAGCAACGAAGGTAAGTTCAGCCCTTCACAGCCCAGCAGGCCCCAAACATTTCCTCCACATTAGGAAGGCTAGCAATGCACACCCATTCACTCACTCTTACAAAGCCAGAGAAGGGTGGAGGGAGCAGGGGGGAGACGAGGCAAGCGCCGCGCTGAATAGCAGGCAGGCCAGCCAAGCTTTTCCGGTACAACGGGTCTCATCCCGCCACATGTCACCCTCAATTGTGGTTAACGGCACCTTGATCGGAGGCGCCCCGACACTCTGCTGTTGCTTCATCACCCAAAGGCAAAGGAAGAGTGGAGAGGGGTTGTGGTGGCGGGGGAGGAATGTGGGAGGGAGTAGATGGCAAGAAATTGTGAGAGGAAGTGGGAGTAAAAAAGAAAGGGAGAGTGACGGAGAAAAACAAGAAGAATGTTGGGTCATGTGCAAGAGCGAGGGGAGAGTGGGCAGCAGGACGAGGAGAGGAAGCAACAGAGTGGCGAAGGAGGAGGGCAGTGATGGAGGCGACAAGATTAAGGAACAGGGATGTGTGTGTGTGGGGTGAAGGATGATAGAAAACAAGACAGAAATGGGAAGGAGATCGGCAGTGTGTGTGCTTGTGTGAGTGTACGCAGAAACGCGTTGAAGGGAACATCAGTGTCGGCGTCCCGCCCGCTCTGGTTTCTGCTCCACTCTGCTGTCATTAGCCCGCATCTCTGCAGCGGCAATTATCTTCACAACACCGTGCGTGTGTGTGCGTTGGCGTGTGCATGAACGTGTGTGTAAATTAATTAGGAGAGAGAAAATGAAGGGAGATGAAGGAAAAAGGGAAGGGTGATCAGTTTTCTCATCAAGCACAGACAAAAAGCAGGCCACACACACCCTAACAAACACTCTCCCTTTGGAGATAGTGTGTGTCTACATTCAATCAAGCTGGTAATGATTTGATGTGTCCATGGACAGCGTCTTCTTCGTTTTTTTTATGGTGTATGACTGGGTGCCTGGATTCATTCACGCAGCCGCCTGTGTGAGTAGGTGTGTTTCTCACTTCGTATGGGATTGTTTTGTGACTCAGTATGAATGCGTGTCTGTGGAGGTGGTTGGCACCAGCGGTAGTAGTAGTAGTAGCAGTGGCCCCAGTCAGTTCAATGCAAGCTTTCATCGCTTTTCGCCTACTTTTCTTAGACGGTGATAAAAGCCTACGTGTGTTTGTCTCGACGATTCGGCGCCGCACAAGCCGAGCAGTTCCAGTGCCCCATTGTGGCTCGGTGATTCACCTTTTCTTCCTCCAGGTTTCCACCTGGCCACCGGAGCGATGCGCTGATCCAACCTGACACCTGTCTGGTTGGATGGCCAGCAATGGGGCTCACTCGCCTCCGTTTGAACACCACGCACCCATGCATAAACACACAGTTGCATTAAAGCCACCATTCAAACACATGCGGACGGAAGATGCAGTCAAACGCTGAAGGTTAAGGTACATAAATGGATAAGAGTGTGAGGAGAAACACAAAACCAACAGACATAAAACCATGAATGCTTTTTTTTTTTTGCTATGGCTTCACGTAGCTCATGCAATTTCGGCACCAACGTGATCTCCGAGCCTCAAAAACCCGACAAAACGCTTGTGTATTCTGTGAAAGAGTCGCCCCACAATGTGTGCAAATGTGTCACAGTTTATCTTGAACCCCAAATGGCGAAAAGCCACAGTGATTCACCGCATGTTGAACTGAGTATATGTTATTTACTGCATATCTGGCACGACTAAGAATGTAAAAATATTGTGGTTTGAGACACAATTAAAAAGTGAATTCAGCTTTCCACTAATTAATTGAACATGGACAGTTACTTCTTCTACATAGGTTGGCTAGGGTACATAGGTACATAAGTAGGTACATAGGGTACATAGGTTGGCCTGATTTTATTTCCCCTCAATAAAATCAGGAACTGAAAAACAGCATTTTGTATAAATGTAGTGATCTGAAACGTTTAAGTGAGGAAAATCAAAGAGAAAAAAACCCAAGAGAAATCTGTAAGGGGGTAAATGTTTTTTTTCCAACACTGTAGACAAGCAATCAACAAAACTGAAGAACTGGAATTACGCTCATTATTTACCAGGCTTTCATCTCAGGTCACCAATATTACCATTACTAGTCCAACGGAGGACAACAGCAGCAGATGCTTTCACAGACTCATAATGAGTCATTCCTTTGATACCTTTAAAAGCACTGTCAAAGTAAAATCGGTGTAATTAAACAATTCACAATGTGGCTCTTCGACGTCTTAGCTTTCTCTTATGTTTTTTTTTATATGTGTGTTTGTGTAAATAATTCTCCTTGTCTGTTGATGCAGAGTTGAATCTCCCCATCTCAAAGCATGTGGGTGTTTGGGAATGCGTAGAAGACACCGCCGCAGCACAGAGCGCATTTGACAAGCATATAATTACAATGTCTGCGTGTGTGTGTGTTTGTGCGTGGGGGCGTGTGTGTGTGTGTGTGTGTGTGTGCTCGCGCACTCGCAGGTTGTTAACAATCCATATGCAGCAACATCATGTTTTATTTATGATCCAGCCACCGCGCGCATAGGGGATACAACCGAGCACGTCATCAAAGATTTAGCACACGCTAGATTTTTCATGGGTGCATCATTTCCCGAACGTTAGGGTTAATAAAAATCTTAAGTGCTTCTCAAAGATGACACCTATTTTTGTTAATTACACTAAGATTCACATGAGGTTAAATGGTGTATAATCAGAATTCACACCCATGCGTAATGCAGACGTACGGTGTGATGCGGAATAGGCTGAAGACAAGGCAGTTAGTGGAGCAAGAGCAAAACAGATGTTTTTCTAGGAAGTGTATTGTTCAGCGCGGATTGTTGGTTGGGCAAATGCATGCATCTAACTTGTTGCTGGCTGGGTAGCAGCTGATTTGCTAAGAGCTTGCATTACAGTTGACAGTTGCACGCTTTCAAAGTCAGCTTTGGTGTAAAGAGGGAGGAAAAACCACAGCTCCAGGAATGGGGATTGGCCTTCAGTGGGGCGGACTGTCCAGGAGCTGAGCTACTGGGCTGACGAACAAGAGTGTTTAAGGAAAACGGTTCCAAAGAAGCAGTGGTGCAACAGAGATGACAGGCCAAAGCAGAAAAGGCCCACAGCAACGAATGAGCATTGGAAGAGACTGGGGAAGAAAAAAAACATAAAGAGGCAAAATGGTTTGGTTTGAAATGCAGAAACTGGCGATAACAGAGCCTTCAGGCTGGCAGAGAGGAAGCAGTATGGCTGAGTTGCTGAAGAGGCCTTGATTGTAGAATTGTTTGCCACAGGTGGGATTCGGCTCAGACTCCAACGCACCTGTTTCCACTTCTGCAATTACCCGAACCAGCGAATGCTAAACCCACAGGAAAATGGCTGCATAAACATCCATATTTCCAATGTGCAAATTTAGGGAAATAACTCTTATTACTCAGGAAATGCTGTGCCTTGCAGAAACATGCAGGCACCTTTAGCTTTTCCCCATTTTGTTGCATAACAACCTTCAATGTATAGCAACAGGACTTTATTTTTAAAGCTTCTAGTAGGTGTTCCTTGAGGCTTGCCCTCTATCAGATCCATCAATCTGTCTCTATAACACGTTTCACAAACACTGCTGAGAAAAACTCTTTGCTAGCATGTCGTGTGTGTTAACTTCCTGTTCTTAATGGTGATGATGAGTGTTTCGCACTAGACTTAGTTATTACTTAATTCTGCAATGTGTCATTTAGTCCTGCTGAAGCTGTTCAACCACACATCATTGGACTATTTCATGTTGAGTTTTACTTTTTCTTTTCAGTTGAATTTTTTCATTACAGATTGGTTGTAGAGGCTGAGTGTGGCATCAGCGGTTTTAATCCAAGCCCCATGTCCAGCCTCAACTTGTCTCGACAGGGTTTACCCCCCTCTCAATCCCCATATGGGCCGTAGTGGCGGTGCAGCAGCTGTCATCCTGTATTCCCCTCTCATGTTCGCTCATTTCCCACACCATGACTCCAATTTTATGATTCGGGGATCTGGCTGTGGTTTCAGTGGTTTGTGTCAGTTCGAGCTCACAGAAGGACCGCGAGTGAACTGATTTGCTCGTTTCCGGCTGGTGCGGTGTTTGACACAAACCGCCAGTGGAGATGGGAGGGAACTTGAGTAGATGCAGATGCACAGATAAGACTTCTGTTTAAGGCTAGATACAGAGTTTTTGCAACAGCACAGTAAATATAATTTAATTTACACCTTCTCAAATGAATTCTGTTTTCTTTTTTCTTTGGCCAAGTCTCACCTTTTTGTTCTGCCAAGATTGCCACATTCGGGGGCCAGAAAAAGTATTTATTATTTCTCCAGCTCCTCTGGATGCAACAGTAGTTGTACTACTTTTATCAATACAGGTTCCTTGGCAACAGTGTGCTAATGATGCTCTGTTGCTCCGTCTTTCTGATTCTCGTTGTTTGGGTTGTCATAGAGGCTCCTTTCAGCCTGGGACATGATGAGGCACTCATCAGTCACCTCGGAAACATAAACACAGCGCCACAGACTTTCTATTTGAGTATTTTTAAAAGCATTTGTCAAAGAATACGTTGCAGTGGAGTGAAATAGTTGTGACTATCCGACTTCTGGGTGGACCTCGGTTTACCCTGAAGTATTGTGACTTTTAATGGTGAAGACCTCTTATTGACTCGGACAGTCGAGCAAGTCCCTCTCTCTCTCATTACAGAGGACCCTCGAGCAACTCTGGCCATTTGGGTGTCAGAGGTGAACTCACCATCTGGAGCAGCACTCAGTCTCCCTGTTAAAGTTAGATCCAGCAGCATCCCTTCAGAATGTCCCAAGACGTTTGGAGGGGCGGATGTTGGCTGCAGGCTACCGCGGTGAGCAGGTGGGGTCATGTGTTCCCCCCGCATCTCTGCAAATCAATTTTGCCGTGTACTCCTGCCATCTTCAGTTTGAGTCAGTGGCAAGTTCCAGTACAGAAAGACAGTGACAAGTTGATTTTTGCCAGGCAAACTGGGTAAAAATGAAGATGCATTTGCTCCTGGTGGGAACAGACGAGAAATAGTCACAATTACCAGATTTTGGTACGCTTTTGTAATGAGCAAAAGGTTTCTTCGCATGATGGGACTACGAACCTAATTTGTTAGTAACTTTGTGGCCTCTAAGGCATGGTCAGGGTCTTTCAGTCAAAGTTATGAAACTGTCAAAGGCCAAGGATCTAAATCATGCATTCCACCAATCTGCTTAAATAACTTCTGAAGGCTATTAAAGTCCATATTGATTATAATTCAAAACTTGTGTACAGCACATTCATATTTGAGGGCATTCTTCACATTTGTCACATTGAAGGATCTCTGAGTAAGGCCAAAATGTTCTAGTCAAGATATTTTCTGTATTGTTGTAAACGTATTGTAAAGATGGTCAGTTTGGAACACAGTCACTTAGCAGTTTTCAGTATTAGCACACACTAAAAGCAACCTTTGTACCCAGTTTTCGCCTGGCTGTCAGTCCCTGCTGAGTGATCCAACTTGAGCGTCACTCAGGGACACGCAGCAGTAGCTGCTGCCAGAGCTAATTAGACCCACGAAGGAGGAGGTTAGGGAATTTCGAAGCCAATGGAAAAAACATTTTGGGAAATTTAAAAAAAAACAAAACGTCATATTTGAGTTTCAAGAGCCAAAATGGATGCATAATATTCAGTTTGGCAAGGAACGATGCCTTGATTTTTTTTTTTCTTACATCCGCATACTTATGCTTTGTAGGATTACTTGATACATGTTCAACTAGGCGGAAAATTAAGACTAACTACATGATTAGATATGAAACTCCTTAGTGGCAATCCTTTGTTTTCATAGCGATGATCTATATCAGGCTCTGTTTGTGCTTGCCTTGTGCCTGCCATGCATCAGCCCTCAGAGAGAAACAGAGCCGGGGAACGCGATCAGATGGTAATAATTGTTACATTTCCCAAATCCAAGCACATCCATCAATCCATTTGAATCCACTTGTTCAGCAATGTGACCCCAGTCTGGAGCTAGATCTGCAGAGGGTTGCAGTTTCCCCTTCCCCTCCGCCACCCTGTTCATTCCGCCGGCCTCTCCAGTGCCAGGCGGGATCAATCAGGCCCTGCTGAGGCAGGTTAGAGGAAGTGAGGTTGAGCTCGACCCTGTAGGTTTGCCGCCAGACAATGACGGTAAGTGGAGCGGACAGCTTCGGCCTGCCTCCGCTCTCCTGGCGACCAACCTGGACCAGACCGGACAGCTGGGGAGACGTGGGGGGTACCGAGACGAGCAGCAAAGTGATGACGGTCCGCATGTGCGTGTGGATGCATATGCGAGTGCCATCTCCGAGGGGAGAGCGAATGAATTTGCATGTGTTTTGTCGGCGGGCCGGCTGCGGTGTGTGTGACAGAGGTCGCGACCTTGAGTGATGCAGTCTGAGATGCGGTGTGTGCCACTGTGTCTCGAGCAGGATGTGAGCGCCCATCACTGTGCTATCTATTTTGAAGTTTGTGAAGTCCTGCTACTATTAAAAATGGTGAAACTTTCAGCATGTCGCTAATTCAGAAGCCATTTTTATCATATGCACGTTGAAGACACAATGCTGAGGTGATATAAACTTGTGAGCCATCTAGTCCAGTATAAAGTTCCCGAAACAAATCAATCCACAAGACTGAGTATCCATCAAGACCGAGTCTCCAGCTAAGACTTTTTTGTCCACATCCTCAACTTCTTTCTATAGATAATCGATCTGATGCTTTTAAACAATTGAAGTACAAATGGCACAGCAAACCCCTTGCCTTTTAATAGGCGGAAATAAAAGACACCACACATACAGGTGGAAACGGCAACCTGGAACAAGCAACAGCATTGATTTCCAGTCACCGCTCCCGTATACACTAACAATCTGCTGTAGAGGGAAGACAGGCAAGGGGAAGAGGGTCTCCATGGGATTGCATTGTTGAAAAGCAGTAATTGGTCGGCGTTCGTAGAATTCACCCTATTCATCTTTGGCCGCTGTCTTTATGTACCAGGAAGTCTGCAATTTGACACAATAATGAGGGAAATCCTAGTTTGAGATGCTGTTCGGGCGGGACTGATGAATTTATTTAAAGACGTGGCTTAATCATCTGTAATCATGTCTTTTTGATGCAAAAAGAAATTAAGTCCTCTTATTCCAGAGCTAGAACATTAACTGGTGAGTTTTATAGTCAAGAGGCCCATAAAACCAAGCGTACCTGAGCTGTAACCCAACTCCTCCAGGGGCTACTATGTGAGTTTATATGAGAAGTGTGTTAAAAGCTGCCATCCAGGACAAGATACCGTCCACTTGAAAAATATTGACCCTTCCCTCTTCCCCTCCCCATCGTGACGCTCAGGTCGCTTGCTACGCTCATAATGTGTGTGTTTCGGATTGCTGGGAGAGCAAACTCTCTGGCCGTGGCCCACGTCGCTGTGCAAATTAGCATTAATAACACAATTTCATTCCAAATAAGAGGAGAAAACAAATGAGTACAAGCACACCTGGCGTCACAGGATCCTGTCAACAGATGGGTAAGACGCAGAACCGTTGTGTGGAGGATGGGGGGGAAAAATGCAAATGAGGATTCGCAGTAGGGATCACTAACATCAAAACAGAGAGCATGGACTCATGTTTTAGGCCTGCGCACGGTCTGATGTTGGAGCCTTAAAGTTCCAGTTTACATGTGCTGATAATTAGCATTTTTATTGTAGCAGGTACTCTCTTAGGAGGAGTATGACAAGCAAACACTGCAGCAGGATCTTAGAGGGTTAGATGAATGCGAAAAACATCATTTTTAAATGATATTTTGCAGGAAAAAAAAAGGTTTCCCTAAAAGATGAAAGAGCGTACATCTGCATCAACAAACTATGCTCAGTTATAGTATTGAGCATAAAATCTTGGCATTTTTCCTGGGTTGTTTGAACTGTTTTGAGGTTTGTTTATTCTGTATTCTTAGTTTCTTTTCATTCTTTCTGTTTTGCTTCATTTCTGTCCTAAGTAGAGATTCTAGTTTGATTATTTCCTGTCCGCTCTCTCTTTCTCTCCCCTCACAGCTGCAACCTTAGTTAATTGGCCTGGTCCATTGTTCTAACATTCACACTCCCAGTATTCCTCTTCACTGGTTCCTTTGGTTACAATCCAGTTTTGTCCCTGTTCCTTAGATTTTTTTGTTGTTGTTGTTCTGCTCTGACTCCCTGTGTAAGTTTCTGTTTGTTAATTTTTTCATTAAATCTTCATATCAACTCTTCGTCTCATTCGGGTCCACGGAATCACGACAATAGAGAGCATAAACCTCTGGTAGTGTTGGTGGCTCTGACCCACAAAGAGAAAGTGACTTTAAAAAAAGAAAGAGATTGTTGCAGTCTGGTGAAATATTTTACAGCTGCTTGAGTTAGATGGAGCAAAACGAGGGCAAGCTGCTCTGAACAGAGACTAGGTTAAATAAGAGGATGGCAGGAAGTTGAGAGCCAGACAGTTTTATGCAAATAAGGCGGCGGTTATTTGCCAAATGTCAGTTGGATTTTTGAGTTTGTAACGTAGTGATCCAGCAGATGGGAGAAGAGGCAAATGAGTATGAAGGTAATTTTTCAGACCAGATCCTCGGGAAACACGAATGTCCCTGAGAGCCAAAAGAGGAATTTGCACTCAGCATGTTGCCCATAGTTGCTTCAGAAAAAGGCCTGCCAAATGGCATATTTAACAACCTCCATTTGCCCTGACATTTTTTCAGCCGCAAGCACTATTCCTATTTTCTCTATGTTGTTTTTTTATTATTTCGGCTTCCTTTCTGTGGTCACCTCTGTATTTGAGTCTTTCTTTTAGATTTCATTAATGGAATGGGCCAGTCAAACACACACTTTCTCTCTCTTTCGAAAGTGCTAAAATATTCAGGTTATGTTTAACCTTTTAACATGCTTAAAAATCCTCCAAAAGCGTAAACAGTGCATGATTTAGGTTGTGTAAATAACTGTCAATGTTATGTTCTTGTTTAAGCTTTTGGTATTTTAAATAAATCATTTACATATATTGCAATGTAAAATTTTATAGATAGAGAAATATGCAGTATGAATAAAGGGTAAGAGGGAAAATATGTTTCTTTCTCCTCAGATATAGTGTGTTTCTTGAAAGAAATAACTAAGCTTTAAAACACCTATAAAGTTCTATATACATAATATTGTAATATAGTCTTTGCTCTAAAGATTTCTAGCCAAACTTTGCCTTTTTTTGGTATTAATTCACATTATATTGATATTTAAAGGTAGTACACATTTCTCACTCATTCTCTATCCGGTTCAGGATTGGAGGAAGGTTGGAGTTTGTCCAAGTGCTCAACTGCTGAAAGGCAAAGGTATGTAGAGACACACAAAACACACAGACACACAAACACTTATCGAAGATTGCATTCGGAGTTGCCAGTGCATTTGAGATTTGTCAAAATATCATCTTTCCGGGACAATTTATCAAGTACATTTGATCAAAAGTGAAATTCGCTGCAGCCCAACACACCATTCAGAGTCTATTATCATGATACTGATGCTAATCGTTAACAATTAATGAGATCTTACAGCCGCATTAAGCTACCTCATTCTTGCTTCAGTTCTAATCAGTGAAATACTCTTTTTTGCTGCATCTTTTTAAAGTAAATAATTATCAAACCAACAGGCTGAAGCAAAACAAAAGATGGTATTTCTGATTAAATGAAACTTGTACGGATGAGATAATGATGATGCTGCGGAGTTTGTGAGCGCCGGAGCCGCTGCGCATTCAGAAGGAGCGCGTGGTGAACTCAAGACCTCGTATGATTATTTGAAGAGGCGCAGAGGAGGATTCTTCAGGTGGGATTGGCTGTCTCACGGCTGCTCACCAGGTTTCAGGGCGCCACTGTTCTCTATGTTAATTAGGCCTCTCTCTGCTTCTGTCAGCGTTCGCCTGCTAGGTATGTAAATCTGAATACAAGCTTCTGTCTCCTCCTGTCATCTCTGCACATCCCTCTCTTGTCCCGTTCTCCTCGACATTGCATTGTCTTGTTTTATTACCCGACTTCCAACTGGAGTTGCTTCGCCTGGTGAGGAGGGAGGGAGGGGTGGGGGTGAGGGGGCAGAAAGTCGTAAAATATATCTCCATGATATATGTGTGGCAACTAGTTGGATCAGGAGAGCAGGGAGTAGTGCCTCGCAAGAGGATTTGCACCCATTTCTATTTTTTATTTGCATTTTGTGCAAAGCAGCGCAAGGCTACAAAGCAGTATTCTGACCTGGTCAGAGTTGACAGGAAGAAAAGGGCGATAGCTTCATGTTAGCATTAGATATGAAGCATTCAGTAACAAATAAGCAGAAACTTTCAGAATATTTACATGGTTAAATTTCATTAATCGGGTTAAGCAGACTTTTGGAACTATGGCTGAAATTATACTAATTTAGTAACTGATAAATTATTAACTGGAGTATTCAGACTCTTAAAAAAAGGCAATTTTGTGAAAGCCAAAACTGTACAATATAGAAATATATACATTGCATTTAAGATAGAACACCTTTGTGAGTTTCAGCCAAAACTACTTAAGTGGCTGTTTTAGCTTCACCCAGTTCAAATTAACTAAAAAAATGCTACAGTCTTACATTTCAAGCAGTAAAATTTTATTTTTATTTTTCAAAAAAGTAATTGTTTGTCTATTTGCATTTTTAATGTATTTCCATTGTTGTATAAAAGGGTTAAGTGGTTCAATAAAAAATATAGAAAATGTACCAATTTTTTTAACCGATTATTTGATTGATCATTAAAATAATCGTTAGCTGCAGCCATGGGGGGAACTTATCTTTTGTTCCACATGTGACATTGTTGCTCAGGGCTTTTTTTTTTTTTTTTTTAACAATGGGATCGACACAGATACTAAATTTTCAACAGTGCATCTCACTCCTGTTTGTGCATAAAGTTTGATTATAGTGTGAAAAACAAAGACTAAGTAAATTTCTCCCAGGCGCATTTATGTGAGTAAAGATTTCCTTTTCGTGGAGTTCAGGTCATCTAACGTTAGTTTTCGTCAGGTTTTCTTCAAAAGAAAAAAAAAAGAAAAATTTCAAATCTTTTTCATCTCCCATCATGAACCGTTGTCAGCAGAAAGGAGATACAGCCATCAAACTGCAGAGCAATAACATTCCCGTGGCTCTTTGGCTAAATCCAAATTTATTGGAAAACCTTTTGAAGTCACACATGCAGCAGTGTGATGCTCGCTGTTGGCCACACACACGCCAAACACTGAGCAATTGCAATCCCAAGATAAGCTGCTCCTAAACGCCACACACACTCATAGATATAATCATAGACACGCGAGCGAAAGGGCGAACAAATTGGAGGAAAATTAATCGATCATAGTAAAAATTCCCCTCTCTCTCTTCGCCGGTGGACCCTGGCAAGACCTCTGCCTGGTTGCTTTTGAATTATAGATGTCTGAGTGACAGATGAATGCTGGCTGGAGATTAATGTCTGTCACTAATCCCGTGTGTATGGGAGACACAGAAAACACACACCGTCCATGCATAAGTATGACTCCAAACTTCCAAAACGTTTATATCTGCCCGCCTTGAACGGTGACTAAGAATCGTGCACACGCAAACACACACACACGCATACCAGCACAGATAATGGCACCTTCACACACTTATGTCAACAACAGGTTTCCGTGACTCCTCGAATCCACATGAGGTATTCACTGTTGTGGTAGAGCGTAATGATTGACTGGTTGGAGCCTGATCTGCGTCAGACAGAGCAGGAGACTGTGAACTGTGCTGCAGGCAATTACTTTGTTTTAAAGCAAGAAGAAGAAGAAAAAAAAAAGATGGAGGAGGAAAAAAGGGGGGAGGAGAGGGAAGCATATGGGGGATGCAGGGGGATAGAGAGAAACAGAAAGGGAGGAAGTCTGCAGAATGGGGGAGGGAGGGCTGTTACTAGCTAACAGTGGCACCTGGTGGTGAGCTGCAGAACTGTTGTTTCTGAAAAATAAAATGGATGTTGAATGATTATGTTTAATTTCTGTTAGAATATGAGGTCAGCCCAATTAATTTTTTTTTTTCTTTTTTCCCCAACACAAAAATGTTGAGTTGGCGCCATCTTGGGGAAGACTGCTAACTGATACCGTTGTGACAAATCACCAGGGAAGCTGATAGTTTTTCCTGGGCCCGGGGCGGGACTGTCCTAAATGTTACCTGCCACCTCACTGTTGAGTATTCAGCTACTTTCTTGCTATGTTTAGTGGCATTTTAGACAAAATAAATCAATATCTGTGTTTATTTCAATATTCAAATGATCTGATGTACAGACTTGGTTTTTTTTTAGTTATTTTTAATATAATATCAATTGCTGTGTGAAATGAGTCGATATAGCAAATGAGTTTCCCTTTTTAAGATGCATAACTGAAATAAAAATGATAGTTGATAGTTGAATTTACTGATATGCACCTGTATTTCTCTGGCTTCAAAAGAATTTGGAGAAAAAGGGTTTCAGCCATTAGCACTGGTACTCCGTTTTTATCAAGAATTTCAAACTCATAAATCAAAAGCATTTTTCATTTTCTCACATGAGTTCATTAAATTGCGTGGAACTTGTTACAGTAAAATTCACGAAAGGACTTTTTTGTGCTTTCTTCTTGGAATTTAAGGACAATGACCCTAAGCAAACAGACGGAGCTGCTTCTAATCAGAATTTAAAAACATTTTTTTCCCCCTCTGATTTAAAGCATGATGAAAAACTTCTCTTAGTCATTAAATATTCTGATGATTTAGATCCTCAATGTTTTTTTATTGGAAATCTTTCAAAGACAGAGAGGAGGCCATTTGAATCTGCTTTCAAAACTTAAGAGCAGCTTAAAATTAGACAAAACCCAATTAGTTTGTGCATTAAAATTTATTTTCAAGGCATTTTTATAGTCAAATAAAATCAAAGGGTCATGGGAGCTTTCGTGTTTGCTTGTATTCTTGGGTTTTCATTACTTTTCTTTATTTGAAAGCTTAATTGGAACGTATGTCTGATTGAATTGAAATGATTTTTTGTATGAGTTCCTTGAGGCAACATTTGTTGCGAATTAACACCATTTAAATAAAGTCAATTGATTTGCATGAGACGGTAGAAATGCACATATTTTTGGATAATTCAAATAAAAACTGATTATGGTCGAAAAATAGGCAAGAGAAAAAGACTTGGCATTTTACTCATTTAGAGAGAGACACAAGTAAACAGAAAGCGAGATTCTTTCATTACTACTAATCAATTCTCAATTGTAAACTGAAAAGTTTTCTATTGCTTTAACGTCTCTACACTCAACACGGAGTAATAGCAGCAATGGATCAAGTTTTGTGCGGGCTCCATTTTGAGTTATAGATTTTAACCTCTAACCTGATCACTTTTCGGTGGAACATGAAGGACTTGATGCGTCAATATGTTTCTCTGAAATCAAGTGCACCCAGCTTCTTGCTAATTACACACTCCTTTGTCTCCTTTGGCAACAATGGAGACAGCTTGCTGCCTCTACTGCCGACATGTCGACTGTTGCGTTTGCGGTCTGGCCTTCCCTTTCACACAGATGCACATTGTGTTGACAGCTTTGCGTGTTTATAAATGTGTTGCCAACGTCGGGCACCATGAAGCTGGAACCATTGTCTGGAGATAATGGATCGTGTTGCGGTCACTTAATAGTTAACCTTCTGCCGATGAGCTGTTTGTGAAGCAGTACATCATGATCAATAGTCACTTTCTGTGCCTCAGTCTTTGTCATTTTATGTTACTTTCTGGTGCTTAAGTGCTGCTTATGTTTCATGGAAAGTGCCAGAGCATAAATAATGGCGACATGGAATATAAGTATATTCCATATATTCTAATTACACACTCCTTTGTCTCCTTTGGCAACAATGGAGACAGCTTGCTGCCTCTACTGCCGACATGTCGACTGTTGCGTTTGCGGTCTGGCCTTCCCTTTCACACAGATGCACATTGTGTTGACAGCTTTGCGTGTTTATAAATGTGTTGCCAACGTCGGGCACCATGAAGCTGGAACCATTGTCTGGAGATAATGGATCGTGTTGCGGTCACTTAATAGTTAACCTTCTGCCGATGAGCTGTTTGTGAAGCAGTACATCATGATCAATAGTCACTTTCTGTGCCTCAGTCTTTGTCATTTTATGTTACTTTCTGGTGCTTAAGTGCTGCTTATGTTTCATGGAAAGTGCCAGAGCATAAATAATGGCGACATGGAATATAAGTATATGTTTTCTTGTCTTTGAAGACTTAATTAATGACCACCGACTCCGTGTGAAATCTTGTCAGATTTATTTATTAATATTTCAAAGCCTCGCAAGGGACAGGCGTAGAATAATAAAGCCCCAAGGACTTGACTCACTAGAGAATTATTATTCACAATGCCATGAATAAGGATTTGTCCGCCGACAGATTTCGTCTGTTTTTGCTTTGTTTTTTTTTTGTCACACCTCAACGTTTTAGATCATCAAAAAAATTATTAGACAAAAGAAGACTTGGGAAATACAAAAAAGTGTTCTTTTACTAAAGGAAAAAGAAGCTATCCAAACCAATATAGCTTTGATGTTAAAATATATTTGCCCTTCTTGTTAAATGATGCTTAACCCAAATGTTTTGAATTAATTTCACTAGACACCCCCAACGTCTGATTACTGGAAGACACAAATCACAAACAGAACCTGTTTGACAACATAAAACAGGCTAAAACATCTAAAAAATAAAATATGCCCTGATCTAGAGATTCAAAAATAGATGAGACTCAAAGATCATCATACCGTCATGTAGAGCTGTGAATCAGTCCAGTACGCGCTAAAAGTAACTCAGAGGGTAAAAATCTGGTTCATTGTTCTGCTTCGACAGTCAGTAGATCATTCTTACCCAAAACCCCTAAAGTAAACTTTCCCAGGAATATTGGATCTTTTGATAGTTGGAGCACAACTCTTTCAGGTCCTACTTCTCAAAACGGGGGTCTACCGCTCAAGACTCAGTCCTCCATCATTAGATTACAAAGCTAAAGAATCGGGTCAAACATGACTATCCCACAATGTCCAGAGCCTTCAGCATTTCAGGACAAATCTTGAGGCGCCTTTTGCCAACTTTGGCGACGTCTGTCTGCCATGACAAGCTTATGCTCTTACAGTAAAACATTGACCATTGACCATAGCACAACTCTTTTTGTACATGTACAAAAACTCAAAAGTAATAAAACATACACAACCCATGTCAGTGGAAAGGTCAATGTAGGGTTATCTACTAAACCAGCAGCAAAGAAAGACCACAGTTCTGTTCAGACAGGAAAGAGACTCATGTAAACAGGTTGTTCTCTAACTTGCCTTGGCTGCCAATACGTTGTATTTTCATATTTTCTTAAGTCTATTTTCATTTAGATGCTAATGCTAACTTACTTCCCTTAATTACGGTATTCTCGGGATAGATGGGTTGCCATGGTATTGTCTTTAACAGAGCTTGAGTTAGGTTCGGACTTAAAAATTAAATAAACAGTGCCGCAAAAGCACTTAAACGACACACACAAACACCAAAAACGAATGGTGTTGGTCTTTTGCAAGAACAGTTTGTACCAGGCCTGGGCTACATGTTTTTCTATTTGGGAAATACCGACTCACAATGAACGTTTACCGTCTTTGTGGAAAACAGTGGTTGATGTGAAGCTTTCAGACAGCTTTGTTGAGATAATCTCATAAAACGGGGGGAGCATCAATCAAACCTGGCTCAGACAGTGGAAAAACGTTACTTGTGCCTCCTTATCGCTCCGCACGTTTGATGTTCCCATCTCTGTTTCATCTTTTTCATCTCGGCGGATGTTCAATGCTAGTCTGAAACTATAGGCTTGTTTCTGACGTACCCTGCCTTCAACACACCAGCGTCTGCACCTCGGCAAAGCCTTAAAATAATTAGAGCATTTCAAAATTTAAGTCGTCTCTCAAACAAACAGAAGCATGAAGACACCAAATTAGGTTACCTACTTCATATACAGCGACTTGAAAAAGCATTCATAGCAGTTTAATGTGTTTGGTAGTTCAGGCTCAGGTAGTATGGTACCATTCATAAAGTGTAGGGCAGTTTTGTATTGACTAGACACACCTGACCACACCAACAAAGGCTCATCTGCTAACAGCGGCTGATAAATATCGCTCTCCTTGATGATGCTAACATCACTGGCCGCCATCATTTTTCAACTTCGACAATGCTAAAATATGATAAAAATCTTATACCTTCTTTTATATCCATAGCTGCAGACTAACATACCTGCCTACTGCCTAATAGCATCACAGCGATATTAGGCGTCTCTAGAGGGGGAGTCAGAGGTTAAAGGGCATGTTAGGGGCCTCCCACACAGAAGTCGCTAACTGAGAAGAGGGCATTACTCAGACACTTTTCTTGCCTGTGTTTTACCAAACAGTTGACCTGAGGATTTGTGATTACTGCCGGTCAGACACACACACACACAAACACGCGTCCCTGAGCTCATGCCATTTCCAGGTATCCAGAACCAGTCGCGCCTGACGCGTTCCTGTCACACTCTTCTCGCCTCCAACAACTGGGCCACGGCACTTTTCAAGATGAACGCGCCCAGAATGTATTCAATTACTAAATCACCTTGATCTGGTTGCCAGGCAACATTAGAGCGAGAACTGCTGAATCCATTTTCTTTCAGCCTCCGGTGATTTGTTTTTGTGTTGTTTATGTACATTAGTCGGAGAGGAAACGGAAAAGGCGGGTGAAATGATTTACAACCGGACAGGCGGCGTACAGTATGGACACAAACACAAGTCTGCTGTACTGCAGCATGTAGTCGCACATTGAACTACACTAACACTACATTTACTTAAATGTTTTTATTTAGTAAGGGGAAAGAACTAGCCAAACCAACCTGAAACCTTGTTTTATTTCTACCACATTGGTAGGTTTTCTAGCCTGAACAGGTTTTGTAAGGTCATACTATCACAACGCAGTTTAGATTTAAGTCCAGAGTTTGGCTAAGCAAGCGTCTGAAATGCCAGATGGACTTTAGATGTGGCATTTTAGATGTTTTTCTGGCTTCTTTTGTGTCCTCCTTTACGAGTCTTTGAGAATTGTGTTCTAGTGGCCTCTCCTAGAAAGTTTTCAGCACCAATTTATGGATAATAATCTTCTCTGTACTTTACTGAAGTCCTAAATCTTTAGAAAGAGCTTTGTTACCATTCTTTGCAACTTTTGTTTCTTTTATATCTTTAGATCGTTGCTTTTCGAGACCTTTTAGCCTACTTCATTTAATATGACAGGCACTTTGCTCATTTTAAGAGTATCTTAGTAATCAGAAGTAGATGTGGTTAGTGAAATTAAACTCAGTGAATCTAAAAGAAATGTGCTTGATCACATTTAACTCTTAGAGCCAAACTGGTTTATTGTTTGTTTAAGCAATTTAGTCATGGCTTGAAAACTACTTAGATCAAAAGCAAAGACAAGAGAGATTTGAAAGGGAGCCAATACTTTTTACCACTGTAGAAATATTGTTACTTTACTTGGCTTATCATTTCTAAGACTTTTCTTGTTAAAAACATAGATTATGTTTGCCGATTTCCTGTCTACGATGAGCAAAACGTTTTAAAAACTCGAACATTGAACGGAAAATGCTGCCGCCAAATACATTTGGAAGTAAATATATGAGGGGAAATAGCCTTTTAAAAGCCGTCTATTTGTATATCTGTAACCGTGCCAGTAAGGAGGAAACGTGTGCACGTCAACTTCAGTCTTCATTCGTGGAGACAGCCTCACTCTATCATCTCCAGCTACATCGTTCACAACAGTACCGCCGACAAAACACACTTGTACAGATACCCGTCCAAAGGTTAACGAGCACGGCAACGCGCTGTGTGTTTTGCTCCAAGTGGCAGCGTCGGGTGATGAATGTGTTGCTCCCGGAGCCAGACTCCCGACACGTTTTTTTTTTCCCTTTTCATGGTTGACTCGGTTGTTATCCGAGACACACGGGAATTTGTCTTTCCTCCCAGGTTTGGAATAACTTTATTTGCCCAGAACAAATAAATGGGACGAGGTTTGTCTGCGGGACATTGATGTAGCAAACACTACGGCAGATTTGATTTCGCTGACAGTTTGTGCCGACGCGCACAGCGGCAGGCCGACTTACACGTGGTCTGAAGATTCATTTTTATGACAGCTTGGATGTATTTGGTGTTTGGTTTAGGTCTCGAGTGTGTCCACACACACTCTAGAAGTTTCTTAAAAGTAAAATAAAATCTTGGCCATTTTATGTATTCATAAAAGACTTTTATTTTTGTTGGAGTAAAATAGCAATAAGTGGAAAAACACCTAAATTGTGTTTATTTCCTGCAGATACATAGTAATTCCAACAAACCAGTAGTTAATTAATAATCTTGAGTTCTGGTTTTTATGGAGTATAAATGTGAAGTAAAACAGGAACATATTCTGACGCCATTGAAGCAGCAATGGGCGAGATGAAAATCAGTTGCGAATGTTACATAAATGACTCCCTGGATGAGCCCCTTCCTCTGCTACTCCTTAAGCAAAATTAAATTAATAAATCTGAGTCGGGGGTACAATCAAGTGCAGAGCTTTTCTACTTTCAACAGAAAGCAGGGGATGTCAATTTTCCATTGACAAAAAGGCATAAAGTAGCGGGAAGCTTGATTAGAGGGCAACTGACAAAAAGGTTTTATTTTATTTTTCTCAGATTCTCGTGTGCCACCCCCACATCATCCAACGCCCTGGGCTAGCGCCCATGTGGCCAATACCTAAATATTCAACATTTTGAGCTCAGAGGATTTTTATGATTTTTCTAGAACATTTCTGATACTAATCGCAAAAATTTAGCAATTTTTGACAGAAATGCACTTCTGTTTTTTTCCTATGTACACTGGCCCAAATATGCCGTCATAGATCAAACTTTAAATATTCATTTGCTTTAAATACTTTTGGTTTACCTCTAAATATGGTGTCTGTTCAACTCAGTAGTCTAGGGTAAACTTCAGCTCTGATATTAGCATTTCAATCCCCCTTAATTTTTTTTTCTTTGATATAAATATTAGAAAATGGAGGGTTTTCATTAACAGATGTGTTTTTATATCAGGATATGAGGGATATGAGGTAAAATCTCCAAAGCTCTGCTGCTAATTTTTCATTGCAATTAAATATTTACTCATTTTACAGCTTTTCACACATCGTTACAGGGGAGCCAATAAATGTGGAGGGTGCTGTACGCTAACAGGTTCTCAAAACTTAACCCAGTCCTGTGGAAGAAACATCTTTTCTTTTTTTTTTTTTTTAAACCACTGCCTCTTTGCTGGAGAACTAAAATGCTATATGGATTTAAAAAGTAGACAGAGCATAAAATATTAACTTCATGGAGCTGTAAGTCTCTCCCTCTCCGCTATCATTTTACAACAACTTGCATTACATCAGGAATATATATTCAGCTCAATGACATAAAAGTTTAGCACCCAGAGGGAATGTAAATGATCCCACTTGCAGGAGCTTCTAGAATTACACGTCTATCAGCCTATCAAAACAGTGAGTGGAGTAACCAGACAGAAGATTGAAGTGCATTAAACATAACGATACAAATATAGTTTAAAAAAATTTTGTTTTCATCAGCTAATGCTACTTTCAAATAATTAAAATTAGGGAACATTTAAATACCACTCGTCATTTCGAATGCTAATGCTGATGCTAATGATAACAACACACAGAGAGCAGCTTAGGAATGAAAAAGAATGTGGTGTCGACACGTTTAGCTCCGTTGTCTTGTGGTCTTAAGATCGGTGAATGAACAGTCTCAGTGTTCGGATTTCACAATAATTTATCCTCTTCTTTTTTGTTTTTTTCCTCTTGCTTTATTAACCCAGCAGAGACGAATGAGCTTATTAGACCTCTGAATTAGTTTGTAAACTTACTTTTAGACTTCTAAGAGGCTGATGAACTCTTAGATTTTAATCAGTTAATTGGTGTTTTGAACATTCACTCCGTCATTATAAAACCTTCCTTTAATCACTAGCTGCCAAGCACAAGTTGTGGTATTTTTTAAATTTATTTTGCCTTGATTTAGAATTTTAGTCAAAGTGTACAGTTTTGCATAAAGTTTAAATAAATACTGAGAAATATGTTGACTCTCGATAAATAAAAGAAAGGTCAAGAATTTCTTTCACTGTTTCCCCATCTCTATCTCCAGAACATTTGAAATAAACTCATAGAAACTTCTAACAAAGTTTCAGAAACCTAAGTGGAGAATCACAACGAAAGTCTTAAAGCTTCGCTTGTGACAGTAAACCTCTTATAAAGGGAATTAATAGAAATTTAGCAGGAATTAATAAGAAATTAGGAATAATTTAAACAAACTGACTCACTGAAAAGAATAACATGATAATTATAAATACTTATTTTATCAATATCAAGTTAAACAGTGGTCAAGGAATCCCTGTTAATCCATGTTCTAATTTTTTCATGCTTTCCCTTTAACGTAACTTCAGCCTATTGCGACTTCATGTTGGACACAAGAAGTAAATTTAAAATGATCCGTTCCTCATCACTTAAATCTGGCCACATCGGCCTCGGTAAACAGTGCAAGCCCCACTGGCAGTAGAGCATGAGGTTCAGTTTGAAGAAGGTGAAAACCAAGCAAAAGATTCTCTAACAGCATAATCATAAGTGCAAAGGAACAAATGTCAAAGCCCTCATTTGCCCTTTGGTGCCACTGTGTCATGTGTTAAAATTCAAATATTTCCATTGTAAGTGGAAGGCCCCTGAACGCATCCCCACTACAGCAGCTCTTAACCTATTCGCATATTTGCTTCTTAACCTTTGATATTGAACTCGAACCCAAGTCGGACCTCTCATACAGAATCCAAATGTATCCAAATCCTTTTTTTTTTCTTTTTAACATGCACTCTCCAAGACTCTTTCAAACTAAAAGCAGATATCATTTGTGACTAATTCAGAATGAGAACTGCAGGGCAGATAAACAAAGTCATATCAAAAGCAAAAAAAAAAAGATCCTGATCCAGGTACTGAATCCAGGCTTTACTCAAAAAGCCCCAAGTTCAGGACTGCTCTTCTTCTATTATTAATCCTAAGCTCTCTCAAAAAAAGTGTGACCCCTTTGAACATATAACTCATATAGAGCAATCACAGTAGCAGTTATTGCTGAGAATAGCACAAATACTGCTGTTTAAAACGCGAGCACCATGTTCCATCAATGTGGGCTCAGCTTGTCGCGAGTTTAAATCACAAGTTCAAATCGTCACGATTGTTTGCAGTACAATAACACAATACTGCAGCTGAGGAAATTGGGACAGTTTAGAAAAGTGAAGCTGAGAAAGGGTTAAGATGTTTGTCAGAGCTGTTTCACAGTTTGCGTCACCTGTTACCAGTAACCTGGTCGGTCCACTGAGATGCGGCAGAGCCTCTCATGAGACTTTTATACTCTTCATCCCATGTTTGGTATTCCTGTTTTCTGTCTTTCACTTTACTCTAACACCTTAATGTCTCCTACCTATAGTGTTGCATGTACTGTAAGTCCCACACCTCCTGCTGTTTTCAGTCTGAACATGCTCTTGTGTTTCTGGCTTCCACTCTAGTTCTGTGCCTACTAGTTTAGTTTCCAATGTTTAGTCTAAAATTCTGCTTCTTCCCCTCTGAATAAGAAAAAAAGTACTCATTGCTACGGCCTCAACGGAGGCTTCCAGCTCCACCTGGATAATGCCCTTCACCTTTCAAAGAAATTTAAGACTGATCTTTGAGATTGTTCATTCAGAGGAGCCGATTGCCTAGCGACTTGTTCTTTGACCTTTGTTAACTACCAAGAATGCTTTTTCTATTGTCTCTGATTTTTCGTTCATCTGTCTTGGTTGACGTTTTGTTGTTGTTGTTGTTGTTAGACAATTAACTCAAGGAATTGCTGAGGTTCGTCATGGTCAAGTAGAAGCAGAACTGAAAATATCTCAATGCACTGATCTATGGCTCCCATTTACATATATTTTCTGTTTCTCCTTTTTTGTCAATTCTTGAGCGATTCAAATCAAACAAATTTTATAAGCATATGAAGCCTAGTTTTTGATTAAAAAAAATTAAATTAACATTTTTTGTACAAAAGCAATCATCCCACTTCATTTATGTTCAATTAAATGCCATTAACCAAATTTTTTTTATTCAATTTCACAAGCCAAAGCCAGACCCGATAACTGTCTGTTGGCAGAATGAAGAAATTCTTTACATGCGTAATACCTTAGAAAACAAAACATCCTAGCTTGATCTAAACCAAGTCATTGGCATCCATCAGTCTGGGTTACAAAGCTATTTCTCAAGGTTTCGAACTCCACAGACTCGCACTGAGAGCCATTACCCGCAAATGGAGAAAACATGAAACAATTGTGAACCCTCTCAGGAGCAGTTGACCTTCCAGCACGTTGAACACTCATACAAGAAGTCACAAAAGAACCCAACACAACATTTAAAATCCTACAGGCCTCATATGCCATTGGTCATAATTCATCAACATAAAGGAAACTGGGCAAAAATGTCATCGGTGGTTGATTTCTACTGCAGAAAACCACTTCTGGCCTGTCTCAGAATTTCCTAAAACTTCCCTTAAAACTTTAGAAATATTCAATTGACTGACAAGACCTAAGTGGAACTTTCTGCAAGGTGTGCACTTTAACATCTAGCATTATTACGCTGTTGTTTAGGTAGCCCTCTTAAAAAACCACTTCAGATTCTTCAAAAACCAAGCCATTTCCTGTTTAGTACCTTCAGAAACTTGATTAATTTTGACTAATTTTGTTCATACATAAACGAATGCTTCCGTTTTTAGTGGGATGAAAAAAAACATATCATTGACTTTTTGAAATAATTCACAGCAGTACAAAACAGATAAACGCTCCTTGGAGAAACTAGACGAGAAGGTTAATCTTGGTCGATACTGTCTTGAGAACTTACTTGGATGTGTGCTATAAAGACTTGGGAACTTGACAAAGATTTGGGGGGGAAAAGAATTATAAACATATCTCAGTTCTGCCCTTCACCTGTAGTCATAAGATGTGGACCAAGGCTGAAATATTTGGGAGCAAATACAATGCGATTCCTCCGAAGGCAAGTCAAGGTTTACCTTAGAGATAAGGTAAGGAGTAAATCATTGTCTGCATTGAAAGAGGAAAGCTGGGGTGCTTTGGGTATCCCATTCCCTTTGGTGGGTTTCCCACTGGGTTGAGAGCCCAGGACAGACCCAAAAGTCACATCAGGGACCGTACATCCCTTATGAGCAAAGAATATCCATTCAGAGCTAGAAAGAGGGAAGGTAAGGCTCTAAGATTAAACAGAGACCAAAGTGATAGACTCCCACTCCTTTGCCACATCGGACCCCCAGTTAAATTCACAACTTGAAGAAACCACAGACCCACAATGTCTCAACTTGGACCAATACCTTCCTACTGCCATTATGTCTACACTTTTGTGTTTGTTCCAACTCAAACGGAGAATCAACCTACAGTGCTAAATATTTAAAGGTAAATATGCATGTAACTCATTCAAAGTAAACTTTCATTCCCAACTACAGCACACACATTTTTGCGAGGTAACCTTGCTCACTATTCAAAGCCGTGTTTGCTTCCCTCCCCGTGTTTGGCGGCGGAACATCAACAGTCTAAGACAGACTAAAGGCCGCATTCTGCTTTTGCCGTTGCTGTGTTCGCGTCCTTCAGAGCGGCGTCCTTAAGTGCAGCACTGAACAAAAGCCTTTCACATAGTTTCAGAAGCTATAAGCTAAAGAAAAAACAACAAAAATTCATGCCACCAGCAAGAAGGAGCAATTGAACTTTCAGAGGATATTGCTACCCTTTCAGTTCAATTATTAATGAACCTTTTAGGTTGTTATTAAAAAACTGCTGAAATTTCTAAAGACTGCCATCTGTTTTCTTTATTTTGCTTGTGACAGATGAGTCATAGCTTACTTATGTCACGTTTAATTTCTTAAGTGCTTTTTCATTTAGGATTCATCATTGTATTCCAAAAAGTCAACTTTTTAGGAAATGTCCCTGCTTTTAGGAATACTTCATACATTGTCTGACTTCGCTTTTTCCTTAACCGACATAGCAAAAATAATGACATATTCTTTTTTTTCCGCTCTACATCCTTTCTGAAAATACTCGTTGCAAACACTTGAGTAAGTCCAAACCCAGGCTGATTTTAAATGTAGCCGCCCACAACCACACACTGATTGGTGTCAGAATCAAGAACAGACAGAGTGGGCCAAAACATCCTCAAAAACAACTCACTGTGCCAAGTTTTAGAAATTATTTTTATTAGATTTAACTAGGCTAAATAGCAAACAGTCAAATTTGCTTAATTTGATGAACATCAGGGTTGATTTTTTCTTTTTCATTTTGCTCACACAATGCCAGGAAGGAAAGACATTGGCAGTGGCAACAAGATTGAAAAATTAGCTGCTGATCAAGCTAGGAAGGCATTTTCAATCTATTTCTAATCCATTATTCTACAACAACATAAATCTTTTCCACTTGCGAAAAACCAACCACTGGTCACTCTGCCATCTTTGACTTGATTACTAATTCCTCTGTGTGCTCTGGTCCAGCATGCGGCCATTTGTCTGACAACCGTCCAGGACAACAACCCCAACAAAGCAGAGGACCTCAAGTAGATATCTACATGGAAAACTAATTAAATCATGGTGTTTATGTCTTTTATTACACTACTGTTGCACTATGGTTGCTTGAATTATTATTATTATTATTATTGACTGATTTTAACAAGTCTGGAGGAACTGGTACAGTTTGGGAAAATCAGAATAGACTGTGCTTGCATTTTCAGTCAAAATGCAAAGAAAGAAGGAAAGAAAGCACTGTGCTCTTCTCTATGCGAGATCAGACTTCTGATTTTACTCTGATTTGCTTGGAGGATCAAATATTCTATTAGAGAAAGATTTTTTTTCATTAATATTTTCTTCTGAGACGATTGAACTGTTTGTGGAAAAAAAAAAAAAAAAGATTTTGAAAAGATTTTGAAAACTGAAAGCAGGGAGGGTGAGAAAAGAGAAACGTTTCCAAAAAGATGAGAATTAATTCCTGGGATTTATTCGGCTCATATCACTCCATCCTATCTGGGCTTATAGTTTGGCTTCAAAAAGAAAGTGGAAAGAGGGAAAAGGAGGCAGACAAAGGACAATGATAAAGCCGGGATCATATGAATTGAGGGGAGCTTATCGACGTGTCGCACACCTGGGCCTCCGTTCTCCGATGCTTTTTGTGCCTCTGAAATGAAAGCTCTTATAGGCCAATAGCTGCGCAGAGGTCAGCCGTTTCACCAGCACACAAACAAAACTCATCTCAGACTCGCTGTCACGTATACAACTTTTTTTTTTTCTCTTCCTCTTGTATCCACCAGAGCAGATAATCAGCTGTCTGTGAAGCAGATGGAACAATTATAGCAATGTCTGGTTTGGAAAGTGAGGAGATTCAAGAAATATGGCAAACACAGCAATCAGTTTCTATTCTGAGGCTGATTCTTGCATCAAAAAAGTCTGTTTTGGGGGAGGGAACAAGAGAAATAAAATACTTAACATTTGCCTTATAGCATCATTTCGGTCATATTTTCTAAGAACTACATGACCAACCAACAATCAACCATCTTTCCCTGGATTTGTGATGCTGCAATTTGAAAGATGAGTATCCAAAATCCTTTTATAATTCCTTCCTATTTTTGTAGTTATTATATCATTATGTAAAATGATGTACGCTGCTGACTTTTACACAACTGAAAACAACACCCAACTGACCCAAGAGGAAGTAAATTGAAGCAACACACATTACTGTGGTGGAGAATACAGGTTTTTGTCTCATTTTTTCAACTGTTCCTACCTAAAGTCTTGAGATACGATTCGGAACGGCTTTCCAAGGTTCCTCCCGAATCACATGGGAGGCAATGTCACCCCTGAACCCAAGGAACCACAGCTTACTAAGCAAAGGGAGGCGCATCAGGAGAGTGGAGGCTGTTTTTAAGAGCCAGCACAAACAAAATACGAAGGCAGCAGCATAAATCATTCAGGACATGTCGCATAAACCCTGAAGCAGAGAATGTCAACTGAATGTTCTTGAACCTCAACTTGTCTGCCATCTATGCTTGGACTTTGGCTTGTTCTTCTGTGGTTTTTTCATCTCAAGAGGCTGTCCCCCAGCTTTGAATTAGCTAATTTCAGACAGCCTCTGTATATCATAATCCCCATCCATTCTGTTTTTGTCATCTTTGACTATAATTGTAGTGGCCTGACCACCAAGGCCCACCAGATCCACTGTAGGCCTACTACTTGCCTAAGCTGCAAAATAGTGCAAAATATCTGAAGCTTGCAATTGATGACTAAACTGCCTTTTGCTTTTGGTTTTAAAGATATACATATTTGCATGTTAGCAGCACAAGTTGGCCGATTCCAAAACATTTTACGTTCACCTAGAAAGTAAGGCGACATTGGGTGTTGACTGCAATCAGATACTCTTCTACCAATTGGATGGAAATGTTGTGATTGGGAACCTGAGCCAAAACTCCTAATGGCTTTAAAAGAACATTAAAGCAGAACCGCCACCAGAAGTAATTTTAGGATTTGAATCTATATTTTCAGACATGCAGATAGATAAGCAACTATCTTACATGCAGTTGGACCAGTCCTGAACTTCTCACTTAACTTTTTCTATTTTGTTGGCGAATGTATTTCCTGCATTACTTTTACACTTACTTGCATTCCTTTAGGTCAGCTTTTTTTGCAACAAAACCTAATCTTGCTGGACTTGCCGTCTGTGATTTGTGCTGTGCGCCAGCATCCTATCAGATGAGAGGAATGAAAGCAAAATTCCCCGACTTCCACATGTCTACTTGCCACAGCTGAGGGTTCTTTTTTCTCAAAAAGAATCAAAACAAAACGTGCCTTATCGCGAGAGCGCTACATCACCCCGGGGAACCTAGGAATACATTGTGTGTCTGTTCATTTTCTCTAAAAGAAACACTAATTGTTCTCCTAGGAGAGTTATGGAGGTGGGTTCTATTGTATCCCAGAAAAGCTGTCTGCCTCACTGCTGTGCTTTTTATGTTCATGGAGAATGCTTTATAAGTGTCAGACAGTTTGGTCTCACCCAAAGACTAACCAGCGTATAACCAATCATTTATCTCTTTAAAGGAATTAAAAGTTTGTATACTTCATAGGCTTATATAGATATGAATTTCTAGCAATGTATAACAAGACAGAGAGGAACTCAGTAGGAAAAAACTGGACATACTGAGCATTAATATTTCATACGTTCAGCCTTCATTTGTCTTTCTTATCCCATTTTCCTCAAATCTAATAAAGGTCATGGATGTGTGAACAAGTCTAAAGAAAGGGGCAGATTGCATACGTGTGGCTCCTATGGCGCGCCATCATTATTCCATTTAGTCTTGGTGATGGTGTTCCTACCATGCTGAACTGTTGAAATAATATTCTGAATAGGAAGCCCTTTATTTCTTCCAAGGTTCCTCGCGATACACATGAGAGATAATGTCACCCCGGTACCCGCAGTGGCACAGGTTATTAAGCAGGGGGAGGCACATTAAACGAGCGAAGGCTGTTTTTCAAGAACCCAACACAACCAAAATGCAACTGCAGCAGTATAAATCATTCAAGAAGCCTCGCATAAACCCTGAAGGGGTGAAAATAAGTTAAAATAAATCCTGGAAAGTATTGCTTTACTTAGAAAAGCAGATACATGCTTGTAAGAGGGACAGATACAAAAAGGGTTTGGACATGGAGTTACATTTCTCTGGCTCCTACTTTGATTAATTGAGTAAAACGTTTAGAAATAAAAGCAAGTAATGAGGAACAAGTTTGAAGGGTCATCGATTCCAAATTGCATAAGAGTGGGTGTAAGAGAGAATATAGCAAATATATTCAGTAACTTTGATTTGGGGGGAGAAGAGGGGAACTGCAGGTTCACATATGGTTGTAAACTGAATATTTAATTGGAGGAATCTTTGCAGGCAAAAGCTGTGAGCTTCTCGCTAATGATTGCAACGCCAAAACATGTACATTTCGATTAAAGAACAAACAAAAAAAGCTGGGTTAGTACAAAATGACACAAATTGAAAAAATTCTGCTGTTCACCAGATAATATCAGAATATTACACACAGTGTATAGTTAAGTAGGCCCTTGTTTCCTTAACCCAATTTAGTTGGTTTGTGCAGTTTGCATTGGCCAATACTCTCTGCATCAACCATAGAAAAACCCACATCGTCAATCTTCAATATCAAAACATCTTTCCATTTCTTCCAACTTTGCGCTGACAAACTGACATTACAAACCGAAATCCTGAAATCACAAACTAAATTGGATGCAAGTTCGAAATGCTCACTGGTCTCGGGTTGAACTCGCACGGTACTTCGGAATAATTCAAAACCTTCTGGCCTTCATAGCCATGGGATCATAGAAAGACTTGACATAGATCATTAAAATGATTCCAGCTCTGCTTCAGGAGTTCTGGGCCCCGTTTGTAAAATGTGTCAATTAATCAGCAATGGCATAAAGTAAACAACGTCACACTGAAACAAAGTGTGAGGGAGAAGAAGCCGGAGCAAAAAGACGTCTCAGACAATTTTCATCAAAGCCGTACAACAGGCATCATTGGGCTTTAACTGACGTCTATTGTAATGTAAGCGGCTACCATTAATACTGACTCCTTCTTCTAGGTATTGAATACTTAATGGCATTTGTCAGTCATCTGGCGAGATCTGATCTTGATTGAGTTTTCTAGCTTAAGAATTTGGAGCTGGGGTTTACACAGAAATCTCAATTAAAAAGTCTTCAGCAGACAATAGCAATGTTAACAATTGAGGCATATCTAATTTGGTATAAAACCAAAATAAGCAAGATTTCACAATGTTAGGGGGCCAGAAATATACTTTTAAACTACAAAAAAATCCTCAATTTTATAAGGCTTTTAACACGATAACACGGATTTGCATTCTAAATAACTTCCAACCTTGTTTGAGTGCACACATTGACCTACTTATACAATAAAGTCAATTACATCTCCTGAAAGCCAGGTATTTGCTTACAGTTGTCAACGTCCATGAGATTTTAATAGACTTCACCATTCCAAAGATCTGGTAATGTTCTGTAAGTAGGATGAATTTGCTCACTGCACTTAAGTAGTTATGCTGCTTTTTCAACATTGTCGACAAAAACGTAAAGAGGTTTGGTACAGCGCAAGCTTTGGGACACACCACCAGGCTAATTTCAGGTGGTAATGGTGTAAAATGTCACCTCACTGGTGTGAGTTGTTGATCAGCACCAAATCAATTTACTCTCGTTGACTCCATGTAAATCTTTGGATATTGACCGGAATGTTGCGCTGGTGTTCTTGTGACTGTATAGGCTTATGTTAAAGAGACCTGGTGGAGATTATTTGAGCTTTGCAACACAGAGCATTATCCTGCTAGAGAGAGAGATTTGAAGATGGGTAAATTGGTCAGAAAGACATTATCAAGGCAAGAAAGTTGAAGGAATCACAAAGTTGAGACTTGGTCTGTTTTGTATTTGAGTCTAGTGTTATGGAAACCGAGAAAAAAAAAAATAAAAACATTGCTGAACTTAATTCACTCCCTGCTGAAGCCACGGAATAAGACATGTTCAGCTGAAGTAACGGTCCTGTGTGATTACTACGAAAAAGTCTGTTTTAAAAACTTGGATGGGAATTGAAAAAGACTACAATTTACATTGGATTTTTTATTTTTTAAACCTGCCACGGTCTATAGTTTGGGAAAGTAAAAAGTTTAATTATTTAAGACAGCCTTTCAGCTGTAGCAACGTGTCTCACTTTGTCCTGCACAAACATTTCTTTAATGCTGTGATTTGATCGAACAGCTACGAGCTGCTGCAGAAATAACACCAGACGGATAAACGGTGAGAAGTAATTTCCCACAGAAGACATAATAAGATAGCAACAGCTCTGGAAACCTTTCCTCCTCCTCAGTGCTTTAAGTTCCAATAATAAACTGGAACACCCAGTTGTTTTTTCTCAGTGCCTGAGCCAAATGAGAAAGTGACAAAGTAGCTATCTGGTTTTTATTACACAACAGTGTGGCATGTGTTTGCTAGCTTAGAGTTTTTAGAGACGAAAAACAAATTGCACAACCAGAACGCAGAAAAATATTAAAGGACTAAAGAAAAAGTGAGACTTTCTGCTGCTTCCATCCACATATTCTTATTCAGTAGGAAACATACAGTGAGGAACAGAAATTTTCTTATTAGAGTTTAGTTTCATCAATCTTCCTGTGATAAACTACTTTGATCCCCACTGCATGATGCTGCCACCACCGTGTGGGTCAAAACTTTTATTTTAGTCTAATTTGAAAAAACTACCATTTTCTTTTTACATGTTTGCAATAATTGAAGTTTATTTTAAGATGTTTTTGAGACCCGTGGAAAAGAATGATGGTTGTTTTTCTTTGCAAAAACAAATTAAGCAAATGAATTAGATCTTTTTAAGCCAAAATCGGCTCCAATTTGTTTTGATTTTTTACCTCTTTCTTGTTTGTTGTTTTTTACACCAATTACAAAAAGCCAGAAAAATTAACTCCATTTCCAGGACTATATTGCTGTTCCATTCATCTTGCAAGAGGAGATTTACTGAGTAATAATTTTCATTAGCATAAACAGGCAGATGATCATTTGTGAAATAAATGCAGCTGATTAGACGGCAGTGGGAAAAAAATGAGGAAGAGGGAGGATGGCGGGAAACGGAAAAGGGTGAATTAGAAACACCAGTCCTAACTAAAGCAAATGCAAAAGGGGGGGAGGGGGTGGATAAAAATGGCAAAAAATAAAAAAAGAAGAGAATTAATGCGGCATAAAAAGCCAATTTCCTCAATCCTTGAAAGCCCCGCCTGAGTGGAAACAATTACTGGAGACATAAAGACAGTTATGATTAAGCAAGCGAACGCCCTGACAGACTAGATAAGCTCCAGAAAGGAGGGGTTTGACAGAGTCTTGTTTGCCGCAGACTATGATAGCTAATTTGCTGCTGTTGATCAGCGCCGCAGTGAGAGGCTTCTCCATGGCAAATGACAGTTAAGAGTCAAATACGCCGAAATCTCGCCAGCGCACGCGACAGAGCACGCCTTCACACAGCTGCGGGACAAGTTTCACAAGAAGTCGAGATGAACTTTACATGACTTTGCTTCTCATCGCGGATGCCAGCGATTAGCCACTTTCTCTAAGAAATAAAAACCGGTAATTATATCAGAGTGCTGTCCGTGATATCGCAAAGAGGACCAAAAAGAAATTGCACTGAATGTTCTCTGAGTGCAGAGCGTTTGCCGCTTCCTCGTCAGACTAGAAAAACCGGAGATGGATTGACCATTTCTAAAATTATCAGTTGACAACATCAGACGGCAAGAATAATGGCAGAGAAAGTGACTGAGAGTGGAGAGGAGTCAGGCTTTCAGTAAGTGTATGTTTGCAGGATGATGAACTTGTGGGAACCAGTCATCTAAATTTGGCCGCACTTCCTCTGTAGGGACAGAATCACAAAATTATTATCGCGAAAGACCTCGGACGTTTCCGACGGCAACGCTTTCCCAGAAACAAGGTTTAACCAGCTCCACATATCTTGAAACCTGAAAGACATTTAGGGAAACGGACCTAGAACCGGTTAGCAAGTTTAAATTGGGTTGAGATCTGGAAACTGTTGAAGCCACTAGAGTCTAAGTGATGCCTGTTTGGCATTAAGAGAGATAAAGTCTGAAAAGAAAATATGTCCACCATGAGTAGCCAGAACAGTTACAGTTACTACTATGCAGGACGGAGCTGTGCTTTTAAACTCTTTACACAAAGTTGCCTTTGCAGGGTATTGACGATAGGGAGCGCATGATTTCCTCAAGGTTATGAAGATTAACTCTATATTGAGGGAGTCTGAAGTATTCACACATTTTAGCCATATATCGTCCTAAACCTCTATGTCGCCTATGTCCACAAAGTGCAATTGTTTTGCAATTTAGTGGTTAGAAAGCTTTAAGGAACAAAATTATTTAAAAATGTTAAAATGTGTTTTTGTTTACATATTGGCAATAAACCTCACAACTCCTGCAATTCTGATACAGATGCAGAACCTATTGGCAGAGAAAGCAAGAACTGGTGAAAAAAATACAGAGTCTTTAGTTTACAGATATTCTTAACAGAAATGTTTCCTCTTGAGCTAAATCCAATACCAGCCTCCGGCGATAAGTCTACAGCCTAAACAAAAGCTTCATTGAATTATTGTATTTCATTAAACCTTCTTTCTAATATCGAGTATTTAACCTGAACTCACCATTTATACTGACAGCGCACACTATTTACATGAAAAAAAGCAATCATGAGCACTCGGCATGTAGCCTACGGCCGGAAGGTGACAGGTTGCTACGATAAGCATCTTGCATCCTGCAAGACCTACTTCAAGAGAGGAAACTCCTGTGTTTTCCCTCACACAGGCTGACCTGCTTCAAATATTCATTCTGTTTCTTCTGCAGTCTGTTAACCTTTCTTTTAAATAGACGGAAAAAGACAAGTGAGAGGAATGGTTGGAACTAGAAAGGGATGGATGTGTCACTTGCCTCCATTTGCCCCCGAGCCACACAAAATCCACTACTTTCTTCCTCCTTGTTACCTTTTATCTTCTTCTTGTTTATGTTTTCTTAAGATAAAACCAGGATAAAGGGTGTGTGGGCGTTCAACAAGTGGAACTTGTATGTTGTACAAATTAATGTAACACTGTAGCTATTTCAAGGGCGTAATTTCGTGTATGTAAAACTCATCAGCTTACAGTGCAGCCCACGATAGGGTAAGGCATCATTCCTCAACAATCAGAACCTTAAATCAAGCCCATTTTGCAATCATTCTACCGATATTTCATGTCTTTGCAGTTTACTGTCCTACTTAAACTCATCTAGAATTGATTGAGAATGTCTATGAGCAACCATTTGATGTTTATTCAGAGCTGCAATCAAGTCAAGAGCTACGACTGGCTATGTTTGCATTATAAATGCCATTAAGAAACTTTCCACACCATTGTCCTCCTGCGACTTCCTGTCATCTTCTTCGTTGTTTCTGTCAGTAGTAACATCCGATTGTTGATCATGTGACGCGAAACAACAATTTTCATTGCAGTTTTGCGAAATACACTAATTTTTTTACAGCTTGAAAAAAAAAAGTTCATCCTAGACAAAGACGTTTTAAACGTTCAAAATTGCTGTTTCCATTAAGCAAATTTATTTTCGTGATTCCAATTTGCGCAAATATTTGGTCAATGGGAATACAGCTAATGACATTCACAGAGATATTTCTTTGGGTTTTTCTGCTTTGACAGTGGTTCATTGCTTCATTAGACTGGACAATATTTACTTTAGTCTCAGGGTTCGAGGTACTGCTTCTCCACAGACCAGACATGTAAAATTCAGGACGACCTGAACTCTACATGGGCCACCATCTTAACAGGAAGTAGGTTTAAACATCTCAGACAGTAACACATCATGGCCCAATTTAGAGAAATTCAAGAACAGATGAATTTGACAGAGTCAATGACATGCTTTGAGACTCTGGTCAATCCAAAAACTCCAGACTTAAATCAAACTGAGATGTTGTAAAAAAGAGTAAGCCCAAATTGAATAATTGTAAAGACCTATTTGGTTTAAAGTTGGGTTGCTCTTTAATGTCCACTATCACCATAAAAGATCCTTAAGTCTTATCTTGTATTGTTGATCAGCTAAACTAATCAACTACTGCTTTTCTTAGCCAGAGAAGTGCTTCAAAACGTTTCCTGTTTTGAAATACTAAGGATTGTAGTTCTCTGGTTTTCCACAAATCTGTAAACCTTTTCATCATGACACTAAGAAGGTCTTTATCTTCCCAAATTAGGACGTTGAAAGACTGCAAAGTAAAGAGTTTCCTGCTACCAAGTAAGCTGACATACAAGCTCCTGCTGTGCCTCGTGCTCTGGATCAGTCCATCAACTTCTTGTTTCTGTCTGGAAGCAGGCTTGTAGCTTCAAGTCTTCCACTAATTGCATTTATTAGCACTTCGTTAACTCTCACATTCTCCTCAGAACATTTCTGCAAGCCCACAAAAGCAGGAGGCTCTCTGCTTTGCTGTGTTCACTAGCTACTCTCGGCTGCTGAATGCAGCCAAGCAATTATTTGAAAATAAAAATCTCCATTGATGTACATTCTCTATTTTCTTCTGCTACAATGGCAAATAAAAGCAGGAATTGCAAGAGAAAACCACAGCAGGTCATGTTGTTTTGATAAATGCAAAAAACACCAACGCGGGTTAACGAAGGTCCTGCGTCAGTCGACTGCCAAACAAAGTGCTACTTTTTAATGTACAAGAGGAAAAAGCTTTTGTGGGAGTCGTTATAGAAAACCGCTCATGTTCCAGGTGAGCAAAGGCTTTGCTGATCGCTTCAGAGCCGCTCGGTGGCTCAGACTGTTGTCCAAGATGGAAGACGCTAGCTTTAAGAAACACCGAAGACTTTCTTTTTTTTTTTTTAGTTAGTTAGTTAGTTTGGTCAAGCATGGACAACTGTTCCCAGTCTATTCTCCCATGATGCTTTGTTGTAACCCCCTTGTTTTGGATGGCAGGTGCTCTTCAGTGAACATCGGACCCCGGTTTTGTGGATTTTTAACTGCAAATGGATTTCAGGTCACTTCATCTCAATCCACTCGTCTGCATCAATGACTAAACAAGCAGAGAAATGCCTAGCTGTCAGGAAAATGCAAGCTGACTCTCGGCACAGTGATGGAACTAGAAAAGTGCTAAATCTGAATCTCTTTACCTCTCTCTTATTCCCCTAAGTTGTATTTATATACATTTCGTTTCATGACTAATTCAGAGGTGGATGTGCTGGAGTGCTTCAGATCATTATCAAGCTGCATCAGAAAGGTACGCTGACTTTCCTAAAATGTTCTTGAACCCACATCTAAAGTCCAAAGTGCTTCTTCCTTTTTTGTTTTTTCCTACAAATCTCTTCACTGGTACAGAGGTCGTATTAAATCAAAAACCAAAGCAAATTTTATTTGATCCTGACAAGCCTGAATGGCACACTGTTGGGATTTTTTTTTTTTAAATAAAGACACCAGCATTACTAAGGGGAAAAAAACAACTTTCCCATTGTTCTGCCACAACAACAACTGATTGTGTTTCAGAACGTTGAGCTATGCGGCCGTCCTGGAGGACAGACTATTGCAATATTAATCCATAACCACGGGGAATTGTCTACCAGTCCCGTCTGAGTCTGGACTCTGCAGCCAAGCCAGGCCATTAAACAAACTGCTGCTCTCGAGTCTGCTCACGTCGGGCCCCACAGCAGATTGCCCTGCCTGCTCCAACACAGCCCCGCTATTGGCTCATGGCACATTGGGTAAGGCTTAGACATCATCGGCTTCCTAAAAACATCAAGGCTTTTTTTATATGCTGCTCAGACGGCCAGCCATAGACTCTTTTGTGTCGAAAAGAAAAGATTGATAAACGGATGGTGGAAAAACTTTAAATTCTTCTTATTATGACCGAGGCAGGGAATTTCATTTTGGGATGTTGGGATTCGTATGCGCCGAGCATCTTATTCTGTATTCATACGCAGGAGCAGAAAATCACATTTTTAACCCCAAATGACCCAGAACTAATAGTCTGTTGTTTTGTGGGGTTTTTTGGCGCAGTATAGATGTTATCTGGGGTCCGTTTGAGGAAAAAAAAAAAATCAACTTTTTTTTTTTTGTGTGTGTATTTTTTGCTTTGGAATAACGTGTTCCATTTGTGACCCAAAAATCCTATTCTGTTGCTCCACAGCTTTGTCAACAGCTTAATCGTTTGTTTTTTGTTTGTTTGTTTTTATCCAAAGTCAGATGCATTTGGGAACTTATTCAATAAAGACACAAAATCCTACAAGTGCTGCTTTTTGATTTAAAGTGTCGAGTTTCAAAAAACAACTCATTGTAACCAAGGACTCCTGACTCACTCCAATTTTATATATATATATATATAGAGAGAGAGAGAGAGAGAGAGATCTTTTTTGTCAAGTTGTTTGGCAGAGATCAAACATCCATCACTTGCACCTTAATATCGAGATGTTTTATGAACAAAAATTTTTAACAAAAGTGTCGGTTTTTCAGAAACTAAAAGTCAATTAAGTGTATGCCAGTGTAGGATAATAATTTTCTAAACCACGATTCTTATTATCGCTGGTACCAAGGACATTTGTCCCTACAAAAGGACATTTAAAATAAAAAATCTTTGTCCAAAAGTCATTTCTGGTATCTATCCAATCACACATGAAAAGGCTTTTTCAGACTAACTGAATGAGCATAATGAGTTACTGAAGCCAATTCTGAAAATGGGCTCAACCATAATCATCATTAAAATGATGCTGGATGCTCACACCCCAGCAGTTAAATGTGACAGACTATCACTGCTGCAAAAAAGCTCCTCTTTTTTGCCATTCAATTCATCAATATTTAGAAATCTTTATAGTTATTTTACACATAACTTAGTGCTAATTTCCTAAGCTAACATATTTGAGATGAGAAAATGTAAAGTTTGACACTTCTATCGTCAATAAAGTCATTCTCCTTTTTTGTATCTAAAATAGAAATACAAACAAAAAATAAATTTTGTTTGTATCCCAAACAAGGCTAGTTTATGAACTAGCTAGCTAGCTCACCAAATGTATCCATTTTAGCTCATAAACTGGCTAGCCAGTCTATGGCTAGCTTGTTTATGAGCTAGCCATAAACTGCATAAAGCAAAAATTAAAACCAAAACAGCAACATTATCTAATTGCTATATATATATACAGTATACATACGTATATATATCTTTTTTTTAATTATTTTTTTAAAGCACATAGTTATAAAACATCATATATTGATATAGTCATAATATATTCTGGAGCAATTCTGTTTTATAGCTACTTTTGAGCAATAACAAAATGACTTTAAAGTTTTCAAGTGCTTATTGCTTAGAATATTGTAACTTTTTGCCATTTTATTCCTACAGTGCAACAAACCTAGCGAGCTGATGTTTGCACTGTTGCCATCTTATTGACATTGTCTGTACAGGGGAAGTGTTTCTCTTTTTTTTTTAAAGCAACTGCCAACAAATGTAGTAACATTTTCTGATGAAATTGAAGAATTTTGGAAGCAGAAGAGCACAATCTCTATACAGACCTCACACAGTCAGATCTGCTTCCTCTGCATCCTGATGGCTAACAAGTGACATGTTGCTGCCACTGGTTGTTCCTGACTTAGTCATGGAGGAATCTAAATGTATCATTGCACTAAAGTATATTCCTGTATTTCTCTTTTGGAAATACAGGTACTTCCTGTACTTTTTTGGGTTGTTAAGGTCAGTGAATTTCAATGCCTAATTACAACAATATGATAATTAGGCATGATTTAGCCCTATTTTGAAACATAATCAGCTAATATAAGACTAGCAAATGTGTGTTTGTTGCCCGTGTTTATTCAGGGAAGAGAACGCAGGCCAAAAAGCTAATCAAATAGAAAGTACATTCTGAAAAAAAAGCCACATTTTAACATTTTAGTTCTCCTCCACACCCACCATCTTGCTGTCAGAAGAAGAGACACTTTTTCTTTTAAGAAGTGGCATCTGTGTTTTCTGCTGCTGAAGAAGCAAAATGTCTAAACGGATAAGAGTGAAACGGAGGCATTTGTGGCTTTGCGCAAGCTAACCCTGCTGGAGACGCTGATCTGCTTCAAGAAATCAACCGGAAAAGACAGATGGATTAGACTGAATGTCTCCATACAGTAAGGAGAAGCAAATTAAGCTACAAATAGTCCCATGTTGTCTTTTAGGCTCACATTTCTTATATTAAAAATGACTGGTGTCAACAAAAAGGGTTTTGTCAAAGCCGCAGGAAATTGCTAGGTGCCTTCAGAATGGTGTTCATATTTAGTTTTGCATGACTCATTGCCGTGTTTAGAGTACAAAGTTAAAGCTACACATAGATCCATCTGAGTCACATCAGTCAGGTTAACACCAGCGAAAATGTTCTGTAAATGACCGGAGGCTGGCATTGTGGCAGAATGTGCGGCAGCACACATTAACCTGATCCCACCATGAAAAACAGGCATGAGTAAAAGCTCTTACCCTCAACAGTTCCGGTGCTGCAGGATGTTAAGTGAATGTCCTTTAAGGCGGTGACTCAACTTCACTTGCTTTCACAGGTCATCCCCCCCAAAATAAAACTCTGCTCCAATCTTCCTGGAGACTATTACTGATGACACATGCTTGCCTTGGAAAGACATAATCGCTGATGGAACCGTTTATGCCTTTTTATTTTTATTATTGCTCATAGGAAATTACTTCAAAAATGACCCTAATCACTGAGCTGTCACCTGGAAAGTTAAAAATCCTATTTTTAAGATCAGTGAGTTGAATAAACATGAAATCAGAGGAAGCGTAGAGATGACGGATGCTATTAAAAGCAAACTATTTTCTGCAACATCTCTGGTTTGTTGGGGTTGCTGCAAGAAAGTGAGAGAAAGCAGCACTTAAAGCACAAAACAGTCTTTTAAAAAGTTAAAAATGTTAAGGTTAGGATCTATGTTTTCTAGAGCAGGGCAACAATAGATAGATTGCCTCTGTCTGTTGCATGTCAAGAAAATGTCCAGAATTAGCTAAAATGTTGTCAGTAGCATGTTTACCTCTTGTAATGTACTCCATCTAGTGTTTAAACAACAATGTCTAAGCTAAAATGAGCAAAAATGCTAGGATTAGCTAAAATACTGTCAGTAGCATGTTGGCTATTAGTATCATGTTGACTAATATTGACTTAATCCAAGCATGAGGCGCTAAAAACCTAAAAAGTAGCTTCCCCAGTAAGATTGGTACTTTGGGGACAACATATTGCAGAACATTCACGGATATAAGATTATAACTTTCATGTTTTTTTGTTAGAAAGCAGAATTCATATGGAGTGAATGCTTAATATGTTGCAAAAGACAGCGTGAACTCGTCAACGGATTGCAGACACATATGGTATGACATCGCCCCAGCACTGAACATGAATAATTAATGTCCATTCAAGGCAAAAGGATCGAGAAAGTAGGATAAGATTTCCAAGAGCCAAGGATTGAAAATCTGTCCCAAACATCTGACTGGTGCATCTCTCGTATAAAGCAACGTCAGGAAGTAGCAATCTCCCAGTCAAAACATGTAGATTTTGGCACATTGCCTTACTATACCGAGTGAGATATTTGATAGTTTTTAAATATGTAATTATGGAGAAAGAAATGAAAAAGAATCCTGCCTTCTGTTCACACACACCCCAAAAGGCCTCGCTGATCCATTCTCTAGGGTCAAGTAAACAAAAGTTTTATTGAAAGGAACAATTTCTGAGCCCACGCACTACATACACCCACACACTATAAGAAAAGGCGAGAAAGAATAAAGTTCTTTGACAGGCAAATGCTAGAAGTGTTGCCCGCATTCTCCATCAAGAACATTCCTTCAGCGCCCGATGTCTACCCAAATGGCTCAGTGACGCCGGTATGGTGTCCGTGTCTTTTGCCCGAGGGAAAATATCTATTATCCTCCGCGCCTCCTTGTTTTTCTTGCCTCGCGAGGAAATAAACGCTCAACGATCCGGGGCTTTCACCTCTACTCTGATAAAGGTTATCTTGGCAATTTAGTGCCGGCGATATCGCATTATGGAGAGAGTTATGAGGCGGAAATCAAATTTTGCTCCCAGTGACTCTGAGGAGAACGGGGTGGGAGATGAAAGGTGTAGGGGAGGGCACAGTAATGATATAGTGGGAAATGAGGTGCGTGTGTGTGTGTTGTGCACAAGTGTTTGCCTGCATGTCTTCTATTTTCTGTCTAGACTGGAGAATAGTGAATCATACAGCTTATATAGTTAAGAGTTTGTAGCCAAGATCTTTGAAGGATTTGTTGAATCTTGCTAATAAGTCCCAGGGGAGCAAGTAGGGATTTGTGGGTTGTGATCTGCCAACTGTCTCGGCAAGCAGCAAGCTACAGAAGGTAGAATCATTTCTTTATTTAAGACCCAAAGCAAGAGGTGTACGACCCTAACATCACCCCTAATTGTAAATTTAAATCTGTGCCAGAACTTGATTCAATACGTTTAAGTCCATCAAAAAGCCATCTGAAGGAATATAGAAAGAGACCCAACAATTTGAAACATTTCTCACGGAGTTCATTTATTATTAGTGGAGTAGAATGTCTTAAAACCTTTTCTTCTAAACGTTTGGGGAGGAAGAGAAAAAGCACAATCCTCCGCCTTACGACGTTACTACAGCAGCTGTTACTGTATGGACAACAGACACCCGAGTGAAGCTGATAACTTGTTATAACGCAGTGTGAGGAGTGACACCTCCTTCCCTTGCACAGGAAATTAGAGAGCCATTACTTTCGGGGGGCAATCGAGAGAGTCTTCAAAGCGCACCACCACATCACACCTTCCGTATTTGTCAAGATACATTATCACATTATTATATTCACAGTTTACCCTGCTCCCTGGAGAGCAAAGAATTGCCCCATAGCCAGGCTCTTTGTGCCAAAAAAAGGTTGCCATGACGATGAGATTTCACTCCTCTCCTCCCCCCGCCTATCCTTCAGTTTCAGCACATTCGACTCTTTCTACTCCTTCATGTGCAATTATGACGAAACGACCATTGTGATACGTTTGCCCAAGGATATCGTTAGATCTGCAGCTATAAATTACAAGAAACTGCTCTTCAGACTATGAAATAGGATTATACAAAAGCAAATGCGTGACTCCGCCACTCCGAGGTAAATACTCAGAGCTCGGATTTCCACGGGAAATTGTTTATGTGATGGTGTTTCCCTCCCGTTTTCTTGGAATAAATATGTATTTTTAGGAAAGCGAGGGAACGTTTTCATAATGCATTGTACACCCAGACTGCAGTGCCATGAGGAATCATGTAATAGACGGAGAGAGAAAGAGAGAGAAAGAGGGGACAAAACTGCCTCTGTTTGAATGAAGCAAACAAACTGAGCTGATGAAATTCCTTTTTGTTTCATGTCAGAACAGATTTCATCAAAACCATGATGTCTGCTTCTACCAGTGTCTGAGTTCTGCCCTATAAAGGAAGCACATTGAAGCCTAAATAGCAGGTAATTGTAAAGACAAAACACGCTCAAACACAGCAGCAAACAAACCCTCTTCTTCACTCCTCGGGGACCTGATGATATCTTCTTTTCTCTATACTCCCGATCTGCTGCATCTATAAACACCATTATTTTTCTTCCTTGCTTCAGCGGGTATTTGCAGCCAACTGGTTCTGTCTGTCTGATGGAAGGCTATTTCGAGTTTGGATCTGTTGACTGTTCCTTCCTGTTAAAGGAGAGTAGGAACTCTCCGGTGTGTCAAAATACCACATAAATCCTCAGGACAAGGTACTGAAGATTTAAGCAAAGTTAACTGTGTACTTTCTTAGTTTTACAGTGCCAGACAAAGTACTTTGCCATTTTTCTTTGGATGAGGTCATTGACAGATATATTGCTGTGGCTAATTTTGTATATTGTGCTCTTTGCTTGTCTTTTCCATAGATAGTTTGGCTGTCTCTCTTTCTTGGGCTGGGTCAATGGCAAAGTCACAAGTGCCACTAACTTTGTGTACCGTACTTTGTTTTCCTTTCCTAGAGGAAGCACTTCTGACCCACTAGCTTTGTACTTTCCTGTATCTGTTTCCTTGACAGAACCATTTCCTGAGCTATCGCTGCTAATAACCTTCCATATTGTTCTCTGTGTTATTTGCTTTCCTACAGAAAGTACCTCTGGCTCAGAGGTTTCCATGTTCAGTTGTGTTTCCTGGACAAAATCTTTGATGGCCCTGTCGCTTCCGTCTCTTGTCTCATGTCTTTGTGCAGTCTGCTTCTTGTCCTCTCAACTTGCTTTTGGTTTTGTATCCATAGGTTGGTGCTACTGGAACTGACACACTGCCAGAAGGGAAAACTTTCTACAGGGATGAATGAAATCAGCTCTTGTTTAGATAGATTTGTTTTTACTCGATATGCATTACAAGAGCAACTTAGTTTGACATTGCGACTTAGATTGCAATGGATGGTATACATTTTATTGGAATCAATTAGACTGAACTGAAATGAATTGAACCCAAATTGGATTCCACACAGTCATACATTGTCTATTTGATCAATATGTTAAATAGAATCAAAAGAAATACATCCCAAAGAAATGGGCTGAGCATATGGAATTTATATTTTTAGTCAGTGAGTTTATTTTGTCTTTATGGAAAGCCTTTAATGCATATCACAGACTAGACAGGCAAATTTGACCTTCGACATGATGCGTATGAGAAGTGCTTCAGGAAAGTTGGAACCTGTGTGTCTTTCTAAGAGAGTCCATTTTAATGTTCTGGCAGACGATCAGACATGAATTTATGTACTAAATCACAACAGTGACCCCAGCTGGACAACCTGAATTCTGGGATATAAAAGAATAGATATACTTTTGTGTTTTGTTATTGGTATTCCGGCTTCACAACACAACACCTCCAGCCGTGATCATACCTCCGACTTTTTCCATCACTTCACCGAGAGACAAAAAACCCACCGGCTTCCAGTGTAGACACTTTTCTCTCTGGCACGGCACTATGGTAGAGTTGGACGGATTAGATGTAGTATTTCAGTGTCAGAGGGAGCATCTGCACTGTCTGTGGCCGGCTTTATTCCTTCCCTGGCTCTTTGTTCTTTTCTCCACTCCAGCCGGTCCCGTTGAGCTCGCTCTCACTCGAGAGCTTTCATGGGAATCGAGTACAGAGCGCCGAAGTGTGCAGGGTGAATACAATATGTTTCTCCCTCCGTATGCTCTCACAAAGACTGGAGTGGCTTTCTTTTGTGGTGTTGAAGCACAAGCAAACTTCCACACGAACAGTGACACCGTGCTTTTCATGCGCTGTGAATGCAGCTACGTGAGTTGTGCGCCCCCTGAGGCTTTCGCAACATCTCAGTTAATGCAGATCTGGGACATTTTTCAAAGCATAGATGTTTTCTTTTCCCCTTCTGCCAAGGCTGAATATATTTCTACAGATACAAGCTTAGCTTCCTCTTGGGTAGTATTGTTCAAAACTTGAATTTATTTTCCTTAAAGAAAGTGGGATTTAGCTGACTTTGCATACCCTACAGCTAATGAGCTTAATAAATATGGTTCACTGTAGTCTAGAAAGCAAATGTTAAGGAGCCCAGAGGTCTACGTAGACAATCGGGGGCAAGATGGGCAATTTTTCATTTTGCTGAAGGGACTATCTTTGGAGGAGGAGCAGTCTTTGCTTCGCATAAGATCTCAAGTGCCAAAAGGAAATCGAGTCAATGTGTAATAAATATCCAGAAATCGCTGCAGAAAAAAAAAGTAGAAACCAGTAAATTCAGTTTATAACTGGATCAAACGCGCCAGTGGCAAACAGAATAATAAATAGGGGAAAATGACTTAAGATCACTGGAATAAGGGAAAAACAGAAAATAAATTACATGTGCCTACTTCAAATTAGATTAATTCCCAATATGAAGGCTGATTCATCAATTTAGAACATGATAAATAGTAATGCCCAACTTAATCGTGTAAATGCATAAAATATTTATTGATGGCAGTTCTATTCATGATGTCTTTCAGACGGTGTGTGCGACATCCTCACCCTGAGAACAAAAGCTAAACACAAGAACTCAGAAAAGTTACAAAAATGCAGGTATCTGGAATATGGATAGAAATAGTTGAGTTCGGTTTAGAACTGTGGCTACAAACAAGGATTAAGTTATCAAAGTTGTAGCCAAAGTTGCACCTATTGTCTTTTTTTTTTGTTGCTCATTCTCTTTGAACCAGTTATGTTAGCCATTAGTTAGCCACTTATGCAGGATTTAGTTAAATAGGTAAGCTAACCATTAGTTAGCCACTTATGCAGGATTTAGTTAAATAGGTAAGCTAACCATTAGTTAGCAAGTTCTTCCAGCCTTTATTTAACCTGTTAGTTTACCCATTAGTTAACCAGCAATGCTAGTATTTAACTCTCTAAATTAACAATTTGTTAGCCAGCTACTCTAGTTGGGCATGTTAGCTACTTCTGCTAAACAGCTAAGTTCACCATTAGTTAGCCAGTTGTCCTAGCATTTATTTAATTCATTCACCCATTAGTTTGTCAGGAATGCTAGTATTTAGCTAATTAATTAAGATAGCCATTAGTTAAGCAGCTAGTCGGGCATATTAGCTACTTCAGTTTACCAGTTATGTTAGACATAAGTTAGCCAGTAATAATATTTATGTAAGACTACAAGCCTTCTCATTAAAATGTTGCTGGAGTCTTCACCTCAGCAGAGCTTTCCTTAGAAGTGATTCAAATGTTAAATTAGTCTTAATTAAGCAATTGTGCAATTAAAAAACAAAAAACGAGCAGTTCTCAGTTCAGTCCAATATTTGTGTGGACTCTTTCACAAGGCCACTAAAGGATCACAAAGTAGCAGTGCAGCGGTTCAAGCTCCATCAGACTGCCACGCGAGAGCCAGAGAGGTGATGGACCTGCAGACCCTTCCCTTTTACAAAGCTATTTCTAACAGTTTGCACAGTTGCAGTCTGACAATCCAGACACAGTTCATCTCCTGCAGCAGCAGGGGGTTTAAGTTCCATTTCAATTTTCTCTCCTTTTCATATGCCCAGGTTTCTCCCAGGCTCAGCAGGGGTGAGAATCACTGTTCAGGGATTCAGCGGGGAGGAGAAGGAAGGCCATTGCTCGTGGCGCTGGTGGCATAGGATTTTTGGAAAGTGCTGTAACTCAGCCCACATTAACGACTCCACTTCCAGACCTTGCTGGCTCCACAGTGAACGGACATTTATCTTGCTTAGGTCCGAGAGCATCTGATGAATTTTAAGGCCTCTAAAAGAGCAATTCAGATTAAATTTAATTAAGATGAGTGAGGATTGTTTTTCTATTTGAGCGCACCAATGTTTGCTAGATGTCATTAATGTTGTAATTCTGGTCAGTTTGGCTCCGTTTTTGCTTGAAAAGTCCCCAGATAAGTCAAACTTCAGCTTCAACTGCAGTGCCCAGCAAAGAATATTTATACCGCTTAAACCTTTTCACATTACAGCAAGGAGCTTCAATGCGTTTTATTATGATATTGCGTGATACCAACACAAAGTACAGCATATTTAAGCCAAAGTAAAATGGTATAAGGTTTTTAAATTTGACCAATAACAAGATGGGAGATTAATTGGTATTCAGTCCTCTTTAGTCTGATACTCCTAAATAAAATCACCACAGATATGAAAACCTGCCGCTTTTGCTCACAGGTAATTTCATTACGTCTTGTAATGAAATTTGCAGATTTTATTTTTAAAGTCAACCCATTCAGCAATTACCTCCAACACCTTTTCTTTTCACTGCTTTATCAGGGTCATTAGAGGCCATGAGATTATCCCAGCAGCCCGCAGGGCGGGAGGAACGCAACACCATCCTGTACCTCTGAGAGTTGTGTGGCAACATTTAATTAGTTGATAAGAAAAGTTTTAGTGATGATAAGACTCAGAAGCAGCTTTATGAAGGCTAAAAAAAGAAATAAAAACACTAGATTTTCAGGATTTTCCCATATTGCCACATATTAGATTTAGCTTACAATACTTTTCAAGTTCTGCTTCTTCCCCATAAATGCACACAGAACCCCATAATATTAATGCACAAGTTTATTAAACGATGGAAAATTGCTAAAATATATTGCTAAAAATGTAGCATTCACACACATTTTGTAGCTAAAGCAGTTTCTGAAACAACCACATCCTCACATGAAGCTGTGGTTCTATGTAGTATCGACCAAGACAAATCCTCTGATTCTGAATCCGAAATGTGAAAGCCATGGATCTTTTTTCTTAACCCTTCCAAATCAAAATCTGTGGAGGAGGCTGTATGTGCTCTGGGGGGTGATGGAGGCCTTTCATGCCTCGGAGGCGTTTGGCAGCAGCGCTTTAAAGCTGAATGAACTGGGGGTAGGAGAAAAGTCTTGAAAGCTTTCTGACCCAGATCCAAGTTAATTTGCCAAGTAATACTTAGAGCTGATTAAAGTGACCTCTCCTTGCAGTGTAGCACCCAGAACTTCATAATTATTCCGTCTGGGATTGATCAGACACTCTATTACTAAAACAGAGAAGAGGAGGGAGAGGATGTCAAAGCTCATTTTTCATTAACGATTTGCTCTTTTAACTCGTATATAAGGAATGCAAGATGGTTGGTCTTTGAAATAGTTTCAGATCACAGTTCCTTGTATCTAACAATGATGTTTGGATTTCCTTTTAAGATGAGAAAATGTCTTCCCCGATCAACAATCCTTTCTCGCATCAGTTTTTAATGCTGATCCACTTGGCCATTTTATTGTTTCTGTTCAGTTATTTAAACAAATCTATAAAACTAAACTGCAGATTGGGTGAATTTGGAATTGTATAGCCAATAGAATGGCTCATCTTACACTAATCTAAATCTGCTCTCAAGAGTCAAATTCGTTTTTTTCCATGGGTAACGCTGCAGTGTTCCGGATTGTCCACGCGGTGGTGCTGTTCTACAACTATTTACATCAGTTGAAACCAAGTTTAGTTAATTAATTAGTTGTATCGACACTTATTGAATTCCTTTGCCAGTGATTTGCTGTAGCCTGGCAAATAACTGTGATATGGTTGGAAATCTTTCACAAAATTAAGCAAGATTAACTCTGAGTCCTAAGGAGGCATCAGGAGATCGGTCATGTTCCTCTGGCTTTTTAAGTATAATGTATTCAAGGGACAAAACAAGAGACTAAAATATACACTAAAATATTCATTAAAGTACGACTTTAAAGTGGTTTTTATAAAAGTTATGACATTAAATGCTTCAGATCAAACAAATTTTACTATCAGACAAAAAAATAACCTAAGTACATACAAATAGCTCTCCGGTTATTTAATTTTTCTAACAAGAAAAAAATCTATTTAAGCTGAATAACTGATGACTTCTGCTCTTTACTACAAAATCCCAAAGGAGGAATGTTGACTTGGCGTTTTACCTGCCGGATCAGAGCTGTTGAAAACCACTGCCTGTAAAAATCAGACAGCGGCGTCGTTATTCATTCACCGCCAAACGTACAACCAGGTGTTTCACGTGGAAAGCTTTTTGTGTGCATTGTTTCCATCATCTCAGGGAGTTTAACACGGAGGCGATACACTGTCTGAATCCTATTTCGTGTCTATTACATGTCTGGTGTCGTTTATAAAAGGTGTAGTGGCGCTACATAAATACCAGGTGGCGTTTTTATTGGCGCTTTTAATTTATGTCCATAATAATGGTGCCATCATTTTTTACAATCCAGCTGCAACTTAATACACATCTGCCGCCATTCATAAAGTCTGTAGCACTAAATAAACAGCAGGTAGTACTTTTAACATTGTTAATGTAATACCAGATAGTGCTGCATAGAATGTGATAAATGACCAAGGTGGTTGTCCATATTTAACGAACACCTGGTGGCGCTAAGCGTTTTGAACGTTGAGTGGCGCTAACTACACGTCAGGTTGCATTTATAAGATAGATTTGGCGCTAAATAACCGCAAAGTGGCGCTGGTAAAGGCGTGATTAATGTCCAAAATGACTTGCCATAAATTTCGATCGTAGGTTTATTGCTCAGAGTATGAACTAACAGTAACAGAAATCCAGTTACTATCTAACCCCCCCCCCCCCCCCCCCCACACACACACACACACACACACACACACAACAGAATAGATGAAATGTAACGTTGCAAGTTGAAAAGTGGGTCAGGAGCGATAAGACATCTCGATACTTTCTTGAGGATCACGCAGGACTCGTGTTTCCTCAACAGGCGGCCAGCAGCGGGTATAATTGATCAGACTGGGTGTGAATGGCTGCTCCTCAAGCGGCCAATGGCTGAGCACCGGATGCGAGATATCCGCTGCAACAACAAGCACTCTGTTCCCCCCTCCTCTCTCTCTCTCTTCAGCTTTGACGCCATGTACGGCCCAAATCCCGACCTCCTCTCCGGAAAGGGAGAGAGAGAAAAAAAAGAAAAAAACACATGAGAAAAAATAGCTTGTAACCCTACATACTGTGTCGGGTAAAACACGCCGAGAAAACCACTTGTAAACTGGAGTTTTGGTCGCTTTTTCTTCTGCTCTTACTTTTTTTTTTTTTACCCCTTTCTTAAAGGAGTCTGTTAAGATTTACTCCGGCTGATGTTTTTAATGCCTCGTGCTCTTACGCAGAACATGGGATTTACGTCCTAACGCAGCGCGTTGGGGGGAAAATAAGCGACGCTTGGAAACTTTCTCAATGGATTTTGCAGACTGCTTTCCCGACTGAGCTGCAGGAGTAAGGAAGAAACTGGGACTTATTTTACCTGAGCTGAAGCTGAAAGTGACGAAAACACGGTGAGTGTGAGCCTCTTATGGCACGCGCACGGACCTGTAGCTTTGTTTTAGTTTTTTACTAACACGCATTTCTTTGTGGAATAATATGTAAGAATACGTCGTTTTCTTTCAGTCAGAAGTTCTTTGAGAACTTCATTTGCCGTTTTAATTTAAAAGATAAGCTATCTTTTTTTTAAAAGTTGCAGATTTTTCACTTACATTTGTGGTATTTTATGTGGCTGACCAACATAAAGTGTTGCATAAAACCCTAAAAAGGAAAATATCTAGGGTTTTAAGTGTGAGCCGCATATATCCAGTCTCCCTAAGTTCTCTTTAAATATTTGGAGAATGTTTCTCCAATTCTACTTTCCAGATTTGCTCAAACTTTCTTAGATTGGACGGAGAGTATTTGTAAACAGCCATTTGCAAGTGTTAGGTTTTCATCTGGGTCATTAAAACTGGAATATACTTTGTTCCAAATCATTCCTGAGCTGGAAGGTGAACCTTTGCCACAATCCAGAGTCATTGGCAGCATCCTTCAGGATGTCACATAGGATTGTCCTGGCATCAATCTTCCCATCAACTATGACCACTTTCAGCATTCCTGCTGGGCAAAAGCATCCCCACAGCACCATTCTGCCACCATTGTGGTGTGTGCAATATGATGTACAGTATTGGTTTACTTCCAGTATTGGGTGTTTCACAAGATTACATTATTCTGCATTTTTGCTGTGTTCCCCTCATGGGTTATAGCATTTCTAACTTTAACCAAGCTTTACACTGCTTAACACAGGGATCTCAAACTCCAGTCCTCGAGGGCCACTGTCCTGCAGTTTTTAGATGTGCCACAGGTACAAAACGCTGGAATGAAATGGCTTAATTGCCTCCTCCTTGTGTAGATCAGTTCTCCAGAGCCTTGCTAATGACCTAATTATTCTATTCAGGTGGTGCAGCAGAGGCACATCTAAAAGTTGCAGGACAGTGGCCCTCGAGGACTGGAGTTTGAGACCCCTGGCTTAACAGCTTTCTTCCTGATTTGTCCGATTGTTCACTAAAGCTCGCTAACACATCGGTGAGGCCTTCGCAGAGCCGCTGGATTTATACCAAAACGAAATTATACACAGTTGGACTCTATTTCCGAATAATTTCAGAAGGCAAATACCTGCATTGGCATTTTACATATCTAAATCGCACGTTATTCGTAGATCATTTTAAAAGAAAAATCTACTTTTCTCTCCATTGAGCGATTATGCACATGTTTGTATTTTACACCATCATCACCCCCTGCTTTCCGTCCCACCCACTGTGGTCAACATGGCCTGCACTCCAGCCCCCAGAAATAGATGAGGGTGCCAAAACTCTGACAGCCGTCAGTCTGAACATGCCTGCAAACCCCCGGTTGCTGGTTGCGTTGCACCTTTGCAACTTTGTGCTCTGTATGTTTGCCCCCAGACTTTTGTGGGGGCCCACAAAAGTCTGGGGCCCCCACAAAAAAATGTCTCTTTGTTCACATTTATCTCTGCTTATCATGGGAAGGGCTGCACATTATAACACAGAAAATATCTATTTGTGAAACAAGCTAAGTTTCACAGTATTTATGAGAGAAGATGTAAATTAAAAAAACACTAGAGGAGCAAACTGTTTTTTAAAGCTATAAAGCTACAAATATTCCTATTGTTGCTAAAATACTAACATTGATTTTTATAGTATCAATAACTCTGTCATTACTATTTTATGGTTATAGTTTAAGTACTTGTAGGTAGTGCTGACCTACTATTTTTAAACTAACTGAACAAGCTTACAACTAGTTACTAGTGAGTTAGTTGATGCGTAGCTACCTTGCACTCTGCTTTACAGAAATGCTTCTCAAAGTTGGCCAACTTCTGTTTTAAACAGCGTAACCTTAATAGCAGTGACAGGTGGTGATTTTGTTGGTTTCCACATCATAAAATCGTAAATAATTGTCTTTTTTCCTTAACTGAATGAAACCTTCAGAAGCCCTACACTGCTTTAGGCTTCATACAGATGTAGAAGATTTCTGGCGCCGCTTCTAGGAATTCATTAAAAAGACTAAAGTGTACTGCCAAATATTTAAGTGGTCAAACCAAAGCTTTCTGTAACTATCTGGTCCATACCTAGTGAACGTAAATTATTCTATTAATAGACCAGTATTTCGCATTATTCAACAATACTATCACAATTAGTTGATATTCTATGGAGCAAAAAAACAAGTTTGATCTTTCATGTTAATACACTTCTCTGACCAAAATTGAGATTAAATTTCAAATGGAAATGATATAAAATGTAAAACCTTTACACGCTAAATAAACTATTCTGAGGTTTTATCACTGTAACTCATTAGTATACCTAATCTCCAGATGAAATAAGCTTATACGCAACAATACGCGCGTGGGCACAAAAAGGAAGTTGACCAGGATCAACTGGACGTGTTGCTTGGGTGCAGCAAAATGGACCATAACAACAGAAAACAATAAATTAACAGGAACTCTGGTGGATATTTCCTCCCACTGGTCGAGCCCTACCAAAACCTAAACTCTCGTCACTCGTCTTTTTGACAGCATGGCAATGCAAAAACGGGGTCGAGAAAAGGAATGGTTGTCATGCATCTAATTAAAGTCCCTCATATATTGTTATTTTATTCAAAATGAATAGTTCAGTGTGCCGATATGACTCTCTACCCTGGTTTTCTTGCTGATATGCAATATTTAGTGTGCCTTCCATGTGTCAGAACTTTCTGTTGAGTCTTCTCTTTGACTTGTATCTGTCTTTAGCATGGCTTCCTCCAACGCTCAATAAAACCGTGTGAAAAACCTGAACTTTGATCATCACAAATTGCAGTCTTTGAGAGAGGAAAAATTGATCCCATTCAGCTTTAGATTAGAAATCAAATGGCTTTTCTCTGTGTGTGTGTGTGTGTGTGTAGTTGTTGTTTTTACATATATCTAATGAAACAAGATTAAAGGTGAGTATTTTTAAGGCTTGATCAAAGAGAAGTACGAGAGTACAGGAAGCGAATTTTCTTCTCATTGGTAATGGTTATTCAAAGCCGTTATGGTTGAAGGAAAGCAGGAAGTTTGTAACAAACAACCTTTAGGGAAGCATCTGCATTCAGATGAGATATTGCTTCTAAAACATAAAGCCTGGCTGTGGAACTAGCTATGGCCCGGGGCAAACAAACTTCCCTGTTTCTGAGCGCACACAAAGAGCCTCTGTAGCTTGTGGCTCTGGAGACTCCACTCTCGTGTCAGACTCTGAAGCTGGTGGTCCAAACAGATGGTGCCTCGTGGCTTTTAGGTTGTTTGAACAACTATGTAATCAAACGGATCCATCTCCGACGAACACTGACCTGTGTGTGGGGCTCATTTTCATAGCAGTGCTTGTGCAGATATCTGTTATTATTTGCATGCCATTATTTGCATGCCTTGTCTAGCACGGATAAAAACGTTCTGTCTCTCCAACAGGAATTCAGATGTGTCCCCAGCCAGCTAGAGACGCCCTTCAGTCCAAAGATGGATTCCAGAAGTCAGAACGACAGCGACGGAGGAGGAGGACGCCATGGGGGGTTGCCGTCATTGACTGGATTGGCGAACATGGCGCATGACGAAGGTAGAGCACAATCACGGTCTCTGCAAACCCTAGATGCGCCGTCAGATCTTGGGCTGAACTGCAGGTTACAGCCACACACTCCACCAGTGTTATCTCTGGATCAGATAAGAATAAGCGGTGGTAGTAATGAATATACAGACGGGCCGTCGGCTGCTCAAAGGTCTCCGGCCACTCAGCAACGGAAGACTGATGTGGCTACATCAACAGGTTCAAGGACCAATGGACAGCAAGAGACCGAGGAAGAGATGTCCAACAACCTCCGCAACCTGCATTCAGTGACTCACCAAGGGAATGCAAATGCTCCCATCTCTTCAAGAGAGGGTACGTCTCAGTCTTCCAGTGTGGAGGACTCCCAGAGCAGCGTCCGCACCAGCGCAGGGAGCGGTTCTTCGGGTCAGCGGCTTCTCGGCAGCCTGGCGAACAGCAGCGAAATAATCAGAACCCAGCCAAAACGAGCTGATTCCGAGGAGCTGAAACCCCTGAACACAGAGTACAGAGACATAGAAGCAATTCCAGGCAGCAGGAAGCCTTTAAAAAAGGACAAACACTCCAACAAATGCGAGTCCTGCGGTCGGTGCAAGTGCTCAGAGTGTGTCCAGCCGAGAGTGCTTCCGTCCTGCTGGATGTGCGGCCAACGCTGCCTGTGCTCTCCACACAAGGCCGTGGAGTACGGGACGTGCGCCTGCTGCGTGAAGGGCATTTTCTACCACTGCTCCAACGATGACGAGGACACCTGCGCGGACAAGCCCTTCTCATGCTCTCAGTCACGCTGCTGCGTACGCTGGACGACCATCACTGTCTGCTCCTTGCTCTGCCCTTGTCTCTTGTGCTACCTCCCAGGTAAGGGGTGCCTGGCCATGTGCCAGTGCTGCTACGACCGAGCCACACGACCCGGCTGCCGATGCAAGAACTCAACCCTGACCCGCTGTCACGACGATAGCACAGCAACGTAGGCCAGGATGAAATCGGACATTTATTGACCAACTCCACACTGAGTGAACTGCAAAGTGTCAAGTTGCACAATTTGAGCCATCTAATAGTGTCATTGTGGCTGTTGTCTTTATGTCCACCTGACATGTCAGGAAAGGCTTCCATGTGTCTACTTTGAATGCAAATTTACTAAAAGAAATGTTACTGGTAAAGGCACTGGAGGTGCATTTACTCACCCCAGCATTAGGAGTTTCACTTGAATGGTCAACCAAAATAAGCACTCCACATTTCAACATATGGCATCTTATTTAACTACTGTTATATCTTTTCACTCAAGTGCCGTGATATTTCCTAATACAGTCCAAGCAGATATCTTTGGGGTTTTAACATTTGATACAAACTATATTCTAAAAGCTTCTGCTACTAACTGTATGTAACGTAATAATGGAGAGGGGAAGTACAATAGAAAGTGACAGATGTTTTATTTTTGTATATATATCTATATTATACTTCAACTGTGAAAGGTTTTCTGCCAATAGAGGCACCTTGATGAATCTGCACCAGCTCCCATTCCTACAAAGTTTCTGCATTCACTGGAATATCTACCAATCATATTTTTAAATAATTCACAATGTTAGAGATCTTAACCCTGATCCTACCTGTAAATTGTACAGTGACCTTATTATTTGAAAAAGAAAAAAAATGTCTAATTCCAAAATTGCCTAGTGTAAAGTTAAAAAGATATATTTATTTGAAGGTTTTAATATTTTATTATGACAAATATTTATTTTGAGAAAGCATTGTTAAAGGCCTCCTCTGTTGCTCAGCAGATTTGACACGAATAGCTCACTATGGATTAGAAGATGAATATATTAACGTATAAAATTAAAAAGCCTTGAAGTCTAATAACTGTGTGATTTTTATTGATTGTATTGAAAGATTGGTACGACCAAAATGAAACAATGAAATGTCACTGCTGTGTAAATCGCATTCCTGCTCTTGCTCTCGCTTATTTGATGCGCCTTTGACTGACGAATGTTGAAAGAGGGTTGAGCGGGAGGGGAGGGGGTTGTTTTACATAATTATCAACTTTCACCCATTTTACAGAAGGTGTTGGAGGAGACAGGGGGGGGGCATAAAAAAAATAAATAAAAAATAACGGGCTGAATCCCATTAGAGGCAGAAAAGGAAGAGTTGATCTGGTGTTTAGTCTTCACAGCCCTCCTCTCCCTCTACATTGTCTCAGCTGTGAATGAAGAAGGGAAGCGCGAGTGAGATGGAGGGGGCTAAGGTCGTTTGGAAGAGGGTCCGCTAAGGGTTAAAAGCGTCGCTTTGAATGACAAAGACCAAACAGTTTACCCCCGTATTCAGCCCGGCATGCATTCATCCTGTTCTCAATAGTTAGGGGGTTATTTTGGCTCCTCTCTGGTACCTGCTCCCACTTGGTATTCCCATAGGAAGATGGTGGGTTTGTTGGGGAGAGAGGGGTGGTGGTGGTGGTGGGGAATCACTGGATGCACACTGTTTTTTTGTTTTTTCTGCAAAAAAAAAGTTTTTTCAATTTCTTTCTTATTTTTAGCTCACGTAGATTATCCAAGAGAATTATTCCACTGATAATCCAAAAAAAAAAAAAAACTACAAACTGGTTCGGTGAAAAGATTTGTTTATCCATCGAGTAGCTGCAGCAATTTGGCAGGAGGAGGAGGAGGAGGAGGATGGGATATGAACTGGAAAGAGAGAGACCGGGGGGGGGGGCAGCTCTCTTTGTTGGTTTTAGCCACCGTGGCCCCTGGGGTTCATGGTGTTGTGGGGCAAGAGCGGCTCATTCACCCTGCTCACCAAGGCAGAACGCAGCACAGGAAGACAGGAAGGAAGCGGGGCTATTCTTTATGGAAGCATTGTCTGTCCGTCTGATGGGGCCAGGCTTAAGCAATCAAACAGCCCTGTGAGAGGGTGGAGGGTGGGGGGGCTGAGGGCCCACCGTTTGCCTGGCGATGACGGAGATGTGTTCCTCTGTGAAAATATACGGAAAAAAAAAAGCAAAACGTGTACGCATCTCTTTCTACTTCCTTTTGCTGGTCAAATTTGAGAGAAAATCAGAATGCCACGAAGAGAAAAGGTCAAACCACAATTTGAGTTGACTTTAAGTTCTTGGTTTAAAATTGTAACAGAAAAAACAAACTGCAAGGGAAAACTATTTTTCTATTTTTATAGAAAATAAAATAATTTTCTTTATTTTTTATGCTCTAAGGAAGGGGTGCCAAACTCATCTAACATATAGATTAAACCAATTAAATTAATAAATAGCGGCAGGCGATGGGTATTAATCGAAATTAAATAATATTTCACATATTTTAGTTTTGCTGGATATAAAAAAAATGCTAATGTTTAAGCACACAGCTGTTATTTGAAAAGGCTCTATTTTTAGAGTTTAGAGGGTTAAAAACAACAAAACACCGTCTGGATTTGGCCCACAGGCCTCCAGTTTTCACATGCACTCCATTTAATTTACACAGCAGGTTTAAATTTCTCTTTTTCTCACCCCAAATGTTCTTCTAAGTAAATAAAGAACTTACAAGAAAGTGCAAAATAAATTAAAATTACTTCACAATTTGAAGCACTGTGTATTTTAATGTCAATAAAAACTATTTTAGTAGCAAAAACACAGAGGGTTGAACTTTGCTCAAGAGATCTCACCTCTAACAGCAATTTGAATTTCTGTAAAAACCAAAAAAAAAGAGGTAATTGATTCATTTTTCACACACTTTCTAAAAGTAGCTTAAGGTGAAAAGAAATTATGGACGAAATGAGACTGGAGAACCACCGTCGCTTAGAAACAAATCATCTCTTTACTGCTTTTGCTCCATCCAGTCCAAACTTTGTGCTGCGAAGTCGGGTCAATAAATCCATCAGAGGTGCTTAAAACCAAAGAGGGAGGGAGGAAAAAAAAAAACAATAAAAAAAAGATAAAATCTCACACCTATCTCATCTCTACCGGTGAAAACATTTTCTCAGAAGCTGAACTTTTTTTTTTTTTTTTGTTTTCCGATGTGGGCGGCTGAGAGATGCATGCGTGTGGAACTCAAAGCCAAAGCACAACCCCCTCCACCACCTGAGTGTGGTTTAACTTTCCACTGAGCTTGTCCTCTGCTACTGTCGCACTTCTATGCTTTCAGGCAAAGTCGAGAGTTTTGGGGACTGAAACTGGACGAAGTTTGCCCTCTCACAATTCATCTCAACGCTCCCTTTTGGGGAGTAAAGATAATCATTTCCGCAAAGTTAGCTTCTGAGATGAATGAGGTGCTGCTTTTTAATTCCAAATCTCAACCTGTAGCAGCTCAATCGGTCTCCGTGACAGCTGAACTACTGTTATGAACTACTTAAGAAAGAAGATTACAGCAGCCATGAAAGCAAACAGACACCGACTAGAGAGTGCATCTGCCATAAAGGTTTAGTGGGTGTGTATAAGGCAGAGGGCGTGCAAAAGAGGACGCCATGCTAGCAGCAGGCGAGTCTTTGCTCAATGTGGAAAGCGGGCAAAAAAAAAAGAAAGAAAGAAATCTGGCGTGTGTTTGTCCTGATAAACTCGACCGCTGGCGTATTCTTGCACACGTGTGCAAGTCTCCCCCTCGCACAATGAAATCTCCCACTGGAGGCCCGAGTCTAATGGCAGCACTTAACTTCAATCCGCCACAGGAAGTCGGTTCATCTGCATGCCTTTACACACACAAACACACAGCGTCAGTCCGCTGCTGACAGCCAGTGGATATTTGTTGGCGACGCGGAGGCTGCAAGGCTCTTTACAGCTTAGCGGCCAATTGTTGTTCACCCAGGCACACACACACACACACACACACCCACACACACACCCCAAGAGCTTAGAGCTTCAGTTGTTATCTTGAAAGGCAATCCTGATCCCCCTGCAACACAGTAGGACAGACGCACATTAAAAAGAGGAATTAGTGTGGTCTGACAGCTCACTATAACACATGGCACTTAGCTTGTGGATGTGAGCGTTTGTGGCAATTATGTGTGTTTTGGGAAGGTCCGTTCGCATGTGGATGCATGCGTGTGTGTAATCAGGAACAGACTGCGAATTATATAGTAAAGGTTTGCATACAGAGCGAATAGTAGCCATTTAGCGTGTGTAGCGTTAGCCAAGCACAGTTTGCACACATGCAAATGGGGAAATGGGCAACTTGGAGACTAAATGGTGACTGTTGATCAATTTGAAAGCTAATGTTATAGTAAATGAAATTCTCAATTTATATTTAAGCGTATCTGTTCTTACCTTTTTTAGGCAATGCACATTTTTAAAAGAAAACTGTCACTTTATATAGTTACAAATCTAAAGTTTAGTTGTTGTTTTTTTTCCTTTCTAAAGTGTGGTTCTGTTGAGAGGTAGTAAATTGTCAATACATTACCAACAAGGTATTACTACCAGGCATTTCCTGACAAAAATGCATCTTAAGTCCTTCTGAAAACAACACTAAATAGACTGGATTGAAAAAATGAAATAAAAGCAGGTCAATTATACGATGTTGATGTTAAGACCATGTATTTGTATGGCTTCAGGTGTTTGACTATTAACACTACATTGGCTCTAGCCAACAAGTTTTTGCATATCCATTTTTTTCCCCTTCAACCCAATTTGCAAACCAGCTTCCCTGTTCTGCATGTGTGGAAAAACTATTTCAGTTGTGAATTTTAATAATGCCAGAAAATAGAATCCAGGACATGGAGGCTTGGCTTTCTATCCCCTAAACTTAGCATGTTTATTAGGATCTAAGAGAAATTTACAGTGAGTATGAATAGCTCCAAAGAAAGTAATTTTAAAACCAAATCTGAAAGCACTGGGTACTAGTGAAACCAGCAAGTGAAAATGACAATTACATGGGTTTTTCTTCCAAAGCAATGCTAAAGTATGCAAAGTTTAGTTCATACAGTTTAGCAACAGCTGTGCTGAGATCAGAAGATATCATGATCCTTTACTCTTGTTATAGACAACACATTATTTAGAAGAGGCAACCACAAAAATGTGTGTTTTTCAAAAGAAATGGGGCAATGGTTATTCAGCAAGAACCTCAACTGGGACAAGACTGAAGATGTTCGTAGGTACATGAACATCTTCATGAGAAAAAACTGTTTTTTAAATGCATTTATTTAAGACGATATCTTTTTGGTTTAAATCTGAGGTTGTTTGGTTTAAATCCTCTCTCTCTCTCTCTTGCCTGGAGGAAATGGAGATCTTGGGTCTGTCATGCAGCTATGAGAGAACTGCAAGCCACGGGGTCTTGTTACCGTTCACAGGTGCGGCGTGCTGACAAGCTCATGATGACAGCAAAGCCAAGGTGCGCTCGAGTGTGTGCGCGCTCGTACATATGGAAGTGTTTTCCCAGCCCGAGGACAGAAATTTGTCAATGGCTGCAGAGATTGTCAACATGCCTGAAATTCCTCTAGACTCCAAACAACTGGTGACAAGTTTGGAGGCTCCAAAGAGAGAGGGAGAGGCTCTCTTGCCAAAGTTTTCCACTCTGCAAGAGCAGGTGAAACTTTTCCAAAAATAAAGGGCCTACTGTTCTTCTTTACAGCCACGATATAGGGAGAAGCACAGTTTGGCCAAATGTGAAAATTTGTTTTAATACTTTAAGTAGAATTGCACCTGGACAATAGGATTTTTCAGAATCTGCCTTTATACTACACCTGGAGTCTAAAAAAGGTTTCTAATCAAAATTTTACATTCTATTAATTAACCAAAAGCAGGAGTAATGGGGAAAAAAATGGCCAAATCAACTAGTCCTCAGGAATCAGACCATCTGAGCCAAAAGGAAATTCCCAATTGGATACTGAAGGCCTATATGCACATATGGGATGTTGTTTTAACTTTATAAGTTCAGTAAAAATGTTCATAAAATTGTCAACAAGAAGTTCGGACACTGCTTCAATAAATGTATTTAGGTCTTAAGACCAACACGTGTGAGGCCACTTGAAAAGTCGTTTGCGCATTTAATGTTTATGGAACTTAGTGGAAGAATTCCTTCTCTACAGACCACGGTTGCCTCATTGACGGGACTCCAAAGTAAGAGAAAACAAGACACACACTTCATGTGTCATTTCTTGAGGAGCAGCTCTGCAGCTGGGCCTGGGCCAAAAGCAACAGAATTCCATCAGCTTGGTATGCCGGCCCGATTAATACAGAAAACAGAGTGCTTTACTGAGCTAATTTAGTGTAGAAGTGTGGCACTTTCCTGGTCGTTATGTTGTCCGTCAAAATAACAGGAGGGTTGGACAGAGCAGGGTAGAGGGGGCACTACTAGGATTTTGCTCAATTCCTTAAACTTTCATCACCAATTCGGTTTAATGGCATCTCTGCAGAGTTTGGCGACTTTGCTTCACTTAAGAACACTGCCTTCCCGCACAAGTCAAACTATATCCATACCGTCTGCTGAATGTTAAAGCCCATGATGCAAACCTGATGCCAGCTTGGTCAAATACAGCAGACCGATGCACACCTGCAGCAATGGTGAAATAGTTCCTCAGAGGTTCTAGGGTTTTGTGTTGGTCAAGGAGTTGTCACGTTTGCCTTCATTAGATCTTGTAATGTCCAACTTACAACGGATAACATGCAAGAGGCATGAGCAAAGGTAGGTGGGCATGTTACGGACCCTGGAGTGGTTCAAGCTAGCTAGCTAGCGCAGGCAGTCTTGACCACTTCCTTTGTTAGCATAAACTTTGATTAGGAAACTACACACTGTACAGAACTTGACAAAGTTTTATCAGCAGGTCATAGTTTTGAAATGGACTTAAAACTTTCATCGTTTGAGCTAAGGGGAGAACAGTACCGCAAATACAAAAATACAATTACAAAAAAGAGGCCAACCACTGTTTTTTGTTTTGTCCATTCAGGAAGCACCATCATGGGTAACAGGGGCTAGATTTCAGAGCAAATAGAAATCTAGCTTCAGCTCCACCTCTTGTCTCCCCTGTCTAAAAATAGCTCAAGCAGGAATAACTGGAATTGAGGTTATGTTCCAAAAAGATCCATTGAGAAAAGTGAGAAATAAGTGAAACCCAGTGTTGTCTGATACACAATGATCAATTTATTAAATGTCAGATCAATTGAGAATTTATGGGATGACCTTGCCAAGCAAGTTTCATCCATGGAAAGCCTAACCAGCAACATCTTCTTTAGTCTACCTTGGTTGCTATAGCAATAAGCCTGACTATTGTGGGGCAAACTCAAAAAGATGGAACGAAAGGCAGTTATTTTACCCATTTTTATTTTTAAAAATTATTCATAATAATCCAAGTTCAGACTTCGCTACTTGTAGTGTTACTATAAAGCAGTTCACCTTAGTAATTCACTTTTAACTGATCTGTATGTACAGGCTTTCAGCCAAAGACTTGCATAAGGATATTTTTTTAAGAAGTTGTACAAAAACTGAGAGGAAGTTACTTATTAAGTATCTCCTCTACCTGTGCCAAGATAAGCTTTGTGCTTCTGCCACTTTAACCCGACCAATATCCTGTCTGGGTGTGCTTAGGAGTGGGCACGTGTGTTTTCCATGTTTCTCAGAAGGCTGCAGAGCAACATTTCCTTTATGTTTCGACTCGCACACAGTCGAGGACACAAATTTGCCCGATCCCTCTGCCTTTTGGAGCCTGCGCAGGGGGAGCGGCAAGCCATTGCCAAAAGGTTTGCTGTTGACATCGACAAAGCAGTCTCTGTTCTTCCTTTAACGCCGCCCCTCCCTCCCACCACAGCTCCCCTGTCCTCTCCGCAAGCATTTCATTGCTTCTCCCTTCTATATGCCACTCTTGCCTCACTGTTCCTCACTGCCTCTCTCCTTTCTGTCTTTATGGCAACCCCCCGCGGCCACTCTCCCTCCGCCCTCCATCCTCTCTTTGGCTCTCTTCCCTCCTCACATTTCGGATGTGGGGCAAGAGAAAAGGATACAGCGCCAAGCTCTGTTTGACAGTGAGAGCGTAGGGGCAGGGACTGAAGCAAAAGGAGCCTTTTTAGGGGATCCATGTGCATGTTTGAGTGCTTTTACGGCTGCAATTAAAAAGGGAGCCACAATACATAACTGTGAGAGGCTTAGCATTAAAAATTATTTACTTCAGTTCCACAGAGAACAGAAGACAAAAATTAGGAACTTCTTTTTCTCTCTTTTTTTTGCATGAGGCTCTAATGATAGGCCATTCTCAATCATCACCTCCAGATCTAACATTTTTATGAGCCAATTATTGGTCAACAATGATTTAACCGACTCCACGCACAACTGGATTTGCCAACAAGACTGTTTCTAGAAGATGAGAGACAACTTGATGTAAACATGGGTCAGAAATACCCAGGTTTACTTTACATTACTTAAAGTAAAATTCACAACCTTACCTGAAATGTTTCACATTTTGTATGATTACAACCAATTTAATTGTCCTGCAACTGCAAACTTAATGTCCTTCAAGTCGGACAAAAAACCCAAACATACATCCAGGCTTAAAATTAAATGGTTTACATTAAAGTATGATTTTGATTTTTGAGAATTCTTCATTCAATCTCATCAAAGTTGAGCTAGCTTGTTTAAAAGAAAGGGCAGAAACTTTCTTTTATACGTGCACAGCTGGTGGAGACAGCACAAATAGAATCCCTGAATCAAGAGGAAAATGTTTTTCACGGTTTTGACATCTTTCAAATCAAGTTTCAGACTCTATAGAGTCCTCTGTGCTTTATAGCACATCTTTCAAAAATAAATATAAAAGTTCACACTGAATTTCCATCACTGCTTTTTAAATAGGGAACCTGCAGGAAGGAGGAAGAAAGAGAATAGAAAAGGAACAATGGATTAAGGAACTGAACAGAATTGGGTCATAGGGAAGAAATAAATGGCTTTACTGATTGTTAGAATTTGTTTATTTTAGTCGAGGGAGGCAAAGAAGATTTTAGCAACAATATATGATATTTTGATGCCAGTGTTGTCAGAATGCGTGTGATGACCTGCGGTAATCCTAGTGATGCGCAAGAAGAAAATGTGACTCGCCAAACAAGCTGAACTCAAAATAATACGGCTGCTCGTTTAGCCCAGAGTGAAGTCATCCGGCTGCACGGATTAATTGATGGATGTGACAGGAAGCGGGGATGAGCGAGGGGAGATTGTAGGTCAGAATGTAAAGTTGGAATTAATTAGGGCCCATCGTGGGGAAAGTGAATGGCTCATTGTTATCGGGAACAGACTGCAAGGAGGAACAATCTGGGCTTTGTGCAACAAGTTCACCTCTCTGTCCTCTGCCTTCTCCCTCACTTTCCCTCCTCATACACCAGATTGATGGTATGGAATTCTGGTAGGATTTTTCTATTTGGCTATTTCTATGCGAAATATCCTACTTGTATAGAATTTGCTAGACCTCTCACGATAAATTTTGTTGGACAATAAGTTTTCCCAAAAGTTATCGCAATAAGCGATATTTGTGTTTTGCATTAATAATGCAAGAGCACAGTCTTAAAGATCAACACATTTTACATTCTAATGAGCATTTAACACTGGAAGACATACCAAATATCCAAAGTAAATCAACAAAACAACCAATGAATCTCTGTAAATAGTACCAACAACCTTTAAAGGAGTCAGACTCTTTATCTCTTTGCACTCATGTAGGTCTATAAATTAGAAAGGCTGAGTAACCTCTCCTCCCCATTGACAATTTGATAAGTGGAAAATTGAGCTGGAAATGGAACTGCCAAAGTTCTACCAAGCCTCCCCACCCTGCATAATTACAGCCTCCAAGCTTGCAGTAATTAATCTTTGAGAAAACTTGTCAAATTATTAATAGGGCCCTTAAGTGATGGCCCTGAAAGGAGGCCACTGTTCTGAAACGAGCAAGAGAGAGAGAGAGAGAGAGCAAGCGCAGGCCTTTTGGAGGGGCTGTTTACTGTGAAAATACGAAGAGGTCGCTCTCCAGGAGTTCCACGACTCCACGTGTCAAGGCTCTCCACACGCGGAAGACTTAAAGGGAGTGCAAGTCTCTCCGGAAACCAGAGAGAAAGTGAACTCCTCCGTAGACATTACAGGGATGATTGATTTCTGTCAACGCGATGAGTGCTGTGTGGTTCAAGGATGTGTTCTGTTTCACATATGACCACTCTAGCAACTGTAGTCTCCGACTCTTTACCCCACTGTGCCTCTTGTTCCGCCCTCTGTTGCTACCGAACACAACGGACATTGTCCTCACTAGCCGATCAGATCTCGCCATCCCATTCTCAATTTAAGTCCTCAGAATGTACAGTGTCACTGTCTTCATGTTTTTTGTTTTCTGTTTTTAGTCAGGATTTGATGTGACTGACCAACACGCCTGGTTTTTCAGTTTCTGATTCAGACTAAATCAAATCTGGAGGAAGAAGGACGCCTTCCTGAGAACGAGCTGACACAATTTTTGTCATGAGACACAGCCAAAGATTTGGAAACTTCGGATGAAATATGGGAGAGCCTTTACCGTGACACCTGAAAATATAAAAATAAAAATCACCCTAACACCATGCTTCCAACACCAAATTCTGCAGCCTGTGTTCAGAGTCATTTCCAGTGTTAGTAAGACAGACAAATGTGTGGTCCAGTCTTTGTCATCAAACTTGAAATATGAAGGAAGCAGAAAACCATCCAAGTTTTCTGACATAGCCACTACACTATAAAAACACTCTCTTATTGATGTGTTCTTGTAGTGCATTAGTGTTTTTATATACAATTGTTGATAAAATATAAATAGCTGCACTTGGAATTGAACACAGACTCAGCTGCTCTCCACACCACTTTTTCTTCACTTTGTCATTTATATAAAAGTTGTATTATCTACTTTCCTTTGGTGATGTTCAAAATTAGAAAAACTGGCTTCAAACAGAACTTATGTTTTTCTTCTTACCACAAGAAGGCAGAATAAAGGCCGAATTTGTAGAGAACATGACCAATAGTGTCCTGTAGACACCATTAGCTATTTGTAAATTAGTTTTGTAACTAGTGTACAAAACTAACTTACACTTATTAGCTAGTGTACTAAGATATTTTCAGTAGAAACAAGATTGAGTTTTTGAATTGCAGTCAGTGCAAAACCAATCGTGCAAAAAAATGAGTGCCAGCCTTTTGTTGGTAGGAAAAGAGATAGCGTGGATCCATTTTTAGTCACCTCTAAATTTACTGTGTCTTTGATTTGCCAAACAATGCACAAAAGGTTCAGTCAATTCCAGGAAAAAATGAAAGCAAACTCCCTTTTCCTTTTGAGAAATATCACTACAGAAGAATTCACCCTCAAAGATCAGTTCCATGGTCGGATTAAACAGTCCATCTTCAAAGACGTCTCATTGAGGAACCCTGTCTTCCAAATAAAATCCCTTTAGGTCACAACACGCGTCCTGCTAGCCATCTCCTACTAAGTTTCACATCTTTTTCCATGTAAACAACATGTACGTAGGTTGTGTGTACTTCCAATACTTGTGAAATGTCAAGACATGCATCCTAAAAAGTTGCTCCAAACCCTTTTCTTCCTGTCTGAACCAAAGACGCCTCACGACCCGGCTGTTTGTTGCTACTCCTGAATGGAGGCGTGTACGTGCATGTGAACGCCGAAAGCGGAACAACAGAGCTATTCTGTTCTTCCGCAACACAGTGTTTCTTGCCCACTTGAAAGCAGCGCTGCCTTGTGCCAAAGAGATTACATATTTCCTCTCTTACTGCCACAGGGTTAAGAAGCTTTGCTCTTGTGTGGGTGACTGCTGTTACAAGTCAGCGAAGGTTTTGATGCTGCAGATCTAAGAGCTAAAGTTTTCAATCCTCGTTGCAAAAGTCACCTTTTAGCTTTCTAGGTTATAAAACCAAACCAAAATCAACCAAATTATTAACTTTGCTTAATTAAAAAAAACAAAAAAAACCCAGCCCTGCTGTCATGGAAACATTAAAGTTGATAATGTTTGATTATCAACTTGATAATCAGTTTGATAATAAGTTTATCAGTTTATCATAGTCAAATTGATGACTATGATAAACTGAAACTTGGTAGGTGTTACCAATCAGATCTTTTAATTTATCATTACTAATACTTGTAAATATGTGGTTGCTTTCCAGTGGGTTATTTTGAGCTTCAACAGATAACCATCAAGCCACAAGTCTTTGATAAACATGGTTACCATTAAAGTTTTCCACCCACTGACTTTCTGTCCGAGTAGAAACAGAAAGTCAGTAGATTTATTTACATTAAATAGGCCAACTCCTCCAGATAGGTATGCAAGCCTCGTCTTACATAAACTATCAATAATAATAATAATAATAATAATAATAATGAACGATCATTACAAATTTAAAATGCGAGGAGATTGTGCATGTTGCTCAGATTTAAACACACTTTAGTTGACATAAAAATCTCTCGAGGCAGAGGTTGCAAGAACATTCACGGTTTACTTGTCATATTATTATTTTTGTAATTTTATGTTATTTATTTATTTATTTTATTTTAGTATGGCCCTAATACTCTGTTGTAGCTGCTAAAGTTTCATGTCTAAAATAGAATCTACAGAAGAAACTTATGTCTGTCAGAAACTGTGTGGCATTACAGCACCACCTATCGGCATGGCATAGGTACTGCAGTGTTTTGGTTCATTTTTGGTCTCCTTGAGTGGATGAAGATGTCCGCAGTGTCGTTTCCATTAACCATATAATTTCTGCAATTATATGGTTCCGAAAATAAATTTTCCAAATGGAAACACGCCAATTTGCGTTTTTCTCTCATTTTTTATTTTTTTTTATTTTTTAATGAATCACGTTTCTTCTCCATTGGCTCAAGCGGCCCCAAATTTGGCTCCCGCAGCACTTGTGCTAACAAGACCAATCTAAGCACAATATTTTCTACCCCAACAACACCCGGCTTTATGAAAGAAACATAATTAGACTCTTAATTAGCTGCTAATTAGAGTCACACTTGGTAAACACGCAGCAACAACTGTCTTACCCACACAAACTACCAATCAGATTAAAACCCAAGCTCTGCTGTTTCCAACAATACCAGAATGATCATATGTGCAAAACTCACTGAACCAGCAGCCAAAAAACAACAACAACAACAACAAACAGCTTATTTCATGAAGCTAGAAACATAAATGTAGTCCTACCTAGAAATGGGACATCTGAAGCCAGGCTTGGAGGCGTGTACCGAGTAAAAAGGGGGCGTGTCAGAAGAAGAGCCGCTTCAACGCGGTGAAAACCACGTGACTGCTTCATTTTGCGTGTCGGTTTTCAAAATAAAAGCGCGCTGAGCCGTGCTGCTTCATGGACTTGTTGTAGGTCATTTGGTCGCGCATCAGAGGAGAATATTTGTCTTCAATGGCCAAAATAAAAGCAACATTGACCAACATATTTGATGTGTACTTCATTCTTGTAATGTTTTCAAAAACCATGGTTATTAATTACAAAGAATATTTATAGCAAGATATAAGTTGGGTAAAAAAAAAAAGAGAGAGAGAAAATTGTAATTGCATACATGGTGCCAAAATGTCCAAAAATGTCACATCTGGAATGTTCGCCTGGAATTTTATCAACCAATACCTTTCCAAAATGTCTATGCTTCATTTTTCTTGAATGAAATTTGGTACAGAAAGTGGACAGAACCTGTGCTGTGAATTGATAGAGGTTCTGGATTTCAACTGCATGCTATCAAGGAAAATCCACATTAAGTAATGTATTCCATCTATTTATTTTTTCACTGTGTGGCATGTGTATTTGTTCCTACTCAGTAACACAAATGTCGATTTTTAGACCTCTAAAGTATTCCCTGGAATATTACCTTTGTTTTGATACCTGAACCAGTCAAATGCATCTTCTAGTTCCTGAGATATATGGGACTCATGTTGGGGGTGTCATTTTCCAGAACTCTCCAAAGAAGAGGCTTGATGTTCAAGGGGTAAAAACCCCCACAATTGTAAAATTGTGTTTAGTGGAATATCAAAGTCAATATCAATATTTATAATGGAAACGGAGCTACTGAGGAACTTTTTAGAAACACTGAACAGCTAGATTGTATTTTAAAACTGCCGACGAACAAGTTAGTTTTACAACATAACCGAGTTACCATGTGGTTTCTTGTGTTGTTGCCACACCTAGCAATAAAATCAACACTTTAAGCAAAAATGTACAAAAATAGAAGGCAGAAACGTCTGCCAATAAAACATGACCCCCGTCTGCCTTTGACGACTAGCAGAATTCCACAAACACAGAAAAGCTCACAGGCTGAGCAGCTGAGGGCCGCAGATATGCTGCTGACAGAAACTGTCGGTGCAGTTCCCTGCATTTCTTTTCTTTTTTTCTCTCTGCGCATGTCAGGGTTCGCTCTGGGCCCTCCTCAAAGGGTCCCACCTGGTCAGAACGAAGACGAGACGAACTCGGATAGAGCGGGGGGAAAGCTTGGAAGCGCGAAGAGGAATGAGGTCAGTAGGAGGAGAGAACTTCGTTGGGGAATGTCTGCAAACAGGAAGAGTTATGTAAATGGGCCCGCCATTAAGGCCCTCAAAAAAAAAGAGAGGCTAGAATGGGGCCAGGGGGCAGGAGAGCTATGTGAATGGACTTTTCTGTCTTTTTTTCTTCAAGATCCAAACATTTTCTAATGTTTAAATAACATACTTTTGTCCCTCCAAGCTTTGATGTCTGCTATCAGGAGTATTAAAGTATATATTTTTTAAAAAAATAAAAAGTCCTTACAGGTATCAAATAGAGCTTTGTAGTTCAAACCGGAAAGAGAAGAGCAACATCAGAGCAGTGTCAGCATTTTACAGAAAATCAGTAGCTTTCATCCAGTCATTGCAGGAATGAAAGTCTGATTGATTGATTTATTTTTCCTTTGTTCTGGTTTTCCTCAAGTCCAGATGTCAATATGGGCAAGACAAACATGTCCTGGTCAAAAGTTTTATGTCCTTTGGAATGAAACACAAGTGAAAGGCTGAGGACTTCAAATCTAGTCATCCTCCACTACCGCCATTTTAGATAGATAAGATAAGATAAATCTTTATTGTCATTGTCACAAGAACAACAAAATTCAAAAGGTGCCATCAGTCGGTGCACATGCCCAAAAACAAAAAAATAACTGTCTCACAATTCACACACAACGCAAGAATCAACAAACTGGCAAAAAAATAAATAAATAAATAAATAGATAGAGCTTGCGTCGTCATGATCTGACCTATATTCTTAAAGACTACAAAATCATGCAAGTTGTTGAGCCTTAAATGACTTAACACAGTCATTTGTCCTTGATTGAAATATCACTCCAGTTAGCAAGTCATGATAGATTTAAGGTTAGTCTACGGCAGAAGTCTGCAGTCAGAGGCCTCTTCAATGTCACTGCAGCACCAACTGCTGTCGGAGATCCTTCCAGCCCACAGCGACTCTGTAAAGATACTTGGATACGAGTTGCATTTAGTTTGGCTTTTGATTAATAAAGTATGTTTGAACTGAACCTACTATGGGAAATGAAAGTGTGTGAATATTGCCCTCTTGTGGTGGAAGGTAAATTCTGCTTAAACCAGCAGTGTTAATTTTGACTTAAATAGTTCGTTTTGATCGGAATTTAGTCATCAGAATTGGTTTCGTTTTAGTAAATGATCAGAAAATTTCCAGTCAGCTAAATCTACAGCCATTTTCATCCACAAAATATGCAAATGTAAATACTTTTTCAACAATTGACTTGAATTAACAAAATGAATCATGTTTTTTAAATCAATTATGGAATAATGTTATTGTTTGAATATGCAGTACATACAAAACAGATGCAACTTTTTTTTTTCTAATTAAATATCCATTTTTCTGACCTTGCTTTCAAGGTCAGAAAAATGAAGATTCAGCAACATATTACTTTTTAGCTGCTTATTGATCTAGTGGTGAAGACAGGTCATTCTGCAACAATAACAATAAAGAGACAAAACACGAACTTTAAAACCATTTGGTTACTGAAGGCATTCCTTATCACTCTCAAAAAAGATTTCTACAGGATGACAAGACAAGGAAACCAACTACCACCACATATTCTGTGCTTATCTCTTTATAGCTTTGTTTAGTTGAGGGCAGGAAAAAAATAAGAAACCTGATAACCTGATCCTGTTCACTTAAAGAGTTTAACTAGACACTATGTAGCAAATACTTGGGTAAGACACCAAATAACTCAAGACTGGACACATATCTTGTTTTACTCATCAGGAAGAGGGGACTAGGTTTGGAAGAGTGGGTGGCCATTGTGGAGGATATTTAGGAAATACAGAAGCTTGGATATGACTTACAAGAAAGTTTTTGGTCTTCATGTTTCGTGCTACAGTTGCAATATGGTGAGATTAGCCTAAACACATCGGCTACAACTCTGACTAGACTTTGAATCATGAATCCTGTTACAATCAGGTTGAAGATGCAGCGTTCCACAGTTTGCCAAGTTCTATTTCAGTCTATCCTGAAATTAAACAACACTGACCGGCGTCGAGAGCCATCTTCTGCTCGTTTTAAGATGTGCATCTTTGATTCCCTCAACTTCTTCCGACAAACAAACGTTTCGTATTGTCCTGCTGGAAATAGTCGTCAGAAAACGTAGTCTGTGTTCAAAAAGGTCAGCAACATACACATCAGAAACATCTCCCCAGAACCAAAGTATGAATGTCTGAGTTTGACCACAAAAACAGAATATAAAAAGGTGCAATGACTTTCAGATTTGTACAAACATAATTAAAACACATATCAGTGGCAGGCTTTTGAACTTTATTGGCATGTTTTTTTTTTTTTGCAAGAGCTGTCATTTTATTTCCAGTAATAGTAAATGCATACCGACTGCTTGAGATGATTTTCTGAGTCTCGCCTCAGAGAAATAACACCCCTTACTTACCATATTTACAAAGACAAACATGGATTTGTAGATTAATTCTAATGTTACCCAGCCAAACTAGTTCAGGTGGGTAAATCATGCAGTAGAGCTCTAATTTACTGAAAAACCTTGATATTGTTGAATGAGGCTGGATTAAGATATGATCAGTAAATTTTTGAAAACAAAAATTAAAAAAAAAAAGAAAAGGTTTGGCAATTCTCAAGCTGTCACAGTTCAGGTTAAAAGCAATGAAACAAGACACATAAATATTATTTTTGACAAATAAAAAGTGCAAAAGGGAGATTATCCTTTTGGGATGATTAAGAATTCCAGTTTTAAAAAAAACAACAAAAACTTGGATGGCTAAGATGCAATGTACTTTTTCTACCCCCACATCAAGTTAAGCAGATTCACAAATCTTCTTGAACATCAGAACTTCAAAGTGCAAATATTATAAAATGGCATAAGCTCGTATATACACGTTTCATTTCATTTAATGACAGAAAAAAAAAAAAATCTAAACTTTATTCTCTTCTAAGGCGCCAGTCAAACACGACCGTACGCCAACCCTCGACTTCATCGCCGTCACGCTCGTGGGTCACCTCAACACCTGCTGCTGTTCTTTTATTAAACGAAGCCGCGCCTCGTCTCCACTCAAAACAGGAAAGACGACGTTATAAACACCCAAACCGAATCTAGAAGCGAGATCCGTCTGCGTCACGCAGAACAAGTCTGCTCGGCGTTTCTTCGCGACGTTCTCCTTCTTTTAAGCGGACCGGCCTGCGGCGGTTAAACGAACCGACTAAATCTACTTCGACGACGCACAACCTTACAGCCACGATAGCTAAAATTCATTACAGCTAAATTGCATAAGACTCTTGCACTCCAAAGAGCGTTTTCGAAACAATACCAAAGGGCGTGGGGGAAAAAAAAAAAGCACTGTGTGTGAACACGCTTCCCCATCCACACCAGAACGAGGGGTCGCAGCTGACCTGATGAGACCTTGTGCAGTTTCAAACACTGTTTTATCCAAAAATATACATCATTGATTAGCTCTTTTTAGCTTGCTTGTTCTCAAGAACAAAAGTATGGATGAGTTCGGAGACAAAAAGAGTGTTTTGAAGCGTTAAGAGTTGAGATTAACTTGGCGTATGCTGTGAAATCATCCAGTACTAAAGCTTTAGAACCTGAATCTACTTTAAAGTGAAGAAGTCTTAAAAGGTTTGAAAACTGCAGCCCTGTTTATCCAAATGGAGTTTTGTTCTCGTTTCAGATGGTGCATTCCGGGCTCCACAACTCTGGATTGGTTTTACTATAAAACAATGCTACATCACAGTTAAAGTAAGACTAGTTCAGACTGTTCGATACCCACCTTTTCTGTGGACAACAGAGATACGCTTCCGAGGACAATAGGAACTCCTGTTAACACTGAATATGCAAAACTAAATTGACAGATTAAATTCGTTTGAATGAATTCCTTAATTTTTGCTAGATTGTTTTCCCCCCATTGTGCTTTGTGAAACACGACGAATAAGCCCGACGAAAGCAACAAAGGCAGATTTGGGGGAGAGAATGAAAATTCATCTTGTTTTTTGTTTTTGGCTCAGTTCAGAAGCGCAGACTTTCTTTAGAGTGGGTCGAATTGTTCTAGAAAAGATGGATTAAACTGGTAATACTTTCTCCATTCCTTCCCCGCTTCCTCTCGTCGCTGCCGGGCTCCTCTGTCAGGTCATGCGAGGGCAAGGGAAGGAACTGCGCTGGAAAGGAATGCTGGCGGCGTGGAAACCTGGAGCAAGAGAGCACCACTAACACATCAGTGCTGTAGTTTGTCTTTTAATCCAGCAGAGAGTGCACTTTAGTCAAACAAAAGTGGCAGATTTGCTTTTCCTTCTCAAGGCTTACTTTCAGTATAGGAAGAAGAGGCGTGTTCGGTGCGACGTGGCCATGTTTTCTGACATGTTGCGTACTTTCAGGTAGTTCACAAATCCTCTGAAGAACAGCAGGAGGCCTGAATAGAGAGAATTAGTTAGGTTTTTTTTACTCCCCCCCCATCTGCTTTGTCATTGTTACCCTAGACTGAGACGATGAAAATACTGACCTAGCAACAGGAAGATCCACCAGAGCCAGTACTGGCCGTTAAAGTAGCCAGTGAAGTAGTCTGAGAACTGTACAAACCGAGAAAAGCTCAAAACACATTCAACAACTTCAAAAAAATGAATCAATAAAAACTTATTTTGAGTTTAACATACCCTGACGATGAGGATCCATTTAATGAGCGAGAGGCCGAAGCCGCAGATGGCGCCGTAGCGTCCAGCGATGGTATTGGTCAGACAGAACGACAGACAGAAGCCAATCCAGTTGAAGAGAAAGGCCACTGGAGGCATAAACACACCATTGGTGCTCTGTTGTAGCAAAGAGTTTACGGTTTTTTTTCTGTTTTGTTTTGTTTGTTCGTTTCCATGGAAAACTCACTGAAAAAGGCCAACATGAAGATCCCGTCATTCCCGACTCGGAGCTGATCAGCATCGCTGAAGTCATCTCTCGGGGGGAAGTCATCGTCCTTTTGGAAACAAACAAAATAAAAAAATAAATAAATAAAGTTCAGGCACACGGGAGAGAAAATTTGACACAGAAAGTGCCCCCGCTAAAAAAATGTAAAGAAATCAATAGATGCATTGCAAAACATGTTTGCCCTTCTTCGCTCTCTTTGACCCCATCTCAGTCTGCCAACACTCCACAAAGTGCGTCTGTCAGGGATATGGTGTTTAATTTGATATTATTTAGTTCTTAAAATAATATCTTGTATGACAGAGTGTTAGGGCCATGCTAAAAACAATTAAGTAAAATTACAAGAATAGTGTCATAAAATGACACCAATAAAGTCACAGTCGTATCAAAGTCACAAAATTATGAGAAAAAAGGTCAATATTACAAGACTTAGTATGTAGTATAACCCTAATACTATCCTGAACTTCGTAAGAACAACAACAACAACAACAAAAGTCTTGTTTGCAGTTTGTCTTAGTTCGAGGAATGTTTCTCTCAAATATCTTGAAAGCAAACAGTGACTAGAAGGTCTGTGTGTGGCTTGTTACCCGGGGCAACACCTCCACGGCGGAGGCAGCCAGGGCGGCTGCTTTAGCCTTCTCTGCTTCATCATAGGTTGGTAGTGACGTGGCGACACTGTAGGGTGGAGGAACAGGGAAGTCGCCTTGGAAGCTGGATTCTGTGAAAACAGCAGATGACGAGAAGCCTGGGTTAATAAAAACAGAGGGAACCACGTGCAGAGCCTGAAACCACGCTAAAGTGCTGAGGCGGTGGAAGAAATTGGCGTGACTCAACGGTCAGAACACTGCAAAAGATTAAACCCTCTGTAAGCTGAAAACACGCAACCTGGGAAGACATTTAGAGCAGCACTAAGGTAGAATGGAAAAGCGGTACCAGGTGCCGCGGCGGTCGCCCCCAGGTCGATGGAGGCGTAGGGAGGCGGGGGCGCGTCAGCCTCCCCCGCTGATGGGGCCTGAGCCTCCCTCTGGTCCGGGCCGGACGCGTCGGCTCTGGCTGACGCAGAGGTGCAGGGCTGCTGCTCTACGCTGGAAGTCTCTGAAGAATCTTCCTCATTGTGCAACTGCAAAAGAAGACGAGGTTTTAGAGTCGTAGGCGCGAGTCCATCATCTGTTCATCTGCAGCTGCTCCAGGGGGCGACCCTCGCTCGTCGCCGGGATGCTTGGTGGACTTAGCAATGCAGCACCATTTAGTATTTTAGCAACAACATGGGACTGTTTAACTCATCAGCAGCCGCCTGGAGGCAACAATTTGGTTTTTACATTACAGAGCTGAATCAGGTTATTGTTCTGGACTTTGGTTCTTATAAACACTCTGATCCTAACATCCTGTTACAGACTTGCAGCTGCGGTTGGGATCATGTTTTTTTTTCTTTTTATTATTTATTTTAAAATTATATCATGATTCTATTAACTCCGTGTATTCTACTAAGCTGCAAGTGGCCTTGTCTGTGGCTTCAAAACAAACCCCAATCAGTGGCGTTTGAAATTTTAACTTTGATGGCCAAAACATGCAAATTTAAACTCCAGGCGGGCCACAAAATGTATTAAAATAAAATTGCAAATATTTGTCCACTGTGGGGGGTTTTTCAGTTTGACCCGCTCAACAATAAACAATTTTTAAAAATTAAAATCAGTATATCATAACTGTCAGATCCAATAAACAAAAAGTGTGTCACACTGTTTTATTTAAAAAATATATATACATTTTTTTTTTTAAATTGGGCGGAATCAATTGTTTTCTGCTTTGTTGGAAAACTGACTTGTACAGGGGCCGAACAAGATCATGTCAAAGTCCACAAATGGCCCACGGGCCACACTTTGAACACCCTTGGTCTAGATATTCTGTTTTCAGCCACTTACATTTATTTTTCTTTTGATTAATGACATTACAGAGAAATACACTGTACTTCCTTTTAACACAATCAAGACTAACGGTCTGTTTAACTCAAAAACTCATTTTAAAATATGAAATAAAAGCTTTGTTTACATTTTTAACATGACTTTGCACATGTTTAGGCAAGATTTCTTTTTCCAAAAATAAAAAAATAAATTAGTACAAGAAAAATGCTGTTTCACATTTGTCCGGAACAGAATGTTCGTCCCCAGCAATGCAGGTACGACGGAAACTGAACCGCATGAAGCTAATCAGTGAACGAAGCTTGCTTCTGCATCCAAGAGTCGTCTGCTGACTTGAGTCTATTAATTTTTTGTCAGAGGCGAGAGCCAAACGCCTTCTGAAATTACAGAGAGGCGTCCGGGGTGTTATGAGAATCTGGAAAGTCAACAACCAGGAGGGAGATTACCAAACTACTCAAGGGGGGAAAAGGTTTCTGCGTCTAACAGTCGGCAAACCTTTTGACGAATCACCTCATTTTGCTTTCCAGCTGCTCCACAAAAGAGGCTAAAGATTATCATTGCCGCTGGTCGACTCGCATCTGGCTCTGAGGACGGCGCTGACGTCATTTCAAGCCGCAGATAATCGCAAAATAAACTGCTGATATAAACCAAAGATTAACTAGAAAGGCGCTCAGGGAGCAGAGTCCTGAGCCAAGGTCGGTGCCCTCTCCGCCGCCCGCGTCTCGCTTCCTCCGTCGCCAGTGAATCACGCTGACACACACCTCCACCTCTTGCTGTCGCCACTCCGGAAAAACGAAAGCGGCCGAACCGGTCCGGCCTGTCAAGTCTTCAAATTCCTACGTCGAGTGAAACCTCAGAGTTCTGGGAACTCTTTAAGTTGTCACTTTAAGTGCTGAAGTTTCAACCAGAATCTTGATGGCGTGACAGGAAAAACGATTAAAGAGGTGAATTCTCCATTTTGAAGTCTTTCCACAAAGTAACGAACGGCAAGCTTGTGGTTTACCACCTCTGCATATTGGGGAAGCACCATTTTTATCACAGCTGTGACTAATATCCAAGCAGCTTTTTAAAAAAAATGCAGTCACGTTGAAAAAAAAAGACAAAAAAAAAAGAACTCTCAGGATTTACTTCTTCCGTGAGTAAATACGTAGAAATATTTATTTTCAGACATAATTCCATTAATCGGCGAGTGAATGATCGGCCAACGTCTGGCTGGGAATCAAGGACAAAGCCTTATGTTGGGACGAGGGGGCGGGGGGTTACATAAGATATTAAACAGCATAGCCACAAGCCTCCTCGTGTGTCTAAATCCAACTGAAACCGAACAAAGACTTAACAGGAGGGACGGGATGTGGTGAGGAGTACAACTGAACCCCAACAAAACACAATCCGACGAGCGTTTTTGTTGCGTTATTCCTGGAATACGAGAGGCTGTTGCAACCCCCTGTCTTTGTTTGGTCATGAAACGTTAGAGCGCGTCCTCGCGTCAGGGGTCACACCGGAATCTGCAAGGATTATCAGTCCAAACACCCACATGCACGACTGCAGGTATCCGGACACGAAAACAAAACGTCTCCGTTTGACATTTGAAATCGTCTCTGAGGGCTTATTTCACTGCTTAAAGAGAATGTGGGCATTTAGTTTCAACTCCAATAATAAGTCCAGAATTATTTTCTATACACGTCCACCTCTGTGGAAGAGTATAGATATAGATGATATCCACTATAAAGATAGTTAATATCAAGTGCATTTTCTGCATAGTAGCTTTTGTAGCTTTGTTTCCATTCTTATTTGCAAACTCCAAAAGAGATTTGATTAAGTTGCTACATCTTATGAATATATTCAGCAACAACTTGAACTTGTTGCAATTTACTTCCACTAAAAGCTGTGCTTGTAAGCATCTGAGCTTAGCTTTTGTTGGGTGAGTAATCGCTTTGTAAGCTTCAAACTTCACAGAAAAACAGAAAAAAACCCAACAACTGCCAGTCAAAAGCCTGATCGGTGCATTTCTTGATGCATTTTGACATCTGCACCGTGTAATGTCAAAGCAAGACACTGCGGTTTACAAGGTAAACCTCATTTAAAGTGACACTAGGGCACCTAACCAAAGGTTTTGAAATAACCTGGTTACCCCACCTCACCTTTTTTTTATGAAAGTAGAAGAGAACTGAAAAATAACCCTGTACCTTATCAAATAGTTCTCTGTGGTTCATAGTACATAACGCGTTAACCATTTTAAGACCTTATCGCCTCTTCTCGGAAGCTCCAGAAATTACATTTTAGCTAGCATGCTAATTAGTTAGCATCCTAAACCGCAAAGCTAACTTTGAGATAGCTACATGGTTCCGTGTTTTAACCATAAACAAAGCTAGCAAACACCACGTTAAACTTTTGAGAAATGTATCAGAGCTCAAAAGATGTATCCAATTAATTTTAGTGGGTAACGTTAGCCTAGAAAATGCGGAAGTGGTTTGTTAAAGACTAGCTAAAACAGTTTTTTTTCCGACAGTTTGAAACAAATTATGTCAAAAGTAAAATATTTTTGAGGATATATGACGCTGAAGTGCTGTTAGAAACGTTTAAAAAAAGGACAACATCACGTTATCAATTTTATGCTGTAGTTTCCGCAAGGCCTTGTTTGTTGTTAGGCCGATTTAATAAAACTGTTTTGATCCGGTAACAACTCACCACTTGGTAACGGCTTGCTGGGTCCATCCCGACGTGGTTCTGCTGGCGAGGAAACCAGCTCAGCAAACAAAGAGGGGAATCTGACCTGCCTTTACTCAGGCGGTTTCTGTCACGGAGAGAGACTCGAGTCTGAACAAGTGCGAGAAGAGCTGAAAGCAGAGCGAGAAATGGCTGCACCCTCGACGCACTCGCTTGGAAAAATACTCCCGTCAGTAGCGCGTCAAGCTGCCAGAGGCAGTCACTATTCAATTTAACAACATCCGGTTTGATGTTTCACAATAAAACACAGTCGCCATACAAAACATATAAATTGCAACAGGAAGGTAACTTATTTGAGTGACTCTGTTCAAAACTTATATTTTTTTTATTCAGAAATGCTGTTTCGTGTGCCTGCAGGGACATAAGACAGAAAATAATTGCGTAAACATTTTACGAGAAGTTAGATTTTGTTGTTTTATCACTAAAATTAACAGAAATAAATTCTTTGTAATAAAACTGTATACAAGATGTGCGTAATTAAATAGCTGCAGGAACACACAACAAAGCAGTTTTAACAGCTTGAAGCAGACGGTCGTTTACTGTGGGGTTTCTCTTGTGACGTAGGACCTGAGCCTGACCTGTTTTATGCATGTAGTGTACAAATTTCAAAAATACACCAATAAAACCATTGTGCCCTTATAGGCGATTAAAACAAACTAGCAGAAGTCATGTGACATGAGTCAGGGGTCTATAATAATGCGCGCGACTCTTTCGTGCTGTGCTCGTTTATTAGTTTATTAGCGAAAAAAACACGGATATTTTTTTCACGGAACACTTTCAATTAATGATGGTAAGTGGGCAGAGGACCCTTCAGCCAAAAATAACATATTTGCGGAATCACCACAATGTAAGAACGATGTTCTTACACTCACAGGATGAAGCTCATCAGCTGCAGGTGCGACACCTGGGGAATATGGCCGGTTCCTGAGAGTGCGCAGGTTTCTACTGTAGCCATGTGGCGTGGGATCTTCGGAAGATTACTACAGCAGCGTATGAACAGCACTGGTGAGTGTGTATGCTTTTTAAAAATGTATTTATAGAGTATTGTATCAGTATTATGCGCGAGTTTTGAGATATAAGGACTTTGGGCTGGTCTCCATGGTAAATGTGCGCTCAAAAGCAATAACATATTTATGTATGCTTTAGACACTGAGTGTCACTATTAACTATTGAATGATGGTTAATAGGCCATATGCTTGTACTATTGTACAAGCTGAACCCCTTAAGTCAGGTTCAGGTTACATTTGATTCTATTATAATTTCATTGTTGAAAGACTGAGTTTTAAATACAGCAAAAACCTTGTTGAAGGAAAAATCATTTATATTCTAGTCCTTATAATAATAATAATAATAATAATAATAATTATTATTATTATTATTATTATTATATAATACCTCTTTTAATAATAATAATAATAATTATTATTATTATTATTATTATTTTGAAGGAAATTGGCCCGAGTGCTTGTTCGACTTTAGTTAACTTACCGCTTGAGGTTTTGATGACGGATTTCCGCAGAGCAATGATGTCAACGCCCGTAAAATATTTAGCAAAACTGAAACCAGTAGGTGGAGCCAAACTTCTGTCTCACCCCTCAGCTGCTGTAATCACTTTTCCACAATGCCTGCTGTGATGAAAAAAATATATAACATTTTTTTCAACCACTGCATAGTTATTTGCATAGAAAAATGTAGATGCATTCATACCTAATTTAAAGCATTATGATGGCCATTTTTTCTTTGCATGATGAAAACATGTAGAAAGGCTGAAACTTCACATCTAAGAAAGCTTTTAATCGTGACTCTGTCAGCCGGTGGGGCACATGTTTTGTATTTAAATTAATTACTTGAAAAGCTGTTCGCTGAGATCAAAAGTTATTTGAATTTTTCACTAAATTCAACACCCACACAGAAGGAAAAGCTGGTGCAGGACTCCTTATGGTGCAAATCACTGCATTCCTGCAGAGAAAGACCAAAGATTTCATACAGTTTTCTCAAACGTGTCCTTAAGAACAATGTGAACAGTTTAGAAAAATGCAACACGCTCATATGTTGATACCCTTAACGTCCCAAGTTTGTTTCTTTACCTCGTCTGAAATGTTTATTCCATCATGTGTTGTTGCTTCTGGGATAATCCTGGATCAGCATTGCAGTGGATCAGAGCATAATGGAACCTTTATAAATTGAAACGCTCGAGTTTAAAGGGTGAACACTGAAAAGCTTGAGAAACAATCTAAGGCAAGTGTTTTAACCACTCTGTCCATCCTGAAAGTACTTTGAGAACAACAGCTAAATAGCAACTGAAGGACAGGTTGGAGGAAAACACAAGTTGGTCCCACCACTAATGCCTTTCTTAGATGCCGTCTTTATTATCTTTAACCTCGGTGACTCACTCGCTTTGCTGCATTGCTGATAAATTCACCCTTTTAAGATCTTAAAATACAGCCAGCTCTTTCCACTCCTATCTTTCCTGTCTATCGCATTAATGCTCTCGCCCCTCCTCCTTCAGTCTGAGAAAAAGCTGGCTGAAGTCGCCCTACGCACAGTGAGGTATCGATAAAAGGCTCTTCTTGAATCAAACATTAATCCCATTCACTAAGAAAGGGATTACTGTAGTACATGTTTCAATTAAGCGGGTCATGCTGAGTCGGAAAGCGACGGAGGAAGAGAAAGAGGCGAGAAAAAAAATATAAGAATGAAAAACAAAGTATCTCCCATCTTGTGGTGTTTTACCCTTTTGGGAGCAATTAGGATTCCACAATCCTGCCTGAACTGCTGGACAGCAGCAGGGAAGCACGCTAGTTAAAAGAACTTGCAGTCATTTGGCCAGCTGCTTGTAAAATACCTCTTTTACAGCCAATAATGGCACCCCAAGACATCCATCACTGACACCACATGCACACCCTCTTCCCACGCGCACACAGCACACAATTGGGAGGCTGTTACTTGGCAACATAGTTTCAAGGTAAATAGGTGCTATAAAAAGGTGTTATATAAAGAAACAGTGGGTGTCTCTGTTGGATGGTGGAGCTTTTTAGCGAGGCAGACTCATTCTTCTACTATTAAAGCTCAACTCGGTTTGACTGGAAGGCGAGGGTTTGGCTCGAGGTGACATATTCGTTCACTAGGTTCACTAGGTAGCAAATGTGTTTTAGGCAAATTTACACCCTATTGTTTGGGATAATGGAGTGAAATTAAGGCAGTACAGAAGTTGGATTTTGATTTTCCAGTTTATTATTTAACAGATGTTTGACATCAAAGTTCTGTACTATCCAATCCCAATATAGGCTTCTGGGATACAAATGCCAGCAACAAGTGATAGCTTTACTAAAAACCTGTGAGATTTCAACATAACTAAAAGTTTGAATATATTATCCAACACGGCAGCCACACACCTTATCTTAATCAACACTCCAGCCAATGATCAAACATGTCCCACACCTGGTCTTTGTCCAATAAACACATCAGTTCTTAATTTTTATGAACTGATGTCTACCAGACGCCTGGTCTTTTTGTACTAATCAACACACCTAACACAAATGGTCCTTATTTGATAATTAACACAGACATTGCTTTATTAGTCAGCACACACGTCATGTATACATACTTTAATGGATACATGACACACCTGTTGCATAACTGATCTTTGTATATTTGTAACTGCACCTTTGCATCATGTTGGCAAACATCAAGGCTTTCAACTCTGCTTGGGATTTTCTTTGGGTTGCCATTTTATTGGTCTTTCATTACTTGATTTTTGCATTTGGAACCTCAGCTAATGTAAGTTGAAGCAGAGAAAGATTGCTGATTAGCTAAACTATCCATCCATCCATTTTCTAACACCCTTGTCCCTGGTGGGGTCGGTAGGGGTGCTGGTGTCCATCTCCAGGGAACTTTTCGGGCGAAAGGCGGGGTCACCCTGGACAGGTCGCCAGTCTGTCACAGATTAGCTAAACTAATTGAAGACAAATACATTTTAACAACCATTCTATAAAATAATAAAGCAAAAAAAAAAAAAATGCTATCAATTTTATGTGATTTCTGGTCTTAAACTCCAAGGTTTTGTGTTTGGGAATGCTATAACTAACGTAGGAGACCTTTTTGAAATAAATAAATCAATTTAAAAAACTCACGTTATAGTTGTTGAAGCATCTGCAGCAAGCTGATTTGCAGTAATGGCAGTAGTAAAGTATGTGACCTATTAAATCAGTCCAATTAATTGAGTGGCGCTTATTTTTCCAGCAATCAAGCAGTAATTTTCAGATTAACTGCTGTGCAGCACTATCAAATTCACTTGATTGCAAACTGGCAATTGGTTAAAGTTTATCTACAAGAAAGCCCATACAATAGTAGTGAATCCTTGAGTCAGCTCAATAAGTCAGCTTGTGTGGTGTTTTAGAGCAAGAATAGAGGATTCAGAAGATATAGCGTACACAACAACTTAGTCCTGTAAGATACAATCCATTACGGTATTTAGGCAGATTTCCTGATTGCAAAATACTTCTTCCAAGAAAACTAATTTCTTGAAATAAAGACTCCACTTAAATTCATTTTAGGATGGGAATGCCTATAAAACTAACATGATGACTGTTGCGCAAATAATAATAGTTGAATGTAATGTCACAAACTGATACTGAGGAAGGGAACAGGAATGTGCAATTAATACAAACTCTGGTTAAAATCATCCCATTTATGGGACAAAATGTGAACTTTCTCTAACTAAACATGTAATTATAGCAGCTACGTCTCCCTCTTTTAAATAAGCGACACCGTGAGAAACTGGCAGCCGCTAATTAGCAGGAAATGTAAAAACAGACAATCAGTCACGGCACACGCCTCTCTTTGTGTCTGCAGATGATTGTGTGGGTGTGTGAATGTGGATTTGGGAAGACGGTGCAGTTTCTGCAAGCTGCAAGTGCTTGAGTTGTCCAGCAGGGTGCAGAATAGACAAAGTTATTTCAGTTTTCGGGTTTTTGTCAGCTGAAAATGCATCACCAGTCTGTCTTTAATTCATTTCAGCCTAAATACAGTTTACTGAGATGTGAGGTGTAAACTCCTCAAGAAATCCAACTGAAACTGTGAAGAAGTAAGGATAGTTTTTTTATTCAAGGACTTGAACCATTCGCTGACATGTAAAGCAAAAATACTTTGGCCTGGAACTGATCGAAGTGCTCTTGTCATTTGCAAAAGAGGGGCTGGGAGTAAAGCCCACCATTGGTTGGACTGGATTATCACCGCAGTACAGAATAATGAGTTATGTGCTCTAAAATATTTTTAAAAAAGACTGTGATAAGAAATGTTCTCTCTACTATTAAAATCTATTTGTTCAACATATCTTGTGATTTTAAGGCGTTTTTTGTCGGTGGACTGATGGACTGAGAGGCAGTGCTGCAGCAAGGTTTAAATTATTCCACTGCATCTGGCAGAGCTGGTCATTATTGGCAGAGCGAGAAGTTTGTGTAGCGACTGAAACCGGAGCATTAGAGTGCTCTAATCAAATACTGTTTTAGAGGACTTCAGTGAGACTTGAATCTTTGGAATAAATTAAGCAAAGTTATTAACATCTACTATTTTCTTTCCTAATTATAGTTTTCAGACTGATAGACAGTTTTCTTCAAATATGTAAAATATGAACAGCATTAAGTCTTTAAGAGTGTGGATAGGTTTTCCTCAGGTCCCCACTTATTTCCTGCTACCCATAAACAAATTTCTCCAGATTTTGCTGAAAACACAAAGATTTTGTGTTTTATATTCCACTGTTTCTGTATCTTTGTAAAAACAAGAACAGATATTTTTAGATGTAGAACTTAGTTGTACTTGCTTAGCCAAATCTAACATCCATACCTGATTATTTTTAAAATCAAAATTAGCTATTTTTTGTCTCGTGGGACAAATGCATTGCCTTGTGACAATACTTTTCCCGATTCATCATATCTGTGTTAATCTTTCCTAATAAACAGCTGCTGCAAAGCATGCATGTGTTACTTTGCAATTCATGTTTAATTCAATTAGCTGAACAAACGCTAATGCAGCAACGCAGTCATGTTCAATTAAACCCAACATTAATCAGGCTTATATTGCCACCACTAATGTGGAGCGAGACTGTTCCACAACCTTCACAGCATTGTGGCAAAACTGCATTATAATCACCACATTGAGAACAAGTCAGTATTCTCTTTAATGTGTCTCCAAAAAGCTCGTGTTTTTTCTTCTTCTTAACAATTATTGCAGTGAGGAGATGCAAGTCGAGACATGAGCGAGTTGTTTCTGGGTCATATATAATAAGGTGTCTTATTCTCTGCAGAATTAAACATTTGGGGAATAGCCCTTTAAATTTTTAATGACTTGGGCCTCTTCAAAAAAAAAAAGTTATTATTTTGTCCAGATTCACTGCAGGACAGTTGACCTGTGGAAATATTGGTTTTTACAGTGTCTGCCTGGAAGTTAGTCTTACAAACTAAAATGCAGGTTATCAAGCATGCAAGAAATGAAATAATAAGCAGCAGGGTGTATTAGGATGAGTGAAATAGATAATACATTTCTGTTGCTGCTGTATATTGAGCTCATAAAACAGAAATGTTTAATCAAAAACTGCATGGAAGAGTCAATGTATTCCCCCTAGTCTCAGAGACAGTCTTTTGATGCTGAAACAGACTTTCTTTCTTTCTTTCTTTCTTTCTCCATCAATCCCTCCTCGCTCCTACTCTCTCCTACGCTCCCTCCATCCCTCACCATGCTGCTGTCGAATTAGAAGAAAGTATGTCAGTTTGAAGGCGGGAGGGAGAAGTGAAGTAAAGAAGACATCAGAAAGAATTCATTCAGCAAGCGAGTATCTCAGCTAGAAACACGGGGCTGAGTCGGCGTCGCCTCGTGAGTCTTCAGTGCTCTGGAGCGGTCATTTCGGGTCAGCCATTGTGGTTAAAAGTTACCCGGGTCTGTTCGGTTAATACACCCAGAAAAATGCGTTGATTAGGGGCCACTCATTTCCAAACAACTTGACCATGTTATCTAACCATGTTTAGTTTTTAAACTAAATATGTAGAGTATGATGAGATGGCCGACTCAAAGCTGCTGTTGCTATGCGACTGGCCAGAGTGCAGCACAGCTACTTTAAATCTTAAAATTGTGTTGTAGGAAACAAGATAACTTTGACAGGCATGCTAAAAATTCAAAACATCTGAATGTTGTGCTGTGGGGAAATTTCCTCAATAAAATGTGCTGTGAAAAAAGTTTTTCTGGTTATTCTGAGTTTGGCCAGACATTCTCACAGTACAGAACAGAATTTATGGTTGCATCAATTACAGCTGGCCACCATCATACTAGGAAAGGGATACATTGTTTTCAAATCCAGACAGAATATGTTGGCTGGTAGCAAAATATAACTGATTTGTTGTGGGTGTAAGTTTAGGATCAAGGTTCAGCTTGACTGGTAGTCTGTTAGTTGAATTACAGTGTCATGTCTTGGTAGGTTTGCAAATGTGCCATACTTATTGCATTTCCAGACAAATAAAAAATACATTCAGTTGTTTTGGCATACAGCTGAAACGTCACATACGTTTCAGAGTCCAAATCTTTCCTGACCAAACAGAACCACAAACGCCAATGTATAAAACATTTCTCTATCCTTTGTTCGGTGTTATTTGCCACATTACCAGCTGCTGCTGTGGCCTAATTGTTTTCCTCTCTGGTGCTGAAAATTTGATAGAATCTGTCTAATTCCTGGCAAGCAATAAAAAGTAACAAACCAATAACCACAGAGCTTCAGAGCACCTCATGTGCCTGGCATCGCTCTCCCTCAGGTCATACAGGCTTTCCTGAAAATTAGCAAACCTTTTGAGACTTAATCCCAAAATGAGGTCCGCCGTTTCGGTAATTTTTCAGCAACACATCCCTGTGCTTTTATAGCTTTTGAAGCAATTGTAGAACCAGCAGAGGGTGTCTAATGATGTCTCAAGTGCTTCGCCTCATCCGTAAAGTTTTTTTTTTAAAGCATCAAGATCAATAAAATCAGAGTGAATAATGGGAGACAAAGAGCTTATAAAACAAACAATTTCTTTCGTCTGGATGACCTTTGGTTGACTTAGTTTACTGCCCCTCCTGAGTGTTTTTTTTATTAGTGCCATGGCATCTCACTTGCTAGGGGTCATCAATCACAACATCCAAGGCAGCCTCTCTACAACCACCATGCCCTGGAGGAATAGTCACTGTAAACTGCTTGGATGAACTGACTTCCTTCATTTATCTGTAGGCAGGTTTTCACAAACTCTTGAGGGGATCCATCTTTACCAACACAGCAAAAGCAGCTGACAAAGAAGAAGAGTAGGAGTGTTTTTTTTTTATCCTCTCAGTGTGCCAGATGATCTGGGGACATCATGTAGTGTATTAGAGACAATTTGACAGTATTGTAAATCTCAACTCCGGATCATTTCCAGCAAGAACAGTTTGTACTGGAAGAAGTTTGGAAACAGACAAAAAATATTGTCTGAATTTGCTTTGATAAACCTTTCAAATCCTTCAACATCCTTCTGAAAAATGTACAGTGGCTTACAAACGTGTTAATATTCCTAAAACAGTTCTTTACTTTGTCATTAGATAGCTACAAAAAATGCTGTTTAGGCAGTGCATAGTTGTGAAGTAGGAGGATGTAAAAAAAATAGTAGCCTGCAATAGTATCCAGTGCCATGTTTTTAACCTTCCCAAATAAAATCCGGAGCAATCAATGGTGTTCAGAAGTCAGCTAATTAGTAAATGTGAGTAATTTAATCACAATAGTGTGTTTAAAATGAAGAAGCACAACAGACAAGTCAGAGGTAGAGCTGGGGAGAAGCAAGGTTATAAAACATTATTTGCATGTAGGCAAAACTATTTTTTGTCTACATGCAAAACACTTTGTGCACAGAAAACCAAGACTGCATATCCAGCATGATCAAGACCTAAATCCTAATGAAATTCTGTGAGAAGACTTTAAAAATGCTGTTCAGTCCCGCTCCAACTGCTGGATGTGCAAAGCTGGTCGTGACACTCCCCAAAAGACTCCCACCTTTAACTGCAGTGAAGGGATGTTCTACAGTAAATTACCCTTTATATAAATCGTTCAGTTGGTAAAAACATTTTTCCAAGGCTCTTCAATTGAAAGATGTCTTTCTTCAAATTAATCCAACCAGACTGATTTTTCTGTCTGACCTCTTGTTCTGCTTTGAATTCCTTCAATACTCTACTGGTTATTTGCTTGAACAACAGCCACACTTCGCATGCTCCCACACAACTGCTGAGCAAAGAATTTGCTCATCTTTACTTTCATGATAAACGCTGTTGTACATCATCAGGCTGGAAACTTGAATGTACATTACACACTCCTGAGATTTAGAAATCTATCAAGAAATACCTGCAGGGAACACATGCTGTAGAAAGCCAGGATGGGGTCGAAGTGCCAGGGTCAGCATTTTCCAATATCCCTTGGCATAAATATTGTTAAAAAAATTAGATACATCTTCCACATTGCCTGAGAGGCTGTGGCCACGACTCACTCAAGAAGCATACATTTAATTCAATTGAATTTGTAACTCTTTGTACCAGTTCAGTTGACTTCCACTCAATTTTCCCAGTGGTTTCGCAGTTCCAGCTTGACTATATGACGGACCGGTTTGACAATTTGTTAAAAAACAGAGGGTGTTTACGGAACTGTTATGTGAAAGTTATTTGCCATTTTTCATTTCACCTGGCTTAACCATGTAACTACATACATACATACCGTAAGATATTTTTGTTGTGGTTTTATTTTATAGTCTGTACATGTGTGCAGTTGTCAGTGGATACAATCAGAAATAGCTTGGTGTTAGTCCCCTTGGTGGCCCTGACCTCCTTTGAATGGCCTAATTATAACCATTAGCTTTAAAACAGAATATTTTCTTTTGTAAATAGACCTTACTCTCTGTAGAGGCAGCTTGGTGTTTGTGCCATTTCCTTCCTTCTTCACTTTGCACCAGTAAGCTTTCTTTTCTCAGCAGGTTCCCTAAAATATACAGATTTAGTAAACTACATTTTTTACTTTGATTGCTGCCAGCCTACAGTATACAATGGCTGAGTTCAAATAAATTTGATATAGAAGAAGGAAGATCTGTACATCAAATTTAATAGGGAATATATGTTCTTAAGCCCAGAAGGAAAGACATATTGTAAAACTTTAATATGGCTATAATTTAAAAAACAAACAAACTAATAAACACACAATTTTGTATCAGTAGAGGATTTACAGACTCTTGGTTGGCTTGTAAAGCGAAGCATGCCGTGAAACCTGAATATTAATTAGTAGAAAATGCAACTGCCATCTATCAGTTTTCAAAAAGTGTAAGAACTAAGCACAAAAATAGCCAAAACAAATTGTACAATGTTGGCAGTAGAAGCAACTTTACTGAGTTACTTCCCCTTGGACAGTTGAATTATTGTTCATTGGTATGTCTAGTGCAACTCTGCATTGATTTTCCTTTTATTTATCATTTGAAGCAACTAAGTAAAACATAAAACGTTCATATTCTAACAGTCAATAATAACCTCCATATTTGTTTTCTTTTCCAGAATTTATTTCACCATGGAACTACTGTCGCCTTACACACAGTCCCTCTGGTTTACATTCATGAACCTTTTCTTATCCACATCAAATATCTTTCAAATGGGATTTGCCAAGTTCACCAAAGTAAAGTGTCTTGAACTGTCACTGAGATGTTTTGTTAGATACCAACTATACTTTAGTTGTGTTGATTCCAGATTCCGTAAACATATTTTTTGCGAGGATTCCTTTGACTTACACAGTCTGGCATTGTATTGTCATTTTATACAGTATAGGCAGATAGTTAATGGCGTCTCATGCATGCTCGCAATACCAAATGCACAAGTACAATGTATATCATTTATTTCATGGTATAACATGGTACTCTATTGAAAAAGGAGAAACATACAGATATACAGTATAAATCTAAGCCTACATACAGTTTGTGGCAGCACAGAACATTTCACATTCCATTATGGGACCAAGGCCATACAACAACTTGAAGTGTTTGATGGCTGGCTTTTTTTTTTTCTTTGGCTATTTTATTGTTTTTTCTTTTTTTTTTAATCTTTTATTATTATTATTGTAGGCTCACGTGGCATAGAGTAATCTCTAAAATGAGCAGTTGGCAGCTGTTGTCATCGAGATTGCTAAAAAGATCTTCTGGAAGTCGTTCCAAGTTAAGAAATGCTGCATGCATAATAAAAAAGTTTCTAGAGTAGCGTTTATAAAGTCACAATTTCACTTTGTATTTTGATAAATTTAGAACTCGTACAATAACTCATTCTTAAATCTCAACACACAACCCAAAAGCAGTAGTTTAAATCGAAGAAGACTTTCTGCCTGGAAGATCTTTTTTTTTCTACATGGACAACAACATTGCTTAGCTTTGTTTTTCCAGAATGAAGACTGAAATGTCTTTGGACTAATTAATTCTAGGAATTTCACAAAAGGAATTTGTGCCATAAAACATTCAATAATCTTCTTTTTCTATGTGTTCGTACAGTAAGTATCAAATTTAAGAAGTAGCCGGATCTCATACAAAGTCAACTGACGTTTTTCCGATTCCCAAATAAATGAGACTCTGTTGGAATGCAACTGGTAACTTGGGAAGCAGAGCTTTTGTGTGACTCCTAGAGGTCTAAAAATGTTCTTAAATGTTTTGTCTTGTCAAATTGATGCAAAAAATTAAAAACTCCTTTTGAATTGTCAAACACTCACTTTTGACTAATTACTTCATTGGTATGTGTTCTTCCTATACCCCCTCTACACAGTAGAAAATGCAACTCTTATACAGTCATTTAGGGCCCAGAAATCAAGTTGCATTCCTGCTGTGACAATCCAAGTTCTATACATTCAGTTGTTTGTCATATTCCAGACTGTACATGTTACAATTATTTTTTTCTTTGTGCCCAAACTCACTGTTCTCAAGTATTTTTGTGTTTTTTTTTTTCCATCAACACGTATTCTCGTACATGCACAAAGCGAATGTATGAACAGGAATGCTGTGAACGTGCACAACCATGTTGTAACTGATTGCTTTGCGACCCTCTGTGGAATCTTACACAGTTGGTCAGAAAGAATCAAGACAGGGGAGCCATTTTTAGCCACAAAACTATTACAAGTTGACACTTTATCCAGAGCTCAGCAAGCAGCGCAGAAAACAAATGGCATACAGAAACGTTTCAAACTTGACATTTTTGTGTCTATTTTTCTCATCCAACACATGCAAAACTAGTTCCTGCCCTCATTTTTACTAATCACTTGCAATGTCAGAAGGGGTGGGATACATTCTAATGGAGAAATGATGACCATGGCTCATTATCCTCTCCCTGAAGAATGGATCTGATACATTCAATGCTAGTATGTGCTTAAAATTACCCGACAGACTGGTTATCACGGGCGATCTTCATGTTCTGTGAAATCCATTGGCGTCACTTAGCAACAGAAATGCAAAGCTCGCTTTTCAGTACATACAGTAACTGGAGTGGAACTTCAGCATGGTCGGCTGATACATTGGCATGCCACACCTTCTGGTAAAGATGTGTGCAATCTTTTTCTGCAGTTTCCTAATTTTACAGTAATAACTTTACAAAAACACATCCTTTAACTAGAGTACATTTACAGAGTGTGCAAATCCGGTCGTTTCGGCTCTGCCATTTCTTACAGACCATGTGTTGATATGTACTTGCAAAGTCGATGTCTTGTACCAGCTTGGTATAAGTAGATAGTAATGAAATGGTTTGTTTACAGGTCCTTAAAAGTAAAAGAATAGGACAGAATAGAGGTTTCAAAAAGTGAATAGACTTGAATACTTTGTTCTACATGTAGAGTTTGGTAAGAATGTTTGGGACTTTCAGTGGGTCTGTGAGCTATGGTCCAATTAAATCATAATTCCGCAATAAACACTCAAATATGAGCCCCGTGTTATGAATAACTGTGCCTTTCATTCCAAGTCAATCTGCCGAGATCACAGGAAGATCACAGGAATTGTGTGCTTTCAGAGCGTTCAGCTTGGCTGGTGGAACTAAAGAGGCGTGACTTAATACGGAAACCGCAGCATTCATTTAAGTGTGTTACGATTTTCATGGAGACTGTTCTAATGAGTGCAAAGGCACATCTTAGTCCATATATTATCTGTATCAAATTCTGCACAGTGTTCGTACATAACGCAAACACTATGAAATCTTGTCGTTCCTCTGCTCCGTATGCACTAACAGACAGGAAACTGGCCAAAGAAGCTTGTACAGTGTTAAAATTAGCGGTAACAAGAAGTGTAGTAAAAAAGAAAAAAAAACAACTAAGAACTCCACAGATGTACTCAAATGTACTCATTTTAAAGGCTGCATTTTTTTCCCCAAGTTTTACTGTGAAATGTTGATACGACAAAATCTGCATTTATTTTTAAGTGTTTTTAAAGATGTTTACAGAGCTTTCAGTATTTGTGAAGGATGCTCTAAGTTAAGAATGTATTCATAGTGCTCAGACATGCTCCAAAATGGATAAGATGCTTGACTTGTGACATTAATCCCCATCTCTCCTCATGAAATAATCAGACTATTGGGAGTCAGTGACAATCACAAAATTATTATTTTCATTTTTGGGTTGAACACATAGTGTATGTATAGACATATATACACACCTATGTACAAAAAAGTTAAGTAATTCCACCCTACTGTCACAATAAAAGAACCGTTCTTCAACAACGTAGGTTAGGAAATCAAATAAATACCTGAAGACAAGGAGTACAAAAATATCATAATATTTTATGGGTTAAACAGTAACTATTTTGCCCAATAGGGCCATTGGCAGTTGTTTCAAATAGAAAATAAAAAGCGCTTTGCGAAGAAGTATTGAAAATCTGAGTGCAATTTTGTCATGCAGTCACAAAGTTTTGCTGTGAAATTGGAAAAAACGGCAGTTTTATTCATAAATTGTGCTTATTTCCTTTTTTTTTGTCCCCAACAAACTCAAAAATTGAGAACCTGAGTCAAAAATCATCCTGAAGAAAGGATTAAAATTATTTTGCTTACCAGATAATAAATTGTAGACAAGAATATTATAAACACTATAAATACACGTTATTCTGTTTCTGTAAGAGTTTTGCCAGTCCAACAATGCCTAAGTACATTAAAAATGCATAGCAATCCACTTTTAATGGATTTATTGTAGATATTGCCTGCACCCGATCGACTTTTAGTTAAAAAATCTTGACTTAACTGCTTCTGCATTGATTTTTAAAATAATGTTGTTGTTTTTTTGTTTTTTTAAAGTTGCTGGCTTTGTATTTTGCTATTTACACGTTATCAATAAGGGTGAAGATTGGGGAAAAAACTGTCACAAATCCAAATTACAGTACATACTTTCAAAAATAAAAAGACCTCAGTGCTCGGGATTCAAAGACTCCAAATATATATATATATATATATATATATATAAGTATATAAAAAAAACTATTTCAATGAGAACTTGGTCCAAAACATAGTAGTCTTTGTTAGATCAGTTTTCTCTTTTATCTTGCTGTGTTGCAGTCTTTGACTCGACAGATTCCATCACGTATAAAAGCAAGAGAGAAAAAACGAAATGAACGAATGAAATGAAAGTCAAAGTCAAACAACGACAAACACCAAAAAACAGATCTGATCAGACATAGTAGAGCCAGTAGATGAGGTTGAACAGCGAGAAAACGGACGGGAAGACGATGCGAGACCAGCGGTCAATGGCGTTCACGTCCGTCAGGTCGGGGATTTTAATTTTGAGCTGGGAGGACCGCCTCCGTAGTCGGCTCCGCTTCATCTGGGCAGAGCGGTCCAGAGAGTGGCGGCTGGTGGAGCGTGGCCCCACCCCACCGCTCTGCTTGCGGTATTGGATGTTTGACGACGCCGTGCTGTCCAACTGTACCATGGACTGAGAGTTTCTAATGTCTGCCACGCTGGTGGTGATCTCACCTCCTGCAACTTCGTTGTGGATCTCTAAGGTTGTCAGCAGGATGTTTCCATGACCATGTGGTTCCGCCTGAATGGATAAAGAAGAGACAAAATGTTAGAATAATAGATATAAATACCTAAACTTTTAGAGTGTTATTGATTTGTTAACCTGGTGGAGTCCAACAAACACTTGAGAAGGCTTGACATGCTGAGAATGATGACTCAGCTCTTGCTTTAGGCATACAAGATTTGGTTTGCCTTTAAAAGTCACCCAGTTATCCTATACTTCAGTGGTAAACTCCACTAAATACCTCAGTGAACACAGTCATAGATCTATTCCAGATCCACAAAGCACTTATAGACCAGATAAGCATACGCCCATAACCCCTTCAACAATTCCACGAGAGTAAAGACCTGGCCCACTGCTCCATGGCCACATTGTTGCTTCCATTAAGACACATCTAATGTCTCAAGTCACACTTGGGTCAGTCGCTAAAAACAATACAAACTTGACTAGGATTCATGCTCTGAAGAAGTGAGACTGGGATCGAATATTGAGTTTCACAAAAAGTTGTTCTTGATTTCAGTGCTTATTCTTCAATGCTACACCAGCTGTTCTAGTGGGAATTTCAACAGATCAGAATTAGCCACACCCACAGTCAATAGCTGAGAAAGCTATTTGTCTCAAGCTTGCATCGTACACCGAGTCAGATCCAGGTTGGATCACATTCACACCATAAGCAACTACTCTTGAGTTTATGTGGAATCAAAACCGTCTTGGATTGATGTGATTGCTTCTTCTACATTTACAGAAAAAAAATGTAGCAAGGGGTAAATTGAACCAGAGTTTATCTTAAACAGACTAAACACCTTAGCTGTGTAAACATCATAGCATGGTGAAGACTCCAGCAACACTATTTGGTCCATTTTATTAGTAAACCAACACATTTCAGCTTTTGGCCATCATCAGGGACATTGGGACCACAAGCACAAATGCATTGATCTACTGTTAAAGGTATTTCTTAGCACTTCGGGTGTTGCTGGAGTCTTCACCTTATTAGATCTTTGATCCTCTCCATGCACCTCAGGAGTCGGTGAAATTCTGTCAGAATTTTTTTAGAAAACACCCTGAGATACCAGCTACGTTACTCAGATATTTTTCAAATGAATGTGTCATTCTCTGTCTGTTTCTTCACTGCCTCTAAGATTAAAAAAAGCTAAATTCTGTAATACCAAAACCACACAAGCAGGCTGTGATAACATTGAAATTAACAACCTTAAAAACTCAAACAACTAAGACACTGAACTAAAGCAGTTCATCTGAAGCAATTGTTGTTTGTGTTTTTAGCACAAGCAGCAATTAGTTTCACCGTTCCTCTCAGGCATCAACTTTTTGAGATAGTTCTTAAAGTTTAAATGAAAGAGTCAGGCTAAAGCAAGACAGATGTGGAAATAAAATATATACAGTAAATAATTCCACTCTGGTGATTGTAGCTACATTGTGCATGCACAAAATAGGCCACATCATGGTTATAAACTCCAGGCATTTCTGCTTGACACAAGAAAAAGTTAAAATACCCGTGTTAGAGTGGACAGGATGTTACCAATATGGAGAAAAGAGAGCAAAAATGATTCAGTGGTGGCCTCATTTACCAGAGTCTTAATGATACTCGCTGCAGATAACAAAATCAGTTTTGCTTTGGAGCTTGTTGCGCAGGTATGCTATTCTATTTATAGAAAACTTAAGGGAATGACAAATAACTCTTACTTGGTTTGTTAGCTTACAAAACTACCCAAGTGAACATAAACTCCTGTGATGCTCCAAAAGCAATTACCGTTTTATATCGCTCTCAATTTGCCTAAAGCCATTAGAAAATTGGCGTGAATGTTTCTATGAGAATTTCTAAATATCAAGGTAAAAACGGAAAATTCAAATTTTCATCATATTATTAAATAAGTCTATAAATGGTTAAACTGTCATCTGGTGCTAAAGTAACAGTGTTTCCTGTCAAAACAAGAAACTGGGATCAATGAGGCCATAAGAACAATGTAATGGTATCAGTCCCTATGTATAGAGTCACATCAATTAAAAAAAAAATAAAAAATTTAATATTCAGTCCCCCTCCTTAACAGGTTTACATGCATATATTTTATACTTTTGAAAGTACGTGACCTAATGGAATATACACATCAAATGTAACCTTTTTTTTATTCATTCTACAAACATATTAACAAGAATTTATATTCAAAGAAAAAATTTAGGACACTTGTACTAAGCAATTTTAACTTGGAATGCATATGGAGGTAACCTGATTTAGTCCTCCTCAGAAATATTTTGGAAAGTTATATTTTATATTGTAAAATATATTTTATTCAGTTTATTTGCATTATTTTAATATTTTCAGTGTTGCTGCCAGAGAGTACAGTAATTGCTTCCCATGGATGTTTATTCAAGTCAAACCATTACCATTTAAGTTAAAACCACATCTGTTCTGTCTCTATTGGATTTTACTGTATTGGTTTTCAGTCAAACATTTATTTAATAATTAAGCAGTAACTTCACAATTAAACATTTTCCTGGCAGTTTAAGCAGATAATAATGGGGCTATTGTTACATCTTTGTCACATTTGCATTTCCCCAATTTTCCTGCAGCGTGCACACACATCTCCTTCTGCAAAAAACAAAACTCTAAGATGTATCATCAACTAAATGCTTAGATGATAACAAAGAGCAGAGATTTCAAGGAAAGCAACATTTTCATTTTGCCCTCTTTCATTGCAAATACAGCAACAAAAAAAAAAAAATAGTCCCGTTTCTGAATAAGGTTTGTGGTACACTTTACTGCCACCTTGTGGTAGTGCTGCAGATACATTTTGGTCAAGTTAAATGTCAATTAAATAAACACTTTTAATTTGTTTACTTCATGGGCTTTCTTAAAAACTAAAAATTACTTTTCATTCCTTTTGATAATATTGATAAAAATATACGTTTCTAGTCAGGACAATTTTTATGTTACCATTAAGAAACAAACGTTGTCTGTTACCAGCGCACTTCTAATAACTGCAAGGTATCCATCTTGTAGGCTAACATCAGTAATTTCTTGATTCCTGTAATTCCAGCCTATAAATACATTCAAAACACACACAAAAAAATACAACACGATACATCATAATCCATGCCTATGATGGGCGTTCCACAAAACAGATCAACAGAAATGAAAAGTGCAAATTCAGGTCTTCATGCAAATGTAGCAACTGGTGAAGTCCCACATTTCCATTAAAGTAAAAAGAAAAGAAAAAGTGTTTTAGTAGTTTAAAACCTATCCCACTCTGGACCAGTTTGCTAACGTGTTTCGCAATTTATGTAACAACTACGTAACTATTATTGAAATAGAAAAGTTATAAGCTGTAGGCTCTCTTTGGCATTATTGTAGTTTATTTCATTAGACAGTGTTTTACATTTTTCATTAAGAGCTATTAGGTGTGAGTTTTTTTATTATTATTTGTAGTCCAAACTTTTGCTTTGATATAAAACAATAAAATTTTGTTTATTTCACTTAAAGTTGACATCCTCAATCAAGCCCATACCTAATATTGACAGATGATTGCATTCATTAAAAAGAATACCTCTGCTAAATATGGTTTATTTCTTCATCAAAAGGTCCATGTATATACTATGCAATCAGAGAGCTTGAAGCTAAATAAAAACTTTTAGGGGAGCATTTTAAAAGTTTAAACAGATTTATTTCTTATATATTTTACCCATATTATATAGTAAATGTTACCCAAAAATGACCAAAAAGAACGTTTGTTTGTTAAATTCGGTTCTTAAGTTACACAAATGCAAAGATCAACCAAGTCTAAAAACTTCCTTCATGTTTATACCTCCAAAGCAACATCTTCTAAAGTACTTTCTTGAGGAAAAACAAACTCCTGTTCAAGATAATAGTAAGAAAATTAATCTGGGACTGCCACCACCCCATAAGGATGCTATGGGGTCTTGCTGTGTCTCTTATTGTGCATATAGATCATTACCAAGAAGATCATCAGTAATTTCAAGTGCAAAGAATTGCTTGATGAGGGACCTCTGCAGTGACTACCTACTGGAAGTCAGACTGATTCACCATATCCTTACATGCGTTGTGATAGAAATGACTTTCACTGATGAGTTCAATGAGAAAGCCTATACAAACAGCATGCATTAACGGCTCCGGACACACCAGTTCCCACAATGTAAGCATGAGCATCACTTCAGTGAATGTCATGGAGATGTCTGTTCTTGCTTGTTTTCTTCACATGGATATAGAGATATTTTGCACAGAGGCAAAAGACGGATATTAACCACATCCATGTTGGCTGATGGGCGATGGTGGAGTTGACTTGAAGATATTGAAGAGCCTCATTTGAAGAAAATCAAGAATAACTCACCGAGCGTGAGTGGCGAAGACCTTTAACCTGATTGGACCGTTTTAGGGATGCGGTCCTACTACCTGCCTCCTGAGGAGATGAAAATATTCAGCCACATCTGGGGACAAATGCCTGGAAATTGACTTTGCATGTGCCTTCCTGGGTTTTTTTTAATGAACACCAAGGATTCTCAGCAATAATGAAATGCAGTTTAAATAATCAGGATGTTCGCTTTTGCTGCTGATTGCTATATTTATGCATCTCTTTTCAATGTCGATTATGGAAATTTCGAGGAACTTAAATGTCACTACCAAAATGATCCCCAGTGAGCAGTTTCTAGTGCGTAAATGCATAACTTTTTTAATGTTTACCCTCTGTGCCCAGTAATGTAAAGTGTGTCACGGTTTGGACCAAACTTACCCTTGCTGCGTCGTACTTGGCCGCTCGCTCATTGTTGGCCTTCTCTGCTTTCTCCGCCAACTTCTTCTGCATCTGAGGGCCCCTCCCGAAGAAGATGTAGTTGACAAAGGCGTACTCAAGAAGGGCCAGGAAGACCATGACAAAGCAGCCCATTAGGTACATGTCGATGGCCTTGACATATGGGATCTTGGGTAGCGTCTCCCTCAGGTGTGTGTTGATGGTGGTCATGGTCAGTACCGTGGTGATTCCTATGGTAAACAGGAAACAAATGTATTTTCCCCCCCAAAAAAAACAAAATAATTGACAATTAACTAAAACAACTTCAAATCTGAATATTAAATCTGTAGTAATATGGTTCCTAGACAAAAAAAATCATACTTTTCCAACCTTAACCATGAATTTATGTAAGATATTTCTACCATTGGTAGCCAGAGAAAGAAGGGACGGAAATAAGGAAGGGAGGACAGATCCAGAGAAGGTACTTTACAAGGAAAGGAAAATAAAAAGATTACAAAAAGAAGGAAAAAAGAGGTAATAGACAAAGAAAGAAGAGACAAAGGATGAAGGAAAGAAAGTGTTGCAGAAAATATAAATATTTTCATTAGTCATTTTTCATTCTTATCTAGATCAGAAAATGACTGAAATCAGATTCCGTACCTTTCCAAACTATATAGGAAAAGTACAAACAGCAGGCAAGATAACACCACCTTTCTATTATTTCAACTAAAAATAATTTGCTAAGTGCTTTCATCTTTGATCATAGGCCGCTTGCATACACACAATGGAGGTGGGTGCTTCACTTCGGCTTCATTGAAATTCAAAGGTCTCCCTCAAAAACATCCTACTGCCCCTCGGTCATCCAGCAGAAATAACTCATTAAAATAGTGCTGCCTTTATCTACCTCCCAGCTCCTGCTAACCTTACCCTGTCAGGCTACAAAATGGCTCTCCACGTATGAAGCACCGTCACACGTGGCGAGTTTGCATGATAGGAGAAGATGCCTAAAAGTACACTTGGTTGACACAGATTCGCATCAGCCATGGCTCTGGAAAGGTCAAAATGCAGCAACAAACAGAAGATTTGTAGAAATAATTTTTTCTTCCACTTCACAACTATAAATTACTTTGTGTTGGCCTGTCTCATAAAATCCCAATAAAATACAATGAAGTTTGTGGTTTGAACAAAACAAAAAGTAAAAAACTAAACTCATCAAGTTCTGTGTCTCACACAGATATCAACACTGTTCTACCCAATGGAAGTATCTTCCCTACTGCAAACATAAGACACCACATCTCCTCTACTTCATTTACTGATATCGAACATAAATGGAGTCTATCAGCAGCGCCTCTGCCCATACAACACACACAGACATCACTTTTGGTGTTTGGGTGTCATAAAAAACAGAGAGGAGACAGAGAACAGTCAGGGGGTTGGGAGGAATGAGCAAGATAGCTAAGGTCAATGTAGCTCTTAGTGAGATTTATTGGCACATTACAAGGTTAGCAACACACATGCACACATATGTGTTAGTACGAGCGAGAGCGTACACATGCTTATGTCTAAGGCACAATTGGACGGCGCCCTTTTTGTGCTTAACAACAGCCTTGTTCTTTATAGGTGTTCTCAATGCTGGGCCATTACTCTCCGTCCTTCGCTCCCTCCCTCTTTTCTTCTTGTTGTTGCCTCCCTCAGTCTCCAATCAGACAATTTAATCAAGGGGCCCAGAGCTGGTGGGCCGAGCTGCTTTTCCATCACACCGCTGTCCTGTCCGTGGAAGAATTACGACTTCACAGCTCTTCTTTTTCCATCTTTGGTCTGGATTGTCCTTTTGTTCCCCTCATCGACCATTTTTCTCTTCTTCATTCCCCTCCGGATCTCCCCATCACTTAGTCGTGGATGGCCTTACTCCCTCTACTTACATGTCCCCAAATCTCCTCTTCTTCTTTAACTGCTTGAACAAAGGCACTCAGCAATCAAATTTCCTTTAATCACAGACCAGTGTACCATTAGCAGCACATCCCGACACTATATAGAGGAAGTTTCATGTTGCATAAAGCAAGTAAATTGAAAATACTGGTTACTCGGATGCTTGAATTCATCACTTGCAGACAGACTAGCTGGAAAAAAAACAATTCTGCTCATGCTTAATGGCAGCTGTTGTCACAAAGGGTGACACAACAAGTTATAAAGTTTGGGGTGGCCAAGTTGGTTTGAAAATCATTTTTCCCCTAATAAGTGAAATCATTGTTTGAAATCTGGTCTTTGTTTTTACTCAAGTTATCTTTGATATTAAAATTAGTTTGATCTGGAGCATCGTGTGGTGTTGTGGTAGAGTGGGCGCCCCACGTACAGAGGCTAGTCCTTGAAGTGGCCATCCTGGGTTTGGTGTCCGACCTTCAGACCATTGCTGTATGTTTTACCCCTTTTTCTCTGCACATTTCCTGGCTGGTAACTGTCAATGAAGACTGCTAGTACCAAGAGAAATCTTATTTGACCTAAAACATGTAAATGTGACAAAGAAACAAAAGTGGAAAGAAATGCTGAAGGAGCCAAATGCATTTCTACAACATTGTACGACTTTAATTACATTAAATGTGCCACCAACTTACACCCACACCGCCACAGTTCACATGATCCAGCGCTCGCTCGAGGGCCATCACTCTGGGAAACAGCCAGCAACCATTTAAGGGTGTGTGCAGGTAATCTGTAACTTAGCAATCCTTCGGACTTGCTCAGGAAAATGAGATCCCCCTTCAAACAATTCAATTGTTTGCCTGCTGCCTGCTCAAATTGATTTCCCCTCTAATCATTACTCTGCTCTTACCAGGAGGTTGGCAGACGTGAAAGAAGAGTCCACACTGGACACACACACACGCACACATTCTTTTTTACAATCAAGGTACATACTGGAAGCTCACAATAGTCCATCTAAGGACTGAGTGGAACTCCGGATCTCTCTCAGTTGTCAGGCCTATAATCGGATATTGCTAGTATCCATTGGCTCGCAAAATCAGACACTCCAAGGCAGACGATAATGACCGGATATTGCATGCATGCTTTAACAAAGGGAAGAGAGAAGCAGATAACAAACAGCGCTAGGAAAGATATATAGAGAGGCAACGCATCAGGGTAATGGATAGCAGCATGCTTTTCAAAAAGCGATGTGATGTGTTAAGGGCATTATTGCTCCATTATCTATCCATATTCATGTGATTGAAGATCCAAAGGAGCAATCAGTTCACATAGCTGGGTTGCACTATTTATGTCCAGAGGTCAAGGTTTATTACATGACCTTCTGCTGACCAAAAACAAGACATGACAAACCAATGTCATCAATCCAAGCAAGGTTGATCACTTCATCATCTAAGGTTAAACTGCTATATGGTTTCTCACATATGACTTTAGGTGAGTCTTCTTCCCTTGCATGAAGATGAGTCACTGTTTGAGGTTTGGAGGAATCTTCAGTGTAGAAATATCAAGTTCAGGTTTGAGCTGCATAAATATTACAGATTTTCAACTACAGTGAATGATAACTTCAGTATTAAGCTTATAAAAAACAAATGTTTGCTTGATGAACGTCTTGAAAAGAAAGATTGAGATCTTTGGAGAGTAAATCAATATCAAAGAGGACCAAAATAATTGATCCACAGCTTCAAAGGTCTTTAATGTTGAGAGTGGTGTTTCTTTTTTTTTCTATGGATGATATGGCAGCTCACAAAGATGTCATCCCACCTGGGGGGTTGTGAGTAGAGCCATTGTAGAAAAACACCATTTTACACTGTGGATTGCTAATGATGCTGTAGTCATTATCTGATTTGAATTCACCTCCGTTTTTCTGGAGGTGAAGTTTGTAATCTGGACTACATTTCATCACCTCCAATTGGACGTAAACCTGTACTTGATTGAAGAGCAGAAATAAGGAAGACTGTGGATGTTAGCTTCTGCAGTAGTGCTAAGACAGTTTTCACTGTGATTATCGATGTGTGCGAAGGTCTATTTGGTGTTTTAACTACTAAAAAATACGGTTTAAAATCGTTCTTAGGTATTAGCACATTTTAACTATTTGTTGCCAGTTGCAGTCTCTAACCACAGCAGATACCAGTTGTACACTGTATTTATAATCCGGTTCAAGATTTTTATAAATGTTTCTTGGTATTTGGGCCACCTGAGGCAAAGAATTATGAAAAACAAAATATGTAAACTGGTCAAATTAGTCCTGAGTTACGCTACATTGACAAGGGTGGATAGTAATTAAAATCAGTGAGCACACTATTCATGCAGGATCTGCATCTGGATATGGTCATTACTCATGTCTTGCATCATACTGAAGGCATCATGATGATTAACAGCCAACAAACATCCACCTGCAGTCTGTTTACTGCTAACATGAGCACGTTTTAGAGGTAAAAGCATCCTCTTTTGAGATGGTGGTGAGTGACTATGGTTTTTTTTAGTGACAACAGCAAACTACAGACACAAATTGTGACCTAGTTTGCTGCTGTCACTCCACAAAAAGAAGAACCAAAATAGCATTCCTTCAAAACAGAATTACAGGTTTAACCCTATAAGCTCATCACGAGGTAGGACATTTTTATTTACTCATTCATGAAAGGATACACTCAAAAGCATATCACTTTCAGGAGGGATCGACAAGACAGAACTTTGTAGTTTGAGAAAGTAAATTGACTTCTTACCAAGAGCCACCCTGGCTGCAGATGCATCATAGTTTATCCAGAAGGATACCCAGGATAAGATGGTGATCAGGATTGATGGCATGTACGTCTGCAAAATGAAGTAGCCGATGTTCCTCTTCAGCTTGAAGCTCAACGACAGTCGAGGATAGGCACCTGAAACAAGGGAGAAAAGAGAGAGAGAGAGAAAAATACAGCATATGAAATATTTAGTCAAGAAATAAAATGTATGAAATAGAATGAAGATTCTCTGAGAATGAAGCTAATTCAGAAAGCATCACAAAAATGATAGGCTTACCCTGAAAACATCAAACTTTGATAGTCTGAGCAGCAAGAAGGGGCCTCTTATGTTTTTGTTTCAGTTTCCATGGCAACACAGACAGCATGGGCTGAATTTATCACCATGGTAACAAGTATCCCCTTCAAAGCACCAACACACATCAGCTCTTCCTCACACAAGCCACACAAACACAAAAACACTCAATTGCAACCCTATTTCGTGATGTGTCACTATATTCATATTTTGTGGTAAATAAACATGACCACATTTTGACTTTTCAAGGAATTATCTACAAAACCACTGAAAGAGTTTCCCACCATTGTTGTCATCCATTGAATTCAAACGTGAGCAGTGTCTATGCATGTGTGCGCATGGAATCTCGTGGCATTGTATCTCTAGATGGGCTGCATGTATGACTCGTTACTCCCACTATTCTTAGCCGTTTTTCCATTTTGGTTTCATATCACAGGAGAAGTGGGACCCATTATGGAGTCATTTCTGCTCTCTGGGTATTCAGCCAAAGCTACTTGTGGTGAGCGTGGGTCCACCAACTGCACACTTGTGTGTATGGCTGGAAAAAGAGAGAGCCACTAGGAAAATATAAAAAAAACCGATCCACTCGCATCTCATTACGATTCAGCGCCTGGTGTGTGCAATAAAATTACAGTGCAATAAAAATGACCTGATGTGATTTTAAAAAGAGGCCATGAATCAATTCATGTAGCTTCTTGTGTCAGAGTTCAGACTTAAGACGTGACAGAGACGGATAACGTTTGGCTTTATAAGTGAGCAGGAATCATAGAAATTAGTTGAGACATTTAAATTGTCATGCACAAGCCAGAGTTTTTCAATTCAATCAAATACAAGTCTTTAAGGAGCAGGCCCAAGTCATGTTTTGAGAGGGACGTTCAAGTAAAATCTAATGTCTTAGAGGAATATCCCCAGTTAAACCTTAAGGTGTGGTCCACCAAGTCAAGACTCAGATATTTAAGTGGCTAAGACAAATCATGGATTCAAATCTCATCCTTGAGAGGGAATTCTCAAATCTTTAAGGAGCCTAATCAAGTTAAGGCTCATATCTTTGGCCCTAAATCAAACTCAAGTCTCCAGTATTTGATGAGCATGCCATGGTTACTTTCCAAGTGTTTGTCCCTATGAGTCTTTGAGGAACACATCTATTTATCAGGCCCAACTCAAAGCTACAGCTAGCATGAACAGATTGTTATGACTAGTTAACAGTCATAATTTCCCTGATCAAGCTTTCTTTAACAGTAGAATATCCACACCTCTGCCAGGGCTGAGGTCATAAAACCTGGAAGCTCCTTTCACTGGCATGTACTGTTGAGGAACATAGCATAGAAAACATGCAAACCGTGTAATAAAAAAAAAATGGAATCCTGCTTTACTTTTAGTTTTTCTCAGATTCACCATTTGGAATCTGGAATCATCTTCACGCCGTTTTGTAATTTTTTTCAGAATAAAACTACCACTGCAACATTTTCTTGCCTGTATCCTGTCTGTGGTTTGGCCCATGAAAACAGGCAACTATGATGCAATCCCTGATGTTCACTCACTCTCCTATACTGCTTCAAAATTAAGATAAATATGAAGTATTTGCCACAGCTATATTGAAAATATTATAGAAGTCTGAGATTTTCTATAGACAGTTTGCTGTTCCTCTCCAGCTTCTAAAGCTTCCATGTTTATTTCAGTAAAAATCCAGTAATCTGATTGACAAGAACAACACCTCACAAACTATAAATACTCAAACAATATTTATCTTTTTAGACAATCCTGTTATTTTTAGCTTCTAAATAACAGGTCTGACAGCTTGAAAAGAACTAAACACATAATTTACATATATTATAGTGTGAAAATAAAAAAAAGGACAGCCACACTTCTTCTTCTTCTTCTTTAAAAAGCTCGGTTTACCCTTCCAGTGATTCAGCTCTTCTGGACTACATCTGACTGGAAGAGAAGCCTAGGTGGCTTAAGAAAAGAGGTGGCCGAGGTACGCTGGCATGTAGGTGTGTTACAGTTCTGCCTATAACGGCTACACCAAGCAACATCCGTGAGTGGGAGGAACACCATGTGTGAGGCTGAGAAAGAGAGGGAAGGAGAGAAGGGAAAAAAAGTAAAGTTGAGCTGCTGCTGATGTCTGTGGATGGATTGATAGACAAGAAAGCTGCGGGATCAAAGGTGCTTTTTGTCACTGAATGCAGAGGTAGTCAGTGTTACAAACTATAAAAAAAACTACGCTGTATTCACCAGTAGCTTTATTTTTGGATTAAAATGTGTGGCTAAAGTTTAAACAACGTATACCTACAATAATAAATATATTAATTTGATTCATTATATAGAGTGAAATATTTCAAATTTTTGTTACTAGTAATTTGAATGATTATGTCTTAATGAAAACCCTAAATTCAGAGTTTCAGAAAACTTGACTATTGTGACAAAGTTAAACTGTAGAAAATCAGAGTCACGTCCTAATTTGGTGCCCTAAACCTCTGCCTAGAACAACAGCAGAGGTTTAGGTGGCTCTAAATTGTCTCTCTGTTTGGCTCAGTAGGCTGCACAGGTATAGGGAAGACTGCTGATTGTACACACAAAAGGTAATTGCTAAAGAATCTGGCTGTTCATAGACAGATGTATCCAACACATTCATTGAAAGTTGAGTGGAAGGAAAACATGACCCTACTATGCAGATGAGGGTCGCTGTCAAACCAACCTGGGCTTCCATGTTACCTCAGTAGAACCAGAGACTGATCACCACTTGTGCATCTTTTTTCCCCACTTCTTCCTTCCTCTCAATTTTCCTATAATATGATGGCACAATTTAGTAATGGCCTTTTTGTGCTATGCATTTACATAAAAGCCTTTAGCCATGATCATAAAATAAGGGAAAAAAATGCTGAATTTAGTAACATCCTTTGGTTTATGTTCATGAATTTGAAGTACTACTTGGATCGTTTGTGTTATTATTGGGGTGTTTCACGTCTGATAAAACGAATATTTCCTGCTCGCGGTTTCAAATTATGCAAAAATGATCAAAAATGGATATTAAATATTTAAAGCTCTTCTAGCTGTCTAAACAGAAACAGATTACGGTCATAAATCTAATCATATCTGTGACATGCGAAGCTTAAATATGCAGTTAAATGTCACCAAGCATTGCCTGCTCACCCGTGCATTTTGCATGTGGCCACGTGTACGCACACAGAAGTCAGTGTTTGCAGAATAATTGATGCTGCGTGCCTCATTGCACATAAATATGAGATACCCTGAATCCTGGTCTGTTATTTTTCTTGTCAGAGAGTAGGATAATTGGCATCAGAGCACACATTTTTGAAGTTGGAGGCAAATTTGCACTGAAGAAAGCTACAAAGAGGAGGGGAAAAAACAGTAAAGTAAAACTGAAAGTGACAGGCTGAGTTAGAGAGCGAGAGAAAAGGAAATGAAACTAAAGTCTGGCTTGTAGCACATGTAATGGAGGAAACCTGATCATTAGCAAGGAAGGCAACAAGCTTTTGATGTGCTTCAAGCAGCAAGCGCAGCAGATCACTGGACACTAAGCTTCAATGGTCTCCACCCGCAAGGGGACAGATCGCTTCTGCAAACAAGCGCACCCCTGCTCACCCGCTTAGACACATTCACATGATTCTCCCAAGATAGGGAGAGGAGCCCCTGTACTGTGAACAGCTTGGGTAGATGGTGAACGTAAAGTCACGAACACAGAGTGGAAATGACTGACAATCTTGATCAACAAAAAGATGAATAAGTTAAAAATAGCCAAAAATCTCACAAAAGACTGATTTAGTTTTGCCGTTCTTCTCAGGGCGAGCGTGACTCTTTCTTTTGAGCATCAACTCTGCTGAAAAATATTTCTAAATGTCAGCTTTTATGTTCCCACCACAGCTCTGGAGAAATTGCTTCTCCGATCTACTGCTGCCTTTGCTGAACGTTGGAAAAAAAGAAAAGAAAAGTCCATCACAGAATAAATGTTCGCATAAAAATCTCAATAATTTAGGACTTATGCTGGCACACTTAAAAAAAAAAAGAAAGAAAGTTCAGCATGTATATTGACTGAACCCCCTCAGGGAAACACTGAGGCATTAATTACAACATGAAATGTAATATAGTGACTGTTTTTCACATGCAGGAACCTGACAAATTGCCTCTTATGTGTAGCCTTCCTTTCTAATTACTGGCCCCAAGAGATGAAGCGCTGGGAAGAAAATCGCTGTGATCCTATAAATAAGACTGGCGGCTGTTTTTTTTTTTGCAACAACAGAAGAAGAGCAATGTCAAAACATTTACAGGCTGCATGTATAACCTATTGCACAAGCTTTAAAAAAAAAAACACATAGCCTTTAAGTTTTATGTGCTTTACTCGTGTGGTTTCATGTGGTAATTTCCCATCAGTTTTCTATCTGCTGCTGCAACTACTAATCAAAAGTGGGAGGGGCCTTTGTTCTCTGTTGACCAATCAGAGCAGAGCGCAACGAAAATTACAATGCAATTAGTTTTGGTGTTGCATGTGTGAGTGAACATAAACACAAACTGAATAGGCTGCAATAAAAACACGTAAGTTTTCAATAATGTGCACTTTGGAAAATGTGAATATTAATGTTAACGTTTTCTGCCAATGTTGAATTAGGCAAACAGAACCACCAAATTCTACAATTAGAAGTATAAAATGTTAATATATATGGACTAGTAGAGCATGGAGTATATTTGCCCATATTGGCTGCTACTGGATGTCTATTTTGGAGGCTGTGTATGTGCTACACAGACTTAATAATTTAAGAAAGTCAGATCCAGTGCTCAACAAATTGAACAGGAAGTAGCTATCTTTCAACTTTTTTCCCTGAAGGTTGGATATGAATGAAATGTAAAGATCACTGCTGAGTTTAAAAATCTTGTATGTTTTGAATTGTGTAGAGAAAGATAATTAATCTCCAAGACTGATAAATCAAGAAGATATGGTTGAATTTTAAGTAATGCAAATCGACTGCAATGTACAGAAAATCTGCGATTTTACCTTCAATTTTTAAGAATTGCTTTTCTAAATACCTTTAAAGTCTCTTTAACTGAAATAGCAAATTTAAATGCAACCATCTATCGGCATACAAAAATCTTTAAAGTATGAATATTTTCATGACCTCAAAGTGTGACGCTCACAAGTTTTGTTTTTGATGTGGATGAACTCAGTTATCTAATTTGTGAAAGCTCTTAACATAATTTACTGAATTTAGCTATTGATTAATGCATTACACCTTGAGGGTGAAAACATCCCTACTCATGCGATTGTGTTTTATTTACACTGATAGTTTGTTGATATTTCTGGACATATAAAAGAAAAACAGAATGATTTTTTTCTTTGCTTTGGATCATAAAGCCGGCTGCACATTTCCAGAAATCTACGTTTGACTGGCTGATTAGGACCTTGTAACGTCTTGTTGACCAGGTCTGGATTAATTTTCTTAAAATCATTTTAGATTTATTCAGGATTTATCATAAATAAATTCTTAATCAAAGAAAAGATCGATTTCAGAAATTCAAAATCTTTGACTGATCCCAAATAGCGGAGAGGCAATCAAGCAATGCGGAATTTTAGATCTAGATCTTTTCTCAGAACTCCGATGAAAAACATAAAAAAATTAAAAATTAAAGGAAGAATATTGAACATCTTGTGAAGTTATACTTTGGTATAAGCTTCACAGACAATACTTAATACCGTATAGAAACATTTAATATTTTAACATGTCACCATTCCATTATCAGTAACAGGACTTTGAAACAATCGTGCAAACAACTGAATCTATTTCGATAAACGAATCACATAAAATGAGCTGCTCACATCAGATCTTGATAACTCTGTCAACGCTTTCTTCTCATTAAAAAAAGCTTTTTTTATAAATAAAAGCAGGGATCCATTCTGCCTTTGGTAACATGTGAGGCTGGTGGCCTTAGCGACCACAACCGTTACTAGCAACTTGTTTTTAGCGCACAAACGTTAGTTCTTGGCTAGCTTTTCACCCATCAGTTGAAACCATAACAGACAATTACTCAAACTGGCAACAAGCCCTATCTAATTAACATGACCTCGTAAGCTACATTTGTCAACAATCAGAACAATATCAACCTCACCAATCCCGTAAAAAGCATGACCTCATGCAGTCAAGCACTGCTGGTTGTAAAAGATGTTTGTTAGGTGATTTATGTCTGTTTCAGTGAAGAGCCACTCCAGCAGGCTTGTTCCAGCTGCAGCTACTTCAGGGAAACTTCAAAGGCAGATCTTACCTCATTTCAACCCAATTAGAGGCACTGACAAACACAACTGTGGCTCTGAGGATTTAAGATCAACCCATCAAGCTTTGGCATGCTTGATGGGTTTAATCAATTGCTACAGAAATTGATTAAATTATCAGCTGTAAGACCAGCAGAAGCTTAATTTATATGATTTCATTTAAAGTTGTACAAAAAGCTTTAACCTCATGTAAAAATAAATAAATAAATGTTTTAGCTCTTTATGTATTTGAGTGCAGAGGTTACCTGTGGAAAAGACAACATTTCTGGAAACTAGTTTGTAGTCAACAATGGAGAACTGCGGCAGCTCGATCCGCGTCACCCCGGTTACGGCCGACTCGCCTCCCTTCCAGTAGAACTCGATGTCATCTGTGGTGTAGCCATCTGCAAGAGAAGAAACACGAACACACCAAGGTGTAACCATCTGTCAAAGCCATCGCAGGAGACCAAGATATGCAGCGTTGCTGATCGTCCAACTGGGCTGTCATTCTGGAACTGGACAGAAAAAGAAATATAACATGTTTGAAGTTGCTTCAAAGAACCAGACGTTAGTTGAGTGTTAATTGAGTGTTTTACTTTAAAAGTAAAAGGCTTAATAGATTTCTTCAGGAGAATGTAGTTACCAGTTAAGGGTCTTACACTAATACACTAATTTAGGTCAATTTTCACACATATACCGCACTTTTTACACCTAAAACCATCTTAGAGAAGAATAAAAAACGTATTTCATGTAGTAGCATAATCTCATACTAAAATCCAAAATTTACTTTTAGTACATATAATAAGAGGTTCTAAATATTTCAGAAAATAATTTGATTTAAAAAAATATTCTTAAGAGGGACACTTACTGGTATCCAAGACAATATCTTTATAATAACTGCAACTGAGCTTGTAGAAAATCCCTCAGTGGTTGTGTGGTTATGATTCAAGAACCTATTTCCTTTTGACCCTCTTCAAATTGGGAAATAAAGGAAAACAGGTTTTAAAGGTAAGGCAGATGTGTTTTGATCCTCATACATTAGAAAGCTGCTCTCCCAAACTTGTCTAAATCTACAGTCAGACCAACACAGGACATCAAGCAGAACTAAAAGGCCAAAAGATCCAGGAAGTCTTGATAGAGTCCATCATAAACTTTTTGTAATAACATCAAAAATAATACAAATTTGCTGGTCTATGCCAGGAGACCTAAAATAGGTCATGAAATAATGGGATCCAAAAAATTTGACCAAATCAACAAAAAAATGGTTCACCAGACACAAAATCAACTTCCTTCTGTCATCGTCTCATATCCTACACATAAACCCTATAAAAAACACACACTAAGGCTTTTTATGATTTGTTGCCTGTAATCAAATACTAATCTTAAAGCGAATCACAATATTCATTGTACACCAGGCCGATCTCCCGCAGCTGCTACATCATAAAATTACCCAATCAGAACCGGCAAGCAGCAAGGGACCTGTGGGTGATTAATTCAAGTAGAAAAAAGCCGACTTCATCAAAAGAAATTCTGTTTGAGTGTCGGCTAATGTCTCCATTGTTGCAAAAACAACCTTCCTCATATTCAGCCCGTTACAGAGCCGTAGTCTTTATCAAAAATTAATAAATTAATCTAGTTTTAGGAGCAAAAAAAACGCCCATGTACTCACAGCTCTCTATCTCCAGAGTGCAGTTCTGCTCATCCAGGGGATACCTCCTGAGGTCCATCATGCAAGCAGCTGTTGTTGTTATCCTGAAACACAACAAACAGATTGAGAAAGAGATAATCTCATTTTCTTTCCACTTCAAAATGATGGTAGTGATGCTTTTGTTGTGTGTTAATCCATTGGATTAAAACCAAATGAACTATGTATGTGAATAATTTTGCCAGGCAGTACATATCAGACTATGAAGCTGCGGGATGTTCTGTATGCTAAGCAGTCTAGATTGACCGAAGAGTGTAAGGGACAGCAGTAATCCAGTTAGCCTGAAGTATTAAGCTAAAAGCACCTGCTTATGTTAGTCATCTTTAAAGCAAACTAATTATCCGCTTGTCTTTGCATCAAATTCCTGAGCTGGTTTCACATTAAAATAGACTCCTGGCATTGTCATCTCCAAAACACATTACTGCAGCGTCCCGGAGTCAAAATGTTGACTGCGTAAGCATGTACATAATTAAACTATAAGTCACTGACAGACACCAGTCCATACTGATATTTTACAATCTGTTTATCTCTCTGGCATAAAAAACTGGTCTCCCTCCAGCCTCTGATTAGGTGAAAAAAACACACAAAAAATGCAAACACTACTGCAAATGTTGGCACAGCTCAGTGCCTGCTCATCTGAATTGGGTCGCAATGAGTTGTGGCTTTGTCTATGTGATCGCGAGCGCTCCGACGGCTGATGATCAGACAGTTAAAGTGAGGGGCAAAGTGAAATGCAAATTCAAAATGATTTCGGCTGAGTCTGGCCTGATTAAATGCCGGCTGCTTGGCAGTTAGCCACTGGATGTCTTCATTTAGCTAAGACTCCGATGAGGCTGTGGAAAGCCATTAGCTGATGTTATTATGCTGTTAAAATTACACCAACAAAGTGGGTTTCTATAGCACAGACATATTGTCATTACTGTGGCACTAGATACAGATTATGTTGCTTACAGACTGTAATAAATAATCATTTTTAGAGATAAATTATGCATTTTGTGTATCTTTGTCTAAACGATTGTAATGAAAGGTGATCAGATGTTCATTAAAACAGCCATTTTGTCTGGCACTTGGTGTTAAGAAAACCAGTAATCAGCTCAACTTCATTTCCAGTAAGTATGAGCATCATTCCTCAGAACAAAGTATATTTATAATGTATTCAGATTTAGAAGAGATGAGGCTTGAAGAAGCTTTAAAAAATAGACAGCATATAAAGACACAATCTTTTTCTCACTGCATGACATTACTCAGTCAAAACTATTCCTGTTTTAGGAGACTATAGGAAGAACATTTAGATTTTTGTATTAATGTCGACCAAATTTGAAGTTTACATACACTAAGGTTACAATGGCTTTTAAAAATGGTGGCATTGCTTAAAAGCTTCTTCTTGTTTAATTTACATAACATAAATTAAACAGTGGCATTTTCTTAACATGAAATCAATCTGTTTACAGCTAGATACTCAACTTTACCTGACTTTAATTTACATAACAGCTCTAATCAAAAACACCCCGGCATTTCTCCTCCATACTTTGATCTCTTGAATGCTCTGTGAGGTCTATAAGTAGCCCACTAGGCTAAATGCTCTGAACTCCACTGGCATAATCAAGCATTGCTGTTTGACTTTAAAGTACTGACACATGCAAATGCAGGTATGCTAGCACACAGCCAAACAAAGACGCACACACACGCTTCTCTCTGCGCACTCTGACAATTCAAAGCTTGCATCCATATTCATAGGTCATGCCGAATCCTCTGAATTAGCCTGACAAAAACATCAATGGAGAACACAGAACAGGGGCTTCATAAAACAAGTATTCACCAACAACCTGGAAGCTGAGCTTTGCATTGTACAATATGTCTAAAATGTTCATGCATTTCTTTATTGTTATTTAAAGACAATATGGGTCAGTTGCTTACACCACCAAACTGATCATTGATCAGCTAGAAGAGTTAGTACACAGACTTTATCCTGTTATTTATCTGAGATGGAAATCAGTAGCTGCATTTCCATTGACCATATGATTGGGCAACTTAGAATTACGAAAACACATCAGCTTAACGTAAATGCCAATTTAGATAAAACTCTTGTTTTTCGATAAAATGTTGTTTTGCACTAGGACAAGTTGGTTTTTCAGCTCTACCAAAATTAGCGTATTTTGCAAAACTGCAATGAAAAGGCATCACGAGTTATGTCATCAACAAAAGGATGTTACTACTGGCAGAAAAGACAAAGATGATAACAGGAAGTGGTAGGAGGATGATGGCGTGGAATGTTTTTTAATGGCTTAGAGTGTGAACAAACTCATTTATATGTGATTCTAATTGGATGTCTTATTAAATGAAAACAGCCATTTCAAAATTATGTTTTTTGACAGTAGCTGAATATTGACAAAGTTTTGCTCACATTTGTGGGTTGAAAATTTGGGTGTGGTTTGACAAATGGGGTAGTAAACATCTGCAGAGACGGCCCACTTTTTGTGACCTCTCTCAAAAACAAAGATGTCCTTTGAAAAGTCAATGAGACAACAAGACCATACCTGAGCCCATATAGGACAGTCCCGTCTGGGTGAAGGCGAATCATGCGATTTTTGACTGTGACTCCATGAACAAAAGACTTCTTGTCATTGAGGAAGTAGGTGTCTGGGACCCACAGCTGGTCTGCAACCCTGTTGTCCAGAGTCAAGTTTAGTGGGATTCCTATGTAGGCTAGACGCTTGTCCCTCCAGTACTGCTGGAAATACATGGTCAGCGTGTAGTCCTATGGAAGAAGAGAGATAGAAAACAAATGATTATAAAAACTTAAATATTGATTTACCCATTTTACTACATAGGACTAGGCACATTTAAACCAGTATCCTAAATGCAGCCTAGCCCCTCCCTATGGAAACCCTCTACTCAGTATTGTAAAGTACCATAGTGCATTGCACAAAAGGGCAGCATGACTCATCTACCTGCAGCTTCATTGAACATTTTTCTGAGGAAGATTTTCAAAAGTTGCTCTCCCCATTGACTGAATCTTTCTAGTACAAGAACATTGATTCACAAGGCTGAATCAATGTTCAGACACCTGAAAGCTCTTTAAACCAATTTAAATTTAAATGAACTTTCACTCAGTCATTTGGACAAAAGTGAATTATTCTCAAAAGGCTGATTGTAATGCATTTTTACGAAATGTCACACTAGATCTTTTTTTTTCTCCACACATAGCATCAGTTAACATTTAAAAACTTGTTCTAACTTCATTTCAATAACAAATAAAGGCATAATGCAATGTTAAATAACGCTTTAGCATTGACTTCTGACACATTTGGCACTGTAGCAAACACAATTTGATTCACAGATAAGCCATGCAGCCATGGGTTTTAAGGACAGTTTGATTTCTGTGCCGTCCCTGCAAAGGAGGATTGACTCACCTCAAAATGCCCAACGCTTGAAAATGAAAGTGATGAAAGAGAAACTGACAGTTTGACCTAGTTTGATTTGGCTAATAATTATCTAAACGCCATAGAGCATCCAGAGAACACAAAAATTTATTATCACAGACAAATACTTGCTCCTTAAATATTGGGGGGAAAAGAACAAAAATAAAAAAATAGGACGCATTTAGAACTTTATGTTTACAAATGCGGCAGCATAATTGGATTTATTGAAAAAACATACATTGCAATTTCAGCAAAAATACATACATATATATATATATATATATATATATACATTTGTGGGTATGTATGTATAAAAAATATATATATATATATATTTTATTTTTTTTGGTTATTTTTTAACATCTCTGCATGAATGTATTATTGTTATATCCCTTTAAATTTCTGTGTATCAAACCAGCATGATCTGGCACTCAAAAAGAGTAAAAAACAAACAAAAAAACAAGGCATAAGTCAGTCCTTTTGTGAGAATACACATAATCCAACAGTGCAAGGGAATACTTGTGTTTTGTATTAATTGGGTAATATTTGACCAGCGCAGAAGCTGCGCCAGAGGCCCCGAGCCCTCCCCCTTCATTCCATACCACATAATCCAGTTACTCAAGCTAACTCTTCCTCTCCGTCATATCTATTTCTCTCTGTTTGCACCTCTCTTTTTTCCTCCCCCTCTCTCTTTCTCTAGGCAGTGCAGTGATCTTCACCATACCCACTGTTGTGTTGAAATGAAACCTGCACCAAGCTGGCACTGCTAAAAGCACACATGTCCCCGTGGTGCCAAACGGGAACCAGAACGAGATTAAAAGCGTCCACTGCAATAAGCGTTGCTTTCCAAAAGACTCATGTGTGACCAAGCTGTTACATAACTTGAATAGTTATTTGTCTCTTTGCGCCGCCAGAAACACTGTTTCTGATGCACAACAGGTTTTTGCATTTTCATGAGGGGAAGAAAATAGAATTCCAAGATAAACTCATGCAAATTCATCCCGATGTCTGAATTTTGTCTCTTTATCTATTTTTATTAACTTCATAATCAGTGAATATTTTATCCGCCATGCAGATATGAGGAAAGGAAGATCTTAGTCAGCACAGGACACAGATTGGACACTCAGCATGACAAGAAAAGCTTATTGGCACCAAGCCATGGTTGTACAGTAATACAACCATGGCATGTTTGGTAGCCTGCAACCCCCAATCACTCTCGGATTGTAGTCTTTAGAGAGCATGTGGGAGGAAATGTCAGGAATTAATGTGGCAATTACTTCTGTGTACTGCCATTATCTTCCATTACAAATCGTCCTTTTCTGCCCTTTCTTGAACAAGGCTCCCACTTTCAATAGAAAGCTTATTAAATCCATGTAATAGAAGCAAATAGTTATAACTGTAAGGCACAAATGTCTCCAGAAATGTTGACCGGCAACTGCTGTATCAATGCTTAGCGTACATTCAAATAATAAAAAAAACAAACACTGTAGGTCATTTAATTTGTATTTTTTTATATTTGTTACTCTTGAGTATATTTTTACCATTGAAAACATCTTTCAACCAAAGACACCCTGCTTACGTCATTTCTCACATTAAACGTTAAAGTTACATTTTTAAAGTGAAGAACTTTACTCAAGTATCAAATACATTGATTCTTTTTTGCATGTAGTTCTCTCAAAATGTCTCTACCCTCCACCTGAGAACACACTGGTCAGTAAAATGAAGTGCCATGGTACAACATATAAGTGGGAGAGATGACTCATGTACCCACAGCTTCAGCAAAAGTTTTCATGCAAAATTTTCAAAGAATTAATCCCCCCATCAGCCGAACATTTCCAGCACGGGGACCATGATTCACAAGGCTGAACTCTATGACACCTGAAAGCTTATTAAACCACTGACGCTTCGTTTAAATTCAAATGGACGTTCAATGCGATTTTTATCAAAATGCCAAGCTGCTGTTATTTGTCCTCATTCAGGAACATTTTAGCTGACGGACCCTTTTTTTTTTAAATGCATGTTCGCCTCTCTAACAAACATTTTAATCAAATACCTTGTATTCTTCTGAGAAAGAACCGGAACCACACATTTTACTCAACTACTTTAAAAAGGAAGGCACAATAACCACCGTATAGATATACAGGCAACTGTTACCTACAGTACAAAAATATCTAAATAAATATCTTTAACAGTTTAAAATGGATGAAAATGACAAAAAAAAAATAGAAAACTGTCAGTTGATATTATCGTGCAATTTCTCAGTTTGGTTCAGTTCTTTCAGACAAACAAAGTCTGAGTCTACTGGGAAAATATATACACTATTAAAGAGCATAAATAACATTTAATGTATATTTACTATGAGCACAGTAAACAGGTGCTGTTAGCAGGTTGAACTCACTGATAGAGCTCCACACTAAAATCACTTAAAATTTCAAGCTAAACAAAGTTTGTGATACCAGGCTATTTGACGCCGGGCTACCTACAGCTCTACTGAAGTCATCAATAAAAGCTTGTAGTCTAAATAAAAGCTTGTAGACATTAGCTGTCTCTTTCTGTCCCATGTTTCAGCCATGGGAACTACTGTATATGAGCTTGTCTTCTGCAATGACTTACAACAGAAAGAAGTTTGGCTTGTAAATGGATGGCGGCAAACTAAAAACCTTTCCATCAGTAACGGCAAATGTTCTAGTCCTATTGATAGCGGGAGCCTGCAGAGGGAATTTGCTGTCTGAATCCATCCTATTGTCTTTCTTTCTTTCCATTACCACTGTAACTTTACCCTCCATCATCCCCTCCGAATGATTGATGCCTTTCATGCTGCTTGGCTTTGACCCTCACTCCCCACCCGCTCCCTCTTCCACCGTACTTCCTCCTTTACGCCTGAGGCTGGCATCTTCCACTCGACGTGTCGGCAGGTGGGCTGCTCAGCGAACACCTCATAGGATCATAAATGATTTAAACAAACAGTGTAGCCTGTGTAAACATGCGGCCAAGAAGTCCTCATCAATGTTGTATGGAGACAATCAAAATGAATTTGAGATGAAGCAAGCACTGCTTTTGCAATACCTACCCAGGAGTCGGGTGTTTTTCTTTTTACTTTTCTATTTTTTTTTAAAGGAAGTGAGCTCTGGGTTTCTATGAACTAGAACTGAACATTATAAATTATTGACACCTTGCCCTAGTCCCTAAAGCTCTGCTTTAATGCCGTTGTTTGTGCATTAGCATATGTTTTCCGCAATAATAAAGACGGTGACCATTGGAAATGATTTCCAGCACGCCTTAATAATTTAATTAACCGTAGGGTATAATCATTTCCATTCAGGGTGTGCGAGAGTTCAGATAAGCAGAGTTTTGGCTGCGAACTGACCCATATTCAGTTTAATCTCTGCCTCTCCACTGCACTGAAAATGGTATAGCAACACAAGCAAAAGCGTCAAGGAAATGTCCTGTTTGTCACATTCTGCCCGTCAACAAAGCAAAAAGAAAAGAAGTTTATGATGAAGAAAAACAACAATATATACCGACTTCGTACTCTACATGAACCCTGATCCAGTAAAGCAGTTTTAGTCACTTTAATGTAATTTGGGCGCGCTCTCTCTCCCCTCGGGATGGCCCTACAGTGGTAAATCACCGCAGTGCGGGGGAATCCCTCAATGATTTCCTACACCCCTCCTTCCACGGATATAACATAGCAAAAAAATAGCAGCATCCCTTATAGAGAGCACACACCAGGATTTGATTGAAATGACTTTTTTTCCATTAAATGACAGCATCCGACTTCAATACGTCTGATACTTTTATGATGTTTTACCTTCATAAATAGGAAATAGAGGAGGAAGAAATAAAGTAGAAATGTTCCCACCTATGCTATTCAGAATACATATTGCTTTTTATTGTCTATTAGTAAATTATGACTGATTCAGTCTGCAATACATGACGTTATAGAATGACATTTAGTGTTACAAGTGTAACTTGATTAGTAGTTCTAGAGCAAAAGGCTTTTAGTTCCACAAGCGGGTCCAAATATCAAATTTTAGTCTAAATACAATGGCTAAACATAAAGCCTTAAACCCTTTTTATACATTTTCTTGATATTTGGTGGAATTGCTTTTAAAAGTAGAACTTGGATAAAACATTTTGGGTTCCACAAGCTTCCCACAATGGCTTGCTTGAATCTTACCCCAGTGTGAGTTAGGTTCGTCAGAGATCTCTGCTTTGTAAGGACGACCAATTTGTTGCCCTTTTGCCATTTGTTGCTAATTTGGATGTACACTGAAGGTTGTAGTCCATGTGGAAGACCTTTAACTTCCTGGTTCATGTCCTGGGATGTTGCCTGAATAGTTACATTTAAAGTTATTTTCCTCATGACGCTATCTATTTTGTGTTGTGCACATTAAAGTATAGAAGTATCGAAAAAGACAATAAGAATTCTGAAAGATTTTAACTTCATCCTGTATTCCCTATTTCAGTGTTAAAATATATATTTTCTCCCTCGTTTCCTGTGACCTTCCCAATGTCCTTCCTTGTGGAGTTACTTCTTTCCATCTTTTTTCATTGTATTCTAACTTTCATTCTTTCTTGTGTCTATTTTCCTCCCTCTCCCTTAGATCTTTTCTTGTGCCCTTACTTATTTTCTTTCGTTTCTCGGTCCATTCGGCTTCATTTCTGCTCAGTCTCCATTCCTTTCTATGAGTCCTTCCTTTCATTTTTCATTGCATCATCCCTTTCTTTCATTGACCGAGTCCTACCTGCATTCCGTTCTTGAGTCATTCCTTCCTTTCATTCCTTGTCAGCTTCCTTATGCCCTCATCTCCGTATTCCTTCCCTTTTTCCCTACCTTGTCACTCCATCCTTTTTCCTTCCTTATTTTCTTTCCTGCCTGTACAGTGTCCTCCTTTCTGCCCTCCTTCTCCACTCTTCTTCTCTTTACCTATTCCATATTTAAATCAGTTATAGTTAACTTTTGTATTTTTTGCATAAAATGAAGATAAAAGACTAAGAAGTCCAGAAGGTTGAATCTGGAAAAGTCTAGAATTTCCCCACAAGTACTCTATTGGAGCCTTGTGACCTGACTCAAAGATTGTTGTGGAAAGGTACAAGAGAACAAAATCGCTAAGAAAACTTGTTTGGTGATTACTAAGACTGCAGCAACGCCAAGATATCATTCACACTTGTTCCCCAATTTGCAGCTATTCAACCAAGGCCTAATGGGTTGTGAAGCAGATAGCAGAGTCTTCATCCAGTCGTACAGCAACCTTTTAATAAATGCTAGAACATAGTGTTCCTGTTTTTGATAGCAGTGAAGTTTTTACTGCTTTCTTCCATTAGAGTAGGTGGAATCTTTCTGTCTGAAGACCTTTGGAATAAGCAGTCATGAATCAAATTTACTACACCGTTTTATTTGTTGCCCGTCTGCTTGAGTGGCACCAATGAAGAGAATAAGGCTGGCTCCTATGGACTGTGCATCTCCCAAGCCTGCAGTGTGTCAAAGGTGTATGCACCTCTGAGTATGGCTTCTATCACAAGGGAATCTTTGGAAACCTCCACACCTCTCACCTCAAATCATGGGTTCTGTCATTTGGCTGGCACTATAAGCCAAGAAAAGCTCTCTTTGCTCACTCTAAATCTTAGTGATCATCACTCAACCCACAGCATGCTTTCTCCTGAGGCCAATTACATTCCATCAGCCAGGAAGCCGGATGCAGGATAAAAGACACGGGGTATATTAAGCTGGAGAGAAAAGTTGTGCTCTTGCTGCATAGCTGGAAGAGCTATACAAGATAATTAGGAAAACACAGTTATTGCTTTGGCAACATCTGAACCCAAGATGTACTTTATGCGGACTCAGCCTTACATCAGGTATTTAAGACCTAACCGTAATGCCGGCTCAGATCGCTTCGATGTCGTTCAGAAGGAATCTGAAATCTGGGAGCAGATATTTACGTAAGAAACAGGTTTTTCGTGGTACTGGTGCAAGATCCGAAAAAAGTAAGCAAGGAGCAGGAACATTTGGAGATGGAAAGATGGAGATCTTTTCACCTCTCCAAAATGACAGCCTTTTTTCTTCTTCTTCTTTTTGACACCCACACACAGCCGTGGGTGTACAGATGACTGGCTTGTTCAGCCTGTTACTGTGACTACATTTACTGTGCATGCTCTGACCGTTTCTCTCTGAGCTCTGCCTTTAGTCGAGCTCAAACTTCCTTTCCTGAGGCTGAATTTCCTAAAACAACCTCCATAAACTCTAAATATTAGCTGAAGAAAGGGGACTTTGGACAGAGTTCCTTCAAAGATTATGACTGAACACCTCAAATTTTGTCAACACCCACAAACATGAATGTGTTCATTTGGATCTAAAGTGAAAGACCAATATGGTAAAGCAGAATTATGAGACATTATAAATTAGTTAGTGGGATATTAATGCTTCTTACCACAACAAAGATTCACACCTGGAAGTGAGTGTGTTGGTACTGAACACACACCTACACACAGTGCCCTTATTTTTAACCCTCATTTCCTTAATAAAGGTGTTGGAAACCAATTAAATGGAGACATGCTCCGTTATTTCACTTTTATCTCCAAGCTTCACTTTAAGGTTAAGCTAAGGAATTAAAGCTACAGAAGAAAGGCTTAAGTTGAAGGATAAAACTGTAATTTACTGATCGATTGTTTTTGTTTTAGTTACAGTTGTCAGCCCGAGTATTAATATGGTGCTAACAGCTGAAACATTTTCAACGGACTTCCTATTTCCTATACACTGCCTTCGCGCAGTCTTTCCCTTGCTCTGATCTTGTCCTAGCATGCGTTTCTCATCAAGCAAGGCCCACAGAACACCCCAAGCAAACCTCAGAGGTAATTAATAAGCCTTTCTCAGACATTTTAGCATCTGCTTGTGCAGGAGCTCACTCTCTGCCAAGGTGTTGGAGCACACTACGTCGACCTTCCCTGCCAGGTGGATTTTTTGTTTGTTTGTTTGTGGGCGAGCCAGATGCCATCTTTCAAGCTTTCAAATATGCTTGGATCAAGCTGCCTCTCTTTGCTGGGCTCTTTTCTCATGTTTTACTCGCACCTTCCATCTCTCCGCAAGTTTTCTGCTTTAAATAAACTCCAACTCATCTACCCGTTTGTCATTTTTCCCCATCAGGTTCGCCTGTGTGATATAAATTTGAATCTGAACAATCAAACTGCTGGAACAAAAGACAGCTCAGTTAAACTGTGTGGACTCAGGTGTATGAGTGAGTGCATTCCTTTGTAAGTCAAAGGATAATCAGGGACAAAAACTGTAAATCAAATCTGAAATTATTAGTAGCATTGGCAATCTATCCCAGAAAAATTCTAAAAAAATAAAAACTTTGTAGGTAAGCTCTTGGTGCTGTCTTATTTACAATGTCTCAGATGCTTCTTGTTTTCCTGTTTAAACAACAAAAAAGAAGAGGTCCTTACACACATCCTTGCTGCCTCCCTACATTAGTTTTAATGCTAAAACAACGCCTTACACCAGGAAATTAGAAGCATTTGCACTTCTTTTAAATCATATACCAACTGTGTGACACATCAATCCAACAAACGCAGATTGAATTCATAGATTTTCAGGATGTCTGAAGTGACAAAACTGGAGTTTTGGTAACTGGTCACACTTTTTCTACCTCCTCACATATCTTATCCTTGGAGCAAACCCAACACAAATCTCCAGCAGAGCTATTTTAATCAGGATGCAGTGTGTGGTGCAGTGTCTTAAAAACAATGGGAAGTTGTATCTTTTTGGATTGTTTTCCTTCAGCACTGAGGAATCTCTGCTTTCTTGTCCAACAAATTCCCTAACTCCAAGCCTTATTTCAGCACAGCCAGCAGTCTCTGGAAATAAACTTTAATCTTTTTGGACCGGTTTTTCATTATGTCTGCAGATTTTCTCGCTAAATTAGTGAAGATGAAATGTTTTCCGAAGCAAACGTAGAACTGAGTTCTTGAAGACTTGTCAGAAGTAGTTTTTTTGTTGTTGTTTTTTCACGGGAGAAAATGCAAATCGCAGTATTCATGTGCAGTTTAGCACTGATCAAAGGTTGACACAAAAGCATTGATTCTCTTGTTTGTCTTTGGAGCAAGCATCCCCATGATAGAACAACAGACAGCTCCAACACTGGATCAGTACCATCCACCAAATGTCAAACGCTGAAAACAACAAACAGCTTGTCGTGAGCTTCAACACTGGAGAACGGCCACGAATTGTCCACTTAGCTAGCACAGATGCAGAGCTGCACATGTGCGGTCCCTGTGTGAATCGGTGGCAATCAGAGACAGACCTAATTAATTAGCAGTTTACGTGTGATCTCAACTCTCTGATTCCCTGGTTGATCAGTGGCTTTCATCTGCTCCGCAGAGAGTAGACTGCTTGGCCCACCAGCTCCTGTTAACAGCACTCCCATACTGTCAAATCCCACTGCACCCGTTTTTAACGCTTAGCTCCCCCTTATCAAAAAGAACAACTCTGTTAGAGCATAAGCATAAAATACAAAAGAAAATACAGAAACTTTTTTTTTGACACATGATAGATAAAGAAAAAAAATTTCAGTTAAAATATTAATCCTTTTAAGGAAGTGCAAACAAAGTAAATAAATACATTTTTGGTTGATCAATTAAATCAATAAATAAAGTTATAAGTTTTTGATGAAGAGTCAGGAAACATGAATACATATTTGTTTTTTATGACACATATATGGAATTATGATCTAAATATTGTCAAGAAAGCATTTATTATACTAATAAAAACAAGCAAAAAAAGACAAATGACAAAAATAAAAAGTCATTCTTGAGAAAAAAAACTAAACAGTATGCTTTTACTTTACAATGCAGGTGCATATCGCTGTGTTTTTTGTTTACAGTTCCTCTCAATCACGTTAGGTTAACGTTATATATTCTTATTTCCTACTTTCTTGAGCTCCATGCAGCTCCTTGAATGTAAATGACTGCAAATTAATAAACTCTGTATGATTACACTGATATATCACTTGTTTTATCTGAGCACCCAATATAGCAAACCTTCCCGAAACTAACTTTTAAAAAACCCTAACTTAGAAACTTAATGATATTTTGAATATTTAAAAAAAAGAGAGTTTAGTTGAACTTTTGGAGGAGCATTAAAGTCTTTCACCCAAACAAAAAGTTTAATACTTGCATTTGGCGTTTTAATTTTATTTTACTTTATTGGATTAATTAACAGCGACATCTCAGTGTCAGACTGTCTGCTTTCTTTATACTTCTTTGCAGTTAGAATGTGAACATTGAAGACTTCATGCAGCGGGAAGCAGAGTCTTTTTAGTCTTCAGCAAGACCTACATCTGCCTGATGGATGTCAAAGAGTCACCGGGAGGTGCATTTAAAATTAAACTGAGCAGAGAAGACTCTATTTTTACTCAACTGCTTAACTAGATACTATATGACCCTGTGATTAAGTTTTATTTTATTTTAGCTGCAATTGGATTAGGGGTTGTAAGTGAAGAAACCATGAATTCTGATCTGTGCCAGAATATCATAACGGAGAAAATCTGACTTTCAGTTCACCTCTGAAAAGCTAAAATAAAGGTTTTCCTTGAATCCTTAGCGGTGGCCTACCCAAAGTACTGACTTGAGATGCGGTGCTCCTAATAGGTGCCAGGGTGGAGAAAACAATAGAACAGGAATCTTAGTATTTCCGATGAGTTATGGAAATAATTACTTTTATATGGAAATGTTGTTTCATTGTGTGTTATTTACTGGTAGATACAATCAAAACAATGTGTGTCTACATCTAGCTAGAGAAACGGCTTGTCCCATTTTTGTTTACATCTGATGAAGAAGGGAGTTGCACATTTGTTTTTGTTTAAGTACACTGCTTTAGAGATGTAAATAAATGCTCATGTCTAAAGGTGTTCCTGGTCTTTATAGGCCAAAACAAGCAAAATGATTGAATATAGTCATTTTCAAAATAAGACCAATTAAGTCAATCCTTTGTTGTCTTCTGCTTTCAGTGGTCATGATTTGGGTTCAGTACTACTCTGCAAACCCTCAAGCACATCTCCCAGCCTTCGTATTTTAGCAAACAATAGCAACTTTTCATGAATAGAGGCCATTTTTTAAATACTGTCAAAAAGGAAAGCACTCCGTCTCAAATGCATTTGTGGAGTTTCTATGAGGAATACGTGCCCAGAAAGCCAACAAAAGCTGCACCAATCAATAGTTAAAGTCACCTGGTGAACTAATCATTGAGTCATTATTATTGATCAGAAACCTGCCCACACACAAACACACATCTCCTCCTTCCCAAAGGATCGCTCTCTAATGCATTTCAGGGAAGGTGAAGGCAGACCAGAGCAGGACTGTCGTCCTGATACGATGTGAGATGTTTCTGACGTCACCAGTACAAACCAAGTTGAGGTTTTAAATAGTCACAGATTCAAAACTGCCGCAAAATGCAGTTCTTGCGATGTAAAGTGTCTTTAAAAGCAGACAGATGTCTGCTTTTTCTATCTCTTGCTTTGTGGTAGTTTTAAATATCCTGAATATTGTTTCTTTACAGTTCTACTTATATAGATTCACAGTTAGTATACTAGCTGATTAAAGCAGGCAGTTTGTGGCTGGTAAACAGACATAGCTTCCTAACAGTAGCTTTAAAGCTGGGTTTTGTTTTCCCCTAACTGTTTACAACATTGGTATAACTTGATAGAATCAGCCAATCCTTTTCCTACGATCAACTGTCTTTGACTGCAGCGCCATGTCTTTGTTGTGAGAAAAGCTCAGCAGCTCGCCGGCCATCAGCTCTAATGAAAGTCATGATGGCAGCACCTGTGCAGGCAGCGACCCGTGAAAGCTGTCAGAGCAGAGGTGTTGATGTGGAACCGGAGACTTGCAGTTAAAAAAAGGCAACGCCTGTAACTCAGCTCGGCGCCCGAGCCTGAAAAATCTCTCTTATTTTAGTTTCGCTCCTGCAAAGAACAGGAAGAAGCGTAGCCACTGGCAGATCATTTCCAACTGCAATTTGGGTCATCATCAGCTGATATTTTAAGATACAATAGCCTGAAGTTACTTTTCTTGCATGCGGGTGCACGTGTCGACATGGTAAGGGGAAGGAGGGGGGTGCAGGCTAAAGTGGGGAGCAGTTAGCTCACAAATTAACTAATCCAATCTGAGCTCTATGATAGCCGTCTGCTCGGAGGGGCCTCCGGGGAGGACAGTGTTACGGTAACAGCCGAGGTTAACAAGCAGAGCTGTGAATTCTTCTGCATCAAAAAGATCTGAATGGAGAGCTCTTGGAGTGTATTGATTGTTAGAGCATGGCTGCAGCGTTAATCTTGTCTCTAAAGTGAGCCTTCTGTCTGAGGATTGTTGGAAGCAATATTGCTGCTGCTGCTGCTTCTCTCTCCTGCCAACGTTCCAGATAAAGAAACACCAAAAACCCACATGACCGTATTATGTGTTGGGGCGGGGGGACAAGTGGAGGAAGTAAAGGAGGAAGCAGGACTGCATGGTCAGTATAGAGAGACAAAAGTGCCACAATTTAGTTAAAAAAAATAAGTTAATAAATACTTATTTATACATGACCTAAGAAATAATTAATGTAATGATGATTTGAATGTAATTTTTTTTCCACTGTTAAGAAATTCTGTTACAAAGTCCACTTCAGACCAATTAAATTGACTAGTGTTGTCCCCCAGTCCACAATTTAAAGGAATAACATGGACATATCGGTCCCAACACTGTATGGTAACCTGACCCACCTAAACTGTCACCACTACAGGTGCTGGTGATTTCTGACCTTTTTCTACCCATTTTTATGTCTTTTCAGATTCAGTAGTTCTAGACTTGACTTTTGTTTTTAACTACAACATGATGATCAGGGGAACTTTTCATATATTTCTTTATTCATAGTATATTGTGAGAAAACATGGTTTTATAACCATGTTTTATAACTCTATAATGTTGCTTTATTTATATATTTATAAATGCTAAAAGAAGGTAACTTAGAGTAGGTTTGTCAGAGGTCATAAACTGTCGTACATCAGGGGAGCGAAGTCGCCCAAAATTAGAGATCAGAACCAAAATAAATGAAAAAGTGTAATACATTTAAAATAAAATTAATATACACTTATGTTTGTAAAAAAATACAAGTAGAAAATATATTAAATGGGAACAAGTAGGCATGGAGTAAAAATTAGGAGCAAACAAGTAGGAGTAAAAATTGGCAAAAAGTCAACAGAAGTGTTAACTTTTTAATGACCGTTATGCTTTTCCAACAGAACTAATACACTTGCATAAAGCAGCAGCACCTCTGTGACCCAGTTGCTGGTAACGCAGAGATGATGCAGCACTGTCAGAATATCCCAGAGGCGGATGAGAAATGGAGTTGAAATTGTATTTGTAAAAGAGATGTCGAATTTGCAGTGATAGTAAAGCCATGGCCAATATTCATTAAAGGTTTATATAATGTTTGTACCTTTGAAATGTATTGCTCATCAAGCTAACTTTCTAATTTGAACTGATTGATGGCAAGTTTAATTCATATTTTTATTATTCATGAATTAAATTTTGGCACTTCTGAGCCGCCATAGATTTAGACAAACACACTAAATAAACTCATCATGTTTATTTATCATCATCTGACACCACATTTAGCCTCGTGCAAATTGTTAACACAAATTAGTTTAATTAATTTCAGTTGAAATTTGAAATCTTTTGATTTTTTTATTGAATTTTATCACTTCTGGACCCCTGTAGATTTAGACAAACGCCATGTTTACCTCTGACATTTAGCCTCATGCAGATTTTCTGAACAAATTACTTTACGTAATTAAAGTAATCAATGTACATTTGAAATCTTTTGACAATTTAGTTAGTTAATTATGGCAGTTCTGCACCTCCATAGTTGTGCTAAAACATAAAAATCCACTCACCATGTTGACTTCTGACACCATGTCTATGCTGGCCACATCTATACTCATGCCGACTGCAACTGGGGGGCCTGGAAGAGGTTAAACAGTGTTGTGTACCTGACCACCATAGTGCGAATGGCGCCAAACCAGCGCGCCAATGATTGACCATCATGGGCTGTGTACCTCCAAAGTCCGGTCTCAGTCGGATGTCGTACCCCTTCAGTAGTTTATCCACCGTTTCCTTCACGATGGACATGTTGCCCGGTTCGTTGACGCTGAAACAACAGCGGAGGAATGAGAGGAAGCACCACCCAAAGGCTGCTGTGCCAATTAACCTGAGCAATAACCTTGACTTGTTGGGCGCAGAAACAAAACAAGAAAGAAAAAAAAAACGAGCACTCACCTTTTTGCGCAGCACACAATCGCCCCAATAACCAGCGCGGACAAGGCGCGAAATTGACGAACCTTCGGCAGAGTAAACATCTTCCTTGTCCAATCTAATTTGATTTGATTGTTACCTGCTATAATTAGTGATATTCTTTATCCCTTGATGTTTACAGACACCTCCTACGCCGCAATCAACAGTCTTTTCGCACGCAAATCCATGGAAGACTCCCCCCTCGCACAAAAAAATTATAATACACCAGCAGAAAGTCGACTGAGACGCGGAAAAAGTCTGCTGCAGACGGAGTCAGATGTGGAATGTGGGTTGACATCGCCTCCCTCGGCGGGATTGCTGGGCTTCGCCTGGGTGTTTTTTTTTTTTTTTTTTATTTGCCCATGTTTAAATGTGCGAGAGGCTCTTAAATTGAGACGCTGGAGCGCATATTGATGAGGGATGCTGCTGCTGCTGCTGCTGCTGGTGGTGGTTGTGGCACTAGGCTTGTTCAAACGAGAGAGGGAGCTCAACACTTAACACACTGTAAAAAATGTCCACAACCTGCAATCAAGATCAAGTCCAAACATAAAAGATTATATGTAAGCAAAATGTTCAAATAATTTGAATTAAGACATTTTAAATGGTAGCGCATAACTTCTGACGATTTGGCTACTGTTCAATTGTTAGCAAATGGTTTTTGAAATAAAAGGTATACATTAAATATCAATGAGACGAAATAGTTGTAGTTTGATCAGTTCGAGCATTCTAAATTGTGGCCCCCAAAAACTTTGAAACAGCCCTTTAGCTTTGCGTTGATCAACTGGACCAATGCACCATTAACAGCTAACAACAAGCTAATAACGGTATTCCCACGGTACTTATACATAGTTTATAATTTGTCTGTCACTATCAGCAAGACCACACCCCCTAATGTTGTAATGTTGGCTTTCCAAACTGGACAGAAGTTCTTCACTAGTACCAACCACAACATCCAATATGGCTACCATGAGTGTAAAGGGTAGCAATCTTTAATTAACTGTTTACTTGTATGTCTAAATGTTTGTATCTCAATAAATTAGTCATACGCAAAATGCTAAAAGATAAAATCTTAGAAAATATGTTGCTACAGTGTGTAGTAGCTTGTTTTGAGAGAAGTAGTTAGCCTGGTTGCTAAACACACGAGTTAGCAAATCCTACTACTTGACAAACTTGTGACTGGGATACAAGGATAACAAAGATTCAACTTCAATCTTCTAAATTAAACGGAATGATAAACATGGCAGCCATTTTGGATTACAAAGTCGGGGCTGTTAATAGTTCTGACTTTGAAGAGGTTTCTTAATTAAATTTAACAAGAATGTCTACATGTAAAAATTAATAATAATGGAGTCCAACAGTTCCCATGATGCAGTTGGTTAACGTTTTTTTATTTTTCATTTTTAAAGCTAGAATAGAAATAAATATGACGAATCGGTGGACAGAAAAGTTATGGCCGTTTTTTCATTAATAAAAAGCATTAATAGTTTCTTTTTCAGAATTTTCTTGGTTTTTATCATTAGATAAACGTATTTAATTCTATAAAACATTACACGTGTTTTAAGATTTTTACAAATGTTTATTAAAAATGTTTTTTCTATATATATTTTTTTTCATTTAGCGATCAACTTCTCTAAACTGACATTTTTTACAGTGTGCCCCACACCAGCGCCAATTCCCCTTCTGCCGTGTTTCCAATAAAAATGGCGCGAGCGGAACATTATCCAGTGAAGGCAGGGTGTTTTTTTTTTATCTATCTTTTAATCGATATCTGATTGGTCTTCCTGTTAATCGCGAACAACGGCCTTTTATTTATGCTACCTGGAACATCAGCTCGCACAGCGGGTCATCTTGCTTGATTAGAAAGGCGGTCCGAGGAAGACGGGAGCCGCGTGTAATTGTAGTGGTGCGCGTGCGTACAGGGATGAGGACGGTGATCAGGGCTTTCCTCTTACCTGGTGTCATAGATGGCGAACAACTTCTTGTTTCCGTCAACAGCATTCCTGAAAGAAGAGGTGGGATGACATCATTCATCGATGAAGAGAATTTGACCAATGAGAAATGATTCTGTGCTTGAATCAATGCCGTATAGTGTATATGTAATATGACAAAGGTTTCATGTGTTTTTTTATGCTTTAAGTCAGTGTTAAACAGTGGGGTGAGTACAGGACACATAATGAAGGGCTTTGGGAATCCTCTCTGTGCAGGAGCTGTCCGCCAGCCGTGGTGCTGAACTCAGTTCTCATGTGGGTTCACTTGTTTTCTTTGCCGTCCGCAACTCGGGACGGGTTAAAGCACGCGGACGGAGGTTAAACGTCATTCACTAATTACTAAACGTGGAGCTCGGCTACCCTCTTACGGCAGACGTCAGGATGATAAGTGTGTCCCTGGATAGTGGTGTGTGGAAATTAAAGCGATCGGAAAATTTGTTTCATTGCAGATTTTTTAATTTATTTTTTATTTTAGCAAGCTTCAGTGTTTTATTTTATAAATAAATTGTAATGTAAAACAAAGGTGATTCTAAGTTAATCTAAACAAAAACATTTAAATGATGATTTGCTTTTTCAAAGAATGATCTAAAGTAACCTGGCTTGGACTGTGAAAAAGTATTTGCACCCCATCATATCTGAGGTTAAATCAACAGATGTGACATCTTTAACATAAGTTTGATCAAATGTATGTCTGGACCACTCATAATCTTCTTTTTGGTTTTCTTTTTGTTTTGTTGTCCTGTTTAGAAGTGAACTTGTTGGTGTGCTTTAAGTTATCTTTACCGGCTCTATATAAGAAGCTTAAGGTCAAGACTTGCTGGCTGGACACTCTTCCAGGATTTGCCAGAGCAGCATTCATAGTTCACTTAAAACAGTAAATGAGTAAACTAACAATATTTCAATCATATAATGACTTGGAACAATTTGCCATGATGGAAAGTAAACGAATTAACATCTGAGCTCAGGCTTCTCTATTATTACACTCCTTAATAAAACTCAGTGGAACCTGAGAACACAAGAGCAGAAGCATCTCCAGTCCCATCAACAAACACGCCAAAAACATCGAGCTCAATAATATAATTAACTATTGCTAATAAACTGATTAAAGTATTGATAAGGGTACCGAACAACAGTTCTATTAGCAATGCTGATAGTTAGCAGCATAGCCCAGTTGCTTAACTACTGTAGTTTAATCAATAAGCTGCAGTAAATAAGGTAGCTTAATCTTTATATTTTTGTATCAGGTTGCTACCAAACAGAGTCAAAATTATAAAAACAATATTACTAGGTAACTTTTGGGTTAAAATGTGACCTGCAGGACAAGATATCTATAAGTACATAACACTAACAGTAATTATTGGGATTAAACTGAATATATTTTGAGTTTGTTTTGGTTATTAAATGTATTTTGCTTCCTTCTCTTTTAGTGTTATTGTTCTTATATTTCATATCTCGTAGCAGTTGGAACAGTTTCTTCCAATTAAAATCCATATGTTTTTAAGCAGTATTGACTTTTCCCTTTGAAAGTGAATGTGATTTCTTCGTTCAACCACAGACATTTCTCCACATTCCAGTCTATCTCCATTTAAACACCAGTAGATCTCAGTCAATGGACAATGTCAACAAACTTCCAGGCTATTCGCATTATTGTATAAGTATGTCATTTGTCCTTTAACCTTTCTTGCATAGTTTCATGTCGTGTAGGTGGACGATCATTTCTATGTCAATGAAACTTTGCCTGGGGATAATTGAAGATCTGTGTTTTTGTGTATTAAGGTGACTTAAAGGGAGTAAGAGGGGGGACAATATTGCTGGTTAAAAGAAACGTTCCTCTCAAACCAACGATGGAAAGCATCTAATTCAGAAAATTGTTAGCTGAAGCATTGTATTTTCCTGCACCAACAGTAGGCGGTGCAGAAAAAAAAAAAAGTGAATAAAGGAGGGAAAAAATGTGGAGTGAATCCAGTCTCCTCAGAGGCTGGCCAACGAGCCAGAAGAGGCAGCCCCCTTCTTCTGCTGCTGCTGCTGGAGGTGGTGGGGTAACACTTCTGGAGGCGATGCGGTAAAGCCTTGAAGGAGGAGAGAGGCAGAGAGACACCTCCTGATGGGGAGCCGCTGATTGACAGAGAGAGAAGCAGAAAGAGAGAGTGCGGAAGCAGCCCTTGGTGAGGAAGCCAAAGAGGAGGAGGAGGTGAGACGAGTGACTAGCAACGGAGAAGAATAGGTGGTGGTACAGTCCGGGTGTAGACCCTCTTCCTCCAGGCGCTCGGTAGAGATGGATCCGCATTCAGGTTGATGCTTTTTCTCTTTATTCTCAGACATAATTCATTTTTGTGTTCAGATAGAGAGGATGCAAATATGTGGCGATAGAGGAAAAGGGAATAGACGGTACAGAGGATGGGGGAAGGCAGGGGGGGGTTGCCCACATGTTTTGCAATACCCTGAATTAATTGGAATAGAACATGCTGCAGAAAACAGTTTGCTTATTTTCTTTCACATAAGAAGATTTATCTGTTGGTTGTGTTTTCATATCACTCCTGGCTGTTGAAGGAGTTGCAGACTGCAGCTTCAGTGAACCCACATTGTCCCACTGCTTGATTTAGTGCTGCTCTGCCTCGGCATTCAGAGGAACAAAGAGTTTTGCCTCCTAAATGGGATTCATCTTCAACTAATTGTCAGATTTTCTTTCCGTCTTTTGCATTCAAACAGAACGTAAGACATTCACACTCTTTGCTTTTGTGTGTTGCAGCTCTTAACAACATGACTTGGCTTGTACTTTCCCTCCTGCTCCTGCTCGGATGCCAAAATAGGTAAACTGATGCCACTAAATGAAACCTCCTAACACTTTACTCATTCACTTGTTCTGGGACGGAAAGAAAAACAACCTTTCATAGATAATTGCACGTACATATCGTGATAGATTGCAGAACGTGTTGCCCTTTTCCCACTGACTGATCACTTATCTGAGGTGCTAGAGTGTTGCCTGAAGGCTTGAAGACAAAAAAGTACAAATTAAAATTTTCTAACTTGAAACTAGCATGTTTATAAAGTTTTTTTATGCCTCCTCCTTAAAAAAAGGAGAAAACAAACAAAAAGCTGTAAATAAACAAACAAAAAAGGGTCAACTTTATCTCATAATGCCTTCAGTCTTGCGTTATTTATAAGAAGAGCTCGTTTGTTTGCATTTGAATCGCATATCTAAGCGCTAATTATCTCCACTGGTACTTGTAAGCAGCACTTATGTTCAATAATTAATCACAAGTCTGGCCTCGATACGGCTGGCTAATTAATCACAATAACCATGTCACATTTGACGTCCTGCCGTTTTAACCAACGCCATGATCATCTCTCACTCCCCACCTCCATTTTTCTTTCCTTTTCCTCACCTCCTCACTTCCTCCCAGTCTTTGTCAGCAGTCGTCGGAAGCTCAAAAAGAGGAGGACGCCAACGAGGACAGCACGGTTTTCACCAGGATCCTGGACAGCCTCCTGGATGGCTACGACAACAGGCTCCGCCCGGGACTCGGAGGTTCAGTCACATCCAATGTGTCCATTCAGGCTGAGTAATTCTTTTTGGGCAACAGATTCTGGGGTATAAACAGCGCCAGTTGACGTAGGGTAGCCAGTCTCCATCAATCTAGCTGTCATCACCACAACCAGAATGCAGATCTCTGAGGGGTTTTATTCATGCTCCTCACCCTGGCAACAGGATATAACCTTGAGAGCCAGCAAACTGTCATTCAAAAATGGAGATCTTCCTTTTTTCTTTTTTTTTTTCCTGAGGGACTTCTGAAATGAGAGCTTTTTATTCCTTCTATCTCTTAACAGCTTGCTGCTTATTACACTTTTACTCCTAAATTTCCCTGAGCTTTTTGTGTCGCCCCTCTTCCTTCCCCTGTTAGCGTTCACCTTGTTGCCACATGCAGACAGAAGTTGTCCAATAATGGAAGGAAACCAGGACATTTATTTTCCTTCTTCACTTTTATTTATTTATTTATTTTTTTGTAACCACGATGCAAAAGGCAGCTCTCAGAGCCTGGTAACGGTTGCTACCCTTGACAAGAGGGCCTAAAAATACATGCCAGAAAAACACAGGCGTCCATTCAGCATTCAACAAGCTGCTCGAAAAACTGTGCAACCAACCGCATTTAGTGGCCAACGACCAGATCCATATTCACAAAAAGACAAAAAAGCTTCCTGGCCTTTTCTCTCTGTTGCTCATTGGCATTTTTAAACGGTCACCTTGTCCCTAAATAACTCACAATTAGCATTCATTTTCAATCCTAATAAAATGTTTGCTTCTTGCATTATCTTGTCTAATTACATGTTTCTTTTCCAATTCCGTTCAATCCATCCCCCAGAAAATGTGACGGAAATCAAGACGAACATCTTTGTCACCAGCTTCGGTCCTGTGTCTGACACAGAGATGGTGAGTTCTTCCACAGCAAACACTGCTGATGCAAACCCTTTCCACATTTACAAGTCTGCTAGAGTCAAAGTTGTACAGAAATTAATCTAAATGTTTTCCAAAGGGTGTTAAAGGTTCAAGATCATCTTAACTTTGCTAAGCAATTTACTTCCACTCAATGAGCAAGAAGACCCAAACTGTCCCTTTAAGATTACAGAAAATTGATAAGACTGACAGAGTGCCAACCATGGAACCACATCCTTCAAACTTGACTGAAATCTGTTGTTGCCCATATCGACCGGCTAAATCCCTTTGGACATAATCGTAAGGCACTTTGGCTAGATGTAATGAAGACTCAAGGCCAGGTTTTCAAACCCAAAGATGTACCATCTGCCAGAATCCTCAAAAGCTGAATCCAGATAATTTATATGAACTCGACCAGTTTTGTTAGCAGTAACGATCAAATATCTAGCCAGGATTATGTCAGAAGTTTGTTGATGGCCACAAAAACCATGTAACATGATAAATGTATGTAATCTTTCATCTAGAGCATCACCACCTCTTAGTGTCACCACAAACTCCTATAAATTGGTTGGTACCACATGAGGGTGGACCCTTGCTCATGTGGTTTTCCAGTAAAAAAACTTCGGTACCCTAAGTATTTACGATATCAGCTCTATAATACTTGCAAATCATGTGATTGTAATTTTTGGGAACTACTTCAGTTCGGCTGCTCCATTCCAATTTGTTCCAAATGATTCACCATTTTCATTAATCCTTTTTCTCCTTCGAACTACAACATTCTATCTGGACAGCGAAACGCATTAAATCTCCTTTTTCAGGAATTTTGTCCGTTACGTTCCTCCCACATCTTTCCACAGTTTTGACACCGCACTCATCAAACTTGCCTTTTTTTTGTTGCCATAATGAACTCGAAAGAGGCATTTTCACTGTATAATGATTGATTTATAGATTACGGCAGGAGGCTTGAACGTCCCTTCAGTTGCTTAAAGCGTATATGTCAGCCTGCTAACAGCGTCATCATTCTGTCGGCTATCGCGGTCGTTTGTTTTTCAGAGCTTGAAGCGAGCACGCCCGCAAGTTTATGACAGATTTATGAAGTGCAGTTTCCAACTTCTGTGTTTCTGAAGCACTGAAAGTGAAATAGATGCGACAAATTCTGAAAGTCTGCCAAGATTTACTTATTTTGCTTTAAAAATGTCTTCACCTTTTTGAATTCTCTTTTTCCCACCGTGGCTTTCCATCCCAGGAATACACCATAGACGTGTTCTTTCGTCAAAGCTGGAAGGATGAGCGTCTCTGCTTCAAAGGCCCCATGGAGATGCTCCCATTAAACAACCTGCTGGCTAGCAACATCTGGACTCCTGATACCTTCTTCCTCAATGGTAAGAAGTCCATCGCTCACAACATGACCACACCCAACAAGCTGCTGAGACTGAAGGACGACGGAACCCTGCTCTACACAATGAGGTAGGCCACAGACAGCAAGGTATGACAGAAACAGGTATGTTCTTTAGGTTAGTAGCATATTTGTTGCAAAAGTCCAAGATGTGGCTACAAAAAGTACGCATGAGGACAACCATAAAACAAACAGGCTTTGAATCCATCAGAAATATATCTGAAAGCAATTTTTACAAAACCAAGCTGAGTGTTTCACAAGGAAGGGAAATAGCAGCACCTAGTGGTATTTGTTAGACATTGCCAAAATTCTGGAAAAAATAATGAGTTCTGTGCTGGGTCTTCAGAAAATCTCTACATAAAGATACATTTGTTTAAATAAACTGATGTGAAAGGCCTTAATGAAGGAAAAACAACAGAGGGAAATAGTTTAGAGTAAAATATCCATTCATTTATAAGAACTAACAGCAAGGAATAAAAAAAAAGTGAACGTATTCATTACAATAAGAACAAGTTTCTTGCAGCTTACAGCAGCCACATACAGTGCCTTGCCTGAAACTGAATAGAAAAAAAATTCACTTAAAAGAATTAGTTTAAAGTATGCAACAAGATTTCAGTACCTTTTTCAGTTTTTCCCCATTTCCTGGCCTCAGAACAGTTTGTTTTCAGCAGAACTGAACAAGACGTGTGATGCATTTGCATTAGAAGTGGAGAAACGTCACAAGAAAATGGGCATTCCAACACATTCTCGAGATTCATTCTAACACGAAAAACATGCAGCAGCTTTTGGGAAGGCAATTTGTTAAAATAGAATATTGACCTAAGAAGACAAAGATCAGAGGTGTGGACTTGACTCACATAACTTAGAATTGTGCCAAGCTAGTGACCAATTTAACGATGTTACTCAACTTGATGACGTCCCAAAACAGTTTTCCCATGACCTAAAGTTTCAGAGCTTTGAATTATGACTTCACTTGGATTTGAACCCTTTGACTTGAAAATATTTAGATATCCAACAGAAAAGTTGCATCAAAGGAAAAGTGCTGGGTACAAAACTATGGAGCCTATTCTAAGACTACAAGAATCTGTCTTCATGTGCCATCAGGTAGTTGGGCACAAAGTTGGTGCCAACAGCTGTTATGACATCATGTACGAGATTCCTGATCTACCAAAAATGCTTGACCATTGCATTGAATGCAAAATGTTTTATGACAGTGTGCATGTTTCTTAAAGTTATAATAGAAGTGTTGTTTTTTTCTTTGAAAGAAAATAATACAACAAACCCAATAAAACAAATAAAAATTGAAGTTTTCATGTCCAATAGGTGTGCCAGCCACATATAATGTCATATTGAGCTTTAATAGGTCAAATGGATTACTTTCAATGCTTCAGAATTAGGTTAAATGACACTATTTTTCTAAAAAATATATTTGTACTGGTTTATTTGTTTAATCACACATTGATGCAAATAGTTTAGATCAAATACATTCTTGGCTAAAGTAAAAAATAACAGCAGAAATTTTCAGATGGTTTTAGATTCACTAAAATCACTAAATTAATCTGATTAAATAAAATAATTGGTCAAATGTAAAATTAAAAGTTTAAGACTTTGACTTGAGACCTTCATGCCTACACCAGAGACTTGACACAAGACTTGGGTGGAAAGAGTTGAAACCGACTAGTGGCTTGGAAAACAGTGACTTGGTCCCACCTCTCCTGAAAACAAATGTACGCCCTGCTTTTCAGATTTCTACATATTAATGTTTAATGTGACTAGTGAGATGAATAATTTTGCAGAGCGTTGTAAAATTCCAGATTTCTGGATTCCGCTTTTTGCTGCACTGCAACCCGACAGACTAGCACATTACAGTCAGCACGACTCGTCTCGCACAAACACCTAGCACACGAGTGTCAGTGACAGCTCGTGTCCTCTGTCTCCCGAATGCGACTGTGCCGCTGTCTCTTCTAAAATCCATTACTCACAGGAGAAGCATACAGAGCAAATCTGTCTAGTTGTTCCCATCAAAAATTTATAAGTTGCCACTTCTCGCTCCACAATGCAGGCTTAATGCATACTGACTCGTTGGTGCAACTACTAGATATCCAGCAACATGAGCAAGTTATGAGTTTTTATCGTTTGGCAGAACAGAGTCGCTATAGTCATTCACACTTCTGCTGTGTTTTTTTTTTTTCATTATCTAACATTTGAGAAGTTCTAACAGTTCTCCTTTTAGCCTGTTCTCACACATGTAGTCTGCAGATTTAAAAATGGGTCGGTTCGTGTGAAAAGACAGATGGTGGCTAACAAAGCACAAGCTCTAGCCCTTTTTTTGTGTTGCCAACTTCTCCACTTTTGCACAAGATCAGATTCTTGTCAAATTTTCCGGTAGGTACAAGAATATTGGTCCGTCTGCCGTTCCGTTTCCAGTATTTGTCATCTCCAGCTTTTACTGACAGAATCAGAAGACGGAAAACTGGAATAATTCAGCTTTGAAGAAACAAATTAGCACTCACTTTTGAACTCGTAATTGGAAAGTTCTTGCAGTTTAACAAGTTGCTGTGCCTGGTTGATTGGCATTATTCGTAACCCTGTAAGAGATGTCTTTGATAAAGCAATGCAAAGGTTGATAAACAACAACATTGTTTGTTAGGACTAAACTGACTAGTTGAAAATATTACAAAGGAAGACACCAGAACATTAGAAAATCCAAAGCAATTTTTAAAAATTGTCCACAAAATAAATGGTAAAGTTTTCAAGACTGAATTATTCCCATATTTTTTTTGTTTCTTTCTCAACAAGTATGCATTTGCATTATTTTTCGTCATATCAATCGATCCCATATTTTATTTTCTAAACTTTGAGTGATTCTGTTCTATTTTCATTATTGTTGAATTACATCATACATGTTTTCCTCTGCATCAAGCATTTTCTTATTTTCTCTTTTTCCCTCAAACGTTATTGTCATGGCTTTTTCCAGCAAGTTTTTCCAGAATTTTCCTTCAACATCCAATAATTCCATAATATTTTTGTTAACATTGAGTGAATATGATCGTTATTTTTCTGAAGTGATTCAGTCAAAATCTTGCCTCGTTGTTAAAGCCATTAGTCGTTAATTTGTCTTATTTTTACACTAAAATAAAATAACTGACTGAATGTTCTAGATTGATTTTATTTGCCTGGGTTATATCTTAATTTAAGTCACTAATTTAGTCATCTGCTCTCACCACAATAATGGGACATTGCTCCATGAATAATTAGAACATTGTACAACTGCCGGCAGCCATGTTCTCATTAGTTTATCCCAGAGACCCTCTTTTTTTCTCCTCCAATCAGAAACATCGAGTTGTGTCGACAAAGTAACACAATCTGGGCCCCAAACCAAAGGTAGCTTCTTACCCCACTTTGTTGTTCTTATTGATTTAACGAGAAACCCTCCAGGAGCCATTAGAGCATAAAAACACATCCCAAGTTGATTTTGAGTCAGAATAGGTTCAGAGAAACAAAAAATGCTCTGTAACTAATGCTTTGGTGCTGGGGGCAGAAAACAAAACCTTTAATATAATGACTCTTTGTGTTGTGGCTATTTCTCTGTCAGCCACCCCATTAGTTTTAGTGAATCCACATCACTATAAATGCCGTATTATTCATCATCATGTAAAGAGCAGAAATACTCTCGGGGATTTAATTCAATCTAGGACAGATCGCTTCTGGGGAATAAAAGGGCAAGAATTACTAGGTGGTGTGCGAGTGCTCGATCGAGTTAATCCTGCACCAGCACAATGATCAGATCCGGACTCTTTGTCAATGTAACAGGAAATGGGTTTGTGTTTTTGTTTGTTTTTAATAGAAAAGGCTCTTTAGGGGATTAAAAAGAGTGAGATCTGGCACTGCATACGATCTTTGATTTTCTCTGTTTAAAAATTGAGAAATATAAAGTTTCAAATGATAAAGCAAATTAATTATATATCTATACTTGGGAGGAAAAAACTGGAGGGACCTTTTTTGACCACTAGATGGAGCTATTACACGGAGAAAACTGCTGCTTTTTCCAAGTTCTAGTACTCAAATGTTTTAACAAAATGTTTACATTTCTAACAAAAGCAACATATCATGGTAAAAAAAATTTCATTTGGCCAAATGCTTTATAGACGAGTCTGCTTTTGAGCTCAATCCTAATAAATAAATGTTTATGTATTTGGTCTTAGGTTGACGATCTCAGCAGAATGCCCCATGCAACTGGAGGACTTTCCCATGGACGCCCACGCCTGCCCGCTCAAGTTTGGCAGCTGTGAGTACAATCCTTGCTGCAGGCGTCTATATCCATCCCCTTACAGTGCTTGGCAATCCCAGATCAATCACTGTTACGTAATTGCATCCTGCAGTCTGGTGCAGCCATTTACATTTAATTTTAGTCCACGGTTGATGTTGAGTAACGCCTGACTGTCACAGTTAGAGTCGATTTTAAAGCCTGACGCTGCAGTGCTGAATTATTAGAGTCATAAACTGGCACAAAAAGTGCAAACACTGTTGTAACAGCCAGACGTTTACCCTACCCCCTCTTCACAGAGAAGTTTATTGAGTAGTTCAGGGGAAATCGATGGCATAGGCTGAAATATGAACCAAACTTTATCCAGGGTGTGCTGGAATGGAGTTACACTGGAAACTTCCTCTGTCAACACTCAGTGCTCCTTTCTTTCCAAAAGCCAATAAAATCAAGAGAATAGATTTACTCAACTTTCCTCAAGCATAGTTAGTGACGAATGGGGCCGTTCAGTTATGTGTCCTCCCTCTGATAGAAATGTGAGAGGAACTTGGTGGTATTTAAAGACGGCTCGGCCCACACCTCGGGAGTCTGTTAGGCTTAAAGGATGAGGCTCTTTATCCCCAGATCTCAACGACATGAGCTCCGCCCACCCTCACTATGTCAGGTTACACTTTGGAGCGCAATCCAATTATACTGCGAGAAGGTGCTGGGCTGTCCTGGGGTCAGCATCAACCTAATTACCCCCTGGTGTAGAAATGCAGGTGAAAGGTGGAGGAGCATAATAGAAATATTAAACAGATGGCAAGGCAGAACTATATTTTTACAATGAGAAGGGAGAGCTTCCTGTGACAATTTGTCTGCATTCACACCTATCTTGTGGAAGTACATGCACCTACTGCTCAGTGCCAGAGTGGTGACTTATCCGGCAATTAAAGCAGGTTAGCTCAGGTGAAGGGCTGCTAATCCCCCCACTCTGCCCCACTTGCTTAACATAACTGCTGGGCTGCAAGGGCTCACTTCTCAGATCTACGCAGACAAGTTGGAGGAATAAATGAAGAATCCAATTTCTGCAGCATATATGCAGTGAATAAAATGCAGTCCTGGGATACTAAATATACACCATCTTGTTCTGCAAGATTTAGGTGGGAAAGTAGAAGCTGCTAAATTAAATGCAAGTGATAAATTGATCATCAACAAATGTCACTACTGCAAAAAAACACAGGTTTTGGCAAACTGCTGTTTTGGAGCCTACTGGTGTGTGATAAATTGTTGTCAAGAGAGAATTGCAATAATTTTAGAGAAGCAATTAATGAAGCTTGCAACAATTTGGAGAAACCTTTCATGATGGTTGCTAGTTGGTTTGGAGCTAACTGGTATGTTTAATGCAGATAACAAAAACAGAAATTTTCCTAGAGATGTAACTGTCGCTCTCAATCAAGCTAGAATTAAAGGGGTACATTTGATCTCATATGTCCAACAGTCCAAGTTTTTCTGAAACTGGCTCTCATGGGTCAGGGAGCATTTACGTTTGACAAGAGACCAGTGGGCCTCAGTGTTGTTCACTGATGAAAGTTGAGACACATTGAGCAGAAATGATGGCCACCAAAGATGTTGGAGACATCAAGGAGACTGCTGTGCATCAGCCACTGTTGTCACCAATTGAACCTTTCATAGTAGTGTCGGTGTTACAGTGTGGGCAGGTGACTAGTCAACAAAGAACTGCCCTATTCTTTGTCAAGCTCATAGTACCTGAAAAACATTGTCACTCTCCAGGAACAACACAGCCCTAATGTCATCTTCATAGATGACAATGCTCCAGCTCATCATAGTCACATAATTATTGAACGGGTACGGGAGACTGGGGTACCTCGAATGAAGTGGGCTGCACTTCACCCAGACTTGAATCACATAGAAAATGTATGGGATCAATTGAGTCGCAATGTAGATGTTTACAATCGTAAATCCCAGAACATCAATGACCTGAGGGGGCATCCGTCAAGAAGAATGGGATGCCACACCTCAACAGGCAGACAATAAGCTGACTTATGAACAACATGAGATGTCTTTGTCATGCTGTGATTGATGCTCAGTGCCACATGACATTATTTAGATGTTAACAATTTTTGTTGGGTTTTGTTTTCATACATTGTTAGGGATGAGGATATTACCATTCCATGCATCTACTTAAATACCCTACTTTCTTGATATAATAGTATGAAGTTTTCACTCAGTACACAAAACTCTGACTCAATCTTGAGCCGCGCTCCTTCGTATCATTAAACATTGCCAACAGCTAAACTCGGTGCATTCACTTACTGTAGGAGGTGATGAGTTTGGCTGAGTTGTAGCCCCTTTTGCCTCACACAGTGAGGCAGGAACAGCATCGCATTAAGTGTTGAGAAGTTGGCAAAGGTGGACTGTTGGGCCTGCCAAAGACTTTAGCTCTTCGTTTGCATAATGAAATTCACCAATAATCCCTTTTTGCAATCTCCCCTTTCACTTAAGGTTGCGGTCTTTAGCCTGTCAGTCATTAAATTTAACCAGGCAGTCAACAGCTGCATGAAGCTGCCAAGTGAGCACGCATGTTGGAAGCCCAAGGTTAGCATCCTATCTGCCCTCATGAGAGGCAGTGGTGTGAAAAGCTGCTCCTAGTCCCCTTACACATTCCTACTGATTTTGCTTTTCACTTCACACTAACACATACAGTACATAATCACATAATCAGTTTTAGATTCTGACACAGACAAGGCAACTCTAAAACGTTTACTTTGTTGTTTTGAGAAACTGGTTTTCTCAATTATGGCAAATTGTTGAGGTTTTGAATGAACAAAACAGCCCCTTACCGTTAATCTACTGCCACCATGTTTGACTATCCAGATGTAACAGGAGCCACTGTCTTTCATGCCATTAGATTTGTAATTGACAGTGTCCTAAAAAGTTCCTAAAAAGAATCGCAGAATCTTTGGGAAACAGACAGCATCACTGGTCTTCTGGGCACCAGGTGTTTTTTGTTTCTCTCTGACCTACCTGGTGTTTTTATCGTTAGAAAGCTCAAATCTTAAACTCTACATTTACCTAGATTAACGTCTGAGATTGTACCGCTAAAAGAAAAATAATAAGTTGTATTAGTTTTACATCTTTAGTTATTTGATCAGTTGTGCAACGCGTCAAATCTCCTGACCCAAAAATACTGGCCAAATCAAATTCGCCCTCACTCAAACACAACACAGTCACACTAGAAATCCCCAAGTTTTCGTACGCAGGAAGCAGTCATCTATTTGTTTTCAGTAAAAGCTGTGGGAAAATATTTTTCTTGCATACTCAATTATCTCAGTAGGTACATGTTTAAAGTTTGTCTCTGTTTCTCAGATGCCTATCCAGTATCAGAGGTGGTCTACACATGGACTCAAGGAGCTGCCAAGTCTGTTGTTGTGGCAGAAGATGGTTCCAGACTCAATCAGTACCATCTCATTGGACAAACAGCTGACACAGAGGACATACGCACCAGCCGAGGTGGGCAAGGCAGTTTAAACATATAAGAACTGGGGTATAGTGAGATATTAATGACTTAAGTTTCTTCTGCAATTATACTGTGCCATATAATGTGTGACAAAAAACAGTACAATGTTTTACCTCAGGTATTTCCTGATCTGGAGTTTAGGCAATTACTTTTTGACAGTGCGGGCCTGGTTTTAAAAGTTTTACTCATGGCTGTTCAGAGTGAATGATGAGTGCAGACAAACATTACCAAGACTCAGTGAGTGGATGCCAGTGGAGGATAGTAGCATATCCGTCACACAACCAGCTGCCGGACAGGCCTGTCAAACAACACTTATCCCCACATGAGCTGATGCGTGCACACATGGCCACATGAACAGACACTGAGCTGGAGAGACCTGAGACCAAGGGTTAATCCTCCCCTAACATCCCTCCAACCAGCCATCAGCCTTTGCATAAGAAGATGACATCACAAATCAGTGAGAGATTGGTTGGGTGGCTGTCACTGAGTGGATCTGCGTGAATAAATTTATCTCTGTGAACACCAGATGTCCTCACAGCGATAGATAGAAACGTACAAAAGAGGTCACGAACCTGGGTATTTCTCTGGGCGGTTTAGGTTTTCAGCTAGCATCGTGGAAAGGCGTAAGGTTAGCTTTTACCTAATCATGAGTGGAGATGTGTTTCTCAGAGGATAAAAAGTCTCTGATCACAAGTTCTCACAAAGATGGAGCAAGGAATGTTTGTGTGTCGGAACTGGAGAGGCTCGCACAGACATGTGGAGGTTGAGGGGGCTGAAACGCATCTGTTTAATACTCTTATGTAAAGCGGAAATGTGCACTTCCCTTTGGTTTCTAGTGGAGAGTTTATTGAAAATCTGGATTTCCCCTGCATGAGTGTTTTTTTTTTTTTACAACATAAGTCGTTTGCTTGTTTGGTAAAGGTTACTGAAATAAATTTGGTTACTGCCCTCAATCATTTCACACTTCATTAGCGTTAGCATTAGCTTAACTACGTGTTTCTATTTCGTTGTAAGAACCAGAAAAATGTTTGGGGGGTTTTATTTGTGTTTCTTTAATACATATTACTGAATGGACTGAATTAGTTGTTTCTATTCAAAAATAAAAGCATGAACTGGACTTACTCGCCCCGACACACTGCATCTTTACACTTTTTTATGCATATCACCACTTCTTGTAAATCTGCCAGTAGGCAGCATCATTGTGACCTATTTTGAAGATATTATTGTTGAATAAAAAGATAAAGAACAAATTTAAAAGTAAGGTATTTCCTGTTAATCATTGGTCTCTCAAAATGTCAAAAAACATCTTGAGAGAAAGTTAATTGAATTTCTGGTTCAACTGTAATTCAGGAGAGAATTAATTTGCTCTTGGTGCTTCCTGCTGACCTGGAGGAACTCAGTTTCCTTTATCATCACAATAGAAAAAAAGAGACAGATTTTTAATAGAGTACTACAAACTTTAAACACAAACCATATTTTGCCCAATTAGATGGCTTTAATTGCAATAAATGTAGCAACATATCAAATAGGTCAACTTTGACCTATTTGAAAGAATGCATCTAGATTTAAACACTGGAAAGCTTCAATTTCTGACTGGAAGTTCATCCAAAGTTATATAGGGAGCATGCTCAGGTTGTTTTTATCATTTTCTTTTCTTTAGCAGTGAGAAACCTTTCTTTACAGCAAATTGTATTTTTTACAACCACTGTATGAATATACTAACTTTTATCCTAAGATCATTTAGCATTGTATAAACTTACAATGGAGTCTTTATCAATTATTAAGGACCTTTAACAGGTGGATAAATGCAAAATTGACAGTAAAATGACCAAATTTGCTTCTTTTTTTACTTATGCCAGAAGTTGTTGATAATATAACGATTTATCAACAACCATATGTTCCGTCTGCAAAAGATTATCAGAAAAATAGATACTTATAGGGACTAAAGGCAGAAAAATCATTCGTGCAGCCCAAAGCTTCTCTCTGAATGTCGTCCAAATCAGTGTTGGATATTGCCGGTGGGTTTGAACTGTAGGGTCAAATTCAGTCCAGTAGGTTAAGTCATTCTGGTCAGAGTTTATGAGTAAGTTTTACAGTCAAATATGACATTTTAAACCTGCTAGACCTAACTTGTGCATTTTGACTTGTCTGAGAAAGTAGTAGGTGTTCAAAATGAACACAAAGAGCAGTGATAAAGTTGAAATTTCCACCGAATTTCCTATCTAGAGATACCAACAGTTTCCTAGGGGAGGAAAGTGTTGGTATTTCTAGTGCAAAGCAAGGTGACACATCTCAAAGTAGTCTTTACTTGATTTTCTTTGTTCGTCATGGCAACAAGCAATGAGGAAGGCTGTCACAGCAAAAGGAAATGAATGCTGCACTAAAGGTGCAAAGGAGTTCAGTAAATTTGCCAAAAAGACTTGCTGTCGACAGAAGTTTACTGTTGCTGCTCTGCTCTATTTAAAGGAGCCCAGCTGTTTCATTTAGTTCAGATAAAAACGCCAAATCACTCGTTCACATGAAGTTCAAAGCAGCGAACAGTTAATGATTGTCTTGACTTTCTGATGTTCTAACCTCTGACAACTTCATGGTACAAAAAACTTCCTGGGCCCCAGCTGAAAGGTGTGGTCTAATAACTGTTTCACTGGACCAGACTGTCACTATGTTTAAGACGTTTTTAGAAAAATAAGATATTTAATTTGCCTTCAAATCCTCTTGTAAACGTTAGCTTGAGTTTGCTAAGAAAGGATCCTCTTTCAAGTTTGTAGCTTAGTGCTTTGGATGGATGTGACGGTGTTAGACTTTAAGTAGCACATCTAATTTTAGACTATACACTTATTTGAGAGCATGAAAGAGGAGATTAGTCCATGAGTTTGTCTTTAGATAGTTGACATCTCTAAGGACACTGTGCGTTCTGTCTCAGATAGCAATAACGTTCCCTAAATAACTGCCTGACACTACGGTAATGCTGCTGTTCCTTTCTCTTGGTCGTCATTTTTAGACGATAAGCCCTACCTTAAAGGTCTTTGTAAACCATTCAGCTCAAGTGATATTTGAGGTACAACCAAGAAACTTACAAGTTGACCAGCATTGCAGCGTTGTTCTCCAACATGAAAGGAAGTTCCCCTTGGACGTTGTTGAATACAAATCCTTGGGAGAGAAGGAGTAACATCCAGCAGTGGAACATGTTCCTTGTCAACCCTTCCCAGTACAGATCCATGCATCAATGGTGAAGGTGCCCAGAATCTTCACAACAGCAGCAGAGGTTGATGGGGGGGTTGCAAGAGAGCCAGCCTGGGGTCATGAAGGCGTCGGAAGGCCTGGGTGGGGATGCTCGGGTTGTCCTGACTGAGGCATCGCAAAGACCAAGGTTGCTAAGAGATGGACGTGACGGACAAAAAGCAACGGACCTCCGTCATTTGACAGCTGCAACAAATGCTTCCTTTTTCCCTTGCATGGCAACCAATCCCGTCAAGAATCATTAATCCACAAAAAGCTGCCAAATTAAAACAGGGGGTGGGGGGAAATCGGCAGGATGAAAAGGAAAAGTCAGGGAAGACCCACACAGCTAGCCCCCCTCCATCCCAGCAATGATTAGCAGCAGCAATCGTCCTTCCTCTTCCGCAGCTTAAAGTCTGTGCTGAGGTGTGTGTCAACAGTTGGAAATCATGCTTCGTGTGTATGTGTGTGTCACCGCCGTGATTGGCAGGGCTCAGATTGGGCGGGGCTTCATTGAGGATCCCAGGACAGGAAACCTAAACCCCCTCCCCCTCCTTCCGTCTCACTCCCTCTATTCCTCTCACTGATGGCAGGATGCAGATTGTAACCAGGGATTAGAGAGGTTCAAAAATCGGATTTTGCCCCAGAGAAAGCCTCGTCTATTACTCTGTGTATGGTGTGTGTGTGGGAGAGAAAGAGATGGACTGGATTTTTCATAGCTACCCAGCGCCTGCAGTCATAAACAGCTGACGGCGAGAGGATTTTTCTTTCTTTAAAGCCTCAAATTCAATATTCTGTCCCTCTCTTTCTCTTCCCTTACACTTCCTTTCTCACCCAACTTACCTCCATCTGCCCTCATCCGCTGTCAAAGATCCAACATTAACTGCATAACAATCTGCTCCCATAGTAATTAACGCCGCCTTTGCTCATTTATTCACTTTAATAGTGAATCCAAAGTGTGTTTAATTTGAATATGGAATATTCTCTCTAGTCCTGCTCCACTGATTTTTTTTTCACTACTCTGCACATATCAGCCCCTCTTTATTATGTCCTTACAGAATTGAGAAAAAAAAACGTTTTCGGATAGAGAGGGTTTTGACAGTGCAACATGACATTTCTTATCTCAAATAAATTGGTTGTCCTCAAGATATTGTCTGTTTGCACACAAAAGGTTTCAAGCAATCTAAACTGTGTTAAACAATTCATTTCTACATAAAGGGCATCTCAAAAGAGTGATGTACAAATGCAAAAAAAAAAAGCTTTTAGCAATTAAGATGAAGCATAGTGGTAGGAGTATCATGACCTGGGGTTACTTCTCTTCAGATGACATTGGTGCATCTTAAACTGGGGTTTCAGAAAATCAAAGTTTAGCAACAAACTAGTCAAAGCACAAATAAATCTTACAGGAAAAGTGCAGGGACCATAAAAAAAGACAAATTTGGACTAGAGATTTGCTCAGTATGTGGCCTATTTGGAAGCGTTTCTTCAAAAGTCATCCTTTAGTTTAGCACCCCCACATGGTGAGATAATGTCACAGCATAGGTAATTTATATTAAGCTCTACTTTCATGAATGAAGGAGCAGCAATTTAATTCTTCATTTCTCCAAAGATAAACAATATTTTTTGCCAAAAAACCGCTTATTTTACCATCAGTTTATATATAAACAGTAAGACAATTAACTATGGATAGCTTCCATAATGCCTTCACAATATGTGGCCCCCAATAAATGGGCTTTGATACAAATAATAGGATACAGACCACTCTTTGAAGTCTCTTATAATATTAAAAGTTGCATTGAATAATGTTCACTCAAAACTTGCATTCCATAAATATTTACAGTATTTTACTGATTATATATTGCATCTTACCTCCAAAAGTCATTGTGTTTTTTATTTGGCACCTAGATTTCATTAAAATGCTCAATCTTACTCACCAACCTCATATTCTTTCTCTCTCTGACTCTTCTCTCTCTACTCAGGACAATACACTGTGATGATGGCACACTTCTACCTGAAGAGGAAGATCGGATATTTTGTCATCCAGACGTACATGCCATGTTTCATGACCGTAATCCTGTCCCAGGTGTCGTTTTGGCTCAACAGAGAGTCCGTTCCCGCGCGGACTGTGTTTGGTGAGTGAAACATTTCCCCCACTCTTTTTCCATCTAGCCTTTGAGTGATGCATTTAGACGCAACACATTTTTTGTTTGCTTCCAGGGGTGACTACGGTGCTGACTATGACCACACTCAGCATCAGCGCCAGAAACTCGCTTCCCAAAGTAGCCTACGCAACAGCCATGGACTGGTTCATTGCTGTCTGCTATGCTTTCGTCTTTTCAGCTCTTATCGAGTTTGCCACAGTGAACTACTTCACCAAAAGGAGCTGGGCCTGGGATGGCAAGAAAGCTCTGGAAGCACAGCACCCTAAGGTAACATCTACAGGACCATTTTTATGCTAATTGTTTCTAACTGACTTAACTCCATTTCACACCAGTAACAGAAATGCTATGTAAAACTGTGGAAGCTAATCATTGTAATCTGTTCCACCGTAGAAACGAGACCCAATGGTGCTCTCAAAAAAGGCCAACAACGTTTGCTCGGCAGGTGTCAACTACACCCCAAACCTTACCAAGGACGCGTCCATCTCCACCATCTCCAATACGACGTCGGTGCAGCTGCGGGGCTCAGAGAGCAAACTGGTGGACCCCAAAAAGACATACAACAGCGTCAGCAAGATCGACAAGATGTCGCGAATAGTGTTCCCCGTCCTCTTCGGAACCTTCAACCTCGTCTACTGGGCCACATACCTGAACAGAGAACCGATGGTGAAAGGAGTTGTCGCTTCCACATAATCGCTTTTTTTTGTTTGTTTGTGTGTTTTTGTGCAGGGTTTATTCTTTCCGAAACTGAATTTGTGTAAAAGAAGAAAGGGTTTGATCCCAATCATTCTCTGCTTTAGAAAAAGACAAGTGATAAAGCAAACATCTGCGCTTGAAGAACAAAGAACCATCTATCTAATTCAGGCAACCTGAATGGATGCAAGGCTGCAAGAGTTTTCCTTTCCTTTTCTTGAGGCCTAAAAAAAAACTGCTCGGTAATGAAGAAACTGCTTTAAAGAAACAGGCGAGTGGCGGCTTTGCTTCCTTCTTGTCTATCCTGCTGCAGTTTGCATGACGTTCTCTTAAACTGGAAACTGTGGACTCCTTTGTCTTAAATACCGACCATGTATATGTCATCGCTTAAAGTGCAGAGGCTCACTAAGTTTGGATTGAAAAGTTAATTTGAAGAGTAAGCAATGATGTGAGTATATTAATTTAGCATTTCTTTTCGCCGTCCACGTGATGTTATGTTCCATTGTACTGCTTCAAAACCCTTAGACACAAGCCTAGAATCTCAAAAGTGAGACAAACAAATAAGGAAACCTGAGAGTTACATACAAGTCCTCAATATTTACATAAAAATTTAGTAGAGCAAGATATAGAGCAAGAATATTCGCACATCTTTTGCCTAAAAGGTGAAAAAATAGCTGTGAGAGACGGGTTAGCACAGTTCGGGGAATGGGTATATGTGATTTAAATGAAATTTTAAGCCTCGCTAACTCAGTCGTGAAACTAATATACACCGCTGAGAAGCCAGTTACCTGAAAAGCAATGTGTCACATACAAATCAGCAGTGATGTGGAGCGTTCCAAGACTGTGATTCTGTGAAGTGACCTGGATTCAAGAAGCCTTTAAAGCATCCTTGAGCAAAACACTGTGGCGCTAAAAGCTCCAGGAGATTTTGCTTTCAGTTCGACTGCGGCTAAAAATAACAGCCGACTCTTCATCGTTGTACAAGTAGATCATCAAGTAAGACAAATTTGGGTTTGACTTTTAATTAATTGTGCATTTGTAAACCTGAATATGCCCCGATAAACTGGTAATGCTCAGTGTAAAATGTTTCAAGAGCTACAGCGATAGAGAACTGTAAACAGACACAATAGCCTTTAAAAGTCAGTGTTCAATCTCAAGAGTTTTTAGGTCAAACTTTATAAATATGACCTCTTACTTTAGTTTTACACATCTAACCCCCAATATAGAGTAATCACCCTATTTTCAGTTTTCTTTAGTAAGCTGGGTTTAAGACTTAGGTTTTATAAACAACTTGCATCTAAAAATTTCTTTAAATGTTTTGCAGTCACCTCTTTTGTTTTGTTTCAGTGGAGTAATGAACCCAATGTGATTACTCTTCTATGTCTAAGGTTAAACAGGCCTCTTTACTGGCCAACTAGATATCAAGCTTCTCAGCTCTGCTGCTAAATTGTAGATAAAATCAGTTTTTAAAGACGTTCTCTGTGCCTGACAATCTACAAAACAAATTTTTTATTTTTTATTTCTTAGGCTTTAATATATTCTTTAACATATGCTAGTAAAAGATATCATCATAGCTATGTTCCTCCCTTTTTGTTTTGTCACAGAGCTCAGTCTGCTGAAAGAAAACTCCTCAAAAATTATTGTGTTTTCTCTGTATTCTCTTCCTTTTCTAGCAATGTAATGAATGTATTTAAAATTGACCATTTTTATTCAATAGGTTATATAAAAGATAGTAAAAAAAAAGGCTTTCTTACTAGCTAGTGATTTAGGAAACTCACAGCTGCTTACAGTTTGATAAAGCCTGTTTTATAAAGGGGTTCTTTGTGCCTGACTTTCTAAACATCCACTATTTTCTATTTTAAAAGTCATCCCCTGACATAAAAGAGTAAAAGCTAAAAGCTTAGTGTTTTATGTTTGTTGCTATTTTTCCGTTCAGTCTGCAGAAGAAACATACATTACATTTCATTTTCTCTTTTCTGTGCCTTTTATTTTCCCCAACATGTCATTGTCAAGGAATGTACATAAAATTTAATAACTAATAATGATAATCAAACAGAAAAGTTCTACAGAAGTGGGTTAACCAAGTCTTTACTAGCTATTTATTTAGGAGGCTTGTGAGATCAGTTACTAGGGGATGAAATCTGTCTTTAGAGGTTATTTGTGCCTAGCTTTTGACAAAGTTTTATTTTGTAGGTTAATCTATGACATTCACAAGAAAAAAAAGAAAAGAAACTCCAAGGCTGACTTTGAATTTATTAGGCGTATGCTCTTCTCTTGTATCTTTTCCCTCAAGTTTTGTGTGCTTTTACTTCACTCTGTTCTTGATGTTTGTGAAACAAAACAGACATTTGAGCTTTTTGTGTATTTTCTCCTCTAACTGAGGTTGTGTGAGGAGAGGTTTGGGATCAAGGCCAAGGACCAGCTTCTGTGTCGGGACACTCAGGAACAAAAAGACCAACGTTTGCAGCCAACATGATGCCTCTCAATTTACGCCTCTTGAACCGCATCATATCGAAGACTGTACTTTATTGGCCATTTTCTTGGTGAACTTCAGGGCAGATAATAATGTATGCGAGTCTGAAAAGGCTTTAACTGGGTCTTAAGTTGGCTTTAGGAAAACGGCTCCAAATGTACAACACTGATGACCCATGTGGGTCCCGATTTTACCTGCATCACATCTTTAAGAGCAACTAGCAAACTCGTGAACAAACTCATCTGATGACCATTTCTCATTCCATTTCCTAAACAAAAGGGCCCCATAAACATTTTTGCCTGCGAACATCATAACCAGTTTCCTTCCTACAAATTCCCAACTTCTCACCACCACCGTACCTAATTTACATTTAATGAAGACAATTGTATGATATTGTGACAGATAAAAGCTTAGATCCTGAAAGAATGTGTACTTTCTTTTTTACAATAGCTACTTTGCCAATCAGCTCCTACAGCATCATATTTGTTTTGTGAAGCTAAAGTAAACAACATCAGACCTGCTTGTTTAAAGTGCTTAAAGTGACGTGACATGTGCAGGACTGATGCATTCTGGTGAGCCGCCGCTTCTGGATACTCAAAGTGTTGCTGTCTTGTCAGCGGTGCTGAAGTCTCTGTGCTTGTTAGGGTGAAAGGAAGTGGAATGAAATGCGGCTGAAGGTTGACACGTCCATCTGACTGTCCGGCCTGGGTCGACATGGCAGCCGAGAGAAGATTAGCAGCGCAGACAAGCTCCTGGGGAACAACCTCTGTCTCTGTGCATCTCTTCACACAGTAGTGAGTCTTTAAGACTGTTTGTTGGGTTGATTTGTAGAGCTGTAATAAGCATCTTCAGTTCATTTTATGAAATCTGATGATAATCCTTGTGTCCCCATGGTTATTTTCCCGACTGCCTTCTCAAAAGCAGCATTTATTCCCACTGCTGAGGAGCACCCATTCACCTATCCATCCATTCAACCTTCCTTCTCACTATTGTTAGCCAAGAAACACCCGCCTGCCCCTCACATCTTCCTCCAGCCTCTGTCACAGACTCATCTGCCATACATCTGCTAGAAAAGGGATTTAGTTCTGCTTAAGTTGCTTTTCATTCGGTCAGGGGGGCCCCGCACAGCAAAGCACTTTTCTCCGGTTTAAGCCCCGAGCAGCACCCAATCCTGATGACAACTGCTTGTTTTTCTCAGTCTGGAGTCTGGACAGATTTGTGCGTGTTCTGGGGCAAACGCTGGATTGATTATGTGCACTTCATCCAATGCTAGCTCATTGGTAGTGAGGCAGACTGAAGTTTTGGAGCTCTCATTTATGACTGCAACAGTTGTCTCTACTACAAACAAACATTCTTCTGCATGCAAAAAGAAAGAATAAAAAAGAATCTCTGAGGGAATTGTAAAAATTTTATTTGCATTATATTTAGCAAAATTGCAGCGACGGTATGGTAGCTGATTCTCTGCCACCCATATTGTTTGTTTGTTTTAGCTTCTGTTTTTGTCTTATACAAAAAAGGGATCAATAAATATACTGTATAATACACCTCCATGTATTAAAGCACTGCTGTAGCTCAACTGTGGCTTCATTAAACCCTGATTAAAGCTGCTAATATGGGAAGCAAATCGGACATTAACACTCGTTAGTGGTATTGATCTGATTCTCTGCTGATGTATGCGGCTTGTTACATACTGTGGATCTTCCATCACCGTCTCCAGACTGGATTGATTTAGTTTGTTTTCTCCTGCCATTCTGAGTGGAATTTTCTGAAGCTCTGATTAGCTGCAAGGCTGTATTTGATGAAGAATAAAAACTCTGTTGAATTTACTAGAACACGATGCGCTTTTTGTGGGCAAAACGTGATTTTGTCATGATTAGTTTATGCAGTTTCATCATGGGGATGAATCTTATATTCAATCAAAATGACTGAAATGTTATCTCGTCAAGAAGCCACACTAGACCACACAGATTTGAATTTTAAGAATATCTAGAAGTTGATTTGAGGTGAAATTGACAAAAATGGAGTAGTATTGCTTTCTTTCAAAGCCTCAAATATACTCAAACCTTGTCTTATTTGATCATAAAACCTTCCTTGAAGGAAATTCATTAGTTCAATCACCTGAAAATGTCAGTGAATGTACATTTATACATACGTGAATATACCCAAGTGCTTAAAATAGACCAACTTTACAAGCATGTCTCAGACGGTAGATCTCAACCCCTGTTAGAAAATAATGTGCAATTATAGAATTTCTAGTCCAAAGCACTTCACTCCACTTGGGAGTCTGGATATCTATATATCCAATTACAGTGCTTTGCAGAAACAAAGTTCAGTTCATGCTATTGGGATTTACTGTGAGAAACCACAACAAAGTCGCACATTATTGTAACAAAGGAAAAACTCACACCGTCTGTAAATTCAGCACCTGGATACTGATAAATAAAACCCACTGCAACCAGTTGCTTCTAGAAGTCACATATTTTTAAATTGGTGTTTGTGACATAGAAGATATATTCAAAGGGAAAAACTGTCATCTTAGGCCAAAAGCGATCAGATTACTTCACAATTCAATTCTGTAACTTTAGACTACATATTATATTACTGCAGCAGTTATTTAATAAAAGATTTATCTGTAAAAAAGTTGTTTCTCATATGCAGTGTGCTTTTTTTGTTCAAACACGTCAATGCTCTAATAATTAATCATTCGTGCAGGTTAGAAAAACTACAGCGAAATTGGGGGAAAAAAAAAAGAATTATTGCTCGTTGTCATTCATATTTCTCCCACAAGGGGGCAACAAAGTCTCTCTACTCGAGCTGAAGTGTTGCGCTCGTTCAGACATGACTTCATAAAATCCAACTTCAAGCAAACTGCAAACATCAGGGCAAACAAATGCCACAACTTTGGTAAAACTGCAATTGTCTTATTTTATTTATTTATTTATTTATTTATTTTCTCTTTTTTTTTTTAAAGAAAAAACAGCTTCGGGGTGAGCAATTATTTTGCAAATTCGCAGGGGTGTTTACGCGCGCAGGAGGGGGGTACATTAATCAAGCTCATGACGTCTCCTTCAGTTTTCATCTGGATAGTGACACCCAGGTAGTGCGCGCGGAGTATATGAGTCACGCATTCGCTGATAAAGGTCCTCCGGCGGCAGACAGCGTCACCCCTCCAACCGGTGTGTTGCCCCCACAGGTGCTACAGCGGGTAGGGAGGAGGGAGTTGGCCCCTTCCTCCTCTTATTTCCACCTCATCCCGCCGGACTCATCACCCGTCCTGATTGATCGTCGGGTGTCTTCCCGGAGGAAGCCCTCCTGCGAGGAGGACAGCGCGCGGGGGCACAGACTACGTGGGCGAATGAGGGAGTTCGGATGCGGGATTGATGGGCAAACACCTCCTGCACGCGGCAGCAGCGGCAGCAGCAGCAGCAGCAGCGGCGCGCGCCGGGGTCCCCGTCCAGCAGTTCCCGCAAGCAGAGCTGCCTTCCGCCCGTGGGAAAATGACAGTCAGGCTCGCGGTCACCTTTTTCACACTTCTTCTGCTCACCCGGGATGCTCGGTGAGTCCTTTCTGCTTCTAACTGATCAACAGCTGGGGGGGAAACTTAGCTAAATGAGGCCAATTGCGCATTTTGTTCCTTCTGTCTCAGGGCTTCCCCCATATAAACAAACAAGAAAAAAAAAATAGGTCCGACAAACCTTTTCACCTGGTTATACTCAATTATGCGCATCACTGTTTGTAGTGTTTTTTCGACTGCGACAAAAGTTTTTATTCCAAAAATAACAAAAACAACCTCAATTTATTTCATTAATATATGTTATTTATTTATTTTTCCTTACCCCCATTTCAGTTCTGACTTACTGGAATATGGCGACGACGAGGAGGACCTCCACGACACCACCGTCAACCAGATGCTGGTGCCCAGGTCTCACCAGGAGGACGCCACGCTCATCCTCAACAACCTGCTGAGGGAGTACGACAAGACCCTGCGGCCCGACATTGGTGGTAAGAGCAGGCATGGGAAAAGTTGGATGCTGATGTTGCTGGAAGGTGGAGCACACACCCACCTGCACCACCACTTCCCTTTAAGCTTAGCTCCTCTTCAGTGATCCGGATACTTAGACTTCTTTGATGACCATAAGACAAATGTGGACATATCGATCTTAAATTATTCACGATAAAGCCTCATTTGAATCATTTAGTTTCAAGCCATCAAACAAAATTGTATGGAAGCCCTGAAAAGCAAGTAAAAATAAAATAAATGATGCATTTCATCACCACCTTAAAACCGTTTCAGCAGTTGAAACCAGTTTTGACATCCTTATTGTAAACAAAGCAAAAAATTTATTATTATTGTGATAATTGGTCTGACCAATGGAATCTTTGTCTCGAACCAAATCTTGAATTCTTAATGTAATTTTATTTCTGAAAGAAAAAAAATCCACTAATGCAACTTTCTGTTATTGTTGTCATATATTTGTCTGCCACAAGGGGCAGGAGTGAGCCACTTTCCCTTGACTGACGTTATGGGTGTATACAACATATGTATTATTCCCCCATCCATCTACTATCTTCTGCTTATCCTATTGGTTGTTGGGGGCAATTGGTCTAAGAGGAAAACGCGGACATTCATCTCCCACTCTCGAGTACTCATGGGGAATCCCTTGGCTAGAGGGGATATACACTCTCTCCAGGAAGTTTTGGATCTATCATAGGATGCCCTCTCAGTGGAACATGCCTGAAAAACATCTAAAGGGAGGTGCCCAAACCACGTCGACTAACTAACGACTAACTGAAGGAGTAAAGGTGTTACTTTGAGTTGCTCCTGGGTGCCTGAGCTTCACACCCTGCCTCTACGGTTCAGTCCAGCCAACCTGCCATGGAATCTCAATTTAGCCTCAATTTGCATCTGGGATCCTACTCTTCTGGACATAATCCATATCTCAGAGATTCTATCCATGAACTCCAAAAAAAGGGATTTGTGATGGACAGCTCTGGCAGAGTCCAACCACCTTTTTTCCAAGAATATAGAGGAATGGTTGGGTTGGACATGCAATAATCCACAGAATGCAAGTGGAACGGACAACCAAATCTTCGTAGCTCCCTCAGGAACTTCGTCAGAGAAATGATTTGGCCCACTGAGGTTTGATGATTGAATTCTTGTGGTTGGAAAGAAAACAGTAGAGTGAACATCTCCAAAGGGACTAGGAAGAGTGACCACTATAAAGTTGGAGCACAGTCTCTGGTTCCCCTCAATAAAAATTATGACCAACGCCCTGGTCTGCCACTCCACAGCCCCTGTGACCTGGAATGTCTGGACAACCCAACAACATCCAGAGCCTTCAGTACCTTGGGCTATACTTAGTCCAACCTTGTCACCCAGCCACTAGTGAGCTCCGTATTTACTGTAGCTATGTCTTCTATGGTTTGTCTCAGACTCTACCTCATCCTGGCCCAACATTGTGAGTGAATTAAGGAGATCCTCAAAGTGCTCCTTCCACAGTCCAACACCATCCTGAATCTGGATCTACTATTTCTGCGTCTCCCAAACCACTTCTGAGATTGTATATCAAAATGTCCGACACAAACCTTGGTGGTGTTATTTAGAGTACACTGAGGGATGTAGAGTATGCTACCAAAGTTACTCAGGGGTATTGGTTCATTTTGCTGCCTCTTGTGGTAGAAAAGAGCAAATGAGAGAGTAATCTCTTTACCCTTGAGAGGTTATTTCAAAAATATTGAAAAATATATATTTTTTTCTCCTACAATTGCAATTTAATAGATTTTTTTTTTATTTTTACAATTACGAATTTAATTGGGATCAAATCAAATATGGCACCATAATCCAAAATTAGAAACTTCTAAGCTTTGAAACATGATTTAATAACTAATAATCTTCAATTTTAAATTACAGCACAAAGTCATTTTTTTTCAGAATTCCACCCAAAGGAATATCCAGTCTTCGTTTTGTGTTTAGCAGAGCCTGCAGAGAGCCAGACAGACTCAAATGCAGCGGATGAGAAAGCCAATAATTCACTTCGTATTCCAGTGAAAGGAAATTAGAATGAGATTTTAGCAAAGGGACATTAAAATAAGTTGAATGGTTGTAAAACGGGCTGTAAATAGAGCTGATTAGCTGTGGTATCACTTCAAAGTTCTTTTCTGTCAAACACTGATACTAACCAGTGTGGGAGAATTTATCCCAAAGTCTCTGGTTCCCCTCAACAACCCAGAGGCAATTATAAGAGCAATAATATGTACTATTACAAATAAAACCTTCTTGAAAACCAGACTCTGGCGGTCTTCTCCTCCGATCTCAGTCTGAAACTCAAACGGCTTTGTGCCGTTTTCGCAGGGAGAGAAGAGGAGTTGGCAACGTCCAGTTCAAATCCTCCGCTGATTGCACTCGCATCATTTCCACCATGTTTACAATGCAATCACTCCTCCGAGCTTCTGAGGCCTTTCTATTCAAAAACGTTTACTGGTTTGATACCTGGTGTGTTCTCACTGGTGGGCCGCTGCCTGGAAAAACCGCCGGTGATGATCGTCCGTACGGAACGCTGTTACCCCTCCGTTTCCAGAAAGTAGAAATCATCGTTTGTCATGGATTCCTGAGTGTTGAGTGCAGGTTGTGACTGCTGGTGACTCAGCTTTAGTATGATTGCGAGATATTTATGGCAAATGTAGGCATTGGCTCAATACTTTTCTCACATTGTTACTGGTACCACTTTTATTGTGCCTCATTATTTTATGTTTTAGTCAGAATCAATAGAATCCGATACGGAAACCATTTGGGAGCTGCCCTACATTAAAATTGAAGATTATGCACAGTTTTTGTTTCATCTTTGTTTGCTTGCGTTGCTTCCTGCAGCTTCTGGAGAAGACACCAAGCTTAAGTAAACAGCCTCTGTGTAAGAAAGGTTATATAACAGATTTCAGGGTTTCCTATGAGTTTTAAATGGAGGGCGGACTAATGACGGTAGCAAAACATGTATTTGTGTCACGCATTAACGTAACCCAAGTGGATTTTTATTAAAGGGTACTGTTGTGATACAGAGAGATACTGCAAACAAGATAAAATATAACTCTAAATGCTTCAAAACATGCAGAAATGAATAAAAGTCAATAAAAAAATCGACTTTTATTCGATATTCTTTTGTTTTTGTTGTCCCCTTCACATCATTTAAATGATCAGTAGTACAGCATGAGTATGAAAACCATGAGTTTCATTTTCTTGTCTGAAACAAATACCGGGTACAAGCCAAACAAATGCAACTGATTAAACTTGAACAAGCTGCGGTAGCTGTCTCCTGGAGTGAAATGAACTGTAAAGCTGGTTGCTGTAGCTTAATTCAGTAAGGCATCCATATAGTGACTAGAAAAAGTATTTACCTCTACGGATGTTTCACCCTTTTCTACTGATTTTAGTAGTTTTGGTAATGAGTTCATTCTTTCAGACTAGTGCTACTCAAACGACTTGATAAACTACATTTGTTTATGTTTATTATAGCTTTTCTTATAGACGCACTTCATTTCTCATTATTCTACAGCTTTTGCTTTCCCAAAGGCTACTTAAATTTAACCACAGGCTTGATTAATGAGATGTGTTCGAAAAGGAGCTACTGCCAACTAACAAATAGCACAGTTTCCCAAAAAAAAGTTAGGAGACTCTGTGAAACTTGAACAGTCAGTCTGGTACAGACAACAGCAAAAGAAAATGCTTAAAAAAGACGTTCCTTTCTTTGGAAGAAAAAAATGCTGGTATTCATATTTGCTGACAGGGTTTTTTTCCTAATCAAAAAGCTGCTATAGCAAAACTACAAATGTTGTAGTTTTTAAAAGAAAAATGCAAAACACTTTTTCAGTCTGGTTTTCGTACGTCATTGGTTTGATTTTGGTGACTGATCTGAACTGAAGGCGGAACAGTTCAGCAACCAAAATCTTTTACTGTGAAACATGCTGTGTTTTGATGTAGAAATGAGTTTTTTTTCCATCTGTTTCTATGAGCAGTACATCATCTGGATGATGTCATGCGTTCTTCCAGAAACAGAGTTTCTGAATACGTTATTCAGCGCCAACTGTTCCTTCACGAGGTGCCAGTTACCTGCTTGGCTACTCAACTGTGTGCAGATAACAAGCTTGGTGGTTCCTCCTCCCCTTAGTCCGGCAGATGATGACATTTCCCTTGAACATTACTAAAATAAATGGACTCTGACTAAAAGAAGGCAGCTTAGTTTATTGTATTTGATTTAGTGTTTAATATTTAATAGGGAAAAAAGTCTCTATACTCATCAATGTCAATTATGCTGAAGAAATTAAAACAGAATGACTGTCTACAAGACAAACTGGACTTCCAAGCTACACACTGTTCTTTTTGACAAAGTTTGAGTGGAACAGGAGATCTTTTTATACTTAAAGACCTACAAATTTATCAAGAGTCTGCTTGACTCTCAGATGTCAAGAGAAAGATAATGTTTCCAAATGTTATAGATCTGAGATTTAATGAGGTGATGGAAAATTTGACATGAACCCTGAATCCCTCTTTCGGCTGGAACTATTTCCTCGACTACTTCTAAAAAAATGCTATAAAGATGGATGTTTTCTGCTCCTGGGTTTTGGGTTAATCTGAGACTTTTCACATTGGATTTAGAACCGGGTGACGCACTTGATGAAAGTCCCTGAAGGGTGCTTAGGAAGTTGAAGGTTTTCACGAAGCCCTTCTTTGAAAATTTTTGTGATCCAAGCCAAACATTGATGACAGCTGAAAGTTGAAGCCTGGGTCCAGTTTCTTGGCTGGACGAAAGCTTTGCCGTTCAAGGGTTTGGTCTGATATTCAGAAAAGAAACCCACAGTCCAATAGAAATAGGTTTTAGGGTTCTACGAGACTTATTAGGTCTCACAACCAATGAGCTGAAACTAAGACTATCCAATTAGAAAGCTCTTATTTGATGCTGTAGAGTTTCACAGATAAAATTCAGCTGGTTAGATGAAGCAATGAGAAGATGAAATGTTGAAACTCACAAAATCATAAGTTAAGAACCTCGAAACATTTTAGTTTGATGCTGTCAGTCTTTCTTTCTGCTGTTAGAGTAGAACTTACATGAACTTTATGGTATTGAGCCAAAATGGTACAAAGGTACTTTTAATTTGTTTATATTTTTGTTGTAAAGTCATAAGTTAATAAAAAGAAAGTTTGAGAAATAAAAAGTAGATTAAATACAGCATTGAAGGTAATTAAAATGACATAACACCACCCTGAAGTCCTGAATTAATTTTCCCATTCTTAAGCTGGGCTTATTTTCATATTGTTGTTTGTGTTGCTCAGAATATTTAAGATGCCCAACTTAACCCGAATCTGACTCTTTTTTTTTTTGCATTTTGGTTCCCCCGGCAGCTTCCTCGGTTTGGATTTTCTTGTAGCTCACCTCTCAGGAGGGGAATCTCCGCACAGCTTTGCTTCCATAATTAAGGGTGAAATTTTGATGAGATCCAGTTGACAAACCTCAGTGTCAACTGAGCCCATGAAATGTTAATGTATTGGAAGGATAATGTGAGGCAGTGTGTGTGTGTCCATGTTGCATGAAAGAACCCGGTTGGAGATGACGCCGAGTCAACAACAGATCTGGGACAATAAAGTCATTGGAAAAGGAATAGAGTTCAGCTGAGAACAAACCTGAGAGAAAAACACACGGTAACTAGCACACTCGTGTAAACGGGTACCTACCGAAGTCTCGGCTCATTTCCCAAATACACCTGGATTTATTCTAAATCAAAGTAGTCCTCTACCTATTCAAACACACAGTGAAACACACCAAATCAAACAGGCTTTTCTGTTTATCTCTTTTTGCAAATGTGAGCAACCTTCTCGGTTTGTTTGTGAGCTGATGGCTGTGGAAGCAGAGTGCTCTCTGTTGAAGCATGTTCAATATTTCTGTGTTTACTGGCCATAACTCTGTTTTATAGCCTCATGTTGCAGCTAAACACACCAGTTAGATAAATCACTTTGTTAGCTCAAATCAAACAAAGGACCCTGGGTATAACTGATCTGATGGATGCTATAAAGAATTTAACATTTTTACAAAGAGTACTTTTTCTGAATAGAACATTTTTTAATAATCTAAGCTAGTAATGTAAAAATAGGGTTAGTCTAACATATAAAAACTGTTGGAAATGAAAGAAAATATTAGCTTGTAGGTGAATTGTTGTCATAATAACTGACCTAACTGGAGCTAGCTAAAACTTAAACGGGCTTGAAGTTAAACTAGAGAAATCCAAGACGCCGCAGCATAACAGGGCTATTATATTGTTTCCCTCCTGTCTCCTCCAGTCTTGTGAAGTCAGCTGTGAACTTAATGTTCATATAAAGTGGGTGACTGGTCCACTTAACGGGTAAAAAAAAAAAGAACGCGACCCAAATTTCCCCCCGAGCAGAACAAGTGTCGTGCTACACCTTAGCCGATAAGAAGCGGCGCAGACTGGATGGAGATGAGATGCTTTTGTGCCCCTATTGTGTCACTTTCCTTTGGGTTCAGAGTGTGTGATCACTGTGGGAGATCTTAGTGATCCTGCGCTTAAATGTGCATGGCTGTGTTTGTGCGTTACCGTTTGTGTGCGTCTCCAGTGGGGAATCGAAGGCAAAGTGGGCTGGAGTGAGATGCTGACTGTGCTCTTAAGACACACATCGCAGCGTTTGGGAGGCAGATTTATTCAAAGAGCTTAATTAAAGACTAAAAATGTATCAGCCCCCTAGTGCATTAAAAGATACGTTTAAGGCAGAGTTAAGTCTTTGTGCCCATGAGAACTGAAGCCATAAGAGAACAATCCGAGAGAGGCTTTAAAAGTGTGTGGTCAAAAACTATATATATATATTTTTTTTAAAAACTCAGAAAGAAAAGCTAATTTACAGACACATCTGTCAAACCGCTTGCATTCATTTCCACAGTTCACAAAGGTGGACAGACAAATTGCAAACTGTCTTGAGTACGTTCGGAAGAGTTTTTTCATAATATGCTGTAGATGTAGCAAGTTAGTTGACAATCAATGGGTGGTAAACTGACTAAATGAAAAACCATCAAGCATCCTGATGAACTTTAGTAAAACACGCATTTTAAGGTCATTCATTACAAATGTTCCATTTTTTCTAAAATAAACTTAACCATCTCTCCACCATAGTCCCCACAGTCTCTGAAAGGGAAACATTATTCCCCTTTTTCCTCTTAATCTCTCCCTTTAGATCAAAATCTCTTATAAAAATCAGACTTAAACCACTGACATAACCTTCCTCTTGACATCCAAGTCAAACAGAGTCTCAGTCATTTTTAGGTCTCTTATCAGATTTCATTCTTATAAAAAAGAAGCATTTGTCTACTGTTAGTAGTAAATAAACAATAACTAGATAGTATTATGTGATCCTTCCCTCAATTTGGAAGCTGAATATTTAAATAAATGTTAATCCTAACCACTAAAAGAATGTCTTTTTAAGAAGCAATAACACTGATTGAGTTATGGACAGTAATCTCTGGTAAAGCAGCTGACATTTGCTACAGGGACATAAAGGGAAATCACTATAATAACTCATGAGTGGTATAATTAAATCACTTTACATTTATGCTCAGAGGATTTCTTGTAATTCTTCACATTTACAACCAGAAACATAATTCCTCTGGTGTCCACATCCATTTGCACCCCTCTCTGAAAGTTCTTCCTCTCATTTCACACTTAGAGGATAAACACAATGCAGAATCATGCTGCATACTAATATGTGGTCCGAACTCGGCCACGGACCTGATCCTCTCTGTGTGGGATCAGACGCAGCGACTGCAACCAAAGGCGCTAATTGTCTGCAGCTAACAAGTTATTGATTTACACCGAAACGGCCAGGTCCCTCAATCATATCTGCCGTTATTGCTTTGTCAAATATGTCTGACAGTAACAATTACATCCGCCAGTGGCCAGGCGGAGAGTTCATACATTTAAATAAGACATCACTTGCCTTTCAGAAGCCGTTTTTATTTGAGCTATTAGTCATATATTCTTTTGTGATCGCATTTTGTTGTTTACTGTACACATGTCCAAAGATGTGACTATGCGTCTTGAGTGTGAGTGTCACTAAAAGGGACTTCAGAAGGATTCAGATGAAAGCCAGGTGTGAGTCAGAAATAGAAACCTGAATCTCCTCAGACATTGTTACTTTGCAGCTGTTTCCTGTCTCTTTCGCTCCATTTCCATCTGGTTCAACTCTCTGCATCTCATTCAGTCACCTTCCTCTTTTGGCCCATCTCTTACTCCCTCCATCATCCTGCCATTTTTTTTTTTCATCCAATAAACCTCCCTCTGCTTGCCATCAACGTCTGTGCCTGGCCACCTAAGTTATGTGCATATTAACGTTTGCAATTTTGCAGTTTTCGAGCGAAAGTTTGACCCACTTTTTGATTGCGTATTAAAATCTCATACATCCAAGTCAGAAGTCATGGCTGATTTGATCGGTCTTTGGTGGAACGCAGTATGGTGATTTTTCTTTGAGACTGCATGTAACATACCAATAAGCCTTCATGATTTATATATGACTACTGGTGCGGTCAGGGGAATAACCAAGTACACTCTTTCTACTTGTGTGTGATCTAGTAGGGAATGTTGCAACCAAATACTCTTTATTTGATCATCATTTGAGTGACCAGCTCTGCAAAAGCAGGAGTTTTGGCAGCGTGCTTTTCTGGAAAATGTGTAACACACTGCCAAGTTGGAAAGTGTTTCTGCTGCATCAGTGTGGGAAGTGTTCGAAGACCATTTCTACACAATTTGAAGCCCCTCATAGTAATTTAAGAAATATTATTCATAAAAGAAAATGTGAGAAAGTCCTACTGAATTCAGATCACGCAAAGTTAGGAGAAATGACAAAACTTTGGCTTGTGGAAGGTTAATGTTTGTTGCAGGACAATGAGAAAAAGTCTCTGAAAGGGTTGGCAAGATAATGAGACATCATTCTAGAGAAAGGTTTTAGTTTTGCAACGTTGCATCTTAGCTAACCAGGAATCTTCTGGTCCTTTGGTTCAATAGATTCAACAAAAAGAATGTTGTAGCAAAATGTCACAACAAAAAAAAGATATAAGCACAAACACTTTACACCAATTGTCAGACACGATGTAGGACCTGCTTTTCAGACACAGACCCCAATCATTTCCTAAAAAGCTTTTGATCGAGTTTAGAAGAAAAACTCGGAGTGTGTTTGCCTTTAGAAAGTTAAAAAACTTTAATCACAAACACACAGATAGACCTGTGGGTAATTTGATTGAGTTGCTCTCTCCTGGCCTCCGTGGGATCTGCGGCAACCTGCGTGGTTCTTTATTTTCTGCTTTGTTTTCTTTTTGGAACAGCGATATGATCAACAACTTCCTCTAGGCAGATTCAATTAACAGCAAGAAGTAGCCCTGAACCTCATTAGAGATGTAAAGCAATGCATGTTCTCATTTTGAAAAACTGTATGCGGTCCTCTTTGGTAATTACCAATTTTCCGATTGAAATGCCTTTTAACCGCCTCGCATTCAAATGATTACATAGTTAATGAATTGGCTTACTATTTTCTTAACAGGGTGTCGGTCTCATCATTGTGACTACCCAGCTGGATCAGAACAAGCAAGAATATGTGGGAGGAATTAAAAAATGCACTGATTTTTGCACTGATAGCTGTAATAATTACATTTAAATATATCTTCTGGCTTCTGGAGGAAGCAGCTTGTAAAATCCATCTTCAAATCATTTTAAGACACAACCAGTTCTTAGATACTAGATACTAGAACGTTCACTGGTCTGGTTTGCCTTTAGACTGCAAGAAAAGAGGTGTAAGTAAACTTCTGGCTTGAACTGTAACACAGCCAGTAAATGTTCTTCCTGCTTTGCTTTTTAAATGAAATATTTACAGCCTATATTCAGTCTTTACCTGCGCCCGCTTGCAAGCCACTGCTTGGAAGTCGGGGGGGAAAAAACCTTCTCAGACATCCATTATTTACAAAAGTCGTTTCAACAAGAAAAATGAGAGCAGATTTAAAGTCTTTTTTTTTTTATCTCCCCTCTTATATTAAGTGTTAATCTGTGATCTAGAGAATTTCATATTTAGTGGTTGTCTTATTTCGCTTGTCCTTTTCTTATTTGTGTTGTTGATTCACTGCTTTTTACCAGAGTTTTCACGTTAAATGACATTGATTTATCTTACATCTTTGGTTAAGTTGGGACTTAAAGTGACTTGTTTCTGTAAATTACACGCTTTGTTACATCAGCGTTTGGGAGCAACTGAGCAGGACTGAGGAGATAACGATCAGTTTTTCTTTAGCAACTTAAGCTTGCAGGTAAAGCAAAGGCATTGGTGACTGCATGGGCGAATGCTGCTAATAGAAAACTGGAATTTTGAACAAAACTGGAGCTGCTTTCATGTAAAAGACAGACTTACATTTCAAGATTTCATCACTTTAGTCATTGTATAAAATTCTATTATCACATTAAAAGCAGTCTTTTCAGCATTCCTAAATTATATTCAGACAAGATATTCAAATAAAAAATATTCAGTAAACATTTAAGTGTCATAGCATCATATTATAATTTATGTATTTTAAGATCCTTTGATAGGTTAGATAAGTGGTTTGACTTAAAACTGCCAAGGACATTTAGAAGAAAAAGTAAAAAAATAATAAATTGCAATATTATTTAACACATTTATTTAAATATATATATTTGTTACTTTTGGGAGTCAGCCATTACTGATTAATCCTGTTGTGTCTGTAGCTTTTAAAGAGCCACCTAACATTTACCAGCTGCATTAAGGGACAATCCCAGAAGATAACAACACCTTGGACACAGTTAAATAGACGCCCTCTGCACCTCCGACTCAGATGTTTCTCTTGTCTTTTTTTTTTGAGGCAACTCCTTCCTGACTGGCCTCCTCTCCATCTTCGCAGGCCCGACATTTGGCACAGCGGTGTCACCACAGCAGCTTAAAGGACAAACCGCACACAAGCCTCTTCAATTTTTCAAGTCCAGTGACATTTTGTTAGATGAAAAGAAGTTTAGAGTCCTGGCAAATGCTTCTCCTCACATCTGAGGTGACCAGGTTAGCCGAGCCGACAGTGTCCCACAGGGCGGGAGCTTTACACAAGATGCAAATTTAGGGGGGGAAAAAATGCACACGTGAGGCAGCACTTATCCTGCTAACCTTTTATAAAGCTCTTTGATGCAAGTATGACTCCAGAAGCATGTGTGTTCACTGGAGGAAATTAATTCACATAAATCCTGGAGTCTCACTTCGCTGATGTAGCATTTCATCCCCCCCGCAACATTGTCCGCAGAAGGTTGAAAGTGCAAACTAAGTTTTCCGTGCCCCGAAGATAGCCGTTTGTCATCACGACCATCTTCCTACATTACCCAGAATTCAAGTTGGTTGTAAATTTCAATAAGGAGGCTTGCTGCTACATCTATATTAGCCTTCCAGGCATCGTGGGGCGAGAAGGCAGGCGGCAGCTGGTGTGCAACAAAGAAAACATGCATTAATAATGCCGAGGATGTGTTTGGATAAGCACCGAAGTTTGTTTTAATATACAGGCTGTAGACAATGATGTTAATGATGATGATGGAGCACAACAATTATCCAACTCTGGATCTCAGTCTAGAACTTTCTCTCAACATGTTGGGATAAAGTTTAGTAATTTAGATTGACAGCTAAATGATGCAATAAACATTCAATGCTTTCCTTTGCCATACCTTTGTATTTCAGTTTGATTTTATTGCCCAATTTATAAAAAATTAAATGGACATGACATTTTTTTATATATTTATCTGAATAAAAACAACAGTCTAAAAATCTCCATTATACTGAGCCATAAAAAAAGCTTTCTGTGTCTGAATTTTGCAATGAATGCCTCATTTTGACACAATTCAGGCTCCTTACAGAAATGAGCCTGAATTGTAGGCTTACATCTTAACCAAAGATGTAAGATAAATCAATGTCATGAAAAGTAAGTTCACATAAGTCAAAAAGTTCATAGCTCACTATTTAGCAGTAGGACTGGGCTCATTTTATACTTACTTAGGGTCTACAAGTAGCATTTCTGCTAAGAAACCGACTTTAGCCTGAATAATTAGCCAGTTATTATAATTTGTTCTACTTTATAAAGAGCAGCGTAACAACAATCAATAATATTGAGAGCAAACTACATCTAATTTAGCAAACTACATCTAATTTGACATTTTGTTCAGTCTAAAATGTCAAAGTAAAATAATAACTGTGTTACTGAAGGTTATAAGTAAGAGTAACAGTAAATCACTACATTTTGGACTTGTTTTGACTGAGAAACAATGCACAGTATAGCTATGCTCTATCAGGGTTAAAATATCCTAAAGCAGCGAATGCATCATTTGGAAAAGTTCCACTTTGATTAGGCTGATGAGCTCCACCTGTGGAGTTTGTGAGTGGCTGCAGAGAAGGACAGAGACCTGGAAGGGATGTTCTGGAGGGATTTAAAAGCAGTGAAACGATACATTGAAGGAATTCCTACAACTTAAGAAGATGGAACTGAAGACCTAAGACTGCGCTTGGTGGTCAGTGTTGAACGAAGCTGTTTGAGCAACCTGATGTGAAGCTACTTCCTGGAGGTTTGATTCAATGGAGGCCAGGTGAGCTAGCAGACCAGGACTGTTTTTCAGTGTGCTTGCCTTCCGTGACAATTATTTACTTTGTATGTATAGTTGAGAACTTTATAAAAAAAATGCAGAATGTTTTGTTTTTAAATAACCAGGGGTGATTTAAAACGATATTGTGGGTAAGAAAGTGAGATTTTTGTGCTCGGCTAGTAGTTAGCTGTGCTTTCATATACTTTGGGTGTTGGTTGTATTGAAGTTATTAGCTGTTGTCAGAATGGTAAAGTAGTTGCTTTCTGCCTGAAAGTTGTTTTGATGAGTGTGACTGATGCTTTGCTAAGCCGTAGTGATTAATGCCTTTCTGCTTGTATGTATTCGTTTCAGTGAGCAATAAGCGTTTCTTCTTGTGAGCTTCATGTGGGCACGTAAAAATAGACATGAATACAGTTTTTAAAGTTGGTGAGTTTTGTGCAAATATGTATTTTCATCTTGGAATGAACGGTGGAAGCTCTGAGCATTGATACTGAGGTAATTAAACTTGACTGAGGACAGAATAATGAGGTAATTACAGTACCTCTGGTGTACAGGTGAAAACACTGAGGAAATGCATTTTCAAATTTAGTTTGCCTCTCCATAAATTGTGAATAAAACTTTGTTGTTAAAAAATGTAACATTGTCAGCAGACCTTTTAAATTCGCTGAACATTTAGGCATTTTGAAGAAGTGTAGCTACACAGAAAACGTTCTCTGATGCAGTTCAGGGGGAAAACCGGTGAATGTTCTTGGTAAAGAAAATCAATGTGTAGGTTGAGGATGTCTTTGAACAACAGTTATTTACCACACTGCACATCCACACACTCCTGTTTGAGATAAATCAGCAGAGCCGCACAGAAGTTAGGCAAAATGTTCACCCTTTTAAATGAGAATAAGTCTTTGCACACGGTTTGTGAAGCTGTCATAAATAGCATCATTATGAGCTTTACCAGGCAAGAAAGTTTGTACTATAAAAGTTACACGGCTGTCAGCAAGAAGAGTAACTAAGCACTTTCTGCTCTCACAGTTTAATTTCAGACTTCTCCTTTTGGGAACCTACCGCCTAGAAAATATGCAAGAGGGCCAAACCTCCATGCATTAAAGCTTTTGCAGAGTGTCGAGACAGACCTTCCCAATTTGTGTCCATCATCTCGCTTTGTACATGATTTTATGTTTAGTGGTGAGATTAAGGAGAAAATGCAGAGGAAAACAAACCGCTAGGAGTTATTAGAGGTTTGTTGCCATGCAGTAATATCTGCTACCTTGTAGATTGCTTCTGCAATCTACATTTCATCACTTCCAATCAAACTATGTTTAATATCGTACAGGGATAACATGGATGAGTGCTTTTATGAGGAAAAACGAGTAATTGCTACCTAAACTTAGTAACTGGTTGTGCTACCCAAGGCAGCAACAACTGCTATCAACCATTTATGACAGCTGGTAATGAGTCGCTGTGGAGGAATTCAGATTTGTTTTAATCCGCCTATGTTGGAGGGTTTTGTGGGTTGTCCTACAGCAACCTATTTGGATCTAAGCCTGGGTTTCAAAACATCACTCAATAATCTTTATTTATCAGTTTTTTTAATTATGCAGGGGTATTTTTCTGCCTGAGCGCAATTCATAGTTTCACCTGAAGCAGCAAAGCATTAAACAACAAACGCCATGTTTGACTGCTGGTACAATCTATTTCTGAAATGCTATATTCAACTAGATGCCACATTAGAAAAAGTTCTACTCTTGTTGCATCGGACCATGGAATAATTTCCCAATAGTTATGGGGGATTGTAATGTGAAACACGCTTTCTTTTTCTCTTTTTTAGCAGTATTCTTCATGTTTTAACTCTTCCATTTTTACCCAATTTCTCTTATTGTTGACTCATGAACTCTGACCTTAAGTAACCCGTGTTAGGCCTGCAGTTCTTTGGATGATGTTTTATGACCGTCTGAATGATTAATCTGTACATTTTTAAGTTATTTCATTAGAGTTAGTGGATCATGATTCTCACTATAGTGCAGCAGAGTCCAGCAGCTTGATGGATGACTTTGTGACTTTTTCTCACCTGTTCCTACATTTCTGTTGATTGGGGTGCAAAGTGTTTTCAGGTATATTAGCCTGAAAACTCAACCTGTCATGTCATCAGAAAGGTTGCATTTCAGTGCTGTTTTTTTTTTATTATTATTCTATGCAGCTGTCACTAATCAGATTTGTGTGTGGCTTCAGTAACTGAACTCAGGGTTTCAAAAACCGTATTTTTATTTTTTTTAAAAAATATATACATCTTCATTTTGGAGCTTTTGTCCGAGTCTAAAATCAAGTATCTCTCATGTTCAGACCACAGTCATTTACAGCATCATTATATCTACCATGATACACCATATGTGAAACGTTATGTTGCCATGGTGATATCTGCAGAGGATCATAACAGATACTGTCATAGTATAAAGCTTAACAGATAGAAATCAGCCTTGAGGCAGATATGTTTGCAAATCAAAGCTTTAAAATCTGCAGAGACCTTGACCCAGGAATTTAGCTTGAACTCTTCTCCAACGAGAGCTTTTCAGGCCCGGTAAACCCACGCCTTTCATTCCTTCAATGTATCGTGTTAATGAGAAACTACACAGGAATGGCCAGGTAATCATGTGAAGCTTTAAAGTGGTGGACTGATACCACACCGAAGTGTATTAGGGCAGTAATAACACTAAGCTGGGCTTGGATCATGTCTGACACATTCCCCATCCCTGTGAGCTCTAACCATTAAATCGATTTCCATCTGTGAATCCCGGGTCCGCTCCACTCCGGCAAAAGCACGACTGGTTAGCCGGGGATTTGCAAGGTGTGGATGAACTTTGAAGATGTGAACAGAGATAAGACGCAGTGCTTGGACCTGTGTGGTTTGGATTTCTCGCCAAATCTGTTTTCTTTTTCAGTTGCATTACAGTAGAGAACAAATGAGATGAAGCAGTTTGTTAAATCTGTCTCCTTTTTTTTTTACTTGTTTTCCTGTGAAAATATTCCCAAAGTGTGCCTCCATTAAAGATTTTCACTGCCTCACTAAATATAAGCAACTTAACAACATGTGAACAACATAACCCTTGCATTGAAAAAATATCTAACAAAAACAGTTCCTCTGATTTGTTCCACAAAGCAGCTAAACCAAATCACGCGGAACATTTTTATACAACTAGACTAAATCAAATGCACAAAAATGAATATATTTTGGCAACTTTAACCTAGTGACCACAACTTCTGGTGGTTACATAAAGGTTGTTTTTATATTTTTTATGATTACACATCTTTAGTTGCCATCTAAAGGACCGTTTTTGGATTCAATCAATAACGGCCATAGTGCAAAACAGTTTGTACTGCAAACCCGTTGCAGGAACACTACATGCAACGCATTTGTTATTCTTGCTTCAATTAACTTTTGGAAATGTGGGCACTTTAAGGGGACTTGAGTTAATGTCATGCAGGGAGAATAACGGGGATTGTCTGTGTGTGTCTGTGTCGTGCTGCGAACGCGTGTCAGCAGGTGGCAGCTCTTCTGAAAGTCTGAAAAAGCAGAAATTTTCATCCCCCGCACCGGCTTGTTTGGGATCGGGCGGTCTCCGTTGTTGTGACTGCATCAGGAGAGCAAAATAATGCATAATTCATTGTTTACCTGATGGACACAAAGTCTAATTAAATCTGCACAGCGTCACCCGCTGTGACAGGAGTGTACGTTTTTTTCTTTTCCCCCCACATTTGCTTTGTTGTGTAAAGTGACATAAATGTGTCACATTAATGCCCAACAAAGACTTAACTGCTTTTTGCAGCTGGATCTAATTCTCAGCTTCCTGTCAGTAGATTGCACCACAGATCCAAGCTAAATTAAAATAACTTCAAGTAATTTTAGTGGATTGGCTGAGAGTGAGTAAACCTGGGAAACGGCAAACTTATTATTTCCTTAATTCATAGAAGCAGCATGTGCAACAAGCATGGCCCTGTTTGCAGTTATTGCCTGGTGTCAGTTCATACGGAGCAAGATCCTCCCCTTTACATGATTCCTTATTAAACCTCTGAAGGAGCAGAAATATCCTGCCGTCTCAGAACTATTACATCGGTTCAGTGAGGTGAACACAGTCTGCCAGAGTGGAACAGTGTGTCCTCATTCATTCCCCCACGCACTCCCATACACAAAGCGCTGTGTACAAACCTACACTGTCGATCAATATCTGTCCGTTGGGGAAGTCTTTTCAATGGGATTCAAATGACTTTTTTTCTTCTTTTTTCTTATTTGTGCATTGACAAAAGGAATATGAGTTTTTACCAGCAGCCGATGTTGCTTTTTATCTCAATAAAATCAGTGAAGGTTTCTGTTGCATATTTTCTTTGGGTCTTATAAAACACAGCCTTGAGGGTCAAGCAGTAAAGAGTTGCACTGTACAATTTAAATTACGTCTGGTTGCAGAGGTATAAAATGTGGGAATAAAACTGCTCTGCTACAAGTTATTCAAATGTTGACATGTTCACGTTTCACCAGGGTTGGTATATCTGGAGAAGCAACTGTTTGCCCCACCTGCCTTCCTATCCTGTCTGTGTGCATTGCATTTGAAATAAACCCAAAGCAATTATTAAGTTTTTTTTTATGAACTCGTAGCAAAAGCTGTTATGCTCCACTTGTGAACGTAAACCTTTTGAGCTTCTTAGCACTCAAAAACAATTCCAATTGCTACATTGCCAGATAGAACGTTTCTTGTCTTTTCAGATATTATCACGACGTTATCTTTGTTGTATATGGTAGTGCCTTGCTTTGTGTTGTTTCTTGTTTTTAAGACTCAGTTGTGTTTCTTAACTTGCTGGCTGGCTAAAGGTCTGTTATTAGTCAGAAAAGTGCAATCAGTGCATCTCTAGTCTTTATCTTGACAATGCTTTTAAGTTTGCTATAATGCCTCAGTAATATGCTGTACCTCTCCAGCTCTGTGTTTTTGTTTGTTTCAAGAAACATAAATCTTCCAAACCATCTTCTCTGAATCTACTGCTGAACTAAAGTGTAGCCTCAATTGAGTTGGAGTACATTGGAGTGAAATCTAGCGGCCTTGCCTGCATGTGAAGGAAAATGGTATCCTAGTCGCCAGTGATTGCATGTAATGTGTCTCTGAACGGCGCAGATGGCTGGCTGGAGCTCAACCTTGAAGTGAGGTGCTTCAGAAATGTTACAGATGTGGGTCGACCAGCGTTTGGAAAGCATTTTTAGCCTCAGCTTCATCCTGCATGGCACAGCCAGATGGCTGCTGTTCATCACACGCACATGTCGTTTTATTTATTTAAGCATTTCTTGGAGGCAGATAAAGCCCCAATGGTTAAGTCCCAACGAGATGAAGTAAATGTTTCACATCTGCCTGTAAATTAACTGAAAGATGCAGCTGTTGTTGTAGGGGGGAAAAGGTAATCCATTCAGAAAAAAGTGCCTATTCAACTTCAGATCTTGGCTCAGATTTGTTGGTCTTACTTTTTCCTCCCGTATCATAGTAACCCAGATGGCTGCTGTCTGTTTCCATGGTTACAGTGTGGGGAGGTTGGCTGGAAGAGGTGGTATAATGATGCACATGTGCCAACATGTGAATGGGCTACAGCCGGAAAGTGTGTCTAAGTTTTTATCTGCTTTCCTTTTACGGTCACACAAGTGCAAAAAGTGTTGATTGATGTTTCCAAGTGTTACCGTCGGCGATACGATCACACACTGATGCAAGCGGGCCAGCTTTTTCTTTCTTGAGGAGGGAAACTAAAACCCCCAATAGAAGCTTGGAACCATTTCCAAAGTGCATGCCAAATCAGTTTAATTACTTCATCTCAGTCTCACTAATATTGCAGAACAGTTTAGGAAATTGACACTTTTTTTGCCCATTTTACCGCCATTAGTTGGTTTTAGATACAAATTTGCCCATAATTGTGCAAATCTACTGTGCTTTTTTTTTTTCTTCTTAAGGACATTTGTTTCTATAAAAGTCTGTCAGTATGCAATTCAGCTCCAGGTGAGCTGAGAATTAAAGCAGGAAACAGAGAAAAATGTCTTAAGTGATGCAGCTGGAGTCGCAGAGATTTAACCAAACTGCTATTTTTATCTTGAATAATGACCCAAACGTAAAATAATGTATTCCATCTTTGGGTTTTTTGTAACATATTTCTCTAAAGATTAGAAAACTTGAGGTTCTGCATTTAAAGCAGCAAGCAACTTTGCAGATTAGGACTGTTGACCTTTGTAAAACAGCTCAATCTGAGATTGTCTAGATTGAGCAAAGTCCAGAATGTCTGTACTTTGACTAGGTCATCAAACTACCTCAACCATTCCAGTTTGTGTGTGTTTAAGGTCGTTTTCTGGATTAAAATATGAGGGGTTTTTTAACCGATGTTTTTCTGTTTTGGCCCAATAACAGAAACCTTTTCAATACTGCAAACGCTGACATTACGATGACGATGGGGATTCGTTTCATGTCGTTCTAGCCACCACCATGTTTCACGGTGTGGGTGGGTTAAGTATCTGATGGAAACTTAATGTGGTGTAAATATCAAAAAAGGCAGAGTTTCAAGAAATCTTTTATTCATTCATTCATCTCTATGCAAGCATAGCTTCTGTATCTGAGTCAATGATTGCTGGTGGGAAGCCAGCAAAGAGAAAGGCCAATATTTGGAGACTACTGGATTTCTACCAAATATTTGCTTGGATGACAAGACTTTCACTCGCTTGCTTCAGAGCTTAAACAGAATGAGGATAAAATATGAGCATTATCTCCTTAAATGTCCTATTTAGCCTTATTTGAACGTGAAACTTAAACTAAATGATAGTTGGTTTACAGTGAACTTAGTATAATTATTTTGAGTCAAAAGGGGTTTGCTTGTTTGAGTTTGTAGTAAATTCTGTTTGCATCATTGACATCAAGTTTTTTTTAAAAAAAATGGTGAATGTATGGAAAGAGAAGAGGGACACATTTCAAGAGCTTCCATCTCTGGCATCTCAGAAATGCTGTTAAATCCACTAACAAGTGCTCATATTTTGTGTAAAGATTAACCTTTGAGTTTCAAATACAGTATTTTACATTCAAAAATATTGAGTTCTTCATTGATATGTATATTGGCGTTTAAACAAATTGTATGATTTTTTAAAAAACGTCTATATTTGAATAAAAAACTGAACTTCTCTTGTTTTAGGTGAATGAATGGAGGCTGTAGTTAAAGATTGATAGAAGGATCCAAATTAATTCATGTTTTGGTTAAAGTTTCTGGATATTTCTCTAAACTTAACACCTTGTTAAAGCAGTAGGTATTTTAATCACTTTAGCTAGCATTGTAGTTGAGAAGCTTCTCTTCTTTTTACCTTGTGAAGGTTTTTCCTGTGTTCTTGCTTTGTTGTACACCTGGATTTGCTTTTCATTGTTACTCGTCTGTCTCATACGAGTCATTGCATCCTAATTATCTACGCTCTTGTTTTTGTCATTGCCAGATTCTTGTCTCTGCTTTTACTCCTTACATCCGTTCCTCATCTCAAAGTTAATTCTTCAGTCCTTGGCAATTAACTGCTTCCATTTATCGGTTCCTTTTGGTTTAATAAATAAAAATTATCCACAGTCCTCAGCCAGCTGGGCTGGGCAGATCCACACAAAAACATATGTCAAGATTAGAATAATAAGCATCAAGAAAGTTAAAGTAGTAATTGTTGCAATAAGCATCCAACTGTTTAGGTTTGAAATTAAATGCTCTGTGGTTTTTATTTGTTATTTTTGTGACCCATCAACTTTAACTTTTTTCCCCACTACTTCAGTGCAACACACACAGGCTTGAAATGGTTGTCAAGTAGTATTGCACCTTCATATTTCAGCTTGACAAACTGCAGTTTCTTTAAGTTTGGATGTCTTTTTTTCACTAAATGAGGTCATTATTTAAAAAACATATGTACTTACATATCCTTAAAACTTAACCGCATCAAAAGACCAACACTAAATCTCATCAATCTTGGCCTGATTCTAATTGGTTGCTTGAGTGAAGCAAAGTGAAGTGAAGTAAAATGATGTCGTCTTCGTTTTATAAGTGCAGTAACCACCAGAGCCACAAGATGGCCGAGTCCCGATGAACTCTACGCCTCAGTGAACGCAAATGTCTTTGTCAGAACAATGTCTTCTGAAGACATCACCAGCAGCAAACAGCTTGAAGACACTGCACTGTAGATGGCTTTTACTCAACGCAGAGCAATAAATTATTTTCCAGCACATTTGCTTCCAAACAGCCACTGAAGACACCAGGGCTTCCCCCCTCGGTGGTGAATCCGGCAGCCTGCTGAGGCCCCTCGTATTCCATGCACAGATCCCGGGAAACGGAGCATATGGGAGCTTGAGCGCTCAGCTGGGATATGTGCATCAGCATGCACACACGAAGTTGGCCGGGCTTGACAATGCGTAATGCATTCGTCATGCCAGCCGGGCCAAGCAGGCATGGAGGGTCTTTCTTCCTAATCGAGCCCCACAAGGTGATTTGATAATACAGATGGGAGCTGTCAGGCTTTTCTGGAAAACAAGACGAGGAAGGAGAAGAGGAGCAGGAGGAGGAGGATGGGAACACACAGAGGATGACAAAGAAATCATATGTACTCTGTGGATGAAAGTTTCTCCTGTATGAGTGTAAAATTGAGGTTAATAGGAAGATGTATAGGTGGATGTTTCATTGTCTGCACATATGGGAAAGAGGTTGCTTTCCTTTGAAGAGCATTCTCACATCTCAGAGATGAAGACAATAAAACGAGTCATTCGATAAAGAAAATAATTGCTATAATTGCCATTATATGATGACACATGAAACTGAGCAGAGCTGAAATGTCCAACAAGCAGATGCTAGAAGCACTGGACTGAGGTGATTCCTTTCTAGAAATCTATCTATCCGTAAAGCACATCATCTGGGGATAAACACTGCCATCATCTGCACTGATAAGCTATTGTGGGGTATATTTAGGTTTATCCCCTTAAGGTTGTCCCAGTTTCCATATGCGCCAATGTGTTTTTGCTATAAAAGATCAGCTTTGCACCACATGTGTTCATTTCAGTGGTCTTTCAGATGCATTCACCCCAATTTCTAAGGTGAATGATCTCAGGGGAGGGATGCTGGCTCTCTATAATCCCCAGGTTTTCACCAAGCTGTATTCAAAGCTGCCCAAATCGGTGAGCGCTGCTTATCTGTCCGTTTCTGGCCTGGCTGCATGTCTAGGGGTTTTCCCCGCACATGTTTAAACACCTCCGGGCTGCCCTGGAGGAACAACGCATTCATGCCCAAAAATATTTCCACAATTTATATGTTGTAATTATGCATTGTTAGAAATTCTGTCAGTGCCAGGGTTTTCCTAATGACTTTGAGCCTGAACCTGGGTTTGTTGCCAAATAGTGTTTGGCACTGGAGATGCTAGTTTGCTACTGACCAATAAATTTAGTAGAAATATAACTGGTTCCAAGCTGTTTTTTATAGGGATTTTACATAATCGACAAAGTTATGGTTGTACTGTTTAAAAATCAGGGTCAAATTAACTGTAAGCTGTTCAGTCATGAAACTTCACATCTAATAATCTCAGTAAAAGTCGTTGTAGCAAACAGAACTTTGGCTTCTGGTATTTAATTCATTTGATTAGTGCCACTTATGAAAATGAGGAATATATTCCTTGTTTCCTCATTTTGACCCTTTTTTTTGTTTTCAAAAATAAAAAAAGTATCAATCTTAATAGATTTTTACAAAGAAAGCAGATTCACAGTTTACATAGACTTCAAATTATAGATTTAGTAATAAGATGCTTCTCAGAAAACACCAGTGCTGTGCCATGGTGCATTGCCCAGTCAGTGGAGCAGAACATTCAGCTGGAATCGAACCAACACCTCCCAGCAAGCCTTCACCGACAGACCCTCAGGGTTACGGTGAGCTGATGTTCACATGCATTTCAGCTCTGCTAGCCACGACCTCACAGCAGAGAAAAAAAAAATGACAGAACTCCATGGATGCTGGTGATCCAATGATTAAGAAAAAAATCCTGAGGCTTCAATTAGCAACGCAGAGCTGAAATGACACCAAGTCAGGTTATTAATACATCGTGTTGCTCATTCTGTGACATGCAATCTGCCATCTGGTTTGTGCTCCAGCAGCTGCTCCATGTACACTTAGATGTGCTCAAAACACTGCAATCTTAGAAGTTATCTACAAACAAGGGAAAAAAGGAGAAATTTGAGCCTCAAGACTCTCATTAATAGATAAGCTCGTGTGACAGTTTTACGAATTGCTCACCCTTGGGGCCGATTGATTTGCTAAAGAAACCTCAAGGCAAACCTTTCCCGACCCTCACAATTACATGACAACTTCAACCCAGACGGCTTCATTCCAGATGTCTGGCTGATAAATGATTAGATCATAAATCAATTGGTTATGACTATAATAGCCAAATGCTCACCTGTTTTCTCCAGTTATGTTCTCAAAGTGTGGCTTTTGCGAGTCTGAATGACTATCTGTGATCCAGGTTGGATTTCATTTGTAGTCTGATGGGGAATCATATTTGGTTTTAGGGTTAAAAATTCTCTTTTCGTTAGGTTTTGTAAGTTACAGAAAACTTGAGGAAACTACACCATTTCTGTAGATCATTATGGAGAAATATTTTTCAAATTTTTCCAGATAAATTCTAAACTTTTGAAAACTTTCTATTGAATAAAGTTCAACATCTGTGTTGAGGTTTTGGTTATCAGTAGTTAGACGTTTACCTTCATGCTCTTATTTTTGAAAACTGTTTGAGCGGCTCTTAATACTTCATCTTTTTTTCCCCAATAACTTAAATTCTAAGAAAAAACATACAGGAGCAAAAGAAGACTGACGGTAAAGAACAAAATTTAAACATAGATGCAAAATCTAGGAGCAGCAGAGTCATTTTGCTGATTATTGAAATCCCAGGAAACATCTGACCATTTTGAGTTGAAAGTTAAATGCTCTATACACATCCTAAACACAATCATTAAACAGAAATGATAATATTTAAATTGTAATTCATCATCCAGTTTAAGTGTTTAGCATTCTATTATCGAGCCATTGCAATACAATCTGACAATCACTTGCATCCATCTTGTAGCAGTGTTGCATAGCGATGTGTAAGGTGTCAGAGTTGTGACTGTCATGCTGCAGAATTTGTTGGACTTGATACGGCTAATAGAGACGCTACAGCAGAGGATGTGTGAAGAGGCCATGCTGGAGTGTGTTGCATCCAGCGCTGGGTATCGTCATCAAGCTATTGAAATGCAAGGGAGAAGCCAATTAGTGAGACTGGGTTTTAGTTTTGTCTCTCCTTCTCCATTCCTTGCAGTGTAGAACTAGAACTTCCATTAGATGTTATATGTGGAAGAAAAAAACATCTAGAATCACAACATAACGGACTTTTAATGTATGTTTAGGCACATTAGAGCAGAGCCTAATTTAGGTGATACATTAGTGAAGCAAACACTTAATTCCCAAAGATGCAGTTTTAATGGGAATGCTTTGTTTCAATAAGCTGAAGCTAGTATGTATGGGTTACACAGAAAAGCATAAAAAGCATGCACAGAGAATAATGCATGAATCATGGTGAATTTTTCATGAAAAGTTTGCTCTCCCACCTTATACAAGCTCTCCCCTAAAGCATCTATGCATTTTGAAATGTCTGTCCTAACATGGCTCGTGTTCTGCTGTACCTTATTTCACATTCCTGCTTCAGAATAAACAAGTCAAATGCTCCTGCAGAGTAAATTTAGCCAAGATCCTTGGTGCTGACTGGAAATGCTATTACCTGCCATGGTAACTCTGGGAGTGCTTGAGGAATCAGAGCGCAGCTTCTCTGATTTTAGAAGTGTAAATCTTTCTTCTCAGGGTGGATTGATGGCTCTGCCTGCCTCCAAAAGGAAATGAACTGGCTTTATTAGCCAAGGTGACACTGAATGATGAAAAGCGTGGTTTTTAACTTGATTATTTATACTTCTGTTTTTTGGTTACATACAAGCCGCAGGATGGAAAGAGTGACAGCTATATATCACAAGGTATTAACACCCCAAGAACTTTTGTAGCTCAGAAGCACCAACCTTGACGACAGTCCAACACAAAACGCTGCATAGTTTTGAATCAAAGGGAAAATGTAACATGGGTTTAGATTATTTTGAAACTTGATGCAAATGTTAAATGAATGCCCTATCAGAGGTTAGAATAAATATGGTTGCTACATAATGTAGTTTATCACACAAAATATCAATAATATCCATTTAAGTTTGCTTAAAGGACCGTATGTGCATTGGATGCTCACGTTAACGGCATTTTTTTTTCGTTGCAGAGAAACCGACCGTCATTGACGTGGGTATCTACGTCAACAGCATCGGACCTGTGTCGTCCATCGACATGGTGAGTTGGGTTTTCTCCATCCTCACACCCGCAGGTTTTACTGTAGCCTGACTCCAGAGCCTCATCAAACATGAGCGCCGTCATTTCTCATGTTGCATTTGGAGGTCGTCTGTGCCGCCACAGATGTTTCCGTTGCAGTGCGAGCCAAGAAAGACAGGTGTGGGTTTTGGTTTGCTTGATCAGCGCGGAACAAGCCAGAAAAATAAACAAAAAAGACAACAAAAACTAGCCAGTTGGGGTTTTTCTGCAGATAGTCATGAGAACTCAAAGAAAGAAAAACAACAGCTTTGAATATGTTTTCCAAAAAGACCAGAATGCTGGATTAGAGGCATAGAAAAAAGCAAATTGCTTAACGTAAAAGCCTGATTTGCAACAATGGGAAAATAGTTGCTTCTCAAAGCATTAGCAGTTTGTTCTCGATGATTATTATTCAAAAATCTGTTCCATCACTGTCAAAACATTCTAGTAAGTTTAATTTTTCACTGTCCTCACAACATAAGTGTATGGCTTTGCAGAGATTAGCTGAGCTAGATGTGATAAGAAATTAGCCAGATGTTGAGCTGCTACTATCGCTCAGCAACGTGGAAAAAACCCTGATGACATGAGATCCTTTAAACATGTTGTGAAGAGCTCTAAACTCATTAAAAATTAGGTATGCACCTGTTACACTTAGCTGCTGAATGCATTCAGATTTAATTTGATCAAGTGTTGTGTGCAACACCCTCCACATTTATTAAAAAATGCACAGTTATGGAAGAAGCCTTAAAAATAATTCATCTTTTATTGATTGAGACTGGAAAAGTCCTGCCTTGGATTTGATTGCTCTTCAGCTAGGAGAAGAAAAAAAAGTTGTTTTAATGATTCAATATTTACAATTAACTAACTCAACAAAAAAACAATAGTAATACTTTCATAAGTATTACTAGCATTGCCAATGAGTATTGTAGCTGAATATTTAAAAGTATATATATTAATATATATATATTCAAATGTAAGATTACCAACCGGACAAAGTTGTCAATAATAATTAGAGTGCTTTAACATGCAGCCACTGTGCGGAGGGACGTTTAGGCATACTCCCAAAGTGAATTCAATTTGGGATGCAAAATGGTGGACTCCAACTCACAGTTCATTAACTTGATTTTTCTACCCTGCACTCTGAGGAGCCAGCAGGCTCTCTGATAAACACCAAAATCTGCAGTCAGTGTAGATCTGGGTTTCTGGAACCCTTATTAAGATTACTGAACCGCTGCAGAAAACGGCCTCTGTTCGACTCTTTCCTTTCTTTTTTTTTTTCTTGGCTGTCCCGCTTGTCAGGGCTTGTGCTTTCCGTGGTGGAAACGAGTGCAGCTGATTATAAAGCACCCCCCCAAAAAAAAAAAAAAAATCTGAGGCGGCAGCAAACACAAGAGGAAACCTAGTCAGAAAAGTCTGCTTTGTATCCTGATTCCAACTGATACCAGAGAGAAAAATGTTGCACAAGCTTCATAACAGAAAACTCTGCACAACTGAGACATAACTGCAGCTCTGTTGCAATCAAGTCCTGGACAGGAGATCGTCTCTGCCAGCAACAAAAACCCTATATGACTCCTCCTAGGAACTGCTTGTTCTTATATTGTATTTTTCCCCATAGTTTATACACTGCAATAACCCATCCTCCCTTTGGGTTTAATAAAGTATTATACAGCTCAATATAGCTGTGAAAAATATTACATTATTCTGTCTGCATCATTAGGAAATATTTATATTCTCAGCAATTTACATCTTCTTTGCAAGAGGGGATATTAAGCTTTATTAAGTATGAACTGGTTGCTTTTAGTTTAAAAAGAAACTTTAAAAGATGGTAGCCAAATACATCCACACTGTTTTAACTAACAGTTTAAAAGTTTAAACTTGGAAATTGCTAAAAATTTATAGAAAAGGAAACAAAGATGGGAAAGTAAGGCATATTGTGTAACTAATGATTAAGATCAAACATGAAACAGTTCATTGGATAGGCACTAAATATATTAGACAAATGGGGCCGGATCCACAAAGACCTCACTAAGAGTAATGTAGCGCCTCTCATTGCTCTACCAAGCCTACATTTAAATCACACTGAATGATTCTGGTTAGTGGAAAAGCTACAGTTGTTTATGCAAGTGTCAGATTCTCTAAGTGATTTTAAGATGCACAATACGCATCCACCAATTCACACACAAATGCAAACTGGTAGTAAGTTAAAAAGAAGAAACGGAACAGAAAGCAACCTGCCGTAAGTTGCTATGAACAATTAGTTGGTAAATATTTTAGGTTTTAATTGAATTTGGAAAAAAAATTGAACTACAAATTTTTTCCAAACTTCATAAAACAGGAAGAAAACTATTGTTTTTGTATGCAGTCAAAAATCTGGCACTGATGTGCCAATAGATTTTTGTTCCTAGTTTAGTATAAGCATTCAAATGAACAGTAGGAAAATTACAACAATTCCACAATAATATGATATTCTTTGTACAGATATATAACATGACGGGCTAAATTTGTGAAATGATTGTTCAGTAACTTACAAAATATACAGTATTTTGTCAACTATTGAGATCAGTTGACACTAGACTGCAGAGGCTTACCATCTATAAGAACTAAAATACACTGGAAGGTTCAAATGAACACAGCTTCAAACATAAAACTAACCCAAAAATCTGAACAATTTAACCAGGTTCTACTGAAACCACAACACCAAACAATCCTTCAAAACAAACAGTCAGCTGTTTAGCAAAAAGTGAATCATGTCCATGTCTAGTGGATGTGAAGAAATGGTGCCATGTTAAAAAAATAATAGAACATTTCTCCTTTTAGTTCCATTTACATATTCAACCTTGTATCGATCACAAATCTGGTCATTTTGAATCAGATCAGGTTCCCCGAGTCTTAAACGATAAGCAATTATGATATTTGAATATAATTCCTGGAAGGTCTGACAAGCATTCAGCTTTTTTGCAAGAGTCGTTATGACATTTTATGGATAAACTTTTCCCACTGCAGTATTTAGTCTGGCACAGAGCAGCAAAGCCACCACATATTCTAACTATGATGCTGTTAGGATCAAAAGCTTCTGAGCCAACTAATTAGGGCTTAGTTTCCACCTTTTCCTTTCATTAAATGTTCATATGACAGGCGCAATGCAAGTTACATCAATCAGCGTGTCACATCATCTTTAGCCACTTAATGTTCAAAGCACATCCATATAGGGCGTTTAAAAATGAATATGTATTCCAATGGAGAAACATAACCAACACATTAATATTCTGCCCTCTTTAAATCATGTTCATTAAATGTCTTAGGATTAAACTTCAGCAGTTTGACATCTCCAGAACTGATATCAAGGAAACCAGTTATTTTGATTTATTTACAGTAGTTTGTAAACCTTTTTATGACCCTGAACTGTTTCACATTTTGTCACGTTACACTCATAACGTGACAAACAGGGGAAACCAGCACAAAGTTACATTGTAGTCTAGCCCCAATTGCAGAAGGGATTGTAAATGCCAATTTTTAAAAATACTTTGTCATTTATAATTTCAGTTTTTTTTTTTTTTTTTAAAACAAGGGGAATAAATTATATTGTATCTGATATAGAAAAAAAAGATTTTATTTTTAAGCCCCATCACCCAGCATTATTTTGATGTATTGCCTTCTGATCAGTTTCTCCATCCTTGAAGTAAATTATCCTCACTGCATGACACTCCCTACACCTCGTTTCCCATAGGAGGTGCTGTGTTCAGTGCTAGTTGTTCGATTCAGTGAAAGACAAAAGTTTGATTTTCTTCTTCTTTCGCATGTTGACCACATCCCCTACATGGTCTGTGGCAACATGAGCCTGATGTTGATTCTAACCATCTTCCATCTTCCTGTCAATCTTTCATAAAGAGGTGATTGTGATGCACATGACGAATAAAAAGAATTCTGTCAATGGATTGGTTGATCTCTGCTACTCGTCCAGAGTTACCGCAGACCTTAAACACAACACAGTCCTAGACTTGTTTTTAATACTTAACATTCTGTTTGAATATCCATATTTAGTTTCTACAAAACTGGACACCAACAGTCTACACCTCATTCAAACATGAGAGTTGTAACCTAAAGCCTCCCGCTGCCTGTAGTGGGTCAGTAGGGCATGACTGCGTTGTGGAGCTCAGAGCTCCCGTCCATGAAGGAACAGAGTCCCACTGCGACATCCCGATTATTTCCCCCCCTGTGTAAGCACTGATTGGTTCCACGGTGCCAGGGCCAGTGTATGCCGATCAGTGAAACGTGAATCCCCAGCCACCTCCAGATTTGACTGGAGTGGAATTAGCGCCGAGTCACAACTGGTTTCCCCTCCCCTTTCCAGTTTTCTCTGCGTCAGTTTTGTTTGGGAAGTATTTCAGTGAGAGAGAGAACAAGAAGCATCCTCTGACTGGATTGGCCTGGTTTCCCTCTTTGCTTTTCGAAGCTCAACATTTACACTCCGCCGCACTCCGAGTCCGATCCATCAAGAGGAGCGAGATCTCCGTTTTACATGTTCACTCGCTCCTCGGGTCTGAATGAGAGTTCCACATGAAAAACCAGGTCAGTTCCCCAAGGGTGTATTAGATTCATGATCCATATTGATACACACATACATGCACTCGCGCACACTCTAAGGAAATACAATGATACAGCTCTGCAAACAACCAAACTCCAGGAAGCTTCTCATCTACCATTGTGCAAAACACATTATCTTTCTTCATTTGGTGCGGTGGTAATGGGTGCTGGCTGGGGCGATGCAACGGCAAATGAAGCCGATGGTAATTTAGGACGTACTGTGATGAATGGTGGAGTGATTAACCAGCAGTAGCAGCTTTAAAACTGGGAGAAAGTGCTGAGTTTCTCTAGCTGGCGCTGAGAGAGCCTGATAACAGACAGCAAATTAACCAACAAAGATGCACTCTGACCACATTGTTGATGGCGATTGATTGGTTGATTCATACCGAGATGCTACCCAATCAATGAAATCATGATGACTGCCTCTTTCGTCCGACAAAAAGTGGGAGTTTTACACTTGTGTCCAAAATATGATTGGTGGAGTAAAGCTCATAATCCTCACTGCGTTTGATTCCAAACACGCAAAGATGTTGTAGCACAGCGCCTTCAACTTCCAGCGTGGAACCTTTTTGTCATATAAGCCAAAATTGTTGAGTCAAAACTACTTCAGTTTAATTGAAACTAAAAAGTACTTCTTTTCTTTTTTACCTGGTCGACTATAAACTAAACATGCAACATTTAAATTAACCGGTACAGGAAACAGTACATTTTCTGCCTACTAAGGTTTTAGTCCATAGTGGGCTAGTTAAACATTTTAAATTTCTTTGAAGAATGAATGCTTGAGAAAATGCTTTTCTAATATCTCCAACTGATTTTGTGAAAGATATACTCTCCTTGTTATCTGTTGACACCTGGAGAAGCGCCTTTGCTTCCCAATTAATTTGCAGATAATTAATGAGGTGTAGAAAGTGAATATATAAAAGTAAAGACAACTAAATGGAAAATGTGTTTTTAGTAACATTGTTCAAATCATTACTTTTCTCTGATTTGCTAGAATTATCAATCTGTAGTCTTTCAAATAAATTTCCCCACAATATGATATTCTTGGAGTAATAACCCTCCCAGTTGTTCTTTAATGCGTTTGCTCCCACTCTTCAAGAAAAAAATCAACAGATGTGACATCAGTTTTCCAAAGTCTGCTAATCTGTAAAACCTGCTCTATAGCTAATGGCCACCAGTTGAAGACGAACTATTCCTTTAAAACAGCTCACAGCACTTTACCACCTAAATCTGACTTAATGTCAGAGAAAAAAAGTCTGTGGAAATGGATAGCTGCTATTAGAACTCCTCTGGTAGGTAGCTGGGTCACAGCTAATCTTTAGTGCATTCAGTAGAAACAAAAACAGAAGAAATCAATCCTCAAGCAGAGATCCTGGAAATTGCTCAAGAGGCTGAACCACTGGAGGCTAAACTTGTCATAATCTTACCATGTGCTCCATCTTTATTCAGTGCTCTTCTCCGGCAGCAAATGAAGGATTTAATGACGTAAAGCTGTGCAACGACCCATCTTCTCAGAGGTGAAATGGATTGCAATTGAAGGCGGTGGTTGTTGGGGAACATTAGAGCTAAAACTGCAGTGGCTGGACGCATGGAGTGCAGGTAAAACCTGTTGGCTTTATAACCCGTATGAACCGATTCACCAGTACAGCATAAAGCTAGATAATGACTGGAGTCAACAGTTTGCAGAGAAAAAAATAAAATAACTCAATCTTGGATTGGATTGAGACCATTTATGAATATATAAGTCTTGACACAAATTCTCAACTAGATTTAGGTCTTCACTTTGAGTAGATCATGCCAACAAATATGGTTTTCAATCTAGAATTGTTCTTTAATATCTGACCTGTTGTAGATTTTAGGCTCTATATTTGTGAGAACTGCTGGTATCTAGGAACTAATTGGATTGGGATCACACACACTGAGCTCCATGCGTTCATTCACTACACAACCACAGAAGAGAAATATTTTAATTAATTGCAACACTCACTTCACCTTTGGTTTTTTATTTTTTAGACAAGTCTGAGTTGCTAACAGATTTCACAATATTGCAGCAACGATGTGGAAATGAAACGGGTCAAGTTAGAACTGCTTTTAGTTTTGGTCTGTTTAAATTACTGTCAGGTTATGAAGGCTGATTTGTCCAGTTCAGAGAGCCGTGTGCATAAATGCAAATAAATTTTGACATGAATAATTTCTGAAAATCGGTCATTATTTGGCAGATATCACATTTAAAAGCCATGGATATGTGTGTGTTTGTCTGTTTGGACTGAGACAAAAAGCACTACTCTGCACATGAAGATGAAGTTGTTGGAGTAAGAGCTTTATGTCATTCCTTCATGCTTCAGTGTTTGAGTCTCAAGCACAAGTCGTGTGTGAGTGATTCCAGACTGTATTTTTTTTGTTATCCTCTCAGCTCAGATCACATCTGCTCATCGAGATCCCTCTTCTTTTCTCCTCCTTCCATTTTGTGCTCCTAGCGGAGGCTTCAGAGCTCATCTTTCTTTATCCTTGTTGTCACAAATCCTCGCCGTTCGGGTCCGAGATCAAGGTCGCCCTTCGTCGAGATGAGCCGGTGAAATTAGCCGACGTTGCAGTCCTCGACTTTATCGACGACGAACACATTTATCGCGCCATGATTAAAAGAAAAAAAACGAGAAAAACGATGACTCAGATGGAGGACAGATTATTAGTGCCACTGGCACACCATCGGTCCAGCACAGCTCTGTCATTCTTGCACAGAAACCTTCTGTTCATCAGCCTGAGCATATCCAAGATGTTACTGACCCACAGCAGAAAGCGGGTCACAACAATACAGCGCAGCCAGGTTTATAGCATGTTGTCATCAGGCGCTGACAATTCAAATTTTTATTTATTTTTATTTTTTGTTATTCGGTTTGAAATTCATAGCGAAGAAATGAGGAAGCAATCGGCTGTGTAATTATTTTATAGAGTGAGTTTAGAACAGCAGAAACTATTAGATTTTTTTGATTGGCTTAATTTATAATTTATTCATAATAAATAACTGTTTCCACTAATTAGCTCATTATGTTGGAAAATAACACATTAGTAAATTAAATTAGGATTAAACAGAACTATTTTGATTGTCATAGTTTTGTTCAATTCAACCTCAGGTAAACTAGACATTGCTTTTTTACTAGACCTAGTCAAAGTCTGGACTTTGATGCTATGGTTAAAAACAATTCTGCAAAAAACATTAATCAAAAGTCCATTTACAATAAAGACTGATGGCATTTGCTGCTGCCAAGAGTTGTCAAAGCATACGACATGTTAGATCTAAGAATACGCTTGCTCTCCCGTCTGATGTGAGGCGTTAAACATGAAATGGTGAAAACCAAATACAACATAATTTAAAAAAAATCTTCTCACCAATGTTCAAACACATTGGTGGTATTTTGGTGGTACAGGACTTTGGTATCTACACACATATATAACACCCCAACTTTGGACGTATTCTTTCAGAAACTATTGGAGAGCTGGTTGTATAATTGAAAATTAATGTAGAAATTTACTGTTTTGATAAGATTTTTCTCTCATCATGCAGTTTTTTAGTGTTCCAGATTATACTCATCCAATGTTAGAAGCTGGTTAAGATTAGATCATTATATCCTTTTCTTCTTAGAAAAACTGGAAAAAGTGAAGGCATCATGCATAATATTAATATATTTTTGTAAGCGTTTGTACATTGTTAACCAATTATCAAAAGATTTATCATTGGGTTTGGAACAATGTACACCATAGTCACCATCCTAAAAGCCTTTGTTAAATTTCAATTTACTGTGGCAATTAAGAACTGGTAATTTGAATTACTGATATTCATTTCAGATTTCAAGAACAAAGTCGATGTTTATCTTATGTTTCTGTTCCACGAGGAAACATTACCTGGATCTAATTTTAGCAAACAGATTGAGCTGCTTCCATTTCAGTCAGATCTGATTTGATGCTTTATATCCTGCGGCTGTACTTACATGATCGAGGCTGATAAAACAGGTGTGTTTTTGCATAAAAGCTCGCTCAACGCAGGCAAACACTAAATCAGTCGACCAACTTGAATGTCCCCTTTGAATTATTGAGTTTGGCTGTGAATAAAAGCTGGATGCTTGACTCGCGGATTCTTATTTTTGTTCGATTCATCCGTTGAACCTTTGGTTTCCCATGAAGCCTTTTTTTCCCCTCCCGAATGGAAGAAACGGCGAATTCTCCAGCCGCAGTAAAACTTACTGAATAATTAAGTCCGTGGAGATTGAAGGAGTTCCTGACCCTCGGAAAACACTGAAGGAGCTATTTTTGCGGCAGGGACACACACACAGGTTCACGCCGACTCACATTTGAATGTAGCCATCCATCTGCCTTTGATAAACACACACGTGCAGGAAACACACATCAAAGGCTCCAACCCTCTTCTGAGGAGAGTCTTGGAGCTAGAAAGGAACATTGTGTTTTACTCCATCTCTCTTCATACATCTCTGCTCATTTTTATGCGCTGTTGATGTTTTCTTCACTTATTTGAGCCAACCTGCTGGTATAATAATCTCCATAACTGCCACTAAAATGATATAGTCTGTATTGCTGTGAGTCACGAGGTTTAACGATTTATCAAAGGTTTTACCTTTTGAGAGGAAATATACATGAAACATACTCAGTGTTCAAAATACTCTAAGGTATAAATATAGATTTAGCGACTTTGCTGGAAAATGAAAATACCTGATCTCAAATCTGCCTTAGTTTGATTTACGTCACTGAATAAAAATAGCAAAATTTAGTCTTTTTATAGAGGTGCTTAAACTTGCTGATTACCAGTTAATCAAGTGCGTTTGATTAGAAGCACCTGGCTGCTACTTACCTTAATTTCTCTCAAAACAGTTAAAGTAAAAGTTCTTCACATGGTAATTTAGCATTTTGAGTTGGTTTCTTAGACTAAAATCTGGAAACTGCATGTATCATTTAGAAGAAAAACAATAATATTCTTGCATCTATTTGGCACGTGAAATATTGAACAACACAGTACAATAACGGATCAAACTCAGGCTCCAGAAGCCAAATATCATATAGGTGCATCTCAAAAAATCTTTCACTCATTTCAAACAGTGAAACTCTTAGATTCACGTAAAATAAAATATCTCAAGCCTCTTTCTTGTCATTTGGATCAGCATGGCTTAAAGATAATGGAAAGTGTTGCTTTAGAAACTGGTTGTTCAGTGCTTAAAAAGTTGCAAGACTGTTTAGTATTGGTCAACACGTTTGGATTCAAAGTTTTAAACTACTGCCGTCTAAAGAAATGCATCACTCCTCATGAAAAACAACCAATCAGAACCAGGAGGAGCATCTTTACGCTGTCAATCAATCTTGTGAAGATGCTACTAAGTGTGCCAATGACAGAAACAACTACTTTCAGCTCTGATTTATTCATATATATATTTTTACACATAATCTGTCTCGTACTATACTATTGTCACAAAGTGGCAGTTTCAACAGATTTGTAAAAATATATATTTTATAAAAGTTACAGAAAGCAGATTTTATGCATTTTTCAATCATTTGCTTCACTTACAATTTAGCAAATACATGCCACTTTTTCCTCTTTATTTTATATTACTGATAAACCGTGTACAACAATAGAGTAAGATTTTTTAAAAATCTGGCAAATATAGAGATTTAATCTTCATAAGTCTCAAAAAGCCAAATAAATGCTAAGAGTTGTTCTAAAAGCAGCTCTTTCTCTGAAATTGGACCAAATCTAGCCTACAGAGCATTATATTCCTCACTGCAGCAACATTATTGATAGGATATTGCAGGAATTCTGCTTGTGAAAATCGTGGTCTCTGCTACTTTTATTGGGCAAACTTTCTGTTGCCATATCGATCAGCCCCCAGGGAGAACGGAGTCGGGGGTTCGGTACAACTACAAGCCACGACTCGTCTTGCTCTAATGTTAGCTTATTAGTGCTACAGTCTACAGACAGACTGAGCTGTAGATTTGATTTTTAGACTAGATTAGCAGCCATAGTGGGATCTCACCAGCTGCCTGGGTTATTGACTTTCTGACAGGCTACAGTTTGTGCAACTGTCTGATAGAGAGGTCCACAGCAGCAGCACAGCGATGAGGGATGGTATTCTCATCTTTTCTCTGCCAGCATATCTTTGAGTCCTGTCTTCAGAAAAGCTCAGACGGCTCTGCAGTTGTAAGTGTGTGCTACTAGCAAGGCAGGACATTTAGGACACAGAGCTGATTGATTGCTAAGTTTGGATGCTAGTTGTAGATTTCAGAAATATGAGTTCAAGAAATATAAAAAAGAAATTCCGGACCTTCATTCAAACATTATGGAAGTTTGTAGTAAACCATTTTTATTCTGGTGTCAATTCTTTTTCTTCACTTTTGCAGTCGAGCAAGTGACTCGTATAAAATTAAGAATCTAATCAAAACATCCATAGATATGAGTTTACTGTGATATAAAATGGTGCAAGAGGTCAGGTCAAGGTTATTTGTATCGCACTCTAAACATAGAGGCATGGGAGGGCTCAACTTGATTTAAAGGAAGTCAGTGTTTCATCTGTTTTGCAGTTTTTTGGAAGTTTGTTCACTGGAAGTCATCACTGTATAATTTATTAAACCTATAAATTTACTCTGCATATATAATCGGTGTTGAGTTTTCGTTTTCATTTGGCTTCTAGATTATTTTACATTTTTTCCACCACTCAACTACTAGTTTTTGCTTCCAGTGATAGCAAAGGACACAGATCAGGTTTTATGCCTCATTCCATCATCATTGCATCTTGTGCTGTTGCAAATATCTCCAGCTAAGCCAGGCCAAATGTAGCAAATTTGTTATTTTTCTCATGGTCGTTCATGCAAACTAGTCGAGCTTCAATCACTGCATTCTGCAAGATCCTTGGAGCGACTGACACGACAATTGTATTCTCAATTGAACTCGACTCATAAATATTTTACCTTGCTGTAAAAATTGTGTTCATCGTTGAAAACTCAGCCCAACGGGGTCAGTTGCTCAAGTACAGAGAAAGGATTGTGGATTTCTTTGCAAAAATAACCCATGACAGTAGGGGAGTGTAAATTCTAACCCATTATTGCAAACAGAAATATGTAAACAGAGCATAGCATAAGCAACACACATTCTTTATATACAGATGAAAAAATGTTTTTCATTAGAAAAAGTGAGTGGCCCAATTAAAAAAGTTAATTCTATACTATCCAAAACATAAGTTGTTAATAAACTTCTGCCTTCATACTCTAGGTCAAGTTCCTAAACGCATACAGAACCTGACTATAAAGTCCAGACTTTCATATCTGACAGTAAAAATGAAGTTTAAATGTAAAGGCTGGTACCGTAATACTTCCAAAGATTCTTCTTTCTCCACATTTAACTGTCCACACACAGTTCCTCAAACAGCTTCTCCATTTATCCCCATCACCAACTTCCTCTTCTCTAAGAAATTTCTGTCGCTATAGTATGTCATCTCATCAAAGGGGAACAGGTGTGTTAGCCGTGAGAGTCAATTCTGGTTGTTGGCGTCTGAGGCTCAGGTGAATAGGTGGAAGGAGTCAGAACAGTGAGTGACAGGAGACACGGTCCGATTATAAAAATAAATGGGTCTGAGGAAACAACTGTGACACTCAAACAGCTAAAAGGTCTCCCAGAGGGCTCCGACACTTGAGGCTAACTCTCAAATTTTCTGCACTCCAATTTAAGTCCAAGCAATAAGTAACCGAACTCAACAATTTTGGAGAGCACATTTACTCGATAGAAAATGTCCATGACATAAAAATAACTATCAAAAATCAGCACAGCCATCTCAGCGGACTTTCTTAATGAGACTCCCTCAATATTCCTGATGCTGAATTTTAACATCAGTGAAGAGAGTCAATCAATTGTCGACAGTAATGAGTTTTCAAGACTGGTACAAAGTCCCTTTATTTATCAGATGATACTTTACGCCCACAAGGAATATTATATAAGCCACTTGGATGTTTCTTAAGGGCCACTTGATTCTCTTCAGTGTTTATGAAGCTGACTTGTTATTTAGTCAAAATTGGGAAGCGAAACAAAAAAAAAAGTAATACGAATGGTGTTTTCACTCGGATTTGATGAGATGCAACAGTGTGCGAGTTAACAGCAGGAGCACAGCGACGGCTCATGAATCAGAGAAAGCAGCTCGAGCAGAAGAGTCTTTGTCATCGTGTACAACGGAGAATTTCCCAGATGTCACACGTCACTTTAAAGTGCTCTTTAATGTAGTCCCGGTACGTGGGTGTATATGTGAAATTTTCCCTTTGCGTTAGTTTTTTTTTTCTTTCTCTTTTTTTGTTCCATTTTTGACCTTCAGTGATGCTTTTCATTTTGAAACAAGGAAACCGAGGCTGAAAATTCATGAAAAAAGGTTATCTAATTGCAGCAGAGAAGGTCAGGTCTTGGGTTTTCTTTTTATTCCTAACAAGACGGACATTAAATGGTGTCAGGAAAAAGTGTGCTCAACAAGATTTTAAACTGGATGAAAAACTTCTGTATTTTAGATTTATATTCAAATTAGCCTCACAAACTTGTTATTGGTGACCTTTTCAAAGAAGTGACTCGTATTTCAGGTAGAGTACGCTTTGAACTTGCTTTTCTCGCAACTTTTTGCAATTTGTGTGGTGCTTTTTTTTAATGCCATTAACTTCAGTCAGCTCCAATGTTCACTAAAAATGCTCCAAGGACAAAATACATGAAAGGAGTTCTTGGTGGTTTCTGGTTAAAACCAGATTTATAAATCTCTCCACGATTATAGGCTCCATTCTTTAATTGCAGCAGTTTAGTAGGAAAAATTAAATAATTCTTAAAATCCACTTTAAATAATCAGTTAAATGAACAGATTTAAAACTTAAATGGTTAATGAGCATAATGTGCTTCAATATTGTGATGAATGGGTTATTTTTTCAAATGGCTGACCAAGCTTATTTTGACATCTTATTTTAAATTTTCTCTTTTTTTCTTACCCAATAACCATTAAGGTGACAGTTCAATGTCATATGACTCACCATATCGATAGTCATATAAATTTATCAATTTCTAAAAAACTCTTACTCTTTAAGCATCTGAGTGCGATTAATCTTCACTGGCGCAGACAAAGCACCTGCATACTGCATCATGAGCTGAAAACTATTGTTCATTGGCACAACAGTTGAAAAGCCTTAAACTTTAAAGCAGGGAAGCATGTGTGTAGTGCTAAGTAAACATTTTATGATGATGGCAATATGAACTGTACATATTGTTAATACCTAATTGGGGAGAATATATAGAACAGTTACACTTCTAGCAAATGTACCTCCATGTGGACTGCACAGACTGAGAGGCATGTCTAAAATAAGAACCGCTCAGACTCTGACAGACATGCTTTTCATATTCATGCTTACTATGTTTGTGAAGTGTAAGCAGTTGCGTTTGTTGCATTTTTGAGTCAGGTCAAGTCTTTGGAACTGTGGTTTTTATCTCGACATCCAGCTTTAGAGCCGGGTACAAGTAGCTTTCAGGGAAAAAAAAACAGCTTTTCAAAAACTAATTACTTGGACTTGGAGTTCATTATATCACAGTTTACAGCATGTCGTTGTTGCAGTTTAAAAGTGTACAGATTCATATCATGTCTCGATTAGCTGTGACCGTGCTGAGGTATTAAAAAATGACTGGCGATTATGAGAGTCAGCATGTATCGATTTGCTGACAGGAATCATTTCAGCTTCACTAAATCATGTTTGTAGTTTCTTTCCTTTGCTTCTTTACACCTGAATCTTTAAATAATTCACAATAAAATCCTTCATTTTGTTTCAACACCATATTCAGTTTCATCAGCCACTGCTTCTTTTACAATTCCTCTATTTTTCACTCTTGTTTTCCACTCCCTTTTCCTTAAAAATCAATTCATACAGAAAATTAGCATTTAAAGCAAGACTCTTTACCAGCGAACGAGTTGACTTAAGCTTTCACTGATTAAAGAACCATTTCTGAAGCCTTGAGAGAGAAAAAAAATCTTTAGGTAGATAGAAAAAGGGCTTAAAGCATCAACACAGTGGCTCAGATGCAGAGATATGCATGAATATGCATTTGTGATTCCATTACTATTTAGCTATAATATAGCCGCTGTTAACCTTATTTAAGACAAACGTGTTCAGCTAAGCAATTCCCAATTAACAGAATGAGAAAAGAAATCAGGAAGTGGAAATATCCTCGACCGCAATCATAATTTTAAAAATCCAATTACATACATAAAAGTAATCAGGTATAGGAGGATACAGCTCCCACGTTTTAGAACAGCATTCTCTTTTTCAATTAGCAAAACCAGTGTTTTTATTAGAAATGATGAATTAAATCTGAATAGTCTTTGTGTTTTATATCTAGGGGCCGTTTCTTAGTTGTTTTTGCGTTGCTTGTGTTTAGCTTAGAGGTTGTTTAGACAAGGTGTCTACGCTTCCAGTATACTTCCATGGGCAAAATCACAGAGAGAGGCAATTTGGTTGTTGGGGGTTTTATTTGCACATATTTGAACTTTGATATCTCTCCTGGATTTTTTTTGTAAACAAAAACATCTGTTTTGTGCAGAAAACTAGACATGGGTAGATTCTTCTGCTCAAAAATAAATAGTGAAATCAGGAAACATCTCACAAATACACTAACTTGAGTTTTAGTTACCTGGCTTGCTCAATCTAATTAGCAGTCTACAAGGCTAACTAAGTTTTAACAGGAGTGGTATTTTAATGAGTACATTTTGTATGACAAGAGTAAAGTGTATACATTATGAAAAGGTCACAAAACTCTTAACCACAAGTGATCATCAGAGACACCAAAATGCCCACCGCTTATTTTTTTCCCCAAAGTCTGTGAATATTTTGCAAGGCAACATTTTCCAGCAGCCGATGAGTTTAAAGGCCTGAGCTAAGCACTTGTGAACATCTAAGAGATGGGACATAATAGTGGAAAATAATGACTGATGCTGGGTGAGTTGGCCAGATCCTCAGGCCATTGGATGCATTGTGCTGTGAGGTAGTCAGCCTTCAGCAATTCCAGATGCTGCTTAGCCGTAACAATCTGTTCTGAAGGAGTTTCTAAAAGACATTAATGTTCATTATGCTAGTTGGAAACAACATGTAAAAACAAATTTTTATTTCTTTTATACGGGCTGCATTGAGAAATTCTGAGCCGTGAATATCTCACCTGCTGGATTCAGTGTTTTGGAGCAATGCTAGTTTGCTACCTCTTAACAAGAGGGTCAATTAGAAAGTTCAGCAACTTAAAAACAGCTAAAACTTTAAACTCCACTACCAGATCTTATAAACAATGCACTAAAGTTATTTCCAGCAAATTACTGGTAACAAACTGGTGCTTTTGTTTGTTTTAGCTTTTGGTTCCTCTATCTTTAGAACTGCTACTGCTAAATATGATGGGATTTTTAGGAACTTTCAAAATGAAGCAAACAGATATTTACAATAAAAAAACCTCCAGATTACTTCTAATATAGGTTTCAAATTCAGTATCTGCCTACATTGTTAACCAAAAAGAATTTTATATTTATTAATACAAGCTTGTTTTATAGGTTAAATTATTACAAATGTAGGTTTCGAATCAGAGATTCCAAAAGGGATTATGTGGGCAGGGAGGTAGCAGTCAGTCTTGCAACAAATTTGAAGAGGCTTCTGACTAAAGACTGTTTATGACAGCTATGACATTATATCATCTCAATTTGAGCTTTTGAGATGCTAATCAGCTGCTCCCTGTTGTCAAAAAAACTAGTTTCCAGAGTTACACATCATAAATGTCCAAAAGCAAAAAATAAGGGCAAAAATCTTTCTAGCTACAGCATCCAAAATTAGAGGGAACAAACAGCAACGTCACACCCAATGAAATTATGAACTAAAGTCTATAACAACAATAACTTCGATGTGCTGCCACCATTAGCAGCTCAGTACTAGAAAATGATATTTGGGTTACTTATTCATCCATAGTGAATTAATAAAATATTTCCCACTGCTGTGGCCACCTGTTAGCATATAAATTAGCATAACTGCTACCACTCCCCCAAAATCTGGATCCTCTCCGCTGCCACCACTATAAACAGCTCAGACATAAATAAACCATTTATCTTAGTTGAAGAAGCACAGGTGATGGACTCAAGGAAAAAACAGCCGGACATAATTTTTCATTTCACTTCCTATCCCCACAAATGGACTGAACAAACAAGCCAGCTATGCAAATGGCTCTTTTGTTCTTTTCAAATGTCCCGTTTTATTTGTTTTTTCCCAGCGAACAAGACAAAAACGTGTTTGTGAAATTACTTCCACATCAGGACAAAAGCTGCCTTCAAAACGCCTCTTGTATCTGCAGGTGCTGCTCTCCTTTGTGCTTATTACTCATGTGACAGAAGTTCATCGTCAGCCTTAAGCGGTGGCGGTCAGGGGTCGCCTGTTTACCTTCATCCCTGCCTGTCACCATTCATGGGGCATCACTGTGAGGCTGCAGAGGGGTATTCTCCGGGTATTTTCCGTGTTTACTCACGGCAACGATGAGAAGAGTCCAAGAATAAACCAGAATATCGAAATACCGGGCAGAATGATGCCACCTCATCACAGCTGGAAGGATTTGTTCCCATTTCTCTTTACTCCTCAAATTTTAAATGTAGACCAGCAACTAATTTTCCAAGTACTAGGAGATTAATATTTCACTCATAAATATTTAGACCAGCTGTGCAGCATTGGTTTTGCCTGAAGAAACACATTAGTCAGTGATCTGTGCTTAAGCTTGAGATTCCCTTTTCTTCACATCTCCATGTTAGAAACTGCAACACAGTGTTTCTGGATTCCACTTGATCAGCAGTACAGAAGAGTGGAGACCATTATCAGTGAGATACCTATGAAGCCCCCAAACTCACTTTTTATTACATTTAGCAAGAAAATTATCTTTAGCCCCACAAGTTGTACTTTTATTGCAGATCACACCACACAGTACTAGAACTCAAACCTACATAAAACCCAAGCAGGCAGAACTTATAAGCATTAAAATATCTTAATGAAAGCTCAAAAGCATTCTAGCAGATCATTGTATGGTGTCTAGTGTTTTTGAAGTAAGAAATTGCTCAAGTTTCTCCAACCTGAGAAACACAAATTTATTTTTAAATTGACTAGAAGACTGCTCACAATAAAACTAATCCTTTCTTTCTTTACACAACCGAAGCCTGACATTATGACATTTGTTTGATTAATTTGGAAGTGAAGTCCAACTTTAATCCAACACATTAACTTTGGTCTGAATTTCAACTTCTGGACAAAATTACTAAAATTTTACTCAACAAGCAGTTTGTTCAAAATCAGTTCAAAACCCATTGAAAACCTCCTGGTTTTTCCACCAAATATAGATTTCTGAACTCTTCCTGAGCTAAAATGTTATTATTGTTGTTTCTAAATGAATATGAACTTGTTTTCTTCGAGGTCTCAAAGCACTGCATTTTTTACATTTTAACCATTTGTCATTTTCTGCAAATAAATAATAAATTTTTGCTTGGAATTTTGGAGACATGTTGTCAGTAGTTCATAGAATAAAAGAACAATGTTCATTTTACTCAGACATATACCTATAAAAAGTAAAAATCATGTTAAGTGGTCTCTTAATTTTTCTAGAGATGCATTTTTGTGTGCAACAACCACCGAAACACAAACTGTGCGTAATTGCAAAATGGAAGGGAAATTACATTAGATTTTTTCATTAAAAAATGTGTGGTATGAACTTGTATTCAACCCCCTTTAATCTGATGCTCCTAAATAAAATTCCGTGGATGAAATCAACTCCAGAAGCAATCAACTATGCTGAGATCCTTAGCCATCGTGAATTTGTTGTAATATTTATCCTTAAGATTTGAAACTGGAAACAACATATCCAAGAAGTTGCTACAATATTTGGAGTCACAAAATCTACAGATTTGTGTTTCCTGACAAAGTAAGAAAAAGAAAGAAAGGAAGAAAGCGCTGATGAACTCCACAACTCAAAAGAGCTGCATGTCCACAGAAGATACGATGTTTGCAAAATAATTTCTACGGTGAAGTGAAACCCCATCTCAGCAGCATACCAAGTGAACAAAACTCTCCGGGAGGTGGATGTATCAATATCAACGTCTCCCATAAAGGAAAAAACTGCATGAAAGTAAATACAGAGGGATCACTGAAAGGTGCAAACCACTCATAAGGCCCAAGAATACAACAGAATAAAATAATCCTGTTTTGTAACGTGAGAAAACAGGTACGCATTGTCAAAGCACTGTACATATGAAATAGAGATAAAATGTGGTACTGAAGTTATTACACCAGTATTACACTTGGAGGCACTCACAAAGCAGAGCTGGTGAGTGGGCTTAAAGAGGCGGGGGATGCGTGCGCTGCAGTTCCTTGTGTTTAATGGTGCTTTTGTTTCACTTCATTGCAGAAGTTGACTGAACTGAGGGGTTCATTGCAGAAAGCTAGTGGTGAAGGAACGATCTCATCTGGATATCAAACGTGATCTTATGAGGAAAAATTGGAATGTTTGCACCAGGTTCTGTGTGAAAGGAAGGTATAGAAATAGTTACAATAAAGCTTTTAATAATAGTCAGACAGTTCTGATGTCAACAGTCTTGACTCCTGCATAAATAAATAAACATAAATACAAAAACAAGGACCAATCAGGTGTGGCTAAGAATATTTAGCTGTTCCACATCTAAGCTGCAGGCCATTATTTTCAATAAAGCCTCTAAAAAGGAGGCATCTGAAGATAATGTACAAAACTATGTAAAAACTCAATTTGTGAGTCATGATCTATAATGCAATACCAAATCTCTATCAGGGCAGTATTACGTCCCTAAAAAGAGTCAAAATGGGAAAACAAAGAAAAAGATGACAATATTAGATGGGAGGAAAACAGCGTTTTTTGGGGGGGGGGTTGGCTTACATTAAAAAGAATTCTTGATAGTGGAAAACTAGAACGATGCATAATCCCAAACACATTATTCCTGCTAGGATGCATAGTGGTGGCTGTGTTATGCAGTAGGGATGCTACTTTTTATTTTTATTTATTTTATAGAAAGGGTCAGAGAACTGATTCTCAGCTGCAACAGATATTGATCTTCAGTCAAAATCTAATTTAAATATTTAATATTAGCAGTTTCTACCATTACCATAGGAATGTTATTCCAGTTTTTCAAATATTAAGCTAAAGCTAAGGGACCAAGGTCTCCAATAATCCAATTTTCATGTCAGTCCTGTTCAGGATTTGGAGGCATCTGGAGTTTTTCCCCAATCGTGTCTTAAAACACTGAAAAAACCCAAACAGAGAGACGCCATTTGGGATTTCAACAGTCAAATGTTCAGCTATGAAACAACAATATTCTTTATGAGTGCAATAAGACCCAAAAATAATAGGCAATTTTAAAAAACCTTCAAAATAATTACATCTCCTGAAGTTTAAGTAATACCAAGAGCTCTGTTCAAGTAATTTAGCATCTTTATTCCAACAAACTCCCCTCAGGTACTGAAACAACAAGTGCTCAACAATGGATGAATCATTGTAATTACTTAGAAAATTGGTAATCATGAGAATCCTGCCTCAGCCAATCTAGCTGATTTTTAAAATACCTGCTTTGACAGTTTAAGGCTCAGGATTTGAATCTTCATGAATATACATCCTAACAACGCAACGCCTGGCATTACGGTTATCAATGCTTGGATCTGGGTGAAAGATAAATGTGTGTCGAGTTTGGATTGAGCAACCTGATGTGAAAATGATGAGGACAAAGTGATTTGTTGTGACGCAGGTAGAGTGTGTCTAATGAAGTCAGACGTGCCTTGTATGCATCCTTTCTCTTTAATAATGGATTTCGCCTCATCGTGCTGACCTGCTTTTCCTTCAAGACAAATCTGTTGTTGTTTTCCACTCAGACATCAGTTCAAAGATCTTAAAATGTGTTTTCCTTGAGTTCAACGTCAAACCTATGCTTCAATATCATATAAATGAAATAAGTTTGAACCTGGGATCTTATTAATGTTTTAAAGACATGAATTTATCATACTGCTTACATGGAGATTAATGTATTTTTGATCATGTGAGGGTTTCCTAGCACTGAAAGTACTAATGAGTTTCCTGTGTCCCATTAAGGGACACAGGAAATAATTTGGTGTGTTATGAAATATTTATGCAGTAAATAATGCCAAACACATCCGCTACACAACTCTGTGCAAAAGTTTTGATGCTGCTTGAATTTTTTATTTTATTTTGTCATATTACAGCAACAGATTTCAAAGTTTTTATTGTTTTTATATGTGTTAGAACAACACAGTTGTTCCTCGGTGAAGGGAAAATGCTATTCAGTCCTCTTTACGCCAAAGAAAAAAACAGTGTATCCCATTCAAAAGTCACCTTATTACTAGTTAGATTCAAGTTTTTTATTTTTAATTTTAATGAAACAAAAGGCAGTAAAGTTGAACAGGTATTACTACTTTTGCAGGGCTTTATGAGCTCATGAACAGGTCAGAGGTTCATTCGTTTGTTTGACCTTAAGTAACAGTTTGCCTTAGGTCTCATTTTTCTGACAAGGATCCCAAGGGGAGCAATACAGCTGGTGCAGTTAAATTTAATCAGATATCTGTCAACACTGCACTCCATCGTTGTGTGTAATGTCCATAAATAATGGACCATCTTCAGTGCCTTGTCATGTACTTTCCAAACAGACCCAGTTAAAGCCGCGAGGCCCATGTGTTCATCTTCAAGGCGTAGTCTGCTTTTCTGTTTATGTAGTCAGTAAATTATAGAGGTGTCATCATCAGCATCATCAGCAACGTCAATGAACAATAATGAGGTCTGTCTTTATAATAAATGTAAGAAAAGGCAGAAAATGAGGAATGCTTTACTGAAAAACAATAAAACGTTCCTGCAGCGTTTGAACTTTTCTAGACTTTCTTTGGCTTTTGGAAAAGACAAAACTGTCCTGAAGAGAAAATCCTCCTGTAATTGCAAACTTTCTTGTTATCAGCCCCTCACCAGCAAGGATGGTCAAGGCTCTGTATCACTAAATCATAATGGCCCCTGAAATGACAGTTTCATATCGGCAAAAGCTTGGGAAAGGCTTCTCCGAGCCTGACCTTACAGCTGACGTGTGCATCCTGAGAATATCCCTTGAAGGAGCTCCAGCTGAGGCCCTGACCATCATGGAGACCCGGAGCTCATTAACAGCTGAGGCCCAAAGTTTGAATCTAATATCTATTGTGTTACTCCAGTTCCTCTATGCATTTCTTTTATAGATAGAATAAAGTCTGATTCCATATCCTTTGTTTGTTTGTTTGTTGCCCCTCAAAATGATATAAAGACATTAAGTGACAATGACAACTCTACCCAGCAGAAAATAAGGGACTCAGAGCCAACAGGCAGATCATTTGAAGGAGTTATGAAATGATACAAGCATAAGCAGTGGTACAGTTTATACCATGGGAGGGTTTCAGTTATTAATACACTGCCTGTAAGCTACTTCTAGGCTATGTAGAGCCCTTAATTAATCATTGAATACCCAAGCTTGATATCAGAAACACAATGTGACATAAAAATGTTAGCATAGTGCTACAACACCACCATCAGCCCCATTTTGCCTGATGCATGAACATCTAATGTAAAAAACTCCAAACTGATTCACATGTTAACGACAATCTTTGGTGCAACTTGATTCAGTTACAGAAGCCATTTAGATCTCTATATGATCCAAATTATTCATGGTCTAATTAAGCATTTGTACCATTCTTAGTTCATATTATTAATCTATTTTGACCAATGCATAGATATCCTCTGAATTCACTTTTCTAAATAAAATGTTTCTTCCTATGTCAAGTCTCTAATCTTTTATCCCAAGACAAAGTACAGTCTCACATCTTCGTGCTTCAAGTTTAAGTCTAGATTTGAGTCTCTTTGCTTCAAGTCCAGCCTATGTCTGCCATCCTAAATCAGGGTCTAGGTTGGGTCATTTATACTAAGTCCAGATCAAGTCTTGTCCCAAATCTGGACTCTCTAAACCCACATTGTAGTCTCTAGTCTTTTATCCTAAGTCTAAATGTAAAACCATATTGTCAGACAGCACAAAAAGTCCACAAGATTTGTTTACATGACACATTTTTCTTCATATATTTACAAAGTGCACGTTTGATTTTAAAAAAATTTTTATTCTTTAAATTAATAGATCTGTTTGTTTGTCAAGTTTCAAACCTGGCAATCACAAAAGAAAGACCAAGCTGGATGTGAAGCACTTTGTAAAACCGAGCATTCAGAGCAACAGGGTCTTAATTACAGCTTATGTGAAGAAACAAGCAAAACAATAAAAAAAGAGAAAAAAAATCCTTTTGGGTAAATAGAAGTGTAATTATTGAATATCAGCTAAATGAGAAAGTTCTGATTCAATGTTCTCACGGTAAAACCTTGCACAATTAAACCAGGGGTCAACGCTGAGGTGAAAGAAAATATGTTGAAGTAAATAGTTTGAGAGATGCTGTAATTAAATTTCCATATCAAAAGCATAATATGGTCTTGCAGTGAAGGCTGCGCTGCTGTAGGGTTTTCTTTGATGTGGACATTTTGCGCTCAACTTCTCCAACGCAGCGTTCAGCTCACAGACCTCCTCCTGGAAATCTTTCCGCCTGTGTATCTCACTAAAAAGCCTCGTCCGATCACTATATCGACTCTTCTTTTCTCTCCCCAGGAGTACCAGATCGATATCATCTTTGCCCAGACTTGGGTGGACACCCGTCTGCGGTATAACAGCAGCAGCATGCGGATTCTGACCCTCAATAGGTACAATGCATTTGCTACAAGTATGCTTTATTTGTAATCAGAAGCTTTTTTAAAAACTAACTTTGTAGCAGTTTGTCCTTCTGTTTCAGCACCTTTTCTTAGACAATATCTCATTTGAGAACAGTATTCTCCTCTCTCTTTCCGTCTCATACCGACCTGTAATTAATGGAACAAATTGATTGATGTGCTTTGTTTTCCCCAAGTCGCCCGGTTATTTTATTATCCTCCTATTGAGAAGGGAGGCCGACTCACGCATTTCACAGAAGTCTGGAGGAAGTCTGCTGCAGTGAAGTCTCACCTTGTTCTCTCTCTCTCTCTCTCTGTTTCTTGTTCAACCAGCAATATGGTCGGCCTGATCTGGCTGCCCGACACCATCTTCAGGAATTCCAAGAACGCCGACTCGCACTGGATTACGACGCCCAATCAGCTGCTCCGCATCTGGAACAATGGAAAGATACTTTACACACTGAGGTGAAAACCTTCACAACACACTGAGATAAATCACATAAAACCAGAAGAGGGCAATGCAAGAAAACAAGACTGAAAAGGTAGCAGAGCTGCTGGAAAAGCATTCATCTTTTTGTGTCCTTCAGTGGCAGGTGAGGGAAGTGTACTCGTCTAATCATTTTTGAAAGTGCTGCCGATAAAAAGAGAGTGCTGTAACATTTTCAAGAGGTGACATTGGAAAGTTTTGTTGCATAATTCAAATGTCTGAGTTGGTTGAAGCAGGTTTCATTCTGTCCATCTGCCTAAAACATCCAGAGTTCCTATTAAGCCATTTCAGAAGGAATATAATGACGAAAATGATTATTTTTACTTTGTTTCAGCCATAGACAGCTGTGGGAAAAACTAAGCACACCCTCTGGCTACCAAAGGAAAGAATACGCCTAGATAAACTAGTCGACAGCAATTGTGAAAACTTATATAAAGTTGGTCAGGAGCATGACAACCACAACTAGCTATCAGAAGCAATGGTTGCCTCCCATAAATCTGTGAAAGGTTACAAAGACATTTCCAAACAATCTGAAGGCCATCACTCTTCACAGGTGATTCACAAGTAGAAAACATTTAGGACAAACACTGGTGGCCTTCTCTGTGAGTGAACTTCTGAGCACATCTTTGAAATCCTCAGAGAAACTTCAACAAATTAGAAACAAAATGTCGACTGCAACCATAATTATTTTTATGTTAAGTAGACTAAACTCTCTTTTTAAAAATGTATAATTGATTAAAATCTGAGGTTCCTTTGCCATGTTGACTGGAGTAGTTTTGGCCCCGCCCATTGCCTTTGACACATAAGGCTGTTGGAGATAATAGTGCCGCAGCTCACGACTGAAATAATTAAATTATGAAACAATTATGCATGCTTCCTTTTAACAATAAAAGGCTGCATTAAATACAGATTTGAATAATTGTTTTTGAATTTCAGATTATTACACTTAAAGAAAATCTCATTGAACTTCTGCACTTTAAAACCTCCTACTTTTTTCATTTTAAACTACATCTAAAACTTACAAATCAACATCTGACCCAAGCATCTTAATCTCAAAGCAGTCGGGAGGGAAAAAAATCATTTAAATATTCTTTCTGTAGCTGAAGGTAATGTGTTGTTGTTTTGGATGGTTGTAAACAGCAGCTGCAGCGGCAGACATTAATTTGACAGGCCGCCCACACAGCCACAGCGCGCACTGCGGTAGATCTTATTCTCTGTATCAAGATTCAAATCTTTGCTTTTGTTACCAAACGGTTATTTGCCTTTAGAGCAGATATTTAAAACGTCCTCTTCCAGCTTGTCAACATGTCCTGGTTGTGGTGTGAGGAACCCCCAGCTGTCTGCAGCTACCGAGAAGGAAGAAGGAAAAACAAAAGGACAATTTGAGCGGACGGGTTCTTTTAAAATTTTATAGCCGTTTGGGTTTATGAACTCTCATCCTCTGACAGGCTTTTATGCCTGGAGGATCCGTTTCACCTGCATACTGAGAGTTTCTGACTAAACCTTGGCAAATAGCACAAACAACCCCGGCTTTTGTTTACATGGCCCTTGGAGGAGAAGACGCAGCAACCCTGCTGTGTCAGGACGCTTCAGGTGCCGTTGTGAATAAACTGTCCTTAAATGAGCATCATGCTCCTCGGAGATTTTATCGTTTTTGGTTTGCTGTAATTTTAAATATTACATTTCTATTTAGGTATTTAGAAGATCATGATGCAGCTTTTCATACAACCTTTGAATGTCAGAAGGGTAAAAGGCTCACTTAAAAAATGTCTAATTAGTAGCAGGAGCCTAACCCGTGATTGCAGGGGGATAATTTGTGCTGTTGTAGAGGTTAATACCACTGATCTCGCCCTTCTGAACGGCGCTCTAAACGTGCTTCTTATCAGCAGGGGATGAATGGGCCAAAACTGAACCGCTTTGCGTTGAAACAGCAAGAATTTAAAGCTGTACTGATCTCTTTTTTTATGCACAAACAATAGACCTGGTCATTACGTTTGATAGGAAAGGGTCACCCATCGTGACAGATGGTTATCGCCCGACACAGCTGTTCCCTTCAGCTGCACAGAGACTTTGGAGCCACTTCAACTCTTTGTAACCGCACTCTGTCGCTAACTCTCGCTAATTGACCTCATTTTCTTTTTTTTTCTTTTTTTTTTTTTTTTGTAGCTACTGCAGATTAAATGTGAGCAACAGCTTTAGGGCTTCACAGATGAAACTGAAGTAGCCAGTACCTGCTGGTTAGAGAAGTTGGCAAGCTAAAAAGCTCAAGAAAAAGCAAATATTAAGCTTGACGATGGGAAGATGAAAAGATTTTGGAGAGAGCAAAGTTACCCTAGGAAGGTAAAATGATGACATTGGCTTCTGTCTGAAAACTAAAACCCTGTTTATAACGATTCAACTTGTTTAATGTTCCCTGTGTGTCAGTTTTAGTTTTGCTGAATCATTAACACTGACACTGGCCCTGCACTGCTTTACACACGATTCTGGGTTCTCTTGTGATCTCCTGGTTGAGTGATTACTTTTTCATATACACCCAGGTTGGTTTGATTTAATAAAATCATAATTTCATAATTTTATTAAACTTCATTGTTACAAAAGGAGTCAAGACAGAAGAAATCTGTAAGAGGGAAAACGTTCACAGCCTCCATTTTCTCTGCTGGTTTTATCAGAAATCCAAATCAGTTTACTTGAGCTGTTTTTAAAATATCAAACTTGCTGATGAACCTTCGACTTTAAAAGTTAGAAATTTGACTCTCGGTTGGTTCAGTTAAAGCAGTTTTTCAAATTACAATGCCATACTGGAAACAAACATGAGTTTCAGACAGATTGATGTGAAGACAAAAGTTGAATAATTCAGGTTAGTGATTTTATTTCTATGTGGAAAATAAATAGGAAATGCAATGAATGTGGCTGCATAGGGTTTTGTTTCCGTGTGTAAATAAAAAAATAAGCCAAAAGAATAAAACACCAAATGTTTATACTTTATAGAGGAATCCTTAGGAATGAAAGCTTCTTAATATTTCTCATACAATAAAATGATTCTGTATCAAAGTTAAGGCATCCAGAATTTAAATGTTTAATATCAACGACTATAATCATAAAAACTTAGTGCCGCTACATAAAGTTGTGGCAAACTGGAGAGCTCCTCCAGTGACAGACTGCTGCATCCTAAGTGCACAAAGAAGCACAATCATAGATCCTTCCCCCTGCCACTATCAGACTAACCATCACTGACCCAACAAACTCACCACAATCATGGTTTCCAAACATTCATCTCAATTACTAACCAAAAAAGCTTCTGCTTTCTTAGAAAATGACACCAGTGCATGTCCCTGTACCTTATTTAATGATGACTTTTATGTAACAGATATTAGATTATAAAACAGGCATGTTTTGGGGTGCATTTCTCTGAAGAGCCTTCTCTCAGACGCACCTCTCTGCTTCGAAGCAGCTTCTTGTTCTCACTAATTTACAGTCTCTCCCAAATCTAGATTTCCAGGCTCCTGACAAGAATGGAAGCGAGCAAGTATGCAAATTGAGATTGCACATCATGTGCAATTTGTTCACCTACAAACAAGGCAAGTGAGGCAGCCCTCCTCCTGCTTCGACTGAGACTCCTCTTTTGTGCTCCAAGTCAGGCAATTAATTAGAAATTGTATGAAGGACAAAGAGGCAACAATGTGTAGCAAGCTGGGGAAAAAAATAAGCTGGTGTGTGATCTCATTTTCACAACTCTTATTGTCTGCGAAAAAAGAATCTCTTGGTTATAAGCTCATGGATGAAGCGAAAATGAGCTAAATCTAGGCTTACAATTTGCAAGGCGGAATAAAAACCGACATCCCAGATTCTCCAGAACATCTGGTGTATTGACTTGTCAAGTGATCAGAGCTAAGTACCTCTGATTTTAGAAGCAGACATGCCTTTGAACCATGACCTGACTGCAGGGGGGAGAAGCACGTTTAACTCGTATGATGAAAGACTTGTGTCATTTTGAGGGATTTCGCACATCAACCGTGCAATCGAGTGTGATCTTGTACCATCTGGTTTCAAGCCAGTGCCTAATAATCTCCAGTGCCAAAAAGTGCATCCTGTGATACAAGCAGTAATGAGGTCTTGTGCACTCACAATGTGCTTCACGGTCTGCTAAGCGAAGGATCCAAAGTAACTGGAGAGCCCTGAGCACCTCCATCTAATCCAGTCTTCTCTCTCTCTCCAGGATGACCATCAACGCAGAATGCCAGCTGCAGCTTCATAATTTCCCAATGGACGAACACTCCTGTCCTCTCGAGTTCTCCAGCTGTGAGTCCTGGCACCAAAAATACACATGCATAGAAACACGTTGATGCCCAGAAATGCATATACAGAACTTTATAAAACCAGATACAGTAAAAAGAAGAAAAGTCGGTGTAGGTTTGTCCCATGGGCTGCACTGGGCTCCTATGTGAAAACACCAATCTTTCAGGTGCAGCAGGGAGTACTGTACGCTGTTTTAAAGGAGGTGCAGCAGGGAGTACTGTACGCTGTTTTAAAGGAGGTGCAGCAGGGAGTACTGTACGCTGTTTTAAAGGAGGTGCAGCAGGGAGTACTGTACGCTGTTTTAAAGGAGGTGCAGCAGGGAGTACTGTACGCTGTTTTAAAGGAGGTGCAGCAGGGAGTACTGTACGCTGTTTTAAAGGAGGTGCAGCAGGGAGTACTGTATGCTGTTTTAAAGGGAATCACTGATCAGGGGATTGGCGATCAGCTCTGTATAGATGGGAATATTTTATGAGGTTGTCATGTCGCTCTGTCTCAGTGAAGCTTCTATTCATCTTCGACAGCAGAACTTTTTCCAAACAGTCGAGAAAAAATAATTTTTTAACCTTTTCTGAGCTGAAAGCTGGCCATGAACTCAGCATAAAGGTTATTTAATCATCCAAGATTCCTGGGCTGGTTTACTGCCATGATTTAAGTTTCATTTTTCCTTTCCTAGTCAAAACTATCAATGCACTCAGAACTTCAATGTTTCCCCGTTTTCTGATTATAGATTTGAAATTTCTACCAGATGAGGTTGAATCAGAAAGTTTCACCTTATATACTTCAATCTACTCTCTTCTTAAGAGTTCCCCACTTTGAAGCATTTAAAATGTTGGAATAGTTGCTTCTATAGTATTCATCATCCTCAGCCAACATTTTTAAAAGAATAAAATGAAAAAGTAAAGTAAAATCACCTGCCTGCAGTGAAGAAGACCGCAGTTAAGACTTTGTAGCATCATTGTTCCACTATTTATCTGCAGTGATGCCCTGCAGCTGCAACATTCAAAGACTCGTCGCTCATATAAACCTGGTTTCTCTCAGCAGAAGTAGGAGGATAACGTTCCAAGTTTTAGTTCTTCTTTACCTTTATTAAATAAAAACAGCAAAAGATAAATATTTTGGAGTTAGGTGGTATAGTATTGCTTACATTCTGAACTCTGATTTGAATTTGTAATTACAGGCAAATCACTTTCATGTCCAAATTCCTTGAAATGTTTGTGGTAGATCAGTTAATTAGTCATTTTAATTAAAGCTGTCCCCTAATTTTGAAACGGTTTGGATTTCACTCACCGTATTAAACAGAACCAGAAACCTGTAATTTAATTTATTCTGAAAAGGATCCTTAAACTCAGGAAAATTTAATTATATGATACAAGTAAAAAAAAAATTACAGTTCTCAGTTGACAGGGACTTTTTTTTCTTTATTTTTAAAAAAACGATGGTTAAATATCTTGTCTACTTGTTCCACAGGAGGTCATTATAGTGATTTTAAAACCAATCAGTGCAAAGAGAGCTTCTAAGAAATTTAACAATATACAAAGGACAATTTTTACGTTTTTCATTAAATATGTCCCCAGATGTGGAACAGTCATTAATAAAAATGAAAAGGAAAAAATGTTTAAAAAATTTCCAAACAACCTATTTTAGATTTTTTTTTTTGTATCTTTAAATAGTTCCGTATAAACTTAGCATAAATTCTAGAAATATTATGGAAATAGCAATACCAAAATGGTAATTGGAAGGCAGTCATGTCTATCAGGTGCAAAAGAAATATTTTTTAAAATCTTGTAATCAAAGAACATTCTTGTCCAGAATATTTATTTTACTGCCTAGTGAAGCATTGGCTAAAAGAAAAAAGCTTTTGAAATCTAGATTTTTATTCCTTGATGCATAAATTCATTAATATGATCCTTTGAGGTTGTTTTTCTCTAACATTTTATTGGTTATTTTTAAATAAATTTGTATTGGTAATCGTGAAATTGAAACCTCTGAAAAGCCAAACCAGGGACTCGGCCTACAAATTAGCCTTTGGCTAGAAGGTCCGTGTGCAGATCAACACCTTACAAAAATTATATTTTTCAACGTTCTGTCCCCAATCAAATAAAACTTTAATAAAGCAAAATAAATATTCATCATGTTGCAAACCTTATTTTGGAGCAAATCACTACAGATCAGATGTCAGTGTTTATCGTTGCTCATTATCGATGCCTTCCCACAGCAGTTCATTTAGTTTTCATTTAGTTATATTTAATTTGTTCACACTGTGATGCAGGCAGATATTACAGAACTGCTATTAGTGAGAAAGCCACTGACTGTTGCTGGAAGTGTTTGCATCCAGACGTATAAAAGTCAAATTACTTTCCTGAAACAGTTTTTAAATTATTGAAACAAAAACTATAAAGTAGAAAGAAAAAAAATCGGTTTAATTTTGTTGCGTTTGATTTTGATGTAGCCTCTCCTCCTCTGATCAACGAGGTTTAACGACGTCTCAAACCGAAACAGAGTCTTCTTCACGACAACAAACATCTGTTACATGTCTGTTTTTGCGAAGTCCATCGCGTTTTACTTTCCAAGTGTATGAATATAATTTTTGAGACGGCGGCGCAGATGGGCATGTCTGCAGCAATGAGTCAATTCTTTTGGAAAATTTCATCTGCTCTCCAGACTCTTCTCTGCAGTCTTAACCTTTACAAAGCTGTTCGTACTGTTAGTTTTCACTGCAGAGCATGAACACTGAGCAACAAGTGTTTCCTCCACAACGTCTCACTTCACTTTGCTACTATTGGCGGTTGCCGTAGAAATGGCACATGTCATCCACAGCAGATGGTTTACAAGATGAAGATCTGCTGTGTAGGAAGAGGAGATGAGGAGACCAGTTGAGCATACTGGGGTGATGTCTGGTATGGAAGGCATGACGAGTCCTCGTTTTGATCCATGGCATAAACATAAAGTGACTTTCAAAACTACTCACTCTTCTTTAACTCTTTTACACTTGTCAACTTCTGTTCTCTTAGATTTTACTTAATGAACCAACACCAATTGTGGAATATTTGCAGACTGTAAGGAAAATAATATTTTAAAAAATCCAAAAAAATTAAAAATAAATCTGAGAAGTGCGGCGTGCCTTTATTTTCAGCCCCACTGAGGAAATAACTTGTATAACCACGTTTGGCTTCAGCTGCTGCATGTCTTTTGCCTTCTGTCTCTGAAAGAGGTGGGCGGATCGATCCAAAAATATCAAAAAGTCAGCATCACTATTGGATCAATACTAGCATCGTAAGATCGATACCTTAGTTTCAGATTCCCTCTTGAAATTGTCTTCAAGGACTTTGTTTCAGAAATATGTTACTATGTACAAATCATGTTAATATGTAATCAAACTTTGTACAAAGTCTATGCATGGTGTGAACAAAAAGAAAACACACAACACCTAAGGGTTGGCAGTTTCATGCTATAAAACCAACTTAAAATGTATCTGTATCCTTATATTTACTTAGCATCAGGTCGGTATTAATACATGCACTATTACATCTCTTCATTATTCTATGTAAAGTCGATCAAAATCAGTCATATTAGATGGAGAACTTATCAGGATGTCACTTAAAGACTTTATATTTTTATCTAAATCATTTCCATTGTAGCTCTTGCTGTGTGTTTAGGGTTGTTGTCCTGTTAAAAGGGGAACGGCCATCAAATCTTTTGCTAACATGGGCCTGTTGGCTGCTCTACTTGGTTTCTGAATTGATTTTAAAGTGGATTTGGTCAGTCTGTCAACGTCCCTATGAAACACATCGATGTTTGTGTTCATGTGATGAAACGTTAAAGGAAAAAGATTGAGAGGTGTGAATACCTTTGCAACACTGACCTCTGTTTCTCACATGCAGCTGAAGCATTTCGCTGTTACCGTGTCAACATCCAGCTGAAGCCTAATGTGAGGTTTTTAAATCGCATCGTCTCTTCATCGTTAAGCAAATCACAAGCCGACCCATAATGACCACATTCAGTTTCATTTACTGAGAATGAACATTATGACCCTGATGGATGTGTTGATAGCCTCACTGATCGTTTCCCATTCATTTTGATGGCTTTTTTTCATAGCAGATGTACCTCTGACAGTACATTATGCAAGCAGTGTGAAACACTGGAAAGATTTTTCAATTAGTGGCTCAGGGTATGATGACAGAGAGGCTTTTAAGATAGTGGAGGATTTTTTGTGTGCGCAGGTGATCTTACATCAAACAGGAAAGTCAAGCACTTGTAATTCACTGTGACTTCTGACTGTCCTCCTGTCATGCAGAATTTCAAGAGTTCACTTCTATTAAATGAAGAAAAATTCTTAAATTGAAAGAAACTGAATTTTTGCACATTTATTCTCAATATAAAACTTTACTGCCGACTTTAAATGTCTGCAAAAAAAGTAGTAAGGTTGAGGTTTTGCTCAAAGAGCAAAAGAGTATTCTGTGTACTCTGATTTCAGAGTACAGAATATGAAGTCTTGCTGAATCTATAAAAGGTGGACTTATGAGCAGAAGGACTTTGGTTAAAAGAAATGGGTTCAGAGTTGTTGCAGAAACTGACCTTTAAAAGGATGGCAGCCTCACTAATCTGTTATTTCTAATGCTTGCAAAAATGTTCCACTCTGTAAAAATACAGTCTGGAACAAGTTAGCACAAAAGAAACAACTTGGCTCAATTGGAATAGAAAAATGTTATTTTTCTCTTCTTTTCTGATAACACCATAAAGCAGATATAGGTTTTGTTGCAGAGCTCTTTTTGTAAGTAAAAGCTTGAATTAGGGGTCATGGTTGAAGACCCTGTTGGATTGTATTGAAGCATTGCCAGAACTAAACGTCTTTATATGTGGAGAAAAAAGTGATGTGCAAAATACTTCTTACTAGAGGCTGATAACTGCATTGTATCACAATATCATCTCTAATATTTGGTCATCTGTCTAAAATGAGAAGATACGACTCTGTTCTCTACATAGCTGGTGAACAAATAAATACCCCAATCCTCCTCTTCTCCTTCTCCAGAGGCACCAAACTTAGAGGAACTGTTTAAAGTCCAACCAGTTGTAGTTTCATCTATATTCTCTATTATCCTTACACACAAATAATCTGTCAACAGACACAAAGCAGGAGGTCTGTACAGGAGTATGGTCTGCCATTTGGTGACCTCTTCCTCTCAATCACCCAGAGTGATCAGACAAACGGACGCCATATTGGCGACTATACATGAACTGAACTGTCAAGTCTGGGATTATGACAGAACTGCCATCAGAAGCTGTCACTTTTACCTCAGGCTCTTTGCAACTTCTGTGTTGTATAATAAAAAGGCATCAGTGCGACTCCAATAACACCTAACACTAAATCTTCTGTTGAGGTATGGATGCCAACAAAAACATTTCAAACGCTATACTGGGTGTAATTTCCCTACGTGGCAAATTGCTCTTTAAGGCACTGAAATAAGTTCTGTGTACAACTCATTTTTACTCCTGTCATCTGAATATTGCAGAGGGACGTTAGAAATAGCTGCAAATGTGTGATCGTTGGGGGCTGGTTGAAAATTGGGAATAATATCATGTGTTAGTCTTGATTATATGGAAGAGATGCAGGCAAAGAATCCAAATTTCACATTTAGCTGCACTTGTTTGCGGTGAAAGACAAGCGGGCGTTAGTGGAGAACAGACAGGGAGGATATTGGAGCCAAGGCCTCAGAAGGCTGTAATTTATAGCATTGTGAAAGAACATGTTGCTTCAGGGGGCTTTTAGAGGGTATGAAACATTTTGTAGCTGTAAAGACACACTGGTAGCACGATGATAACACCGTCTGCAGTCAAGATAATTGTGCAAGGCCAGAAGAAAAATGATGGCAATAATGTTCAACTAAATTAGTATTTTAAAGAGTTAGAAAATAATTTTTTGTGTCATTGTGATTTCTCTTCTTCCCCTGACATCTAATTCTATTGTAAACACAGTATAATTTTCTTGTTTTTCAGAAGCACACGCCTGACTAGTGAAAGGCTTTGTGAATTATTTTAAGCTCCTGGAGCTGTAAAGTATTTGTCCCTATGAAAATAAACTAATAAACAGTTTCTGACCAGTTGATCCTGAATGTTTGGAGAGATTTTAGAGGAAGTACTTAAGTGTGACAAGTTTGTCACTCATGCTTGTATATTTACTCTATAAAAATCATCCACCCAGTTAATTTTCCCTAAAATTGGACTCAAAGTTGAAGGGTTTTGCCATTAAAGCATAATGGGATTGAGCTGGAAGCCTGTGAAGCCATTCTACTGGCATTAAATAAATGCTACATTCGATTACATGATAGAGTATTTATTCTCAATAGGTGTGCCTCAGCAGAGTCCAAGCTAACAAGTTAAGACTGATTGCTCAGTTGGTCTGCATTCCACTGAATCTCCAATGGAAACTTGCTGTATAATTTTGTATAAATCATGCATACAACATAAAAACTGCATAGCTGCAGAAATCCTCTCCTGCCTTCAAGTTTTATTCCGATCCTTTTTTCTGTGCTTTATCCATTTATCCTCCAGAACACACTCGCACACAACTGACTCGCTCTGTGTGTGGTTTGCAGATGGCTACCCGCGGGATGAGATTGTGTACAAGTGGAAGCGAAACTCAGTGGAGACGTCAGACCAGAAATACTGGAGGCTTTACCAGTTTGACTTCATGGGGCTCCGAAACACGACGGACGTGCTTAGGACCACGGCAGGTAGGTCAAACTTCAACAGAAGATCAAGGGAGGCTCTCCCAGGTTGTCAGTCCCTTCACACAATGACTCAAACTGATGTTATGAATCATATTCCACCATAAACACAATCTCAGTTTAAAAGAGTATGGGGAAACTGTAAGCTTGCCAAGACATGACTGTTCAAGGAGAATGTTAATAATTAAACCTTACAGGAGTGGTGGGAATCGCTACCTACAATCTTAGTTATGCTAACCCGAAAGAACTAATCATAAACATTCGTTTTGCTAACACTAAATCACTACGCCAACCTGGTATTTAGCAGAAGCCAACACTAAAGTGCTAACTTCAGTTCAGATTATGGAGCGTTCACACCAAATGCGTTATGAGTGTCAGGGGCATGTAGTTTACATTCAAAGTCTATGTGGAGGCGTGTTGAAGGCCGGCTGCAGAGCGTTTCAAGCATCTAGCTCAGTGCAATTTGAAGCGTTTGGAGTGTTTTGAGCCTTTCACGTGTCAAGTGCGTCCAACCCTCCACATAGACTGTGAATGTAAACCAGTCGCGCCTGACGCACAAAACGCATTTGGTGTGACCGCACCAAAAGTGCACACGTGTCAAACTTGAAATGACACATTTTTGACGCACATAGCGCGTTTGGTGTGAACGCATCATTATATCTACTCTTGAAATTCTGCTCTCAAGCACCAATATAATTTTGACATTCCATTATGGCCTTAGAAACTGTTTTTATGTTTACATGTTCTTTACTGTCCGTGTTTTATTTTATTTGTCCGTTTCTTGTTTGAAATCGTTATCAAAGAGAGGAAGCAAAACTACTGCGTAAACAGTCTTCATTCATTTCAAAATAAGAGCACGGACATAAACGTCTAACTACTTTAGTTCTTAACAGTCAATAACCAAAACATGACAGATATCAAATTTTATTCAACTGAAAACAGCTAAGTAAATTAGCACTTTAAAATATATTTAGAAAAATAAATACTTGGGGGAAGCTAAGTTTGCTAAATCTATTCAAAGTTACCAAAAGTTTGAAATGAAAAATTAGCTCCCCTATTAGTGGAAAATGTGTCCGCCGCTTACAGCCAGAGTGACGATGGAGTACTTTAGATTCCATATGACCAATATGGATCTATTTACTAATTCTGAATGGGCAAAATCTAGAGCTAAACAGCTGCAGATGTATTTACAGGAAAAGTTGGCTCTGCAAAACACTGAGCAGGGGAACTGAACCCAAACACGCAGGTCAACTTTAACATTTTCTTTTCCAAAAAACAAACAAAAAAAAAGAAATGCATTCAACATTTTCCTTTTGTTTCCATTCTGCGTTACAGATGTCGACATCTGCCCGTTGAACTGTTCAGAGCTCCACAAGCTAACATTAGCATTAGCTCCATGCATATAAATGTAATCATATCACTACAGTTTCAAAGCTGATAAGTATTCCCCTCGGGTATACGGCCAAATAGGTTTTTTCACTGACATTAATCACTAGGATTAAAGATTAAAAAGGAAGTTTAATTATTCACTCCTCCTTCTCTCCTGCTCATCCGTTTGGTTTTTATCCCAAGTATTTTGTAGCTTTGAATCTATAGACAACTGTAAAACCTCGCTGCTCCCACATGTGGACAAAGCTCTTTATACATTTTTAATGCTTTATACGCGACCTTTGAAAATAAAAATCAATTCCGACGGCTTAAATAATTGAAAAACAGAAGACACAGACCTATCGTTAACCCCTTTTAACCTTGTTTAGAAGGTGCACATTCCTCCTGGTAGATGCCACACGGTGCTTTGTCTTCAGAGAGACGAGCCCAGATCTGCATAATGTGACCTGATTCAGCTTTCTAACAGCTGAACCTCTGTTCATGAATATTCCAGGAACAGGATTATGGTTAGGAAATGGATAACAGGGAGTGGCATCGAATTATTGGGGAGTTCAGAGGAAATTAGCTGGATAACTCAATTTTGTTTGGCTAAATCTTACTGAATTGTAGTGGTGGTTTGTTATAAAGCTTATTTACAAAAGAAGATCAGTCAACATTACACACTCACACTGATAACTGAGCATTAGTTTTAGATCTAATGTGGATCCTAAAGGCTTACACAACATATTTAAAAGACAGATTTCTGTAATGCAAAAAAAGTTCAGCTATAACTTCTTCTTCACCTATAATGTAAAATAGATTGTACCTTTCAGTCTGACTCCACAATGCGAGTTTAAATTTCACCTCAGTAGGTCATGCACATTTTCATATTTTAGCTAAAGAAACAATTTGCAGACAGGTTGAAAAATGTATCTTCCAGAAAATTTAAAATATTGTGGTAACATTAAATATTATAAGCTCCTGGTGTCCCAATCAGATAAGTTAATTAACTCAAAACATGGGAAACGTTACCTGAGCCTCTAGATCACAGGTCTCAAACTCCAGTCCTCAAGGGCCACTGCAGTTTTTAGATGTGCCACAGGTACAAAACACTGGAATGAAATGGCTTAATGACATTCTCCTTGTGTAGATCAGTTCTCCAGACCCTTAATGACCTAATTATTCTATTCAGGTGGTGCAGCAGAGGCACATCTAAAAGTTGCAGGACAGTGGCCCTCCAGGACTGGAGTTTGACACCTGTGCTTTAAATGATCTCAGTCTGGATCAGTCGGCTCATTGCTAAAGAAGTTGGTTGTTCAAAGAGTGCTGTACGCAAGCTTATTCATAGAAAGTTGAGTGGAAGGAAGAAGTGTGGTTGGAAAAAGGCTCAGTGATGATTGGAGTGTCATGTCATCAGCTGGTGTTTGTCCATTATATTATCTGGAGACTACAGTCATCAGAAAATATTTTTAATTCATCTTATATTTTAATTGTCTTAGATAATTTTGGTTCTTCATTCTCTGTACTTGAAGTTACATGAAATTAAGGCTTACAATAAAGTAAAAACTCACTCAAAAAATACAAAACTTTATGATATTCTATTTTTTAGCTTTTTTTTCCTCTTGAATTCTACAAGATACTACAAATGAGTTTTTCATGGTTTCATTTGTTTACATTGAAAGCGTGGCATTTCAACAGGAGTGTGTCCACTTTTTAGATTCACCATAACGAGATTACTTCTCAAATCAGGAAATGCTTGTGATCACAATAGGAAATGGCGCCTGAGAGCTTTCATCCTGAGCCACACTGATGGGATTACAAATTACACGTTTTCTCCCGCTGCATTGTCAAAATGCCACAAACTAATTTTCTGCAGTGATGCTCAAAAATAACGACAAACCTACACATTTACCTCATGCTGTTCAAGAAAATTGGCCATTTTCTCATTTATTACCTCGTTTTCTTGTTTCCTGTCTCACTTTGCCGCGGCACTGTTTGCACACGCATGATGATTAGTTTCCTGGCTAAAAATACCTATCATTAATTTACATCATGACAAACTTCAAAAGTGTTTCGTTTCTTTCCTTCCCGAGTATCTACACTCCGAATCTACTGCTTGATTTCTCTCTTCATCTTTCATAAACACGTGCAAATTGGGGATTTTTTTAATGAGGACAGAGTGGACAATTCAGCAGATCCCTCTTTGAAAACGTCCCAGTGAGGAATATTAAAGACTTTGGTGTTTTGCTTCTTCATCCCACTGAAAATTCGCTCAAAGCTGTGGGAGTCAAGTCCTTTTTCTAAATTTACATTCGAGAACTAGAGGTATTAATGATTTTCTTTCGTTTTTTTCCACATGTCCCCACTTGGGTTTTGAGTCTTGAATCTCTAATGAAAAACCTGGAACTCCCTCGCTTTCCGTCCCGTGTCTTGTAATACATCTTTTCAATTTCTCGTTCTTTGTTTCGGCATATTCCTGAGAGCTTTCAGCGTCTCAGCCGGAACCCAGAAAACCGTGATCAAAGCACGGCGCACGTAGAAGAGATGAGCACTTGTGCCAAAAATGCAAAAGACTAATTTGTGTGGTCACTTCAATCCCATCCATCCCAATCCATGAAGTAGGCTAAAAGATCAAGAAGAAAACGCAACGCATGACGCAATGATCTGGTGAAATTCAAGAGCAGATGAAAAGTTTGACATGTGTTAAGATGTAAAGAGTCCCAGACCCATTTTGAAGGTTTTGGGACCTTGTTGAATCAAACCTTAGATTAAGCAAAGACAAATTGGAGCAGTAGTGGATCTTCCTTGGATTTTCAGTATCATCAAAAAATTACTTAAAATACACACACACAAAAATGCATTGCAGTACATGCTGTAAACTCACAAACTTTGGTCCAAATAAACCATGTAGAGTTGATTTAATATTCACAGGAAGGGAATATTGGAATCCGCAAGTTCTCCTGTAGTTAAGGAGATCATCATTACAAAAATGTATGCATAGTCTGCAAAAATAATATAGTTCTGTTTAAATCCTAGAGCTTATGCCAGAACTCATGCATCCAAAGCAGTAGTCAAGCCCAGCCCCTCCCGCTGACCTTCCTGTTGCTCTGAGTCCCCTCAGCAGTAAAGTGGTCACTCTTTATGGAGCTATACGATCCAAGAGTTAAAGACCCTTAAAACTGGAGCAGCATTTGCTTTGAGGGTCATTGCTCCACGTCTGATGACCCCTTCACAGAGCAGAGGTAGGAACAAAGGAGGAAAATGGACATTAGTCTTAGATGTGTGGGTCTCTAGTTCCTGAGTGGTTTTATTATAAAGTACAAAACCTTCCATCTAGAGTAATTTCTCAAATAGGGCAGTCGGTTGGTAGGGATTAGAAAATGTTAGAGGAAATGGTCACATTTATTCTGTTCTCTCTGCAAAATCTCTCCGGTTAGTAGAAGTAAATGTAGTTCATGTTTTATTTCAGTTTTAAATTGTTGTCAAGATAAAACTTAACACTGGAGGACAACAAATGTTCACATCAAGCAGATTAGTTCGGTTCACCATGACTTTTTCTTTAAAAAGTTCAAACCCGGTTTGGGAAAAATCCTCTTCTTCACACTGTGTATTCTGTCTCATGAACCGTTCAGCTGACACGTCCTTAGCTCATTAGCGAAGCAGTTTTGCTGTAAATATTCTTGGCTGCTTCCAAACAGAGCGGATCCGACCGTACGGCACGGCGGAGTCGGTAGAAGAGCGTGTTGAAAGCATCTTGGACTAATAAGTGCTCAGGAGAAGTGTGCAAACAGAGGGGCAGCTGCTGTCCAAACACTGTAAATACGGCGATTGTTAGCTAAATGCACACTTAGAAAACAGAAGCTGCTCCCCTACAGCTACAGATAACTCATCTGGGAGTGGAGAAATGTTCCTGCTGCTGGTATAGTTGATAATATTCAAGAGGAACTGTGAAATTAAGAAATGTGTTCGGATGATGGAAAACAGACAGAGAAGAGTTCCACATCATCGAACTTTCCTTTGTTTAGCCTTGCTACAGCCACAAACCTCAGTGTTTTATTAAGGTTTTGTGTAAAACAAACAATGTATTAGTTTTTGTAGATCCCTGGAGCTGCATGTCTTCTGGGGTATGCCTAGCAAATTTGCACATCTAGACACTGACAGCTTTGCCCATTCTTGCTAAAGTAGCTCAGTACGAGTCGATAGAACAAATCTGTAAACATCTTTTCACAGACTGTCAACTGAATTTAGACCCAGACTTTCAGCAATTTTAAGACATGAATATGCTTAGGCCTATGCAGAAGTTGATGCAAGTGTAGTAGTTTTGGATTGTTTGTTAAAAAGGTTCAGTCAATAAAATTGAGATTTTAAGGTTTGTCACAACCATCACAACCGATGAGAGAAATGCAAGAAGGTGGTTTAAATTCTAACTCATTGTCTGAAGAGAACAATAAATTTAATGAAACCATTTTATCGAGTGTAACAGAATATAAAAACAAACTGAATATGTCAAACTTTTATGTTAAGATTAAAGTTTTCTTCTCTGCAGCATTGGGGCGTTTAGTAGAAGCCAACAACCCTTTTATTACATCATCTGTTTGTGTGTAGTTCCTGTAATCACAATGTGACCCAGCTGTATGAATACTGATTAAAACCACCATTTTGTGACACACAAAAGGCATAATCACCGAAGAATAATAAACCTGAACAAACGTGCAACAGGGAGGAGACTTTCTTATTTCCTTAGGTGCACCTGCAATTTTTCAGAATTGAGAATGAAGCAGACAAAAGGTCATCCTCTTCTTCCTTTCATTCGGCGTTTTCATCAAGTTCTGGCAGATTTGTTAAAAAGTGACCTCCACTTATGTTTTAAGATGTACTTTAATGCGTAGAACCTTTATTGGTTTCAAAGCAACAGTTTCCATGAACTGGAGCTCAGTATCTTCTACTCACTGCCAATTAAAATGTCTAGGAAGACAACAGAGTGACAGGCAGACACCGTCTCTCCATCTGTCTCTAGACTTATCTACTTTCCATCTCCTGTCCTTGTCTTTCCCACTCTGCCTGCCTGCCATGCCGTTTGATGAAGATTATAAGGACTTATAAACAATTCCCATCCATCAAAGACTAAGCAGATCTCTCTTGTTTGAGCAGATTTACAAACTAGGACTGGTTTCTCTGAAGTTTAGAAAAAGAAAATTCTCTAATTAACTCAGCTGATGAGGTGTGCTGTCATGTCTCTTACAGGTGACTATGTGCTGATGACGGTTTACTTTGACCTGAGCAGACGGATGGGCTACTTCACTATCCAGACCTACATCCCCTGTATTCTCACCGTGGTTCTCTCCTGGGTTTCATTCTGGATCAAAAGCGACGCCACGCCGGCCAGGACCACGCTAGGTAGGCAACTTCAAGACTTGTGAAAGCGTTTATCCCCCCGAATGTGAATGATATGATCCAAAGAAAAAAAAACAAATATGTATAAGTCACACCTGACTTGCTGGACCAGCCAAACCTTTATCTGTGACTTCAGTCCAAATAATGTGGCATATTTAAAAAAATAGATGAATTTTTACATCTGTTGAGAGTAGTAAACATTTCTAAGTTAAACAGAATTCCCTGGTTACTTTAATATCTGCCAATTTTCAGTCTCTTCGCTTCTCTTTTCTGACTAGTAGGTCTTAGAGTCGTTTCCTTAGAGGCATGAAGTTAAAAATAGTCAAACATTACAGCATACATTTAACCATTCACTTGACTGGCAGTTCTATTCTAGTAAAATATGAAAAAATATATTTTAATTACTAAGCAAAGCTGAAATATTTTCATTGATTTCTTGATCTCAGAGAACAAAGTTTGCTTTGAGGTTGAAGTTGGGTGGGGATAAAGATGGGAGGACTGGATCTATCTGCTCTGAGCTCACCCTGTGATGTACCAATCCCCTTCAAATCCTACTGGCTGCCTGAGATATTTTCAGACCTTGGAAGCCTGAAACAAAGTGGAAGGGTTGTGTATTTTTAGCGTTTTTGAGGTAGTCGTCACTTCAGACACTAAATAAATGCTCTCAAGTGAGGAAAGTGATGTTTCTTAAAAGTCTCCCTCAAAGCCAGACCTAAAAAAAACACATCAATACCCTGTTAAATAATGATCTGATTAATGAGCAAAATCAAACATTTATCTCATAAAACTCAACAGAAATGCAAATTTAAAAAGCTCAAGGAAATGCTAGTTCTCACTGGATGTGAATACATTGATTCATTTAACTTCATTTAAAATGAAAGTTAATTAGAGTTTGAGATTTCGCGTTAATTTCACAGAATACTAATGAGGCATCAGATTATGACCACTGACTGGTGAAATGATTACCACTGATTATCTCCTCCTCATGGCACATGCCAATGCACATTCGTCTTCATAGTTGATGTGTTAGAAGGAGGAAGAATGGATAAGTGTAAGAATTTAAGAAAGATAGATTGTGAAAGTTGTGATGGATCTCGAAAGCTGCAGCAAGTGTTGCATGTTGCCAGGAATCGACATGATCAGAATCAGTACTTGGGCCGAGTAGAAAATCCAGCTGCTAGAAAATCCAACATTTTGAAAAAGCCTCACATTTTTTGATGAATGTTTTTGCACTAGGATGAGGTGGTTTCTCAAGTGTATAAAAATTAGTCTATTTTGTAAAACTGCACTGGAAACACTTTTCACATCACATGATTAAAAACTGAATATTGCTACTGACAGAAAGATGAAGAAAACAAGTGGTAGGAGAACGATGGCGCGTTTTTAAATGATTTATCATTTTCCTCTCCTGACCATTAGCGTGGGTAGGCTAGCATTAGCATTAAATATGCTGGCTACTAGCATGACTAGGCTTGCGTGCTCTTTTGACAGGTTACTGTATTCTAACATTATGCCAGGCATAAACAAACTGAAGTTGGTTTCCCATTGAAGCTTCTGATTGGGCAGAAGGCTAACGGGCCGCCGCTACGTGAGAGACTCTTATTTTTGGTGCTGACAACACACCATACATGATCCTCACCACATCTCTACATTTAACTGATTTGATATTTGTTAACCAGCAACTAGCATATTTTTTGTATGACTTTGGACTACTTTGTTAGTAATAACTTAATTTCTCATTTAGTTTTTGGTCCTCCCAAACACCTTAGCGATTAAATCCCAGAGAGCTAACTGCTTGAGTTGTACTTGCTAAATGAGTTTAGACTAACTTATTAACTTTAGCCAGTCAAGTTGTTCAAGTGCTGAGTCTAAAGCATCTCCTACCACCGTCATCTCGGCTGTGACCAGCTTTGAGGCCCCGCACTGCACTCCTAAAGTGCTTTAATTCCACTAAGTCCCTGCTGCCCTTCATCAGCCGGCCGGTATCACCGAGGGTCATCTGGAATGGCTCTGCAGTAATAAAAATGCTTTATTGGACTTCTGTCCATCACTATTCGCTATCAAACCAGACAAAAAAACTTCACAGTCAAACAATCAGTTCGTCTCATGTTGTATTGAATTCAGTAGTAAGCGAGTGTTATTACTCATGCATGCGTCAGGCCAAAGGAGCCTCTCCTCTCGTGCCGCTAATGAAAGCTGATCATAATAAGAGATTGTGTTCGGCTCGGTTTGCTTCTTACTCTGATAAAGGTTGACACGATGACAGCTGAACATCAAAACAGTGTGGGGCAGATTAGATCAGGAGACGCGGCATCCCACAGCTTTTTTTCAGAGTTTGTTTGTGGAAAATGAAGGAATGTCCTGTAATGGGAAGGATTTTTCTTTAATACAAAATTGTCAGTGAAGGCCTCAGATTAAATCCACTTTTTGTGCTTACAGGCAGTGGCAGCATCTTGCTTTAGGGATGTTTTTATTTCCAACAGGGACAACAAAGCTGGTCAGAGTTTATGGGAAGATGGATTGCCTTATGTGCAGGACAATCCTGCTAGAAGATTTGCTACAGGTTGGCTAAGACTTGAGACCAAGGTTCACCTTTTAGATCAAAGCGCATCCTGTTAGGATGGCCTAGTCAAAGTTGAGGAGGGGATTTGTTGCAAGATTTAAGCTGACGCTCACATAAAGGTATATCTAAAAAAATTCGAATATCATTAAAAAGTTCCACATTTTGTCACTCATTTCAGAAGTGAAACTCACATTAGATTCATTACAGAGCGAAATAATTCATGCTTTTATTTCTTGTATTTTTGATGGTTACACATAAAAACCAAAGTTCAGTGTCTCAGAAAAATAGAATGATGCAATGGATTTTCATCATCTGTAATCCTTTATCAAGAGTACAGATTAAACGCTTAAAATATTTCACTCTGCATGACAAAGCTTTGAGTTTCACATTCTGAAATGAGTGACAAAAATATTGAACTTTTTCATGATTTACGTTTGTTAGATGTACCTGTACACTTTCTGAGTTTTATCAATCTGACTTTACCGTTATTAATAATTTTCCTTTAACCTTCAATGAGCACAGAAAATCTTAATAAAATACATGGAAATTTTTGGTTACCATGTCTACACCTTTGCAAATCAGCTAATTGTTCTATCGGCTGGTAACCAGCGGCCTGTGGGTGGTGAGGAAAATCCTTGTGACATTCCTCTCAACAGGTAGAGCGGTGAAACAAGCACCCCCTTGTCCTGATAAATGTCCACCTTCAGCTGCACAACAGAAAGTCATTTAGCTCCCCCCGCCCCTCTCTTTTGTCCACCGGCCCCCACTGTCAGCTTGAGACCAAGGCTGAAAAGAAACAGGACAGGTAAGAGGAAGAAAAAGAGCTAAAAACAATCAGACCTCTGGCACATATCAGCAGGGGGAAATGTCACAATGAGGGAGGTTAAATCTGAAGGAAAACAGCTTCACCTCAACCCCAAACAAGCCAACGCAGCGCTGCCACTCACCGGGTACTCTTATGGCGGCAGAGCGCTTGGACAACATGGAAGTTAGAGGTTTCAGCTGTGGATGACTCCTGTTAGACCTCAATCTCTGTACCTCATATGGATGTTGGCAGAGATTTGAACTCCGATGATGGGACATGAAAGCGCCTGGAGGCAGGTTTCAAGAATCTGGGGCTTTATAGTGTAAAATAGACTGCAGCGCTGGAATTAATAGGAGCTGGAGGTAACATCCATCATGCTCATCCAGGGTAATCACTGTGTTGCTCAACATCAACATGACTGCTCACCAAAAAGAGCTTCATCCCAGCATTTATACCACAAATGGATTCATTTTTATGCTGCCAGAATGTGCTAGTAGTTCAACAAAAAGTGAAGCTTTAAAAAAAAAACAACTGCTAGTTTGTCGTACTTTTTACACTTTCCTTCCAGAGGGCTGTGTTCCAGAGAATCGACTATGGATGAGCATTTCCACCGAAACCAAACAAGTCTGCAGACACGTCTGGGCAATCAAAACAAATGTCCAGTCATGCAACGGTCTGTGGAGAGTAGCATCCTTACCCCTCGGTGATGACATTTACATTGCACACACACACACCCCACCAAAGCCTGGAGCTCTCCCAGACATGCGAGGAATAATGGCTCCTTTAAAAAGGACTGTACACCCACAGCCTCCATCCCCCTCCCCATGTACAGCCAACTCAGATTCTGCTCAGACTCTACCAGATGTCACCGATGGGAACATTTTTAATGCAGAGGTCTGAGAAACCAAATTACTGTGGCCAACTGTGGCAGAAAAATGCCCCCAACACAGTCAAACAAAGGATCTATAACAGGGCAATTTTTAGAAAGCGTGACCTTTGAAGGTTAAGGGTGTTTCCTGAGGTGGATAAGACCACATAGATTCTGCATACAAATTCACAGGCAGCTTCCACTAGAGAATAGTAGAAAGCCCCAAAATAAAGTCATTTTTTACTGCAGTACAACACTTTCGTTTGTCGAAAGATCCAGTCTGTAATTCAAGCACATGTACTGCTTTCAGCCTAATTATTAGAAATAATAGTTTTTAGCAGTAAAACGTCATCGCTCAAGAGTCAGCGTCAAGCTGCTTCCCTTGACTAATGCTCAATAAAATGTCTGAGTGGCCTCTTCAGATAGAAGACCTCAGAGGCGAGTTAAAGTTGTTTTAGATGCATCAAGGTTTGGAGTTTGAGACCTTTACTCTAGATTGTCCTGAGTCCTGGTTTCTCTTCTCTCCAGCTCAACCTACGTTCTCTGCTGGATTTAGTTCTGGAGACTGAGGGAGCCATTAAAAAAAATTGGTTCTGCGTCGACTGAACCACATACATTCATGTAATCATATGCTTTAGGTTGATCTTCTGCTGATTGACCCAACGTTAATCACGTAGATGTGTTGAAGAAAACTCGCAATCCAGTTGAGGATTTTTGTGGTGTGATGGAACCAGTTTAAATTTATAGACTGCAAATCTGAAGCAACTGGATGATACCTTGATGTCAATATGGAAAGTTTCTAACACCTTTTTAAAGCTCTTTGGTTCTGAAGACAAGAAGTTCCCACTATCAAGGCATAACCAACAAAGTAGTTGAGTGTAGATGTGAGATAACAGCAGGGTTGGTGTTAGCAATAAAGCGTAAGAGAGGAAGAGAATCATCAAATCAAACCTTTGATTCCTTCAGCAAAGTAAGTGAATGATGTGACTTAAAGACCTAAAAATACCAAGCCTTTAACACTACAGGCCAAGCAATGCTGAGAAATTAGAGAACACAAAGCCTCAGTGAGTAAATTAGTTTTACTACTGATCGTGTGACAAAAGATAGTCTCTATAGCAACTTGCATTTGAGAAGCATCTCTCCCACTAAGCCTGTCTACAGGTGTTGTCAAATTCTATGTGGAAGGAAATAGTCGAGCCTTTTTGCGTCTCCAGAGGAAGCCGTGCAAAATCTGATAAAATGCCTCAAGCATCGGTTGTGACTAAAGACTGTAAGATTGGAAGGGAAAAGAGAATCTGTGGGGAGTTGGAAAGAAGTGAGCGGAGCAGAACTTTGTGGCCCTCTCATCTCAGCTTGAGGCTAGAAGCCTGAGGCTACAATAGCTGCTGCTAGCATGACACTTCTGAAAGTCTGGCTGAACCGCCAGCAGGATTTAAACCCATCACAATGGAGGTTTCTGACAAGGTGTGAGAATGTCTGATTCTTTTTCCTTGCTGGAGAAATTATCATGGTTTTCTAACTGAGACTGAAAAAGCAATGGTAGATTGCTAAGAAGTCATTATGGAATGGCAGCTTGATGACAGTTTTCCAGGTTACTGTGTACTGGCAGTCCACATAGAGGTAATCTTGTTATAAATCCAATTTATTGGATTTAGTGGAACTTTGCATCAGGAATACAATAGTTGCAGTTGAAGACATACATAAAGTATTTGCTCCCTTCCAGATTTTGTTTCAGAAATAAACTATGGGTCAGTACAAAAAGCAGTTTTCCAATTACTTCATCCAAACAAACCTGACTATAAAGTGTTTTCCTCTACAGTTAACAGTTTGCAACCAACCTGGGTGGAAACAACTGTCTTTTTATCCCGCTAGTTTCTGAGAATCGGTCCCATTACCATGTCTCAATCAGATCTAATGTGCACCTTTGACTAGACCATTCCCTTTTTTAAGCCATGGACTTATTATTATGCTTTTGGATAATTGTACTGCTGTATAAACCAAGCGTGCTTGAACTTCAAGTCATTTGCCAGAGAAAATCATTCAGGTCCTTTAGCAGAAAACCAACTTCAGATTGTCATATTGCCACAATCAAGTCCATGAAGTGTTCTTTTCCGCAAAAATACTTTTAGTTTCACACCAGACATAATCAGGACTGCCATCTTTGGATCGGGGGATGATGCGTTGTCTTTTTTTTTTTTAGATCTTTTAGCCTACTTTTTTGTTCACAAAGCTCCAGTGAAAGATGTTGTGAATCAGTCTGGGTGGATTTTGTGAAATTCAGGTCAGCTTTCCAAAAACTGTGATTCATCAATTACTTTTTCCACATGGAGATAACAAAAATTCTCATTAAAAATGCTATTTTATATTCCAGCTTTCATTGTGGGACTACAAAAGCAAAACAGATGAAATCTGTGAGGGGGGAACCTTTCTTCGCAGCAGGCTAGTATTGTTGCAGTCAGACAGGTGGTGGTTAGTATAAGGCATGGCTAAAACAAACCCTGGTTTCCAGCATTTTGTTGGCTCATCCATCCATCACAGCCTCTACCTTCTGCACACATTGTGCCTTTTTTCCTCTGTTGCTCCCAATAGAGAAGAGTCATTATTCATACAAGCAGAGGATTTGTCACCACAACATGGACATTTCTCATTTTAGGATATCTCCTAAAGCAGCTGATTCTATTGTTTTTCCTTTGGCAGTCTCAATTACTGTGGCCACTTTTCATCAAGCAGAAAAATACTTTCCAGACACAAAAACAGTAGAAAAGCAAACAATGGAAACCATGAACAAAACTCAAGACAAAACCAAATGGTTTAAAAAGCAGATTGTCCAAGTTGCCTTTAACACAAAATGCTTGTTAAGGTCTGTTAGTTTCTTGGCGGTAAAGCTGAAAATGTTCATCACGAGAGCGTCAGTGGAAGAAGTATTCACATCCACTTTTTCACATCAAATCAAAGCTAACAGGGGGTGCATAACTGTGAAGTGGTAGGAAATTATAACTTCTTAGAAAATCAGTTTTTAAGTCTTGCCCCACAGTCACAGTTGGATTTATTTCTGAACTTTGACTAGACCTAAAGTTAAATTTTGGTCTCTTTTGGCCAAGAGCTCAGATCTAATGTAGCAAACTGCAAACAAAATGTTGTCCTGGATTTTATTTTGGGGCATCAGTGTAAAGGGACCTTAACTACAAATGCACATCACATTTTAAAGCTTATTTCCATTCCAAACCATGTGTAGTTTTCCTTGTCCTCAAATGTGTGTATCAAGATAAAATTGCAATTAAAAAAACACTGAAATTTTAGTGCATAAATTGACAAAACCTCAGAATTTATCATGCTTAAAACTGCTGTATGGTTCTCTAAAAAAAACAATATATTTGACCACAAAGTTTGACTGAGGTAAAAAATTAAAAACCATAGTTTAAGCAGTTCAGAGGAGCACTCTGACCACCATATATTACACGACTGAGAAAACAAATTACGCTTCAGGCGGTAAAGTGGCTCTTTGGTCAGAGGGCGCTCCTGCAGGGCCGTCGGACTGATTATGTGAATGGGACGTGGTTTGAAGCCACAGCCGCTAAAGTGTGTACAAAACACACTTAATCAGATCAGATTGGAGTAGCCAATGGTTGCATTTTAACCTTAATCACCAGCACATTAATATGAAAACATCAGCATAATTACAATAAACAAACAAGGAGCTTGTTGCAGAGTGTATCATGCTTGGTGCACTGCTTTTCCTGCTGTATAGATACGAGTGCATCATAACTCCAGACCAAACATATACACTCACATTAGTGTGATCTGTATCCAAAACTCAGGCTGTGTAAATATTTCAACTACATAATGATAAATAGATGCTAAATTCATTCTGAGCTGAGATAATGTGGATTATTCACCAGCTTTAAAAGTTAAAAATATATTTTCAATGGAAACTTCATGTTTTAGCTCCAGTTCTTGTACCAATTATCCTGTTAGTTATCTGAATGTTTGTGTCCCGGAAACCTTCACATTTTTAACTGGCTTTAGCAAATCAAGGTTTAATTGCCTTTGAAATAACATGCATATTAATTTCAATAACACCAACTGTTTTAATCCTACTTATTATGCTGTTGCCACTGGCGACCCTGACCAATAAATATTAGATTATTAAAAATATACTAGCAATGTTACACATTTTCAACTTAATTTCTATTAATTAAACATTAAACTATTAAACATTAGTGTCTTTTGGATATAAATAATTTCTAAGAAATTTAAGCCACTGTAGATCAAGTTTTACAAATTAGTCTAAATTTTTCCTCCATCCTGTATTTTCAAAGCCTGGTGTGCAAATCAAGTTTTAATACCTTTTATATTTAGATAATAAATATATTGAAACATTTCTCAATTGGTAGTTGAACTGAACATCCAAAAAAAACTATTTGAGGAAACTTCAAAAGTGGCAAATAAAATAAAGAAAATAATCAATTGCAGTAAGAGAGCAGATGGAGCATTAAATTGTAGCTTAAACAGCATTTAAAGATTTAAAAACCAGACGTTCTCCACGCTTTGACCTCAACACCAAGTTATTCTAAAGTAAAACATCATGTAGTTCTTTCTACAAGAGAAAATTGAGAACATTTGCAGTGTTGTGACCCGGCTTAGCTGGTTCTCCTCTGCACTATTTATAGAAAGTGTGTGGTCTGGTCTCCCAGCTGTACACCTGGACACTAAACAAAGGTCAGCGTCTGGCATTCGAAACTAGTGGCATCATTTTACAATCTCCAGTCGAATTATTCCCCTACATTCACTGCAGGGACAGCAGGATCTGTGGACTTTGGAGACACACAGTCGTTTGATTGAAAAACAGAGAACCTGTTCTTTCCTGTTGCTGGAATCAAACTGTTGTTTCTCTCTGTCGCATGCTTGCTTTTTGCAGCCATATGCAACGCAGCTTTTCTCACTTCCGTGTGTCAGCTCTTGCTTTGACTATAGATGCGAGAGTGTTTCATATCGCTTGCACAGGCAGGAATCACTCGGTTGCTATGGTATCATGTAGTGGCAGTTTCTACTGAATTAACCTAAAGTGAACAAAAAAAAACTTCTGACCCTGATTTAAAGAAGGAGACAGCCGGCAGACAGTGAAGGCATGTGAGGCTAAGTTTTGTTTCAGTGATGATTTTGTGGAGAACTGCAGTTGGATCTGAGACGATGAAGCATCTGAGAAGAAGGTTGTACATTTACCAGGTTGCTTACTTAAACATAATTAGTCAGGAGAGAGAAAAAAAAGACAAGTCTAGACGAGAAGAGGTGGCTCGAAATAGAAAGGAGCAACTCGTCTCTATGGAAACGAAAGGCAAAAACAGTGGCACACACACACCGCCATGAAAGACATGTAAGGGATGAGGGTGAAAGAGAGCAAGAGGAGAGATGGAGAGAGGGAGGGAGAGTGGAGACGTGGCAGGAAGACAATGAAGGGAGGGAAAGATTGTGAGCTTCCAAAAGTGACGAGTGTCACAGGAGTAAATATGGACGTCGTTCCTGTCACTGCTTTTATCCCTTTGAAACAACTGATTTCCTTTCAAGCAGATACTCTGGAGAGGGATTTCTTTAGCAATTCACTAATGTTTCAGTGACTCCCAACATACCACTGACCTGTAATTACTGAAACACTGACTGTTTATTATTATTTTTATTACTGAATATTACAAGCAATAAATATAACTGTATATCAGAACTTTAAAGGTCAAGAGTATTGGTTATAGTGACATCTAGTGGTAAGATTTCAACACTAAAATCTATGGGTACATTTTGAAAAAAAATGTTTCACAAAAAACGTAATTTTAGCATTTCAGTTCAAAAAGTAAAACTCGCTAAGTGGAACCGGCACCTTTTGAGGCTCTTCAGAGAAAAATGAGGAGGCTGTTTCAGGATTTGGTTGTATTGTGATGTTGCCCAGCTGACTGTCTGACTTTGATTGTTGATTTAAGCATTGTGCTGTTGGTTGCAAGAAAAAACGACCACAAATCAATCTGAAGATTTTACAGGATCCAAGTGGTTCACCAAGAAAAAATGGAGGAATTAAGTTTATCTTTTAAAAAATTATTTAAAATACTTTTCTTTGCATATTTTTTTCATAGTAATTGATGTTAGTAAATGTGGAGCTGGAGATTTTTCTTTTCCAAAAAATGTATATGTTTTTGTTTTCCTAATCTCATAATTCCCAGTGTGAGATTATAAAGCAGCAATAAATGTTAAAAGAATTGGTAGATGTTTCTGGATCTCGGCTGCTGCACTTAGACAAGATATCCCATCTGATGAAGACAATTCAGGTGTGGAAACATCTGCCCAGAATACACATTATTAATGGTGATTAACATCTTTCCACGCGTTACTTAATCTGACATCATTTGCAGCTGGCATAATTACTCATGAACTTTTCAACATTGCAACCACACACATTTTAATGTTTTAATCTTAATAGGCCATCACAAATTAGAGCATGATCGAAAAAGGAAATAATACTCTGGTTTCAAAATCTTTTGTAAAAATAAGAGAGGTCAGCATTTAAGTTCCTGCTTAAGACTTTAATAGAATCAGATTTTGTTCATGTTTAAATTCAAAGAAGTGTATCAAAACATACCTACGCTTAACTTTTCCAACGTGGCAAAATAGGAAGACGGTCAACACTTTTACAAAGTATCACAGTTCACCTCATAGCTGCTAAGTAGAGGTTGTGTATTTGCTTCTTTGCAGGCATCACTACAGTGCTGACCATGACCACCCTGAGCACAGTGGCCAGAAACTCCCTACCCAGAGTGTCCTATGTGACGGCCATGGACCTGTTCGTCACCGTCTGCTTCCTGTTCGTCTTTGCCGCCATGATTGAGTACGCAATGCTCAATTATTACTCCTACAGTATACGCAGACCGCCTCCCAAGATGCAGCGAATGGTAAGTCAGTGTTGTACAATGATACTTTCTGATATCTGCTACAAACAAGACTCTTTGTGCAGAGCCACATCAGCTTTTGAAGCATGCATCAGTGCCTTCCATTTAAATATTCCTGTAATGTTTCCAAATAGTGACATTACTAAACTAGTCTGACTGATGCTCTTATCTGCTGTTGCCTTGTCAATCACCAGACCTCAAAGGGAAACAAGATGTCCACTAACAGACACTAAGCAGCTACAAAGGGACAGAAAAAGGCAACAGAACAGGGGAACCAAAGGGAAACTACTACAAACAGTATCAAAAACACAAAGAAAGCAACTACAGAGAGATACAGAGTGCAGACATAACAACCCCTAACCATATTGTGTGCCTGCGTGGGGGGAAAGGGAAGTCACTGGAATTTTAATGAAGATAATTAACATGACAAACAGTACGGACTTTAATCAAATATCGCAAAACATTGCTTTCGTGGCTGCCATAGCAACTTCAAGGGGCGATTAGGACTCTAAGATATCTGTGTGATCATCCATAGTGTGCATCAAATACTGCTAAACATAACAAAAGAAGGGGAGAAACTTCATCAACATGCAGTTGAAGCTAGATATTTACATACTATAAAAAGACAACCTTTATTTTCTTCTGCCATCTGACACTGAATCAGAAACTTATGTTTTAGGTCATTTGGGACTAGAATTCATTTTCTTTGCTAAATGTCAGAAGTTTACATACATTTCCTCCTCCCGCAAGCTTCAAGCAATGATTGCTGAATTTCCTCCTGATAGAACTAGTACAAGTTTGGCTGCCTTGTTCACAGAAACATTAGATACTTCAGAAGATTGACTTTGTTGTCCTTAAGCCACTTTGCAGCAAATTTGTCTATATGATTAAGATCATTGACCATTTGGAAGACTTGTTAAAGCAACATGTAAAGAGTCAGGAAGCAAAAACTTGTACACAAACTGACCATAATCCTAAGCATACAGCCAAAGTGGCTACAAAGCGACTTAAGGACAAGTTAACGTTTTGCTGTGGCAACTGAGTTCTACCAGTTCTGTCAGAAATGGACCAGAACTCGAGCAAATGATGCAAGGAAAGCCAAACAGTTTGATCAAAGTCATACAGTTCAAAGGCAATACTACCAAACACTGATCATGTATGTAAACTTTTGATTGTGAAGACATTACAAAATAAATCTGATGTATTCTCTGTATTATTATTGTGGCATTTAGCAAACAAATAATTTGGTAACTGACCTAAAGCAGTAGAGTTTAGACTTTAAAGCGTAAATGTCTGGTTTGATCTGTTCCCTTCCCATGTGATCTACCATTTGTAGCAGCACCATCCATCATCTATGAACAACCTTTTTGAGGCTGCAAAAACTGCTCCTGAGGCCTTGCTAATAATGTCTTCTGCTAGACATCACTCTTTCAAAAACAGATATCAATTCCATCCGTATGATGCAGCGTCTGTCTGTACATCCAGCTCACTTCCCAGGAATCTGACACGTCTTTATGAACACCTGTGCTCAGTTAAAAAACATTTCCTCTCCAGTCTTCGCCCCTCATGCTGTGCGTGGGCGTCCTCCAAGGCTGTACCTGCCGCGAGTGCCTTAATGTCGGCGGCACACACGCACTCGAACTGAGTCAGCCGCCGCCGCCGCTGCTGTCATCTCTTCCTCTCTCCAGATCCGCTCCCTATTCATTATTTCCTCCTCATGTGGAGGAGTTCTGCTCAATGTGTCTCAGGGCTAAAGCCACTGTCAGCTTGGACCGAACAATTAAGTTGCCTTTTATTCAGCCACCCTCTTCTGGGTTTTGGCCGATCCTGCATTGGGAAGCTGCTCCCACCTCATCCCCCTCATGGGCATCTTTTCAGTGCCCACTCAATCAATTCTCCACCACATGTCACTCGTCCCTGACCGGAGAAGGAAAGGGTTTTAAAATACATCTCAAGTCCCACCTCATATTTCCTGTTCTAAACCTTTTAAGTACAGTCGGTGCAGGATTTATAAAGCAGCAATTTGACTTTTGATTTTCTGTTTCTACTTCATTTTGAGCTTCTAAAAAGAAAGCTTTGAATGTGAAATTGTATTTCTGTAATGGATCAGTTTTATTGATGGTTTGTGGTGGGAATGTTTTTTTTTTTATCATCTAAAAAGAATATTTGTCTATTTGGTGCATTGATTGCATGAAACAACAATCATGTGTCAAGGATTTGTTTTCATAAACTCAGTTCATTTGTCCACAAACTACAGGCTCTTCTCAAGATAGAAAACAACAACAAGGTTCAAGTGCAGCTCAGAGAGTAAAGGTTGTATTCTAGATTCATTGCTCACAGGAATTTGTCAACCGTTTATTTCAACTCATTGTGATCCTTATGGTTTGTGGCTTTGGAAACGCAAAAGCTACAATTACCAAGACTGATGAGAAACTATTTAATGCAGAAAGCGTGTCTTTGTACTATATAGTGTGAATTAGTTCAGGTGTTTACTGTGCAGCTGAGCTGAGCTCTGATGTTCAGTCTAGTGTTTCACATCTTCATCTGGTTCTCTGGGGTTCAGGTCAGGCTAGATTGCTGGTCAATCAAGCACAGTAACACCGTTAGTATTAAAGCAAGTGGCATGGGGTGTGTGTGTGTGTGGGGGTGTGTGTGTGTGTGTGTGTGTGTGTGGGCAGGTGACACGTCCTGCTGGGAAATAAAAATCAACACCTCCATAAAACTTGTCACCAGAAGAAAGCATTAAGTTCTCCAACACTTCCTGGTTGATGGCTGCTCTAACTGTGGATTTGATTAAACACAGTGGACCACTAGGAAATATTATTTCCAGCAATTTTTCCGTAGCTCAATTAAGACAAGTTGAGAATCGTCTGTTTGGCAGCTGTACGAGGCCATATGTTTAAAAGAATTTTGGCAAAAATGATTTTTGCAGTCATCGTATCCTGTCTTGTTTTAATTAGTTGCTCATGCAGTGAATGTAAAGCTTGTTAAAGCAGACAATCAAAGGTTTTATTTTAAATTGTTCAAGAAATTCACTTTCAGAAAAAAAAGACTATTTGTAATGACATTGTTGCAAAATTTATTGCAAAAGGTAAAATTTATAGTGTCGTGCTGCACAATCAATAGATTTTTTGTTTGCTTTTGTATCTTTGACCATTAAAATATAGTTAAGCTAAATCCAGGTTAACAAATTGTACAGTTTTGCCTTGTCGTACTTTAAAAGGATCCTTTAATATTAAATTAAGTCCAGCTCTAATATGATGCGAGTTACTTATCTTGTCAATGGATTCTTAGAAGTGATACTATTCAATTTTTTTTGCAGGCCTACTCATCCTTCAACATGGGTCGCACACCTCGAGCCATGATGCCAATGGGCAACTCTTTGTTCTGGCACGACTATGATGACAACTGCCTGTACGAGTGCCTGGACGGAAAAGACTGCAAGAGCTTCTTCTGCTGCTTTGAAGAGTGTAAAGAAGGCGGCTGGAGGAAAGGACGGATCCACCTCAACATCCGGGAGCTGGATTCCTACTCCAGGGTGTTTTTCCCCACCTCCTTCTTGCTTTTTAACATAGTCTACTGGGTCAGCTACCTCTACCTCTAGTCTGATCGGGCGGCCATCTTTGGACCCTGCTGGAACAGCTCTCATCGTTTCCCACCGCGACTGAAGACGTGAGGTCTCAACCAAGTAGTGGAGGAAATTAGCTGGATCTGCATTATGGGAAGTTTTTACAGACACACTTCTTCAAGGATGATATTTTGATGGCCAGGATTTTTAAAAATGGCTTTACTTCTCTGTCAGGATGGAAAGACCGATGTTATAACTCTGAGGAAACCAAACTGTGACTTGAGAGAAGTTCGGGGACAGGGTTGCAAAGCTGATCTTGGACATCGAGATAGCCAAGCACCCATAGTGCCTTCTCTGGAAAGGGTGCGGCAACACAGTATGCGGCTTCAGAGTTCCCTCCATTTTTCTTTGTCACCTCATAAGTCACAAGGCCGCATGCTGAGCTGTCCATCTACTGATGAAACCAACCTGGATCACAGTTTTTCACAAATGGACATGTCCAAAGTTATTGCTTTTATTTTGTAGCAGCTTAGTTTTATTTCTATGCTAGAATTAGTTCTTTTCCTATGGTAACATCTCTCTTTTCTTATAAAGCTGGACATGAGTTTACAGCAACACCAACACATCAGTTAGCTGTTTAATACGAGTCGGCAGCCTGTTGTTACTGATGTTTTACGACCACGGGACGCAGTTTACAACATTCTTACACAACAAATGTATACCAACCAAACTAAACTTACAAATCCCAGCCAGGGGCATTTTATGTATGTTTAAATACACAAATAAGCTTAGCTATAGGAGCGCTTTCATTCAGAGCAGATATTTAGTTACTCTATTAAATATGCTTATTTAGATTTTTTACTGTCATTTTTAATTTCCCAGTCTCTTTGTAAATGAAAAGTTTGATATTTTGGGAGATTTTTGTTTGTCAGTTGTTTTTCAGCTGTGTTCAGGAGTATGGATAACTTTATAAAAGCTCAACTTCTACATTTCCATATGTTGTGTTATGGATCTAGCTCTACTCCTGAAAGGAATCTTCATTTCAACACTTACACACTCCAGAAATTCACAAATAAGATAAATTACTAGATTAGGAAAATCTTTCATCTACAAAAGACAATCAGAGAATCTGGTAATTTATTATAATATTCCTCACATAACCTTTTGCTTCTTCTGGTAATTTGATTGCCTATTTACAGTGACACATTATGAGTATCAATGGTAAAGGTATTTTTTTCTGTGCGATGGTTGTGAACTTCAATGTCTAGAACGAAGGTGAAGCTAATATTTTTTGCCACGTTTTATGGGAACTGTGTGCCAAGTGAACTGTGATTAAACTTGAACTTTTAAAGAAAAGTATTAGACTACTTACTACCATTGGACCAAGGTTTAGACATTAGGTTTAGTAACTAGCTCTGACTGAGCCTGAAACCTTTTAGCTGAATCTTACCATGGGGATTAACATTTAAAGAAGCTTTACCAAAGCTAACCAAACAGCTAACTTCACACAAATGGTCAGAACGCTGTGAAGTAAAATTGGAATAAATTTAGTAGTCTTTAGCAAGAGGTGAGGTGAACTTTGAGTAAGGAATTCATATTTTGAAACCTATTTGATTTACTAAAAAGTCTGTGCCTAGAAAAAGTGTCTGCCGCATCGCTGATTTCTTCAGTTTATGCTTTTTATACTATTGTTTTAGATTTGGCTAAATAAATATCTAAATAGAACCTATTTTGCAACATTAAGTTGGGCAGCTGATCTGAAAAAGCCACCCATTATTCTCCTACCTAAAGATATGAAAGAACAGAGAAGATAATTGACATTTATTTGTTTAGAAAGGGTTAAAAAACTATTTAGATGACTTAATATCTTGTAGAACCCAGTATAAAGTCTAAAGCCCTGCAGGCTTTTCTTGCCTCAGGTAAAATCAGCATCTATGATCTAATAATATGAGAGAATCTGAAGGAAATTGAGTTTTAAGGTCAAACTACTACAACAATAAAAAACACAACCTACCCTTAAACATGTTAGTTCTTACTGGCCAAACATTTTTGGTTTGAAAATGGTTCCATTATGAAGGAGTTGAAAGACAATGGCTAGCAACAAGAATTAGATTTTAATTTCCTAAAATAAATACAACACGTCAGCTTTTTTCATGGGTTCACTGAGATAGTAGAAGGTTCTGGTAATAAATGCTTTCTGATGGTGTTGCTTGCTTCCCTGCAACTTCCTCAGCCAGAAACAACACATAAATAGCTTTGTGTAATGGTTGCATGCACTGGATGCATTTCTCAAGTAAATAAAATTAGCAAGGAAGAAAGAAGCAAATTTATGACAACCAAATCTGATTCCTGGTGCTGAAAATAGAAGCTCGTAGTGAAAATCTGGATATTTACTGTAGACAATATAAAAATCCTGTTCTGTGTATGTACCAATGTATAAAGTAAGCAACATTTAACAACAGTGTACCTGTTGACGCCTCTTTCCACCAGGATCAAACAAAAGCTCCATTCTTCAAGATAAAATTCGGTTACTGCACTTGTATTTCCATCAAGGATCTTATTCCGAAAAACATCCAACAACTGTCTTATAAAAATGACCAAAATCTCAGAAAAGTTTTCAAACTCCTTGTTGAATCTGTGCCACAAATGATTAACCAATTCAATCCATACTAGTAGGGTGTATCTAATAAAGTGGCCAGTGAGTGTAGGTGTCTAATATTGCCCATGTGTGACACAAGAAACCCCAAGAGCCCTTGGAGTCCCTCAGAGGCAGCAGTGGCTTTGACAAATGTCACTCTTAGACGCCGCAAGAATGAGAATGACTTTTTGTAGCTTAACCTTTGCCACCGAAATATTACACTGGTTTTCTTCTCTAAACCTCGGCAGCAACACAGATCTCCCCGACAAAATGTCAAACTATTTATTTAAAAAGCCCATAAGCTGCCATCGCGCCTGCAAACGGTGGAAACTGGCTTTGAAGGATGCTAATAGTCGTCATCCCAACACAAATGCAAACATGAGAGACCCTGTGCTGCTCATGAGCTAGCCAAGTTCACCAATTTGAAATGATTAGCTCCTATATGATGCTCCACGTTCACATGGTGCACAGGGCAGAGCTGGAAATGGATGATACAGGATGTTTGCTGATGGCTCTTGATGGAGTCTCTCCGTTCCCTCCTCAAACAAATAAAACCCGGCGCCATATGTTTGTGTACGGACCCAAACGTTCAGGCAAACAAGCGGACGGTGCCAGTGAGATCTGGAACCCCTTTATAGTTTTGTTGACTGTTCTATGGCGTTTCTTGCGGGTTTTTTTGGCTTCATAGAATAATCGGCTCCTCTTTTCTGTCCTCCTCCCCGCACCAACACACTTTCACCGGTATTCGAAGCTTTTCTGTGAAACATATATAATTAATGTTTCTATTTTCATACAGTTATGGAATGTATGTTAGGTCAGTAGCAAGGCTGGAGTCGGTCTGGTTACAGTTCAGTCAGTTCGTGCCGCGTAAATTAGTTTATTTTTAGTGGGGCTTACATATTCATAAAGCCTCCATACCCATTTGTGTCCTGTCCAGAGACTTGTAATGGAAAATAAACCCGCTTTGAGAGTTGCTAGATGAACAGCAGAGGGGCTGTTACACTGTGGGCCATTACTATTATGCTGATTTACAGATTAACTCATGAGACAGTGGCATTTCATTAGTATTCAGCATATTCATCTCCTTAGAACTGACTGAACTAACCAGAGCTTGGCCAACACCGCAGTAAACCCTCCTCACCTCTGGTATTTCTACTACACTTTATAAGTGTCTTAGTCTGTTGAGATACTTCAATAAAACAAAAGAAATCACTATTTTCTACGTCTCAATGAACAACACCTTGTCTGTATCAAGCGACAGGAACCTGTGTTTGTAAAAGCTCTGTGGAGTCTGAGCGCTAATCCAAGATCAGCCCTAGTCAGCTTAATGAAGTGGCTCCAGCGGCCGCCTTTTCCACCAGACCTCGTCGCCCCCATTAAGGTCTGCTTGTGTCAGAGCTGCAGAGTCGGTCCCATGGAAGTGGCAGAAAATCACGTATTACTGGGGGGGGTTTTCCCCCTTCCACAAAGCAATTTGCTCGTGATCGTCAGGGAGACCACGGGAGGGCGGGGCAGGGAGCACAGCGCCAATGAGCCACACTGGTCTTGGATCAGCCCTCCCAGAGGAAGCTTTTATGAAAATAGGATCTTGGGTGAAATTAAGCATCTTTTCTATTGTGTAGTATCTTGCTTATATAAATAAATAATGTTTTGGTCAAGTGTGACACTGAAGTGTTTTTGTCTAAAAATTAAACCTTGAGAGAAAAGTTTGAGTTGAGAAAGACACTTTACCTGAACATCTAATTTTACAGCTGATTCCAACTTGATGAGCTTTTCCTTCTGATAATGACTTTCACCTGTTGAATTCACATCCCTAAATATCTGGACGCACAGCCAAACTTGCATGCTAAGAGAATAGTTTTTATACGAAATCAGCAGCAAAAATCATATGGTTTACTTCTGTTGTAGTCAAAGAATGTTCAATGTTTCCCCATCAAGATTTTTTGGACCAAGTTCTGTTTTTGGGGGGCTTCCTGTTTTCCTGTCTATTTATGTTCTATACTCTTCATCAGACAGAGAATAGCTATTCTTAATGGAAAACAACATGAACTCCAGCTAGCAGTTTATCACAAGCAATCTAGCTAATATTTGGAAGACCGTGCTCTAGTCCAATGAGACGTTTTAACTTACACAAGAAACCAAGTCAGGGTCACATTGTGAGAGAAACTGGTGAGTTATCACCATTAATGTGCACCAGTGCATCGTTATGGAACAGCCTAATGGAGGGTTTCTCAACCAATGACATCACAAACATACAACCATGAGGTACAATTTCTCCTTGACTGCAAAAATACTAAATCTTAAAGTAGTTTTGCTCCAATTTCTAGTGTGAATATCTTCATAAAACTAACTCTTTACCAAGACATAGGAGCTTGACAACAGTGTCATTCCACTGACCTCTGGGCCCTTTGAAAGGTCATCATTTAAAGACTGGATGTTTGCTTCTGTTGTCTAGAAGTACCACTAATCCAATGTTCTGCTGGAAAAGTTCAATTAATCCATCCACAATAAATACAGTGATTTACAACCGTCCTCTGGCTGTCTGTCTGTCTGCCTAATAACAATGACGCCACTAATATCCAGTGACAGATGCATGAGCACATCATTGCTTTCACCTCACTTTAGTGACCTAGTTTTCCCCAACAGCATGCAGAGAGAGAGAGAGAGAGAAAGGAGAGGAGTTGCGGGGTGGAAGCAGTCGAGCTTCCTTGGCACCGGAGGAAGCTGCTGCCACCTACGCAGAAGCAGGGAAGGAGCCTATGAAGGCGTTTGATATGGAGGGGAAGCCACTGTGCCGCAGAAACCGAGGCTTTAATTCCTGCTGTAGTGAGCTGAGTCTCATAAACCTGGAGGGACTCGAATTATGCGCTCAGATGGAAACATGGCTGGCTTACAGCATGTCGCTGGCGCAGTGATTCCCTTTATGAATGCAGGACTTAAAGACAATATGGTGAGTCGTCCCTTTGGAGAATAGATTTTGGACTCTTCACAACTAAATCTCTGGAACAGGGGTTACATTTATGCGGGGAGAATAAGTGTTTTATACATTCACTGGTGATTTTTCATGTTTCACCTCGTGAGTCATTTAGATAAATAGTTCCTCTAAGATCACCTTGTATGACTTTTAAATAATTTGCATTGCAAGTCAGATGACCACACAGATGGGATCTTTCAAAAGTCCTCACTGCACTATAGACCTTTAAAATATTGAGTAAAACTAGAGTAGAAACACCATCAGTATAAAATATGTTGCATCCATTTCCTGTCAGAACCAACATATCCACTAATAAGTTCACATTGCAGTGAGAGAGATTCTGGTTTGAATGTCTGGTGCCTTTCAGTCAGACTTTGCAAACAAAACAGCTTCCCCTCCATCTCCTCTTAGTCTCAAGGTTAGAAATATCAGGTTTCATCATCACAGATCATCTGCTCTCAGACACGTCGCCTACTGGCTTCGCTTTTTCGTTTTCTTCTTTACAGACTTTCATTTTCTCTCAGTTCAGCACCAGACAAGACGCATAATTGCTTTGCATGCCAATTTGAAAAGTTGTTCCAAAGATACGGAAGATTTTATTGATTTTTCTGCCTAAACTAGAAATAATGTTTACTCTGAACTCTGACGGAAACAACATGCACATCATCCTTTCTCCACATGGAGGTTTAGAACAACCTGTTGCTTCATTTTAGTCCGATTTCTAAATGAAAACTGATAAAACACGGCAAGTTATCTAGATTAAGAGTTCCTCTAATATTAATTTAATTTTCATGTGAGCATTCTAGCGTTTTGGTTCAGACATCTCTAAAATAATCAACATGACAGCATCAAGAATGTTTTCACTCATTGGACTGACGGCTCTGTCCTGGTCTACTTCCTGTGACTCATTTTCTCCGTCTGATACTGAAATAGTCTTTGGAGGGAAAAAGAAACATCAAAGATGGATTGTTTGGGTGGCAAATGCCAGAGGGTTTCACCAGAATAAAGCGACTTTTAGCTGAGCGGCGAGTATTTAATCGTTAATAGAGGCTAAGCGGTAAAGTTGTCACTGAGAATTAACATTAGTTCCATCCAAAGCCCAGTTCAATACAGTCATGTAGATAGAGAGGGTGCTGTGTTTGTGCATAAAAGCAAAGTTTATATGTAGAGACGAAGCGATCTAATATTCAGAGGTGTTTAAAAATGAAAGTGTAATGCGCCGCTTTCATTACATCTGCAAATTGGACGGAGAAATGAGAGCTGGTGCCACATGCACAAACGGCTCGCTCTGCGGAGCAGCAGGGCCGCCTTTTTATTAATGGACACTCGAGGGAAATCTGTCCGCTGGCCAACTTTGTGTGATTTTAGGCCAAAGGCAGAAATGTTTACGAGACAACAGAGGTAAAAAAATTTTAAAAAGCCCCGGCGGTTTGTTCAGAGTCTCCGTCTGTCCAGTCGCCACGCTGAAGACTTCATTAAAAGCGAATCCTGTCTCCGTGGCCACAGAAACAAATGGGACCTCAGGGGAAATCAGACTGAAATGAGCTTTTCTCTGACATATGCATATACAAAAAAGTATTTGTCCACTTTAGGTTCTTCGTAATCCTTTTTTGTAACATTTAAATGTTTCAAAACAAATGTATAAAAAGTTTGTTTAATATTAATTCATTCAGTGACATAAAAAGTTGAGCAAAACAATTGTGTCTTTGGTCAAAAGGTGAAATCAGAGAAATACTAACAAGATATTTGAGTGTGAAGAAAAAAACTTTTTTGGCTACAAGATCCAACAACTCTTCATGTGAAGCAAAGTGACCGTCATCTATCAGTCTGGAAAGAGTTACACATCCTGAAGCACAGCACACCTTTAATTATTATTATTTTTTAATAAATCATTTAAAAACTGGAATATTTACCCAAATCACCTCGTCAACATTCAGTTCATCTAAAACGTTCGATTGTGGCAAAAGAGCAGAAACAGGAATCTGGAAGGAGGCAAACACTTTTTCTCTGGAGGAGAATCAGGAAACCAAAGTTATCTGGATTCATAATTCCAGTGAAAACCAGAGCAGCATTAGGATTCATCCGCCACCACAGCATGGAGGGGAGTCCAATATTTACTTTCCTATTAAGGGGGAAATATCCGCCATCCTTCAGCTGCTGATGGCGCCGCTATGTTCACCAGCTGGTTTCTGTCGGCATCTGGCTGTTTGGTGGACATGCAGAGAGGATTTTAATGTTTTTAATGAATATGGATGCTGCTTTCAGCACCACGGCGATAAAGAGGGGGCCAAATAATTTGGGTTCTGAGGCACGAGGAGGAATTTAAGCCAGGGCTGCATGGAGGCATCACCATCTCAAACACACACAGACTAATCACTGGATAATAAAACATTTCATATCACATCTCTGGCTTTTTTTTCTTCAGTCCAAAACAACTGAAAGCTCAACTTTAAGTCAGAATGACATTGGAATCCTAAAGTTACTGCAAGGTTGTTGCTGTTCTTCTCCAAGTACATTCATACTTTAATATTTTTAGTATCCAAATTAATACAGAAAGTAAAGAACCCTGTAAATGTGACCCTCTGACCTTTACATCTTAAAACATGGCTAACAGATTTCCTTTTCTTCCTGACTGCTCTGAAAACGTTCCTGCTGCTCCGTCCGTCTCCTGCAGCTTGTGCTCAGTTTTGTTTATCTGTCAGGATTTTGCGCTTCACTGCACCAGCAAATTATATGTAGAAAATATGCGAGGCAGCAGCCCTGACCCGATACGGTCACTAGTGTTGGCAAACTTTATCGCTAAGGAGAGCAATTAACCCACTAGTTTTAGATTCATACAGTTTGATTAAAAAAGGCTCATTTATCTTGTTTCCATCCTGTCTGTCTGATTCCAGTTTGTGTGTCACATTCCAGAAACGGATCATGGTTGAGCTTTAGACTTATGGAGTCAGAGATTAAATAATAGTATTAAAAAAAAAGAGTCATTTTCAACATCAGAACATATTCTCTGGTATGTTACAAAAAAATGCAACTCGAACTAGACATCGTCTTTGAAGAACAAGAAATTACTGAGTTCGCTGAATTTATTCTAATTTTGGAGCCTAATATTAAACCTTCTGTCGTCTTTTCCATCTTTTCTGTTAGTGGTACCATTCGGTTGTTGATAAGAACTCATGTGAAAAAGTGTTTCCATTGCAGTTTTGCTAAATACACTTACTACAGCTGAAAAACTTTATTGAAATACGTGAGTTTTTTCAAAATTGGTGTTTCCATAAACCAAATTTATTTTCATAATTTCAATCTCCTCAATTTTAAGGTCAATGGAAGTGCAACTACTGAAGTAAACCTTCTTACAGTTGATAAGATTGTTAAGACTGAATGTAATTTTAAATCTTTACTTAAACTGTTTAAGATGAATCAAATACTCTTAAATATTTGTGTCCAAAATGAGGCCCTTTGCTGTCCAACCCATGAATTTCAAAACTGAAATTCAAGAATGAAACAACTTTAAAGTCCTCATATGTAATAATCAAATTGGTTATTCTCAAATTCAGCAGTGCAATGTAAATAATTGTAATAACTGAAGACAAATATCAAGAAACTTATAAATGAAGTTGATTCAGTGTGAAACAAACAGAACCAGTAACTCAACGGCTGTCAAGTTTAACTGCAGCCAATAAAGTCAGAGCAAATTGTTCCCTCATTTTCCTTTGAAGTGCAGCCAGTGTTTTGCTCTTTAAAGTGTGTGTTGGCACATCCTCAGTTTGATTATTTGTAGAAAACAGCAGCTCAGGGGGTCTCCATTGGCCAGCGAAGTCATTACAGCCGAGTCATGAAAAGAAATGAGGAAGAGTCGTCCAAACATCTGCGACAGCTTTGTTAGCCTTTCTGGATCCTGCGAGGGAGAAAATGAGTGGAAGTCATCACACGCACCAGCTGCCACCGCCGCCGCCGCCCTTCTCCTCATTCCAACACAACTGATTGTGATTTAAACTGTTCGAGATGCAAGCGACACAATTTATAGGGTAATAACGCGCTCAAGTGTTTCCCAAAAGTCAGGATTAAAAATGCTTCCCCGCTGGCTGTCCACAAGAAGGATTAAAAAGCATCACATTGAAAAGGAAACTGATTAGTGCCCTACTTTAGCGAAAAGTTTTAGCCACATTTTCAGTAAAAGGTAGGGCAAACCTTGGAAAAGAAAAGTACACATACAGCTCCAGAGGTAAAAGGAAATAAAGTCTCGCTCCATGACCTCGTATCATCCATGGCTCCTGCTACGCTCTCACAGAAAAACGGCTTTAGAAATGTCCTGTACCCAGTCGAGTATAATGCCAGTTTACCCTCCGGCCCTGAGGTCGCGGGTTGTTCCCCTCAATTCAAACAAAGAGCTGCAAAACGACAAACTTTGAAAAATACAGAGAACGAGATCGCGCTGGATTCAGGAGAGGACGAACAAAACACAAAGACGGAGAATCGGGGGCAGCAGAAGCTAGAATGTGGTCCAGCCTGAAACCTATCTGGAATATTTTATTTCTGACTTAATAAAAAGGGAAGTTTAATTCTGCTTGTCATCAGAGTTTTAAATGTACTAACTGGGAAAACTCTGACTGTGAAACACCTGAACAGAAACGCCTTCAGAGCCGTTAGCCGTCCACAAAAAGCTCATTCAGTGGAAGATGAGTTGTGTGTGGAACGCAGCGCAAATTCTGCCCTCTTATTGTATCCCCAGTTGTACCAACTTGGCAAAGATTAACTCAACAGGAAAAAGACAAAAATCACTGGACAGGAAACTGAAAGGTCATGAGGGACTTCCTGCTGTCGCTATCAGACGTTTAATCTCATCCCTACACACTCCCAGGATCTTTGTTCTGTTTTGTTTGTTTACTGAAAGTTACAGAGAGCAGAAAAAAAACACATGAATACACTTTGAAAAATCACACATTCTGCACACTATTTATCTGTGTGTGCAGTTCGATATAAAAAATAGTTGCAAACTTTTTTGTAAGTGATCATTTTAGAAGAAAATCATTTAGCAGTTTATTTACAAACTGAATAAATGAAATTGGACAAAATGCCCCATTTTGAAAAACAAAATTATTTTGATGCGACAATGAGTATTAAAGCATCGCCATGGCAGCAGCACATTTTGTTTGTAGGTATATATAATGTTTGGCGAGCGTGTCATTCATCACAGCTTTGTTTTGCGTTGCTGTGAACTGAACCCGTCTTATTTGCTCATCACTGCCTGACATTTTCCTCCATTTACAGAATAAATTGTTGCTCGTTCTAAACCACTTTCAGAACTTCTAGTCGAGCCGAGTGAAGACCAATGAGAAGTGGCGACGAAGACGAGCTGCAAGAATAAATGCCAGGCAGAACGTGAGGAAGATGAACCAGAATGAAAACATATCTCTATGTTTGCAGGTTTCTATGCCCTTAAAGGTTGAATAAAACATCTACAATTCCCAAAAAAATAACACATTTCAACAGCATTTCATCTTCATTTGGTCCAGAAGATGAATCCCAGTCCATTACATTTCTGAACTGGTGATAAAGTATGCACTGTGAGTGAAAACTGCATTAAGAATTGGTTTTATGACAGCAGGGGTTCAGCTGACATTAACCTAAAACCCTCCACAGCATGAACTCTGCACCGCAGCTCTTCTTCTGCCAGCAATCTCGGCGTTGCAGCGCTCCTGCATTTAAAGCCGGGCTGAAAAAGCAATTGATCCGCTCGCTCTTTAAACGCCTCCATTTCAAGCACATGATTGCATAATTGCAGCGACAACAATGAAAGAAAAAAAAAAAAAAGGAATCCTATATTGGACGTGAGACGGTGCAATCGTAGACGACAACAAGTCGAACTGGGTCTTTTTGTCTTTCTCTCTCTTTCTCTCATTTTGAGCTGGAGTCAGATAAAATATTCAGGATTCATCCCTGCGAGGAGAACACACTCCGGATGAAAATCTCCTGAATGCACACTTTGGCTTTCACACACACACACACACCCATCCACAAACATGCACTGTTTGCTACAGATAATCTTTATGAGGCAGCGACCCCGTTGAGAGTATTTATAACCCAATCAGATGGGTATTCATCCATTTCTTCTCTCCACTCTTTCTGCCCTTGCTTCACTACGAATGTCAAACCCTCTAAAAAGACAGAAAAGGAAAACCTACACCTCCCCATGAGATCCACATCAACCTGCCATATGTTGTGTACATCTCAGAGCAGGTGGTAATCCTCAAGACAATCAACCCAAAACGTTCTCCACCCTCCGCGCCTCTTTCTGGAGCTTTTGGAGCCAATGACTCTGGAGCTGCACATGGCACTTTGGAGGTGGCAGTCTTTCCAGATGCGTGTCATTTCCCGGTGAACTCTGCCGTATTCATGCTGCCGGCGCTTCGCTAAGCTGCGAGCGAGCAGGTGTTTGTCTCTTACCATCACACCTTCAGCAGGTAGAGCGAGTGGGAAGAAAACACAACCAATACGGAGGTAAGATAAGGACAGGAGAAAATCATTCACACGATGAGGAAAGTCCTTTTGCTCTCTATGCAAGTGAAATCAGTAACATATGTTGAATATAAAGTGCAAATAACACACACCTCGATGTTTTTAAGTGATAGACCAACACAGAGCAGAGAGTAAACGAGGAAGACGGGAAAATAAGCCTGGATTTGTTTTTGTTTTTTTATCTGAAAAGTGTGGCGTGCATTTAAACTCAGCCCTTTCACTACAATTAGAGCAGCAAGTTTTTAGGAGTGGGGGTTTTTTTGCCATCTTTTTTTGTTCATTGGAGTTGGGCCTGGACTTTGGATAGGCCGTTCAAACCCTTGAATGCATTTCGATTTAAATTTTGCTCTGGTGATCCTGCTGGAAGACAAACCTCCACTCTGCAGCCTCCAGGATCATCCTGCATTTCCTCACATCAGCTCAAAAGCATGACACTGCCACCACCGTGTTGCACCATGATGGCGTGGTTTGTTCAGGATGACGTGCACACATTTTCTTTGCATGGTCAGGTTTTCAACAATGACTTCCCGAAAGTAGAAAGTTTAACAGTCTATCGTCATCTCCAGATGCAAAGGTTGGAAATAATATAGAAGAAGCTTTCAAATAAAACGGATTTATATTGCTTTTTTTAATAAATGGCAAACATTTAAATAATGGTTTTATGAGTTTGTATTTGGATTTATGGTTCAGCTCCTTGGGAACATTTATTCACAGCACAGCAACGCTCCGATGGTTTCACTCAAACACATTTATCAGTTATCAGACGCTGAGAATGTCATCCAAAATCATCTGAGATCAGAGAGACGCTTTAATCAGTCTGAGGTGAGTTTCTCTTCTCAAGACCTCTGCAGTGGGCAGCATTATTCTGAGAAGTTACAAGTCAAAGCACCTCGAATTATAGCAGGCAACACAACATATGGACAGAGTAAACGAGACTCACTGTCCTCAGGAGAAACTAAGCAGGAAAAAATCTGAGCCCAAATCTGTTTGTTTCAGTTTAGTTTTCTATTTATTGAGGTTTTTTTCTATGTTTTATTTTTGTGTTCTTTATCAAAGGTCACGGTAAGGTCAGGGTATGAAGCTGAGATAATAAAATGAAAATAGTTTATAATGGGGGAAAAAATCTCCAATGAAATAAAAGATGAATTGGACTCATCTGAAAAAATTGGGAAAAGGACAAATAAAATGCTTGTGATGTTGCTGAACTGGACTTGCAGTCCAAGTTATATATTAAGTTTCAACTTATTTCTACAGTTTTCAGGTTCAGTGCCTCACAGTGCAAAAGTAGAAGCTATGCACTGACATTTTTAACCATATTTCTTCTCTAAATAGCTGAAAATGTCATTATTATACAATAAACTGGCTTTTATTTCAGAGTATCAAAGTAAAGCTGTCAGATTTGTCTTTAAGAAATTCTCAGGAAATTTTTTTTTTTTTACTTTTTTCTTCTAAATCTGAATTTTGCGTCACTTTATGTTGGTCTTTCACATAAGATCTCAATAGCAAAACAGTAAGTTTATGGTTTTATTATAAGAAAATGTTAGATTTTGTCTTATAGAGTGACTAAAAATTAAGTACAGTGTATTTAATCTTTGTAGATCAAAAACCAACAACTCAGCTTTAATATGCTTCCAGTCTGAGTAGGAAAATAATAGACACGACTCTGGACCATCAACATGACGCCCTCTCATTTGCGTCAGTCAACGAAGAGAGTTGGCTGGTCAAGCGGCGACATAAACCTGATGCAGGTCAAATGTTCACCTCTGTCACTAGAGCCGTCCTCCTCCACTGAAGAGCAGCTGTCAGTTACAAATCACTGGGATAATGTGGCAGCTGATCTTCAGATCTACCACATCAAACCCAGGCCGATGTGAGTGACAAAGCAAACACTGTAGATTTCAGGTCATTCTGCAGTGGCTTATTACATCTCAAGAGAGCCATCAGGAGTGTAAAAAAATTAAAAAGAGATTCATTAGAGATTGAGTTTGTACAAAATCCCTCCTGCTAAAGGCTGAAGAATCACCTGCGCTATTTAATGGCAACAAAATTCATTGTTGTTGACACACCTCGTCAACACCCCGCTGTTACCTTGACGGCATGCTCCATCAATCAAACGCTGCTGCACAGGCGCCCCTCACATCCATCATTCACAGACGACTCCAGACTCCCAGGCTGTGCTGGGCAGCTGCTCCCAGTTCACAATAACGTTTCTAATCCTGGACGCAGCAGAAAGTGGAATCTTTTTGGTTTAAACACAAACTTTTCTCACTCACCTCAGACATTAAAGTCAGACTAAATGTTTCTCCTTTTCAAAATAATCTGGATTTCCACAATTGTTTCCATTTGTGAAACGCCAGAACGAGAAAACTGGTAAAACAGTTTTTATTATTTCTTCAAACGTTTACATACAACAAGGTTTCTACGTCTTCAACTGATGATGAAGAACTTCACTCAGCTACACTATGAAGTGAGAAACATTTGCCAAGATAGCAGAAAAGTTCAAACCAAGTCATAGTTTAAAAGCAGTGCTACGAAGTGAGCGGAAATCTATGAAAACTTCTGAACTTGAATGAAGTTTAAAAAGTCTTTCAAGCACTTAGCAAATAGAAATGATCTGAGCCAAACCTGCAAATGTTTGGTCTGATTTCTTTTTCAGACAGTGATTAACAAAAGCACTGATGCTTCGTTTTATTCGGCGTATGAAAAAAAAAAACATTTTTCCCACAGTCTATGACTGAACACTGAGTGACCTGTGTGTCAAACAGTCACTTTGTTCCTAAGTGAAATCTCTGACCATGTGGGAGCCGAGGGACGGAGAGCACCGCTGATTAACGCAGAGCGAGACGGAGAACCGGGCCGAACCCGGTTCCACTGCACTTTACTAAACAGCCATCCATCAAAACCTGCAGCCATGGACGTTAAGAAATAATGAAGATTAAAAATATAATAATAATTAAATACGTTTGTTCCTGCTTTATATTCCAAGGCTGATAAGTGATTTCTCCGAGGAGATTGTTTGAACGTTGAATATTTTAACACTCACTGCATTTCAAATGGTGCGACGGGAGATGAAACCGATGACGTATGGCAAAGGTCAAAACTTTCTGCTAGGAACAGAAGAGCTCATTTGATTCTTGGCATTACTCAAGTGTCCTGTCCATAATCCAAGAAAGGAATCCTTGGATATTTTTTTAAATTTTATTTTACAAAAATCATTCCAACAAGGACTCTCGTTGTAGAAATACTTTCTTGTTTTTAATTTGTTTTGGAGGTAATTGTTTAAAGGATAGATTTTTCTCATGTTTTTCCTTTTTCTTAAACTACTCTAACACTTAAGAGAAACTATTTTTTCAGATCAAACCTTCGAAATGATTGAATTCAACAAGTGTTTTTACAAGCTCTTACAAAATTGCTTGAGCACTTTTAGAAGCTCTTCAAAGACAGATCTTCTCTCTTAAAGCGGATACGAGGCCACAAGTTGAGACCAGCACAAATCTGGTTATTCTCAATTTTTTACTGCTGCTGTTTTTACGACGCAGTTTGCACAGATTCGACGGTTGCTACGGGGAGAGATCAGATGGAAATGAATTAAAATAAAACAAAAACTCGTTTGCCGGTTTAGTTTCAGCCTGGCGACAAAATGAGCGGCTATATATTTCTTTAATGAGCTCAGTGGAAATGTTAGAACAAGGAAGAGCAGCTGTCGTTTCAACTGAGTCAGAGGAGCAGAATAGTTGCTACAGAAGCAGGTGGAGATGGATCCTCCTGTCAACCATCGTTACCTCAAAAGAAACGTGTGCCGCCACTGCTCTGGTCTCCACAGGCAAAATTATTAATACTAATATAATTTCACACAGATTAAATATTTAACAAATCCTCAAAAACTTCAAGATGGGGGATTTAGAAAGCTTCCTGGAGACTAAGAAAGTGTCAGTACTGTCTTCTGAGGACGATCAAACTTAGGATGTTTTCTAAATTTTGGGTACTGGAGTGGTAGTTTTTTATTATTATTATTATTAATAATAATCAGCTTATATTCAAAAGTAATTTCCTAAACCTTAAAAGACTGAAGAATTTAATTCTTTAGAAAGTGTCTTTTCAACAAACTGCTCGCAATTTGGTGCCCAGTGTTACAAAAACTCTGTGCCCTCACCTGAGTATGACCATCTTTTTTAAGAGCTCAGAAATCAAAGGACAGTGCCAGGAGATTTTTCTGAAAACTGGCATATAAAAGAACTGGAATGAAAATGAAACAGGAAAGCAAAACCTTCATACAGCTTCTAAAGCCAAACAGATTAAAAACTGTAACAAAGTCTGGCTCCTCAAGACCTTTCCAATCAAATACAGCACAGTGAGCTCAAGTCATAACACAGCAGAGGATCTGAGGAATAACTGTGAACCCCTGGTGCCACACACACACACACACACACACTGGGAGAGATGACGCCAGAGTGAAGACAGATGAGAGCATTGGGAATACTGAGCAGGTTCAACACACAGAAAACCAAGAAATCACAACACTAAGACCCATTAAAGTAAATCCTTCACACAACTCCAGCAAATTTGTATCTAAATGAATGCTGACAGGATTTTAATGTTTCAAATCTCAGTTTCAGTCAGAAGTGATCTTCAGTAAATCAGAGAAACACTGGACTCACCACAGGCAGCTTTTAAATCCCTCCGTATGTTGCCAGTTTGGTAGGTATTCTTCTTGACTTCTTCCTTCCTCTTCACTAGAAAGAAAACCAAATTTTCATTTTATTAATTCAAATTTAATTTGAGGATGTTTTGCAAAAATGGATGAGTTCAGCATGTGAATACAACTATTACGAGCTGGAAAATATAAAAAAATTATAATATATTCCGTCTAAAATGAGAGTTCCAGTATTAAATGCATATTTTAGATCTTTGACTTACAGTTTGAAAAGTATCAATACAAGAGGGAGGACTTCTACTTTGAATAGGTCACTAGTGCTTGACCTGCCTGAAGCGTTGGCAAACAAGGAGGAAGCCTCCATCAGACTCTATCCATAATAAATGGGATCCATCATTGCAGTTTCTGTCTGCTGAGGCCAGATGCTGTTTGGTCTGCAGACCAGTTTGGTTTGAAGGGCTTTATGGTGTCAGTGTTGTGATTAGTTCTCACAGAAATGTCAGATTTTCTGTTAAATAAAGTCAGAATGTTGTAAAAGCAGCTAGCAACCTGATCATTTACAGAAAACAAATGTTAGCTTACCTCTCCAGCTGCTTTTTCTGGTTGGCCCACCAGCTCCATCTGCTGTTTTCAGTTTAGCTTCTTTTTTTATTATTATTCCTCTTAAAAAAACTTTTCACTTGTTTCACTGAAGTGTTTGAACTTTCTCTACACTGAGAAATTTCCATGAAAATCCTCCCAAGTCTCTAGCCTCGTCTGCAGCAACACACAAACTCCACAGGTGGAGCTCATCAGCCAAATCCAGGTGCGCCTCTCCAGATGGTGCGTTCAGTGTTTCAGGACGCTTGAGCGCCGCCTACCCAACCGAATCACATGTTTCTCAATCCTACACGTAAGATACAGAACTAAATTTGTCTGTGTATTTGAAGACAATCACCAAAAAGATTGTTGTTTAATTACAGAAACTGCATTTAAAAAAAGCTGAATTGTGCATACATTTCTTATTTGATAAATTGCCTTTTGAACAAAGAATAAATCTGAATTTTCCCTCCAGCGTGGTGAGAGTTTAACTACAGAGAGAGGAAGCAATGGGTATAAAACTGATAAAATACAAACAGAAGTAATTAGCTCTGAGTTCTGTGCAAACTACCTCCCCTGAGATGAAAAAGTAATGGCCAACATACAAATGAGAGCCGAAAAGGAGAAATCAATTTACACAGACAAAGCAGTTCCTCTCACTGTTTCAAGAGAACAGCTCTATGCAGATTAAAGCAGCAGATGTGCCAGCGAGAGTTTATTTTATGTTTTTTATTTTCTTTCTACCATATCAGGGTGGACATGGTACCTTACACAAGCATTTTTATCCATAGTTTTCACCATTTTTCATCACAATTCTCAATGCATTTTATGGAGATTTTAAGCCAATCACAGCAGGGACACAAAAGCTGATCTTGGAAGAAAACCTTTTAGATCGAGGGTGTTCAACGTAGGGTCCAGAGGCCATTTGTGGCCCCTGGACTTATTTTGTGCGGCCACCCCAACCACAATTCAAGTATAATTTAAATAAATTAGGACAAATTGTAAAATACCTACAATACAAGTAGATTTTAAAATAAAATCTACTTACAAAAATGTTCGATGCAATACAAAGTCATTATTTTTTTCCCAGCTTTCTGGTTTCTTTATGTTGTGATGGTAACTAGGACCACATCTACTCATTGACTTGTGCTCTGAAGTCCTCCTTAGTGCACCCTGATGTGCTTTTAATTCTGTATTAAAACCTGGCTAAATGCAGCAAGTGTTTACAAATGAAGACTGACCTAGATCCTGTTTTACTGCTGAGAAAAGAAGAAACATGTTTTCAGTTTTCATCAATCGAGTCCAAAATAAAAAGAGATCATTTAAGAAGGAAAATGTGTAAAAAGCATTTAAAGTTTTGGATCTATGACCTCATTTCTACTAAAAGATATTTATTGTTGAGTAGGTTAAAGAAATTGCTATATTTCTGGTGTTTTTTGTTTTTAAAAATAAATTTTTTAGCCTCTTGACCCATGTCACAAAATGTTTGTAAAAAGACTCAAGGCATTTTAGATTAGCTAAATGCCACACTTTTCAGATTTCTCTTTGTAAAAAAAAAGAAATAAATGCAATCTCTTCCACAATTATGCAATATTTTGTATTTATTTATGACATAAATTCAAAATAAAACACAATAAATTTTGCCGATGCGGTGTAACAAAACATAATACATTGCAAGGAATACTTGGATTTAAAAACTAAACATGGCAATCCTTCATCGGTGGAAATGATAAAGAATCTTATAAAAACTAAGTGAAATCAGAACAATCCTTCCCAAATTAAACAGAAAACACTGTGGATCATCAAGTTCTTTCCACAAAAACATTCATTACAAACAGTCTGTGGGCATATCTTCACACTTTTACTCTTTGTGTAAGAAAAGTCATATGCTTTGTGCAAACGTATTGTTTCTGTGTCTGCTAGCTTGTTAAGTAGGACATAATTAGAAGCTCGCAAAACAACCTTGGAAATAAAAGAGAATATCTAGAAGCAGACATATGTCTGTGAGCAAATATCTGTCCTCAAGGCTCTGAGGCAAGACATCGAGCTCACAAAGGAGCAGCGATAAAAGGAGTCGGCGTCCTGGCAGACAGAGTTTGTCAGCTGGTTGAGCAGCTTTAGAAAACCTTCTCTCTCCCTTGGACTTTGGTATTTAAAGTACTGTTCAAACACAACTCTGAACATCCACTGACATCCTGCTGTAAACACTTCAGGCGCAGATTATCAGATGAAATGAAATGTAAAGGAAACCAGTCGTGACAAAACTTTTTGTCCACAAAACTTGTCAACAGTTTAGCATGGAAGTGTGACGGCATGCTCACTGTGAAATACGTCCAAAACAATTTCAAAGACATCGAGCCTAAAATTGGGATTTATTTGTTTTAAAATAATGAGTCTAAATGTATTTTGTAGATGTTTATTTGCTTCAGTTACAGTGGACTCAGGAGTCCTCTCTTTTTTATACTTTTATACTTTCGTACTTCTTTAAGAGCAACGGTTTTTATGTCTAGTGGTCACAGTTCGGTTATTAAAGTCATAAAATAAAATAACTTTTTTATGTAGAAATTCAGATAAAACTGTTTTTTCTCCTTGGTTTGTTTCATCAAGAAGTTGGCAAGAAACATATGGTATATTTTGTATGGTATTATTTTATTTTTTAAAAATCTACACACTTGATGTGTTTCCATTGTCCATATAGTATAAATTTGAATTGCAAAAATACATTTGCGTAATGGAAACTCACATTTTTAATGGGAGGTTTTTTAGCTGTATCTATATTAGTATCCATCATTTTCAGACTTTACTGAATATTTCTTACAATATTTAAAGAAACCTTCCCCAATTTCTTTTTGATCGGGACTATGCTTTGATTTCTTGGCATGAAGGGACTGAAATAATTGATTCAATACATTTTTTACCTCCTCTATCACATTGCTAGCCTTTCTGTTTTTAAAAAATACTGCTTCTCGTTCAGCCTTTGTCCAGCTGAGCTTCTTAAAGTTAGTTATTCTCGTAGAAGGAGGCGCAGTCCCCACAATCCTGCTCTGCCCACACTAATGGAAAGCATGTGTAATCCTCACAAAACACAGAATAAATGATGATTTTCAGAGACGCTCGCAGACAGTTAATTCCCCATTGACTGAGTCATTCCAGCTGTTTTACCAGATTTGTGTTTAAGCTTGGCTTAGATAACCTCTGGCAGGTAATCGTTTTAGTTTTTTCATACTGAATGATTTTTACGGAGCATTTTCCCCACGTGTCAGCTGGAAAAGAATTGAAAGCATGTTGGGTAAATCTTAGGAACACATAAGAAAACCGTCAGTGAAGATCGAAATGTTTTGTCAACGCTACGGATAAAGTTGTGTGTTTTTTGAATAGTAAAGCACAGAAAATGTTAAGGACGACGTTAGAATTAGAAACGTGAGTCGACTCGTCACACTCGGGTTTGTCTGACACAGATATTAGGATCTTTAGAAGACAATTTGTCATCAGGGAAATATTTATTGTATTTGTGAAAGAAATAGACTTTATATTTTGCACAAGATATTGCTAAATCTACTCTTAATAATTGTCTGTATCATTACACCCCTACGGGACGAGCCAGGGTAGATGTTACAAAACGTACATTTTCAAACAAAACACTCAAAAGAAGAAGAACCTGTAGTTTCCAAATTTCCTAAAAAAATTTGAAGCTTGATTGTTTTGTTTTTTTCATTTCTGAAAGAAAATGCACCTTTGCTGACGATTTTCTGTCTTATGTTTTTGTGAATCTTTGAAATTGTTAGTCACTATTTTGCCACCTTTTTTCCAATTATGGATAAATATTTAAATATTATAGTGCAGATTTTTTTTACTCTTCTCCTCACTTACGTTTCTGCAACGTAATAACTTTGGTCCTTTGTAATCTTTAGCTAAAGCTGCTAACAGGCAGGCATCAAGAAAGCCCAATAAGGACGGCTGAATTTTACTACATCTGTTTTTTTGAAAGCAGATGGCAGGTTTGACCTCAAGAACATCAGAAGCAGCTTTTTAAACCTACATATAATTCAAATAAATTGTGTAGGGTAAGGGCGTAAAATGGTTGGAAGTTATTTATTATGATTTCAATTGCTCTAACTCTCAGGACCTGGCATTATCCCAAAGGTGTTGCTGTTTAACAGAGCTGCTGTACTGCTGAGATATTACGTCAATTTAGAAGGAGATTCATGGCAACAATATAAGTAACAGTAAAATCACAGCTGGTGCTCACTGGGGCCCAATTCACTTAGAGCAGCTCTAAGGGGAAATGTTATTGACATTTCCTGACATTGACAAGTTTCTCCCTGACACGCAGCACTGCACTGATAATGAGGTTTGATGAGCCGTGTGCTAATCGTGGGCTCTCGGTGTGTTATCGTTTCACACCTGAGGGATTAAAAATGCTGCTTTTATGGCGTAGCTGTTGTAATTAAAGAAAGATCAGACTGGCTTGAAAGAAACATGTTAGTTTTACATGGCTAGATTGTATCAGATGCATGATCGGATCAAGAGTCCGCAGAGCAATAATTGCAATTTTTTTGGTGTGAAATTGTCTCCTTTGAATTCAAAACGATAATCTGGAGCTGCATTTCTGCTTTGATGGATGGAAAGCAGCACAATGTTGCGGTAATTAATTACTGATGGTGCCAAGTGATTTACATAGAAATCTGTTATTCTTATTGTAGCAAATATTGGTAAATTCCTTCGCAATCAAGTGAAATGTGGCTGGATGCAACACCTCCCGCTGCGAGAGAAGTGACTGATGAGACATGAATGAGATGCAAACTGTAACAGTGTGTGGGTGGGTGGGAGCTGCTAAAAGTGTTGGGGGTTGAATGGGAGGTTAATGGGAAGACCGGGGGGTTAAAGTTCAAAGGCCGAGGAAGTGAGAGACGAGTCGGGAGCCCGAAATAGAACGGAGGGGAGCGAGGAGCGAGGGAGTTGAGAAAAAAGTCGTAGTGGGAGATAAGGGATGGGGAGAGGACAGAAGGAGAGAGATAAGCAGTTAGCAGAGGCAGCTGGCTGATGTGAATAGTCCAGGGAAAACATGTCTACACACAGAAACTCCCCTGATTATTGGGGGCAATCATTTCTGAAGACCTCATTACAGGTGAACATGCAAAGAAAACACAAATGAAACCGTTTGGTTTTGCCCTGAAGCGCTCCAAGGACATAAACTGCAATAAAAACCTTTCCGGAACATTTTTTTTTCCTCTCCTGGGTTTTCAGACCTAGTTAAGGATAATACAGGTTATCGCTCAGCTGCACATTAATGACCTTCATGCATTTTAATTTATCCCTTTAACCTGGCAGAACATCTCAGAAAAGTCTTGATACTAAACAGAACATTTTTTAAATTCTTAGCAGCCTGTGTGGCAGGATCAATTATTCAATTAAAATTATGATTCAATGAAATCTCCTCTAATATTTTATCAGTTGTATTGATTATTATTTTAGCTGTCAGGAAAAACACAATAAGTAGAATAATCAGCTTTAGGTATATGCCAATAGGGTTGAGATCAGGTTATAAAGCCTCACTGATCTTGTAACGGAGACTAAATAGTTACAAATTTTGTCTGATCTTACCTTAAAAAACAAAGAAAAAAGTTTTAGATCATCAAACAAGTTTTACAAAATGGCATGAATAACCTTAGTAAAAACAAAAAGTGATTTTCAAAACATGATCTGAATTTATAGAGAGAAAATTATACAAACCTGTTCCTGTCATGTTTCATGCAACAAGTGCTATCACAAGAAAATTCATAATAACATAAAAATAAACCATGAATGAAAGCAAGATTTGAATCTGTCTAAATAGGACTTACGTTTAACAATACAATATCTGCTTCTTGGGGATAGTGCTCCACATTTTAGCTGCAGTTACTTGATAAAAGTCAGATTAAGGACAGCGGTAGCCATTAGGAAAAGCGTCGCTTAGACAGTCGCATTTATCATGCAGAGGTGCAGTCAGGCCCAGCTTAAAAAGTGGCATTGATACAAGAAAAGGAAAGCAGGGAAGCTTATTGTTTGTCTGTTTCTGCGCGTGGAGGAGCCGCTGTGGAAGAGGACAAAACGTATCAGCAGTAAACCATTATTCCTGTGCATGTGCCTGTTTACAGCATTTCTATCATTTTCCCCCCACCACCAACACAACACATCACAAGTTTCACATTTATGTGGAGAGGGAGATTACAGCAGCAGCTGCATTAGAAGCATCAATAGACAGTGGTATTGGAAAGTGCTTGCCAAGCCCCTGAAGGAAACAACAGCACTCTGTGTAGTGGAGCAACTCTTTGCAGTCCAATTCGTTCAATTGAAGCTGACAGGAGAGAAATTGGTACCTTTGCCTGCTCTGAGGACTGACACCAGAACCTGATGGTTTCACTGCAGATGGTTTTAAATGTGTGGGAAATAACTTACGCAGCAAAGGAGCAAAATGCAGAAAGGAGCAAAGGGATTCGGCAACAGCCAATAAAGAGCTAGTTAGGTCATTGAGAGCGATGCTCAGAAAGTTCTTGGACTTTTAAAAGAAAGAAGAAGAAGAAGAAGAATGGACAAAACCAGGGCAGCAAAAGAGAATATCCTGACTTTTTATCCTCGACGGCTGATAAGTAAATCAGCTATTTAAACATTGATAGATACTTCATTTTTTGGCAGAGACATTTTGAAATAGAGAGATGGCAGGTATGAACGAGCTCGGTGCATTACTGAAAGAACGAGCCGCTCCCCCAAGTCTGAATTTGAGTATCATGGCTCGAGCAAATGAGATTTGAAGCCCGAGGCTTGTTAGGCTGGAGAATCTCTAGAGACCGACACAGACTCACAGATTGTGTGCAAATTGAGGTAATTCTGAACCTTTTTTTTTTTATCGACTCTGTGCGTAGTTGGTCAGGACAGACTGCTCCGAAAATACAAAGTGTGATTGTCTGCAAGGTCAAACAAGACTTGAGACTTTAAATAATTTTCTCTCATTTTGGCTAAAGCTTTTGTTCAACAAAAAAGCTGAACATGCTTTGAGTCTAAGAGGAAAGCAGAGAAAGTCGATCCTATCCCTTCATAAAGCTAGCGTCATGTATGTATCCTGGATTCTGGCTTACTTTTCTACAGTGTTAGAAAGATTTTGTACCAAATCTCGCTAGAAAATCCTTCTAAAACAGAGTAGTTTAAGAATAAAGTTACTGGAAGTTCAAATTTACTTTATTTCAACAGCAATATTAAGATAAAAAAAACTCACAAACAGTAAATATTTCACCTAATACTGGTTACTTTTTGGTAATAAATACGAGTCAGGGTTGTAACAAGCTAAGAATGATGCATTTTCTTATTTCTCTTCCTGATAACCTCTCCTAGTTTAACACCGCCATCATGTCCTTCATCTTAATTTATTCATGCATAAGTGAAGGGGAAGTATTTCTCTTGGAAACAGTGATGATGCAGCACTGAAGCATAGTAAATATTAAAAAAGATGAAGGACTCCTGAGTGTTTTGAAAAGGGAATACCACCCCCCGCTTCTTCTCCGCCATTTAGACAGAGAAGTAGAATAAGATAAGAACTACATGATGTTCTCCTCCATGTAAACCGTTTAAATAAATTATGTCTCCCCTGAAAGGCCTTGTGGTATTTTCCCAGCTTCGGCGAGGCACACAGAAAGGATCACCTCTTTCATCTCTCTTTCTCCTACATGTATGGATGGACATCGAATCATTCCTTCGCTCTATTTCGCCATTTATACGTTGTCTCACAGCGGAGACGGAGGCTCAGGAAAATTTCTCCAACCTATTTCACTTCTGTTTTCATTTCACATATCTGTTTACTCTCCCAGAGGAGAAAAAAAGAGAGGTAATCTTTTCATAGGAGAAAAAAAATAGAAAGCAAGTCCAAAACAAAAGTGATGGAGTGGCTGCCGCGCTGGAGTTGAAGTGTACTTAATGGCAGAGGCTGTTCTCATGTTGCTTTTGAAAGTTTCATGCCCTTACATTAGGCTTCGGTGTTAAAAGATGTTGTCGAACCAATTGAAACACACCAGCTTTCAGGCCGGCAAGCCACAAAAGACTCAAAATGCTTCAAGCATGCACCAGTGGAAGTTTTCAACAATCTAACTGTGAGTGTGAAGGCTGAAAGGACTCTCCGTAAAGTTAGGTGGAAGCTATTAAAATGTGCAAAGTGGTTTATATTTCGAGGGGCTGTTTTGCAGAAGGATGAAGCTAAAGATACTTGGCATACTTTACTTACTTTCTGTAAAAGCCAGCTGTGCTACTGTGGTAACAATAGCTGGGATGTAGATTCAGTTTCGGCTGTTTTTATTCTCTTCCCTTTTAGATAAGGTATAATATTCCTGCTGCTTGTGTAATTTTCCTTGCATACCTCAACAGGAGTCTCACCACTTCCTCACTTTCTCTACTAATGACGAAGAGAAGGAGCAAAGACTTTCACGTTTTGTTATTTTTTCCCTTCATTTTAAAACCAGTCAGGGGGCTTGAAAGTTAAAAAAAAAAAAATCACACATTATAATGTAACTTGTTCCCTGCTGCTTAGACTGAGCCATTCAGCAGCTCCTCTACAGGACAGCACGTCTGTATCTCTGGGCAGACAGGAAGCAAGAGGGAGTTACTATGGCGACAGGACACGCTGCATCTCCATCTCAGAAATGTTTCCATTTTTTTTCCTCTCCATTCATCCGGCTTATTTGCAATCATTAGATCTGAGATTGGTTCCAGAATAGAGCTGCCGTTGTTTTAGCGACCTACACCCCGTCTTCCTTCATATCCAAAAAGTCCTCTAAAGTTTTCACCGGCTTTGATTTAACTTCCACTTTTCTTAAAAGAAATAATGGAGCTAGAAAAGCAAAAAACAAGCGCACAAAAGAGTCCACATTCAGACAGCGTCGGTGGAGGATGTTACATTGAAAATGCGACTTGGTTTCCATGGTTTTGGATTACAACACACTCAAAGCACTACAAAACAGGAAGAAACCGGACCCGACCCTCTGATGTTTGATCTTTAGATGTCTTTCTGCCATTAAGAGTGGAGCATCAGAAAATGTGCTGCTGTTACTTTAAATGGACGAAGCCGGAGCAGCAAAAAGCCCTTCCAAGGCTGCTGGTGTTTGTGTGTGTTGGGATGTTTGGGAATAAAGAGTTTGTTCTGCTGTGCTTTCTTTGTTGTTGCCTTATTAAACTGTGTCACAACATGAGCAAAGGAGTTTAATTTTTTTTTTTTTGTCCAGCTTCAATGGGGGGAAAAAAAGCAACAATAAAAGGGATTTAGGGAGGCAAGCGGCAAATGTACATACACACGGTTGTATTTTTGGATTTAATGGCGCACTGGAAGGTTTGAAAATAATTACTGAGAGCCAGGAGGGATGAGTGAGGGGAGGAAAGCAGGTGTTAATTGCTTATTTTCTGAGGGCTGAACCACAATGAGTAATTTTTGCCAAGAGCCGCCTGTCTTCCTTGAGTCAAACATGCTTTAATTGCTCATTCGCTTTGGCATGAGGAGACATGCAAATCAACGTGGCATTTGAAAACCTTCTCAATATGGCACAATGACTGGGTGAGCACCGTGTTTGTCACACGCTGCTTTGGTGTGCAGGAGAAAGTAAATGCCAATTTATTTAGTCGCCACTATAAGCCTGCTTGCTGTGCAAATCAGGCGTTTGGATTTTTGCAACACTGACAGAATATTTTAAAACAGCTGTCATGAAGTATGGTAATCTGAGTCAGAGGCGTATTTCAGTCGCAATGAGGAGGAAGGCGAAACACAAGCCTGGAGTTTGGAGACTGACGCAAACAGATCCTGAGTTAATTTGAAAATTATTGTTTTATTTGTCAATTGCCTTTCATTATGTATTAGAACTAGCATAAAAGTTGTTTAGAAATCATTTTGACAACTAAAATGTTCTTTGCTACAACAAAACAAAATATCACTAACCTGCGTCCTACCAACCTGAAGTTTAGTCTTAAAGATTGTGACTGAAGCGAAGCTCAATGTTAGGACATTTTGATGCCATGCATCTTCCAATTATTTCATCCACACAGTCCTTTGTGATTCTGATATTGTGTACATGAATATCGCCATGACGACGGACATTTAACATATTATTCAGCTTTATTTTATTCACGTGCTCCAAGCTGTGAAATAATATGCGATAACTGAAACACCTCCCAGATTCAGCTGATTTCAGTTCATTACTGAATGCAGCGCCTGGAAAAAGCACTTATATTTATCCCACATTGTCGTGACTTTATTTTATTACTTTCTTGCAAGCATCAATAATAGTAGTCTGTGTTCAAAATTGGCAGTCTTACAGAATGAAATTAAATGTATCAAATAAAGTATTACTCACCAAAACTTTCATTTTAAAATCCAACAACTGTGACAGTATTTGGTATTCTAATCTTTTTCCCTCTCAAAATATTAGTGAGATTATTTTATATACTGGGAGTGTTGAATTAGACTCAATTTATCTTGAACTGATTTTCAAGATGAATGAATGTTTGAAGCATATATCTTTTATAAGTTTCTTGAAAGGATACAACCGATTCATTTAAACTGAATATTTATGAGACATAGATAAAAATCTGAAAATGTTCCACCACAATTAAAGTTAGTCAGTTGTTTGTTGTAATTATGTTTTCTTTTTTCGAATAAGTAATATACTTTACCTTCAAATTATTATTTTTTTTCTAAATACAGGTCTAAAAAGTGTGGTATAATATAATATAGTAGTATTACATTTAACTACACTTACAACTCCAAAGTTAAGTATGACTGATAAAGAGTCTCAATGTTTTCTTCTATGTTCCATGTGAACATCAATTTTTAAGTCTTAACACAGATTCTCTATTGGATTTCAGTCTGGACTTTGACTGGACCATTTCAAAATATGCTTTGATCTAAACCTTTCCGTTGTTGCTCTTACTAAATTGGGAAACTTTTGACTCCAGTCTCAATTTTGTTGCAGCCCCTTCTACTAATTCTTAGAATACCACAAAAAAATAAAATAAAACGTCTGGGCTTCCCACAGCGCCACATGCAGATCATATGTCCATCCCTCCCTGACTGTGCTGTGGATCACACTGTGCCCACAGGCTCCACTGCTGAGTAAATACCAGCCAAAGAAAGAGTGACTGTTGGGCCTCGGATTATGTGCTTACCCGTTTTACGCTGGGATTGCATCATAAAAACATCAGCTGTTTGGTTACATTCAGCCACCAGATCCCAGCGTTCCCCACGAGCCGCTGATCTGCGGCGAGTGAGCAACACGAAGAGGCTGATTGTGCTCGTCACTTACCGGCTGAGCCTCGCCTCCAGTGGGAACGACTCTGTCAGGAGCTTATTGAAAGAGATCGTTCATTTTTGCACTTCTGACAGCAAGTCAAACCCATGAAAGCAACATATTCAAATAGCGCTGAAAATCTGAGACCTGTTTATAGAGCAATCAAAGGTAACGCAGTTTGTCTTCATATATGATAATTAAGTAGATCTGAATCTTCAACCAAGGCAAAAAAAAACAACAACATGCTTTTCCACCCAACTTAACTCTTCAAACAGTGTCCCATTATTGAAACTACAAGAAAGTCAACAACAGGTGACTGCAACTATTTCTGAGAGAGCACCCAGTCCAGCTGTGCCGTTGTCCCCCTCTCCTCCAGGAGCAGAAGCAGCATGTATTGTCAGTTGCTGTCAAAAATAGCTTAAGGTTTGATACATTCTGGCAAGGCGAGAGCTGAGGAGCAGGATGCCATTTCTCTGCTCATTACGGAGCAACAGTCTGCCATACCGGTGTCACAAAGCAACACCTCTGAGACCTCACACCACAAACACTGTCCCCCGCTCTAGGTACAAACACCTTTTTTAATGGAGAACACGATATAGACCCGCCTTTCCAGAGAGGCTGGAAGCTTGTTTTATTCATTTAAGTCTTTGTTTAACTGACAAGTACATCAGAAAAGAAAAACAACTGTACCAAAAGACTATTTGATTTAGAAAGCAACAAGAAATACACATTGTGTTCTGGAAAGAGGCAAAGTTTAAGACTAAGCAGCAAACAAAGAAAGAAAAGTTTAGAAAATGGTCAAGTAACGTATTTCTGGAAGGTTCTACAACCAGTTTCTCAAATGGTAACAAGGCATGAAATATAAATGTAGTCAGTCTTTTTTTTTTTAATTTGCATGTCAGCAGAATCAAAGTCACTTGAAAACGACAATGTTCAAATGTAATAACTTAAGTCTATTAAAGGTTTTTGAAAAGGACTCTCCAACTGATTGTTGAACCTAAAGAGAATCAGTTTGGTTCTATTTTTACTGGAATATGTTATTTAGGTGTTTCTGCTATTCTACTCACACAGTTGTGTTGTGGCCTTAAGAAGACGACTGCTCAAACCTTCCTACCCACTGCAGGAGCGTCCACTGCCTGTTAATGAAGAGGCACGGTGTAACTATGTCTGCTATTTCAATTTAGCGGGTTATCACATTTTGGTACGACACGGAAAACGGCCAGAACAAGCACAGATGGAAACTCCTATTACATTCTGCCTCAACTAAACTAAACCAGCTCCAAGAAAATACGAGAAAAAGCCACGTCTTCCCCATAAACAATGCAGAAATAATAGTTTCTGCATTTGATGGTTTGCTCAGAATAAACAAACTTACAGGATGCAAAACCTAACATGAAGCATGCAGAAATCATAAGATCAATCATATGGTCTACATGGGCTTTGGAAAGCAGAAAGCTTTGTTCAAATTGCAGTGAATCATTACTTTGCTTTGTAAACTCTAAGACTGCACTGCTAATCTAATTGCGTTTACATTAAACAAGTTAAAATGATAAGTGAAGGACATGCGCTCTGTTCTGAAACATCAAGCATACAGTAAACTAATGCTGACCTTTGGTTTAGCGGAGATACATAGTTAATAATGTCAATCAATGATCAGTTCGGGCAGGTCAGATCTCAGTCACTCTCGTTAAAATTATATTAGAAAATGATGTAGTTTACTCCGATTAAATAGATTTAACATCTATTTAATTATGTGTAGATTGTAAACAGTAACACCAATGAAGTGACAGACCAGATATTTGTTGATCAGATTTTGAAAACACAGAGTACGCTAGTTTAGAGGGGAAATTATACAGAAACAGAAACATGGCTGAGCATGAGCATAAGATGATAACATGAGATGCTTCTGTCAACAGTTTGTGTTTTTTCTTTTACTGTAAAAAGAAGCATTTTGATCTTTTCTGAAACAGGATACATAAATAAATTCAACAACTGCTGGTAGTACGTTGACGATGCGTTGTTATTTCATGCTAACTCGTATGAAAAACACCAAAGCCATGTTTTTAACATCAGTGTGATGTTGACAACAGCATCTTGATTGTTCATTTTTAAAATTCATGTGTGTTTTGTCCTGTGGCTGTCTGATCAGAAAATGATTAATTTATAAGCACAAGAAGGAACTAAAGGGAAACAATGAAATCAACTGACTTATAAGAGTTTGTGTTTGAACTATTAGAAATTAGACGTTATGTTTTTAGAGATAGTCCAAAGTTTTCGCTATTTGCAATTAATCGTAGGGCTCATCGTAAATCATTTTAAAAGTATTTCCACCTCTGCATGCAACATGAAACGTCTCCAAACTGCACTTAGGTTTTGATGAAATGTCAAAATATACTTTAAGCCCATTAGTACTCATTACATGAACAGCAGGCATACAAAAATCTAATTTGCATAATTAACAGCAAAGCATACTGTGTATATATATATATATATATATATATATATATAATATATATACAGTATGTTAGTATCCTCTTAGTATCCCAAAAATGTATCAGTGAAGTTCTGATGTAAATTTATTCCCAATTTCTTACTAATGAATGTCATATTACGTACATGAGTCGACTGCAAAATTTGACTGTACACAGAACAACTTGCTGGATCTCTCTGGCCTGAAAGCATATCTGACCTACTAGACACAGTTGGCGATGTGTAGAGCTTGTAATGACAATAAAGCATGTAGAAAAAAGAGGTCTATATTCTGACATAAGACGAATATAACAGAAATCCGTTAATAGACGTATGCCTCTAGAATATAGGTGCTTTTAACTTGAAAATGGCTTACAGTTGCAACAGGTAGGGTCTTGTGTGACAATTAGGATCCTTCTGTCCAATTTTCCAAACAATAGTCTAGGAAATTTCTCCCGTCTTTGCTACTACTTCACACAGAGTTTATTGAGTTTGCACCAAACATTTTTTAGCTGCCACCATTTGACTCGCGCAAAGGAAGAGAAAAAAATGGGCTTCGCTGGGTCTCTGTAGTGCAAGACAATTTGCAATACTCTTTCCATCTTGCTAAGGTAATAGCCATGGTAAACAGGTGCAGATTGGTGCGGCCTATTGTTTGCCAAGTGTGAAAGGAGCTGTGAAGGAAGGTATTTAGACAGCTCAATGAGTCATTTTCACATTTGCAAGATGCTGTGATCTGTGTTGGGGGCGAGATGTGTCACATAAGCAGCATGTGGTGAGGAGTGTACATATATCCTGGCTGTCAGGGTTGGCTCTGTCTCAACCGTTAATGCACCTATGAGTAAGATAACATTTTCCATCCCTACAGGATTCACACACTGCGTATTGCTACAGCAGAACAGTGATGTTATGCAGATTACTTCAGTTCATTGAGTCATCCTGCGCAGTTTTTTTTCAGTCCACTGATCTGCGATAATCAAAACATAAATGTCTTTGTGATACGTCTTGACTTAGCACACTAGCAGTGCTTTGGCTTAACAACACACTCCTCATCTCTAGAGGAATGCCATGTAAAACATTCAACTCCACATAGATGAGAAGAAGACAGTGGACTATGATTTTCTCAACAATGGCTCTTTACCCTATTTTAGCTCCAATCTCTAAGGCACAAAAGCCAGAGCAGCAATGACCTTTAGAGTTTAGCAATGGCTAATGGGAATGACATTCATTATGTTGATATTTCATAAAATATAAGGACAAATTATGATTTGAACTGGCACTAAATAAAATGTTTTTTTGCAATTATGTTTCTTCAACTTGTGCCCTACTTTTATGGAGAATGTACTATACATAAAACTTCACTAGATAGTTAAAATTACAAATGCTGGACTTACTTTTACTGTGCTGTGAATAACATACCAAATATAGTGAAAAGTATTACATATTAAAAATTGCAGAATAAACCTAAACCACACCCATCCTTTGAACTTTTGTTCAACTGTAAGGAATGCATTTCACATTAAAGACAGAAAATGTTTTTTAATAACTTTCCGTTTTCCGTTTGCACGCTTTTTAGATGCACTGTATATCCAAAAATATCTAAATGTAGCTAAAGGTTTGTAGGGCGAGCAAAGATTCTTCACCTCCGGTACTTTATCTGGACCAAAATATGAGCTACCTCATAGGACATCTGAAATACTGGCACTGTTTCTTTAAGCTGCTCAACAGGGACTGCAGAGGTGCTGATCCACAACAGAATCAGCCAAGCAAAGGGCTCTGGTGCACATCAGCAGTTACGGTTCACTGAAGGAGGACAGTGTCATCAGCAAAGAGCAGATACCACCATAATGTCAGTAAACTGGACCGTCTCCATGACCCCAGCTGGTTCCCTGTATGTTCTGAATACAACAGAAAAGAGGAAAGGGAGCACACACCGCCTCTACACCAAAAAAAGAAATGCTTGCTCCAGGCGTAAAGATACCAAATAGTTTGGAGAACCAACACGGCTGGTGCTCTACTCTCCCATAGGATACCCTAGACACAAAAGCATCTGCAGACATGTCCTAATTTTGTGAGCCCTTAGATTAATTGAGGGTGACTCTATAAACTTTAGGTAGGCACAAAAATAATATTGCCTCCACCTGCTTTTGTTCACTAACTGCAGTTAGTCTAAGAAATGTTCAAGTAAAATCTGATGATGTATCTCTTGCTGTTTGCTCTGGGGGAAATATGGATGAGGGGAATAAAACTAGTGATATGTTAGAGGAGCCACTGCACACAAATCATTTCAACTGCTCTTAAGTACACAGAGGCTATGACACAGCGGCTGAGGCTACAGTTTTATTGGGTGGGAGCAGATGTGTGTGTGTGTGTGTGTTTCTGTGTGTGAAAGTGAAACGGTGAGGCTGCATGAGGGAGAAATCAATATTTCATCTCATCAGGTGTTTATCTGAAGAGCTGTGCAGTAAATGTCATGATGAATGGTTAAAGGTGGGTTGGGAAAATGCACATTACGCTAACAGGTCTGGGCCTTCCTCAAACATGCTTATAAACAGAAATAAAAGGAGGCGGGGACAAGAGGAGAGCAGATTCATTCATATGCATGCACACTGAGATGCTAGTTGCATTTTCTTGGCCTTTACTGGTTATTTAAAACTTAGCTTACTTGAAATGTAACTGTATGTGACTGCAACCTTCATCTTCATAGTGACAGGTTCCCCAAATGTCAGAGTGCAGTCAGTAACTTTAGGTTCCCACTGGGGTATAAAAACGAGAACACAAACATGCCTATTATACGAACAGTAGGTAACCCTTGGCAATCCCTGGTGTCTGCCGCCTCTCCCAGGCAGCTGTGTCGCTCTGTCTTTGTGCTTTTGAGCGCGTGTAGGCGTGCACATGTGTGTGATCCCAGAGAGATTTGTAAGCCCCATAGCTCACAGTGAGCGGCGCTAACAGATTACCACTAGCCAGTCATTGAAACATATATACAGGCTAAAGCAAGCTGCTGAGTTCATTTCCTCTCCAGGTAGGGGGATAGTGAGGTTGCACTGGGCTAACCTGGGAGAGTTAAAAATCATTTCCCAATGATTTGTGGGCTATTTTGCCAATAATTTTGAAGGCTAACCCTGTTGAGTTATAAAAAAAACACACTTGATGGGCTGAATCGAAGCTGACTCTAGCCATGCAGTGATGATAAACAGCCGGTGTGCATATGCGTGTCGGGGTGTGTGTGTGTGTGTGTGTGTTGCAGGGGAACATGGGGAAATGTGGGTGGAAATAAAAATGCCAGAAAGCATAGAGTCGTCTTGACAAGTGCAGCATTTGCAGACAGGGTGGATGTGCTTAAGGCCTAGCTGCCAGCATGCATATAGTTTTACAACATGTAACATTAGGATGAACATTATATACAGAAAACAGCTCAGTGAAAAACAGGGAAAAGTAATTAGGATGCATGGAGAACCAGCCAGAATAAATATATACTGTAGGTTGAAATGTTAAACTTAAAATCTAATAACTAAAGTTAGAATGCTTTATATATACCATCTTATAGCAGCAGGTTTTAAACAAATCAAAATATTTTTTTGTTGTTTTTAGTGATTAGTTTCTGTCTTGTAACTGCTGAGATTGTTTGGACTAAAGCCCAGAGAGCGCATTCAAAACTGGTCGGGCCAATCAACCGCCTACACAATCCCATACTAATTATTTATTGCAGATCACACGTAATTGTGACATAATGATTTCACTAGAGATTAAGAAAAATGGTTAAATAACCACTGCTGTTCAGATACTGCCAAAGAACTGTTTTCATCTGCTGGATAAATTGTCTGGAATCCTTAAAACATCCACCGGTGTCAAAAAACCAAACACAGAAAACTGGGAGAGTTTTCTGTGTTTAACATTGATCTCTGCCAGCTGATGTAGATGCAGTGGTGTGTGCACCCCTGATAAAATGTCAGGTTATTGTGCTAAAAGTTTCTTTCTGTACAGTTCAAGTGAAAAACAAAAATTTATCAACAGAAAAATACATAAAATACTAAAAATTGCTTAGATGATGCTCATTTTGTATTATATAAACAAAAATAACTAACATCGCAAAACTGGACATTTTGACAAACTTGACAAAAAGTAACACTGAAGAAGGTAAGATTATTTCTAGCAATGAGTGGTGATGTTTTACAGGTAGTAATTGCCTGGAGTCGTTGTCACAGAAACTCGTATTGACATTTGAGCCCTCATGTATATAGCCCTATAATAACAGAATCATATTTATTGCTGAAGGTGCAGATGATAACTTAGCGAAGTGAAAAACTGAAGTTACATTCAGGCAGAAAAATCAGCTTTATAGTTGAAGGTTCAGGAGTCAACTATTTGGAAAAAAGCAAACAAAAGTATGTCAAAGGAGTATCAACTTAAAGTCATATGCTTCACAGAGTTTGGAGATCCATGGACGGCAACTGTAGCTGTGCTTCCACTGACCATGTAATTTTGTCAATTTTTCTATAAAATCAGTAGGCCAATTAAATCAATAGTTATTGCACTGAAAATTCCTGCTTTAGACATTACATTTAACCTGCATGTCCAGTATTGCACAGCAAAACTACGTCAATATACAGTAGATAGAAGAAAAATGTGTGAACAGCTCAAAGTTTGGCTAAGCAAACACATCATTAGCTAAGCTTCCTCCACATGCAGTGGCAGCCAACAAATCCGCCTGCAGTCTGACTACCTTTCAAACCTCTATAGGAGACTTAGAAAAGATTTCAACTGGGAGGGAAAGGAAGTTGAAAAAAGTGAACTTGTGAAAGAACTCAAGGCGTAGAGTGTCAGATGGTCTGATTTACTGATTTGCTAACTAGAGATGCCAAAACTATAAAAAAATAAATAAAAAAACACCTGTTAGCAATGTCAAGATAAAAAAATAACATTTTCAAATAGTGATTTTATTTAAGGCAAACTATCTGAATAAAATATTATTTCCCCCATTAAGCAATAAATTAACCACTTGTTTTTAAGTCAAAGTTCAACATCTGATTAATGTCAGACTCGTAGAAACATGAAGTCTATTAAGTCCTTTTCAGCCTCATCTATCAGCCTGAAAAGAGTTACCAAGTCATTTCCTAGGCTGTTGGGCTCCAATGAAGGATATTATCCACAGTTGGAGAAAACATGGAAGAGTGATGACTAGGAGTGTTTGGCCTCTGTTAAGATCAGTGTTTGTGATTTAGCAATAGGAAAGGAACTAGGCAAAAAAATAGCAGAAGAGTTCAAAGAAGCACAAGCAAGACGTCCATCTCACGTTTGCCAAAAGCCATCCTGATGATGATGGAGAAAATATTTTGTCGATTGATGAGATGAAAGTGGACATTTTTTGAAAAATTGGTGTTCCTCCTGCTACATCTGGTATGAAACAAACAGCATTTCAGAAAAAAACTGAAAATGAATCACAGTAGAGGGGATGGAATGGTTTAGAACATAAATGACTTGCAATAATTGACGTTACCTCTTTTCTATAGAGGTTGACCAACAATTAGTTTAATGATATTACGCTCAACTACACTTAATGTAAGGAAGAGTGGGTTGAAATTCCTCCACTCAACAGTTCCTGAGTTTTTGCTTCCAAGAGTGGAACTACCACTTATTAGGTTTAGATGACCATTATTCACAAACGGCCAACAAACTGATGAAAAGAATTGAAAAGTTGTTTTAAAAACCACTTTAAGGTTTCCTGGGTATGTGCTTGGTGGTAAAGCTCCCAGCTCAGACTTGTGTGAACGTGTGAAAATCCTTCCTGGAGCGACCTGAAGAGTGTGTTAACATGGCCGTGCTAATAAGGATGGAAAGACAAGTTGAAGCTGAGGATGTCTTTGCACTTTCACTTCCACCATCTTGTCAGATCTCTGTTTCAGTGAGATTCACCATGACGGAAAAATATTAGCTGTTATACATGACTTTTTTTCTCACCAAAAATAAAGGAATCTTCTTCTTGCAACAGTTAAACTGAAGTGTCTTGAGATACAATTACAAGACAGAACACCACGACTGAAACTGAAGTCATACATCGACACTAAAAGAATGCACTGATCCATTTTTTCCTTGTTTCTCTTCTTGTGACACCTCCACAGATCACACCATGGTGTCCTCCCTGACCTTTTCCTCACCACCTTCTCCTGCTGCACCTACTGCATACGTGCTGATGCTAATATAACGTTAAGCGTGTTCCCCTGACAACACTGTGCTTCCCATCAACACCTGACTCCCCAGATTAGGTGATAGTGAAATCGAGTGCCAGGCTTAAACCTAGTTGGAGGGCAGTTCGGCTCATTTGTAGCTGCGCAACGCCCGCCCGAGGCAGCAGAGACACAATCCCTTGAGAAACGGTCGGCATCTCTTTTTATTAATCAGAGAAAAAGAAATAAACAAGGTGGAATGGGTTGAGAGCTAATAAAAGAACGAGAGCTTGAAATGTCAATGGTGGATCAGTAATAGCAGCATAATTGCCAAAGTACCTGTGCCATTTTAAGCTAAGTGCCATTTCTTACAATTGTACAACTTATGTAAGACATGAACATTGCAGAGTTGGACTCTTAAAGCGAAGCAGAACAGAGTTTGTGAGGATTGTTTGGAATGGGATTTTGTAGGGTAGTTATGAGCAGTTACTATCTTACCTGCAGCAAATACTTATTTTAACGTGTTTGTTTTGGATAAGTACAGTTAATTATAAAATTACATGTTATTATAAAAATAAAATGAATCATTAGCTATCTTAGTCTTCCACCTAGCAACAGTTAAAACATCTTACATTTTGTGACTATCAAGAGAAGAAACTGACAAGAAATGGTTGAGAACATTGGTGCAAAATGGTTTGTTTACACACTGAAAGGAGAAAAGAGGGAAAAGGGTATGACCTGGATAAAATGATGATCCGTATCTTTATGTAGTGATTTGGATAGGTGAGTTTAAACCATAATAATCAACAAACAAGTCAACAAAAGATATTGCTGATCACATACTTTCTTTTATCCTCTAAACTTGAAAACTGTTCTATGTTTCTATCCATGCTTCAAACATTTGGATTATTCTGCTTGCAGCAAAAAAAAAAAATTCCATTAATTTGTGCTTTATGGTGTAATTTTCTGTGCAAGAGTGTAATGGTCCTCAAAAGCTTTTTTTTCCCCAGCCATGATATATGTAACATTAATGGCTCCATTAGCCTGTGTAAGTGACAGGAGGCTGCCACCGGTCACATTAATGTTAACGTTCCACACAGATCATTTCAGATGTGCCTGTGAAAGTGGAAGAGGGCGAGCGATTCAGCGCACACGTCATATTTGCTATTTGTGTTCGACTGAACAGAAAATCAAGAGAGGTGTGTCAGTGAAATCTTCACAGACTCATTGCTTCCCACAACAACATGCCATATCACCACGGCAAATCAGATTTGCGTGCCAACTGTGCAGTGGCTGCATAAAACAAAGCAGAGGCTTGGTGAATTGTGTTTCATATGCATGCCTGAACTCTGACATCTATTATCAGCTTGACAAAATGTGATATTTTGTTTTTATTTCCAGCTTTGTTGGTGTTTTTCTTGTGAAAACAGGCATAACAAATAATTGCTCTCGGTAAAAGCGCGGAGGATTAAAGTTTAAACACTGCTGTTATTTATTCATTCGGGATTCCTCTGAACAGCTGATAAGACGCCAAATTAACCCACTGCTGCTGTGTGAGCCTGGCGTCTAATGTAGTTCCAGCAGTTCGGAGTGCTGCCCCACTGAAACCGATACACAGACACAACTGTTTGTTGCCGTTCCTGCTAAAGAGGTGAACAAAGCCTTAGAATGAAGAAATGTTTCACTGCAGCAGAACAATGAGAAATTTGTGACTTTCTGGTGGATTTGACGTAAAACAAAGTGTGGGGATAAGGGAAAGTCTCCAGTAAGGAAGGAAGAAAGGCGTCAGAAAGCCTTTGACATGATAAATATGTTAGAATCTTCTTATTTTATCCAAAAGCAATCAACATTGTAACAGAAACTTTGATATAATTTCTTTTTTATATATATTTCTTTGAACTTTAATCCTTTTTCTCTTCTTTTTCATTCTGACCTTGAATACAATTAATTTAGTAGATGTTTTACTCTTTGTGGCTCATCGCTTTGTTCCCTACATGAATTCATTCCCTGCATAATTTGCTGAAACCTTTGAGGTATTCCCTTGCCTTTTTCTCATAATTTCTGTCACTCTACTAGTTCATTATCTTCCTTAATTATGAAGCATTTTAAAGCTGTCTTATCGAGAGTTTTAGATAAGGTCATTATCTATATTTTATCATGCAGACAGGGAAAGCTTTTGTGGACTCTAGGCAGTTCAGACATATTGTGTTTGCCCTCCCTGATAGGCACAAGAGAGGGCAGGCAGTATTTAAATGTCCAGTCCATCTCGTCTGATGATGTGTTAAGGTGATATTTCAGAGGCATAATTGCCGATGCTGCATAAAAAAGCGTGGTGGGAGTGTAAGCTCAGTTCTGCAGTATATTATTTGTCTGAAATGCCTGGATTTATGCCAGAGATCTGTAAAAACGGAATGATTTCTGTGTGAATAATTAGCTATTGCAAATCAGTGGAGCTGATTTGCTGCAAACATTTTTTCCAAAAGCTTGAAAACACAACAGCTTACAGTTACTAACACTCTAGTTAGTAACTGTAACTGAGTGTAACTGAGTGTAGATAATCATTTCAGTTATCTACATTCAATGGGTTGCTACTTTGAAGAAACTAGAATATAAGGGGTATTTTCAGTTGTTTTACACTTTTTTGTTTAGTGCATATTTCCACATGTTATTCATAGTTTTGATGCCTTCAGTGTGAATCTACAATGTCAATAGTCATGAAAATAAAGGAAACTCATTGAATTAAAAGATGTGTCCAAACTTTTGGTCTGTACTGTAGGTGACGATGCTCTTCTTTAGTGTAATCTTAAAACTAATAATCCAACCACTAGGGGGCATGCCACTTATAACCTGTGTGTAGATAACTGAATGTTTAACTTCAGGTGGTTAGGCAACTTAAAAAAGAAGACAAAATATTAATATTGTGCTGGAAAATAAAATGTTCTTGTCCTTTTGTAGCAGCGCAAAAACTGTATTCGATTAGACCCACATTATACATTAACACAGGTTGGTGTTTCAAACATTATGCTTCACTTCTTCATGCTTATTCCCATAGAAAAAGTGTCCAAATGTGTGTAAAAAAAAAAAGGGCAGTTTGATTGTAACGAATATTTAATTTAAGTTGGACTATTCTCGATAAGACTCATTTGAGATTTCTGTGGTGTACATAATTCTTCCTATGAGCCAAATGATGGAAAGTTTTACTCGCCTGTTTTATGGTATGTTGATTAAACATTACAACCAATGTACTTGTAACTTTCCTGTCTCTTCGCAACCTGTATATGCACAATTCGGAGGCAAGTGCACTTCTCCCCAATTTCTATTCCACAATAATCCCAGTACATATTATTGTCTATATATTAATGGTCTTATCATGACACTATATCTATTCACACAGAGTTTGTAGTTAATTTTCACCTGTGCAAGTGAGAATGTGTTGGGATTACATGTCTGTCTTGGCATTAGCTGAGGATAGCCACCAAGCTAAGTGGAGACTATGACATGAATAAGCTGCCACTGCTCATACCTGGCTAGTTCACACTGCAGGTAAAAACCCATGTATGCTTCAATACTCTCACAATATTGCAAAATGTTGAAGATATTGCAAAAAATATGCCATTTCTACGCTTACAATGCCGGTTTTGTAACTCTTGCTCATATAACTCCAGCTTGTATATTGCTTTGGGTCCTTCCAGTCAAATCCAGTCTCAGCTCAAAATCCTCTTTTCTTGCCTGCAAACATTCAGGCTTCAGCTTACAACAGTAAATTATTTTAAAAAAGCAATAAGAATAAAACTTTGCAGATACTAAAACGTAAGGAGCACAGCTCGAGAGCAATACATCGCCGTCAGTTTAGAACAATAAAAGAGCAATTAGTCACTTTCTCAGAGAGAACTCACTCTTTCTATTCAGTGTTGATAGTGCAAGAATCAGAGATTTCAAGTTAATGTTTACAAGGATTTCAAAAGAGAAAAGATTCTTCAGAATAAAATGGTAAAAAGTCCTGGATTTTCAGACTTTTGTTGCTTTTTATGAGGGAAATGCTTGAAAAAATGTTGAAAAAAAAAATAGAAAAGCATAGAAACTTAGTCCAAGGTGGTCCTAAAAGAACCCAGAGCAACACCTAAAGCACTTCAGGGTTTTGAATTTTAGAAAATGTTAAAGTCTGGACTTCAATCCAATCCAATCAAAGAATAGTGGAGTTGGTTGTCATACTGGCACTGGTCTAACCACTTACATACTTTGGGTCGTGCAGAGTGGCACAAATCTTCTACTTAAGCAATATCTTTACCAGAACAAAAATGTGGAGCATCTTTGAAATGCGTCTCATGTCTGCAACGCTAATTATATGAGAAAAGACAGACCAAAGGATGAATCGGGCTTCATTATTGTAAACTCTGGAGGTGTTTAATTGAAAGGTATTAGAAGAATCCCAGTATCTGTTTGGCAGTAATAAGTAGGTACACAGTGCTACCTAATTATGTACACTGAATTGTTGTAGAAGCTATCGTGCTAAAGAGACTGAAATAAACATTGAGCATTCTCTAATTGGAGGAACATCATAAAGTGAGCAGATTTACTTTCAGCTTCGAGTAATTTATGCTAAATTTCAGAGTTACTCTATTGTACAGCTGACTTTGAAGCTGACAAAGAGCCAGTTGTCTAAAACGTCTCCTCCTTTTGTTGTCTTATGTTCTCATCTTGACCCGGTCGCCTCTGAAAACAAGCTTCAGTTGTCATACAATGACACTGCATGCAAGCAAATCAAATGAGGATAAAAGCAAGTCTTTACAAAAAAATGAGTGAACAATTGTAGAGATGCAAACACTTCCTGGAAAAAGCAGTGGGTACAATGGAGTATTTCTCTCTCAGTAATTGGACAGATACATGGGAAACTTTGAAGCTTACCTTGGAGTGTTTCTGCTGCGGTTACTAAGCTAATTAGTGGTAAACAAGCAGATGGTAACTACTTCTCTGATTCTCTTAAGTTGTTTTGGGTCAGTCTAAAGATGCAGCTTTCAGGCTTTGGGATGAATTCAGAATAGTTTTATAGTCAGAACAAAGACGCAATGTGAGTCTAACAGTGTTCTGAAAAAGCTCCAAAAATCTCAGGACTACTTAGAGTTTCTAATTATCTGACAATGGAAGTGATATTATGTTTTTTCTTCTGTCCTCTTGGACTTTCGACAGGATTAACCTGCTCAGTAGTCTAAATATTGTCCCATGAATGGTTGGTTCAGGAGTGCAACAAAGCTAATTATAACATTTATCAAGAATGTAACATAAATCCAGGAATGATATTCTACAACAGTATTCAAATGTCTGATTGCTTTTGGGGAATATGGTGAAATTTCACAATATTTCTAAGTAGAAGTTTAAAGCAAGGTGACAAACTGAAGAATTATGTTCACAGACACATCCTGTCCGATCTGACTAATCGTCAACTTTAAGAACAATAGTCAAACGTCTCTAGATGTGCAAAACTGATAGAGACATACATAGACATTTATTTAGGTTGTTTTATCCAACACATTGAGATTTTTGTCTTAGTCCACGTTTGCTGTCTTCAACGGTATAATTCACCCTTCATCTCGACTAATAATAATTTGTTGATTAATAGGTTATGAGATTAAAATTAGTTCCAATCGATTAACTAATAACGTTCGCTTAGACTGGCTTTTAGCGTTATAGTTTTCCGCCATCCAGCAGAGGGGGCTGCTGGTCATTTTTAAGCAGAGCCAGATACATAATTAAAGATGTATTTAATACAGCTAACACAAGGTAAAGTTCAAATTTAATGTGTCTTTTTTTATTCAGCATATTTTGAAACATTTTGTCCTTTATATCATGGAAAAACAGTCGTCTCCCTTGATAAAAGAGAAAATAATTTTTTTAAGAAAATGGCCTCTTTGCAATTAATTGTTAATTGATTGCTAAGATCAATCAACTTTAGATCGGCTCATTAATTAATAACTTGCATCTCTAATTAATACAAAAACAACAGAGAACGTATAGCATGTCTGAAATAGAAGGTTTCAATTAGGCCTGTAAATTAAAGTTTGTAAGACTTTTTTAAAAATGAGACAAAAAAAATCTCCTATCTTTATGTGAAGGATGTATCTGGTGGATATTTCACTCTGCCTAGCAAAAGTGTTACTAGGAATAAAGCTTCAAAAATAAATGTCTCACATTTGGGTACAAGGGACTCAAAGCGCAGCCTTTATGCAACTCTGCCACTGACTGTTGTCAAACTTTATTAGGAGTACTTCCACCTCCAAGTGCAAAAAAAGTGTCATGTCTGGTGCATCACAGCTGCTGAACCAAAGAAAATCTTGTGTCTGTCTCTGAAAAAGTGCCAGCAACAATAAAACTGCAAATGTGTTGTCACACTTCACCTGACATGTCTAATCTCCTCATTTTGTCCATTTGCCTTTCAAATGTTCACTATACTCCGACTACGCTCCATGTTCTGCAGTTGTGTACTAAACTCTAATAAGGTAAAGTCCCAGATGAGCTCAGAAGCAGCAGTGATTTGCGTCTTAACCCCGGCATGTAGTCCAGCTCCAACATACAAAAGGCATAAATTGGACTTAAAATGCCTTTTTGGTGAAGATCAGCAGCTGCAGATGGTTTATTGAATATTTTCTTATCTTTAGATATGAGGGAAAAATATAATAAGTGCTCAGATATTGAAGCTGCACTGAAATATACCCTGAGAATCACTGTCGAACCATAAAATCCAGTGTTACGGCCTTGAAAGCTGCTGGTTTTGAAACCCCCCTTCACTTTTTGTTTTATCCAGAAACACCGAATCCGAGGAAAGGCCTACCTACTCATCCAGACAAAGAGAAAAAGGGTGGATTTGATTTTCCATTTGTTTCCTCCACGCCCATCAAAAAATAAACATTTGTATTTTGGTGTGCGGAAACGTCAGGGGGGATTTATGCAGCCCCCCGTTTGTGTCGGTGGCCTATTTAATGCTACACTGCACACCTCTGAAAAAGGTGGAATAAACGCATGGCTCTTCATGTAGAAAGCCATATTGGGGGCTATCAAATAGTGAGGTGTACCAGATTTAGATTCCTGGATGAGCCAAGATGTCGATTTGAGTCATATTTCTGTTCTGACATACCTGAAATTAGATCCACTGAGAAAGCGCAATGGGTATTTTATTTTTATTTTTTTATAAGAACGGGGCCCAAGACTCTGCTCCTCCAATCAGGGGAGGGCAGTTTTAGGTATTTTGGTGTCTTTTTCATAAGATGGACAGACAGATTTGGGTTTCCTCTGCAGTAGTGAAGACACTGCTCTGTTCTGTCTTGGTGATGAAGAAACTGAGCTCAAAAGGCAAATTTCTCAAATTGAGGTGCTTGATCTACAATCAAAACTCCCATCTTTACTGTCTGTCATTAAATCATAACTTTCCTGTTTCAGAATAGTTAAGATTAACAAAATCATTCATATTTGCTTAATACCAGAAGAATTATTGAGAAAATGTTCATTATTTGTCAGAATAATTAGCCATACTTGTCAGTTAAAATGCTCTTCTCAGGCTTTCAATCTTTCCATTTTACCTCCAAATATAGCAAATGTCATTTTGGCCAACATTGAAATATTTGTTTCTATCATTCATGGGGACGTATTTCCAAAACAAGGTCACTGAGGGCTTTGGTAAGCCATAATTTAACTTTTTATGCTGCTTTCAGAGCTGTGGCTTCTTTCTCTCAGAGCGGTCTTTCAGTCCATGTTGATTTAGAACATGTTTCACTCATCTTTTTGCTTTTGTTGATTTAAATATCTCACATCAAAAAATCCCTGGTTTGCTGAACAATTCCATTGTATTTTCTTCTTGCATATAATTGTTTATACAGATGACTGCAACCTCTTAAGAATATGGAAACTGCACGCAATAAAGATCCACAATTCTTTGAGATAGAACTATAAATGTACGCACATATTTGTCTCTGATTATCTCAAAAGTTATGAATCAGAAGCCATGACATAATTATCTGGGTTTTCCCAAGTTCTAGGAATATTAATCTAAGCTCTTAATCTTCTGGCATTTGAACACAAAGCATTTAGTCTGATTTACTGTCAAACTACATCTTTTTCTCCAGTGCATGCAAGTATCTGTTTTCAGCGTATATGCCACAACATCAATGCTGCAATATTTCTAAAAAGCTCCAAGCAGGTTTTTTTTTTACCTTCTGATATCAGCTGTCATTTTTTAAGGCAGCAGATTGAATCCATCACAAGCTCAGCAAAGCCCCTCTCAGGGAGGATTCCAGGGATTTTCTATTGCTTCCAGCTACATGAACGGGTTTGCAGTACACCGACATTCAGCACAGGAAACACGAGAGTGGGAGTGAAGGTTATAAAGTGAAATTTCGCTATTGTTATGGTGAAGAATGTGCTCTAATCAAGACAGAGCCGGAGAAGCATAAAGCACTGCAAATGCTAATGGTAATTAATGTCCATTACTACCTCTGAGAAGGTATGCAGCAGTAAAAGTCCATGATTGTAGAACGAAGTCACGAAAAAATCAAGAAAAAAATAAATGACTGACATTTAAAGTGAAGGTAATTATTGGCAACACTCAACCTCTTGTTTGTGTTTTTTCCCCCCAAGTGAATGAAAGAAAACACAGGATTCTGCAAAGAGTCACTCAGAAGCAACTTAACAATTTCCACAGCGAACGGAGAGAAAACGCTATAAGAAACAGACAGATGACGAGTTTGGCATTTTCAAATAAAAACAGCTTTTCACGCGACACGGATAAAATGTGCCAGAGTGAAAGACGAAACGTCCTGTTAAACCGACGCCACGCTATCTTTCAAAGTCAAAATTTTCTTATTTTGGTTCCTAATCTGTTATCAGGGACAATGTGAGTCATTCAGAAAAACAGTAAGGAGTGGGAAAAAGCTGAATTTTAATGCCTAATAGTTTGTCACAAATGGGCTAAAGCTAGAGATGGCTGTCACTTTCTTACAGTCTGAAAAGTTATTTCCAATATTTACTTTAAGCAAATACACTGGGTACAATGCATTTAATGCAAAAGCTGCAGCAATGTGAGAAGGCATGGCAAAAAAAACTTTAGTTTGTACTATTTACGACATATGATGCAGGAAACGCCAATTTTTGTTTTAGTTTGGCATTTTTAATAAGTTAGCAGCTAACTACAAGTGAATTTGTTTTCTTTCTAAATTATTCCATCCTCTATCCAAGGCACTTGTACCACTAACAGGAAAACAAATGCACAGCATGATGCTCCCACCACCATGCTTCATTTGCTAGCATGGTGTTTTTAGGTTTGAAAGCATCATCTTGAATCCTCTTAACATAATTCATGCCAAACCCTCTTTATTTTTCTTGACAAAGAAGAATGACCAGCTGCAGTCAGAAATCCTCAACACCAAAAAGGTTCAACAGAAGATTCAGGTAAATCTTGTGCATCCAAATATTGCTGAAAACTGTTGAAATTGCCAGTAAAGCCCTTCAAAGAGTCCAAATAAATTCTAAAACCCCTAAAATAATATGTTATTCTAATAGGTTGAAATATTACCAGATTTTTATTAACTATAGGATTATAAAGCCAGTTTGCTTACATTACATTACATTCATGTACACAGGAGTCTGTCAGTGAAGATTTGATGGCTTTCATAAGGAAGATTATTGTTATGAATAAGAAAGAGTAGATGTGATATCAACAAGGCTTTTTATGTTTTATTTCTGACTGGATAGCATTACGTTTTAACTCTCAGCTTCAGCTGAAAGCACAGACATGAATAAAGTAATTTCATCTCAGAGTTACGTAAAGGAATCTTTAAATGACATTTAATCTTACCAGTACATTCAAACAGCCTTGAGACCTAAAGAATTATGGCTGAGATTAAATCGATTTAGCTTCCTAAAGTCTTTCAGCGTTAGACTTCGCTCAGAGTTGAACCAAACACAATTCAACCTTTATTTGGCTGATGTGGATAGAGAAGTGTCGGACAATAGTTTAGCAAAATGAGAAGAAAACGGCTTTTTGGATTGAGGAAGGACGATCAAGAGACAGCAGGTAGCAGAAGAGATTTATCGATAATTTACACCCGGGGATCCCAACAATGATCGATGAAGTGAAGATGGAGCAGCAGAAGGAGATTCTGCGCAAGGAATGTCCTCAAAAATCTAAAAGGTGCTGCATGTATTAGCATTCAGGCTTGAAACCAGCACCTTGGTGCAACATGTATCAGTGGGGCATTAGAGAGTGGGACAATGATAAGATAAGAGATGCTAAAAAACACAGACACAAGCAACTGGTAAGTGTGACAAACGAGAAAACGCACAAGAAATTTATAAGAGGCAAATAAGTTTTAGCATTAGAGTCAATTAAAAAATGTGTCCAGGGAGGAATACATTCCCTGGAAGAAGTTCAGAAAGTTCTCCATTAATTTCACATATTTACAAAAATTAGTTACAAAATGCTGCTTACTTTGAGTTTGAAATAGTCTCACGTTTTACATTCCCGCTGACTAGACCAATCAAAATGCTCAAAAATGGGTGGCAATCTTTTTTTCTTTCTCTCCCATACCTTTATTAGCTTGTATGTACTTTGTCATATAGATAAGAAAAAAGAAAGCGCAGCAAATGATCAGAGGATATTGCTGCTTTTTAAGTTTTAACTCTGTAACGCTGACTGAAAAAATAAAAAATTAAAAGAATGAATAAATATATTGAACAAAACACAGGCCAATGCTTTAAAAAATCCTTTAAGACGCTGCAAAATACTTGAAACTGGGACAGAAGTTCACCTTCCAGCAGGCCAACAAGTATAAACCTCCTGCTTGATCTTTAATGGAATAGCTTAGAAGAAATCTGCTTTAATCTGAATATATTATATTTAATCTGTGGCTTGAAAACTGGTGTTCAAAGATAATATCTGTCTGTAGCAGCGTCATATCTAAAAAAACAGTAGCAGTGCAGTAATTGCAAAAAAAGGTGGTTCTAAAAAGCATTGACTCATGGGAGCTAAATTTAATTGCACACCACACTTTTCAGATTTTTAAAATAAAATAAATTGTTGTAGCATAACAAAAACCCAACAGATTCAAGTGGTATGGATATTTTTTCCAATATTCATGCTTAACCTACTTGTTGTTGTATTTTAGTTTTCAACCAGTAAAGAAGCAAAAAACATTTTTTTATAATTGTTAATAAGGAAATAAAATATTTTTCTGTAGGACTGTCCTTTGAAACCAAAAAAAAGCGTCTAAAAGGACACAATCTACTGTCATCTCAATGTAATCTGAGAGAATAACCACACAGCTGCATGATTCTGCATTTCTGTTTGGATCCAACCTCATGTCTAAATAATGTGACATTTTTTGTGGCTTTGTGTGCTTCTCTACCAGGGAGAACAAACAGTTACTTTATTTCTTTACTGTTTGCTTCTTTTAGGCAAACAGAGGCAGCTAAATCAGAGTCACAGAGCTGGAGCTCCCTCTATGGGCGACAGGTGACACATGCGCCCTGCTGGACTGCATCCCAGTGACTTCACAGCTTGTCAGCTCTTCTGATAATTAAATCCTGACCTCAGCTGTTTCCTTTTTTTCCCCCTTACAGTCGCATAAGTGTGAATGTAGAACTGATGTCTCTAATTAACGTTGGAATAATACCCGGTCACTGGATGGCTGCAAATCAGCAGGGCTTTAGGGCAAATTAAAAGCTGAATTTTCTCAAAAAAATAAAGCAAAAAATAAATAATCTCAATTGCTACTCACCATCAGACCTAAAGAAATTTTTTTATTTTTAAAATTCAGTTTAAGTCATGAATAGTTCAGTTAAAATGAAGCTGTTAAGAGCTGATGTTGGAACATTCTGTGGCTGTGCCTCTGCTGGATCAAGTAGGTGGAGGGATAACACACTTCCAGCCTTTCTGAGAGCTCAGAAGGGAGGCTTATAGGCAATTCTGAGTGGGCAGGAAGAAGCCTTACAGGTGGGCGCCAAAGTAACTGGGTTTCATTTTACAGAAGTGGCAAAAACAGACAAAGGAGAGTCTTGCACGAGGCTGAGTAGGATGGCTGCTGAATAATGTGCCTCCGGAGGAAAGCAGTAGTGTTTATTCCTGAAGATGATGTGTGTATGTGTGTGTGCAGCGCCTTTTTGCCTATTCAAGCTCCTCTTCTGTGAGCTCTTCCAGTCTGGACATCAGTCTTGTTTGCATCTGGTTGATGTCAGATGTGTAGATCACCTCCAGCCTGTGACAGAGCAGCTTTACGTCAATATTGGGGAAGGAGAAGAGGTAGCTCAAAATACTTCAAAACAATAAACATCCAACGTTTCTACAAAGCAGACCTTTTTTCCTGAACTGCAATTTCAAATTGAAAAAAAAAATTGTTTTATCACAAAGCCTGCTATCATTTCAATCTCAGACGTTCTAAAGATGAATAAAAGGTTCTGTTTCCTATTTGACAAGATTTAGATGGACATTTTACAACATCAACCTATGAACAAGATGTCAGAGGAAGAAAGAGGTGGAGCGGATTCGCTGCAGGATGAAACACAAAGAAAAGGTCTGCCTCACTGTTTAGACAGCAGCTAAAGACCTCTGCATATCATTCAGGGAGATGCAGCGGCCAGGAAGCTCTTGTCGAAAGAAAGTCCAGCTACACAATGTGCTCATTCGTTAACTTTATGCTTTGTTTATGCAGAATGCTTCCGCTCCTAAAACCAAATATGTTTTTTCTTATTTTAAATGTGGGCCCAACTGTATTTATCGCCCTGAAAAAGGTGTTTCCTTCTTAATGTGAGTTTGTCGACCCTGCTGGACCAAATCTGACTTTGAACTGACCTGGGTATTATCCCTATGGTGTGGTTGCCATTGGAGACGGGAGCTTTCCTCAACGGGAACTCGGCTCTGATCATCTCTGGCGTCAGCTGGATTCCTGGACCTTCACACCTGCACCACAGTCTTACATGAATGACATCATTGGTGGAGGGAGGGCGGTTACCTGGAGGCGGTGTGGTGTGTAAACAGCGATGTGAGGGGCTTACGAGGACTCTGTTAGCTGCAGATGATAATCATCGGGGAGACCAGGGAGAAGAGGAGGAGCAGAGAGGGGAAGGATGTCCGTATCATAGTCGATGGACCTGAAGGAGAAACATGCAAATATAAAAAACTCCTATGAAAATGGATCTCCTCCATGGGCTGCCACCTTATCGTGGTGGAGGGGTTTGAGTGCCCCAATGATCCTAGGAGCTATGCTGTCTGGGGCTTCATGCCCCTGGTAGGGTCACCCAAGGCAGACAGGTCCTAGGTGAGGGACCAGACAAAGTGCAGCCCGAAGACCCCAATGATGAAGGAAAACCTTGGACTTGGTGTTCCCTCGCCCGGACGCGGGTCACCGGGGCCCCACTCTGGAGCCAGGCCTGGAGGGGGGGCACGATGGCGAGCGTCTGGTGGCCGGGCTTTTACCCATGGAGCCCGGCCGGGCTCAGCCCGAAGAGGAAACATGGGCCCCCCCTCCCATGGGCCCACCACCCGTGGGAGGGGCCAAAGGGGTCGGGTGCACTGTGTGATGGGTGGCGGCCAAGGGAGGGGACCCTGGCGGTCCGATCCTCGGTTGCAGAAACTGGCTCTTGGGACGTGGAATGTCACCTCTCTGGTGGGGAAGGAGCCGGAGCTAGTGCGTGAGGTCGAGAGGTTCCGGCTAGAAATAGTCGGTCTCACCTCGACGCATGGCTCTGGTTCTGGAACCAGTCTCCTTGAGAGGGGCTGGACATACTTCCACTCTGGAGTTGCCCAGGGAGAGAGACGTCGGGCAGGAGTGGGCATACTTGTTGCTCCCCATCTCGGCGCCTGTACGTTGGGGTTTACCCCGGTGAACGAGAGGGTAGGATCCCTCCGCCTACGGGTGGGGGGACGGGTTCTGACTGTCGTTTGTGCTTACGGGCCGAACGACAGTTCAGATTACCCACCCTTTTTGGAGTCCTTAGAGGGGGTACTGGAGAGTGCTCCTCCTGGGGACTCCCTTGTTCTGCTGGGGGACTTCAACGCTCACGTGGGCAATGACAGTGAGACCTGGAGGGGCGTGGTTGGGAGGAACGGCCCACCCGACCTGAACTCGAGCGGTGTTCTGTTGCTGGACTTCTGTGCTCGCCATGGATTGTCCATAACGAACACCATGTTCAAGCATAAGGGTGTCCATATGTGCACTTGGCACCAGGACACCCTAGGCCGCAGTTCGATGATCGACTTTGTCATCGTTTCATCGGATCTGCGGCCGTATGTCTTGGACACTCGGGTGAAGAGAGGTGCGGAGCTGTCCACTGACCACTACCTGGTGGTGAGTTGGCTCCGGTGGCGGGGGCGAAAGCCGGTCAGACCTGGCAGGCCCAAACGTGTTGTGAGGGTCTGCTGGGAACGTCTGGCGGAATCCCCTGTGAGACGGAGCTTTAACTCCCATCTCCGGCAAAACTTCGAACACGTCCCGGGGGAGGTGGGGGACATGGAGTCTGAGTGGACCGTGTTCCGTGCCTCCATTGTCGAGGCGGCCGATCGGAGCTGTGGCCGCAAGGTTGTCGGTGCCTGTCGCGGCGGCAACCCTCGAACCCGTTGGTGGACACCTTCGGTGAGGGATGCCGTCAGGCTGAAGAAGGAGTCCTATCGAGCCTTTTTGGCCTGTGGGACTCCGGAAGCAGCTGATGGGTACCGGCGGGCGAAGCGGCATGCGGCTCGGGCGGTTGCTGAGGCAAAAACTCGGGTGTGGGAGGAGTTTGGAGAGGCCATGGAGAAAGACTTCCGCACGGCTTCGAGGCGATTCTGGTCCACCATCCGGCGTCTCAGGGGGGGGAAGCGGTGCAGCACCAACACTGTTTATAGTGGGGATGGTGTGCTGCTGACCTCTACTCGGGACGTTGTGGGCCGGTGGGCAGAGTACTTCGAAGACCTCCTCAATCCCACCAACATGCCTTCCACTGAGGAAGCGGAGCCTGGGGACTCTGGGTTGGGCTCTCCAATCTCTGGGGGCGAGGTCGCCGAGGTGGTTAAAAAGCTCCTCGGTGGCAAGGCCCCGGGGGTGGATGAGATCCGCCCGGAGTTCCTTAAGGCTCTGGATGTTGTAGGGTTGTGTTGGTTGACGCGACTCTGCAATATCGCATGGACATCGGGGGCAGTTCCCCTGGATTGGCAGACTGGGGTGGTGGTCCCCCTGTTCAAAAAGGGGGACCGGAGGGTGTGCTCCAATTATAGAGGGGTCACACTCTTAAGCCTCCCTGGCAAGGTCTATTCAGGGGTCCTGGAGAGGAGGGTCCGTCGGATAGTCGAACCTCGGATTCAGGAAGAGCAGTGTGGTTTTCGTCCTGGTCGTGGAACACTGGACCAGCTCTACACCCTCAGCAGGGTCCTGGAGGGTGCATGGGAGTTCGCCCAACCAGTCTACATGTGTTTTGTGGACTTGGAGAAGGCGTTCGACCGTGTCCCTCGGGGAGCCCTGTGGGGGGTTCTCCGGGAGTATGGGGTACCGGGCCCTTTGATACGGGCTGTCAGGTCCCTGTATGACCGGTATCAGAGTCTGGTCCGCATTGCCGGCAGTAAGTCGGGCTCGTTTCCGGTGAGAGTTGGACTCCGCCAGGGCTGCCCTTTGTCACCGATTCTGTTCATCACTTTCATGGACAGAATTTCTAGGCGCAGCCAAGGTGTTGAGGGGATCCGATTTGGTGGCCTCAGGATCTCATCTCTGCTTTTCGCAGACGATGTGGTCCTTTTGGCTTCATCAGATCGTGATCTGCAGCTCTCGCTGGATCGGTTCGCAGCCGAGTGTGAAGCGGCCGGGATGGGGATCAGTGCCTCCAAATCCGAGGCCATGGTCTTGAGCCGGAAAAGGGTAGAGTGCCTTCTCCGGGTCAGGGGGGGTGTCCTGCCCCAAGTGGAGGAGTTTAAGTATCTCGGGATCTTGTTCACGAATGGGGGAAGAAGGGAGCGGGAGATCGACAGGCGGATTGGCGCAGCGTCTGCTGTCAAGCGGGCGCTGTACCGGTCCGTCGTGGTGAAGAGAGAGCTGAGCCAAAAAGCGAGGCTCTCGATTTACCGGTCGATCTACGTTCCCACCCTCATCTATGGTCATGAGCTTTGGGTCATGACCGAAAGAACGAGATCGCGGATACAAGCGGCCGAAATGGGTTTTCTCCGTAGGGTGGCTGGGCTCTCCCTTAGAGATAGGGTGAGAAGCTCAGTCATCCGGGAGGGACTCAGAGTAGAGCCGCTGCTCCTTCACATCGAGAGGAGCCAGTTGAGGTGGCTTGGGCATCTGGTCAGGATGCCTCCTGGACGCCTCCCTGGTGAGGTGTTCCGGGCACGTCCCACCGGGAGGAGGCCCCGGGGAAGACCCAGGACACGCTGGAGGGACTATGTCTCTCGGCTGGCCTGGGAACGCCTCGGGATTCCCCCGGAGGAGCTGGAAGAAGTGGCTGGGGAGAGGGAAGTCTGGGCCTCCCTTCTGAAGCTGCTACCCCCGCGACCCGACCTCGGATAAGCGGAAGAAGATGGATGGATGGATGGAAAATGGATGTCTAAAATCTCACTCTGTACAGAAGCTGTGGGATTTGCTGTTCTGTCAAACATCAAAACAGCTGTTTTTTGCTGTCTGATTGTGCAACACAAAGACCAGGGTTTCTGCAGGTTTCACTCACTCAAATTTCAAAACTTTTTAAGACCATTACAAATGAAATTTAAGACCTCTATTGAGACAAATGTACAAAAGAAAATTGTATATTAATGTATTTATATATATATATCGTATGGGTGGACAACAGAAGTGAGCTGGTTGCAAAAACAAACGTCGTCAATTCAACCGCTGATAAATTTGCACTGATGATAGATGCAACAAGCTTGCTAGCTGGAAAAGTCTAGAAAAGAAGTAGAAATAGTTCCAAACACTTACCTCAACATATGACTTTTCAACAAAAATAATATGCTGGTATATTGAAGAACGATGAATATTTAATAGATTTCAGTATAATGATTTTTTTATCAGATGTGACTATGATGAATAAAAGGCTCTACAAAGCAGGCAAGCAACAAAGCTAGCTACATTGAGCTAGATGAATCTGAGTTAGCTTTGCAGCTAGCCAGCAAGTGTATACTAGCACCTTGTTAGCGATAGCTTCAACCACCTCAAATCACAGAACGCAAAGCAGATGTCTGCATGCAACTGAAACTTTTTCCAAACAGAAAAGTCATGAAATTAAATAGTTTTTCCACAACAACATCTAAGATTTACAAGTAATATGTTCAAGGCCAAATAAAATTTTGTGTCACTAATTTTAGGGACATGAATTTAAGACTTTTTAAGGATGGATGTGCACCCTGAAGAAGGCAAGTTAAAAAAACCCAGAACCTTCTTTTTCTTCCTAATCAGCATTGAACTGTTCAATTTGGTACCTAAAGCAAGAGGCTCCGTCATGCTGGATGAACTGTAAATCATTGTTGTTGCTATCTGGAGAACGGTCAGATGAAGGAAGTGTTTGCACAGAATAGCGTGCAAAAGGAGAACAGGACAAACCAGAGCCGTGTTTGCTAACACACTACATCAAATATCACTTCCTTTCCGTCTTTTTAGGCTGAAAACTGAATAAATCATTATTTTTCCATGTTAGTCCCCATACAGACTGACCCAGATTCTTTAATAGAGACATTTGAGCTTAAGATGAACAACAGCACTAAAAAAGAGGAATGATTTCATCTCTCCTTCCATCGAGATGATCATTTATAGACTTTAAATAACATGTCTGAAAGTTGAGATTCAAATTCTAGGGTATTAGGCTGTCCTACTCTTCGCTCTCTGACTCTATGAATGTGTTATGAGTAATGGTGGATATATTACAAGCAGACAATCTGACATTCAGCGACCTGGCAGGAGGTAGAATATGTTGGACTCCTCCATTACATATTAATACGGGACAACCGTGATGAGCTGTGTTGTCTGTAATGCAGTTAGTCAGATGATGGAACGGACACCGAAGCTGGGACTGCGAAGAAGGATGTAGAGGATTACAGCCTCTCCAGCGGCATAAACATGAGCGTTAAAACATGTCTGAAACATGACATGTAAGACATCTCATTTCAACAATCGTTAAAATGCTATTAGCTATGAAAATATCTCTATATTATGCTCATGTAAACAGAGGAAAAGCTCTAAAAGCGGGAAGCTTGTATTGCGTAAACAAAAGATGTAGGACTTCAAGTGGAGCCTTGATTTTTCACGTGAGAAATATGCAATATGTGTTTACTTTTTGTTATGGCTGCCTTCAGTTTTTGGTGCTTGTTTTCAAATCGGAGGACAAGGCAGAACCTGAATAAGTTGAGGCTGAGATTACCCAGCATTCTCCAGCTGCTGACTGGGATTTGCTTATGTCATCTAAGGGTAAAAAGGCTTTCTATACCATAACTAATAATTTAAAGCCTTCTCGTTAAAACTGTGACTCAGCACATACCTACGAGGAGAGCCAGTATTGGTGATTGGGACGGACATCTGTTTCATGTTCAAGCCGGTTATTTCCTGTTGGAAGGCAAGAAAAAGAAATGAAACTGAACATTTTAGAAAAAAATAATTTTTTCCTATTCAGATTAGTTGAAAATGGAGATTAGGTCCACAGAAAAATTTTAAAAAAGGCCATCAAGAGAAACATAATTACTAATTTGTGTTTTTCTATCACATTAAATTCCTATAAAATGTATAGTATTGTTGTAATCTGTGAAAAAATAAAGGAAATTACCTGGTAATGGAGAAAGTGAGCCTGTGGAGTTGGTGGCATTGAGCCAGATTTGTTGTTCTCACACAGTGCAAACCTACACAAACAGTAACGATGGAATGTAAAAAGCTTTAAGAAAAATGAGAAGGACAATGTAAGTTTGCGAGGTTGTGTTTACTTCGGCAGAGCACAGAGGTGAACCTCCATGTCGCTCTCCAGGTACTTGGGCTGCAGTTTAAAAGCCTGAAGGCCCGGGGTCGGGTTCTAAAACAAAATGTCAGTAAATAAATAATCAGCCAGATGTGCTTCCTGTATGAATGGATGTGAAGTTACAACAAATCCCATCCGTACAAAGATTCTGAGAGGATTTGCATTGAAAGGCCTGATGAGAGCTTCAGGAGGCGTGAAGGAGAGTCCAGCAGTTAGGTTCTAAAACAAAATGTCAGTAAATAAATAATGAGCCAGATGTGCTTCCTGTATGAATGTACAGTATGTGAAGTACCAACAAATCCCATCCGTACAAAGATTTTGAGAGAATTTGCATTGAAAGGCCTGATGAGAGCTTCAAGAGCCGTGAAGGAGAGTCCAGCAGTCTCCTGATCCATCATTCTATCTTCCTCTTCGCCTGGACCCTGCACTTCCTAAAAGGGAGATAAATATGACACAGACTGATGCACATATTGAGTCTGACATACATTTTAATTAAGGTGCGTCGTGGTTACCGGCGCTCCAGCACGAAGACGTCTGGCCAGTGTAGTGGGACAATAGGAGCTAAACGCTTCCCAGGGAGAAGTGGATCGGTAACCCATCAGCTGATAGTGCTGGGGAACCTGGACAGTATCAATGTTACCATGGTTACATTACTTGAATCTTAGAAAAAGTGAATGCATTTTTACCTTCACATTGTCTCAAAAAAACAACCCCTTATATTTACTCAAAGACAATCATTTTGTAGATTAGAAGCACAGTAAATCATTCCAGCTGCATGTTGCTTTCAGAACCTCCTGTTATTTCAAGTGCTCCACATGAACCCCGCTTCCTTTAATATCACTTCTTAGATGCACAGTCCTTCAACACATCACATCACTTCCTCATATTATCCACACCTGCAGAAACAATCTATTTCTACATGGTTCTTTATGCTGTTTTTCCTGTGTGTAAAACAAAGCAGCCATTGTGTATGTTTAGTCAGTATGAATGTGGTTGGATTTTCTCTGTTTTATAGTATTCTTCTGTTTTCTGCTGTATGTTATTGTGCTGTACGATGTTTTAGTGTTTTCTGAACGTTGAAAATGAGAATTTGTTCTCAATTAACTTTCCTTGGTTAGATAAAGGTTAGGTAAAATAAAAAATAAAATAATTTATTATAGGTTTCCAGCTGTTTTTAAGGTCTGACCTTACAACTAACTCTAGAATACTTTTGCATACAGAGGAGTAAAATGGGTCCAGATCTTCATCGTCAGACTTTCTCATGATGAAATAAATAAGTGAATTAAATTCTGCTTTACCTCCTAAAAACATCTCCAACCTCTGACTGGATTGATGTAAAAATGTGTCGAATAGTTCAAATCTACGCAGGAAGGTTCTACCTAAAATATTCCCCAGCATACCAGACAATTGTTAATGGGTCATTAAATACTAACGTGGGAAGAAAAATTATTTTTGTGAGGGATGAAAAGGTGAAAAGCTGGTAAAGGCCACCTGGAGTCGGTGCGGACATGCTCTCCGCTGGCGTGTCTGGGTTTCCTTCTCAGTGCTCCTGTCTACAGGCATGAATGTTAAGCTAGCTGCTGATGCTAAGATAATGTGAGTGTGGGAGCATATGGATGTCGGTCTCAGTAAAGAACTCACAACCTGACCGATGTGTTCATTGCCTTTTGGCAAATGTCAGCTGGAAAAAAAGGGCTGTGATATAATGCTGCTGTAAAAAATTTATATAGACAGAGTTCCTGCACATACTTCAGATTTCTGGAGTTTTCAAGCATTTTCTATAATCAATGTTGGAAAAAGATAAGCTAATATTTCTACTCTGATCAGTACTCTAATCAATTTGGATGAATGGATTTATAAAAACATGGAGAAAGGAATACATTTTGAAATTAGAATATTTTTCCATCGCTTACATTTTCTTCCTTATCTACACTTGGAAACAATGCCAGACCATTTCTATCATGTTATTATTGAATTAGAATCCAACACGCTGCTGGTTACATATCCAGTGATATATGAGCGCCAGGTGCTTTAATAGGTACTGACCTGGAGGTTGAAGAAAGAAATTTGTGCTTTCACGGTCACATCGATAGGATCCACAGGCAGAGCCACAAAATCCCTGAGAGCCTTGAAAGATCAAGAAGACAAATGGACATTTTTATTCAGCTCAACTCTGAGGTCCAGAATTCTGCAGGGCGTCTGAATCAAAGATTTAATCAAAGCACCAGCAACCAAGCTTCCTCGCTGATTCCATTGTTGGATCAATTTCGTTTCTCACAGGAAGTAATGGATGAAAATTGCTTCATTTCTTCATGTCAAACTGTTTAATTGAAAATGTATTGGGGGAAAAAGAAAAGCCTGTTACATTATGTAGAGTTTAAAGACGTTCTCACCGTGGAATTGTCCTCTTGGGGGGAATATGGGAAAGATGACGTCAACGCATTGTCTAGAGATATGACACTTGCTCTGTCCTTAGCTAAAAAACAAAAAGATTAGCTTTAGATGCAGAATGTCATCCTGAGTTTTTTTTCCTGAGTAGTACAGATAATTCAAACCGTTCTCCATGGAGGGATCCTTCTTTATACTGTCCACCAGTTTCTTTAAAGAGGCCAGTCTGCGCTGCATGCGGCATCGGATCACCACCTGGACGGCAGACGTGAGCCTGTTACCGATTCTCCACAACTTCAAACTTCACGCTGATTCTTAATTATTTTCTGACATTCAAGACTTTTAGCTTCCTTCCTTTTTCCATAACGAGCTCCTAATAAGGTCCGGTGGACTCGGATCAGTTTCATTCTGCAAACTGAAACCTTTGTGAAATTAAAAAGTGGCTCGCTAACAGCAATGAATCCTCTTACTTTCATCGAGTTTTCCTTTCGTTTCTTTTATAATTTAGACGCCACATAAAGAGGCCTGCTTATATGCTACAGTAATTAATATAAATAAGAACACTAATGGATCCTGACTGAACCTAAAGACGATTAGAAATTTCTACCTGACTGAGCTGAAAGTGACAGGGCTGCAGGAGGGCTAACTCTCTAATGAGGCACACCGAGAAAATGACGTGCTCGTTCATTCAGGTGTGCACATTTAAAACAACTTTTTGTTTTCTTTGTCCAGGCATAAAAATTTACAGAGGGCTATTATCCACTAACAACACCACACAGTCCACTCCTGATTTTTGCACATGTACCTTCCGAGCTGCCTGCTGGAAAAGTGTGAGGGTTCTCTGTCTCAGGTCCCAGTAAATGCTGGTGTACAACTGGAAGACCGGTACTTTGTCTCGATCCTGGAAAGGATTGGGAAAACTTTACTAGAAGAACAGCTAAAGGACTCGGCCTGATTGGTCACAGTGAATATGAATATCATGGAATGGACAAATAGAGATGCACCGATCACATATCAATATCTATATTGGTCATGATGTTGAAAAAAAATCTATTCAGTCTAATTCTATGCTTTGTGCTCTTATGCTTTATTTATTTATTTCAAATTATATTTAGAATTCCTAATTGCACTTTCTGAACCATTTTAAATGTTTGAGCAACTTTGTGAAGTTTTTGGTGTATTTAAGTGTGCTGTACTGGTGCAGAGTTATCAAATAAATGCATTATTCAGTACATTTATGTCTGTGTTTAAGAAAAGAAATGTTTTAAGTGATTCAGTGATGTTTTTCAGCATCGAATCGGAATTGGCCGATACGAAGCTTCAGATATCTGTATCGGTATCAGCAGTGAAAAAAGTGGATTGACGCATCTTTATAAACAACCAGGTTATTCCCCCACTAACAGATTTGCTTGTTTTCAGTTGTTCTAATCTTTCACTTTAAAATGTTTAATTTTAACATAATAAACAAAGAGAGACATGAAATTAGCAACTGAAGCTAAAGGATGACCTGTTTGTGGTCTCGAAGCATCCGCTTAGTCGATAGTTGGGTCTGCCTGGGAGCGAAGTCTTCATCTTGCCTCTCATCTTTTTTTTTGACCTTTAACACAATCAGCACATGATTACTATTAGCATTCCTTCTATGAAATCACAAATAAAGTGTAATAAACTGTTTAGACTACAAATTACTTCCTCTTGTCCACACACATCATCTGATTCTGTCTGATTTAAAAGAAAAGTGTAGGAATTGTTTAAATAAAATGTGAGTTTTAGCATATATCAAATAAAGAAGATGTTTCTGTTGTTTTACACAACATTTCAGAATTGCAAAAGAACTTAAAAGAAAGGATTTCAACATGTTTCGCCGCTATATCAAGCCTAAAATCTTTTGGCTGAAGGAGAAATGTCCTCCCTGTCACAGGAAATAAGACAGCCTAATTTAGTGATTTAATATTCCCAGGTGGTAAAACTCTTCCTGGAAAATTACAAAACTGTAAGTCTGCATAAATGTTTGTGTTCTGGCCTTTAATCAGCATTTCATTCCTCCCATAAAAACAAGAGTTCCCATAAAATATAGAAGTAACGCGCTGTGATACGAGGCTGTAAAACAGACAACACTCCCTGTGTGTGTGTGTGTGTGTGTGTGTGGATTACAGCATCAGCGACGAGATGAGAAAGGAAGGGCTGTTAAGCTTCAACTGTACACAAACTCGTATTTCAAAACTGAACTTTCTTTGGCCGACCTTGCCTTGTTTCTATGGTTACTAAATAAAATCAATCACTTAAAAGCAGAAGCATTTTTTGTAATGATAAAGAGTGTATTCAACAGAGAAAAACATTCAAAGCATAAAGATTAAATGGACTTTTAATGGGAGTCGAGAAATGATTAAATGTCAACAAATCTGAAAAATAGTAATTTACACAAAACTGAAACAAAATGGATTTAAATTATTATTTTGACATTTTAATTCAAGATCATTCATATATCAAACTTATTGGTATTATTTGGTGCCACTAAATATACCCAACCGACTTGAAGGGGTCATTGCAAAAAATGTGATCATACAGGGCAACAGAAAACAATTCATGCCACACTTTTCAGATTTCTGGGGGGTAAAAATATTGAAAATTATGAATTCTTTTCCTTCTGCTTCCTAAGAAGACCAAGAGCAAACCAATGTGAAATCATACCAAAAGAATGGCTGTGATTACAGTAAAGGAGTTGTTGCTGTCACATTGAGACAAAGACCCTAAACATCCAGATATGATGTGTCAAAAATGCGCTAGTTAAAGTTCAGACCTAATTTCATTAAAAATCAAACTTGAGAGTTGTTGTTTTCAAATCTATGTATCATTTTACTTCTATCTTCTTCTACAATGATACACAGGTCTCTCACATAAAATCCCTATAAATAATTTAAAATTTGTGGTAATGACATGACAAAATGTAAAAAAGTTCAATTCTATAAATAAGTAGTGTACTTTCTCACCCATTTACAGGGTTTGTGTGTTTCCCTCAGTTACTGCTGAAACTCACCATGTATTCCTGCAGAGCTGTCTCTCTCTCCTCCAGTATCTGCTGCTGCCTTTTCTTCGACACCGACTCCACACCTAGATAAACTTGGCTGAGTGCAACCCACAGAAGAAATGACCACATATGGAGGTAAAAATACAAACAACAGTGTGGAGAAATGCGTATATGTAGAGATTTTTTGAAACCCTTTTACAGCATCTTAGTTCTGTTGAAGTTTATTAAGAAAGACCTCACAAACCCAGCAAATCGACACTGAGCATTTAAGCTGAAATCCAATTTTTGAGTTTTACCTACCTTTTGATATACTTGTATTGCTCCTCCTCGGTAGCCTGCTGAACCTTTTTCATGAAGAGAGCCTCTTTCATCTGACTGTTTATATTTCCTTTCGTACTGCCGCAGGAAAAGGCTGAAGTAGCGTGGGCGCCGAGGACATAAAGCAAGAAACATCGGTTACAGTTTAATGGACGTAAATTGAGTTATAAGAGACAGAACAATTGTTTAAAGGGTCACAGCCATGTCAGGTTTAGGAGTAAAATCATTGGGGTTGCAGTTTAGGTCTTTTGAATCGGGTTTACTCGTGTCTTTGATGAGAATTTTCGCCACCCCTCCAGGGCTACAGACATCCATGGAAGATGGTTGGGGAACATCCGCCTCATCTTTTACTGCCTAGAGAAAATAAATTACACAACAAAAAAAAAGAAACAGTTCAAAAAATAACATTAAATAAAAGAAATAGGCACCTTTAATTTGTCAGCCTCCTTGACTGAGGTCTGCTTGCTTTTACGTCCAGAAGGTGGTGGCGTAGGACGACCTCCGTGTTCTATGGCTCCAAATCTGACATGTGGTTGTCTATCAAAAATATAAATTACAAAAAAAATTTTTATCTGGAGTTGAAAGGTTTGAATAATAAAAATGAGTAAGGCTGCAGAGATTAGACGAGAACAAACAACTTTATTGGATCTAAGTAGACAAACATGGTTGGCAAGAGCTGCAGTGTCTTGTTACAGTATCAATTTTCACAGATCTTTACAACTTAAATGTGTTTTGCATTTTTATTGAGTTTTCAGTCCATTTTTGGTTCATAAATACAAACACTCCCTTTAAATTTACAGATGCTATTTTTACTTTTATAAGTTATAAAAACTATTAATGCCAGCTGTTCATACAGGTCAAACAAGAGCAAACAGAGCAGAAAATCTCAAATTAAACAAATATTAATAACTGAATGTCTGAATTTTAGCAGCTGTCTACTATTTTGACAAACTGAGTTGGAAAAAAATCAATAAATTCAAACTACCCAATTCAATCTGAGTTGCATAATCAGTCCAGAGTGACAAAATATTCAGATAAATAATTAAACATGGAGCTGCATCACATCAGAAGAACACTGGATGATTTATTCTCTCTAAATATTGAAATGTCGATACTGATTATGATTAATTCACATCTTCCTGGCTTATTCTGTATTTTCCTTTATGAAACAACTTCTGATAAAGTATTATAATCCAACAGCCTCCTTGAAAAACTGATCGCAGATTTATTACAGTGTCAGCAGAGCATAGTACGAGCCTGATTATATTAATGCAAAATGCAGAACTGAATCACGGTGATTAAAATATGACTGGATAATCTTTAGTTTGTTGTAAAAACATCTTTATCCATGTCAGACAAGTCAGTCTGGGGAGACACCAAACAAGCAGAATCAAACATTGATTCAGTCTAGAGGTCTAGATATTTTATTTTTTTTGGTATTTCACATGAACACATCTTATCTATCATTTGGTTCCACTGTGGGAAACAACAAACAGAGAGAGAGAGCGAGAGTGTGTGTTTTTTATGCTAAACATCCATTAAGAAGTATTATCTATTCTGATATCACTGCAGCAGCTAGCAAGCTTTTTTTTTTTTTCTCCCCATGAATTATTAACTTTTGGGGGAGATAACAGCAGACAGTGCGGTGAAAGAAGCTACTGCTGTGTGATGGATGGCACCATCATTCTCATGGGAGCAAAATTAAACATTAGGTTTTTTATACCAGCTGGAAAAATAAATGGGATGCTCTAATCAGGCACACAAAGCCATTTATGGAGAATCCGTGTTTTTGCCTCAGACTTGTCTTATTGGCTGTTTGCTCGGAAAACCTTGGAACGTTTTTATAGTTTCATAAGAACAACAGAAAAGAAAGAAACTATTTTAACTATTTATGTGGGACATCCAATACTCATGACCACGAGTTTACACAAACACACACACAGAGTAGAAAGACACTACAGCATAAACTAAAAGTTCAACCTCATTATTTCTCAGTGTTTACATGCCAATATTTTGTTGAGAAGTTTGAGATTCTTAACTAAACAACTTGTTTTATGATCTTTTGGAATGGGCGCTGTACATATGCATCGTTTTTGGTTGCTTTACCTGAGAGGTAAATTGGGCCTGGAGAACCCGGTGATGGTGCACAAGTAGGGCTTGGTGTTGAAATGTGCGACGACCAGCTGGAAGGTGAACTGAGACGTCTCATACTGGAGAGGACAGAACGTCACCGTCATCAGAACTTCCCCATTGGCTGGTATCACACCTGCAAAATAGGATTTGCACGTGATCTGAGGCTAACGTCACTGACTTTATGAAGATACTGACTGTTTCAGCTAAATGCTATGTGCTAGCATTTCCGGTTAAAGTAAAACAGATTTATTTGAAGGTTGTTTAGTGCTAAACATATATATAGATATAGATATATATATTTCACTTTTACGAACTAGAGATTTGTTTACAGACATTGGAGTCTGAAAAATCTCTCAAACATTCTCTCTTATTCTTTCTCTTTTTATTATTTAGTCTCTTTCTCTTTAATCTCAAGGAGAAAGAGAAAAAGGTTATGTGTTTATTTTACAATGTATGCATCAAATACATTCACCACTCTGTACTTTTGCAGTTTTGGTCTTTTTTAGATACAAAAAGGATTATTTGTATTCGCCGTGCATCGCCAGCCTTCAGGGCTTTTTGTACCCAATATGAAAGCTAATAATTTCAAGTTATTTTCTGTAATATCTTCATATTATTTAATAATGTGGTTATTTGACTCAGTTAAATAAAATCTCCCAGCCGGAGAAAACTCATATTTTGGTTTGATCAATTAAAATGAGCTGGCACAAACACGGATCTGAACTACAATTAATGCAAATAGGGTATAATATCAAATCTTTTTGTGAGATTCAAGAATGTTTATGAATTTTTCACTCCATAACTCATCAAAAATACTGAATTTCCAATGGAAGTAACTTGGTTTAATATAGTTATAGTTATGGAAATAAAACGGATGTGGACTTGGATAAAATTGTAACGTGTTTTACATATTTGTTAGTTTAATCAGCTACTCTAGATTTCCTTTAGTCAGTTTGTGTTGATGCATGTGTCCTGTTTGTTTCTGTTTTGCTCTGTATTGACCTGGCAACATGTCCAGGGTGTACCTGCAATGCTTAAGTGGATTTAGAAAATGATAAAGAGAGATTCTTGCTTTAAAGTCAGTTTTTATCATGCTAGCTTCCTGCCTTCCATCTATTTAGGGAATAGAAGAAGATGGTGAAAACTGAACCATAATATCAACCTGCTACTATTGTGGTGAATGTGTGTTTTCATGCGGTGCTGTTATTTGAATAAGGAGAAAAGAGGGAGCCCATATCGGCACATCCAAACAAAAAACAGAAACTCATTTGTATCTTTCTTCTTCTCGTTCCAACAGTTAAGCCAGCTGTAATCCGGATCCCAAGTGCTTTTTCCGCCATCTGTTGTGATGCTTTCCAGACAACCGAATGCTGCTGTGTGGCAGCGCGTGGAAACTAGACGGACCCTTCAAGTCCTGCAAAGGCTTATATAATACACAACACATGGCTCTGAAGATTGGGGAAAGCAATGAAAGCACTTGCTTTGTCTAGTGGGTGAATTCTAAATCTGGAGGGCTAAAAGTAAGTTAAAGTTAAATATAAACTTTCATTATTATTCATATTATAACCACAAACTCCAATGTGTTTTGTTGGGGGGGGGGGTTTTGGACAGATCAGCATAAGATAAGAAGAGTGATAGTTTTCTTTCACAAATAATTAAAAGTGTGGTGTTTGTATGTTTCATTCTTTCCTATTGATCATCTTTGAGATCAAATTAAACAACTTTACACATCTTTACCTGTGAGGGGGTGAATGGAGTAGGCATCATGTGGCTGAATAACGTACACCTGAAACTCAAAGTCAACTGGACAGCTGCAACTCAGGGGAATTACATGACGAACACTGGAGACAGGGAAGAAGAAAAAGAAGATTTTATTCATCTACGAGTTGAAACCAACGGGTTGAATGGAGGCAAGGTCGGCTGCATTGAAGAATGCAAAGCGACAGGTAGGAGTCTGGGCAGATGGAAGGTCAAAAAAAACATTCCACACACACCTTTGTCCGAGCGGTATGGCAGAGAAGTCGATGTGAGTGGGGATGTGTAGGTCATTGATGACAGGGTAAGCATGGACTGGAATGAACAGGTTCTCTTCATCCTTAAAAGGAGAGGTGTTGGAAAACATTGAGGTAAAAGAAGTGTGAAGGGTGACCTTAATGAGACGCTAACCTTGCAGTGAACACGGATGCAGTCGCTGAAGTAATGCCAATCCTCTGGGCAGAACGCAACATTCACAGTGTAGGCCAGGCCGGGGATGAGCCGATCCTTTGCACACACAAGGAGGTGAGCGTCAACACTGACTGGACTCATGAACAAGTGATTCAGGGTAGATTCAGGTCAAAGATACCTTTTTGGTGTAAGTTGTCTGGAAGTGCTTCGTTAGAGTTGGAATTATGTGAATATTCACCGGTGCATTTGAAATGTTGATTAGATTCTAATGGAGAAAAAGAGCTTTCATCAAGTCCTGAGGACCGTTTGAGCTTCACCAACATCTTCATCACACAAATCGGGTTTTGAGTCTGGACCAGAGTTATCCTCACCACGGTCTTGGTGTAACTCTTCCCAAGCTCAAAGCCGCTGAAGTGAAGCTCAGCGGGGTCTGCTTCGATGTGACTGTTACTTTTCAGCCTGGCGTAGATTTCTTAAGGAGAAAATGAAGATAAGTTGAGAAAATCGAATAATTAAAGCAGCTTATCAGAGGGACAATGTTGATGCACGTACTTGAATCCAGCAGATGATTTGGGAGGGCTTTGCTCCTGGTCTGCTCCACCAGCTGGCTCAGGGGCAGAGACGTCCCTTTCCTCTGGGGCTCCGATAGCGTCTGCGGGACAGGCGTGGCCACCTCCATCCTGGAGAAAGGTCAGCTCTGGATCCTCATGAGAGGGATGGCAGAAGGCTGGAGGGGAGTCAAGGAGACTGCTGTGTGTTGAGAAATAATAATACTGGTAAACCTAGAAATAAGCGATGAGATGGAAGATAGGACAAGGCAGTATTTATTCACACAGGATCAAATTCATTAGTATTACTATTATTTTTGTTGTTGCATGTTTTCTATGTTTTAGGAAAGACAATTCAGGCTTATTTCTATAGAAGTCAAAATCCACTGATGGGAAGGAAGGAAATAAGGTTGGAAAGGTGAGAGGATGGAAGGAAGAAAAGATGGGAGGAAGGCTAAGTGGGCTGAAGAAATAAAGGAAGGAGAAAGGAAACGAGGTAGAAAGATGGAAGGAGGAACAAACAGGGGTAAGAAAGAAAAAAAGGAAGTAGGAAGGAGGAAAGATGTTAAGTGGAGGAAATGAGGGACAAAAAAGAGTAGGAAGGGAAATTATAGAAGGAAGAAAATGAAAGTAAAAAAGAAAGAAAAATAGGAGGGAAAGATAGGAAACACGAAGCAAACGACAAAAAGGAAACAAGCGATAAGAAATAAACAAAGCAAGGAGGAAAAGAGACAGATTGGTGAATGGAAACATTAATAAACTGAAGCAACTTAAAAGAAAGAATTGGAGAAAGTGTTTCATACTTAGTCCGACCTGAGTTCAAACTTTCTGACTGCGTATTAACTCTGGTGGAAAGGTTTTTAAAAAATCACGCACTGACACGGAGTTTAGCTGCGACAAATTTAGATAATTAGCTTACTTAAATTCGCGTTAATGTAAACAAAAGTTATTTCGAGCAAAAACGTTTAATGATACTATTAAACTTCGCCATATTTCATGAATTGTCCTACCAGAGAAGAGACGTCTAAACATATTTATCCCTCATTGTTTGTGAAACGGAACGCAACAGACGCCTACGTTACCATGGTGACTTGCAAGGGGCGAGCACGTTCAGTTAAATTCCGTCAACTCACAAAACCCAGACCGGAAATACGTCCTTTGGGTTTCCAAATAAAAGTCAAAACATACACGCAAGCGTGTTTTTCGGTTTTTTCATGAACTTAAATTAAAAAAAACTTCACAGATAAACTAAAACGTATATCTGAATATGTCTATTCAGTAAAAACACCGAGAATGCCGTACATTTATCCATGCAACAACCTTATAATTTTATTTTGAAATTTAATGGAGCAACTGTAATGTCAGCGCTCCTCACTTTGTCCTGCCTAGAACACTATTATGTTAGATTTAAAAGTCTCATATATGAGCTGCATAGCAGCAGGGATGTTGCTTTTTGTTCAGATCACCTATGCAGCTTGGAGCTTGGACGCAGATGGGCAACCTCGCGGGAAGAGTGAACATGATGAAGAAAGTTGGACTGATCGGGCTGCTGCTTTTACACCAGGTAAAGAGAAGGACACCTGCTTTATTGCAATGCTTGAGAATTAAAAAATCCAATAGTATTTTATTTTACAGGCTAGATCGTCACCAGGTTGCAATCCTCATGTCGATCCTATGAAAGAGGAAGAAAAGTGCATGAACGATCTAATATTGTTCATGGAACAAAAAGCAAAAGGTAAATCAATAGTTTTTAATTTTGTTAATTTTTTTTCTTTTTTTCACTTTTACATTTTAGACAAAAAGCGATCTCCTTTTCAAATTTGCAATTTACACCAAAATGAGTCAAATGTTTGAGAATGTTTAGGCTTTACAGAAATTTCACGTTATGTTTTAGTGACAGCTGGTGGTCATATAACAACATGCATAAAAATATGATTTTAGGGGCAACTTTAATCTTAACTTAGACCATTAACTCATTTTTTGCATGTATCAATTTTTCTTAGCTGCTTTACCGCTGCAAATAAACAAAAAACTTGTCGTTCTTGTTTTATGTGTGTAGTAAACAGCAGTGTGTATTGTAAGGGAATGTGGGAAGACATGCACTGCTGGCCACCGGCCTCTCTGGGGGAAACAGTCTCTCTGCCGTGCCTGGATATCTTTGGGCGTGTTTCAAAAGGTGAGAAGCAAGGACGATGACGCACATTTAGAAACTGTAAGCCATTACCTGCACCTCATCCCACTGGTTAATTATTTCCATAAAAAACTAATTTGTCTTCGGATGGGACAGAGTTTCTTCTTCCCCTTACCGTCTCTATCCAAACAACTATGTGAAGCTTGTGTACACAAAAGACTGGGTAACATGTAAGAGTGCTGCGTGTTAAAGGGATAATAAATTATCTAAACAGCAAACGAAAGTGATAGATTAATATTCTTATCGCTTTCACCTACGTTCAATATTCTGAATAAAGATACAATGAACACCATTTATCTTTTGTCAGTCATTTCTTGCATGCAGGTATTTCTGCAGGGCTGCAGTCAAAAGAAGGCAGGAAGGAGTGATTTTATTGGTACTTTGCAGGTGAAGTGCATCGCAACTGCACCAGCAATGGATGGACGGATCTTCTCTCCCTACATGAGGATGCATGTAGCTACGCTTTCAATGACTCCCTTAAGTATCTAGAACACGTAAGTAGATTTAAATTTTGTAAAATAAAAAAAGACATTATTTCATACAATGCCCCTCCAAACAACCCTTATTTTTCTGCTCAAAGTTTTTCTGTCTTCATGTTTTCCAACTTATAAACATCAACACACATCTCCCATGACAACAGGGAAACAGAAAGTAATGAAATAAAAAAAATCAATACTATAATAAACTTGCTAAGAAACTTTGTTATATGCTTGAGATATTCAGATGAGTTTTTCTATATATTTCTAGGAAGATGTTATAAGTGTTTTAAACTAATTTCTCTTCTCAGTTCTCAGCTTCCCATTGGTATTTCTCCTATGTGAAGACCATGTACACCATCGGATACACACTCTCCCTTATCACTCTTGCCATCGCTATCACCATCTTCTGCTTCTTTAGGTGAGAAATATATATATTTTTTCTTCCTATTGTCCTTCCATCAACCACAAACCGCTCTTGAAACCCTGCAATACCTCACCTTTGGTCTGTTTATCATCATCGGGTGAAGCACAACCGAGTCCGCCTCTAAAGCAGAGTTGATATATTCTGCAGGAAGCTGCACTGTACCAGGAACTACATCCACATCCAGTTGTTTGTCTCTTTCATCCTGAGAGCCATCTTCATCTTTATCAGGGACGGTCTCCTTTTTACAGATTCAGAGCTCTATGACTGCGACAGCTCCACTGTAAGGATGAAAGGCGATCATTTTAAATAAGAAAGAATTTCTTGCCACTGAAATGAGTTGGTCTCTCCTGACAATTTTCTGCAGGTGGCTTGTAAGATTGTGTTGATGTTCTGCAACTACTTCATCCTTGCCAACTACAGCTGGCTGCTGGTGGAGGGTCACTTCCTGTTCACGCTGGTGAGCCGATCCTTCTTCTCGTTGAAGAAACACCTCGCCTGGTCCATCTTCCTGAGCTGGGGTACTGCAATATAATACATCTCACAGTTTTGGCTTTGTTTTACCTATAAACACATGTGTAAAGCTCAACGCTGTCTCTGAAATACTGCATTCCTAAATGTCTTACAGGCATACCATTTATTATTATTGTCTGCTGGGGATGTGCTAAGTATTTTTATGAAGATGAAGGGTAAGAAACTAAAATATTCATCAAACATCTACTTAATTTTAGATTTCTAAATGTCAGAAATTATAATTATTTCTTATTCCTTGGGTACAGATGTTGGGAAAGAAGGAGACATGAATGGATTTGGTGGATACTCCGTGTGCCAGTTCTCCTCTCCATATGTGTAAAATATTTGTTGTTTTAGAAAATACTTCTGTAAATAAAATGTGTCATTTTTAAGTAAATGTAGCTATATTGCAGTGCTAATTGGCTGTGCTAATTAAATCAATGGCTAACTGGCTTAGCTTAGGAACCAAAGCAGTTCTTGGCCTAGTTACGTTCAAAGACTAAACATGCAGCCAAACCTAGCCTCTGAAGTACAAATCAAACTATTTAAAATACATTTTTCATATTATGAAGGGGATTATTATTGTAGTCTATACAGCTATCCTAAAGGACAGGTAGATGTCAAACGTTAAATCTGAATTTTTCAAATATTTTTTTCTTCTACTTATTTTAGATGAATCTCGTCTTTTTCTTGGGTATTTTGAGGATACTGATCAGCAAACTCAGAATGTCAGACGCACACCGGAGCGAATTCAGTCAGTATATGTGAGTCGTTTCACTATATTATATCCATGCATTGTAATCGTATTTTATGTGATAGAAAAATATCTGATTATGGTGAATTGCTCTTAACTTTTGCATTGGTAACTGGAAGGTGGATAAATACCAACCTATTTTTATTCTGGTGAGTCGGGAGTGCTGCATATTTATATTTGGAAGTAAAGATTTTCCAATACAACATGGCTGGTTGTAAAAAGTCAGAAAGACTTCCTGACAACTTAAGCCAGAAAAACGTTTTACTGAAGAAACTGTTGTTGTTTTTTTTCTTTAACAGGAAGCTGATTAAGTCCACATTTTTCCTGGTGGCTCTGTTTGGTCTCCACTGCATTCTTTTTGTTTTCTTACCCGTCAACGTCAGCAACTCTGTATTTAAGATCTGGACGTTTGCAGAGCTGGCGCTGTCATCCACACAGGTATGTTTTGCTCACATCATTCAGGTCCCATTTATACCACACCTAAGAATAAAGAAATGACTCAAACAGAACCCTACTGTTAACATGAAGTGAGCAAAATTATTTTAAAAAGCAGCACAAGATGTTGCTGCCAGGAGTTGGGCGTGACTTTTCATACTGGGCCTGAATAGTTTATGCCCGTTGCATTTAAAACAAACAAAACAAATCTAATTGGGGCCAAATATTTTTCACAGTGCTGTTAAATCCCATAATCTCAATGTGTAATCCTTCTGGTCTTGCATCTCCCAGGGATTTGTGGTTGCTGTTCTCTACTGCTTCATGAATGGAGAGGTAAAATCTAAACCGTCAGATACAACGTGAACCTTGTGAAGCATGGACCCAACCGGGCAGCATTGTTGTATGTTTCAGGTGCAGCAGGAGTTTAAGAGGCGGTGGAAAAGATGGAAGCTCACCCGGCACCTGCCCAGTCGGAGTCGGCAGCATCACGGCTCCATCAGCCAGATCGGATCACCTCACACACAGGTCTCCCTGCTGCCCTCTTCTCCTACCAGTCTTACGAACACTGGATTCCCTGCAGACACTCTGGAGATGTGAGCATAACATTGTGTAAGAACTTTTCCAGTAATCCCAAAGAAGACGGAGAAGTTAAGAGCTACTCTTCTACGGGACTAATTTGATTTAAAGTGAAAATTTGTTTGCTTGTTAAGGCTTGACTGGACCAGGGAAGATCCCAAAACATCTTTAATCTACATTGCAAACATTTTCAGAACAATAAAAGGTGTTCTATACAGCAAATGCACTCATTGTGATGAGAAAGCATAACTCATTTAAATTGTAATGTTTTGACTATTTTGTCCATGTCTTTTTATTTAAAGGATATCCTTAGTTTGTAGCTAACCTTTTCCATTTCAGCTTCGTATTATTTATATAATGACATTTCAGATCATTTCAGAGCTTAATGAAGGCTAGAAGGTCGTTCATACACACAAAAAAACAAACTGGTGGTGGAACAGCTGTAGTGATATTATGCTACAATAGATTAACCTTTACATTTGTTGGTAGCTTACATATAAACAAAAAGGGCAACAGCAGACAGAAAATTTTGTGAAAACACTCTTTGTTTTAATTAAAACATCTAATAAAGAGTTGAAAGGATGGTTTGTTTAGATTAGACCAAAATCTGGCAGAGATATTAAACATTACCTGGAAAAAGCCCTTAAGGTTAATGGCCAAATTGCAGGTGTGTGTACAATAAACAGTACATTCAGTTTATGACAGAGAAGAGATAGAATATGACGTCTGAGCGCTGCAGTTTTCCATCAGGACCCCATCAAAGGCTGCCCTAAAAGAAATTAAACCATATTTTCCATAACCAAAGAGTTCATGAATCTTAAATCCTTAAACATGACAATTTGGAACCCTCACCTTTATGCCAAACAACAAGCCAAAAAAATGTTTCACATTTAAAAAGATTATTTAAATTATCAATCATGTTTTAAATAATCTGTAAACAATGTGAAATGGAACACCCTTATTTTGGTCCTAGATCGTATAATTATAAGTTTCCAAAGACATTAAAATCCCTACAAAGATAGTAAATTTCACAATATAAAAAAGACATAAAACCTGACACATTGTACCATCTGGCAAATAATAAATACATTTTAAGCGCTTAAAATGTATTTTAAGCGCTTAAAATACACTTAAGCTACGGAATACATTACATAATTATCACTGACTGCTTGTAAAGAAAAAATATATTAAAGATATATTAAAGATCCAAAACATTTCAGTCTTTCTGCACAACATTGCTTTTATATGCCTACATAACTCACTTGGGTGACTTAAGAAAAAAAATCTTTGAGACTTTTATTTGAAAACATAACAGGATTGAGGTAAATATTTAGCAAAATACTGCAAACAGGTACATCTCAATAAATTGGAATATAATCAAATATGTGGATGATAGTTTGTATATTTTATAGATTCCTTATAGAACGCTATCAGATTTTCTTGTTAATGAAGCTGGCTATTCAGAGTGCTGTACCAAGTATATAAACGGAAAATTGGGTGGAAGAAAAAAAGTTTGGCAGTGGTACACTGGTAAATTCATGTTTTACTCGACAGTTGAGGTAGCAGACTCTAAAACTACAAAACTGAGAAAAAAAATGTTTTATTTCAAAAACAAAAAACAGACATTCAGTTTTTCTTGTGTATTTCTTTATTGTTGTGTTTCTTAAAGACTCTACATTCCATATTTCTCTTTTAGCTTTTCCACCAACTCCACATAAGCTGCCATTGCTTCTTCTTTGGATAAACCTGTTGGTTTGGGAGACAAAGCACATAATTCTTGACGGTTTGATGTAGTTTTAGACTCTTTCAAAGATTTAAATCTACATTGACAAATCTTTGTTCAACTCTACATTGATTTATTGTGTTGAGGTATTTGTAATAAAGTTTGATGAATCCAACCTTTCTTTGCGTTCCATGCATCCCATTTCGCTTTTCCTATAAAATCGAATATCCCTGGTCGTTCTGTGGAAATAAAGAGTCCTGTGTTTAGCCTCAAGCGACTTCAAAACACAATCAAAGTTTGTACAATTTTATTTACTAGACCGCCTAATATGACACTGGAGATAACTGAATTTTAAACCTTCACTGTGTATATCAGGCTTATGAAATGTTATTTCAAAACGGATCCTCATCTCAACTTTTTTTTTAACCACTGTGCCACTGAAACACAGGCCTTGAATTTATGGTATATGAAATTAAACAAATATATGACTCTATAAATATATTTATTTTAAGTTGCAAAAGTACATGCTTGTTTGCTTTGACTGGAGATCAATGCTGTATGTCCTTGAATTTTATTCTACATGGTTGAGACAGTCTGCAGGGCTTTTTTGGGCATTTGTTGCCCCCTGCTGGGCCCTTTAGATTGTGGTGAGGTGAGGTTTGGGTCATTGCATACAACATGTTTTGCATTCAACATATTTTTGTCAGTCATGCATAATTTTTTAAGTTATAGTTTGCTGACTATGGTTTAACTAATCTTTACTTATAATGCCAATATTAATTTTTATACTAATGATTCACAGTGAAGCTTTGAAAATAAAATAAGAAAAGAAGAAAACGGTCATTTCCCTGCCATTGCAAAATGAGCTGCTTTGTGTGGTTATAACTAAAACCTTTGCTGCACTGAACTTGTGCAGCTAAATCTGAGTTAGAAGACTGTTTCATAGTTTCACAAGGTTATAATAAATCTACTGTAATCTAAAGTGTAGGATTCAATATTAACCATTTAAAAAGAAACTCAACATGATAAGCTTTGAAAATGCTGGATTGCAGATATTATATATAAGGGTTGTGTTCAATAAAGTCTGATAAATAAGATGCTTTGTTTAAACTACATACTCATTGTTCATAATCTGAAATCTCACTTGTCAAACCTGCTTTAAAAAATAATTTCAACCCCACCCTGTCCAAACATCGGATACAAAACATCCCCACTACTCACACTCACCCATGTTCACGTCTCCAGCAGTGGCTTGTTTATACAAACCATAAATTGCACTCATTTCTCCCTGGTCTGGTCTTTGTCTCAGGACCTTCACCTCCTCTGCTGCTTTCTCAAATGCTTCCTGGGAGAGAGGAAGGAAACAGAGCATTAAACCTGACAGAGGAACCTATGAAAACTACAGGAGACCTGCAGCTCAGCTGAAGCGATCAAACTCAGAGAAAAGTCAGCACACGCGAAGCAGATGTTTGGTTACAGAGTAGGAAATAAAAGTGGCAGTTTAATAAAAAAATGCACTTACAGACATGGTGACCGGGTGTACGGCTTTTCTGCTGCTGAAACTTCCGACTGTAAGTCTTGCTCAACTCGTCCTGTGGGCACGTCACGCGGGAAATAAACTGCCAATGTGGGGAGGGATTTCCTGGGTAACAGTGCCAGGCAAGCGGTATATTTACACCCTATTGGTCCCCAATCAACACAACAGAAATAATCCAACTTTAAGCTTTATTATCATTTCACAAGTTTTTGGTTTGTTTGTTGGGTTTTTTTTTCGGATTGGACCGAAAATAAAAGTCACATTTACGGTGCAGTTCAGAAAACTGCCACAAGATGGCAGCATCTGGATATATAACGCCTAACCTTAAAATAATGTCTATGGACATATTTGCCCTCTTACCTCAGTTTAAAGGTTATTACATTATTTTAATGCATGCTAGAAATCCATTATCTACATTCATATTGAGCACAAACATAGAAAACACATTACTGTGCAAAACTCAAATCAAATCAAATTTTATTTGTATAGCACCTTCCAGCAAAGGTCAAAGTTTACATTCTTTTATTGGCAACAACATTCAAGTTAAATGGCAGTATACAGAAATCATTTTATGTCAGAAATCAACAAAGAAGTAACATTAGACATCAACCTAGATGCTTCAGTTTAGTAATGTTTGTCAACTGAACTACATAACTGTCACTCTATAGTTCCAGTTTTAACTTGAGGTTCACACCTGAACTACAAGTTTTATTGTTCAAATACAAATCTGAAATGTGTGGCTCGATTTTGTATTCAATCCCCTTTTATCTGGATATCCCTAAATAAAATCCAGCAGAATCACTTCACAGTCTGAAACTGATGAGACATTTAGAGCAGATTTATTCTGTTTACTTTTTTTTTTTTTGTTTGTTTATCAAAGTTATTTTGGATGTGTTTTGAAGGCAGCATTAGGAGAAAAAGAAAACATGCATTGCTGCTTAATATTTGCCATATTTGCACAATAATTAGTAAAAAAAAGAAACCTATAAATAACAAATATCACAGGGAAATGAATTGAGCAAAAAATCTAAATCTTTACTTTAATAATACAAATAGTCACATGAAAAGTTTAAGTAGAAACTTATTTTGGTTTCTTGACAGCAACAGCTTAGTCTGCTGTGTAAAAATGTTGCAACGTTTTCTGAAGAGCGAATATCGTTCTTCACCGTGATTGACACTAGAAACAGAGCAAACAATAAATTAAAGAAACAGCAGTCATCTCTGACAGCATTAAGTGCTTAAGGTATCCCTGGCTGGATTCCCTCAGGCTCTTGTTGAGAAGAACTTGAGTTTTCTGACAAATTCCAGCATAGTATAAATATTTTATCTTCTCTGCGGAGATGATCCACCTTGTTTCTAAGAGCTACAGCGTTTCTCACACGTTACTGACATCCTCCACCTCGTTGCGGCAGTCTTCAGCCGGCAGCATGAAGCGGATATGTCGGTTCCTCTCCCAGCCGCGGCGGATCTTCCTGAGCCGCCCTGCTATGCAGGGCAGGCAGAGCGCCAAGCGGCCCAGCAGGACCACGGAGGGCAGAACCAGGACCAGGATGAATGTGGGGGGCATGTAGAAGTGGTACTGTGCAAGAACAAAGGCGTGATTCCACCCGTAGAGGAGCGTGTGGGCGGTGGCCATGAACAAGGCACAGTAACCAAGCGTAGACTGCGAATCATCAGACAAACATTAAAAAAAAAATTAAACTCTACATAACATTAGAAAAATATGTAATTGTGACGCAGCTGCAAAGTCTTTGGGGCGTGTCTGCAAACTACCCATAAAATACATCATGTGTTTTGGCAGAGACAGAGAGTCAGCAAGTCCATAGCATTAGCTGTGTTAGAGGCCACAGCAGAGCCTGAGGACACGCGCTGACCCACCACTCCTGACCTAAAGAGACCCCACTGGTGTTTTCCCCTGTGACTGTGACTGACTGAGCTGCTTACTGCACCTTCAGGGGCCACAAGCCACCAAAACCGTCCCAAGGTTGTCTGGGCTGCAGAGCAGGGGTTAAAATAAAAACAAAAACAGCCTTGTTTTTCTGGAGTATTTTAGCTTTATATTTATGCAGTTCATCCAAAATGGAAAATCCTCTGTGAAAAACTAAGTACACCCTTTACTCTTTCATTGAAGGTGTTTATTTGTGCTAACAATGCTATAAAGAAAAGACATGAAGAATTATCTTACAGAAGAAATTGTTTCTGCCTGTAAATCTGGGGAGGGTTGTAAGGCTTCTACCAAACAGCCTCAAGTTCATTATTTTAAAAAAGAGGAAAACGTTTTAGACAGCTGCCAGTCGTTTCAGTAGCAGATGTTTCAGAAAATTCACGCAATGCTCAGAGAACCTTCACCAACCCAACAACTCCTTTTGAGACTCTGGAGTTCCCATGTTAAATGGTAAAAATCGTGCGTTTACAACAAGAAAAAACAGGACATGTATGAACTCTCTGGAGTAGATGATGAAGAAATGGTTGTGTCTGGAAAAAAACTTAGGTTTGCAAAAATCTGCCTTGAGAGCAAAGAGGAGAGGTTAACAGCACAGAGCAATGTTTGGTGAAAAACAGTATATGAGCAGAAACACCTCATCCAGACTTTTGTTGTGTATTTAGCAGGCCAATGAGCATGCTTATCCTGCAGCTTCGCCCAGCGACTGTACATGTACCGAGCACAAACTCGCCTTTCCTCTCTTCGCCACGTGACTAATCTGACGGCCAGCGGATTACCGAGAGATGAAAGTGGGGTGGGGGGAAATGCAGCACAGGAAGTCTGCGAGTCCTGGAAGACCCCAGGCCTCGAGGAGGGAAGAAAAGAAAGTGTGTGCATGCTGAGTCACAACACTTTGGTGGCTTTGTCACAGGATAAGTTTAGCTGTGAATCTGGGGCAGCTGCGGGAGCGGAAAAGCTTGGTGTTTACATGTGTGGGACATTCAGAGTCTTACTTACAGAAGGAATAGTATGTCTCTGAGGGGATATTACCTTTGAAGTGAAACTAAACATGAAACATACCTGGATGAAACTGAACTCCCTCCAGTTGATGGTGCCGGCAACTGAAGGTAGAGAGGTGACCGCCAGCAGGGAGAGCAACCCAAGGGCCATGATGCCCACGGAAAGGTACAACTCCATCCTCCACACGTCCTCATCCACCCAAGAGTCCTCCTTGCCCATCTCCACCTGGACACCCAGCACATTTTATGGCATTGCTCAAGATCAAGATATCTAGCTCCACTGTGTCTTCACCTCACCTGCTTGTAGGCCATGTTGATCAGTGTAAAGCGAGCGGACTTTCTCAGAGGAAGACACAGGCTGTAAACGGCGTGCAGGACGGCACACAGGAAGCTACAGAGTCCCAGCTGCTTCCTGCTGGTCAACCAGCGGTCCAACCAGTTGGGGAAGCGGTTGTACTTGGTCCCCGAACACAGCTGGAGGACGGCGGCCAACAAACCAGGCAGGTAGACCAACGCTAACATCACCAAGGCCACGGACGGAAGGGTGACATTCACCACTTCGATGGGCATTTTGTAGAAGGCACCTTTGTGCTTCGTGATGAAAGGATGCAACACATCCCGGACAAAGTTGTACAGGTAGAAGAAAACGAAGAGGAGCAACATGCAGAGGACAGGGAGGCGCCAGGACGGGAATAAATAGAGAGGCAGATTTTCGATCTCCAGAGAAGAAGAAAGGAGGCCCATGTCGACGGGGATGAAGCCCATCCTATGGCAGATTGACTTCACTAAATTCTTGGCCGTTTGGCTGTTGCTGCACAGGAAAACCTGCAGGCAAAAACATGAAACAAACCATTTATAGCTTCCAAAAACATTTAAGTCAATAAGCAAACCATCACTGGAAACTGATGATGTTTCCCACCTGCCTGCCTCCATCTCGGGCGCCCATCTGCAGGGTCCAGGCGGATACGGTGTTGAACCCCTTAACCACAAAGCTTCCAGGGAAATAGTCTGCCAGGAGTTCGGCATTGGATGGACCCTTATGGTTGACGCTTAGACCGTTGCTAACATCCACCAAGGTCTTTCCAGCCAACGCCTGTTTCAAGTCCATCAGCGTGGAGTGATGTTCAGGGTAAACTGCGACAAAGATCAAGTCTGCCTTGTTGGCTGCTTCCAACTGGGTGGTCACCTGGAACGCAGAAGTTTTTAATGCTCCAATGGTTCAAATGCGATTATTTTCAAATTGATGGACAGGAAAATAGAGGTGAAAAGGAATTTGTGTAGCTCATTTGTCAAATTTTGTGGTAAGTGCGTTATAATTTGGGCTGGACTCTACTTATGCTCCACTAAACTCCTCCAAACCAGTAAAGACGTTTCATCCAAACAAGATAAAGATCCCAAACATGATTCTCCTACATCATGTGGGAAGATTCTTTAACAGCTAACCTGGGTGACTAAAATCTACGCCAACATTCTTTTCAATATGCAAAGAAGGCCATTCAAAATGGAAATCTCCTGAAACCAATGTGGCGCAGAGTCACCAGCACCCAGCACCTTGTGTCTATGAATCACAGACTCCATGCAGCCACTGCATGCAAGTGACATGCAACAAAATAGTCAAGATGACTGTTTTGGACAGATAATCCCTGGATTTAGGAGGTATTTTCATTTCAACATGGTGAAACTGAAATGCCTGCAAGTCTTGAATGTGCACACTGGATTGTCGTTTAAAATATTTCTTTGAAAATTAGAAGGCAATATCTTCCTAAACGTTACAGAAAATCCTGTAGTTAAAACTTCATCTTTATAATCTGTATATGACGTTTTTGTCATTTTTCAAGCACAAAATTGTGTTGATGTATTTTCTTCAACCCCCTTTAGTCTAATACACCTAAATAAAACTTAATCCAACCAATTCAGAGAGATTTAACTTTCTAAAATGCAGCTTTAACCTCAATCAATTATATAGTCAGGATAACAAAAGTAATTACCCTTCGTGGGAAACAAATGATGTATAATCATCTCCAGAAGGAAAGAAACAAAAACACCAATTACACAAGGAGTGCGTGTATCACCTCGGTCTCCTCCGGGAACAGAGCTACAAAGCGTGTGGGTGTCCGACTTCCCACCACTACTTGGTAGCCAGAGGCCACCAGCCTCCTGGCCAGTGAGCGGGAGAAGTCTCCAGTGCCCAGGATGCCGATTACCGGGGTGCTGGGATCGGACACATCATCTTCGAAGTGTCTGGCTCCCCCGCCGCCTCTTTCTAGAATTAAACGCCTTGACATCTCATCAGGCATGATGTGCTAACAAATCTGCAAACATCAGACAGGATCATGGGTTAGAGTCATGTTTATATGATTTCCTAAGATCCAAACTGGACATTATTGTCTATCAAGACACTAATCTCACAAAAGCTGAAATAAAAGTAACACTAATAATAGATTTGCCGGTGGGTTTCTATCTGACATCTGTCTGCTTGTTTTTAGAACAGAGAAGCCTCATTCCTATTATCTGAGTCTCAGCTGGCATGTCCTACATCTGTCAAAGCTGCTGCCACCCAACATTAGCAGAAATGGATAACAGGCACTCTAAATATGGTAGCAGCTACTTTCGTGGTTAGTAATAACCAACTCACTTAAACTCTGCATTATGTTAACTTCATGCAGACTTTAGAAGTCTGTCAGTTTTGCCAAACTTCTCCCCAGAGTCAAAGTCAATACGTATAAGGACGTTAAGAAAACCGCTAATAATCAGGAAACCGTCTGTATTATATGTCAAGAGTTGTTTTAAAGCAGCTAAAACGTGTTTATTAAAGTGTTTAATAACTTTGTTTCTTAATCAAAACAGAAAAACTACTTAACGCCACCATGCTGGCTGTCCTTGGCTGGACTTGTGGAAACTTTACTCTCCCTTAATACGAAAACAACAAAGTAAAAAATAACACAAACACCTCGAGAAATCCCTCAGAAAACACACCGACGCTTCAGCTGCGTTCTAAAAGTAACAATTGTACTTACAGACAGCACTTTGTTCTACCCGCGTCTCCGTTTTCGGTAAACTGCAGCGGTTTCCACCATGTCGGATGACGCAGCAGTTAAAGCCACGCCCCCGCATGTCAAGGTAAGATAAAAGATCGCGCGTGACTTCCGCAGCGTGATACAGGTGATAACACGTGACCAACTCGGTGTTTATAGTGTTATTTGCAGTTTAGGACAGTAAATAAAATGCAAGTAAAAACAAAAACGTTCACGATTTTATGGAAGTTTTTAGTGGGACAGTTTAAAGTTTTGGCTAAGATCATTTGAGGACAATACTATTTTTTTCATATTTTAAAATGAATAAATAGGATAATATTTCTGCTTGAACCAACGTAAAGCATCATGTTTTGTGAATAATTGCAACGAGAGCTTAGACTGTGACAAAAAGAAAGTTATGCAATTTTATTTATTAGTAAAACTACTTAAATCAAAAATGAGTGAGCTGCGATTAAAATAATTAAAAATAATGTAACCAATGATTTTAAAAAAGAAAAAAAATGACTGTTTTTACACCTTTCTGAACAGATACCTAATCCTGAAACCATCATATACTGTAGATGCAGGAGGCATAATGTACACATTATGTTCCACAAACACAAAACAGAAGACAAATAACAAAAACCCATTGCGAAAACTGTGATCAGTTGGGACTACAAAGCTTTTTCCCCATTTATTTTTGCATTGTATGCCGCAGCAGGAAGTATTGGTGCTTATGTATGTAGTGACGTCACATGGTGAGGCATATTAGTGCCACCTGGTGTTAAACACAAAAGATTTCCAACATCTAGACTTACAACCATCAGAGATCAGCGCATAAAAATGAGAACATATCTGGGGTGACTGTAGACTGTAGAGTGTATTACAAGCTGGTTTGGTGATGTACCAGTAATTAGTAAGATCTAGTGTGTAAAGCACTAGATCTTAATTTAATCTCAGAACTCTCAACATACCGCCCCTGTAGTCGAACGATTAAACACAATTAAGAGCTGATTAGCTCATATTAGCAAGCTAACACTAATTTAAGAGGTAATTTGGCTCCCATTACACCTGTTAAATATAAGCAGGTGTTAGCATTGTGAGCACATGATGACAGCAGCCTTCAGCTACTTTTGTATAACAATACTTAGAGGTTTGAGGCTAATCTCATATACCCTCTCTCTGAAAATGGTTTTAATATTGAAGTCCTCCTGTTCCCCTCCTGCTTGCAAAGCTGGTGTATTTGATAAACTGGCCTTGGGATCGGTAGAAAAAAACCAAACGCGTGTTAAAAAGATGTCTGACCGCAGGTTACACACTGTCACCATGACTTCATCATGTCTGCCTTTGCCACTTGCAAAAGGTTGAATCCCTGAGGCGGGCTGTGTTACATCAGTGTCGCCACACACAAATATGTACATTCTCACACACGAACCCTTTTTTTCCCCTCATGCTGTCTCATGGCTCTCTGGTGGCTTCATGTTTGTTTATTTCGCTCAGGGTTGCAGCTTGCTACATTCATATTTCATTTTTGAGTTTTTCATTTATATATCAGTAAATTGTGTCTTCTGAGAAATTGCTAAATTAATCGGAAGACAAGGTAGAATTGGTCAATATTGTGCCACGTGAGGAAATAAAAGGTCATAAACATTTGGCCTGAGGTGGACTTTGACAGGTGTTCACAATCATCAAGGAGTGTTTTGTTTTATCCGTGCAATCGAGGACAGACGTGTCTTCAGTGGGCTTCATGTGGGATCAGGGTCACGCACTAAGACAGAAGCTGATGTTGCAAGTTCTCATAGCTGTCTTGTTGTGGTTCACAGATGGCTCACTTACACATATGAGCTGTGACGTTTGATTCACAATAAGTAGAACAAGTTTCACTAATGCAAAACGAACGGAATGACAATGGCTGACCAACGATTCCTTCATAATTCAGTCTGTAAAGCAATTAAATCTTTATAAAGTAGCTGGGTGTCTTTTTTACTGACTGATAATAGTGGTCAAAGATATTTGTAATGCCATGAAAATGTATTCAAACCCCTTAGTCAACCAACACAAAGGAGTGTGCAACTATAACAAGGGAAAGAATTTTGTTTTTTTGCAAACAGAAATCAAAACAAGAATGGTGTTCATTTCTTTTCAGTACCTTTGGGTCAATCACTTGTAGAACCACTTTTCACTGAAGCTGTGGGGTGTGTCTATATGTTTGACCCCTGGTTTCCACAATATGCAGTATTACACAGTTGAAACCTAGCAGAAGCTAACATCTACCGTCATTTGGCTCCTGAGGGTACAGCCAATCAGTGCTCAGGAACACAAATGTAGCTCCTGGATTGGCTGCTTTGCAAACGGCAGCAATTAGCATGTCTAGCAGCATTGCACTCAGAAATCTTAGCTATCCAAGCTGCATTTTCTTTTCAATATTTCGGATATGCGCTATGAAAACTTCTGCAAGTAGTCAAAGCAGACCATAGATACATAAGCATTCAAGTTAGATAGCAGTCCAATTTCGCACAACTGCACTGTGGCACACTTGCTGTACATATATTTACATATACATTCTGTTCTGCATTTTGAATCCTTGCAAGGTCTGCTCTAAGCTGCTTTTTATATTGACAGCATGTTATAATTTATTTTTATTTTATCTTGTCTCTATGCTGCTGTAACTGCGAAATAATTTCCCTGTTGGGATGATTAAAGTAATTCTATTCTTTTCTATTTTATTCTATTCTATTCTATTATGGCACAATTTTCTTAATTAGTTTAGTTGTAGACTTTCTATCAAGATTATGCGTTGACCTAACCATTCCACTGTAGCTCTGGATGTATCTTCAAGGTAATTTTCAACTGGAAAGTGAACTTCCACCCCAGTCTGAAAGTCTTTAGTCTTCTTCCAAGATTGTCCTGTTTTTTACCCCTTCAAGTCTAACCAGCTTCCCTGTCTCTGAACGGAGAAAACAATCTCCAAAAAATGATGTTGAGTGATTTGCAATGTTAGTTTACTGCCATGCATACCATTTTACACTTACTACCAGTTACTCTGCTGAATAGAAAATTATCCAAAGTCATGTAAGCTGCTGGTGACGGTTCTCTTCTTTGGCCTCACCGTAAGGTTTGTGTGCATCATGCAGCAGTGCAGTGTGATTACAAGCATGACGGAGCTGCAGGCTGGGATAATCTAAGAGGCTGGAGTGCATAATGCAAACAGTGTGTTGTGTTTGGCTCACCGCAGCCTAAAGACACAGTTCACTGTACTAATCCTTCCTAAAGGTCATGCTGCGCATTAGGAAAGAGGATGTGCTCCATGTGCCTTTCTGCATATTTTTAGTGGGTTTGTTTTTGTATGTTTTGTGAATTACCGATGCTTTGAAGGGGAATGAAAAATGTAAAACAAGATGGAATGTTTTTATTCTGGCCGCCGTGGCGTTTCCTTCAGATTTTTCAACTTTGGTTTGAATTTCTCGGCCAGCTCTCGTTGCTCGTTATGCTTTTTCTCACTCTCGGATGCCAGCAGCGGCTTCCTCCGTGTTCTGGAGAGTTACAGCTGAGCTGAGCGTGAGCTGGAATTGGTTGGGGGTGGAGGGGATGGCAGGATCGCGGGGGGGTTCGGCTAAGCCTCGTCTTCAACCTCTGAAAATTTCTTCACATTGCCTTGAGCTGTAAAGCCTCTGTTGTGGATGTGGGGCCTGCACTCCAATTCCAGGTGCTTAGCTCTGCTGGCCCCGCACTTTTGAAGTATTTAAGGTCCTTCAAGGAATGTTTGTAACAATTACCAGCTTTTATTAAGCATCCCTAAAGCTTTTATGCCCAGTAAATGGCATAAAAGTCACAATTATTAATCAGCAGGTGCGGATAAAATCCACACAATTAGCAAGAGTTCAGCGGTCTCGGAGGAAAACCAAAACCAAGGCTAAAAAGGCATGTCAGACACATCTGCATGCACTGGGGTGCTGATTTGCATGGAATGAATTTTAATTTGATAGCCAATCTAAATTCGAGGCCTGTGGCCCTCAGCCGCATGAAACAAGACATCAAATATGTCCCTGCAGTCACAGAGAGCATGGAGCTGAGAGTGTCGACCGCCGACAGACATCCCTGGTCTGCATCCAGCATGCATAAACTGTCCCCTCCTCCTCCTGTCCGTCTCTCCCTCCATGAGTGTGTGTGTGTGAAGTGACCAATGCAGTCAGTCAGCTGATGACACCACTGTGAACCTGCCCTCAGCCATATGAAGTGACTTTGAAAGTGTCCCTCTTGGTCTGAGTCAAATATTTGGCCATGTATTTAGCTGCTGCGAGTTTAAGCTCTTCATTAAATCTGACTTTGACCTGGATTCATTCATGTTCAAAAGGAAAGTAACTAATCACACTCGTTTATTTAGATACACCTGAGTGGCATGTCGGAGTAAACACACTGCCTGCAGTTCAAACAACTTTAATCAAAGGATGATTTGAACTCATTAAAACTTCGACATGCAGCCATAAATAAGTCCAAGTCATAAAAATGTGGAAAAAGGTTTCCATTCAAAACACTATTCAGAATTAAAATTGTGTTCCTTTTGTTAGAAAGATCAAAATTAAAAAGATTCCCTGTTACATTTTGAAACAATATGATGGATGAGAACTTTTTTTTATCAATAATTGATTTCAAAGCATGAAAATGTATTTTATTCTGATCGTTTTTATCGGCTCAACACTTTTTCTAGTGAAACAATCATATGGGTTGATATTTGAAGAAAAGTCTTGGCAGCTGGTTTACTAATAGAAACGTAAACAATTTTCTAACATGTACCGTATTCGAATTGCAGTTGCGAGTTGCTTAAGCTCATTCCAAGAAAGATTACTATTAATATATTATTTTCAAATCAGCAATATGGTTTAATGTATCTCTTCACACATGCTGTGAACAGCGTGTGCATTTCATTGTTAAGTTAGCTAGATAACTACAAATTTGAGATAAATTAAGGTTGCAAATGAAAATGGCTGCTCACATTCCTGTGTTGGAGTGACCAAGTCAAAGTTTACATAAATATTTAGTTGAAAATCTATGACAACAAAACTGAGTGAACATTTCTTTGCAAAACTAGAAGAGACATACAGCAAAAGTGAATTGATTCTACAAAGTACTGACTCAGATGGGGATTTGAAAACAAATGAAAGCTACAATTTTAAGATTATTTGTAAAACATTTTATTTGTAGTTTTTTCTTTTTCAAAAAAAAAAGACTGTCCTTATTTGAGTGGATTAATATGTTCCACATGTTAATGTAGATTTATATAAAGTTGCAAAGGAAACATGTTCCTTTACAATATGCTTCCTTGTGAGAGTTGGCACTGATGGCTCTGCAAGTCCAAATGACATCCAGACTCTCCATCCATGCGTACACGCTGCTTGTTTTAATTTGAAGTGCTGCCTTCCGGTGTTCATGCAAACAGCTGGACGCAGCTGTGCGCAGCTGTCTGCGCGCCACCCCTCCATCCAGCCAAGACGCGCGTCTCCCGCTCGGTCACAGATGCCCAGGGGATTGAAGACGCGGTGGAGACACTTATGCGTACTTCCCCAACTTCACTTCTTTTGTTTCTGTCTGTCTTTTTACCCCTCACTGATAACAGTCACAATTGCCCTCCAGCGCGGCTCGACGGGTTTTCTGGCGTCCATTGGTCCACGCACGACCCGGAGGAAGTGGTCCGTGGTCTTCGCGGTGACCGCTGTCGCCATGGTCCTGCTGGCTCTGACCATCGCTGTCCCGCTGCTGCTCCTCCGCTCCCCGGAGACCTCCGCTCACTACTACGAGATGATGGGCACCTGCCGCATGGTTTGTGACCCATACAGCCCCAAACCGGGGGGAGCCACCGCCATGGAGGTGAGCCAGAACGTGAACGGAGTCGCTCCGCTGCCGCCCATGGCGCAAGGGACGCGCGGCGAGCAGGGTCGACCCGGGAAGCCCGGACCCAGGGGTCCACCGGGAGAGCCTGGACCCCCCGGACCGAGGGGACCACCGGGAGAGCGCGGGGACAATAAACTGGCGTTCACAGCTTTATCCGCAGCAGCAGGAGCCGGTGACACGGGCGAGGGGGACGGAGCGAACTCCACGGTGAGCGGCTACAGGATCGCGTTTTACGTGGGTTTGAAGAACCCGCATGAGGGATATGAGGTGCTGAAATTTGACGACGTGATCACAAACTTGGGAAACCACTACGACCAGAACACCGGGAAGTTCACCTGTCATGTGTCCGGGATCTACTTCTTCACCTACCATGTGCTGATGCGCGGAGGGGATGGCACCAGCATGTGGGCCGACCTGTGCAAGAACGGACAGGTAGACTCCAACCCAGAGCGCATGCATGGCACTGCGTGGGTCTGATCAATGGACACAGTTTTAGGATAAGGTCCAAAACGTAGCTTGTTTAGTTGATCAAACAGCCTTATTTCATTCCGGTTCTCTTCTCGAAAAGTTGATAAAAATTTTAAAAGCTGGGTTATATTTTACGCACCAAGTGCGCACCGCATGGCGCAAACCTCCCGTTTTCCTTTAACTTCACAGTTTAAATGAATAAATAAATTCAATCTTCATATTCTGTTTACTTCTAGTTCTGTCTGCTCTCATTTCCATAAAAGGTGCTTAACGCAGCGATCCTCTGGATGAGGTTTTTCTTTCCTCCTTTCATTTACAGCTGCAGATTGACGCATTTCGAAAAGTGTCCCAATACAAATCCATACATCATGAAACAAAAAATGATTTATACCTGATCATTTAAATAACATTTTAAATAAATGTACGCCTATTTAATAACATTTTTGAAAACATGATTATCCAATCATCTCTGGAAATCACGAATTTGTAATTTAAGATGTTTAGAAATCCAACATGGTGGCTAAAGGTAACTCCGCCCCTCATCTCAGGCCCATCGGTTATCGATAAGGGATGGCTGGATGTCCATTAAAAAATATTTTATTATTAATTTATATTATCTAATACGGTTACAACAGAAGTTTCATACTTGTTCTGATAATAAAGTAATATCATATTACCATAGACAAGAGGTTAACCAATCAAAGGTTAGGGTCCACTTGGTGAAGCATGGTGGCAATTTAAAACATCCTAAAAATGTTTATAATTTATAAGGAAGTTCAGGTTTAAAAAATGCTGAGAAAATACACACACAAATGAATCAATTTATCTGTATTTTTTAATGTATTATAATTTGTTGATTAAAAGATGAATTCATGTATAATTTTTGCAGTGTTCTGTAAATATTGTTTATTTCATGTGAAACATTATGAAATAATGATCACAGTTACTTTTGCTTGCTAAATAAACTATCATCTGTTTGGTTAACCTGTTATGACACTGGTTTAAATCAGCTGATATACTAATTGAATAATTAATGAATATATTATGTATGACAAATTTTAAGTTTAACATTTGAAACTATGACTTACAACTTTTTTACTTTATTAAATTGAGGCCTTTTTTGGCAGACTAACATTGTAGACATTCATGATAGATTTAATTCACATTTTTCTAAGCAGCCCAGTCAAATTTGATTACATCCTGCAGCTTTAATGCTAACTTATTTCCTCTTGAATCAACATTTGGAGGTTTAAAATTAGAATCTTACAATTTTCCGCACCACTGCTGTTTTACTTTGCCTCTCAGGTACATGTGAACTTTTCCACTCGGTCGTTATATCCAATATGTTTCTTACGGTGACTCTGAGCTTCTTTTTATCTTGTTAAACCAGGTCCGGGCCAGCGCCATAGCCCAAGATGCAGACCAGAACTATGACTACGCCAGTAACAGTGCTGTGCTACATTTGGACTCTGGAGATGAGGTGTATGTTAAACTGGATGGCGGAAAAGCACATGGAGGCAACAACAACAAGTACAGCACCTTCTCTGGCTTCATCTTATACCCTGATTAAACCCTCCACAACAGGCGCTTTGGACTGAAATTGTCTCAACTAAAGGTTAATTATGTTTTTTTTCTCGTCTTTTGCATACCTGTTCAAGTTTACAGAGCTATCTAAACCCTATATGTTGAAAAAAAAAAGAACTAATTGAAAGATTTTTGTATATGACATTTAATTTAACTGGAGTTTAGATAGAGATAGCTATAAAACTGTGACTGATATCTCAGTGTGAGAAAACTCATATTCCAGGTGATTTACGACACACCTTAAAGAACCCGGGAGGAAATGTTCCTAGAGTAACGTCTTAAAACCATTTGAGGAAAATAACGACAGGCCTTAAAGATTATTGCCATTTCACTGGTTGTTTATAAGGCAGATTGTGTAATAACAGCAATATTTAAAAAGAAATATAACTATATTAAGAGGACTGTCGGTGAGGCTCTATTGAGTGGCCTGTTCACAACACTGTAACTTAAATTTTGGGGCAAAATTACAGTTTTAATGAGATGATTGACTATGTATGCAAAAAAAATTAACAGTACTGACTTTTTTACAGAGTTCAATCAAAACACCAGAAGACGTCTCCTTTATTATTTTAATGCTTAGTTATATAATTTCCCTGAGGGATATCAACACAATATTAAATCATTTGTTTTCCTTGTCAAAAGCAATTTCTAATTGAGTTAAATTAGCTAGTAAGCTAAGTGCTAATATGCTATAATCTTCAGCAAGTTGAACATTTAGGGATTGATTTTGTACATATGTATTACTTATGTAAGTGGATCAAGCAATATTATTTAATGAAGGTATAATACAGCTTATCAACGCTATGCATAACAAATTACTTGCTGTTCCAGTAAAAGTTGTGTTTCTGTGTGATAGTGACATCAAAACCATTAAAAAACATTCCCAGAACAAATTTGACTTAGCAAATCAAATTTGTTTCACTTTTCCGTTAGCTATGCTGAATCAGTCTTTGTTTTCCCAATATTGTTCACATTTTAGTTTGTTTTTGATCAAACTAAACTCATTTTGCTCAGTAGAAAGCTTTGCATTAGAGGAAGTTATTTCACAATTTTTGTACTGTGCTATCAGCTAGCTAGTTAGCTGAAGAACTTGTAATAAATGCAAGAAAACAGACCAAGTGTTTTTTAAAAAGTATCTTTACTGTTGAGTTTCCTCATACCTTTAAACATTTTCTGAATCTTTTGTTTATTTAATAATATCAAAGCGTAAGTAAATCAAAAATGAGAAAATCACTTTAAACTTGAAGTTTTGTTTCATAATGTTAATCGAAAACAAAATCAGAAACAGAAAGCTTCTGTGACTGAGCAGTGCTAGCATGCTTAACATGGCAGCATATTAGCTAAATCAATGCTGTGAATTGATTCAGCTAGTAGCTAAATTAGCTAAATCAAGTAGAAAAATACTAAAGTATAACAAATGATTTAGTGTTTTGTTAAAATCCTTCAGCCAAAATGTGTTATTTATATTTTCAGCAACAAGTAATTTGATTTCTTTTATTTTCAGTGGAAAGCAAGCAGGTCATTATATATGTAAGTTAAACATTATAGTGATTTTCACATCTTGATGTGAAAATTACTGTAATGGTTAATTCCTGTATCATGATGTCAATCATAGCATATTAGAATAATCCTAACAAGTGCACCATTTTTCCTCTGATACAGTAAAACTTGAGGTCAGCAGTTGTTTATTTTTCTGCTAGTCAGAAAGATTATGCAAATCCTACTGAGCCAAAATTTATGATATGTGATTTAAAGGTGAAACATAAACAAATGCGACTGTAAGTGACTGAAAATATTTCTTATTTAAGTTTAACAATATGATTCAGTAGACATATCATGTGTGCATGTGTGTTTTGGTATTTCAGTAATTAATGCTGGAGGACATAAATCCCTTTTGCAGGATATTTGTAGAGGAGTTTTTCCTCCATAGCATGTGCTGGAAGGCTAGGAGGACTGAATCTGGTGACAGTCAGCATCGTTTTTGAGGAATACTAAAAAGGCAAAAGCTGTGGACAAGCATGCAGGTACTTTTAAAAACAAAGTAAGTCAACCCTCTAAAACCTTTTTACACTGTGTTGAAATTTGGAAATGGCACAGGAAAGCTTGAAGTCAGCCGAGTTAATATTCTGAATGCATCAATACAATACAATGCAGGAAGTTCCAAAAGCTCCAAATGGCAACTTGGATTGCTGCAGCATGCCAAACTGTGCTGATTTGTGTAGTGGTCTGTGTTTAACAAAATAACCAATCACACTAAAAAACTGTTGTCATGTTCTGTTCATGGTTGTTTTGTTCTCATATATACCAATAAATAATTTTTAAAAAACATTTCTCTGAGCTAATCTGTCCATTCTGTGAAAACAGCACTTTCCTTTTCAGCCAGAGATTCTTTGCTGCTGGAAATTCCTGGAAATATTTTTCTGATCATTTCTGTCTGCTTGAAAGAACTGTGATTCATTACTGTGGACAAACCTTGTGTTTCTGCAGTGTGTCCTTCGAGGCCATCCCTAAACATCTCTGCTCTTTCAGGACATTTTCAGCAGATGAGTCCAGTAGAAAGTCTCCCTTTCAGAGCTTTAAGCTGCAAACCACAAAAGAAGAATTAAATAATGGAATAGGTTATCATTGATAAATTGTTGTATTAAATTACTTGGGTTTTAGGCTATTAAAATAAAATGTTCCAGCACTAGATGAGCAAAATGTGTCTGAAATTGTCACATAAAGCTTTTATTTAAATTAGATTGAATTGAAAATGCATTTTATTTTACGCTGCTCCACTTGAATTACTGTTTACGCCTAACTTTGAAGGACGGTCACATGCCCCCTTGACAAGAGATCAGAGAAAATCCTAATGTGACATAAGGTGATGGAATATAAATAAGGTACTTTAAGTGTTGGAAAAATCTGAAGCATTGTGAAATATGAAACTGAGTGAAGGCCGAGCTTTCTGGCTCATGTGTTTGATTCCTGATGAGCTATTTGCAAATAGTGCACCAGCCTCCAATACTCCTGTAAGCCCTCATTATGATGATGGCTGTTTTGTGTGCATTTTGGATTTTCCTTTTTAATACCTATCCCCTTGGGTCGCACACAAACCAGCTGTTTACACACCAGCTCTGTCACTTTAAATGGAATTGGTGGGAAACAAATATTAGTATGTCTGCTTTGATCAACCTCATTTAAGATGTTGGCTTCTCCTCCTGCTCCCCGAGTCCAAACTTGGCCGAGCTTAGAGGGGATTGTGTTGCTGCGCAGCTACTCAAGGGAAATAGCTCCTTATACACACCTGTTACGACAGCTTTTAGTGGTTTATCTTTTGTTTTGACTGCTCTGAAACTTAAGTCTATAGTTTTTATGTTTCATGTGTCACACATAAAATCTAGAGATTTAACCCTGCACCTCTCTGGAGATTTTTAAAGGTCCAGCGTGTATGGTTTAGTGACATCTAGGGCAAAGCTGGAAATTTTAACCAATTAAGTCCAACCTCATGTTCTGAGGTGACGCAATTAAAATTCCTATCAGAATCTGTCCCTGTTCCTGTCAAGAGTCAAGCGTTCCAGGTCCGAACCATTAGTTTCCGTGCTTGGGAAAAGGTGGCTAAAGTATATAACAAAACCACACTGAATTATTCTGTTGTTCAGATGGATAATACGTTGACAGCTGTCTTTAATGTTCCCTTCTGGTGATGCATTTGGGCCCAACAGGATCCCTGAATTTATGGAACCCAATGAGAATAAAGTTGGAATGTAAAATATTAAAGGTTTTTCTCTAACTGGAATCTTAAAAGTGGTTGGGGGAGAAATTCACATCGGAAGATTATCCTGACACGAGAAACTTATATTTTCTATTTCATATATTTATATTTTATAGAAGTATTTAAGCCACACGTTTGAGTCAACTTGTGGAGGGTCTCTGAACATTTTTCCACTCCTTTCCAAGCCCTTTCCTGGTACCCGACTGTCCAGGATAAACTCTGGTATGCTTTACCAGTCTTTTAAAATAAGAACATATTTCAGTCATGTTCCATAAATTACAATATCCTGATTAATCTCTTTGGTCAGATTAAAATAACCTTAAAGCAGGTATTTAATATGCTTTTAATATTTTTTTAAGAATAGATTTTAATTGGTCTTATGAAATATTCCAATTTTAAATCTAATTTAAAGGTTTTCAAATATCCATGTATGTGTAATTAAGCTATATAATGTCTTTCACGCAGTAATAAAGTTTGTATAATAATATTTTCAATTATGTTCTAATCTATTGAATGCATCTGAATTGGCAGAAGGTGTAATCGATAGATGCTGGGTGGGCATATTCTTTTGGTTTACTATGTTCTGCTCAAAAGATGTAACTCACCTGCAGACTTATCTATACAGTATATTTGATTACAAAACATTATAAGTTGGGAAACTGACGTTTGATATGTAGTTTAACTTTTCTGCTGTGTTTTGAATGAACTGAAGACTATTTGCCAAGATGCTCAGTGACAATGACTGGATTTTACCAAAACTAGATTGCAATCTGTCTCCATTTACAGGGAATATCACTTTTTGTTTGTTCACCCACTTTACAGTAACTATTCTGCCTTTATCCCAGTTAACTACAGCAGAAGTTGTGAGCCCAGGATTAGTTTCAAACGACAACAGCCAAAATCAAGACCAGAATGAGTAAAACTAGGCCGTATTTTACTGAAAGATGACTAAATGGTCTTCCATTAAGCTTAAACATGGCTGGAGTTTGACATTCTCTGTAGATCATTTGAGAATCGTATTATTACACAGTTGCCAGATTTTATTATCTGTCCCTTTAGGGTGTTCTCTGTTCGGAGAGATTTAGAACTGTGAACCGAAGCGATGATGTCACCAGCGGAGGTCTTCCGCTTAAAGATGGCCCTGTAACGGCTCTCATCGCCCACCGCAGACACATTTAGGATGAAAAGTGGAGTTGCTGACACCAACTGAGACATCAACGGCAGTGCGTGTCAGGAAGTGGCTGACTGATGCTCGTGCACTCTCACGCTCACGTTTCTCCAAACACGATAGATGATCGGCAAGCCCGGTCGGGGCGACAGTGAGCGATTGCTGACTGACAGGCGGAGTACTGAAATCCTCTGATGGATGAGATAAGTGGGCCAAGGCTTCACACACCCACACACACCCCACGCACGCACGGCTTGTTCAGGAGAATTTAGCCTGACAGGCAGCTGAGCAACAGGCATCATATTGGAGTAATGATAGCATGTGTCTGCGGGCGCTCCAGCTGCTGAAACCAGCCAGCTTTAGAGTGGGTGTGCTGTTGTAGCTGCCATTTTCACTGATGATCATTGCAATTGATTACACTGATTAGAGTCTAATCTTACAGATACAAAACACACCAGCTTGCCACCGTAGCGACAACTAGTTTGTTTTATGTGATTCCAGCAACTGGCGTGAAATACTGCTGCTGACAAACTCTTTGCACAAGCAGCCAATCGTTGAGGCATTTTTAAAACCTCTCATTCTTTCACTGCAACGGTTTCCTCCCCACTATGATTGATCTGTGTTCTCGCCTTGAGATGCAAATGCCAACACTGCATGAGTGAAATATAAAAAGGGACATCAAAAGAGATCCCCAGAGAGAGGGCATGCTGAGAATTTACACTTTGAATGACACTTTTAAAACCTTCTGCTTATCTTCCTCTTTTGTTGCTGCGTGAGCCTCGCAAACCACGCAGCTGGGGGAGAGCAACGGCCTCACTGGGAAACCAAATAAAGGAGGTTAAACTGAGGAGTCATCGCGTTAAAGATGGAAGTGTGCAGTGAGACAAAGACGGTGCGTACCAGTGAAAGTAATTACACTGCTACCAAATCAACACGTTATTATCTGGGTTTATTTAGACACAAAAACTGTTAAATATTAACAGACTAGCTGCATTTCAGAGTTTATTACCAAGTTTATTGATTGAACAGGCAAAGAGTAAAATATATATTTCATTTTCCTGTTTCCTGTTTTTCTTCTGTACAAATTCATCTGTACCTCTTGACTCTACAGGTTCTCCTTGCAGCTGGTCATGAAAGGAAGTGCTGATACTTGGGACAATGTAGGCAGACACAAAGTAACACCGAAAAATGAAATCAGCATCTCTATAAAGCTGATCAGCAGAGAGAATTAAACAAAACAAGAGATGGACAACTACAAGGCAGAATACATCTAATTTTAGTGTAATATAATCAATTCACAACCAGAAGCATTAGCATGTAAGCCATAAGATTAAACTAAATTTCATCTGCAAGTCAAAATCATCATACATTTTGAAATGAACGCACAAACGTTTTAACAAAATCCCAATTTTCTGTATATTTCTTACTTTTAAACATTCCCTAACAATGAATAAAATATGACTCAGGCCATATTTTATTCATTGTCAGTCATAATAAGTCAACACTGGCTGTTTGCGTTTGGGTATGTAATTTGGAACCAAGAGATGTACGCTCCAACTAACAACTTAAAGTAGAGCACAACACGATAAATACTTTTTGCTGTTTGTCTTATTATGGTTGCATGAGTTGAGTCATTTTCTCGTTTTTGAGATACAAAGAGAGGAAAATAATAATCTCACTAATGAGGGCTATTCCTCAACAGCCTCCACTCTGTTCTTCTTTCCCTCAGATTGTCTCTTTGTAAGATGAGCAGCAGAACAATAAATTGGATAAGTTATCTGTTGTACTGGATAAATATCACCCTGCTTCTCCTTTAACCTGAATGAAACAATGTTGTGTAAAACTGGATTATCATACAGTTCAATTAATTAAAACTGTGACTTTAAATCGTTGTTAGAAAATGCGTTGAACCTTTAGTGTGTGGTTTTCATTGAGGTCTTTGCCATTTTTGTATTTCTCCACATTTCTTTTCTGTTAATTTATTTCTATCCCGAAACTTTATGCAATAAAGTCGATTAATGTTCCAGAAGATGAGAGATGATGCATTGTTATATTTCTGCCAACCCAAAGTACTTTGAGTAGGCCAGATACCAACAGAGATGCGACTCATATGCTGGATAATTGTTTTTGCAAATGCTGACTCATGTTTTCTGTCAGCCTGCACTTTGGAGCTCTACTTTGTGCTTTAATCGGCCAAATGAGGACCAAGGAACACAAGATCAGGGGTCTAAAGATATCTTTCACATTAAGTGAAATAAGAAAAATAAATTAAAAAGGATTTTAACTGAGGGATGAGCTTTTCACAAACTTAAATTTTGGTTCGAGCTCAATCTTAAAAAGAGATGTTAAAATGTTAATTTGCCTGACTCTGAAATAAGTATTTTACCTGATAAAAAAACTCTAACTTTATCACTAAACTGTATCTGACTCGTGTGTTTCGATCGATAAAGCCAGGCCCAATCATGGCCATAAATTATTACTACTTTCCTTCTTTCTAGGTATATCTGATTCTAATTCACATGAGTAAAACAGTTCATATCCAGCTGACTTGCATGCTGACAGTGAAAAGGCATCACTGTCAGAAACACATCTTTTGTCTTGTTCTCAGAGTCGGCCCATAATGAGAGGCTAAAGATGATAGATTTCTTTCACTCCGTCCTTTCAACCATCATTTCCCCTCTGACTGCCTCCTCCCTCTACGTTCTTCCTTTTACACATTTCTATCGTTATTATTTATATCCTCTCCTATCGCAGCTTGTCACGCCTGGCGATACTTTTAGAGAGCCATTCACCTTCTGCTTGATCAAAAGCTTTTCATATAAAACCTTCAAACTGTAGAAACCTGCAAAAGTATTTCAGATACTTTAACATATCTGCATTTTGTCATAATACAACAACAAATCATTAGTGTTGTATGTTTATCTGACAAGTCAACACCAAGTTTTGCATCTTTAAATTTTTTCTGTAAAAATACAAATTTGGATACGTCCTTTAGAAGTTACCTTATTATTATAATAATTATTAAGATGCTAACTTGTTTGCAACTTGTTTTAAAGACCTTGTGGGAAAATCTAGCCACTAAATGGTTTTTCAATCACATCCACCATCTTGAATCGAGTTTGCAGACCGCTCAAAGTAATTCTGATGGCTACAAATGGCCCCTGAGCCACATTTTGGACACCCCTAGTTTAGATTGAATGAAGCATACTCAGCTGACAGAATCGGCAGCTCAAAGTCCAGACCTAAACTGAGTTAATAATCTGTTGCGAGACTTAAATTATTTAAATATTTTAGGCCCTGCCCACGGGGGTTGGGCTAATATGTCAGCGTTTAAACAAAACAATTTGTTTCCGTGTGGCTGCAGGGCGAAAACTGTTAAAAACGTTCCTATTTAATAACAAATAAACCTTGAGGAGTGGGCCTTAGTAATGAGCTACAAGAAAATATGCAAACAGGTAAATTTTCAAATACTGAACCTCGTCATATCCTTTTTCTCCCATTTCACAATTATTTCCTACTTTCTGTCACACAATCAGATTAAACCCCGACAAAATGCTTTGAGGCTTGTGACAAAAACAAGTTAAAGGGGTGTGAATAAATTTGCAAAGTTCTGTAATCTGCAGGTAAAAAAATAAAACCAGCTTCATCCTTATTGTATATTTTACTTTAGAGGACAAACTTGTGTAATTTATGGCCAAATGGTTTGAAAACTAAAGTCATGTTTAGTAAATGTTAGCAGTTTGGCACCCTGAATGTGACAAGCGCTGCAGCCGCTAAACATTTCAGGATGTTAGCTTCGTGTTTGTGAGCATGACATTTGAATTTAGCTTGAAGCACAAGTGCAGACTTGTTTATCTCTGGACCATGATCTTTTATTTAAATATCATTGTTAGCTAAACAGAAGAAGAAGAAAAGGGAGGGAATATTCTGTCTAAATCCACTACAAAAAACTTGAAAACACTTTCATATGTCACCCAGTGCAGTCTGTCTTTTCTTCACAGAGGAGAAAAGGTTACAGAAGTCAGTGAAATAGGCAGCTTTTATTGTAAGAGAGCCAATAAGGACTGTATGTGTTATCTCTCCTTTAGCTGGAGACGGTGACAGGCTGAGCAAAGCCAAAATGAGAGGAGATCCTTAGAGAGCAGACTGAAAGGTTAGATTGGCCCCAAGCAGCATGGCTGATGAAGTCCCACACAGACACACACAACCTGCCCTCGGTGCCGGTCATGCTTAAGGTGCTGCGTGTTTTTCCCCATGTAGACAGACTGTTTTACAAGCAGACAAAAACGACTGTGCCAATCAGGTCAGCGCTTTCGAAGAAATTAATATGTTAATGTTCAAATTTCATATTCATGACTTTAAAAACTGCATTAGCAGAGATGTCTGCATATATTATTAGATCACAAGATGGGACTCTTTAGTCAGAAATACTGTCTCCTTAAACTACAAGCCCAGAGCGAATAATTGCAATGTTTTATTGCAGCTGCTATGAATTCAAGATATTTTATGTTATGTCTTTTCCATTTAATGTCCTTTGGAAATGTACATCCATCTATTTATTCACTGTCAGACTGCTACTATTCATTCTCACAACATTTATCACATCTTCTTATGGAGCAGATATGAAGAATAGAAGCTTAATGGGTTTAGTTTCACACTTCGTCCAGTGAGCAGGACACTTATACCCTCTTGTTGCTCAATTGTGAGCACAATTTGGATCAAAACAGTCTCAAAGCGAAAACCTGGGCTATATTTTTTTGCACGTAGATGTTGTGGAGTATTTGCTTCTATTTCGTCTGTCAACATTTAGCTATAACCTCCTGCCTCAAAGCTTTGTCTCCTGACTTTGCCTCACAATCAGCATTTGATGATTGACAATGACCAACACAACCTGGTTTAGGTCCACAAAGGAAAAGATTTATAATTATTAGTCTCTATCAGTTTAAAACATTTATTTGACCAGTACCTAAATGTGGAGTTTGCAGATTTGCAGCAAGTTAATATTGTGTCAAATTAAAATATTTGAGCTGTGTCGACAGTACTTTGATCTAAATTGCTGAACTATGTGACAGATTTTTTAAATTTATTTTTTTACAGACTCTAACTCATGTTTATGCTTTTTAAGATGAGTCTTTTGTTAAACAAACTGTGTTATCTTTAGGTGCAGTATTTGATGTGGATTGTTTGATTCCTGATATGAATGATTCCAAGAAGGAAATGGAAACTTTAACCAACAAGAATCACAAGGAAAATATTGTGTCAAACTGACAAAAACAAGAATCTTGACATGAATTTAATTAAAAGATGATCAAAATCTGACTCCATCAAGCATTTCTACAAGTATAAAAGTCTGAAAGTAAAGAGAAGTGAACAGAATAGCTTTATTGTCATCATATACACTGCTCAAAAAAATAAAGGGAACACTTAAACAGGTGTTTAACACTTAAAGTGTTCCCTTTATTTTTTTGAGCAGTATATATTTATACCCTAACCTCAGTGGCGTTGCACTCTGTGGGTGTTCAGGTCTGTGCATGCATGAAACTCCTCTGTGCTCGTCCTTTTCACTTCTTATTTACTACTTTCTGGCATATTTATTTTACACATTCATTTGTCCAATATGTCCACTATCCCTCCTGGACACACTGGTCAACTCCTCCGTATTAACTCACAGCCCACTGATCTCCCTCCTTTTCACAAACATCATTTTTGTGGTTTTTTTTAACTTACCTTCATTCCTTCTCTCACCGCCTCTTCGTGTTACTCTCATCACACATTATCATGTCATCTGCAAATATTAAAATAACAGAAAGTCAATTAGTTTGCTTTTTTATCTCCACATCATTTTTAACACATTCTTTCTTCTGCATTTTTAGTTCAATTATTCTAACTAAATACTGAGATTGCTAAAGTTTTTCTAGTTAGAAAGTGACTGAACTGATGTCAGAAAGAATTATGAACAAAAGCAACAGACATAACTGTCCCTTTGGGGGGTCAAACCAAAGAGTTGTTTTGGACGATGAGTGCAGTCAAATCAAACTCTTACAGACAAAGGAAGGATATCTAGATTTTAAAGTTAAGATGTTGATCTAAAAGTCTAGCTTCACCTGGGAAACTGTCTCTAATGTTGTTATTTTTTTTTATCTTTAAAAGTTAATATTTACAATATAGAGTCATTTTGAGCATAAATATTAACTACTGCAAGTGAACTTGATTAAATAAAACACAGGATCACCAAATGAATACATTTAAACTATACAAACAGCTAAAGTGAGATGTTTCAGTTCTGACACTGGTAACCAAAATAACCATCCTAGGAGCTTTACTGCTGGCGGAGGTTTTTTTTGTTTTGTTTTGTTTTTGTTTTGTTTTTTTCAACCCTGAACACCAGAAGCGAGTTACAGCACATCTCTAAAATCTGACAACAGCTGCTGCAACAGGCTACACAACTGTTTCTTTTACAAATGTCAAATCTGAAGTCTGAAACACCCAGCGTCTCCAGGAAATCCTTCATCAGTCTTTTATCTAAAATGACAGCCTGGCTTCTTTTGAGGTTTGTGAGCTGTTGCAATTACCATGGATTGACACGCTGAGTGTAAACAAAATCAACAATATAATAATAAACTGTTTTCAGTTCTAATGTACAAATTACTGAATGAACGCTGAATTTAATATGAAAAATTCTGTGTTAAAAAATATTTGCCCCATGTATTTGCTTTTTGTCACAAAAACTGTACATTTCAGATGATCAAATACATCAAATACATTGTTAAATTACAATTTCATTTATTTCTCTTATCTGAAAGAGTAAACCCCCTTTAATCATGCAATATCTGGGATTAAATTCAAATTTCTCATTCAGCATTACTACCAGAATGATGAATCAAGAAGTCAAACCTGTCTGATAACAAGAAGTAGGCAACAGTGTGAAAATAGATACAAAGATTTAGTTTTTTAAGGTTTTATTGGATCTAGTGGCCTTTATTTGACATCAAAATTGTTAATGAGAGAGGAGGAAGACATGCAGCAAAGACTGTGGCTTGTTGTGCCTCCAACAAGCCACAGTGAGCGCCATTATTCACAAATATAGAAAACAGGAAACAGTGTTGAAACTTTCTAGTTCAGGAGAGGCTAGTTTATCAAAACAACTCCAAAAACGTCACGAAAGAACCCAGAAAATCTGAAGTACTGCAGACCATAAAAAACCCAGTTAAGACTTGGTCATAACTCAACAGTGAGAAAGAGAAAATGGGTAAAAATAGCTCACAGCTCAATCAGATTTTAGCTTTACTGTTCAAACTTTATGGAGACTAATGTTTCGACACCATCTGTGTCTTCATTTGAGTCAGAAGTCAACACAGCAACAGGGATGAAGACACAGATGGTGTTGAAACGTTAGTCTCCCTGAAGTTTGAGAAACAAAGCTAACAACTGAAAGCCCATTCTGCCTTTGCAGGTAAAATATTAATTGCCCGTTTTTAGCGTTAGAATAAATTACTTTTTAGGCTTAGATAACTTTTCTTTCTTAATAAATGAAACCATCAGCATTTTTCTTTTACTCAGGTTTTCTTCGCCTGATAATAAAATTTATTTAAAGTGTAACAAAAAGGCAGAAACAGGATAAATCTTAATGATTTTCCTTGATGTACAACATTTCGTTAGCATGTTTGTATAGCAGAATATAACGATAATTACTTCTACTATTTGGTTGAAATCTCTCAGATTAAAACAAACTATTTTACCAGTCATCAGATTCACTTTTCCTCTCAGAAACGATTGGAGACCAATTTCTTCATTAGAGCAACAATGTGGCGCAGCTCAGATTGGGAACTCTGCAAAGCGCCTGCATTGATTTAATTCACCAATTGCCAGATGGAGGCCATTTATCACCACTTTAAGCTTTCCCAAACTTCTCGACGAGACGTAATAAGACTTCGGAGCAATCTGTCGCCACCTCTCATTAGGACGCTAAAGAGAGCCCCCCCAAAGCTTAATTATTCATCTGCATTAATATCCCTTCAATTATTAGCGATAAGGTAAGTGTGTATGTGTGTGTGAGGGCCAAAGATCAGCCTGGCGTTACCTCAGCCTCCCTCCTGATTAATGGATGAGGGAGAGGAGCTGTTCATGTATTATTACTGCAGAGAGCCGGGACCTTGGAGAGAGATACAGACAGAGGGGGACAAAGAAAGAGAAGGAGCAAACCCAGTGAATAATAATTGCTGTTTGGTATGCATACATGTCCTCTACACATTGGTGGCATTTCAATATCGTTTATGTGCAAAATGATGGGGCCCAGCGCCTAAAAGTGGGATGACTTATTGTTTGTGAAATCTATTCATGGCTTGTCACCTGTGAACACAAATCTATTCAAAATGACACCTGTGGTGCAAAGTTACTATAAGAAAGAGAATAAAACTGGTTCATTTACTGTTTTAAGCACGGCACTCCTCATTAAGATTTCCTTACTTATCCACATTTTTATTGGTTGGTTTAGATCTTCAAGACAGTTTGGCATTAAAATCAGCAATTTAAACCAATAAAAATAATTTCTTTTGTCACTTTGTACAATTTTTTCTACAGAGGCAGAAATGTCAGTGAATCCCCAAAGACGCCATCTATAATATTAGATGGCCATTAGTCTCACTTTTTAAATCTGTTTTACTGTTGTAGTACGCCCTCTTGTGGTAATATAAAGAAGTACAATATTTGTTTACATTTGAGGAAGATTTTAACCTGTTCTTTTTTTATTTTTATTGGGCTTAATTAAATCCTAATTAAGTTCACACACATTTCTAACCAATTCTCCCTACAGACCGTCATGGCCAGCATTACGACATTTGGACTGATGACAAATATAAGTCCTATTTTTATGTGTACAAGTGCTGAAAGCTGCACGACTGTCATTTGAGTTTGAAATATCATTAAAATACAGCGCAATAATTTTACAATGATAAGAAAAGTGGTAAATTGCAAATAAATTATTAACTTGTTGCACAAGAAATGTATTTTTCAAATGAAATCTTTATTAAACCAAACTGAAAGTTAAACACAAATCCAACCTGACATAGTATAGTATAATTCTCCAGCCTATATCAACACACTGCTGATCATTTATAATTTAAGCTACACACTGGTCTCCATACTAACTGGTTTATATGGTAAAGCAACACAAAAGTGACACAAGGAAAGTTTCTTTTAATAAATGTAACTGAAGTCTTGTTTAAACTTACACTGCAAGGTGCTCAGACTGCTTAAAAGCTTAATAATAATACAGCTAATAATGTCCATGTTGGAGTCACAACAAGAGAAATCTGATCAATAAATCTGTTGCAAGTATTGACTGATTATAGTAATGACTAATGCTTTGTCAGGCTAACGAGATTTTATGTCATTTTTCCTACCTATTTTTCCTTCTTCAGATAACAGGACAAATTGTTTACACATGCATGCATTCATGCAGCATATTTACATGCAGGATTTATGTCACTTTTTTGAGCCAAACCGGATGAGAGTTGCTTCGGCATCAAGTCAAGAGCTTGGTCTGTTTGGATAACCATTTTCTCTGAAATGCTGGACAAAGAGAACAAAAATACTATCGTTAAAATGTTTCTACAAAACATTTTATGTTTTATTCACCTTACAATGTTGTAAATATAAGACAGGAATTAACATTTTCTAAATCTGGCTATAAATTTTATAAAAATAAATATATTTTAGGAAATGAAATTTCTATCCAAGGTTATTTTTCATCTATTTGATTTATTTTTTCCCCTGTTTCTCTATATTTGTAATGTGGTGGAAAAAACTTTATGGAGCATTCCTTTAGCCTTGTATTTCAGTGAATAAATTGTATTTAAGGTGCATTGGTCCGTTTGTATAATTGAGAAGTATCTTAATGTAATGTACAAATCATGCAGCAGAAGCATTTAAGTTAAAACTAAGGTGCATATGAAACTAAAATGCATGAGATGAACATTATTTTTGTTTAATTATACAAGATGTGGAAAAAGTTAAATATTTCTCAATAAAATAGGTGTGATGAGCAGTTTAAATAAAAAGATTTGTGTAACTTACTTCTTGGTCTCTTGTTATTGTACAAATTTGATTCCACTGTAATTTAAAAATTTGTTTGATTTTTTAGCAACTTTTCTTAAGAAGATACTTTAAATTTACTTGCAACATAACTTTAGCAATAGTATAAAGCTCTGAAGTGAAATGCTGGTCTCCAAAAATCTCCACTCAGACACTAGGTGGCGCTAAAGTTACACAAATGCTCTTCAATTTTACTCTAACATGATATTTTACATATTCAGTTAACAAATGTCATGATATCCTTTTTTTCATCAAATAGGGGAAAATCCTTAAACTGATGGTAACTAAATATAATAATTTTTGTTCCTAATGTTAAACTTCTGAATTAATGAAATGTGTGTTTTTGTCTTCGTAATAACAAACAACTGTTTATCACAGACGCCATTTTTTTCCACTCCACTATGTATTGGGTTAAATAAAATCTTCTGCTTACTCTGAGCTGGAGAATAATTGATAATATTGACAGAAAGTATATTGTGTCACTTCTAAATTGTAAAGATGTTCAAATTCCAGGTATAAATCACTACATAATGAATGATTTAAAAAAAATAGTGTAGTATGTAAATATATGATTGTTGAACTTCTGAATGAGAAGAACAGGAAGTGCTTTTATTCTGATATTTTCAACCAGAAGTGTCCTTGTGACATCACAGCAAACTTCACAGAGAAAAAAATCTGAGGTATTAATTAATATTTTTGCTACTCGAGTCAGAGTGTGAAATTTGAATTGCTGGTTCATATAGAAGAGGATGAACAGATGAGATCAAAATGCGACATTTTGGCAATAATGTAGAAAAATTACGTGGCACATCACTACCACCACTGTAAAAACATGGTGAGACAACAATAATATTTTATGTACTTTCTAGGCAACATATATTGCAGTAATTTTAGCCCTTTTTATTTATTCATTCATTTATTGCTTAGGCTACACACAAAAAATAAAAGTTACTGTTTGTTAATCAATTACTTTTTTTAATTCATTTTCTTTTTATAAGAATTTTAAATACAAAAGGATTAATAAGTAGAAATGCCTAGAAAAGGATGTTTTACTGCACATTTACTGCCTCCTACCGTTCAGATCAGGAAATAACTTTTTACAGGTCGCACCTGTTCTCCACTAGGTGGCAGCAAAAGCACACGGCTAACAACTGAAGCCGTTTCACAACTTCCCACTAAGTTATCTCACCTACATGTGTCATCTGGAGCAATTTGTAAAGTCTTAGTTCATTTGAAGATTGAGTCCAAGCAACTTAAGACAAAAAAGGTAATAAAAATGACAGTGTAACGATATAACACAGAGCACAACACGATGCAAGGTGATCATAAAACAGTAAGGAAAAAGAAATACGCGCAAATTATAGGTGTAAGAGTGTAATTTATCATTTACATATCTAAAGAAAGTAAATGCTTTCCCTGCATAATTAATTATAGTGGATTTTTTTAGTTGATAAGAATTATTTTACCTTATTCTTAGTGTGTTTGAATTTACGCCTTTTTATAGAGCTTATGGGTTTATTTGTTTTAATTAAAATGCTGTTTATGTATGAAAAGTGGGGAAAATGTTAGTGCGAATGTGATTATTCGCAAATATTAGACGTGAAACTTGAAATCAACACAATGAAGAAGCGAAGACTTAATATATTTATTTAACTTTTGAAGAACTGTCAGATCTTAGAGACAGTACCCAACAATACTTTTCTTTTTGTCGAAGCCTGCTTGTGTGCAAACTAAATCTGCTTCGCTATGCAAATAAAAATATGTTCATATTATTATTCTAATGTATGTTTTTGAATTAAAAGCTTAATTTTGAAGCGGAAAACGCAGTCCTGTGTAGCTGTTCAGCTTCTTTACAACCAGAGGTGTGTGTGGGTGTGTGTGAGAGAGAGAGTGTGTACTGAAGCACCTCGACTTTATGGGCTACTCAATAAAAGCGCGGCTGCGATCCGTCAGTGCATTTATCATCCTATTACGGCGACAAATCCGGCTCCCAGTACATGAAAGGTAAAATGAATCACCAACGTTAAGCCGTCAATAAAGTCATTTCTGTAAATGGTGTCTCTGAGGGCCCCCGCTATTATTCAACAAGCTTTATCAGCACCTTGGAAATTACGTGGCTTGTAGCGCGGCCCCTGCTTCACTTTGATTAAGGGCCCTGCCAGGCGGCGGTGACAGCGCTGGTGACTCGGGTTTTATTCAGGCCGCTCCCCGTGATGAGCACCGAGCGGACCGGGCGGAGGGAGGACTAATTAAAAGCTATAAATTATCTTCAGTGGCCCCTCTCATGCAGGCCCCTCTTTGCGGCGCCAGATAAGAGCAGACTGAGAGCTCATTTAGTCACAAAGGCGCTGCGGCTAAAACAGCACATTGATACTGTCCTAATTGGAATTTAATTAAGTAGCCAGAGCTTCCCAGTCCGGCCTGTGGGATGAAGATTTCACCGCGCCACTGTTAACCATCAACGCGTCCCCACTTTCCTCCTGTCGCCATTATGATTAGAAATATTATCATTATTACTTGAAATCACTAATTGCAGAGCTTGATGGCCATTTTATTAATATGAAAGAGATTTAACTACATTTCAGGCCCCGCTGCAAGCCGCGCTTGCAGTTTCACTTTGTGTTCACGTCATAAAGCACACTGTAAACGGCTTCGCCCACTTCGCGTCCACGCCATTTCGTACTTCCCTACCTCCATTTCGTACCGGAGAGCGTTTTCTTGCCAAGTCTGCCTGTTCTAGCTTGGGTTTCTCTTCCGGCGTACAAAACTGTTAAAAGAGAAAAGCAAAAACAGCGCTATGACAGGCTGCTCAGTAGGAGACCTGAGAGCTGTCATAACCCCAGTTGTGCTGAAGGAAACGTGTTATAATTGAAAAATGTGAGCAGCCTAGTTAAAAATACAACGTTATGATTCACAAAATAAATAGATAAATACATATACCACAGTGTCCTGGGTGTTGAACTTGCATTTTGCTTAGTTGTTGATGATGCAGTTGGATTAGAAACAAACCCTTTCATAACCATAAACCACTGCGTATAAGTTTTTAGCTCTTTCATTTTTTATGGCGAACATAAAAAAACTCAAATTTCACGTGTAAGTAGATTTTTTTGTTTATTATTTTCTGACATCTTTGCTTGAACTGTGTTTTGCATTTCCAGGTGTTTGTTCTGAATGACCAGCTGAATCTTAGGACCCCTGGTCAACACCATAAACCTATTTGCTTATCAGTAAAGTATAGGTAAAATATGGTAAAAATGTTTTCCTTAATCTACGCGCATTTTGCAAATTAATAACAGACGCCTCCATTTCACAACTGCTTATTAAGTTTTGATCGTTTAGTACATTGAAAGCACAATATGGGGCAAAAATGGGGCAAAATGACGAAGTGTAGTAAACTTTCGGTTTTACATTTGTAAATATTCATTCTAAACAAATTTGCTGGGTTTCTGCCGTAAATAACAAATAACATGGCTGTCATGTTATAACATAACAGCCATGTTATTTAACATGGCTAAATAAATAAATAACATGGCTGAACAAATTTAGAATTTTCCTTTTCGTAAATGTTTTACACCCTAAACACATTTCTCTCCTATTTCGTACTAAAATCCTAAAGTTTATTTGCGCATTTAAACATTTCTAACTTGTAGCCCAAAATAGCCAAACTGTGAAATAGCTCAATTTAACAAATGCAGGTAACTTCTTGGTTGGCACACATACGTCTAATTTAAAAAAAAAAAAAAAAACACCCAGGACTCAAATATTAATAATAAATATAATATGGATCATGTGAAGCTGGCTGTTGGAATCAAAGGTAAAAGCTGCTTTTGCCTCTTTGTTCCATTTATTATCGTGGCTGCTTCGCTCTTGTTTTTGTTTTGCTGTGTACATGCACGTGCACGTGCTTTTCTCCAATATCGATCACCTCCGTGATGCAGGCGCGCGCGTGCCAGCTTCATGAAGCGTTCGGATCCCTGATTGGTCGTCGTAAGCCGTGACAGGGACGATCGGAGCATCTGATTGGTGTGTTGCACGTGTGTGCGCGCACTGGTGTAACGCGGCGGAGTAGCACACGGGGGTTTGGACAGGGGGATCTGATTTTAGGAGAGTTTGAAGAGCGAATACAGAGATATTATGCTGCACCGTGGAGAAGCACAGGCACTGGTTGTTGTGGAGCTGATGGTTATGCCAAGCTTCCGGAGGTTTTTAGGAGACATGCTGCCGCTGTAGTTGATGTTATAATAGAAACCAGGCGTTTGCTCTATGAGAGAGGCTTGTTTTTTGTATTGAACTGGATACCGAAGTGAGGAGGGAGAGCGAGCAACAAGTGGAATCTGGTGTGGAGAGGCTGAGATTTCTCACCATCACCAGCTGTTATGGAAGAGCACAAGGAGCCCAGCAGCGGCCGGGACTCGACCGAGGACGAGAGCATGTCCCTGTCGCCGAACCTCCCATCCCCTGCCATGATCCTACCCCATCCGGCCGCGCAGCAGGCCCACAGAACCACGAACTTTTTCATCGACAACATCCTCCGGCCGGACTTCGGCTGCAGGAAGGAGCCGAGCTACCGCGAGCGCAGCCAGACGCCGGGCAGGGAGAACGTGAACCCGCTGGGAGCGAGGCCGCCGCACGCCGGCAGCCTCTGCCTGGACTCCAACTGCAGCAGCGACAGCGCCTCCTCCTCGCCCTCCTCGTCCTCCTCCACGTCCTCGTCGCCCGCGTCCAAGCAAAGCTCGTCGAAGCCCGGCGAGGCGGCCAGCAACGGGGCCGGCAGATACGCGGACAGTCCGTCGTCGATTGTGGTTGTGAGCGGCAGCAATGGAGGCTCTTCAGCGGGAATGAAGGAGAGCCAGCCGCTGCTGTGGCCCGCCTGGGTTTACTGTACGCGCTACTCGGACCGGCCCTCATCTGGTAAGGCGCTAGTAGTCCCCGAAATACACCGAGCAGGGTGTCTCTTCTTCTCTACACCAGGATTAAATTAACTCACCTCAGAGCTGCAAACATGTTTACGAAAGAAAAACAACTTTTTTTTTCGTTATTATTATTGTTATTGCTTTATTAAAAAGTAAAGCAACTTTTGCCTGTTTATAAAACTAGTATCGACACTGCTGAACGTAAAAACGAATAGGATTATGCAATGACTTAATTATATTAAATCAGTTTTAAAGAGAAGAAAAGCCACTAATTTAACCCCAAAGCAACAGATTACATTTATTTTTACATCCGTTTCATTCGCCTTTGTTTACACTGCTCCAGTATCTGAATGTTTGAAGGTTGAATTAAATGTATGATTAAAAAAAAGTAAATAAAATAAAATAAAAAACACATCATATAGAATCAAACAAATCTGCCATATTATAAATAAATAATGCTGGACATTAACAAAATATTAGACTATATATGTTAATGAGTACAGTATAACGAGAGCTATTCTACGACGGGTCTTCCCGTTTTTTAACACATTTTTAACAAATGTGTTTACAATATATACTTTTTAATGCTCTACAATCCTGCAGCGACATATTTGACTGCAGTACTTTGGTCTGATTTTGGTTTAATGGAATAAAAAAGGGAACACTATACTGAGAAGAGTCAGTATAGTAACCCCGTCTTTGTTTTAGCTTGCAAAAGAAAACAAAACATTACTTAAGTCGGCTAAAAATAATGTGATTTTACTTTTTAGTGTATATTATGAGGGTTTGGAGGCGATCTTTATTGTCATTTTGTAAATAAAATACCATAAATACAAGCCGCTGGACTTAATCAAATCGCGACCGAATGTAATCTGGAAAGACAAAAACATAAAGCTTAAGTAAAACTTATATTATGTATGCTGTTGCAATTTTTTTTAATTATAACGTTTCAGGCTTCAAATGATCTTTTTTTCATCATGCTGTACTGATGTTATAGTAAGAGGGGGCCTTGCCATACAAACTTACGTTCCGCATTGTGCAGGATAAATAACATCAGAGGTTCGCCTTTATGGTTCAAATGGGGATTCATGTGTCTTATCAGGCTTGTGCATTTCTCATGTTTAACAGCGCGGCTCTCAAATATCAGCTGATATTTCAATGCACGCAGCCACCCAGTGTGACCGTGCCTCAGGTACAGGCTAATTTACTTCCATCTTTTCCTGCTTACGTGAGTCTGCTGCCATTGTTTATATAGGATGTTTGAAGGAAAAATGGAGTCAAAACCGACTGACTTCGCTGCAACTGAGGCTGAGCGGCGTGTTTCTTAAAGCCGAAGTGTGTCAGTGTTGTATGTAGGTCTTTTTATACAATTTATCACGTATTTATATCATCCACATGGACATTTTATCAGGTTTTTGGACTAGTTACAAACTTGTTTATTTGAGTGTTTGCTCTAGGATACATTGCCGCGCTTGTTCTGATCTGATTGGCTCACTTCTCTCCTTTATTCACTCGTTACTGCAGATGTTATTAATTAGTAATTAGTATCAGCATATGCATGACTTCATGGCCTTAAAGGGCCACAAGCTTTTAAGCCGGCGCAAGATAATATGCCGCTAGGGTTTAAAAAAATATATTTTACCAAGATTAAGGCCTAAATACAAAATGACAAGTAAAATTCTTAATCTTTTAAATTGTGACTGGGAAATTAAGAAGCCCTCGCTGTACTTGTTAAATTAATTTTCTTCTTTTTTTCATATTTTTGTAATAATGCCATATTGCTCTGTTTGCAGATAACTTCTACTGCCCGTGTTTATCTGTATACGTTGCATTTATTATCTTTAACAGTACAACTCGTATCAGCGATCACTTTAATGTAAATTGCTATTCAGAAGGCTCATTTAGATGCACATATTCTCGATACTGTCGTATTTTAGACATGGTGGCGTTTGAGGGAAAACTGGAGTCAAAATCCACGTACTTCGTTTCATTCGAGGCTGGCCGGCGGGTTCCTCTGTTTTAAGAGATGAAGTGCGTCCGTAATGTAACTCAATACCTATTTATACTTTCACACGTATTTTCAGCGTTTATGTATATATATATATATATATATAAAAGCATTTTTGTAGTAGTTAAACCACATTGTAGCTGTTTTTTTTTTTTTTGCGGAGGTTCTCTCCAGAATTACCACGAATTGAAGTATAGGTGCGCGTAATCTCATTGGCTCATTTCTCTCCCTTGTTTATATTTAACGCAGCTGTTATTAATCCTTAATTAGTATCCTTTCATGGATGGCCTTATAGTCTTAAAGGGGCATGCACTTTTATTCTGCCACAAGATAATAGGAGCATTTAAACCAGATTTAACTTAAGTATAATTTCACTAAATTATCTTCAGAATATTTTAAAATGCAATTATTTCAGTTGAGTAAAAAGGGTAATCAGTACTGTTTTTAAATATTTTATGTTGATGGAAACACCAGAAGGTTCATTGGGTTTCTGCTGATACACAATAATTTTTTTTCATCTTTACCAGCGCGGGTCACATTTATCAGCCTCTATATTAATGCACATTGTTATCCAGAGTTCCAGTTTAGCCGTATCTATTCATGTTTGAGTGTCAGTATTGTTACTGTTTATGTGTGGACGTTTCAGAGGAAACTGAAGTCAAATCCGATTTATTTCTCTTCATTTTGAGCTGGGCGGCGGGTTCCTCCTATCTACGCGCAGTTAGAGTCTGCGTGCATTTCCACATAAAACTTTTACATTGTTTTTACGACCCAAAACCCATTTCTGATGTGTGTTTTGTTGTTTATGAATTTAGAAAAAAAAATCTAAAGCTCCTAAATTCAAAAAAAGAAAGAAAGAAAGAAATAAGATATTTTTTACAATGAATATTTTTTCATATGTTCCCGAAGGAGACAGAAAGTAGCAATAAAAACGTTTTTTTGTTGTTGTTTTTTTTTTTTAAATAAAAAATGAATAAGTAAATAAATAAATGAAGAAAACGTAACTGATGACTCAGACATCTCCAACGTGTTTGGTACAAATTAAAATTCAAGGAATGATTCAGCAACGTGCTGTTCATTGTAACAAAGTTGCTGAAAGCGACAGCGGTGAAATGTTACAACCTGCCTCATAGGCGGGGCAAGTTGTAACAGATTTAGCTGCAAAGCGTCCTAAGATGCTGTATCTGAATGTAATTCATTCAATACAAATCCATCTACAAACGATGACTGGACGCTGTTTTGGGCTTTTAATTATTTATCAAGCGTTGACAGTGCAGGAGGTAGGTAGACACTATATGTATGAATCCATTGCTTTTCATCTGTGATGCCATAATTGAACATTTTCAAACAAATTTTCCAAAACTCATTCGATTTAGCTGATTTTCATTCATTTTCACCCATTTTTATCTATACTGATTAATAATTCCTCCTTCATTTTTTATTCAAATTCACTATTATATTATTTTATTTACTTCATACTGTTTACTTTTGGATCTCCCATTCAGTGAAATAAATTGTAATACACACACACACACACACACACACACACACATATATATTATATTTTATATAAAATTTTACAGGATTCGGAGTCAAACATGCAGCGCAACATTTTCAAACTCTGTACATCAAATATAAAAATATTTTTAAAAATAAATAAATAAATACTGTGCAAATCTGTACCTTAAGAAAATTGCAAATGGTGGAAATTTTAAACTTGTTCTCCAAATGACTGGAAGTGCACACCGCTCTGTGATACATTGATCTTTCCAAATAAAAGCACAATGTTGCACAACAGAACTGGAACACAACAAATAGCTCTATTCACAGCAGTTTATACCACATTTTATTAAGTAATTATATATAACAACTTACATTCAGATGTGGGTAGTGTGTTAGTAGTGCAGTATTGGCGATCAGGTCTGGCTTTGGAGGAAGTTGTCCTCTGGGCTAGAACCAGTTTGGTGGCCTGCTCATCATGTTTTTATTTGATTTTTTAATGCATTCAAGTTAGTTGAGTTATATGTAGCTTAACTGTAATATTATTAGGCCTTGTCCCTTTTTAAAAATTTACAAAAGAAAAAAAGAATTTCTTCATTTGTCTATATCTACTGAAAAAAGGACCCAAAACATTGTAGAAACTACAGAGGTCAGAAGCTGAGACAAAAACAAAGTAGGGGTGAAGAGCATTTTTAGTGGTTGCTGTTTCACATAGTGGAGTGGAAGGGAAATTACCGAACTGTTTTCATATTGCTTCATTTAAAAAACAAGTCAAACGAGCCCACACAGTGCCAGACTCAAACCACACTCACACTTTACTACACATTGCATCAAGAGATGGTAAGCAGGAGCTCCTCTAGAAAGTTTTTGTAAGGGTTACTGACATGGAGCAAACAACATTTCAGGACCTTAGAAGTGAGATCAGATGATAAATAATACACCTGTTTTTAAAACAACCAGTCTAAATTAGTATTTTTAGCTACACATACAAAAAGTAAGGCATTTTGATAACTTTGTATGCTTTTTTAGGCCCTGTGTCAGCTGCACCTATCCATGTGATGATGGTATGAAAAGAGGGTGGGGCCGTGTGTGAGTGATATTCAAATAGTAGCACAAGAAAGAACAGAAAATATTAACATGGATCAAAATAAATACTGCTATAACTTAAAGGAGCCACTTTGCCTTTGAAATTTATGCCACCACTGCAGGTGAAAAATTGTTGCCAGTTATTTTAACAGTAAACTATTTACAGTGTAACTTCTCTCTCTCTTTATCAGCTAAAATACTATTAGAAAAAATAACTCCCTTTCACTAGAATACCTTCAACGGAGGCACATTCAGCAGATAATTAAGGCTGTGGTGTCCAGCCGTAGAATAAATATTTTTATTCCCCTTGTTGTTTCCACGCCAGGCCCAAGGACACGGAAACTGAAGAAGAAGAAGAACAGCAAGGAGGACAAGCGGCCCAGGACGGCGTTCACGGCTGAGCAGCTGCAGAGACTCAAAACCGAGTTCCAGGCCAACCGGTACATAACGGAGCAGAGGAGACAGTCCCTCGCCCAGGAACTGAACCTGAACGAGTCCCAGATCAAAATCTGGTTCCAGAACAAGAGGGCCAAGATTAAAAAGGCCAGCGGCTACAAGAACGGCCTAGCGCTGCAGCTTATGGCGCAGGGACTGTACAACCACTCAACGACCACCGTGCAGGAGGAGAAGGAGGAGAGCGAGTGAGCGCCCCCCGCCCCCGCCGGACACTTCCCTACTCAGGGGCTGGCTGACTCTGGACTCATGGAGATAAAGAAAAAAACTGAACTGGAAATGGGGGGATCGCTATTTAAAAACACAGATTTCTGTTTATGGTAACAGTATATGGACATAATTATATACAAAAAAAAAAAAAAATTGAACGACCGTTATTAAAATTTATATAGCCACACAGTTATCATGTTGTATACATTACTGCATATTGGATTCCAGGCTCATTTTCAATCTGCCATTTATTATTTTTTTTATTTTAATTTTAAATTTTTAGGGATGTGTGACTTTCTAGGTTGTCGTGCTCTCCTCGTCCTTCATGTCTGCGCCATATTCTCCTTCAACAAACCAGTCCGCCGGACTCAGCCAAGCCAAAGATTTTTACTATGTTCACATGTAGTCTGAAATAAAACAGAAAAAAAGAGCAAGATACAATGGACTAATTTAGCATTTTTTTATTATTGCTTTACTTTTAATTATATTTGATGTCATAAAAACATAAATCAAGTTTTTTCCCTAATTTTCTCCAACTACAATCTAAACTTTAACCTCTGCTATTATTTAACAACAATCATTTTCATTAGGATTGATACCTAAGAGAGCTTTTGGTGAGAAACGAAGTACACACACACACACACACACACACTGTTGAGGTACAGTTCCTGTTTCCCTGCCTGTCTGGATACCGTTTCACCCATTAAACTATTCTGGTCATTTACAAGTTTTCCCATTGCTGCTGCTGCTGCTGCATTTTCACTCCTCGCTGAGCTTTGACCTGCTTGGTGTTCACCACAGAGGCCTTGTTCTTGTCATCGTTGCAGTGAAATATTTCTCTCTGTGATACGTTGCTTTTTTTTTTTTTTTGGTTTTCGCTTGTTTGGGCCTGCATAAACCCCTCAGGTAGAGGTTTATAGAGGCTGGCTGTGACCATGGAGGGTGTGTGTGTGTGTGTGTGTGTGTTTCTGGGCGCCGCACTCTGGAGGGTATTGGTAGCAGACAAACTTAACCCCTCAAATAAGAAAATATCCAAATGAGACAGAAAAAGACTTCGTCTCCTGTCCGAACATCTAAATATGGTTTAAAAGTTTATGTTTTTTGTTGTAAACAAACCTGATTTTAAACATGTTTGTTCAGGTAAAATTTGGGCAAAGCTGATGTATGAGCTCCAAAGTCACATTTTTATTTTTCCTACATTGAGTCAATGATGGGCCGTGCTCAAACTGCTGCATGGATGAGTGGAGCATCCGGAGCAAAGGTTGTGAAAATAGCCGAGAAAATTAAGAAATACTGATGTAATTAAAAGAAAAGTTAGGGCTTCTCAAGTAAAAACTAGGTGACCGTTTATAGAATATATATATATAAAAAAAAAAAACAGAAACACAAGAGCTACCAATTTATTTGCCTTCTGTTTGGTATCTTGTAACATGTTATTATTTTAGGCATTTTTGTTCCGACTAAATTTAGTCAGAACAAGAATTTAGATCAAATTTACATTTCAACATGGCTACCTTATTATGTACATTAAAACTTGCTTAATTCGGTGTGGCATAGACTCCACAAGCCATCAAAAACATCTTTTGGAGTATTTGGTTCGTTTTATAATAATAGCATCATGTAGTTGCTGTGAATTTGTCAGCTACACTATGGTTTATCCATGTTTTCATGTTGTTTATGCCAAAGTCTGACTACCATGTGAAAACAACAAAGCAGTCGTCATTTTCCCCAACCTTTCATTGTCCAATTTTGGTATGGCTTTCTGAATCACCGCCTCAGTTTCCTGTTCTTAGTGTGGTCGTCTGCAGCTGTAGCTCATCTGCTTTAAGGTTTAACCAGTTGTCCGTTCAGAGATTGGCATCCCACATTCCTTGGTTTTATAAAATCTTTCAATGACTGTCGCATTTCTATTCTCTCAAGCAGTTATCAAAGAAGTCCTTTTCATTCACAGAGCTGGATGTTTTCTCTTTTTGGACCATCCTCTATAAATCTGAGCGATATACAGAATCAGCAGTTTCTGAAATACTCATTCGGTCTAGTTTTCTGTTGTATGGTAGAAAAAGTAGGTGTCCCACGCTCTTGGGTGGTGTGTTAATGTTTTAGAGGTCTTTGTTGTGAAAAAAATAGATTCAATGAGATGTCTGAGATAAAAAGGCCATAAAAATATTGTCCAGGTTTTGGGGAAAAGTGTGAGATTATGTCGAAATTGTATGCGCTTCATTCAAAAACAACCCAAAATGGGAGAAAAACAGACCTCCCCAACCCCCTTGCTGTTGAGGAATGTGCCATAAGTCTCATTCTGACATAAATTTGTCAAAAGTTGTTTTTTTTATGACAGGAAAACTGGGTGATCATCTAGATTAGCTTCATCAGTTTTAACAGGAAAAACTACCTTCTTATTCTGCAATATTCTTCCTAAAAGGAAGAGAAAAATGCAGTGTAGGCTAAGACTGTTGATCAAATGACACCAAAAATGACCCAAAAATAAAAGATGCCACTTTGAGTTGTGTTAGTTTATCAATATCAGGCTGACTGCAGCATCACTGCCAGCACATTCCTATCATTTCTGCTTGTCGCATACTTTTAATTCAACTGATCTCGGCTCAGTTTTATTTAATTAAGCGCTAACGAGGCAGTGAGGGTCTGCAGCGGAGGAGTTCACGGCCTCTGCGTTTCAGGCTTTTTTATTTTAATTATTTGTGTTCTGATCTTCCTCACGGAGCCGAGGGTTAACAAGCGTAGTCTGTGGCGGGTGGCTGTAATTGATTTCAGGGACGGACTAAATGGTTCATAGGCAGGTTCAATCCTGTGATTTTAAGAATTTATCTGAAAATCTGTTTATTATTTTGCCATCCATTCACGTCAAGGCACTTAGAAACCAACAGACATTATAACAGCTTAACATAAACGTATTTGCTGGTGACTGATTTATTGTTTTGGCTTCATTCATTCTTTGTTTCCAGAAAGCAGCAGTGGATGTTTCTACATGCACACACATTTGATGCTTATATTTTAGCCTTTAATAAGCCTCAACATGCCTGCAGCACATGGAAACCTCCAGAGGTCCATGAAGGACTTAGGCCTAATTTGATACCACTGTTCAGCAACATATTTGAATATTCATAGGACTTAATTTTACTTGGACACCACCTAATTCATCCTTTATTGATTATGCATCACAAAACATTATCTCATGAGTAATATTCTCAATTTCTGCACAAGGAGAAAGAAGATGTAACTTCATTTTAATGCACTCTAGGAATTAAAGGAAAGGAGGTTATGTTTAGAAAACACACACACACACACACACATCCCTAATGTGATTCTGAATGCAGCCTCTGCGGCCATCTGGCCTGCATGTGTGAACAGAGGTGGCGAGAGCGCCTCGCTCTTCACGGTCAGCTAACCCTGTAGCTCTAATATTATCATGATAGTCCCATTCCCCCGCTGTGAATGCGGAAGAGGCTCTTATGACAGTGTATTTAAAATTCATACAATTATGAAACAGCGGGAGGATTTCTCTGCCTCCGCCGCCCTCCCTCCCACCTTGTCACCGAGGAAGCCGAGGGTTTATCTGTAAAACAAAGAAAAGCCAGGGATCGTTTGCATAGTTAGCATAGTCTGCCTCGCAGGCACAATATGGATTTAATTTATATGCAAATGAAAGCAATAAAAAGGGAGAATACACACTGGAAATCTCGGCTGTTTAATAGGGAGGAAGAGTTGGATTTGACGCAGGTAGCACACAGCCACAGAATGAGGCATGAAGAGCCTGAACTGAGAACAACACAGTTATATAACAAGCAGAAAACAGCAGCAAGAGACAGGCGCACAACTGAATAAGATTTACAAGGAAATTATATGAAGCAAGAACAAGGAGCCTGGACATAGAAACGTATGGGGGATCTCTGATTTGTGACGTTTAGTTTTAGATTTTTGATAATACATTCTGCGAACAGCAAAGAAACATTTCTAAAAAAAATATGCATTTAAGATTTTAAAAATGTTTCCTTGCATATTTAAGCAACTTGGGCACGGCACACAAATACTTGACGCATTAAATTAAAATGAAAACATCTAAATCCTAAATTCAGGAATATCCTCACTATGAGACCACACAAATACTGTGGCTCCTGTTGGAGCTGCAGAGCCAGAGAGAAACACACAATAAAATACTCAAGCATGCATGAAAAGGAAGGAAGACACACACACACACACACACACACACACACTCTAGGACAAAGCCATTTACAAGAGCTTCTTAGATCACCACCCTGAGACGATGGAGGTGCAATGCTGAGCGTTTTGGAGCAATTCGTTCCAAGCTGTACAAGTAAAGGGAGACAAAGAAAGAAACCCTTCATGTGTGTCCTTCCTCACCTTTTCTCCTAAATAACTGTAAAAGCTGAACTGTTCTCCATCTAAATCATGAATACAAACACCACAGATAGAGAAAAGACAATTCTTTTGTTTTAATGTATTTCTTCAGACTTTATGAATGAGATTTGAACGTGTTTTATTTAAAATTAGAATTATCTGAGTATGCCGGGAACATTGGTGTGATTTAAAATGTTCAAATTAAGAAAAAAAAACAAAGAACAAAATTATATGTTGTAAATTATAGAGTATGTACTTTAAGTCATAAAGGCGTCTGAGGTGGAAGTAAAAGAAAATACAAAACACTGAACAGTAGAAAAAGAAGCATGTTGAGAAAATAAATGATCTATTTCAGTATTTAAATGATCATAGCAATTAAATCTGAAAATGATTACTTTTTAGCACAATTTGTAAAATATATTTGAAAGCATTGTTTCAATACCGAATGCAGCAAATTTACATAGCATTTCTAGCTAGTCAGAAGAACATCTGACACTGCTATAGCTAACATATTAGCATTACCTTTGGCGAAGCAAAATAGGATTTTATTTTTAATTCTGAAATTAAAAATGTTGATGTTAATATGTTAGAAATTTCTGATAACAATAAGGCACACATTATTCTGCAGTTCATCAGTAATTTTTATTTAAATGTGGGTTTGGATTGTTCTGGCAGTTTTCTAGCCAGTTAAACATTTATGTTTCTGTTAGCATGCATGATCATAAAAACCATTACATTCTTATTAATGTAGATCAGGCTTTTGCAGCCTGAGACATTAGCATAAAAAAGGCAGGGAAATCATTTGAAAACACAAAACTCATGCTGTCAAAAATACTACCAGCATGGACTGTCAAGAGGTCGAAAACAGTTGCAGTGTTTAAGAGGACAGGCATTTGAGGACACTTGGCGTACAAAGACACAGCAAGAATGATTTTCAGCTTGAGCCTCATTTTGTGTGGGTGCTTTTTATTTTTTATTTTTTTTGCTTCAGGAGTACACAGATCGCTTCTCACCACGGGGGAAATTTACTCTTGGCTTATTGTGGCCTGTCAACGGCACCACACTATCTCGGAGCGACACACACAAATGGACAAAGGTGGCATTGAGAGGGAACCTCCCACAATGCAGCTGAGCGTCCAGGGGGCCTCTCTGCTCCAACAGCCGTGATCTCACCGCGCTAAATCCAGATTACATGGGGGATATACACAGCGCCACTTGTTTACACTGCCCGTCAGGGGGTGATTTGAGCAGAGGCCGGGGGCATCGGCCATTGATGACACTGTACGTAATGCAACCAGTCTATGTCAAAGTTAATGTCAATTGTCAAGTCTGTTTTTCAGTTTGTTTTGAGGAATCTTTTTAAATTTATGTGTCAAATTGAGAAAAAATACAACGAAGAAGTACAAAAATATATATTTTCATATTGCTGACGCTGGTTTTACCATAAAACCAAATGGAAATTTCAAGAACATATTATTTTTCAGGATGCTGCATGTATTTTAAAGGTCAAACTATTACAATAATAACACTTTAATCAGTCCAGAGAAGCATAAAAATGTCCCACTTGTAAATAAAGTGTGTATTTCTCATATACGGGCTAATAAATACAGATTTTACTGCTGTGGCGTCTTTTCAACAGAGCCATGTGAATGCACACATTTATCCACCTGGGACTCCCCTGTTGTATGGGTGGTCACACACCTCTGCCTCTTCTTGATGCCTTTCACATGTGGAAACCATTTACCTTCTCGCTGCCTCCCTCTCTTCGTCTCACCGTCTGGGTGAAACAGTCGGAAAGCCAAAGCCGTGAGAACGGGATGGCCATCGATGAAAACGTTGAGCGTTCTTTTGATCCGCTGCCCTCCCACCCCATCCTGGATGCGCCGTTAGAGCAAAGCAGCACATTCTTTGGAGACTGGCATGCTGGTTCCTACAGCCATCAGTGCTGAGAACGTAGACGATGTGTGACCCCTGACCGTGTTCCAGCAGGTGACTAGCCAAAACGTAATACCCCTTTAATCTTTGAAGTCATTTGTTAGTTTATTTAGTTTTTAAAAAAAAAGAATCAATAGTTGACTTGTGTATCCGTCTGGTTGACTACCCTATCGCCCCTCTTCTCACACTTCAAAAGCACAAGCGCCTATGGATCCCGGCCTGTCCTCCTTCCCCATTCCGTCTTTCTTCGCGGCGGCTCAGAGGTGCCGAGAGGTGATTCGGGGAAGCGATTTGTCATTTCAATTTACATATGGCTGTCACAAAACTCCTGCAGGCTGAGCACTGATGTCATCCGTGTGTGGGGCCCGCTTTGGCGACCCGGTGCATGGGAAGACTTCTCTCTGTCATGGGGGTAGAGAACCTTCCCCTCTTGGGAGTAGCTTCCCCGTTTCAACAGTATGATGAATGTGGGGCAGCACTTTTCGATGTGTGAGTGTGTTTGTGTGTGATATTGGTGGATGAGCTTTGCTTGTTCCTGTGTATACAGCCAAAAATATTGGTACAATCCTGAAAGAAATCAGGCAGAAAGTGTTTTCCTAACTTCTGCTGAAGCTTTGTGTTGGTTTTGACTGAAAAATATCAAAAAGTCTGATACTGGTTTCTTTCTACATTCTTTTACTTCAAAACTTAATTGCGAGTCCTGCTCTTTGTGTATCTTAATAATTTCCCCCAGGAATAATTCCTACTTGTTTCAGAGTCTTATGAAGCAAATAAGTCATAAAAGTAAACTAATCTCCAGTTAGACCGTGAATTTGTTGGAGACGTTGGAAAATATGTTTTTGAACAAGAGCTACAAACTTGTCTAGTCCTTAATAAAATTACTCCTCACTCACTCACCTCTGTATGCTGAAAGCTTGAAGTGGCTCCAACGACACGGTAGACTGGCCTATTTATTTTAACTGCTTAAGGAGACAGCCGTTATAAGCTACATATTGATGTTCAAGTCAAATCAAAAATTAACAAAATATGAGTCTCTCGCAATAATATAATAATATAATATAATATAAAGAAGAACATTTCTGTACATTTCTCAAGTATTTGTTTAGAACACTTAAAGTATTACACATTTATTAAAATGGGGAGACAAGACAAATCAACAGGAAATATCTTCTCAATATACTCGTGTACTTAGTGATGATTTAATGAAACGGACACAAATAAATCTAAACATTAAAATTATTTATGGCAATCTTGCCATAAATAATAATTATCTCAAGGAAAATTGTTTCACAGGCTAGAAGTTAGACTTCACTAACACATCATCTTCATCAGGGAGCGTAAAAGTGGGAAAAAGGAGGAATTTGTAACTACCTTCAAGCCACAAGCTTTCAACATCCGAACAAGCACAGAAGAAAAAAAAAGTTGTTTTGAGGTGACTCAGAGTAAAGCAATTCATACAGTTAAACGGTCAAATCTAACTTGTTTGTGGAAGTTACAGAGATGTAGACACATTTTAAAAACATATCTATATTTTAAAAGAACTGTTAACTTGAAATATATGAAACAAAAAAACATTTTTATAGTTCTTTTAACTATAAATTGGGTTTTTGCTTCAGTTGGACTCCCTTTAAGCCTTAATTAGACACAAATGCTAGCTCATTTTAAGCCGCTTCACCTTATTCATAAATCCAAATAAGGACAAAAATTTGTCATTTTTCCATATATTAAAAACACTAGCACTTTACAGCATAAACAAAGAGCCATTATGCATTAGAGGTCATAACCTATTCACCACAATTTGCTTTTTACTGATGTGTTTTGCTTTCTATGACAAATGAGGTGCAAAATAATCCCTAATTATGACACTGACATTTGGGCAAGGTAAACAAACGCAGCGAACATGACTGCAGCAGTCAGAAAACTCTTCAAGGGGTCAATTGTCAGAGGGGTATTTTGCAGAAGGCTGCCTTAAGAAGAAGCCAAGAAGGGGTTGTGTAGTTTCTAGTGATCATCCCCTTGGCAGGCGTCCAAAGGAGGAAGTCGAAGTTATTTATGAGGCCTGGCTTAACTGAAGGCTGAGTAGCTTCCCATATTCAGGGAATCTCAGCGCTCCATCACAGACATTAAATGCAATTTGAAGGCAAGTAATGTGCTGCTCAACGGCTTAAGTCCAGTAATCTGAAATTTCTTGAAAATATGCTAATTTAGCGTCACAGTCGTATGCATATATACATAAGCTGCAAACACACACACACAATCGCACACGGGGTAACAGTTGTGGTTACAAAGCCGACTCATCTGTGAATCTGGGCAGCAGAATGCGAGAGCGTGAATGACTGTTTTAACACGCAGGCAGCACAATGTGTGGTCTGCAGCGTACAGTGGAGCTCAGAGCTCGGTCTGTCTGAATGGCTGTTTCTGTTTGTTTGCTTGCATGACGTCAGTCTGTTTGTCAAGCTGTTTCTCTTTGTCAGTCTGTGAATTAGATTAGGATCAATAAGAATGCTATTCATGGTGACGCTGCATACTTTTTCATATGCATTAAAAAGGAATAACACCAGAAGATACCATGCGTAAATATCAAGTATGATAAATTATCGGCCATGTTTTTATGACTTATGAGCTAATCATTTAAACATCCAGGGGGCAAATTGTTTCCTCGTGTCAGCATATCATCAGACAAATTGACTTGTATCTGTATTATTGTCATTAAGTAGCAGGATTCCTAGTCAGAAATGGCTTGGTTCTAGTTTTTAGCTTACAATAAACTGATTTATTTGACCTTTAAGTCATTGACTTTAATGGAAAAGACAAGTTCCCACTTTACATTTAAATGTTTGTAATTTTTGTGCTAAAAAGGCTTTCTTAAATACCAGTGCTCTAACTAAGCTTGCATCTTTGAAAAACAAGAACTTTAGAGCAGATATTTTATTAAGCCCACATTTCTCAAGCATATCAAAATGTTTATATTGGTCTAATATAGTGTTTAAACCCAAAATGTTGTTTTCATTCAATGAAAGGCTTGAAAACATCAGACAGTGTGTAATTATTTTTCTTTATAAAGTAACACAGTTCCTGGAATAAATTGACTTTTCAATAATATTTAATATTTTTAATGTCATTACACTCTACGACATAGAAAATGTAGTAAGCATAGAACTAACTGGAGATTTGTTTGGATTTATTTAATTGAAAAAAGTAATAAAAGCAGGCAGAGAAAATGCCTGAATAGTTAAGAGAAAAAAAGAACATAACCTCTTCAAACTCTGTGTTAATGTTTAGAAACTTTTAATTAAAGTTGTGCCCATATTTGAGAACAAAATGTGTTTAAGTCACTTTGGAGATGTTTTGATATTCAGACTGAAGCCTAGAATCCCAGCTGTACACGAATGCAGCATGAAAGCTGTTAGGAAAATCTTTCCAACGTCAGTTTTATACCATGTAAGGCAGGTAGGCATTTTTTCCCAGCACCAACGTTGTTTACATTTACACAATGTTGTTTCAGGTGAATATCTTAATCTCTATATATTCCACTTGGGCTGGAGATCATGTTTGATATTATTCAGCTAATAAGTGCAACTAACTAATCCGTCTTTATTTATATAAAGAAGATATATTGATTTTAAAAAATGTGCTGTGTAGTCATTTCTTTTAGATAAAAGGTGTATTTCAGATCATGTTTAGTCTCTTTGGCCTCGTTTTTGGCTGGCAGGTGTGAGGCTGAGCACCTGCATGCTGGCTGTGACAAATCAGAGGGGTCAAAGTTCAAACATGCAATGTGGAAGACATGTTCCACGACTGTCCGGGCCTTATGCAACACTCAGAAGGAAGGAGAAGAAAATAAAGCAGAAGCTCTGATCTCAATTTCAGCCCTTCTCTCTCCATCTCGGCCTGCCTCCATTAAAGTCAGAATTTCAGAAAATATCGAGAGCAGATGGCTCCGAGGCGAAAAACAAACATCAGAGAGAGTGAATGGAGAATGGGAATAAAGGAGGAACGAGAGGGGCAGGAGGGAGCCAGAGTCCTGCATTTTCCCGTCAAAAGTGTGGATCAGAACCACAGATGTTTGTCGACAGAGGAAGAGCCATCTCCAGCAGCTGGAGATTTCGGACCTCCTACATCGAAATCATACTGCAGAAGCCAAAAGCTAAGTGGCATGTAGCATCATTCGGTGTTAAATATTACAGTTAACATTGACAAATAGGATGACACAAGTAGATTAAATCGAATACTACCATCAACGCACAGGGCAAATGCAGAACAAACCTGGAGAACTGCATTAAAATCAAATGTGGAATCATGGAGAGATTGCTCCACCGTCATGTAGCCTAGCATTTACAGAAAAAAACTGGTTAGCATCTAGTCTTTCGTCTCAGTCTGCTCCGGTGTAAGGAGGAACGCCGTTTATGACATAGTGATATAAATCATTTGGAAAAGTTGGTGTTTCGATCAATACCAGGAGAGAATAAAACGGACATCATGGATATACTGGCAAAAACAACCTGGGGAAACAATCAAAGCCATTCAGTTCTTCCGTCCCTCATGTCCAACATCCACAATGGAGCCTCCAGTGATTAAGTGACGCAGTTGCAAAGGGTCAATACACTCTCATAATTTAAGTGCTGATTTTGGATAATTATTAAAGGTAAAAATAATTTTAATAGATAATTTCTTTAAAATTCTAATAAAAAATTTGTACACAGTATCCCGACGTCAGTACACACACATATTATTTGATTTAGAAGTATTAGAAAATTAAGATTTGGCAGGCATAAAACACACATTAGACTAAACAAAAGTCTAGGTTCTTGTTTTACCTTAATAAACAAGAAGAAAGTAATTTAATTTGTTCTGTAAACAATGCTTATTATTATTATTTTTGAATTAGGGTTGAATTATTACATTACATTTGAGAGGCTTTTCTGTAAGGACATTTTCCAGGTTTTGGCCCTGTCTCTAGACAGATGTGAGAAGCTACAGTTTTTCATTATGGAGTTAAGTTGAGCCATATTGTCTCTTTCTGGACTGACCTGAAGATGATCTTGAAAAGGAGTCAGCTCTTACCAACTATTTTAAATGTTTTGATTCTATTGGCTACATTTTTAAACAAACAAGAACAAAGCAATATTCAAAATACACACACACAGAAATAATGCTGCTGCACTAACGTTCACTTGCCTATTTTCTCTGAAATCCATCAGCCGATATCTATCCAAACCCTTGAAACGCTCGATGGGAAGAGTGGAGTGATTGTTTTTCCATTAAGTAATATTACCGCTACATAACAGCCACAGGTCGATGCAGAGCTCATTACGGCTGCAGGCTGATAATAATTAACCACTAATGTGCGTAGAAGCAGGCCCCCGATGGACCGAGGGGAGAGCAGCGCACGCCCCCCGAGGACACCAACACAGCAGCTCGCTCCGACAGTTTATTTGGCTCACTTGCTTCACAAAAGAAACCAAAACAGACCCCACTGAGTCCAAATGGGATTAAACACATGAATTAAACAGGAATGCAAAAAGGAGGAGAGCTCTGTGAGTCTCAGCCTCCTGCTGACATGAATGTGTGAAAGAATATTTTCTGTGGGATTCCTGTTAGGTTTCACCAACAAAATATAGATTCTGGAGTTGCTTGGAGTGAGTAATGGTTGGATGATGAGAGTCAAATGACTGTTATTAATCTATCCAATGGAGCAGTTAAGCAGTCGTGATGAATTTCCACTCAATGGGTTTTTCAAGAACAATTTGTTGTTTCCAGACAGTTTCTTGTAAGCATAAAATATTCGCAAAAATATCTTCATCCTAAACCAAAAATGCGATATTTAAAGAGGAACAAACCTGCTAATTGAGCTTTGTTTGTTTTGGGGTTTATGGCAGCCAAAAAGAAAAGACTCAAAAGTTGAAGTTTGGATGTGGAAATGAATTTGCAACCATTATCCCACAGATGAAGCTTATCAATGCTGCATCCTAAGTGCAAAAATGAGCGATATAGCAGATCCTTCCTCCCAGAAACTATTCGACTTTATAACCATCACTGCTCCCAACAAACTCATGAAGTGTTTACATCTCTGAGATATTTGTAGTTTTTTTCTCAATTCAAATGACATTTCTGCAGATTTTTTTTTTCCTTTAACTAACCTGTTGCTGTTTTTTATGCACAGATTATATCTGACTCAGCTGTACTTTTCTTTAGGTCCGAGTATGCTATTTTCAATCACAGTAAAGTATTTTTTATTGTTAATTTTCTCTCACAGTTTTTATATTTTTTTAACCTTAGCTTAAGTATGCATGCTGACTTTTTTCCCGGCAGGACAATAAAGAATATTCTATTCCTATATATTCTAAACTTGCAGGATCTGCTAATTGTTTTGGAAATAACTACTATTAGCAAAAGGAGCTTGCCGAAATGTATTTTCCTCAATTTGATGATACATTAAACATGAATCAATATTTAGTTAAAAGGTGTTTTATCTACTTTGTGTTATAGTTATCGTGTCTACTGAGTTTTGGTCATTTCTTTGGAGTTTTGGTCGTTTAGTTTTCTTTGTTTTGGACACTTCATACGAACCATGTAGCAATTCCTGCTCACAAGGGAAACAGTTTACTTAAAAACTAATGATTTAGATTAATTTGTATGATTAACTCATAATCTAGCGCATCAAGACATAGTATATGTCCCTAGAAAATAATTTCTGCCAGCAGGAGGTTGCTTGTCTCGTCAGAGATCCTAACTTTTAGTATTGAAAATTGGCAACAAATAAAAACTACAAGGCTTTTTGACAATACTATGCAATAAAATGAAAGTATACATGGTATTTAGGTGATTTTATGACTGTATCTTGTCGTATTTAAAATAAAAATGTATAAAATGGTAGATATGATGAAGAGGACATTTATTGTTAGCTTTCCATTCAGCCTTTCCCTGGCAGAACAGCGTCTAAATGGGAAGTTTTGATTACATAAAATAAAAGCACAGCTTTAATTATTGGTTTCTGCGCTTTTCCCCAACTTCAAGAGGCAGGTAAAATTACACGGCACTAGGTTTGTCAGTATTAACGCGTACCAAGTACAAGAGGAACCAAAATCTGAAGCGAGACGCAGTTGGTGAAAAACAACAAAAAAGTTGATTCCCTCCTGGGAAGTCTGCGAAGCCAGATGTTGCTAAGCCTCAGGCTCACTGGAGTGCACACTGCAGTACCTCTGTGTGTGTGTTAAAGGGAGAAAGCGAGGCGTTTCCTGATGTCCTAGCCAGATGTTGCTGATCCCTGCTCCTCCAGAGTGGCAGAGAGTTTACAGCACATTAGGAGAGACAACTGGGACGATCACGATGGGCCCACCGGAAACATTTAGTCCAACATTAAAGGAAAATGAATTCTTTTATTCACTATCTGGGTGGTGCATTATTCAGATGAACACAAAAACAACTAGAGAGGTTTTCTGAGAAGTTTTGTGTACTTTATCACACTTCAATTAGTTTACATTCAAAAGCATCAGTTTGCCTGTTGCTTGTAACTTTCTTAACATTTCCCGCTTTTATATTACATTTAAACCTTTAACAGGCTTGTTTTTTAGATTACTAAGAGACTTAATCCTTTATTCCAGTTTTCTTTTTGCATTGAATACTATATTTAACCAGGAAAGACACTTAGAAAAATACATTATTTACTTGGGCTGGAATAAAAGTTCATAATAGTTCAAAATAACGCTAAAATACAGAAAACACTGAAAATGTTTCCAGCAAGATTATACGTTACATTACTAATAATTAAAAATACAGTTTTAAAAGACTAAAACTTAAAATTTAAACTGATAAAAATGGTCTATTTTAATAGTTCACCCATTAAATATGGTGCAATTGTGTGTCTCAGTTTTACTCAAGGTTGAAATGTTGAAATCTAAAACAATAAATAAATATACTTAAAAAAGACAAAGTTAGTCAGAAATTGAAATCCGGAGAGTCAGAGATTTATTTCACAAACTCCCACCTCTAAATCCAACGTAGCGAAACAAACTCGCTCTGAGCCACGGTACGAACAGAAAGAATTATATTTTCAAGTTTAAGGATTTGTTTCAACTCGAGTCTTTTATAAACACAACACTGCACAATTTTATTTAATGAACATGTCGAAAAAATGTTTGAAAGCACAAAATGCAAAAGAGAATCATGTTACTAGCTTAAAATGTTGGTGGTTCCTCTGATAATAGAACAAATCGATTAGTAAATAACACAGGTTTCCAACTCGGGACCTGTACACAGTTAACTGGGTTTGATCTTAAATTGAAAACACATATTTTACAATTTTGTTTAAAAACATTGAACAAAAACTATTGTTTCTGTTTAAGGTTTATATATATATTTCAGAATATTGGCCCAGACTCATGTGAGGATTGAACAATAAACCTTTTATTATATTTTCTGGGCCACTGAATCCTCCAAAAGTTTGAAAAAGTGTTTAAACTTTTCTTAGCGGCAAACAGCTGGATTATGGAAAATGTATTTTTACCCTTTTCCTATCAACTGGAATAGAAATATACACTGTGTGACTTCTGTCAATTAAAATTTAGGTAAATTCAAACCAAAATATCTTGCAAATATATCTGGAGGAGCTAAAGGCTTGTTAGGAAATTAGGCAGATAAAATTGTCTTAAGTGTGCACCTGTCTCAAATGCAGCTAAACCGATTTTAATAGAAGTTTAAAAGGGAATTAAATGCTACAAATATTTTCTTTTGATCTGCAATTTTCTCATCCAGAAATGTAAAAAAATAAAAAATAATAAATAAACTGCATGGATGGAAATGGGCCTCGTAAAGGTGAAAAAACATGCTAAGCACATGCTCAGTTCCTCCAGAGTTGTCCTGGCTCACTTGGACTCTCCCAGTAATGCCTGTGTGGCATCATCATCCATCAGTCTGTCTGTCTGTGGAAAATGTGCATCTGTGTTGTCCTTCTGCTGTACTAGCAGGAGTTGACAGTGAGATCCAGCCTGTGCGATCATGTTAGCGGCTTTCTGAGTGTCAGCTCTGAATGCGCTCCTGCAAAATCCACACCTGCATCTGCCTCTGGACCCTCGTATTCGTGCACGCTCTCCATGTGTGTGTTCAGAGCTGGGTGGGGATCCATCTGTGTCAGGTTAACCCGTGGGGACCGCCGCACAGCAGGTAGTCTTGGAGGGCCTAAATCATGCAGAGGGCCAGAAGCGTGAAATCCTTCCAGGCCCGGACAGATGTCTCTCTGTTCGCCTTGGCTCAGAATTCGCCGACCCCACGGACCTTTAAAGACCCTCAGAGCTGACTCAACCTCCCAAAACGTAGAGCAGACCATGCAATACCAGTCTCAATTATTTAACATGGAGAAAAGCATTCGTCACTAAGATCTGGAGTAATTTACTTTAAAGGTAACAAAAGACAACAGAGCACAGCAGTGATAATTAGCAAGCAACGGAATAACTCGATTCATGTTTATCCAACTGCAATTAATTTCTGGGTTTTACAGACAAAATCTTATTTATTTAGGTAGAAGACTATTTAGATTCTTGTATTAAAATGTTTCTGTTTTCACTGATTACAGTTCGCTGAAAATAGTGAGCGCTGTCCAACTTTTGTTGCAAAAGCGTAAGAAAAAAACTTTTAAAAAAACAACCCAACAAAAGCTTTATGTCATTTATTACAGTAGCTGTGCAAGACGCTATTTATATTTTGGATCAACAATTATTTGCTGAAAAATTAGACTACTTTGCTTTATTAAGATATTGTCTATTAATATTTCATTAAAGCGATAAGGACAACAAATGTCTTAAGTAAGTTTTCAGTTTGAATTAAAAACAAAACTAAATGTGGCCCTCGAATGCTCTCAGCTTGACAAATTTGGGGAAAAGTTTGGATGAATTATCTGCAACAAAACAAATTGTCTTTTTAAGACTCCAACAGCAAAACACATCACATAAACGTTCAGTATAGATAAATTTCTCCTCAGTAGAATAGAAAATATGTCTACAACCTGCGAACACGAGGAGCATATGCTGGAAGAGCGGTCAGGATGCCAAGTCCAGGTCAGCCAAAGGCTAAGCCAGCCTGTGTTTGTTGGCGTCACGCAGCAGAGAGGCAGTGAGGGACCAGGTTGTGCCCTGACTGACCTGGAGACCATCTGCTAACTCCTTGATCTTTTACTTTTTAAAGGAACTCAGGACTGGATGTAGAGAATACATAGTAGATGTTTCTCATACATTAAGACATCATGCGTACACTGAGAGACCAGGTGGCCCTCTTTGTAAGGAACATTAGAGGAACCTCTGCCTGTTGTCCCATAAATTAATGCTCTACCTGGATTACATTTACAGAGTAATAGTTTTTGTTCTAAATATTTTGTGTAGCTCAACCCATACAGCTTACAGGATCATGTAAACCTACTTTTAACAACCACAAAGAAGAGAAAAGACAGAAGCAGCCAGGAGAAACTAAAAAAGTTTTTGAAAATTTGTACCTTCATTTCCGATTTTGTACCTACGCGTTGGTATTTCATACTTTAGTACTTCCAAAGTAAAACAGTTTAGCATTTTTACGAAAAACAGAGATAAATAATCCTAAAAAGACTTAAAATCAACCTATGAATTAAAGTGTGTTTCTTCTGCACAATTGTACATTTCACCCTGTTTTCATTGATTATATTTCTGATACTGAAAGAAGATCCTGGTTTGAATCTTGTGTTGCCGTATTAGGACAAAATTAAGACTGATAAGCACTCAGCGGTTGCTACTTCCTTGTCGCAGGAGGCTATTTCAGTTCAAAGCTTGCGACTGATCTGATTAATGACAGGCAAAAACTAAAGAAAATTTCACCAAGAAAAATGTTTGCAATTTTTTGTTTGCAATATCTGAAAAACACATGCACTACATGTTTTTTGAATGTGTGTTTTTTGACAAAATGTACTGTAATAGATAAACAAATATTAACCCTAAAACAAATAACACTTAAATAGCTTCTATAAGCTTGGTCAAACATGTAAAACAACTTTAATTTGTTCAGTCAGTGCATTTAGGATTATAATAGCCAAATAATAAATAACAAAGAAACTGAAACTGACGGACTCAATAAACTGCATTAAACTTTCTTTCAAATGGTTCAGAAAATGCAATTAGGAACTCTAAATATAACGTAGAATAAATGTCACTCTCACAAAAAAAAAAAACATCCATAATGAGCTTCAAGAGGACATATTTTCTGGGCCAACGAGACAAAATTTAAATATTTCTGCCTGGGAACTCAGAAAATACAACTTCTGAGTGTATTTACTGGAATGCATGCTAAAGATCAGATGGTGTTGTATAATCAACATGCTAATATTTGCTAATATCCAGCTTTAATCTGCATGAGCCCTAATCTTAATTTAAACTTCTTTTATTTCCCCTCCCTACTTTAGGCCAAACAGCATTAAGCCATTAGTCCAAACTAATTTGTTGCACTCAGAACCAGTTTTGATTAGAAAACACAAGCAGTGACCTTCTCTCCACTGCAGCCCCCCACCCCGGTACCAGCTGACTGAACTAGTGTTATGAGTTTGGCCCCAGTGGCTTAGCCATGAACCTAATGGGTTCCAGCTGGGACTGCGTGTCGGTATTGAGGCTGCAATTGGAAAAGTGGCTGTAAAGTCAAACCACCTGGCAAGGCTGAGCTACCGGCGAGGTGTGAGACGGTGGCAGATGCAAAAAGCTGCCATTACCATAACAAAGGTCCATAACTTTTACTCCACTCAGCTATTTGGCTAAATCCTCACACTGTCACATTTATGCACCAAATTGCTCTAAAAATAGCTGGACCCGACGTGCGTTGCAGCTACCGGCAGCTGTAATTTCATTGGCCTGACACTTGTCACAAGTGTAGCTACAAACAACAGCGGGTAATTGTTTTACAAGCAGCATGACAAGAGAGATGGCATGCAACACAAGGATTTCACGTCTGTCCCCACAGACACTTCGCCAACAAACAGACCTTGGCATAAGTACGCGGTGGTTGTCACTTTAAGAATATCCAAGGTTAAGCCTGCAGTTTCAGCACGAACATGAGGCTGCAATGGCACCTCCGAGGTTGATTTTGTGCCTTCCTTGTTAAATTTGAGAATACTTTCTGGCAAAAGGTAATACTCCGATACTACAGACGAGCTACTACTTTAAGCTTAAAATAAAACAAGTTTATGCTCGCTGGGTTATCAGGGTGCCACGCTGCGTCCATCACAGCTCATCTTGGCCGAAGAGCGGCGCAGCTGATGAGCTGGTGAGAGATATTTATGAGGATCCTCGTATCCGGTCGGACGGATCCCAGGCAGATGACTCCCACCCGGACAGCTTGGCAATTTTTTTAGGAGGGGGATTATTTTTCATTTTCCATTATAACACTTAACAAGTTACATCCATCTGTCATTGTAGGGAGTGTGTGTTACTGCTTGGAATAATCTCAAGCAAGACAGCTCATCAGTTAATCGTCATAGGGGAGCACATACAAACTCCTCTAAGACAATCTCTGACTAATTGCTTAAAGACAAAGCCTGTTTAGCATTTTAACTTTTTGCAAGATTTATTTTGATGCTAAATAGGTTGTAAAATGAGAACTCATAAATTCAAAACGTAGGCGACAGAAAACATGGGAAAGAATATTCTCTGTAGCGATACACCGTACCAAAAGTTTATCTGTATTGGTCCAGATATTGAAAAAAGTTCTGGATCAGGTATCACAACAATGTGCCTGATACATAAGGGCAGATCTATTCAGTCTAATTCTATGCTTTGTTCTCTGAGAATATTTAGATTTCCTGATTACACTTACTAAACCATTTATTTTTACATTTCACTAATGTAGTCAATCTATTATTTTGGTCAGTTTCTTTATTATTTATTTTACATTGGCTGTTATTTTCTTAACTGCACTTACCTAAATTAAAGTTGTGCTGTTTATTGGTGTATTTAAGTGTGCTAGACTGGTGTAGTTTTCAAATAAATATGTAAAATAAAACATTTTAAGTCAATTCAGCACCATTTTTCTGTATCAGATCGGCATCAGCCGATATTAAACCTCAAATATCGATATTGGAAGTAAAAAAGAAAAAAGTGGATTGGTACATTCTTAGTTCTCTGTATATAAATGGAGTAATAGTACAGTTTTCAAGATTTGTTTAGTACAAAATGACACCATGATAAACTGTGGAAAAGATCAACAGGTATGAAGTTGCGTGTTTCTCATTAACTGCACAAGATTAAATATTATTACAAGCCCAAGCAGCTGCTCCAGCAAGACACAATGTGAGAGAGGAAATCAGTTCAACAAGCTCCACCAGTTAAAAAAATAATAAAAAAGTTGGTTGTCAGAGTAAGTTACGGCGAGGAAAGAGAAGGATGACAGTGAGAAGGAGCCGGCTTGATTTGGTTCTCTGTCATCTGCCGTCTGGATCCCTGTACACAAAACATGTTGCGACTGAAAGAGATGGAGCGAGGGAGAGAAAACAGGAATCCCTGTAATCCATCTGGCATCCTTATGCTGCTGTTTAGGCCCCATGGTAACTTCAGAGATAGAAGATGAGCATGAAAGGGAATTACGGCGAAGCCCTTTTGCCGATTCCAAAAAATCTGCTCCAAATTACCCTGAGAGCAAATATCAACTTAAACAAGCTGCGTCTCCTTTCTCCTTTCTTTTCCGAGTTCATGACTCGCTCCGCAAACGAGGCCAAAAGTGGGATGGGAGTGGAACCAGCAGCCATTTGAGTTCACCTCTGATGGATCGAACATGGCACTTATGCTAATTCGGCTGCGTTTTCTGGCCAGCGCTGCACACATTCCAGCTCAGCCGAGACTGTATTTGGAATGTGCAGTTGTGGCAGTAAAAACAAAACACTCAGAGATGATGCTGCTGCTGCTGCTGGCACTGAGAGCCAGGCTTTGCTTGCACGCTACTGTACCTGGATGCTGGTAAACACAAAGCATTCCTATGCGAGCAGGTGGCCTGAATCGAAAAGTTTCCCAGAAATTATGATCTTTAATCAGGACCAAATTATGATGGATGGAGAACAAACTTTGACACAGACGGCATCCGTTATGGTGGGTAATTTTTTAGGAATTTAATTTAACATGTACTTGTTCACAGTCGCAAAGACGAACAGTTTTCTTGAGCCACAAACTTTAGTTTTAGCCTTAAAGTCCATTGTACTTTAAGTGGAAATTTTTATTTAAAAAAAATAGATATACCTATAGGTAAATTAGCAATATTAGGCAAGAGTGGACACAAAAACAATTACAGTTTCCAGTCTCAGTCTAAACTTTCCCTCATACTTGCTTGTTTGTTGTGTAGAGCAATTACTAGTAAATAAATGCAAAGCATTACACATTGGATTTGCAAATTTGTTGTTTAATTCAACTTAAACCAAACTCTGCATGTGCAAACCTTTATTTTTTTATCATAAATAAAAGATGCACTGTGGTAAAGTGGCAGACACGCTTGAAGTCGAAGTTTTTGTCAAGGTTACAAATGTTTTTTGTTGTTTTTTTAAGTATTGGATGTTGGAATTGACACTTTATCTTCAATCGTGAAGAATCTCTTTGCAGAACTGCGCCGCCGCTCTCCAACACCTGACAGAAATGTGCCCAGCGGTGGTCCTTCTATTATCTAAACACACATCTACCCTGATTGATATGCTTGAAGTGGGCCAATTTCACCTCCCTGCTGGATGTGATAGCCATTTATTTGTTCAGCTTTAATTGTTGAAGCTCCTGTCAGCAAAGCGCGGGGGCGCAGCTGCCTAGAGGTGACATACTGGCACCGGATCAGAACAATTTGATACCAGTTATGCTGCTTGCCTTCAAATTAGCATGAGACCAAATGAGAAAAGTCCTCCATCGACGTCCGCGGCATAACATCAGCATTATGTTTTGCGATAAAGACAATGTGCACCTCTAAGTTGCTACAACATATTAGTTGTAATGTATATTTTAACCATAAGCTTTATCTCTTGGCTGCAAATGACATTGTCAGCAACGATGTCAAACTGCAATGCAATATTCCTCCTCCAGCCTCTAACACACACACACTGAGTCCCAGACGCACTGTGAAGGCTTGTCCACATGCCTTATAGTCATGGAAGGATTGACAGATACAATTGCATGCACATGCAGTCGTCTTCTCCCCGTTTAATTTAAAGAGACTCGAAGGTCAAGGATTTCTCTCAATCAGAAACGAGGAGTTCTGACAAGAGGGATGTCTTTATCTTCCGACAAGAAAACAATCTGGAAGCGGCGGGAATTAAAAGTGAAGGAACTTGACGAACATCTGGGAGCTGATTGCTAAGTTTGCTCATATGCAGGGCTTGCCTCTCCACAGCCATGAGAAAATAAGCAGAGAGATGAGTTTGTGTCATCGTAGCTCAGGAAAATAAGATATCATGTCTTGCTGTCGGTTTGTTGTCAGCCTCTCGGAGTCGTACGCGAATGCCTCGTCCCGTTGAGGCCGCCAGAGCAAGGGGGTGTGGAGTTCATTGGGAGTTCACATCTACAGCCACTAACCAGCCCCTACTTTCCTCTCTTCATCAGGGCTGCCTCTCTATTTACTCCTCATTTCAGTCTTTCTCTCTCTCTGTTAGCCTTCGCCGACTTCCCATCAAGTTGTGTAACACAGCGCTCGCAGTGCTGAGCGACATCTCCTTTACGGCGTTATTTCGCAGAGTCAAGCCAAACCCACAGGATGGCCTCACCCGATCCCAGCTTCTCTCAGATCTTGAGTTTGACACATTGTTTGTATCAAATCACAGCCATCAGACGATGGTCTGTGATCAGGAACATGTGGTTCTGTCAGCATTTTACAGGTCAAGAATAACCAGCAGAGGTAGTGGAGCAAAATAAGCAATAATGTTCCCCTTCCATGTGGGAAATGAGGCATCTCTGAAGAAGGAAAGTGGGGATAAAGTGCCTTCCTAAAGGTATAAATCCCATTATTTTGTACTTTTATTGGGACTTTCTGTGATATACCAGCAGAATAACTTTATCTCTAACAGCATGTTTGGGGTTTTCATCCTGGTCTAGTCTCTAGTCTCAAGTCTTTTGCAGCCTTCTACAATCTTTCTTTCAGGATTGCTCTAAATTTAACTCCAAAAATCGCATTTACGTCTCACCAGGTTTTCTGGTGGAAATGAACATCCTACAGTACAAGGTTTCAGTTCCAACAACCTCACGGACTGCAATGCACTGTGTTCCACATTATTATGCAAGTGATATTTTCTCACATTTTCCTAAATGGTCAATGCCAATGATGGTCAGTATAATTTTCAAGTCATGAACTATTACAGTGTAAATCAAATTTTACTGAACAAAGCTCCCCATGAGAACAGTATTTTTTTCAAAAATAAAAAACTCAAAATGCACTGTTCCAAATTATTATGCACAGCAGATTTTCTAAACATTTTATGGATTATAAAGAACTGCAAACGGTCATTCTTTGAATGTGCAGCATTAAGTGGTCACATGTACTAAAATCAAAAGCTATTTCAATCAAAAACATCTTAACAGACCAAGTTACATGTTAACATAGGACCTTCTTTGATATCACAGCTCAATTCTTGATCCATTGAACTTGTGAGTTTGTGGAAAGTTTCTGCTTGAATTTCTCTGCAGGATGTCAGAAAACCTTCCTAGAGCTGCTGTTTGGATATGAACTGCATTCCACCCTCAGATCTTCTGCTGGAGGAAACTCCAAAGATTCTCAATAGGGTTGAGGTCAGAGGTCAGAAGAGGATGGTGACCACACCATGAGTTTCTCCCCTTTTATGCCCATAGCAGCCAATGACACAGTGGTATTCCTTGCAGCATGAGATGGTGCATTGTCATGCATGAAGATGATTTTTCTACTGAAGGTACGGCTCTTCTTTTTGAACCATAAAGAAAGTGATCAGTCAGAAAGTCCAGATACTTTGCTGAGGTCATTTTCACACCTTCAGGGACTCTGAAGGGGCCGACCAATCATTCTCTCTCCATGATTTCAGCCCAAAGCATGACTCCACCACCTCCTTGCTGACGTCACAGCCGTGTAGGGACGTGGTGGCCATCCACCACCAATGTACTACTGCGTCCATCTGGACCATCCAGGGTTGCACAGCATCATCAGTGAACAAGTCTGTTTGAAAATTAATCTTCATGTACGGCTGGGCCCACTGGACCGGTTCTGCTTGTGAGCTCTGGTTAGGGGTGGCCAAATAGTGGGTTCATGCACCACAAGCCTCTGGAGGATCCTCCACCTTGAGGTTCCAGAGGCTCCAGCAGCTTCAAATAACTGTTTGCTGCTTTGTAAGGGCATTTTAACAGCTGCTCTCTTAATCCGATGAATTTGTCAAACAGAAACCTTCCTCATTCTGCCTTTATCTGTACAAACCATCTTTGTTCTGAATCAGACACAAATCTCTTCACAGTACGACAACGCTTCAGTTTTCCTTAAATATCTAATGTTTTCATACCTTGTCATACGGCACTACACTATCTGATGATTTTTGTCAGCAGAGATCCTTTCTCTTTCCCATATTGCTTGAAACCTGTGGCCTGCTTAATAATGTGGAACATCCTTCTTAAGTAGATTTTCTTTAATTGAGCTCACCAGATAAACTAATCAACACAGCTCTCTGAAATTAATTATAGTGATTTAAAGAGCCCTGACACACAATAATATCTAGAAATTTAATATCACAACAAAAAATTTGATCTTTATGAGACTTAAATCCAATTTGCATAATAATTTGGAATACGGTGTAAATATAAGCTAACTGTGCCATTACAAACAATTTCTAAAAACTTTAACTTTTCCTTCCACTTCACAAATATTATGGACTAGCTTGATCACTTAAAATCCTAATAGAATAAATTCAAGATTGAAATTTAATGTAACAAAATGTGAAAGAGTTCTTTATCTTGAGAAATCTTATCTTGCTATTCTCTCTCGCAAAAATAAATCCTCAATGTTAGCTTCAATTAAGGCTTCTCTCCTGTGACCCCGCTTAGTTTCACACTGACTACTTAATTAACTTTTTCCTTCTGCATCCACACTGGAAGTGGACAGCTGCCAAGTTCATATGCCATCTAAAGCTGATTAATCTCTCACTGCTCTGAGGAAAATTGTTTTTCCAATTTGGACTTTTGGCAATTGCTTTCTGACATTTAAATGTCCCCCAAGTGGTCCAGAGCAGCAAGTTTCTTTGAAGATAGTCGGATCGCCCAATGCCACAATCTGAAATCCTGACCTCAGTAAAAGCGGAGTCACGCTACCCAACATCTAGCTTCACCACATCATGGAACAAAGATCATGGCGAATACTCTTTAAGTAGAAAAGAAGAGACCAAAGTCGTTTTCATTTCCTGCCTCATGCCCAGATCCGTCTGCCATGTTACATGTCAGATCAGATAAGCAGTAAGCCTGCTCTGACATCTGCATTTGGGATAAGTCGACGTGCTGCTTCTCATGCATTGATAGAAAATACCAAGCGACGAGGTGGGATTTCTGCTGGCGGTTTGCATGATATGAAATACTTATTGCGCACAGATGCATGCATTCAAATAAGAAGCAGCAGGAGTTTGGGAATTACATATAAAAGAAAAAAATATTTACACACCCTGAAACAAAAAGACAAAAAAAACTTTCACTTGTCACTTTTCCTTTCTTCAATCAGTAAGGATTACCAAAATTATCCAAGAATAACAAGCGAGATAATATTTTAGATAAGTGAGTTGTATTAATTTCTCTAAATTCAGACATTTACTTAAAGTAAGACTACTTTGCTCTTAAAGAGTTTGGGTAAGGCATGACTTTCTAAGCAAGGATCTGTATCTTAAGGCAACACCTAAAATTTTACGTTTTCTTGTGTGACATCATGGGTGAAACTAAAGGAGATCAGTAAAGATAGCAGGAAGAGAATTGTGCAACGTCATAAGTCTGGGATTGTCTTTTGGTTGAGGATGGAGACGGACTCTATATCCAAGAGATGTTTTAGAGATGGCATTATGAGGAAAGAACGGAAAACATCTCGAGACATGAGCCAGGGAGTTCAAAATTGATCTACCAAATGGACAACAAACTGAATCACAACACCAAACTAGACACAAAGTGGCTGAAACGCAACGAAGTCAATGTTTTTCAAAAATCTTGATGTCAGATGCGAAGAAAATCAGAGATGAAAACGTCTCCCTGAGCAAGGCACTTTATAAACCGGACCCAGTTCCACCAGTTCTGCAAGGAGGAATGGGAAAAAATTACAGCAAACTATTGTGAAAAACTTGTAGAAGGAAAACAAAAACGTTTGACCGAAGTCATACAGTTCAAAGTCAATGCTACCAAATCCTGGAGAAATGTACATGAATAAAACATTCTCCAAAACATTTGTCTTTCCTCATTATTCTGGCATTTAGAAAGTATAAATAATTTTGGTGATCCAAACTGCCCTAAAACAGGAAACCAGTTTGTATCTTTATATTCAATGAATGCAAGTATCTGTTTTCTATTGTAGCCCACGCCTGGTCTCTCCATAACAAAACAAGTATAAATGTAAAAAAAATTGTTCTGACACAGTATTAATGCAAAATTATAAAATCCACGACAAGGACAATTAAATCCAGGTTCCCTTAATTGAAATGCTCTCCCCCAGCTCCCTGATTAATTTATCCTCTGAACGCGATCTAAATTGACCCATCCAGCCGCGAGGTATACGAGTAGCCTCGCTGCTGCAGCAGACTGATATGTCATTAGAGCCCCGCTGCGATTGTGGCCCCAATTTTTTTTTCCTCATACGGCACTTTGAGTTACTATCAGGTGACTCCTGCCGCGCGCAGAATATGAAATTATCCCTCATCAGCTGTAAACAAGCATGCCACGGTGTCCCTCCTGCTTTCAGCAGACGCCTTGAAGAATTTAGCAGCATAAATTGATCCAACTTTGACAGTTCTCGTCTGAGCTCCCCGCTATTCTCTTTGTGCTAAACGATACTAGGTCATGTAGTGAGAGGCAGCTCCTCTGTCTCTACTCCAAAGATCAAATGAGGTGCACATAATTTTTTTTTTGTGCATTTTCAGGCAACTTTCTAGGTCGAGTGAAAGGCGTTTAAGCATCAGAATCTTCACTGCCCTTCAACTGTTTCACTTAACCTTTGTATAAGTGAAGTGTTTTTACAGCTTGTTTCCCTCTTACCAATCATACGCAGCCTCTACGATGGTTCATCCCTCAAGAAGTACCCCTGTAACTTAAGAGGTGCCTGTCATATCCACGGTGCACATTATATCTGCCAGTGCAGCTCACAGTGCTCCGGGTCTGGCTTCTATAAAGACATTGGATAAGATTACAGCTAAATCAGTCTTGTGGCTTTTCCCCAGGAAAGCTTATGAAGTCCTAAAAGTCCTCCAGTTATGAGCGAGCCCAGCAGGGCTGCAGGCGAAGGTTGCCTAACCGAGCACAGAGTGAAACATAATCCAAGCGTCAGCGATCCTCCAAATAATAAGGCACTGACAGAGTGGAATGAGAGCATGATAACTCATATAAGCTTTTAAAATCCTACACAGGTACATGACCCTCGCTTTGTAAAGAAGTCATTTTCCATGATATATTCCTCACTAATTCATCTGGCACATACTTTATTTTTCTGCTCTCCTTAACTCCGCGCTTCCCTCTGCTGCTTCTCCCTTTTTGGTGCAAACTGGAATTATTTGCACGGTTAGCCACATGCTTTTGGAATCCGAAGGTATCCTGTCTGGCTCGCCTTCATTCAATACAAGTCATGGATTAAATAAGAAAAAAAGACAGAATCCCTGGCATGCTTAATGAAATGAAGAAGCAGCAGCGCCACTGTTGCTTTATATGAAATCAATTTTGGGAGTAGCGGGGTTCCAATTGGCTGTTCGTGCAATCAATGACGCTCGACAGCCGATTTTCATTAACCTTCCGTGGCTGTCTGCGCCGACGCTGGAAAAGGAATAATGTTAGCAAAGAACATAAAACAAGACTGAAGTGAGGTGCAGATGTCTACATATTTAGTCTATACACCAAGGTCGTCCAGCAACGATACATCAAAGCACAGAACGGGGAGCCAAAAGTAACACTTATACTTCTCTTTGATCGGTATGTGATGGCTGTTTATTGGCATTGGAAGGAAGGTGAGCGTGGGGATCAAACCACCATGAGAGTTTGGGAGTCCCACTGAGGACTAGGTGTGATTTTATTAAATCAACATGAAACGGCGTTCTGCAGAAGGCAATCAGATTTCTGAACACGTCACATTTTACTTTGGTTTTTTGGGGGAGTTTACAGCTAAAAGAATCCCAAAAGTGAATATCATACCAATAAAAATTGTTTTGGTAATTCCTCTTCTTGCACCTTTTCAGATCACAGGTAACAGGAAATGTTACGACCTTACAAAAGTCAGGATGAAGAAGATCACAAATACTCTTGACCAGTGGTTTCAAACTCCAGTCCTCAAAGGTCAGAGTCCTGGAACTTGTAGATGTGTCTCTTGTCCCATGCAATATAATTAAACAACTGAACTGTTTTATCTGTCAAACAACATAGATTATTAGTTGCTAGTTGTATCGGTTTTCTGACCAGCTGATATTCTTTATGCCGTTATGATGACTCCATGCCTACCAATGAGTTCAGTAATCTAACGGATCGGGTTCTTTTGGATGGGTGCTTTTAGCATGAAAGAGTATTACAAAGACGGAGAAAAGACGGCTTGATTGCTGGATAGATCATGAAGTTCTGTCCTTGGAAATGATTGCAGCAAAATACAGTTATTTCACACAATCCCACCTGGCAGATGGGGTTCACTCTCTCATCCGACCATTTTTCAGTAAGATTTGCTGTTATGCCTCCAGGAAAAAGCAAGTCATTTTTGCTGCCTTAATCACTGAGGAAGAAGCACCATGGTGCATTAAAGTGATTCACACGTTTCAATTGGCACCTTTAACTCACATTGGATGCATTATGTTGATTTATTTATCATTTATTTTCAATATAACAATTCCTTTTTCTACGTTGGAAGCTGCTCAGATCTTGGACCCAATTCTTACCTCCCAGTCAGCCCTAGTCTTCGCCTAACACTCACCCACCACATCAATTGATCATCCTTTGTTCCTTTGTTACAGTCCACTCAGGTCCTGTGGAAACATCTACTTGCAGCACATAATGTACTGTCAGCACCAAGTGAAGGAATGCACCAAACGGACAACAGAAAACCGAAAGAAGCAGAACAACATCAGATGTTTTTAAGGTATCAATAAGGATGCAGAGTGAGCACTCTCACATATCACTCCTTGGGAGTGAAAGCTATATTTTTTCAGTGGAAGGCTGTGGTTTGGCTAAAAAATAAATTCAATACACTTGTTGCTGTCCAAGTGGTTCATGTTCGCTGAATTTCTGTAAATTTTGCTGAAATTTTAGACTACTGCAGGAGAAGATAATGACTGCTGGCAACTACTTCAGAGAATCCCCTTTCAAAAACTAATTGAAGTTTTATGATCAAAGAACATCACTATGCTGCGCTCAAAATATAGGAAATATATTTCCATTTATTACCTGATTGTTGTTCTGTGCTCATTTTAAAAGTTACCATGACTCATTGACTTCAAGGCCAACAGGTAAAACGTTTGGATTCCCATTGTGATGTTGCACATTCGCGTAAATTGAATTTAGTGTCATGTCATCCCAATCAGTAGTAAAAACAAAGACAAAAAAAAAAACATTGGATATTATCTGGCATCAGATTTCTACTGGGAGCCTCTTGTCTTCCATCCAGGGATACTCATCAGATCGGCTGGGGATATAACTCACCGTCCACTGTACACATGAAGCAATAACTGTTGTATCGCAGAGTACAGCTGGTAACAATCACTACAGGCTGGGACTTAATGAGGCTTTGACATAAGAGCTCATACTCCGCTCTACTGCAGACAGACAATCCTACCTGGCCCAGACAGCAAAGCTGCCTTATCTGTTTGGGATTTACGATGAACAAGACATCATTTGTTACTGTCTGAAGAAAACGGCTCATGTTCAAAAGGTCAGATTTTAAAGCTGCTATATTTTGTAATTAATAGCATTCATATATCATTGTCAAATTACCTGCAGCCACTCGCTGTAGTGACAAACAAATGAGATCAGGGTAGATTAGTGCTGGCTATTTGTCTGCATTACACACACATTACTCCTTTTAGTTAATCTGCTTTGGACTGAAATGCTTTTGCTAAAATGTTTTTCCTAACACGATCCAGGCGAGAAAAATTTACCCACACAGTTAGTGTGTAAATGAACTCAAGGTATTGTTAGTTTGTTCTCTTCTGGTTTCTAATGGAGCAAATTTGTTTCTTGGAGAAACCATATTCAGGTTGTTTCAAGAAGTTGGCAGCAACCAACAATCCTGCAGCAAGAAATCTGTTCTCAGAGTTAGGTGTAGCAATACGGCTCATGATGCATCATACTGGGATCCTGAAAAATATTGTAGTAATATTGTCGGAAAAGCTTAAGTACCTGGAGTTTTTTTTGTTTTTTACAAACATAGCTTTACAAGTTGGAAGGTGTTTGTAATAATCTAATCTCTGTCAAATAAACAGAGTCCAATTTTAACTTGTTCCTATAGTGTGTTTTTTATATTTGGCTTGTTTTAATCTGACCATAATTGCTAAAAAGATACACTAAAAATACTTATTTTTGTGTTTTAATAAAAAGAATAAATGTTTCATTTATATCTTCTCCGTCATTATTTCAGGTTTTACTGATCACTCAAACCATTTAGATGCTCTGGAGGTTTCTGCCTTTTGTAATCCAAATTGACCAAACTGTTGACTATTTTTTTCTTTACTTCAAAATAAAAGCCTCAAACATACAGCTGTGAAAACACTTGAACATCGTAAAACAGCCTGTTTTCCTAAACTATTTGGAAGATATTTAATATCAATTTAAGATTACTGAAAAATCATTGTATAAGCTATAGTAATTTAGATGACAAACAGAACCACATACCGACTGCAAAGCATGGAGATGAACGTGTCATGATTAGGGAATGCTTTGCCGTAGCAAGACCTGGCCAACATGAACCCTCAAACATGACAATGTCCCAAAACATACAAGCAAACCGACCAAGAACTGGAGAACAGAGAAATAGAAAGTTCAGATCTCTCTCTGTAGTGTGACTTGAAACTGGAAACTCCTCAAACATCTTTTCACCATTACAATGATATAGAAATGTGATGAAAATAAAGCAAAGATGTACCTCATATAATTAAATGATTCAAAATAATAAAACAGCTACAGGGAAGACCAGGTCCTGAAGAGAAAAACAAGTATAAAGAATCTGATCAAATTCAAGCTAGGCTGTTATTCTATTGTCTGATGTAAACTGATGAATCTCCAGCAAGAAAACCTAGGTGTGATCACTCAGCGACCTGATGGGTTTAGCCGGGCTTCAGGAAAGGCTCCAGAGTTGATGGAGATTAATTAGTCAAACTGGGGCAGACATCAGTCTTGTAACAGGTCCCGGCGCTGTCAGAGGGGATGGAGAGGGAGGGAGATGAAGAAGTGTTGCTGAGGCAGGAAACACAGCAGCCAGAGCAGGGAGGATTTCTCCCCGTTCCTTCTGTTGCTGCTAAATTGTAGCTTTAATACTGTACAAACCGTTTGGAGGTGGTGGAGAAAAGGCCAGAGGAAGCAAGGAAAGGAGGGAGGGTCTGACGCTCATCCTTCACTCTTATCTCGACAGTGAGGGTTATCGGGTCAAGTGTACAACCTTCCTGGTGCCACGCTAATGACGGTTCCCCCTCCTTCCTCTGGGTTGGAAGGTCAAGTCTTCCACCTAAACCTGTTTTATCATCCATCAGCAGAACTCTGCAGCTCTGACAGTCATGAGTCCTAGAGGTGATTTTACTGCGCTGGCGACGACCCAACCGGCATTCTTTGGCTTTGTCTGAATCCCAACAAAAATACTGCGACAATCCTTAGACTGGAGATACCGAATCACTCTACTCCTTTCGTCCTTCATGAAGGAGCTCCGCTGAGGTAATTAGAGGTCCAGAGCCTTGCTTAAGGGCACCTCATACATAATTGCTATGGAAAGGTAAGCGCACGTTTAGCTGAGGCTGCCGGTATTAGCAGGAACTGGAAGAAGCGATAAGACCGTTATCAGTAGGAGTCGTTATAAGAAACTCAATAAAGACGACAGGATGTTCTACTTTGATCTCGCAGGTTGTGACGGTGTCTGCAATTATGTTCGGCCTGAGTATGTGTCTACGCAACAAGTCTGGACGCAAAGGGTTGATCTTAATCTGTTTAAGTCAAGAGATGTGTGATTAAATCTCGATTACATCAAAGCTGGCGACATCAAACTGACCCTAAAGGGAACTCCTGTTCCTACTATCAATTATGTTTTGCACATTAACGCTTAGTGCTGTTTAAACTGTTTTTTTTCCAGAGGTCACTTAAAATTGATTGTCAAATGAAGGCACTATGTGGATAATGTACAAGCCACTTGCTAAAGACAAATATTGAGAAATATTTCAGATAATACACCTTGTTACGTAGAAAGAAGCTTGGATGGGTCAATCAGCATTAGTAAATGTTACCAACGCAATGTTCTCCTGTTCTTAGGATCTACTCCAGCAAAAGGGAGAATGTGCATCTTAGGTTATGGTATTGTTCAGAAACCTTCCTCTAAACATTGTCCGAGCAATTCCATGTCACAATGCAATAAACTAAAAAAAGGCATACATGTTGATCGTTTCATTTGAAAGAAAATGTTTTTATCTACCAACCACTGGTGGCACCAGGGAAACTCCTCTGAATAAAACATTAAATTCCTTTCAGAAATACTTTATTTATCCCAAAGGGACATTCAATGTTGTCGTACGTCATATCATCCAAGTATCTTCAAAAAGTCATTGTGGATAGTAATGCTGCGGGCCAGGAAGGATCTCCACTAGCCTTGCAATGAATCTGAAGAGGCCTCTAACCGAATACTTGCATGACAGTTTCATAACATGATCTCAGCTCAGTGTCCAGGCAGCACAGATTATATTCCACAGTAGCATATCCTGGATGACACCATCATTTGTTGACAAGCACTGCTAATCCAACACATTTGCTTTTGCTAATCCTCTTTAAATCTCTGTCTGGTCATAAGGTTAGAAAGTCGGGAGAGATGCAATATTTTATAAAGTCATTTTAACCAATCATCATGGAAGGCTATGACTGAACAAAAACCATCAGATAATGGGAAATGATGATGAATCTATGACCAACGAAAAGTGATAACGTTAGAGGGAAAATCTGTAATTCCTGACTCCAGCATTAAACTGCTTGGTCATAAACAGCCACAAAGTCCAATACTGCATCAGCATCCATCATGTCTGCTTGGGGCTCAAGAGAAAACTTTCAGTGAAGAAACACATTCAGCTGCATAATAATGTAGAGAGTGAAGAGAACTGGGAGGCAGAGCTCCACTAGGGTTGTAAGGTTTGTCTCGTTGAAAAAAAAATCTACTTTAGGAACAACAACAGGCACATTCTCAAGTTATAAAGACAGTTCTACCAACACCAAATAAATCTAGACAACAAACAAACCAAAAAACCCCTCCGCCTCTCACTGACTGAATACTGGGATGGGCTCCAACCTTTGTCAGTTGAGTCTTGGTACTTTGATTCATTATGTATCCTGACAAAAGTAACGATAAAGTCATGTCTTAATTAATTAAGAAAGCTGCACATCTTCCTCCTCTTAAGGTAATGATTAAGCCTACTGCACATGCTGGAAAGCTGCAAAGTTCACTCTTGCCAAGCGATGGCTGTATGAACCTGCCTGATGAAATGCTCTTATCCTTAGTGACTTGCACAGCTTAACGGACTCTTTTGGCTTCACTTTCCGACGCAATATGAAAACCAGTGTTTTCTCAGAAGTATTTCTCGGCAGCGCAATGAACAGCAGAGGAGCTGAGAGTGACATCTGTTAAGCCTTAGAGCTGGAAGGCCAAAAATAAAGTTACTGGGTTGGGCCCCCTTTACTGCATTTACAGAAATCAGCTGGAGGACAAATGGTGAGATTCTAACCCGCTCGAAAGCCATAAAAAACCGCTGCACACATATATACAACTGTACACACACTGTACGGTTGCAGTTTATTGTACAAACACGACTGCATGCACAAAATCAAGGCACAGTGGCTCATTATATGGATGGATTAGAGCAGAAACATTCTGCAGTGCAAACATCAAGGCTTGATTTTTATCTTCGACTGGAAAGAGTTGACGTGACCTCAAAGGAAAAACTGATTTTAGATCAGCTCTTTAGTCTCTTTATTCTCGTAATGCTTAATGGCAGCTTCATCTTTAATGGGAGACAAGATTGTTTGAGTCTCACCGCTTTTTGTCAGATTATCATTTTAAATTGTTATTGAGGAAAATTCTGCAGCATCTTTAATACAGTAAAGTCGGCTTTGCTTGTCTCTCTCTCTTTCCATACAACGCTCCCGCTTCTTGGTTAATAAGCTGCAACATCATCCTAATTTCAACGACTGCCTGCTCATCAGTCCCTCAAAGCTGAACGGATGCACTTTAACTAAGCAGTGGGTAAAATTACAGAATGGTTTCTCCGGCGAAATGAAACGAAAACCTTTGTCTGGAGAAGAGCATCAGATAAACCCTCTGAAACTAGAACTTAGAGGAACCTCGGGCTGATTTAATTATGAAACAAACTTCAGATATCCGTGTCAGCCAAGTTCAAACAAATACAGATGAATCTTGGAAGAAATCAAAAGCTTTAGCTTTTAGGGAACAAAGAGCTTTCTACCTGACATGCCAACAGCTAACAGGATTTCCCCCTGTCTAAATGCTCCTTTCTCCAAAGCATTTCTTGGAAATTTGAACAGAAATCAGAGAAACTCTATAACTCAACGATATCAGTTATATCTGCAACCATGGGGTGCTGCTAAGAACTTTCTGATCTAATGATTAATCACCATTACTTCAATCTCATAAATTACATTGGCTTTGTTTCCATTAGAATGTGTGCAAAACTTTATTGAGATTCCATTGATGTTGACAAAACGTAATGTTGTAATGGCTGTGTTTCCATTAAATAGGAAAAGCAATTACAATTATACATGAACAAGTTTCGTCACGCAATAAATCTTAAGAGGAAAACAAAAAAACATGCCGCGCCATCATCATCCTACCACTTCCTGTCGTCTTCTTCAACTTTTCTGCCAGTAGTAACAGCTGCATGGTGATCACATGACTTGTGTGGTGTGAAAAAGTTCATTGTCCATTCAAAAAAAAAAAAACGCTGCATCATAGTGTAAAAACCTTTTAATGAAAAATGTGAGGGGTTTTTTTTCAAGATTGGCATGGTCCCATTAAGCAAATTTATTTTCATAATTACAATTATATGGTCAATGAAAACACAGCTACTGAATTTGTGGTTCAAAAATAACAAAATGTGGAAAAATTCAAATAGTTTTACATACTTTACATTAATGTGTAGATGTTCCAAATTACCCTTTTATTCTTCCTATTTTTGTTAAATGAAGTGCATGGTGTTGATTATTATCATCACATTGACTTTTGAATACCACTGGGTACCAGAAAGGCCCACAGTTTAATGGACAAACTGCAACACAAAAACCCCATTCACTTCACGCTGGTAAAACTCATCAATATTCAATCTTTTAAATCAATTCTTCTTCACATCTCTCTGCCTTGTTGTAGAACGCTCTGATTCATGCACTTCATACCAGATTTATTAAGTCTCCGACTGCAATGAAAGAAAAATAAAATCAGAATTATAAATAAAAGGTAATGATGCTATTGTCATGCTTCCCTGCAATCCCGAGTGCCGCTCCTCACCTTTCTATTTGAATAATGATTTATAATCATATTAGTGCTCTCCGGAGCCCTGCTCTGGAAAAGTAAAAAGCTATTATCCAGTTGTCAGTTTCCAGCAGACGTAGAGGGAGATGGAGCGCTGATGCTGACACATGCACATACTGGAACTACACACACTCCTGCATGCACACACAATGCTCTGAATGTGCATATATGCACGTGCTGAGGTGTTTTTCTGCACGCCTAGTCAACAGTGCAAACATGCTCATAATCATCCAGAGAGAAACAAGCGCTGAGGACTTTTTACAGGCTCAGCAGGTGGAAAAAAACCCACTCTGTAGTTCAAGCCTGTGGGGACAGGGAGGTGGGAGGGGCTTACTGTGGAGAAACCATCTGTCAATCAGAGAGAAGAGAACTGAAGCTCGAACTCATGGCAAACCTAAAACTAAAGCTTAGTCTGATTTCAAGAAACTGCAGATTTCAAGAATCAAAGATGTGGTAAAATATTCCAAAGTGAAAACAAATCCTTTTAAACAAATGAAAATGGCAAAAGTTTTGGATTCCTTGCATGTTTTAAATATTTTTTTTCAAGTTAACCCTAACCCTAAAGCACTAATCATAAACATTAGTTCTGCTAACACTGAAGCACTTTACCAACCCGGTATTTAGCAGGAGCTAATGCTAAATTGCCAACTTCATTTCACATCTGCCCTTGAAAGACTACAACCTTTGAGCACCAATTGAATTTTGACATATTTTTTACATGTTCTATGATGCCTTTAGAGTTCTCTACTGTGCATGTTTTATTCTGCTCCCATAAGCTTTTTGTTTTAAATGAAGTTACTTTGGGGGAAACAAGAGATGAGGCGAGGAGAGGAAACAGAATTGCTAAACAGTTTTCACTCCCTTCAAAATAAAAGGTAAATTAACTTAAATAGCACTTTTCCAGTAATTTTGACCATTCAGAGCGCTTTACACAAAATAATTATTATTTATTCCAAACTGCAAGTGTTGCAAAATAAGAACAAGAAAAAAAATTACTTGAATTCTTAACAGCCAATAACCAAAACTTTATTCAACTTAAACTTTACAAAACAGCTAAGTAAATTAGCTCTTTTGGGGAAGCTACATTTTCAAAGTTAGCAAAAAAAAAAGACACATAAAACTAACTACACTACTAGCGCATTAGCATAAGTGTGCCCACCACCAATTTTTTCCAACAAGTTCACAAATTATTACTTTGATGTTAAATTTGATATTTAAAGCTTTAAAATATAAAGAGATCTAGAAAAATTATTTATTAACAAAGGGAATGAAAAAAGCATTCAGATTTATCTGGAAACAGTATATTGGTCCTAAACATAAGATGGGTGAGTTTTTGCCAGTCCATCTAAAGTTGTTTTAAGTTTAAAACCTGAAAGCTAAAAGCGCATTCTGAGATTTGGGCATACATATATATTTAGATAGTCGAGGTGAGAAGATAAGATATCATGCATCACTGATCAATACTGTCAGTCGAGTGGCGTAATCCTCAAAAAGACATTTAGACAGAACATGGTGGCTGTGTTGTATCAGGAGGGATCTGGGTTTGGAGCTAAATGTGGTTTAAACACCAGCGTGACAGTTTAATGTTTCTCACTGATATGTCTGAATCTAAGGGGAAAAAAGTGTTTGAATCAGAGGTTTAGTTTCTCCTGTTTGTTTGTTTTTGTGATGTGTATTTCTGTGTGCCTTGCAGTCGCTGGAGTTTAACGAAAGCTAATATTGTAGGCCCTTGCACAAAAACTCTGAAGCAGTTTTTAATTTCAGGACTCCACGTCAAGAACCTTATTAAAACCAGGAGTACATTCATTCCAGTGAGGTTTTATTGCATCTTTAACGTGCTTAGAAAAATGCGCCGTGTGCCATTTTTGGCTCTTTCAGCGCTTCGGCCGACTGTGAACACTCTGCTGCTCCGACCTCATTTTGTCAGGAGCCATTCAGGGTTAATTTCTCAACAGGACCCCGGTGGCCGTCGACACAAAGAGCAGACCAGCCAGCAGTAATTACACCATGCAAATGACATTTAGGCCCCTTTTAATACGCATGGTGTCGTATCACTTCAATTGGTCCGCCGTTTATCACCCGGCACACATCTGTGGAGCCCTGAGGAAGGGAGGGGCCGGGAATCATCTGCTCATTCATTCAGTAGATATTTCCACCTTTTCCATTTTCTACCGTATGTCTGCTGCTCCAGTTTTTCTCCCCACTTGCTAATTTAAAATTTGTGGTCAAAGGATATATTGTCTTCTCTTTATTTGTCCACTTATCGGACTAAGATGATATGTATAAATTAAATTTCTACTCTTCTATATATTTAATTCCATTTTACAGGAAAACTCTTCCACTGTTTATCACCGATTGTGCGTCGTGTTATCAAGCACACATAGACAAGAAAATAAACTAATGCCCATTTAATGCAAACATTGTTTGAATCTGATGTGTTTTGGTTTGGTTTTGAAAATTGCTTATAGGCACAACAACCTAAATGTATTTAAACTTTAGAAAGTCTTTCGTTCGTCTGGTAATCCTAAGTTATCGAAAACAAGAAATAGGTTAGTCTGAGTTGTTGCTTCACAAAATCTCACAATGTAAAATGTGATGATATCTGAAGGCTTGCAAAGTGCTATTTAAGGTGAAATAATCATTAAGGAAGCCTCCATTTTACTTGCAAGTTTCTACGTGTGCAGGAGTTTATGATTAGTCACTTATATGACATGTTCCTCTGTGTAGTTTCCCAGGAAATGGAAATAACAAAAATAACCTTTATGGTCCCTTATTTTGACCAATGCAAAGTGGCTTTCATATTTCACAATTTTAAGTATTTTTAGTCTTAACTGGCACCTGTATGTTTTTGATTCACAAAAACATAAACCTTTTGTGTAAACTAAAAGTAGAGAAACTGAGAAATGTCTTGTAATTGATTGAAGGGTTTAGTAGATTTCTTTCAGCCAGCTGATTGGCAGAGAACAGCAACAAGCGATACAGCCGTAAAACTCCAGATGTTCCACCACTTGATCTGGCATCTCATTGAAGGACTTTTCGATGCTGTGAAGTCGCACTAGAAGGTATCAAACTGGATTGCTTGAGACATTAATAGCCAGCTTCATATTTCTCTTAAACATCAGAAAATGAACAACAAACTGATGATAGACACAAATCTGTCAGTTCTCTCTGTATAAGCTGCTACATAAAAGGTGGAGAGATAAACCCACCCCACATCTGAGGCTCAGATTGCCGTCTGCAGTGAGACGTCCACACCCACCTGCCCACTGCCAAGTTTCCCCCCTCGCCTTAGTGAGTGTACGGGTGGGTTTGTGGGTGAGACAGGTAGGGTTGGCCAGCTGGTTGGAACAGGTGTACAGACTGTGTTCCCATCGGACTGATCGGTGCACTTGGCTGCAGACCAGAAACTGTTGTGTAAAGCCTCTTTGTCCATTTTCCAGCATCTGCCTCCCTTTCATTACCTCCACACTCATGAATTGCCTTTTTTTTAACATCCCCTCTGTTCTTTCAGAGTCATTCCCTCCATCTTCTCCCTTGTTGTCCCCTTCTTTGTCTCGCTTGGTTTGCACCGGTTTCACCAGCACAAATATAAACACGCGTACACCGCCATGCATGACCAGACAAACAGTGTTCAGTGTAGACGGCTGATGGGAGAGGAGCTAAGAATAGAAAGAAAACTCATATAGAGATGCATGCTTGGATGAGAGGCTTGATGTTTCTTTTGGTTGATAAACAATGAAAAACAGACGGTTTTCTACACAAGATGGAAAGGTTAGATGTTGATGTGCTTCTAACTGGCATCAAAATAAAACAAAATGATTTTAAAAGATTGATAGGACCTATTATAAATGGGAAAATTACTAAGTTTTTCCTTTAGATCCCCAAAAAAGGATTATTTCACAATAATCAGAGTATGGCATAAGAAGAAAGATCCAAACAAAGTGTCTTCTGGTGGGTTAGCTATCACTTGAAAGTTTTATAACACATTATTCAAGTACGTTCAAAACAGGAATGAACCCTGCATCCTCAGTTTGAGGAGTCTGAATTAAGTTGGCAGAGGGTTTAAACGCAGACAGCATTTACTAATCTATTTGACAAATGTTTATCATAAAGCAGAGCTAAGTCTGAGCATCAGTTCCATAAAAGGTCAAGCAGAAAGCTCGTCTTTTGTCCAAGCCTTCCCTCGCCGAACTCTCGTTTTCTTTTGAAGTACTTCCTCAGTGCACAAGATCACAGATGAGGTCACATCCTGTCTTTTCTGATCAGACCTGAGGGACTGCCAGCAGATGTGGGGGCCGAGAGGTCAGGTGTCTCGTGAAAAGAGATAGCAAAGGCATCTTCTCTTTGACATTTTTGTTTTTAATTTCTCAGAGTTTTAAGGGGAGCTCGAATGTTTCTGTGCGTGAGCCGATATTCTCCTCTCTTGGGACGAATCATTAAAGTGACAAAAATATGCTGAGAAACCCCTCATATGTGAGCCGAGTCATGAACCTGCCATATGTACAAAAGCACTTGAGAGTTCTCATGTTCACAAGGATTTTTGTGGAGATCTCAGCTGATGAAAACCTTCCTGGTTGCTATCTTTAAATGTACTGCAGTTTAGATTTTATACACCGAATAAAGAAGCAACACACAAACCTTATTTTTTCAGACAATTATATGCAAGTATGGGACATGACTTGAATGTCCAACTATCATTCTGCTAAGGAAGGAGGCAGGTACTATGTCCAAAACAATGGATTTTGGTCCAAAATGTGCATATTTACAAAGTGAATAATTTGTAGAAATACTTAAGCAATATATAAAGGAAGTTAAAGCTTGGGTGCATATTGGTTTTCCAAATGGACAATAACCCAAAGCATCCAGTCAAAGTGGTTAGAAAGTGGCTTAAGGACAACAAAGTCAATGTTTTGTTGTGGCCATCAGAAACAAGAAGAAGAGACCACAATAACTTTTGGATGATAACCACCAATAACTAGAGCAACACTGTAAGCAGAGGCCCTCAAAAAGCCTGGAATAGGACAAATGTGGAAGAAATGGTCAGGTGCAATCTGTCTGAGTGACGATGACGATCTATAAATGCCGTAAACAAGTCAAGGGACAAGGATATATTAAGATTAACAGAGGAGAGGAGACACGAGGACAGATGCATTAGTGTTGTGGTGAACAGTAAGGAATGAACAGAGGTTTGTTTGTCTGATGTGTCTGGCAGCTCAAAGCTTAAAAAAATGATGAAATGATAAGGTATGACGAAACAGCTCGAGAAAGCCACAAACTGTTTTAGTTGGTCCAAATGAGAAAAATACTGTCCCAGATTTCCCAGGAATGCTGTGACAAAAAGATTTAACCCATTTGTTGTTTCTAATTCATCAATGATAGTTATCTGAGACATTAAATTTATCTCCATCTGGAAATTATAGTTGGGGAAACTCTGGATAGATGATCAAATTTAACTGGAAACTATTTTTATTCAGGGTTCCCAAACATTTCTAATGTAGACTCCGATTTTTAAAAATTTAATGATAGTCTGGGGATTTTATAAAATTATGGACATACGAAAACAAATTAATTAACCTTTATTTCTGAACCTCTGTATGCTGTAAAAAAAAAAGTTTTTCAAAGTGGACAGCCGTTTGGTTTGCAGCATTTAAAAACCACTTTAAGAGATTTACACATTTTATTTTTTATAAAATCTAAATACCATAATGTGACTACATGCTCTCCCCAGAACGCAGCCAAATAGTAATTTAATTCCCTATTAAGTGGTCAAGTAGCTGCGTCTCCTGTGTGCTTGTTACCCTGTTCCACATCTAATTTGCGCAGAGCCTCATAGTTGCGCTCCAAAGCTGGAACCAGGCACCGTAGCTAAAGCTAAGCTGCAACATCCTCCTTGTAATGGCGATTAGCGCTAAGTCCACAACAAAAATAATGAACAACAAGCAGGAGCTCTTTAAAAACAGAGAGGAAAAAAGAAATAATCGCCGCTCAGAGCACCTGGCCTCTGCTTTGGCAGTTATGGTGCTGGAAGTGCTAATAGAGCATTATGGGAGCCCAGGGACCGGCGGTGACAGGTGATTTATGTCGCCTGTGACGATTCCGGCCCGCGAACCAAACCCTGATAAAGGAAGAGCTAGATTGGAACAAGCAGGATGATGAATAGACTACACGATCCAGAGACCCGTCTCATTAGGGAGAGGAAAAGAGAGAGACGGAGCTCTGGCCATTTAGCTAATGTAGCGAGTCATTGTGTGACTGTGAGTGTGTGTCTGTGTGTATCCATCTGCATACCCATAGTGCTGTGTGTGGGCGTGTGCGTGTGCTTGTGCACCAAGGGACCTGAGAAGCCTGCTGCAGTAGAAGCAGGTTGGAAATTAATGACACACTGAATATATGGCAAGGCAGCTTGACCCTGCATAATGCCGACATATAGGATTAACCTTGGTTGCCACTTGGGGCCTTTGTTAGCCCACATGCTGCTACAAGTAAACAGGGGGGCTGCGGCTCTGAATAGGTGTTTGTGAGCCCCTGTGCTGCTTGGATAAAAGCCGCTGATTTATTTTCTCCCTGCTTCAGGGGATAAAAGTGGTGCATTTAGGATTAAAGGATTCAAAGTTTGCGTTTAATAAATAGTGAAAGCCTGGATAGTCGCAGGGAGGAGAGAGCAAAGCACGGTGGATTAAAGGAGATGAATTTCAAAAAAGGAGAAGCTTAGAGACGAGGAAGAAGAGAGGAGGGGAGATACAGTGATGGTCATACATGCTGCTGGGTGTAAATCGTGCATCTTTATAGGGTCTGTTTACATTAAAATCCCTAGATGATGAATAATCTGGAGCAAACATATTCATTTTGTCACATTCTCAATGTATTTATTCAGTGTAATTTTATTGAGAGACATTCTCCACCTGCTCACACACTTTGACCTGAACAGGCCCATACAGCGCCAGGCCACGTTACCATGGCAGCCATGAAATTAATCAAGTTTCTCCTAATAAAATGACATAGACGTCCTGAACCTGATAACTTATCATGTGCAAAACTTAATTTTACAACCAGATATCAACTTTGTGAGAATGGAACTCCAGTGAGATCTTGATACATTAATTTATATATTATTAATAAACTTGTCTTGGTTTGAGGTTGACTGATGCATGTTTTTTTCGACAGTCGATGCCAATCCCCCAAAATCTGACGAGTTCAGGATCAATATTCTACTTTAGTCATCTTATCTGGTCGAACAGTCTTGTTTTTGTTGAATCAGAATATTGTAATTTACTTGAAACATCTGTAAATAATAGAGCTTCTATAGATCTGGTAGTGGAGACATTTTAGGTCACCCTAGAGAGAAATCATACTAAGCTTAAGTTTATTAACTTAAAGCTAACCAAATACAAGTCTAAGTGGCTCAATAAAAGATTTTTGAGTTGTGTTGTTACATTCTAGACTTAAATATGATTCTGTCGCTGTGGCGTAATCCTAAACAGGTTGTTCATGCACATAAATGTTCAAACAACGCTGAATTTAAATAATAAATAATGACAAAAAGAGGGAACCAGAAGTGAAAAAAGAAGCATTGCCACCAAGAACGGCACAACTAGTTACTAGTTTTAGGGGCAATTACTTTTTCAATGGACCCAATACAGAAGATGAATATTTCTCTTTGTGGAGAAAAAGTTATTAGGATTCATCCTCTGGAGATTATGTCTGAATGAATATCCATGTCCAGTCGTCTAATAGGTCAAAGCGGTGGACTCACTGACATCACATTGCAGCGCTTACAGGAAAAAAAAACACAGAGAGAAAAGTTGGATCCTCAACACTGCCCCATCGGGACAAAAGTCAAACCATTCACATTTAAAAACCTCCCAGGCTGAATACTCCTGCTTTTATTGCCATGATGGATTTCCCATTTAGCTTGACCCTATATTCATTAAAAGAGGATTTAAACCCGTTAAAAAGGGAGAGGAGAGAGGCCCCTCGGGGACGCTGTTTGCTCTTCTGGGCCCCCTGCTTTGCAGACACACACTTTCTCTCTCTCTCATTCTCACACACACATACAGACGCACACACACTGGCTGCTCCCTTCGATCTATAACTCTCCCTCAGACAGGCCTTGTTAGCCGTGGAGAGGCAGAGAGGAGGCTCCAGGTTTTATTAGCGGCAGCAGCTGCACTCCTCTCTGGCTCTATAAAAGGTAATTACTGCTGGTGGTAACAAGCTAATTGATTACTAATTAGCTGAATCGGTTCTCTAAGTGCTGCCCCACTTATTGACAGATGGTGTAAGAGCGTGTGCCATAGCTTGACTTGTATAAAATTCAGCTTTTTCTCGTTTTCTCCCAATATTAAAGCGCTGTGGTGATAACACGCATAGCGAAAAGGATGGAGCAGAAATACAATGGATTCGGTAGGAGAGGAAATGAGAGCAGAGATGCATGGTCCATTGGCGCACTCAGGGGACCTCCAGGGCCCCTCATATACACTCCCGTATGAAAATGAGGGGCCAAGCTGGCACCGAGGGGAAACAGAGTGGATGAGGAGGAGCTTCATCAAAGGGAAAAGAGAAAACAACCATGTATTGGGGGGAAATCAAAGTTCTGAATCAGCGTTCAGATTCATCAAAGCGTGGAGCTAACGAAGCTACGGCTCCTCTGTGGGTGCTGGTGCCACTTCCTCCACCTCTGCCAAGTCAGGAGGGAAAGACGCAGCCGGCGCGCCTCTAGAGTTTCCCCTCTGATGGCATCTGACATGCCCGTTTTACGCCCGCCTGCCGGCACGTCACAGTGGGTGGCAGGAACCAGCCGCACCAGTTGTTTTTGATTTACAACCCCGGAGGTGAAAGGTTTATTGGTCCGGACTAGTTAGTCCGGGGCTAAAATAAGGATTCGATGAAGGCTGGGGGGTCTCTCCATCGCTGCTGAAATGGCTGCCACCTGCCACTAGCATGAGCATCCACACACACACACACACATGAACACACACTGACACCCTAAATATATGAACCTATCTATTGGTGTAAATTCATAAACGCATGCCTATCTGTTTATGTCTGCACAACCCTTTTTGTTTCACCCACACAGTCTACTTCTGCAGACGTGTTAGCTTCGTTGCTAGCAAAATAAAATACGTATTGACTTAAACTCTAATGTGCAATGCAATATAAATTCATCAGTGTAACAATGTGAAAGAAGCATTTGGATATTTATAGGTATTTAACAATAAAAGTAATTTTAAAAAGTAACATTTAATGCATACATTAGCATTAGCTAACATTAGCTTTTAAAAGAAATGTATTGAAAAATTTCTGACAGTAAAAAATAATGGCAAAACTTCGGTCTAGACTGGGAAAAATGCCTCTTCCTTTCTCTTTAGTAAGGTTAGGCTTTATAAATAAAGGGTTAATAAGATTCACGTTACAATCTGGATCCTGTCCAACTAAACTTAAAAGTCATTTGTCAACATATTTGTGTTCCAATTCCAACAAAAATGCCAGAATATTTCTGAAGTTACAAGTGTGCAAATTACAAAAGTAACATGTTTTATTGTGAATCACAATATGAAGGATATTTTATTGAAAGTGCTAAACTTTACAGAAACTAAAACTCTCGTCAAAAGATTGGGTGTCGATGCGGGTCTTTCTGAACAACCAAGAGTCACTGGAAATACTCAACTCCATAACATGACATTTGATAAAATATCAATGTTGTTGTTATTTCCTTTTACATTTTTAAGCTAAATCAAATGTATTATTTCAGCAATATACCCTGCATACAGTGTAACAAAATCTTCAGGATAATATAGTGCTACAAATAGAGAGCATAAACTAACCTTACAACTAAAACTAAAAACTAAACCTAAAACTGAGGTCAGAATTCATTAATAGTAAACCAAGAAAAATACACGTGATAATCATTGTTTAGGGAGGTAAATAAGACCTACATGTCTTATTTTACAGGATTTTTCAGGTTTCTGGACAGAGTGAAAAATAAAAACATATTAAATATGTTCAGGATTTTTCTTCTCATTTCTCACTCTCTCTGATATTTAGGATGTTTTACTTTCATTTGTCCCTTCAGGACAGTCTTTAGAGGATTGAGCACCTCTGACCCCTCCTCTACCACATCCTGTCTTCCTTTCCTCTATTTTTTTTTTTTATCCAAGACCCTCCGTCTAGACGCGGCGGGTGAAAAGAGACGAACCAGGAGCGCTTGCACTTCCTTTTGTCCGGTGACCCCCTCCCCTCCGACCTCTGGCTCCCTCCTTCTGCCCTCCATTGTGGGTGGACAAAGCAGTGTCACTACCTCTTCCTAAACATGTTGGGGTATTATATTTACCCCCAATATGAGCCACAGGGGTGGGGCAAGAGCAAGAACTGTCATACCAACACACAAACACGCATACACACTCTGACCTATTGGGGGGCTGTCTCAGATCCATTTGTGTCAATCAGGAGAAGTTGAAAAGCCAGGAAATATTCCTTCACACACACACACACACACACACAGCGCTAAACTTGGCTGCACACCGCCTCAAAGATATGTCAGTCAAAACACATGGCAACCAGGGGCCATTCAGGGTGTGCAAGTGTAAATGTGTGTGTGTGTGAGTGTGTGAGACAGAGAGAGTCTCAGGGGGTCAAGTTCCTGTGAAAACACAAGTCCCTCCCAGAGATCCACAAGCTCCCCCCAGCCCCAACTCATTCGCCGCCTCATCCTCTGATCTAAACACATCGTTGCCTTGGAGACCACCGCGTCGTGGCGCGATCCCGGTTGTTCCTCAAACTCATCCCGCCTTGCTTCCTGTTCCAGTGGGACCTTCGGGAGGCGGAGTGGGTCGTGCTTCTCACTTCACCGAGCGGCCAAAGTGATTAAAACTTGAACAGAAGTCATTTACTTCAAGTTTTTAACGTGAACATTTTGTCATGTTTCAAACACAAACTTCAATGTGTTCTATAGTGACAAGAAGTGAAAGGATACACGATTTTCAAACTTTCTTTTGTTATTAAAAATCTGAACAGTGTGGTGTGCATTTTTATTTGACTCCCTGTACTCTGGTACTACAAAATGCAACTTTATAAGTTACCCAAGTGTATAATTTAATTTCCAAATGAATAAATCTGTTCTTTGAAGGCCTCAGAGATTTCATCAGACAATAAAAAACATAATGAAGACCAAAAAACACAGCAAACAGGTCTGATATGCAGCTATGGAGAAGCTTAAATTAGAGTTGGGTTATGAAACGACAACCCAAGCTTTGAACATCTCAGAGTTCAGGTACGGTCATCATCAATGCTTATGCACTGCAAAAGCATAAACTTTTAAGTAAAGTATTTATATTATATTTTATATATAAATATAAAAGAATATAGATTATTATTATTATTATTATTAGGTTTATTGATAGGGACAGACACAGATTAACAGACAAGAAGTACTTGTTCCACTGACAGGTTTGGAAAAAATGTTATTTAACCCTTAAAAGATATAAAAAATCTCTGGAGGATGCAATGATTCAAGTCAAAACATATTCATTGCTCAGACCCAAATCCAGTTGAGAGTTTTCGGAAAGACTTAAAAATACTAATAAAGCCCAAAGTTGAATGTGACAAAATGAGATGATGATGAAACAAACTCAGAAACCCCTGCATGCAAAGACAAGCCCACTCCCTCATACAGTACATTTCTCTGCTTGTCTGTTCATCACCCCCCACCCCCCAAAGACTTCAACACAGAACAGATAATTTATTCTGGCCCTCTCCAAGCCGCCTCTGCAATGACCCTCGCAGACAATAAAGCATCTCCACAATGAAAATGTTAATTTCCTCATTATCAGCCCTCTTAATTATTATTTGTTGTGACAGATAATTGCATGCAGGGCGTTTGATATCAGCAATAACCTTCTGCGAGTGTTGTCAAGGGGGCCTTGTTGCCTCTCCCACCCCTGAGCGTCGCTTTTCACTGAAACAAAAAGCGCGGAAGCGTGCGCACGTAACCTTTTCTAAGCACTGTGCCTTCTTTCCCCTCGCCACAATAGGAATAAATATTATAGATTAATTAATCTGTGCTGATTATAATTTAATCACTTTGCCTCCTGGGGTCACAGTAATAATATCACACTTAGCGCGCGGCTTGTACACATTGCACACACATACACGGCGGAGAATGGCATTATTCCAAACCTGAAGTGATGTGTTTTCTGCCACTTCCTGACTTATTAATTACCAGTAACATTGTCTTCCACTGCTTGGGGTGGTTTGTCTGAATATACACTCAGCTGCAGGCACATATCCACATGATAAAAGTGAAAGTTGGGGGGGGGGGGAATAAGCATGAAATTAACATTGAAGATTGATTGTAATAAACAAGTCAGAGGTTTATTCAGTTTTCTTTTGTTAGCTGCTACATTGCTACATTTGTTTATCATCTGTTTAGGGCTGAAACAACTAATCGGATTATTTGTGATTAATTTGTGATATTTGAAACAATCGTCAACTGGTTTAGTAAATGATTAACTGGAGTATGCAGAGTCAATAAAAAAATCTAATTTATAGAAACCACACAGCCAAAACTGCACGAAAATATATACATTTTGCTTTTAAGTTAAACCCATTTTGTCTGTAAAATATGCAATTTTTTACTTGGTTAATCAATTAATCATCAAAAGAATTGACTAATCAATTACTAATATGATTGTTAACGTCAAGTGTTGCTTTTTGAGATCATTCGGCCTACTTCAAGCTGTCAGACAGGTTCTATGCAAGTAATTTATTTGGAATAGGTCTTTTTGACTAAACAATGTAAAAACTACATCTTTTAAATCTTCAGAATGTGCCTAATGGTTTTAAATACTGCAACAAAACAACTAAGGAAACATCTTTTACACTACTGTAAATACAACATTTCTTTTTACTTATAGTTCATCTGCCTTTATAATTTTAACTAAATAAATATTTGAGCACCAGAGTTATTGTTGTCATTCAAACTCTAACTCAAAAAGACAGAGAAAGTACAGCTTTTTAGCATTCAACATCTCTGTCACTCAAAGCAAAATCTAAATGCAACGCCCCTGATCACGCTCCCATTTCCAATGGATACAGCAAAGCCAAGCATCTCTGATTCCAATTCATTCTGAATGTCAGGAGGTGAAAAAACAAGAATCTACCTCCCTCAGTAAACAAATCTGCAGAGCAGAACACAGAAGTTGTTAGCGACTGAAGAGGAGCCCGCAACCTCACTGTGACGAGAGCGGGGACAAACACATAGCCGGCTGACATGAGGAACTCCCCAGTCAAAACACCAATTTCATGTCTTGTCGAGTCTAATTTGCTGTGTACCGAACTGTGGGGAGGAGATGTTTGGAAACGCAATCTGGGATAGAAAGAAGCTATTTATTTCACATAAGTACAGCACTTAAGTTTGAAAATACAATACTGCTGTTTTCTGCAGTTTTATCTTTGATGTACGCCTGTATCCATCATGGTAATCTGGCATCGTTTGGTGCACAAATGCTTCCCATATTTGCTGGTATCTGACCAGTAGATGCACAGAACACACAGAAACATGTTGAAGGATGTGTTTCGGTGTAAAATTATGATTTAGATTCTGCGGTAATTAGTTCAGTTAAAATCTTAGCGAGCAGAAACAACTTTTACAACTTTTGAATTTGTTCTGAATAATCAAGAGAAATTGGTTGGTGACCAGAGAGGGACAACTTTTAGTTTAACCTGTTAGTTAGAAACTCAGAAAGCTGTTTTCTTCTGTTTGCAGTGAATGCACCATACCTAAACACTGACAGCAACACTCTTCAGTGTGGTTGTTGTTACAGAAGGAAGAAAACCAAAAGTTAGTAATGTCAAAGATGCTAAAGACAAAGCCAATCACCTCAGTTTCTAATATTAATAAATGGCAGGAAGGCTAGATTACTCAAGTCTAATGGAAGTTTGAAGAGGAAAAGAAAAAGGTTCTGGACCTTGTTGGGTCGTTTTTCAAAAACCAGAATCGATGCCTGAACCTGCAGGCCTGAATGTCCTGTAAAGATTAGACAGAACAGATTAAAGCAATTCTGTAACGGAGATTTAACCCAGTGGATCAGGCTTAACAAAAGTCCAACTGAGAGCTTTTCTTGGTTTTAGTTCTGGGTCTCTTTTCGCTCGTCTGTCATCTTGTATGTCCATTTCTGAGTCATTAAAAATTCCCACAAAGAAGGGTCCAGCCAGGGGAATATAAGAAAGCAGTTTCATTTCCATAGAGAAAATTGCAAAACAAACCCAAACATCACCAGCAGTCCATAAACAAGGCCTATTGACATGAAATATTAGCAAAAACAAACAAACAAAACAAAGACGAGTAATTATTCATTCCACAAGTTCACAGGAGTAATACGTTGACACGTATTCACAGGGTCTCTAAATAAACAGATCCTGATCGTACCAATCGTTTCTGGTGGAAAAACATCCATAGATATATCATCTGGGGCATCAACGTTCCTGAACAGAGCAAGTTGAAACAACATTGCTGTATGCCATGCCTTGGGGTATCGGCTGCCAACCAGATGTTGCTGTTTCATAGAAAAATATGGCCATATTTTCTTATGCACAATGGAGACCAACTATGTGTGTTGCTTTTAAATGATCTAACATGATTTTCTATGTCTGCAAGTCAGACACTCACCAGTATATTAAACTGTTTCCGATTCACTTGGACCACAGTCACATGACTCATTCGTCAAACATTTACTTGAGGGAGAAGAAGAAAACTGAAAATATAGAAAACAAAAGCATTCATTGTGTTTCTGACGTCCTTGTTGCTGAAAGATCAATCCTTCACACTGGACTCTGTTTTGATCGCGTCTCTTTCCCATTCTAGTATGCCTCCACCATTGTTATTTTCTATCAACTGGTTCCTCTTAAGAATGAACAGTAGCTCCCTCTGCTGGATGGATGACAAACTACAACACCATTAATCTACGTCGATTAATTGTCTGCTTTAATTGACACCTACTCATCTACTCCACACAATGCTGGATGTTTGGTTTTCTGAAATGGATCAACAACAAAAACATTGCAGTCATCTCTTCTCAGCTTTAGGTCTTGCTTACAGGTGTATCCTGTAAGGTGTTTCCATTCCCACTTCGAATCCACCCATCCCAGACAAATCTCAACCCCTAACATTTTACACATGTCTCAGTTCATTTCTTTTTCTCTCTCACTGCTGGTGCCCATCTTCTCACTCAGTCTCTGTCTCTCAAGCACACACACACACAGAGGCAAAGGTTTGACAGCTTATGCTACCTCCCACATGTGCGACAGGTGTCGGGCCCTGTGGGAGCATTTACAGCCCTTAAACCCTTGACACTTGACCCCTGACCTCCTCCACTCCTTCAACCCCCGAGACACCTGCACTGGCCGCAGAAACTACAAGGTGAAGTGGAACTTGACTCCCACAGAGCTACTGAGGGTGAGGAAAAACAAACATGTCCCCTTTAGGACGAAAATAGAAGCTGAAAAATCTCCTCAAGCAAAGTGAACCAAGCCACGTCATTGTGTCACACAGACTCAGTTCTCTCAGTTAAGAGATTATCAAGTCAGCTTTACATACTGAGAATTATAAATAATTAACTAAATGTTACTATAAAGTTAATTGTATAAAAATCATGGTTGAAAGGTTCTTCATTTTTAGATCTTAAAACTATGGCAACCCATTAAACTGTCTGTGGAAAAATTATTCAAGTATTTATTCAAGTCAATGTTTTAATCTTTTTCTTTTGCTATAAATATTTTGGTTTTGATATTTTGTAGCTTTTATTGTAGAAAGTAGGAGGGTTTATTCATTTTAAACAAATACTGATTTATATTTTTTCTAGTGGACCATTGCTGTAGGAAAATAAAAACTTACCTAACAGTACATAAACATGTTTCTAAGCATGTAAGTGTATTAACAAGTGACTAAAACAAACAACTAAAATAAATAAATAAACAATGTTAAGAAAAAAACTAAATGCATAAATCAGTAAATAAATAAATAAGCTACTATGTAAATATATAAAATAAATCAACATGTATCTGAGTGGATGCACACGTAACTAATCAAATAAATATTTAAGATGGTAAAATAAATACAAAATTAACTGAATCATAAATAAATATGTAAATAAGTAGAATAATGGGAAATAAACAATAACTCATTACTAAGAAAATAACTCAGTAATCGTGCCAAATAGCATGTAGACAAGTATAGTATACAGACAGGCAATAAAATACAAAATATAAGTAACCTAAGTAAATCAGAAACTTATTAACTAAACTTAGTAAATAATACAAATAAATAAAAAAATAAACATCTAAATAAACAACTTAATAATTAAGACAATTTAGTCAATCAATTAACAACTTTATCTAAAAGTAACTTGTATCTGAGAAAACAACTAAAACTACTAAAAGGGATAGCTAACTAAATAAATCCATAAGGTAGTAAGTAACCAAGTAACACATAAAGAAAAACATTAATAAATAAACAAATAAATAAATATTTGCAAAATTCAACTTTTTTTGTAAAAAATGCAACAAACTTAAAAGCCAATATTTAAACCTCCAAAATTGTTTCTGCATTAATTTTAATTCATTTAAGGGTTCGCAGCTTTCATTCATAACAATGTATTTTTATGTAAAAGTTCCTATTTGAAAAATAATATATTGTCTCTTCATCTCCAGCTGATGATCAAACCAAATATCATGTCAGGTCCAAACATATTTTCAGATTTCTATCCAAGTAGGAAACGCGTTTCTACTGACGTGTTTACGCTTCATATTTAGACAAATGAAAGTCTTTATCAAACAATCCAACATTAGCATGCACACACCATGAAAACCCTCATAAAAATACACACAACAAAGAAGTGGCACGTTTTAATGAATACATCTCAAGCAGATGTTGGCTGTATGTAAAGAGGGACAATTACTGTATGTGTTTTCCGTTTGATTGGGAAAGCGGCTGAAGCTTAATTAGAATTCACCACGATTAGCATAAGCATTGTGTGTGAGTGTGTGTGTTGAAGAGTAGGATGGAGCATGAAGCCCTCCTGCCTCCTCCCTGTGTTTCCTCACATGTGTGCAGCTTGTGAAGTGAGTTTAAAGAGGATAAACAGCCCCTTTAACTCTCCCCTCATTCTGACCACAGTAATCTCCACACACACATGCCTAGACGCACATGGCTGGCTGGAAGCTGACCCTTGACCTGGACAGATTTCACGGATTAACCCTTTTTTTTTTGTCTGAGCTTTGCCTTTCTGATCCACTGCTTTGCCTTCATGTTATTAAGACAATCCCCCTTGCTCCTTTTTTCCTTTAGGCTCTAAATAGTAAAGCTTCCTCAGGCTTTACCTGGATTCCCAGGGTTTGTAACCGATACTAAAGTTTTACTAAGCCAGGCAAACACTGGAGGAGGAGTAAAGGAGATGAAAGAACAAGACAAATGCAATAAGGTGGAACTTTTACTGCTTGCAATGCAATATCAAATGGAAATAAAGAAAGTAAATCAGAAAGGAAAGATGTTTTCATTTTGCTTTTGAAGTAAAACCATAGTTAGCCCTCATATATTCATGTAGCAGCAGATTTGGGCAGAAGAATAGAGACTGGCTGCACTCTCAGCATCTCATTATGCCCTAAAGGAAGCCATTCAGGGGAGCTATAACAGCTGTTTCCCCCCCTCTTCTACTCACCGAATAATAGAAACGGCCACATCAACCTTGTCTTACTGTCATGGAGCATGAAATAAAAACATTTGATGCTAAGTGATATGTTTGAGTGTTGGAGTGGCAGCAGCATGACCAGAGACAAAACGACGACGACACGACCCGGGAGCAACAAATGTGAGTGACAGAGGAGCCGGAAGGAGCTTGTTACCTGTCAATCATTCAAAAAAAAAAAAAAAAACCACGCAATGTCCCTCTTCGACCCTTCCCTCATACTCTGAGTGACACTTTGATTGGACACTTTAAATGTAACATCTAATACGGGCTTGTACTCTGTCAGTCACAGCAAAGCTCATCTTTTCAGCTTTACTGACTCCGCATGCACCAAATATCCTGGGAGCTTAAACAAAGATGACTCACTGTACAGAATAATCTTGGAGTCAAAATAATGACTAATGTTTCCCACCTGAGAGGAGGGAAACACATTTTAATCAGCATTATTAGCATAAAAAAGCCATAATTTTTAAACAAAAATGATCAGAAAATGCCAGTTTTTAAGCTCTGAGCATCATCCTATTATTTCTGTGGTGAAACATGGCAGCATCGCCCTGCATAAAATGAAAAAAACCTTTGGAAATGTTAGAACTGCAGCTGATAATCTTATATTAAATCAGCAGAACTGTATTTTGTTTTATTATATATATATATATATATATATATATATATATATAAAATTCCCTTCTCACCCACCGCGGGTGGTTCTTATCCTCTGAGCTTGGGTCCTCTACCAGAGGCCTGGGAGCTTGAGGGTTCTGCGCAGTATCTTGGCTGTGCCAAGGACTGCACATTTCTGGACTGAGATGTCTGATGTTGTTCCTGGGATCTGTTGTAGCCATTGGTCCAGTTTGGGGGTGACTGCCCCGAGGGCCCCGATGACCACAGGCACCACTGTGGTCTTCACCTTCCAGGCCCTCTCCAGTTCCTCCCTGAGGCCCTGGTATTTCTCTAGTTTCTCGTGCTCCTTTTTCCTGATGTTGCAGTCGCTTGGTGTTGCTACATCTACCACAACGGCTTTCCTCTGTTGTTTATCCACTACGACAATGTCTGGTTGGTTCACCATTACCATTTTGTCTGTCTGGATCTGGAAGTCCCACAGGATCTTAGCTCTGGCGTTCTCCGTCACCTTTGGGGGTGTTTCCCACTTTGATCTCGGGGTTTCCAGTCCATATTCTGCACAGATGTTTCTGTACACTATGCCTGCAACTTGGTTATGTCGTTCCATGTACGCTTTCCCTGCCAGTATCTTGCACCCTGCTGTTATGTGCTGGACTGTCTCAGGGGCCTCCTTGCACAACCTATATATATATATATATATATATATATACACTGCTCAAAAAAATAAAGGGAACACTTAAACAGGTGTTTAACACTTAAGGTGTTCCCTTTATTGTTTTGTTATATATATATATATATATATATATATATATATACTGTATATAGTTAATTTGATGTAGTTTGACCAACAGTAAAAATTATACAAGTATATTTTTTGTATAGCCTGAAAATATTTGTATCCCATAGAATGAGATGGAGACTAAAGAGAGCGATGTCTGGGTTATAATTCACAAGAAAATTCAAAATCATTTATGATGACAAGAGCATTTTATAAAGAAACTATGCACCTGTTTTAAGTATAGACCCAAGAAACTGTTGAATAGCTTGGTAAAGGGAATCTGAACTTATAATTTTGGAATACAAGTAAATTAAATGAATACAAGCTTTTTTTTTACAGAGTACATTCTGTGTGAAAAGTGGTCATCTTCTAACTCATTTTTTGTATTTCATGCTTATTTTTATTTATTTTTTGTAAGTTTTTTATTTTATTTGTGAAGTTCCTCCTCGAAGCTGCAGTCTCACAGAGTTTCCCTCCTCTTTGACTCCTCCGCTCAGCTCCTTCAGACTAGCCAGCAGCAATTAGCAAACTCCTGGTGGAACTGCACATCTGCTGAGTTCATTATAAGAGATGCTTCTCAGTGCAACGCTGGTAAAAACATTGTTAAAGTGTTAATAGAGGAGCTATGTTGTGACTTCCTGAAGGTGGAGTTTCAGAAAGAGCAGGAGTTTTTAAAGAGACAGAGGCCCAATTTCAATGACAAAGTCAAATTTCTTTTGAGTCATATTGGATATATATATATGGCATTTTTTAACAATAGAAGTTAACATAGTTACTGGACTGTGCTATAAAATGGCAGTGCATAATAATAATGATATATAAACTATGAACAATTGTGTCATTTCAAACATTTGCAGGTAGTATTTTGTTCAAATTGAAATGTCCAAATAGGGAGAAAGTTCATTCAGCAAGTGAGGCACGGGGCCATTACACACACCAGCTCATAACTTCAGAAGTTTCTGCAGAAAGCAAACGTAATGAGGCACTACTGATGTTAAAATGGAATATGTGTGTGACTGGAAACAAAGAGAGAGATCAGAATACATCAAACTAGAAAAAGATGAATGTGTTCTTTGTAGCTTAATCTAAAGTGAGCTCCACTCTGCGTCTGATACGAGCCAGCATGCGTGTGTGTAAGTGCGTGCACGTGTCAGTGTGCTGTTGTGAACTTTCCTGAGCTTTGACAAGAGGTTAGCAGCACTAAAATAAACCTCAAGTGAAGCGTCTGTCTGATTTTCCCATCAAAATAATGAAGCGTGATCAGGTTTCGCTGCTCTATGCCAGGGAGCGTCCAGGGTCCACGACTGTCAAGGCGCACTTCAAAGACTTGTGGTCCTGTTGCACTTTGCCTACCCTGGCCTCTCTGACTGACTTGCTGGCTGGCTGGCTGGCTGGCCGGCTGGCTGGCTGGCTGGATGACATTCCAGGGTTGCTTTAGCTGCTTTTTCCCCCTCTCCCTTCAGTGTCTGACATCCATCTCGTAGCTCTCACAGCAAAATTACAGAAGAAATGGAAGGGCAGGAAAACAAAGAGTGAGTCATGAGAAGGAAAGCTGGACTCGGAGATCACAAGGTGACTTGGGCACAGTCGAAAGATTACTTTAATATGTGATACTTGTATTTGCCAAACGGACACCAAAGAGTCAAAGATCTTACATGAGAACATAACAGGAAGAGGGAGGAGAACCAAAAACTAGAGCTAGAGATGTCAAGAAAGAAGAAGCTTGTGAAAACAAATCACTTCCAATAAGCCTGTCCATTTCAGACGTAAGGCAAGAGGGAGCCAGAACAATTTGTATCGATCTCTTGGGAATATTAAGTGGCACTGTCCTAACTCTGTAAAAACGGCCGCAGAAAATTTTCTGTCCAGGTGTTGTAACATCGACAGAAATCTAAACTTAGCTGACAAACTAGCTGTAATCAGATATTCAGACAGAAAAAGAAAGAAAGACAGGCCAGTCTGCAGTGTCCTGAGCAGGCACCACGTCGCACCATATCTACTGAAATGCTAAAATTGAATAAAATATTTAATACAAACACTAAACATACAACAATGAACATAAACAACTAGCACAGCTTTGGAAAGAAACGGTTTTGGCCAATTGGCCGTCAATAATACACGTAGATAAAATCAAAGTTTACTGAGTTCTCTTCTAATTCAGTAAAATATTATTTAATAAAAACCAGCAGTGTGTATTACCAACTAAATGGGAGGTTAAATCTTTCATTTTGTTGCTAGCTAATCCAGAGTCCTGCCTGTATGTAGGACTAGAGGTTCCCACTAGTCCACAAATTTTGCTGGACGATCAATTGTCCCAGAAATTATTGCGATAAATGATAATATTGTTGTTTTCAGACCATATATTGATGACATAAACAGTACAAAGTACAATAAACACTCTACACTGAAATTGAAAGACATTTTAAATATCAAACTAAAAAACACCCAAAGCCATAAAAAAAATTTTCCTTAAAAAATTGCGTTAATCATCAGAATGGATATTATCGAGCTCATTTCATTTTATCATCAATCAATTGATTAATTGCTTATTGTGACAGGTTTAGTTATAATTTACATAATGAAACATGCTAAAAACAGGAGCTGGGCTAGAAGGATGCTATCTGTAGCACGGTGGTGGCAGTGTCATGAAGAGGTCATGGTTTTAGACCTCTTGATGTCGTTGTAGTTTTAGGATTAGGGTCCAATCAATTTTATGTACAGATCCAGAGTTAGTCTATATTGTCATAAAATATGAGCCATCTACTACCAGGACAAACACTCAGGTAAAAAGAAAAAGGAATAAATCTGGGCAATGCATGCAGAAACCCAAAAACATACTCACTGGTTCCGAAGTGGACAGACGGATGAGATGCAACGTACTGCAGAGTGTTCATTTGCAGAGCCGGGTGGCCTGTGGCATCACTACGGTTCTCTTTCATTTGGAAGCGCCTGGAATGGTGTGGGTGGACGAGCACATCTACGCGTTTGTGGCACGTAACAGTCTGCGTGCCTTTATGTGTGTGTGACGGGCCAAATAAAAGGAAATCACAGTAATCGGAGTTGACGCGGCTGAGGCGCGTACACAGGGAAGATACCGGATAAAGATAGCAGCCTGGACCTGACTCTCAGCTGTTGGTGCTTGAAACTCAGAGACAGACTCGGAGCAGCTGAATGACCAACGGGGATACAAATAGGAAAAGACAAGATGTTTATTGAACACAAATGTACTCTTAAAAGCTCCCCTACAATCTGGTTGTGATATGCAGATTGATATCACATTACCGTCTTTGGGTCATCAAACGCAGCAGCTTTAAACTCTGGCACAGGTTACCAGCAGACCGCGCTACACAGCAGCAAAGATAGTCAGATGGTTCTGTGGTTGAACAAGTCGTCAATCAACCAGAAAATGACCATTTTGTACGATGCAACTCATACCAGGAAGTCTAAAATGCAACAATGAATGAAAGACGATTTTAAAAAGTAAAATATTCAAACATCGAATCAAACTTTCAGTCTATTGTGGCGACTGTAATTTGTTGAAAAGCTGTTTTAAGGTTTGCACAAATCTTTTTGCTGATCTAACAAAGCTTATTTCCCAAAAGATGAAACCCTGTGCAAAGGCACTTACGGCAAAAATATTAACATACAAAAGCTTCATTTTCTTGCTTTTAAGCCAACAGGTGAGTACAGATCATGTAAAAAAGATGGTTAGAAAAAGGAAAATAAGCAGATTAATTATAGAGGAAAGGTCATTTAAGGTCAAAATTTAATAAATTATTTCTTTTAATGAACTGATTTATTTTGAATATTATATATCAACTTTATCAAAACTGTGATTGTTTTTACATGTATGTGGCTGTATTGGTTGCTACAGCTTTCTGTCTTGCTGCGCCATGTAGCCTGGGTTGCCATGTTGGGAAAGCAGCTGAAACACTGGTCATTAAATTCTACCATGCTCAAAGCAAAATGCTAAATGTATGAAGCAGATGGAAAACTTTCCTAGAAAGTTTTGTCCAAACATATCAAACTGGAAGCACACTGAAGAATAAAACACCGTTATCCATGAGAATCAGGATCATGTGATCCCACAAATTAGCTGTTATTATTAGTTGTTTGGTTACTTTTTGCATTAAAGGTACCCCAAACATTCAGAAACAAAACCGTTACTGGTAAAGCATTGACTACTTGGGTGGTGAACAATTTTAAAACAAATACAGCCAAACTTAACCTGTAATCTACAAATCCAAAGATTCCAGTAAGAAACCTTTAAACATATTTATCTGGAGGACAAATTGCATATTCTAGCTTTAGGAACAATTTTATATCTTAAAATTGTTTTGTGATTTGTCATGCATTCCGACATGTTTCAGTTTCTAGTTTTACTCCCTGTGTATGTGGATATTTGTAAGATCAAGGCCATCCAGGCCTGTGGAAGATTACTACATGGTGATGTTGTTTTTGGGACACTGCTGGCTCTTCTTTTCTCCTTTTCTCATGTCATGCAGACAGAAACGGTACATCCTTTCAACCGCAGGAGTTTTGAGATAAATAAAGCAATCTAAGGCCGGTCCTCTGTTGCACTGAACGTGAAAGAATGCAGATGTCAACATCTCAAACTGGCCACAAATTGGCAGTTGTGACACCACTGAGGTTTCAGCTGCCACCCCACCCCCTTCTCCGCCCCCTCAAATCCTCTACCTCCTCCTCCCCTCCTCCTCCCGGGACCCTTCCCTCACTTTGTTCGGACAGTGAAAATGTAGAAATCAAGAAGCGATTACAGTGATGTCTGCGTTAAAGTCAACAGATGGGTTTGCTTGGCAGAAAAATACACGTTGTCAATCAAAATATGTCATCAAACTTAAGAGATGTACAGTAAAACGAATAAAGGCGACGATCAAAGGGGTTTTGTATAGTCATTTGTTGAAAACAAAGAAACTTTCATGTAACTCCTAATTGTTTGCCATCACTTAGTTCCCCTTTGTCTTTGACAAGTTTATTATGTTTTCCATCTACTTAATTTTCCCACTTCTTGGACTAAGCAGACATGTAATTATTGACTGTTTTCCCCATGCAGTTTTTAATCTCCAGGGCCAGATTTCTGCTGATGAAAGCATTCTGATGTAACTTCACATGGAAAATAACCATGGCTCTGAAAGCATTAAAGTTCAAGTAAGGATATAAGGATGAAGTCTGTCAAGCTGCCCATATCACAAGGGCCATTTGCATCTGACATTTGTACAGAAAACAAAACAAAGGCCTCTGGTCAGGGAGGAATTCGGCAGAGAATATTTGCTGTGTTAAAAAAGAGGAGAAAGATGAAAAAGAAAATGTCAAGGGCTGAAATAAGACAGTGTGGCTTGCTTTGACACATAATGTCAAACACACCAGCGATGAGGGCAGGGTGCTGAGGACTCTGACGAGCTGTGGCTTTGCGAGTCAGAGGAGGACGAAAGAGAAACTCTGGTGATGAAAGGATGAAGAAGGACACGTTGAATTAAAGACAACGAAGTAAAACGTCTCAGAGGAGCAACAGAGAAATAAAAACTATCCAACTTTTAGTAAATTTAATACAAATGTGACCCTTACTTTCATCTGAACATTAGTTATAGGGCTTCATTTATGTAAATAATTGTGTAAACAATTAAAAATAATGCAATAAGCAAACTAATCAATAACTCAGAGAAATTATTGTAAAGATGCAATTTCTTACTCTTTATTTTTCCATTTGCAACACTGAGAAAGAACTTATAGCTGATCGGCTTAAAAAAATGCTCTTTCTTAAATTCACACAGTAAATAAAAGTCCCACATGTTGAGCAGTTAACATCATCATTCACAATTTAACCGGGTGCTTAGTAGAACTGCCAAAATAAAAGCTTGAGACAGCTTGAATGAAATATTAGTGCTGAGGGACTCATGGGGGGAGGGAAGAGGGTCGCAGGACTCATTAAGTGTAAAATTCCTCTGGTAGCAGCTTACAGTAAATGACTTGTGAAGGAGAATATCTTGGCATGACCAGAGACAGAACCCAACTTAGGAACATGATGATGACAGAGGGAATATCCAGTATTCTATACATACATATGCACTAATAGCAGTGGACTGTCTAGCATCACCAAACACTCTGCTCCACATAGACATTCCCGCTCATCATAACAGCAGAATAGTTTGATTTGTTGTCTGTGGAAATGCCATACAGGTAGAAATAGCTAAGGAAGATCAATTTGGGAACTGGATAACTTCAATATTAACAAGAGCCAGTAAACACAAAGTACTAAACTTGGTTTTTGATGCAACCTCTCAGACAAAAACGTCACTCAAATTCAAGCAGACACGTGTAGCCTCAGATCAGCTCAGTTGACTGATGGCTAAATTAGCCTTAAAAGAATTGAGATGTAAAAAAAAACAAGAAGCTTATTCTTGTAAGAGAGACTGACAAGCTCTGCTTTTAAAAAAGATGACTTGGCACAAACACACCCAGACAGACAACCTTCCTAAATGAAGGTTTAACCAGGAGAAGATGGGCAGGAGAGCGAGTGAGATTATGGTTGTAATGTCAGAGACAGTCTGTCCCACATGGTTCTCATAAGTATTTGTATGTATGTACGTACGTGTGTATGTCTGTGTGTGATGTGTGTTTGGGTTTCTTGCATTACAGGGATATGATTTTAAATCACCACCCTCCTTCAGAATGGTTTAGGCTTCGGAGGTCCGACTGACAACGGGGTGCCGTTCTTTAGACGCCAGCACACACACATTCCCTACAACCAAACAGACACACACACACACTCACCACACCAGCCAAGTACATCTTGATCGCGCTGTCAAAGATCTGCACCACCACGCTCATCTTCCTTCCCAAGTCCATATTTCACTCTCTCCCCGTCCAGCAGCAAAACACAGACGAGTATTTATCCACAAACATGCACATTGAGAAACACACCGGTTCTACACAACAGCTCCCGAACGGGTCGCATGTTCTTTGATCCATCCTGCTGATGCGCTGTGTGACGGCAGGGAGGATCACAGCAAACACTATCGCTAAGAGAAAGATAAAACAGTTTCACGTGGCTGCAACTCTACGCTTCTGCATTTCTGAGTGTTCCTAGTTCGCGTTCTGTTCTTTCCTGTTTGCAACAAAGAGAGGGCTGGTGAGAAAGAGAAGAGGCTGAAAACATTTAATTTTGCAACTGAGGTGTTTCCGTTAAATAAGGATCAAAATTAAGATACAACGTGAATAAGTTTAAGTCAGAAGTCGTTAAAAAACATGACACACCATCATCCTCCAACTACTTCCTGTCATTTTCTTTGTCTTTTCCGCCAGCAGTAAATATCACATTTTTTTCCATTGCAGTTTTGTCAAATAACCTATTTTCACAAAAACCTTTTATTAAAAAATGAGCTTTTTCAAAATTGCCGTGTTTTCATCAAGTAAATTTATGTTTGTAGCTTCGATTTGCACAATTTTATGGTTAAATGCAGCTAAGAAAAAAATTTGTGAAACTACTCAAAGTAACATTCTGGAAGAAAAAAAATGCAAGATGAGTTGTCACTTTGAAGATCTTGTTTGTCTCCTGACCTTTCTACAAACGATCTGCCACATCAAGAAGTTACTGACAGTGTTAGTTGTGTCTCTTTCCTGGACGAACTCAATGAAGATTCAAAGAAATCCGCCATATTAAATGGTAAATGGTCTGTACTTGTATAGCGCTTTATCAATGCCATCACATTTCACTGTTCACTGAAATCTTGTGACTGACTAAACTGAACTTGCCTGCCAAAAAACCTGTTATTTTAATGCTTTTTCACATTTAGTCAGGTTGGTTTGAATACATTGGTTCGATATTAAAATGTTGTATGATCTGAAACATCTAAGTGGCAAAAAATGAAGCAACAGAAATAATCAGCGAGGAAGAAAATACTTCCACAACACATAACTTCCTCCTTTTAATGAGTGCATATGGTTGAGACACCCTGAGAGTTTTAGATTTAGGGTTCAGTGACATAGTTTTTAATGAAAACGTATATCAGGAGAAGCAGGGTGAAAGCTCTGACAAAGTGCCTGATTTGTTTTAAGGGTCATAAAGGTTGGGAAATACCAGTGTAATGGCTGCAGCCCCAACAGCCCAGGTTCAAGTTCTATGTTCAATCATGCATTTAGTCAAATTTATGTCCTAATGTGCCCGAGCAAGATAGTAAATGCCTCCTCTGGGGCTGCCGCTGTAGTCGACTCTAACCTATAACCCCGCGGTTCAAATGGCGCTCCAGATAAGAGAATTTTCCTCGTCAGTTCATTAGGAAGCCAACCTTTCCTCAGATGGGAGAAATCTGTATGCTCTTGTCTCTGAAGCTGCACATAGTTGAAGCTGTTTGAGCTCCGAACAGAGCAAAATGTCACTTTGTGCTGACCTATCGCTGCTTGAGGGCTCTTCTATCCTATAATTAAGTGAATTATCTCAGAGGACAGTGCCATACATTCCCCTTGGCGGGCAGAAGGCTGCTGTCTTCAGAGGAAGCTGCCCTGACAAAATGGCCTCTCTGTAGATAGATAATGAGGCAGGGCCTGACAGGTGGGCCCTGATTAGGAAGGAAGGGCCCTGCGTCGCGCAGGCGGGCACCGCGTACACACGCGCGCGGAGCTCGGCCCTGTCTGTCCCATCGTGGTAAACACACTCATCAGAAAGGAGGCTGTCCCTGGAGAGGGAGAGCATGTTTGACATCATTAATTGGCTTTTTCAGCACGAGGAGTCGGAGAGATGAAAAGCTTTATCAAGCTAAAATAATTAATTTTGCCCTCACCACACTGAATTCGCTGACACTTCATTTCTAAGAGAAAATGAAGAAGAGGGGAAAATGACTACTTTCCTTCTTTTTCTTTCTCTCCCTCTCTCTCGTTTTTCTTCATTCAGTCCTCCCACTAGCTTTTTGTAGCTCATCCTCGAAAAGACATATTAATGGAGGTAATGTGAGCTTTGTGTTAAAATACAATTAAAAGGAGATTTAATTAACTTGAACCTAGAAGTAGGAGGAAAAGGTTAGCTTTATCTCAGCCACTTACAAAAGCCATATATTACAGAACTACAATATGTGCCCAGTGCACCGTACATATTACTTCCAATTTATTTTAAATTAGCAAGAAAATTACAGGGGTTTAATAATACCCCATCAGAGGGACTAAAGGTCTAATCGTTCTGAATATCTTCTGGAGCTCTGGTTGGATAATTAGTTTAATTAAGCTTTTCTGAAAGGCACCCAGATTTGAAAAAGTTGAAACTGCACCTGAACTTTGACAAAGTGCCACATCAGGCCAGGCATATGAAACTGTACCTGCTTACAGGACGACACTCGCACAAGAAGATGCTGCTCAGCATAAACTGTTTATCAAAAGTATTCATGCTGCTTTTGTTTTTCCATGCTACAGACAAATGTTTATCGAAGTTTTACGTACGGATATGGAAAATCCATAGTTGTTTTTTATGCATTTGTAATCAAACCCTCAGAGTTTTTACTTTGTAGAACCATTTTCCACTGCTACACCTATTTGTTGCACATCTTGAAGCATATTTCTTTTTACCTTTTCCTCTTTGCAAATCAGCTCAAGTTCAGTCAAACTGGACAGAATCCTGAGATTTTGTTTTCAAACCAAACTTGCCTGAAGTGTTCTTTGCTCTTTACGATGTTGCTTGCTCACAAATTTTCTAGCAAAGCTCAAAGATCTTCACAGAACAGCTGGAATTACACTGACATTATACTTTGTTATATGCCTGCAGAGTTTTATGGAGACTCTTACACAAAACCAAAAACCAACATTTGCTTTGTGATCTTTGTCCACATGCAGAGATCTTCGTTAGAAAAAGACGACACTAAAGTTTAGGTTTTTAGAAACTCAGTTATTGCTGTACCCAATCCAAAGAATATTTAACAACAAAGACAAAAACAGCAACAAAGTAGCGTGGTAGAACTTTTAATACTTTAATGAAGCATGCAATGTTCTTCCTTTAAATTTGAAACTTGAAATATCGTCCATAAAAAGTCTGATCAGTGAATTTTAACTATAAAGACAAAATCATTTGCAGTTTTGCTGTAGTAAAGAGCGTACATAAGAATATATCCCTGAGGGGACAACAATTGGACTTTTTAAATTGTTTTCCATGTTGCTTCCAGCTCCTCTAACATTTAATTACTGTAATAATAATAATCCCTGGTCCTATGTGAGTACTCCTTCCTACAGATATTTGAATAATACTAATAATAAGAGTTAACTCAAAGCATGTGCACACTCACAACTACAAAATAATAAGCCACACAGTGCTTTGCAAGAATGGAGAGAACAAGGTGGCTTAATGCTTCACTTCTCTTGCAGAGAAGTCACATATTAAACCAAATTTATGCTCCATCCGTGGGTTTCTCCCCTCACCGTTTTTCAGCACATCTTTAGGCTACTTCCTCGCCTCAGCAGCCCTCAGACGTACACAATATTTACCTCTCATTCGTCACGTGCAAATCTGCTTATTATGTTTCATGCTGAGTGGCAAAAACTGTAAAAAGTTAAGTAAGAATCCAACGCTATTAAAGGTAAGTTATTGCCAAAATCTTCCAACGGTCATAAAGGCAGTTTTAGCACTTGGCTTAGCATTTATATGACTAGCAGAAGCTAATTGCACATCCATAAACATCATACATCGCTGTAGACCCATTCGCCCAATATTATTTGATTAAAGTCTATCAATTATTCATGGCCAGACCAGCAATGCCAGTTTGGATAAATATGAACAGTATGAAGTCCTCCCCATGGTAAATGTAAAGTGACTTCTCAATAAAAATGAATGGAAATTATTTATTTAAGCTCAGCAAGTGAGCACCAGCGCCAGCTTAAGGTTTATTACTCTGAAACCACACAACGGCATGCAGCGATTTTAATTAAGACTAATTGTTTCCTTTACAGGCATGCTACAGAAAGCTAATTAAATAGGATGGCGGCGACATTTCCCAAAAGAGGACAGACACAGGTTTATTCACAGCGGGACGGTGTCTCCGAGACACGCTTCGCCATGCATCAAAGTTTCAAACAACACCTCCGCAACTTATACTCATGTTGGAGAAAGTTATTTATGTAGGGTGACCCTCACAAGATAAATAAAAATATTACTTTTTTATTTCTATTTGCAATAAAAGCTGCTTAAAATATGCAGCTTCAAGTTCACATTTTGCCAGCAAAGCAAAGGATTTATATTGTTGCATCCCTGGGAAGTTTTCAGCAAAGGATTCCCAGAAATGAAACACTCAATAATCGTACAATGTGCTAATAAGCTACATCCAACATGTGCGTAACATTTGCTGTTACTTTGGTGTGCAAATGTGGATATTATTCCCACTGCTCCAAAACATTCATGAGGGGGGGCCACCAATGTTTATATAATGCTTTTTCAAAAGGGCCACAACAGTGTGCTGCACCGGAAATCAAGAAGGATTTGGTTATGCATTGCTTTTTCTACAAAACCACCAGTACACGTGGTCCACATTCTCTTGAGCCATACAGCAGAGGGCTTCACAGGGGGAAACTTTTCACAAATGGAAACATGTGGCTTCTGCTGCAAGGACACAACAGAGATATTATTCACAACTTCAAGCAGATACCTTGTAAGCTGTGAGGTAGAACAACAAGACGGCGCTGTGATTTATAACACACAATCCCTGGAACTGTTCATATTTTAAGCCCTCGAGGTGCTGAATATTGCTTCTTTCTTGCATCATTTATTTATGTAAAGCTATTTTTACTTTTTTTATCTATAGATAGAATAATATCTATCAAAAATCAAGTACCTTATGAAATAGATGCAAAGATGAAACAATTGATTGGTCAGAGACACTAATCAGATCGGTTTTGTTTGATGCAGTTGTTCCTATTTATTAAAAGCACCAAAATTAAAAACGCCAATCATTTTTGATTTATAAACATGTCAACCAAAAGCAGCTTATTTGATGCGAAAAAGTCTCTTTTGTCGAAAGTTAAATCTAGCACTTCCTGCAATTTCTGTTGGTTTTAAACTTCTACACACAAATCTGCAGCACTTTTTTTCTTTTTCATGAGTTACAGTTCTAAAGAAAGGAAAACAGGAAAACAGTCGAAATCAGAAACACCAAAGAAAACCAAAAATCTGTATCGGCTGTGAAAAAAAAAGTATTTTTTGTGTCATAACCATCAAAAATAATTTCCTGCTACTGAATTTTATTAGAATACAAATTGATTTTAAAATATTAAAAACATGTATGATTTCATTCCACTTTACAATTATGCACTGCTTGTGTTGGTGTGGATTTACCATGACAAAATGTGATCATTTTCTTTGCTGCTTCTAACAACAGATAATCAGCCTCAGTCGTATAAGGATTAATTCTGGCTTTGCATCCAGCTGAGTTAGCCGCAGCCTCTCCGGGCTCGGCGTCCACGTCGAATTCTGGCTCGCTAATTGAAAACGAAGAAATAATTACTGTCTTAACAGTGATGGAGGAGACGCTGGGGACACTGGGAAATATGCAATTCCACTGGGAGAGGAGACCCGGGCGTCACACGGTCCGTCGGGAATTCTTTTATTGTCACGCATTCAGCACCTAACCATGCGGTGGGGGGAGACACATGATTTTTTTATATATATATTTATGTTGCACTTTCCTTCAATCCTTCCAATCCAAGGCTACACATATCCACCAAATTTTACTTATTGTTCAAACACACTATAATCCCAACGGGACTAGGACTACGAAATCCCCCGCAGACCATGGTGAGAACCGATAACAAATGGCGACGGATTGGCAGCTCCGTGGTGTTGTCTGAGGAACAGTTGGTCCTCCGACTGTCCTCATCAGCAGATTTCAATTGGCTGTGCAGCCTAGCATGGAGACCTTAATCTCTCTGCAGACTGTTATTTACATTTATTACCCTGCTTAGGAGACAGCGGACACAAAGAACACATCCAGGACATTTTTGTACTCACAAAAAAAGGCTCAGATGTTGGCAGGAATTGACTGGAAAAAGACAAAATCTTTTCTTATCATTTTCTAAATGAATTTGAATTTGAGTGACTCCAAGCAGCTATTATTGCCCTGTAGGTTCAAACTCTGCAGAACGGGGTTTTCACCTCCCGCTCAGACAGTCGAGGGGGTGACACGTTTGTGCTTTCTGTAAGAAATGGGATTACGTGTGTGAAACAGCTGCAGAGAGAACGAGCGAAGGAGTCACGGATAATCTGCAGAAGAGCACTTTCTAGTGGCACGTTTGGGGCACAGCAGCGCAGGCGCAGCGGGAGCAGTCTGCTTGTCAGTCTGTTGTCTGTCGCTGCTTCACCAGAGCAGCCGGTCCTTCTTTCTAACACACACACACACTCCGATACTCAGGCAAATATGCATGAGAGAGCAGGCTGTCTTTTCACAGCAACAAACAGTAAACTTGCGACATGCCGCTACATGGGAGATGCCACAAATAGCCGGCTGGTTTTGTCCAAAACATGTTTTGATGTGAAGGAGCGGTTAGGGTGCAGAATACAAACTACCTTCTTTTGTTTTGATCATTAAAGACCAATTTTTATCTGTCCTTTTTTGGAAGAGATGTTTAATCGCGGTGAAAACACTGCAGCACGCTCTAATTTTACCTCTTTAAAGAGCCATTACAACGTCATTGAACCTCATTGACCTCCTGAACAGAGGCAGGGTGAGTCTTCAATAGCCTCCCGTTAACAATGACTAACAATAGGACCAAATGGCCTGGCTGCGCGCATCCACAACAACAGACCACCAGCATCCACCATCCATCACAGTCAGGACACTCCCAGAGTCCCGCATGATTTGGACAACACAGCCCACTATTTTGAGCACCATGTTTCGCCACCGTATATATTCTGCAGTCAGCGACGGCGTGGATGTGTGCGTGTGGGTGGGGTGGAACGGGTGAGCTAAGGCTGTCGCTGTGCAGCTTTGATTTACAGTGATTTATATTTGCCCGCTTTGGCGTTTTCAGTTTTTAAACCCTTTTCCTTTCTCACGACACTCGAGTATGTAAATCAATTTTAAGAAACATTAAATAACCCAGAAATGTGTTTCTTTTATCTTTTTAGAACACAGAAGACAATTAGCTTACAATTAATGTTTAAAAAGAGACATTGGCTGTGTTCTACTTAAATTATAGTTGAAGACTGAACATCAGATTACCCCGTTTTCTTTCTTAAAAGGAACTGAATTGCTAACGGATTGTATTACGATGTTACCGACATACCAAAACCAAATAACTGTTGAGTTTTGCCCTTTATTTTATAAGAAAAAAGTAAAACAGTTATTAGCCATTTTTTTTATGTCACAAATAAAAAAAAACATGTAGACGTATGCATAGCTCATACTGAAAAGTTTTAAAAATTACATTTGTTTAGCACTAAAACCTCTAAATCTTTAGGAAATGCACCAATCAGCTTTTACTAGCAGATACCAGTTTCAACTATTACCTGTAAATAGTTAATAATTAAGCTCTTTTGTGTTCATTTTCTTTTAACTTAAGAATTGAACAGCACAAACAAGCAAAAAATGAGCAGCATGTTTCTCGATAGGATAGATAAGCATGTTGGCCAATATCAATTACTCATCTTCTCAGATGTCCGAATACCAATTTAACCCATGAAAACTACTTAGTTTTAATCTTTTTTTACTTAAAAAATTAAACGTTACCAATAATGACCATAAAGAATTTTTTAAAAATCAAAAATTACATGGTTCACCTTGACAAAGTCATAAGTTTTGAATCCAAAATGAATCCAAACAAAGTAGAGAAATTTGCTAAGAATCAAAGTTGTGAAGCATTTCAAAACAATTATCTCCTGCACATTATTTTTAATTTCAGTTTATTATTAGTTTCTCAGACATTTTCTCAGTACATGTTTCAAACAGGAAGATGGTTGCCTTCATTTAATCTGTAAACATACACTAATGGGACTTTGGTTTAAATTTCCATAAAATAAGTGCATGAACTGTTACAATGTTTTTGAGGAAGACAGAAATGTATTTTAATCATAGTCTTGTACAGACTTGTTGTTAGCTTCAGTCGGCTGGACCACATAGTCTGAAGTTATACCAAACAAGGATGCAAAGAGCACTATCTAGAAGATATAACCTGCAAATGACCTTTAAACAGAGTCTCACCTCCACAACCCTAAAAGTGCTCATTAAATGTATATAATCCAATGCTCAAACACACTTAGTTGCACATCTGAAACTGAAGACAAAGCCTCATGTTTCTCAGCTGCCCAGGTTCTAGCCAATCTGGAGAGGCAAGCCCGAGGGACCCACTTGCCACCAGCTGACTGACCAAGCGGCTTGCTCAAAGGCACAATTAGAGGGTCTTTGTTTCTCCCTGAGTGGGCCCTTTTGTGCTGTAATGTTGCCTGGCACTGGAGAGGAACGTCATCAGTCACTTTCTGAATGGTTTGAGTGAGAGGGGAGATCACACACTTATATACTCACACTCAGGTTGGAGATTGGTGGCCCTGTCAGAGTCACTGGACTGAGCTTCAATAGACAGCTCTGCTCTTCAGTGGATGATGGTTTATCAATATATTCATGGCTGCTATTTATGTCGGAACACAATTTAACTCAGATCTTTAAGTGGGATTCACACCAGCTCCTGTTTAGTCCACTTTAATCAAACTCTAGCCTGTTTGTCGTCAAAGTATGGATCATTTGGGGAAATGTGAATGCGCATTCAAACTCTGAAATGGTTCAAATGCATATGTGAAAGCAAACGGGCCAGAGAATGCCCCAAAAGCAACAAGCAACCTATAGCTCCGGGCATTCTGGGTAAACACAACCAAAACAACCGTTAGAGTCTAATGCTAGCTTGAGAAATGGCTTGCAGACAAAAGAGAAATCCTACAACCACTAAAATATGAAACCACTCCATTTTTGTTTATATTTTGTAAGGAAGGAAGATGTGTTGTGTCTTCTTCAGGGGTTTTTGTGTTGTTTCTCGCTACAACGCCATCATAGTCAGGAAAGGTGAAGGTTTTTCAAAGATATAGTGCAGTGTGAAAGCAAACTGCGCCAATTTTTGTTCCCAATTGAACAAAACCTACCTGTGTGATGATTGCATCTCAAAGAAAGCTTAAGATATTTTATTCATAGAGTCTTCTGATAAAAAGGCCAACACCGCCTAATAATCACCCACTAACTGTTCACAGCCAAATATAATGTTGTGGTTACAAAGTGCAAAAATTCAAGACAGCAGCTTCAAGAGCTAACAGAGAAAAACCTAAGGGAGCTGCTTGTGAGAGCAAGACATCAGATATGGACAGTAACAAAAATAGACAAAGTTTTTCTCATCCCATATTTGAAAAAAGAAAAGATCTGAAAGCTTTTCTGGTTCATTTGCAGGCACTTTATGATGTAAAGTATCTTTTTTTAGGAAGATTATCTGCAAAAATTAACCTAGTGTGAACCTTGTTGCTTTATTTCTGTGCTAAAAAAGTTGACAGCAGATTAATTTTGCCAGTGGAGGAGAAGAAATTCGGTCAAATTGACACAATTAAGAAGGGAGATCTAAGTGAGCCCTGAAGTATTGATGGTCTTACATATAGCAGACTGACAGAGATTTCTCCGGTCAAGTGCTTCACACGTCACAGATGTCAGATCAGAGCAGCCATGGTAGGACCTCTGTGGCCAGACTTCTTCTCTCTCCTAAAATACCAATTTTAGGTCTGAATTACGACACGGATGACAACATTTGATATCTCTTCCCAGGAGTTCAGAAAGTGATCCATTAGAGTCATTGCTGGTAGGAAGTGGTGCCAGTGCAAGCAGTCTGTTTCCACTGCCTGTAGACCTCACCTGCTGTGTGTAATCTGCCCTGCTAAAATGAAGCCAATTTAAATGTTGACCTTCTTAAGACACTGGATTCTTATTTAATAAAGGAGATGAATGTTTCCATTAACACTTTACATCACTATCAAAGGTATTTTCTCCTTTACTGATTTCTAAAGACTTAAATTCTTTAATTCCAACTAACTTTTATATCAGAAAAAGATAACTTGAGTAAATGGAAAAATAGCTATCTAAAACAACATGACTATCGGAAAAAGTAATTTTCCCCCTAAACCATTGCACTCCTCCCAGCAGAATTGATTTAGTCCATCTATGCTGAAGGTTTTTTAATCAACTCCCACAGCATCTCAATCAGATGCAAGGCTATTTTCTCCAAGGTTTTCCCCAGAAAACCTGCTAAGCTCGGTGGTTGGGGCACTAGCGCAGTCATTCATCCAGCAGCCTGCTGTGTTTTTGAGTTAAAACATGTTTAAGGTTGACAGGAAGCTTGAAAATGTCATTTGATAGTCATGGTTCATTGGAAAATTGGAAGATTAATACCTCAACACCAACTTTAAAGTCTTAAAAATGCAAACATTGGGAAAAAAACCTTAGATAAATAAGCGATGCTAAGCCTGGTGGGGGCACAAGTTAAGCCTGGTGGCCCACCAGGCTTGTAATACACTGAGGGGAAACCCTGTTTCTCCATTTACAGACAATATCTCACTATCGTCCACTGGACTTAGAAATGAAGTTGGAACATTTTCCAGACTAAAACATGCGGATTTTGAATTTATTTAACTCAGGGCAAGATGTGTTGCTTTTTGAGATCTTTTCACCTACTTCATGTTGACAGACAGGTTCTTGATCCAAACTATTGGGTTGGTTTTTTTCCCTTTACAAATATCACTTAAAAGCTGCTTTGTTTATTGACTCAGTTTATTGTCTGATGCTGAATTTTGTCTGAAGATCTAAAGCCACACCAGAAGAAGAAAATACCTTTTACCAGCGCTGTATCTACTTGTTGAGACAATGATCCTCCACTAAGAGCAGGCATCTCAAAGACGTAAAGGTTCATAGTTTAGTTTTACAATTTGCTGGTGTGTTTATTATGGCTATACACGAGCCAGGCCATGTTTGATGAAGTCCCACAGAACTGACAAGGTGCTGTAAACCAAATGACATGGATTGTAGTTTCCAAAAAGGATTATCAAAGCAAATCCAGCCTTGTGCCAAGGTGTGGATTCAAAACCTAGCCTTAGAACAGAATAATGCAATCAATTCTCCTTCCTTGTACTGGTCTCCATATCTTACTGGGGCATGCTGTTTTTCTAAAGATGGAGGCAGAGTCTTGGACTAAGGGAAGAAAGGATGTGTGTGCATAAAGAGTTAGGAGGGGGGATTGGATTGGAGGAAAATAAGAGGTGGAGGCCAGGCGGGCAAAGCAGGACAGTGACATTCACGCGTTACGACATGGCAACTGTGACAAGGTGTCCTCCCCACCGCTCGGCCAAGCTGTTATCACAGTCGGCCCCCGTTTCCAGGTCGCAACCCTCAGCGGCACCGGCATTATTGGGTCGCGGCTTGGTGCCACAACCCTGCCCCGGTGTGGGCCGGCGCTGCCATTGTCCAACGGTGAAGCGTGGCTTTCAGATACAGAATACACACTCACAGGCCCAGTGATCCGCCCTGGCAACCTCCCTAGCAACCATCTGTCCCGCTTTGCCATGCTCGGGCTTGGGCACAGCTAGCAATGGGCATGCCTTGACACATCTGAGTTAATGGGACAAAACGGAGGCACACAAGAGGACAAAGGACTCACAAATGAAAGCGTGTAGCCAACAGAGGGAAGCAGCAGAGAAAGGAAGATGGGTTTCATAAAGACCTGGCTCACAAAGAAAACCCAATATTGTTCTTTGTTCTTTTAAAGCAAAAGTCCTGGAATGTACATGTTTCTTGATAAGGTTAAGTTGAGCACAATTTATCTTGTACTGTCTGAGAATAAATGTCCCCAGGTGACATTTATCCGCAGAAATGATAAAAGAAAGTGAGAAAATATGCCTTCTCGTAATCACATAGATCCAGAGTTGTGCAAAAACATTCAAAGCCCTTGAATAGTTCCAGATCTTGTCATATTCCAAGCACATATTTCAGAGTATTTTAGATTAATTTTATACGATTTATGCCTCAATACCTTTTTATAAATACAAGTCTGAAAAAAGTGCAATGCAGTTGTATTCAGCTCCTGAATCAATATGATGAAGAACCACCATGCAGTTACAGCTGTATGTTTGAAATCTATTGTCAAGTCTTGCCACTGATACCAATTGGCCTTAGGTCTGGACTTTGACTGTGCCACTCTAATAAATGAATGTACTTTGATCTAAATTATTCAATTGTAACAGCAGATAAATGTCTGAGATCGTTGACCTCTACCACAATCTAAAGTATTTTCTTTTCCAAAGATTGACAGACATTTAGCTCCGTCCATCTTCCCATCAACTTCACTGACCCTTCTGCAGAGATATCATGGGTCTCTTGGCTCAATCTCTGATTTATGCTCCCTTTAGCTGTTAAGTGGACAGCGACGCGGTTTTGCAAATAAGCCACACTCTTCCACTTACAAATGGATGTATGAATGGCTGAACAGTGTTTCATGAGGTGTCAATAGCTATTAGAAAGATATTGCTTTACAACTTTATGCCTATATCCAAAGTCTCCATGGTGTGGTTCGCTCTAACAAACCTCCATTTTTCAAAGGTGTGGGCTCTAATAAAGAAAGAGGCGATTTGTTTCCCCGGATTTTATTTACCAGTATTAAGAATCGAAGTGAAGGTGCCAGCGTTGGTCTCCGTTATTCTTTCTCTTCCTTTATGTAAATCATGTTTCTTATTCAGGCATCTTGTTATAGTGATGCTGGGAATTAGCATGACAGCCAACAACAAACTAGTGACATGAGAACATGTCAAGTGTTGACAAAAACTACAGTTATGAATATGTAGAGGGTCTTTTTAACAGAATATAGGGGTTACTACTGAATGCTTCATGTTGCCAGAACACTGAGGAGAGATGGATGTAGCCCTTTTAGCCTGTATTATCTACATTATGGGGTGTCTGAATGACTTGGTTTTGCAGTTGAACTTACTTTTGTGGGCTTGTGTTGCAGATTGCTTGTATTGTGGAATCTGCTCCGATCTGTCTGGAGCGTTGATGCCCTTGAGGTCAACGTTTCACTAAGAGAGACCTTCAAGAGTGACACTTTGCTTCCTCGTGCTATAGATGTGACGTTGGTAGGGGGCGGGTAAAAGCGGGTGAGGGAGGTGTCTGGGTGGGGCCGGTCCAGGAGTGATGCGATATCACAAGTAGATACATCTTGTGCTGTCGAAAGCAAAGGCTTGTGTTGCCTTATTAGCGTGGCGCCAAAGGCCTCAGAAGCAGTGAAGCGGTGACCTCACCTCTTCCTCTCTCCCCAGACTTTTTCTTTAACATGCAAACACACCTCTTTTGTCAGGCCATGGACTCTAATCAATTCCCTGCCCCTTGCAGAGCCCAAAACACCGGATCCATCCAATAAGCAGAGGGGGGAGCCTCCAACAATACATGATGGAGCCGCTTTTGATTCCAACTGAATTCTGTGTAGGTCATCATCAAGTTCCTGTTTACCTCCTTTGACCAGGTCTTCAACTGCCGTCTGAAGGCGATGTTTAAGGAGGATCAAGCACCCATCATTGAGTTTACATTAAAGACAAAGACCAAAAGATGGCTGAAAACAGAAAAGGCAAACAGATGCGAGTGATATCAAGAGGAAACTAATAAAACTAAGGGGTAAATTTAATGGTATGCAAACACTATAGTCTACTACCAGCACCCAACCCCCTCGCTACTCTTTTTCTTTCTCCGTCTTGCATTTTTAAAGAGCTGAGAGGCCATAGCAAAAGTGAATGAACCATGACCACAGGCAGATGCTCCCCACATCTCCGTCTCTCACTGCGCCCTTCCCACTTTACACCCTCCATTTCCCACTACTAACTTGACACTGCTGTTCAGAAGAGTCAACACGGCACCTTACACTTTCCTGTGTGACCATGCTTAAGTCGCTGCAGATGATTACAGTTTAAAGTCGACTTGTACTGAAGACTTTAAAAGGTAAAAGTTTGCTTCCTGTTAGTAGACTTTCCTTCTGGTGTTAAAATGCAATGTTGTTTATAACAAGTGTATATTTTAACTGCACCATTTTGAGTAAATGCCATTTGTTAATTTTTATAAACTCCCTGTGGGCACTTGATGGCAAAATGAGCACAGATGGGACCATTTCATTTCTTTGGAACGGTTCATACTGGAAGTCATGCATCAGGCTTCTTGCTTTCAGTATAAAAATAAAGAGGTCCCTGCTGTAAAAGAAAAGTGGTCTTAAAAATAATTATCGCAGCACTAAGGAATTGTTGAGAAAATGTTAAGTAGCCTTGTTTTACATAACTGGAGTTAAATCAATACTAACGCATTGCGAATAAACAAATTGTAAGTATTTTTTCACCTCCTCTTCACTTTGACGTTGATTATTTTACTGCATTTTTATAACTGCTTTACACTGAAAGCATGAAGCCTAATATTTAACAAGAAAACAGGAAACCTTGTTGTAATATCACAACAAAGACCCAGCCGCTCTTCCAAATCCACCTTTTCTGATCATTTTTGTGATTAAATTCAAAATTTTTGTTTCATATTCTATATTTGACACAATTAAAAGTGAACAAATAATATAATTGTAGCTTTAGTTTGTAAATAGAATCTAATTGTTAATGTCACTGACACGAAACAATATAACTTTAATAATTATTTTATGAAGTAGCAACAAAGTACTATAACTTTAACTCCATGATAAATCAAAGTAAAAATTAAAATCTTACATTACACATAATTTTGTATATGTCACATATTTTCTGTGGTTCTTATATATTGAATAAGTTAATAATTAGTACTCTATCAAGTTACCATCTTTACTTCACATTTATGATGCTTATTTATTAAACTATAAGATGATCTCTGCAGTGTTTGGTTTGGAAGACAAACAGTGAACTCCAGACTTTGCTCATATGTGATGGTATTTTCAGAGGCAGTTTAACTGCTGGAAATGATATGATTGATGTCATTCATAATATTGTGTATACATTCCTTGACAAGAAGCTCAATCCAGAATATTTACGTGGGTTTTGGAAGGTTCTGGTCACATTCCTCAAGGCAGCAATGAAGCCAGTCACAAAAAAAAAGGTCCGGGGCATTGAAACAACTTCACTCCTCTTACTTTCAACAAGATTCTGTTACAAATAACTGACTAAACATTTTTATGTTGTACTTTGAACCAAAACAGGCAATGTTAAAATTTTACAACAAAGGTTTCCTAGATTAATTTTAACAGTGGAAATAATTCATGCCTGCAGCCATCAGGTTAAGTATTCAAACATTAGCAAAATCTCAATTATATTGGTACATATTAATGTAAAAAAGAGACACCAGTAAATATATCGCATTTACTTCAAAAGTACTGATTTTTATCTCTTCTAACAAAAATATATCAATTATTTCTGTAATTTTATTATCAAGTTAAATATTCGAAGACCACACACTTGTGCATTAGCGACCCCCACTGGGTTCCTGACCCCAAGTTTGGGAAACATAGAACAATCTTTATGCATGAAATAAAAGAGCAACGTTCATATTTATTTTCATTTTCTTTATTTATTCATTTATTTAATTATACTGTGCTGTAAAATAAAAAGCAGTATTTCTTGTATTTACAAAATGTAAAAAATCTATACAGATTTTAATTTTGAATTAATTCTGTCCTTAGCTGTTCACTTAAAGTCTTTACATTGCTGCATGTTTTTTTGAGAATGTTAAAGATTTTAGTGAAGTGTTCTTGGGTACACTGTTGCTGAAAAACTTTCAATATATTCAAAATATTAAAATAAACAATGAAAACATTGCATTAAGGCTGAGCATACATACCAACTTTATGATTTAAATGTATATTGTTGCTTAAAAGTTAATAAGAAATGTTATTTGTCTATAAATATTCCCTCTTAAATGCAAATAAAAAATAAAAATATATGTCCAATATTGCTTTAAAATGATTAAGTTGAAAGTAAACTGATACGGTTTTAATTGTCACACCTTCAAAGGTATGTGGCAGAGGTGATATGGTTCTCCAAATAATTCTGTAAATTGAAACTACTCTATTGCAGTGTGTGTATCTGTTCGGATGTGGATGGCATGTTATTGCTCGAGACAACTCCTCTATTTTGAGATAGAGAGTAGAGCTTCTTCTTCTTTTTGCTCCCACTAAAAGGATATTCTGATAAAAAAAAAGGTAGAGCAGAAAAGAAGGCGGTGAGCAAGAGGTGATACAGCACACGGAGAAATTTCATTTCCTGCCTTGTAGGGAGAAAATGGCATCAGCTGGGAAAAGCTGGCCAAAAGATGGGAGATTTTCCCTGCGAACAGTGATAACCATTTGTTCATTTCCTGACAACAACAAGGGGGGGGAATGCACAAGCTCCCGCTAAAATAAAATAGGTTTCCTTTTCTCCCCCTGTCGTGAACGGGGGTCTATTTCACCGGCAACATGTCGCAGTGCTCCTAATCACAGAATCAGTTATTATTGAGGCTGGGGGCGTCGGCTGCATAGCCGAGAGAAGAAGAAGAAGAAGAGGTCCGCGGTCAAATTCTCCCACTTTTGTGTCGCTTAGCTTCTCTCCACCAGCTCAGATTTGCATTTTAATGGAAGGCTTTTATAGACTTCTCAGTGGCGTTGGTGGCACCACAAGTGGCATCATTAAGTGAACTAAGCCGGATTAGAGGCGATGCTGAGGTCAGATATCCGTACGCCGAAACAGAACCGAAGCTTACTCCTCTGGGATTAGACGGAAATGGAGAGACAGCAGCGAGGATGGGGGGTGGAGGGAAAAGACGGAGGAAACAAGAGAACAAAAAGAAAATGATTTTTTTTTGGTGAGAGCAGTGGAAAGAGAGAGAGCGGGAGAGAGACGTACGGAGGAAGAGGAGTGACGGGCCGCAGTGAGGTGATGAATTGGTTGCAAAGTGGCTCCTCTTCAGCTCGAGGACCTCTCGGAGTCCTGGTTTGGCTCTGGTTCCAGTTTCTTACAGTGTAATTCAAAAACAGCAGTCTGGAAATAACATTGTACGTAAGGTAGCATGAGACCTGCGGAGGGCTGATAGAAGCGGTTACATGGAGCCGCGGTGTCAATCAGATGTAAGGTGAAAGGAACAACACGCAATACAAAAACCTTCCAAGGCTTCATGGCCTAAGAAAACCTTTCTGCAATTGTGCTGCATTAATTGTTATTTTAAAATATATTTCAGTATAACACATTTTAAAACATCTGAAGGATGTACAGCTCCAAAATGTATCAGTATCACAATAAAAAAACAGCTGGATGAAGGACATAATGGAAACAAGGTTGGTGATATGGACTTAGAATTTTATCATGATATTTTGCGCTACTATTGTGATAACGATAAAAATAATGATGATAAACAATCATACAAAAATACTGCACTTGAAAAAAAAATGAAACGTGCTTCTTCAGGACACCAATTACTTAAAGAAGTGGAGATTTGTATCACTAAGCTGCACACAGTAACTGCATTTAATCATATTTAGAAATTTACTGACATTAATCAATGCAAAGAGCGGACAAAATAGTAAAAACATTTCCGATAATGTCAGGGTTTTTTATCAATAACTGAAATTTATTACGACAAAAATAACTTTTCATGTTAAGTGATGAACAATACGATACAAACATCAATAAGCACTTTCTATTTTATTTTCTGCAGCAATTATGTATTAAGCTACATTATTATGCAGTTCTCGGCAAACAACTCATCGAATAAACCGGGATAGATAAAGCTAGACATGTCATTAAACTATCAAGCATGGTGGTGGAGGGGTGATCATTTGGGCTGGGAGAGCAAACCAAACATTGCTGATCTATAGGAAGGTAATCTGTGAAAAACAGAGGTTCAGGTGTGATTCTTTTAATATTTTTCTGAAAGGAAAATAGAAAATTATCCTGCATATAATCCTCTGTAGCTGCCACTGGTCATAATGTTATGAATGTGCAAACTTTTTTGTTACTGCTCAGATATAAAGAACTTTATAGCTAAATACATACATATGTTAATAATAATTTTTCCTTCATTGCCCATGAGAGCAGCAGCAGAAATCCCTCTAAATCTACCTAACTTTCAACTGTTATGTTCTCTTGTTTCCCAATTAACCTTTCCAGGGTCCAACCTTTGCATGATGAGACACGGATCAATGCCCACGGCGATAAACATCGGCAGAGCACCTATAACCCGGTTGGAAAAGTGGCTTTGTAAATGCTCTGTAAATATTATCTAATGGGTGTTTACCATCAGTCCACAGGTCTGATGTGTGCCAGCTGCAGATACGAAGGGGAAACTGCTGGACCGTTTGAAAGTGCTGTGGAAGGTGAACTGGTAGAAACGGAAAATAGTCAACGGATCCAAGCTTGGGTCGACTCTGATTTGTGTTCCTGGATAAGCATAAAAACCATGAATGGGACTCAGCTGATATTGCTTGACCTCATAGCAAAATGTGAAATACATTTTCACATTTTGCTAAATGTACATGTTGACGAGTACAACTTCTTCTTCCACAGGATTAATGATGGAACGTAGCAGCCTAATGCTGCTAATCATTAGCACCTCTTTAAATAAATATAGTTTTGGCTAGTGATGATTTAATAGCATAATGTAATGGAGAAAAGCATCAACTATGGTCCTGAAGCAATTGCTGGGAATCTTGGAAGTCTCTTGAAGTAGATGTCAAATTCAGATTAAATTTACCCCAAGGTCAGACTAGCTAATGCTTAGAAAAGCTGTAAAATCAAGTCAAGCTGAAGACCATGACAGTGCAGTTATGACTAAGACTGTAAATAAAACAGAAATGTTTGTTTATAGAGCAAGCCTCTATTAGCAGCTGTCAAGCACGGTGGTGGAGGGATCATGATTTTGAAGCTTAAGGACGTTGCAGCTCTTGTAAATTATTAAAAAGGAGTTAAACAAAAGCATCAAAAAGTGATTCAGTAAAACCAACTGGTGATAATAAAAGGCCAAAAGTGTGAAAGAACTGAGTAGAAAAATATATGTTTATGAACTCACGGGAAAATAATCAGCTGTAAACGGTGCATTGACCTACTTACCCTGGAACAGGTGATTTAAAAAACTGAAAGAAGATTAAGAGACCATCAACTTCTTAAAAAATTGTGCTGCTGACATTAGCAAAGCTGTGGTCAACAATGAGCCAACATTTCTCTACAGTGGTGTAGGCCATAAGGAAAATGGTTACTTCAGGTTTTCACTGCTAACGGTGATTCTACATTCTGCTAGGCCATAGGATGTACATCATTTTTACAATAAATAGTTTGTGCAGATGAGTGGATAACTTTTGTTTTCTTTCTGTCATGGAACAGAAGTTTCAATGTTCTCCCAAAATATACCCGTCTTAAGCAAATTTGGCTTTACGCAAGTCCAACACTCTCATCCTGTGGTTTTATGTGTTTACATAAAAAAGAAGCTGGAAGTGCAGAACCAGCAGGTGAAAACTAAAAGGAGTAACAGCAGAAAGTGGATTTTGAGCAAGGAAAACAAAAGGAGAATATTTTGAATTAGAAAACCTTCTTCAAAAAAAAAAAAAAAAACTATAACTGGCAGTGGTTGACTTCTATGTGAGTAGCTTCACTGCTGAAGCCCTCTGGCCTGCAGATGTGGAACCCGTCTTTTAAAACAGATGCATTAGTCCCTTTTATGAATATTTAAGGTAATCCAGTGATGACTCTGTCAACACATGAAGGAGCTTTTATTGTGCCAGAAGCTTGTTTTTCTGGGAGATGGACATTATAAAGGAATTTTAGTCTAGTTCACGCAACAAGACTATTTTAATTATCGTTATTAAATCTTTGTAGTCTTGTTGTCAGACTTTAGAAATGTCTGTCACTACTCAACAGGAATGCAATGCAATTGTTTATTCCACATTTTGTCAATACAATCAATACAATGTATTTTAATTGGATTTACATAATGCACCAACACAAAGTAGCACATGATTGTAAAGTTTAAGCAAAATAACCCTTGGTATCTACATTTTACTGATTAAAAAGTGTGGCAGGCATTGGTATTCATGTTTTTTCTGTTATCAAAACAGCTACCTAAACTTGTATGCCACACTTCTCAGATCCTTTTGGTAAAAAATATTTTAAATCATGTCATTTTCCTTCTAATTTACAGTTATGTAGTACTTTGTTTTTGTTTCTCCCACAAAACTTTTGTGAAATACCTTAAAGTTTGAAGCTGTAACAGAACAAAATTATCTGAGCTATGAATACAGTTACTAGACACGACAATCAACATCAAATTGCTCAGAGATTAGGATGTGATCACTGCCTGCAAGTAACAATCAGTTTTGAAATTTAGATGAAATAGAATGCAGAGTTCATTTTAAATCCCTAAAAACCAACATAGAGGGCTAAAAATTAACATCATTTGCTTTTAGAGTAAATCTTACAAAAAGCAGTGCACAGCATATCTAGAGGTTATTTGTGCTTGTGCAAAAGAGTGTGTGTGTGTATGTGTGTGCGCTTTTTCATGAGCCTAACACAGCGTGTTGTGCAGAGATGAGCGGCCCATCACTCAGCAGACATCAGGCCGTGGAGGTCACACCCCAACAGTTGCGAGAAGAAGAGATTATGTCTGTGTGTATTCCTGCGCAAGTGTGAATGCATATGCGTGCGCGAGCTTGTATGTGTGTGTGTGTGTTTTACAAAAAGCAGAGATTATGCATTGTGATATCAAACTGGGTTAACGTAGCGAACTGTGTTTGCATACACGGGTGCCACGGAATCGAGGATTTTAGCTTTAATCCCCGCACACACTGAATCCTCACCGGCTGATTTGGCACTTTTTCAGAGTATTAGGCCACCCGGCGAGACGCTTTGTTTACCTAACAGCAAAGTCAACCAGTTTAAGAAAATTCCTACAATGCTTCATGTTTCACTCCTTTTCCTAACACTGGTAAACATGTTCTTCATCCATGTTCCTCAATCTTGTTTTGGAACAAGTGAGTGGATGCTCGGTTAAAGCAACCGCAGATGCATCAAATTACCTTTGCGTGGTTTATAAAACATTTAAACCAAACTTTGTATCTGAGACTGTTGCATTTATTGTTTTCATTGGTATTGCTGCAGGATGGAGCAGGAAGCTTGCAGCTTTCCAGCGGAAATGCCTAAATGCACACTGGATAACGCAGAAATTAGCTGCAGGGGTCAAATAAAAGATTCAAATCAATGGTAAAAACAACACTTCACAGCTGCTTTGATTAATGGCCTCTTCTGGGATGATAAATTAAATCTGAAAACTTTCTGTACACTTTATTAACACCCTCATTTTCTAACTCATTTAAAACGCTGCAGGCTTATTTCCCATTATGTTGATGATACGGGTACGGTTTGCCAAAAAAAAAAAAAAAAAGAAAAAAACTCTTTGTGCTAATTGTGTGTTGGTTCAAAAAGCCATTTTCTGTTAGAGTGCACAAATCCATTACGGCCTCCTCCTTAGCCCGGATAATAGGGATTGAATTAGTGCGAGGGCTAAAACTCGCGGCCCGGGACTCCTGAAGATATGATTGATCATCTTATTGCTGAGTATTCAACCAGTTTGGGTGGATTTAATCAATACTATTACCTCATTTGGATTAAACCACACTCTGTTAATGAGCTCTGGACACAAAATGTGAGAATGCTGCAGCTTGATACGACAAATTACAAACAAACATATAAAAACAACAAGCACTGTCAAATGGTTAAGTTTCTGTAATAATAAACACAGTGGATTTAATGATGTTAAATCATTTTGTAATGATGTTTTGTAATATTTAAGACTGATATCTTTTCTCCCATTCCTTTCATTTGAATATTTAGTGAATGTGCTTAAAATGTCATTTTTCGGTTTATTCAAGCAACGTCTTTGTCGTGGCCAAATGCAAGGATGAGTGGAGGGAGCTACTGATGCAGCTGTTGTCAACTTATCCACATTGTCGCCATACTTAGCAATATTTCATCTTACTAAGTTTGCAATTTCAACTCCTGACTCAAATACAATGTGACGTAAACATCGACCAAGCTGAACTGTTGTAACCAGTAGGAATATTTAACTGCAACAGCCACAGTTCAACCCAAAGAGGGCAGCACCGAGTCAGTTTTTGGCCAAATTTTGCTAACTAATTTACAGAAAAATGTCAAAATTTGCACAGAAACATGAAGATCATTTGGAACAAATTTAGTTCAACTGAAAAACAAACTTATTTGGGGGAAAGTTACACTTTAAAAGAGAAGCAACAATTATTCCAACAGTTTCTAAAACAAAATTATATCTTGTACTTCTACTTATTCCAAGTACTGAGAACATTTAAACCCGATTTTTAATAGCTTTAATAACTATTGTTCAGCTTCCACAGCTGACAAATAACTGCTGAAGATAAATAAATAGAAAAATAAGCTCATCTACATTTGATAATTCCTAAATAAACCAAGTATGGGTAAATTAAGCATCTTATAATGCAGGTACAGTCATGGCACATCCCACTGACCATTATTGTGAGAGTATGATGTGAAAATATGGCCGACTTCCTGTTAGTCACAGCTAAATTACCCGTAATAAATAGAGGAATCAAATCAATGCACCCTAGAATGAGTGAAACTACATTATCCTTTACCCTTTTCGTTTAGATGATGAACCAGAGTCACAGGGCAGTTTGGGAATTGAGCATTAAAATGTGGAAGGATGACTGCTGGGGTTTGACAGCAGGGCAGATCGTAGCAGGAGGGGAGAGAGGTGTCAGCTAATCTGGGGCAGGATGATGAAGATAGACAGTGATGCCTCTAACTGGGTGGATGTTGTACACAGATGGCTGGAAAGAGGCTAATCACAGCAGGATAACAAGAAACAATAAATATGTTGTTATTTAGTGGATCTTTTTTACTATTTCAAAATGCCATGTTCCTGTGCATTTTTAGCATTCAGTCTTTTTTTGGTAGGGGACAGCTAGCATCTCACAATATTTTTCTGCTCTAAAATCCAAAAGCATGTTGGCCTTTAAGCATTATTGTGAAATGTTTTGAATCCTCCCCCTGACTGATACATTTCTATATCAAACCGTGACTTTAGCTAAACCAGAAGCAAACTCTTTTAGGTTTTTGTACCTAAGAATACGTCATTCTTTACTTACAGCAAGCCAAACGCTTAATAGTGTAAGAAAACAAACAAATTTGTCTGACTTTTGAAGAAAAGGGATTTGTACATTGTTGTCTGTCTTAGACATTAATGGTTGTGTAAAAACCTATTTAGCCTGACAAATTTTATTTTGTACCAAACATTTCCCAATTTACAAGGTCTTCATTTTTATCACCTTGCATCACATGATGTGTTAGTGGCCAAAATCTGGGGTGGACGCACATTGCAAGGACTGCAAATGACCCGTGGACCTCCATCTGGACAACACCGAGCTCAAAAGGGTAAAAAAGTGGAAAAGTCAGGAAAATCCAATATGGACAGCTGAACTTTATTTCAGGTAAATCAGATTTACGACAACTGACTGCAGATGTGAACTCGAGCTGACTGGATGCTGAAATCCAACCAGTACTGTCTCAAGGCTGTACATATAATCAACCAGATCAGCTGGTTTATTTATTTATTTTCTTTACATTTTCCCCCATAAGAGGATTGCACAGAATAAATACCACACTAAAGGTTGGGAAAATATGAATTATGTTCTTATATTTTGCTACAAGTCCTGAGTGTCAGAACTGCTGTAACAGTGATGATACAATCTAGAGGACAAATAGACAGGAGTCAGCAATGACGATAGTAGCGCTGCCTTTAGCATCCAGATTGCGTTTTTATTTGTTAACACACAAAACTTTTATATTATACAATATTAATGTCTTACATTGCCACTGGTCTACTTCCATGACAGGCAACAATGAACCTCACACCGATGAAGACAACCGCGGCATATACACCGGACAGCATAATTCAACTGCCACAAAGCTTTACTGCAATTTTACTGAATATCATTAAAAAAACAAGCAAAATAAAACTTCCCAAACATGGAGATGTTAAAATATAACGGTCCTCAGAGCGAGCCGACACATTACCAACGCTACCCCGCCTGACAAACCTGGCAAAACAGTGCCGAAACCGTGACTCAATGATACATCCCGGTCAATCAATATACAAGCATCTTACAAAGTTGTTTTTTTTACTGTATACTGACCTAGAGGACAAATAGACAGGAGTCAGCAATGACGATAGCGGCGCTGGGAAAATCGGAAGTCCATCCCAAACCCAACCTGGAAGCAATGCCCCCCACAAACAAAGGTTCCGCTTCGCCACTACCGCTCCTGTCCCCACCTCAGGAAAACATTATAAATGTAAGGAGATGAACATGCCTAGCTGCAAACAAAATGTAATTTGTTAATAATTGTTTTTCTTTTAGGAAATAGGATAAATTGTACCTGAAACTATTTCATAATGAATTTTTTTTAAAAAACTAAATACTGTGGTGGCATTTTTTTAGGTGCACCACAATTTTACATTACTAAACCACATATTGCGTCTAGTGTTAGCATGCAGGGTAGTTTCAGGTGTAAACAGGCATGTCTACTAACGAAGAGCAACCCCAGGGATCAGATCGCCTGTCCTGGACTCCTTGGATGTGTCATATCACACTAATAACCCTCATCTGATCTGAATCTCCCACTTTTCTCATTTCTACCTTTCCTCTGTCTCATTCCTCTCTTCCTTTTCTATCCCAACTGCTTCTCATTAGACCTTATCTATGCTTCCACATCCAGTCTTGGGGTTTTATCTCTCTAATTATGCTGCTCTTCACCTATGGAGGGAGCAAGAGAAGCCCTGTGGCATGCTGGGAGGACGATTCTTCTCCGATGCTCTCCTTTGTCATGCCCTCTTTGACTTTTATATGCACAGAATCAGAATTTCCTCTTCCCCTCTTTTCAATTCAGTCACCTTTTCAGCATCATGGGGGCCCTTTGAGCGGGGCCCCGGCCCCTAAGTCCCCCGACCAGCCAGGCTCGGTGATAAAACTCCCCAGACACTCTTCCATTATGAGGCAATGATAGGAGGTGCTGTGGGGAGTTATGCACAAAAATACACTCCCTGCCATTCTGCACATTCAGACACACACACAGCACAACACAACCGCGGTACACACATAAAGGAATTTACACACAATTGTCTCCTGCTTCCTTATCTAGCTTTTTCAGTACCTGCTGCGTGAGCTGCATGTGCTTCTCTTGGACATAATCCCTTAAGAATCCAGCTGTTATTGATAGAATATTTATAACAGTGGCTTTGCAGCACATATCAGAAAATGGAACTAGTAACCAGAGTGCTGCTTCTGCTTTTAACATGTTCTTTCTTTTTATTCCGTAGGAAAATGTTGAATCCATTAGAGCTCCTCGCTGAGTTGATTTCTGGAGTCGCAATAAAATATGTTAGCAGCCAAGTCATGTCAAACCAGAGAGTAAACGTGCTAACGTTAAGCTAGCACTTCAGCACAATGCATGAAAACACCAACAACTGTGCAGAAATTTCCACTTTCTTGAGGAAAACAACAAAGATCGGAAAGAGAGCATCCAAAATATGACTGACAATCCACAACTATAATGGATGCAAATCTGGATGCAGAAAATACCGTTGACTAGAAGATGGTCTTCACAACTTAAACCAGCATCAAACTAGAATTATTTTTCTAGTTTGAAGGACAAATCTGAATATTTATCAATAAAGCATAAACTTTCTCTATCTAGACTACTGTCAAATAATGTAGAATCAAAAAACCACCTGACAGTGGGCAAAAATATTTTAAAAAGCAACACATGGCGCTGGACTTAAAAACAGATGTCTTATAAAGTTATTGATATCTATCAGCCTGGAAAGAGTTTGCACATCTTTTAATCTATTTGCAAATGTAAGAAATTTGGAAGTTCAAGGTTTTGTTTAGCACCTAAAACTCTAACTCTAGTATATTTTTATTCTCTTACTCATGAACTCCACATTTGATTTAACAAAATGAGTTCAGATGTAGCCATTAAAGGAAAAAGGATAAACATCACTGCAAATGAACTTTTTAACAGCTCTGTACAAAGAAAGTGAAGTATGGGGCAGAGCTAAGTGTGTATGGCTGCACACTAAATACTGCTGACTGCAGCCACATGTAGGGTGGAAGGGGGTCATCTGCTAGCGTGTGTGTGGCAGGACCTACATGGGTGATAACCCCCAACAACAGCGCCCCTTCCTTATCTGCTCACTTGATCCACACACACACCATACAACAGTGCGTACAATATGTGATTTTAATGAAGCTAATCTCCAGGATCACCAGGTCCCTGAGCCGGGAAATTAACGAGAGCAGGTTAAACACACACAGTAGGTTCACTGAAACCCCTTTTAAACCATGTGTGTGTGTGGGCGTGTGCGTGTGTGTGTATAGGGGTGAAATTGGTTTTCCTCAGGATTAAAGGATTAAAAAGGCTGTTAGTTCCTCAAAGTGCTCCAAATACAGACCCCCCCCTCAATATTCATTACAGCAGATACAAAAGGCAGAGAGGAACTCATAATGGCCCCAACCTTCTAATCATTTCAAGCAGGGACGCCATGATCAGGCACACCGCCACAGTCTCACACACACACACTCGCCTTTATTATCATTATCCACACTATTAGCATGATATAAGAACTGTCTGGAAATCACAACAGGGTGGATTTGATGAAGGAAAGAGATTACAGAGGAAACTGTGGCTGGAGATTCTTTCATTATTAGTGCACATTTCAAACGCCTTGCCTTCTCACTGCTCTCAGGGTGAGGGTGAGCCTCTCTGCAGCTAATGACTCCCTGATGCCAACAGGTCTGCTGCGAGTCGTACATGTTGTTGACGAGGATAATAAATCAATATCAGAGCCAGGAGGAGGCCTAAGTGCCCCCTTCACACACTTCACGGAGAAACTGTCCTTTTCAAGTCGCTTCGGAGGAAAGACGAGGGGTTGGCTTTGCTTTGGGTGGGGGGATTAATTGGAAGTGATTGAGAGCATTTCTCACCATGCCCTTTTTTCGCCCAGCGGGTAGCCACTTGTTAGCTGACAGCCAAAGAGGGATCGGTTTACATTGTGCGCCGCCGGTACCACCACTGTGTGCGTATACACGCGCGTGCGTACGAGAGAGGGGCGGGCGAGGAGGGGGCCTAACAAGGCTGAAATTGACGCCGCTTTGGGTAGGGGAGCCATTTCTGATGGTTGCTGACATTCAGCTCCTGGAAAATATTGCACTGAATGTGGAAAAGGTCAAAGCCAAGAGCAGGGATGCGAGGGAATGGAAAAGTTTAAAAAAAAATGTAAAAAAGGATGGCAGAGAGGAAGAGGAGGGTGGAGGGCTTCATAAACACTGGACTCAAGAATTCAACCATGATGAACCGTGAAATATGATAAGACTTTATGTGGAAACTATTTCTAGGATTAAAATATCCACACGAATATAAGAGCATGCTTGATAGAGAGAAAACAAAATGTCATAACTATTTTTTCCAACTACTGCTAAAGCTAAACCCTGATAGATTTTACTGAATATAAATTTACATTGACAGAAGAAGACAGAGCGCTGTAATAAACGAATTACAGCGTTTTCCAGAAAACTATATACGGGTAAAGAGTTTACAACTTCCAATGTGTGTTTTAAAGAATCTATAATGAGTACTGTTTCTCTCTAAAGTGACCCAACTATTAAAAATAAAGCACTAAATAAGCTTGTTGTATTTAGTTTAGTTAAATTCAACTAATAATAATCAGTTAATCAGTTATTATTATTAATAATCAGTTATTATTAGCACAGATTATTAGATTCATTTGTTTAATTGCTTCTCAATACAGATACCACCCAATCATATAACAGCAACCTGATGCATTCAAGCATCTAGACTAAGATTTAACAGCATTACCACAATATCATATATTTATATTTATATTGCAAATGACTATTTGGAGTGCAATAATTGTTGACTAATATATTCCAAGTGTTATGATCTTGCTTTTACATATTAATGTCATATTTTTTTGCCAGTTGATGCTCACACTAGATAAAAATGACATTGCTCAAAGTGCTAAAGGTGAAAAATGAAAGAAAATCAGCATATTTTCTGTGAATAACATGAAGTCATATTTCACACAAAAAATCCACCAATTGGTCAGGGTTTGTTTACAGAAAAAAAAAATGCAATGATTAAAAAATGTGTGGAGGAGAGGATGCAATTTGAGATACTTTAAAGGCAACAGAGTTCCTCAGTACAACCAAAATATGTGGAACACCATTAAGAAGATTTGGCTACAACAGCAGAACTCTTTACTGGATGTCCCTCCAATTTACACAGGCTCATCATTATTAGATAGAAAAACTCTTACGTATTCCCACAAGTCTAGATTCTGCTGCAGCATTTAGATGGTAGACTCTGGTGTAATCAACATGAAACCATGAATTCATCCTCCATATTATCACCACTTATGATCCTTTAGTGACTTCTCCTAGTTTCTTCCAGCAGGATAATGCAACATGTCACAAAACTCAAATCATCTCAAGCGGATTTCCTGAACATGCTCTCCAAAGGCCTCCACAGTCCCCAGATCTCAGCCCAATAGAGCCTCTTTGGGATGTGGTGAAACGGGAGATCTTAATCATGGATGTACAGCTGACAAGTTTGCATTAAATGTTTGATGTTATCACAATGTGGGTCAAAATCTCAGGAATATTTCTCACAAGTTGCCAAGAAGACAAAATGGGTTCAACCATCAGGTATAATAGTGGTGTTGTTGGTGAGTGTACATTTGCAAAATAAAGGAATTGCTTTTCCACCAGAGTTGGCTCTACATCATTTAAAGCTACCTCTATCACCAAGAACATACTACAATTCCCATCAGCCCTTGCTTCAAAGTTTGTGGGATTGTTCACAACCTTTTATTTCACAACTATTTTTTTATGATAATGCTTACTGGAAATGATTTAAGAGGTATTCAATGTTCCAGCTGGAAATTATTTTTGATATCTGCAAATAGCCAACATAAAAAAAAGTTATTCAGGTAAAAAGCAGCATGCTGCTGCCAGCGTTTGTATTTTTCAAAATTATAAAATCCTATGTTCTTAAAAAAAATTAAGCCAAACAGTCTACCATGGAAAGATGCAAAGAAAATAATTATATAAGATGCATAAACATTTTAAGCAGTTATTGCAGTAATTTCCTTGCGAGCCACTAACAGGTAATCAAGAAGCACAATCTGAAGCTGGCGAGTTTTTGTCCAAAGGGACAAAAACTTTTCCAGCCCCTAGTTTGTGATTTCAACGATGCTGCTCAGACACAGAACACAGTTGCTGCAGCAGAAAGGAAACCATTATGCACATCATTTTTCTTCCTTGTTGGCACACCGTAGTGATCACAAACGCCCTCTTCCTCCTGAATCTGACCGGCCTCCCGCTGTATTCATCTTCTTCTTCCTCTTCCAACACGGAAACAAAATAAATGTGGCAGTCTCGACTTCTCGGCTCGTATTTCTTCACCCGGCGTTTCTTTGATTGCAGTCATTATTTAGGTGAAAGATAAATGTTTGTTACATCTATTGTCAGCATTTTTTTAATACTTTCTGTTATTTTTGGATCCTTCTTTTGATTATTTTTAATATGATAAAATGTGTGTCACTGCTTCACACGTATAAATAAAATCCATAGACAACATTAACATCATATTAACTAAAAAATACATTTATAGATTATTGTTTTTTAATCAAGCAGTACTTTTTTCAGATGTATACGTAGATATTAGCTTATAAACAAAGCCATAAATTTAGTTTGAGGCTTTTCTAAGTTTAAATAAGTAGAAATTGTGTTAAGTTTCTTACACTATTTAAACATTTTTATTCCACATTTGCGGTGTTGCTCCTTGCTCCTCTTTCCTTCTTGTTCCTGCCAAACTTCATTAAAACGTTAATGAGGCCCATTAATTGACCCAGAGATCAATTCTGTTACCGTTCTCCTGAGCAGCAGCTAATAAGGTGTGATAAGTGTTAGTTCTATCCACTGAACCTCTGTGCGTGTTTGTGCATGCTGCCATTTCTCTGATCGGTATTGATTTTCTGTTCGGGCCGCCAGACGCCCAGGTGGACTTTCTCTGTGGATTTCTGTCTCTCAAACAGACTATTTTGCAACCAAAGCAGGTCAGGTTATTTCCTAGAAGTCATCCACATTATTCACACAATAACCTATATGTGTTTGACCCCCTTTTTATTCCTGCTCTCTTGTGTGTGTGTGTGTGTGTCTTTTTGTCTTCCAGCTCATCTCTATGTTTTGCATTATCCCCAGCAGTCTGTCTATGGTTTTGAAGTGTCAGGAAGGCATGGCACGGCCTGGACCTCCATGGCTGAAGCATCCCAGAGGTTATAAGGATGTCGACACAGCAAATCAGACTTTAATGGCATTCCCATATGTTTGCAGCTGACTGGGTTCGGTCCATCTCTGGATAAAGATTGACTGTTGCCTTATAATTCTTCGGATTTGTTTTAACCTTTTAAAGACAACCAGATGGTTGTATTTTAGCACAAAGAACTTAGTAAACAATAGGTTGTAAAATATAAAAAGGGGAATTACGCATGTTTTCATAGAAAACCTCTGCTACCATGAATCAAGTGTAAAACAAATAAATCTTGAAAATAATATTTCTAGAGAGTTTGATCTTAGAGATTTAAATGAAAACAAGAGTTTCCTGAGGTTGGGTCCCAACTTTCTTTGTCTGCGTCTCCTGCAGGAAGGCCCTAGAGGATTGCCCCTCCGAGGTTTTGCGGACGATATTGTTCTCTGCCGTTTGCATCTGCTGCTTTGATAATCCAGTGATTTCGCCGTCAGGATGGTGGGAAGGGGGGAATCCCTGGGAGCGCAAACACGCAACAGCACACCGACTCCTGGACTGTGACGGCAGCCATTGTTGCTCCCAAACAATGTCTTCACTTTGATGTCTGTGATGCTTGGCCGGTCGAGGGAAGTTTCTCCAATCTGTCCTGCACCCACTTTCTTTTCTTCCAGCTTCCCAGCAGAGAATCAAACAAGCTGCAGAAAATGTAATCAAAACAATTATGCTCCGCATGCGGTGTATGATATTTTAAGTTAAAAATGATTTCTGATTTCTCTGAAAAGAGGGTTCATTTTGAAATTAAAAGAATATTTCTGCAGCGTTTTTGTTTCAGGAAATGCAAATATGCATATCTGTAAAACGTTTGTAACCTTCAGAGAAAATTCAAAATTCTTTTTAAACCTTTGCTATAAACATGACATGTTTTTTGTTTCACTAAATGACCATTATTTTTAAAAGCCCCTGCAGCCTTTCATGCTTTGTCTTGCTGCGGGGGCAACACGCTGGTTTGTCCTGATTGACGGGTTCAATCCTCCAATGTTGTTCAGCACAAAAGGTGACAAGCAGAAAGGAAATTGGCTTTTTGTCCCCGCCTCTGAGCTGCTTAACCTGCGCCTGACTTCTCATTTATTACAAGCTAAATGCCACATTTTTCTAATGGAAGCCCTTTTTGCACATGTGATAAATATAATTTATTCCCCGACAGGATTGGGTCAGTTTTTCCTCCACATTAAAAGAATTAAAAATAGGTTAAATAAATAAATGGTATTTGGATGCTCTCATTATAAACAATTAACAAAGTGTTGTTTTAATTTTTGTTAATACAAGACATTATTTTGAAATGGGAACTTTTTTAGTTGTCTTAAACAAATTAGAATAAATTTAAATGTGATTTGAGGAGCAAAATGGCAACAAAAAACTGACCTATTTTTTTCCCATTTTACTGAAGAAGCACATAATTCTGCTACTATTACATATTGTGACTGTAGGAGGAGCTCTTTCCTCTGTAAACCTCAAATATGCATTTATTTTTACAGATAAACAAAAGTACATGTCTAAATTGATCTAAAGTTTGAGAAAATCTTTAACTTTGTTTCATATTTTGAAAAAGATTTAAAACAATATATGTGCTGTGACATCACAGGAAGAGGTGTATACTTTGATAGCGCAAACTTAGGTGTGAAAAATTACATTTTTCACTTCGTCTACTAGTGATTTCATAAGAAAAAAAATATCTAAATAAATTTTAATTTCCAAACTTATTTTTGACTAGAGAAAAAATATTTTTCGATTCAGTAATTTCTATTTAAAATGTTACAAAAGCATGCATGGAGCTTCGATTAAAACTACTTATATTATCTCAATATATTTTCTTCTTTTTTTTAAATAAAAAAATTCCATGTACATTTTTTTCCTTTTTTTTGCAGGCAATATTTTAATGTCACTAAAAACGTTTCAGATATAAACCTTTAAAACTGAGGTGAAGGCCTGCAGCTTCCTCGACTTATGGCCTGCAGGGAGCTTAAACCAGTGGTTTTGTGCCCCCTTCTGGCGAAGCCGGGAAATGTTTCAAAGTTGATGCAGAAGCAGAAAACAGAGATATGCTCTCTGCAACGTTTAATATAGAGCTTCCATATCTGAAGCATTCAAAACAACAACTGTGTACGTTTTAGTAAACCAGACGTGAAGCCTCTCTTAAAAACAGTAAAATGATTAATATTCAATACACTAAAGATGAATCCAATAAAAGCTTAATCTAGAATTTCAACATAATTAGCTGCTCATGTGTGTCTGTACTCTTACTATCTCACATGTGATGCAGGGGACAATAAAGAGAAAGAGACAAAACACATTTTGATAGAGCAATATAATCTGAACTAAATCATCCCCTCTTCCTGTCACCCCCAATGTGCTCAGGGATCCGACCACTCTCTCATTCAATTCCCTCTCTATTTCATAAACTCGTCCCATTCTCTGTTAATTTCCACAACAGATGCTGACATTTTTACCTCTTTCTTCTACCGTTTATCTCTACCTCCAACTTGGCTCTTTTTCTGTTTAAAGTTGCTTCTGTCTTATTTATATTTATTCAAATATTTTTCAAAGGATTATTCCTTTGTTTTTTATCCATGTTTTTATGAGGGAGAAAAAATAAGGTAGAGGAAAAACAAGAGCAGGCCATGATGAAAATAAAAGGGAAATATGAAAAGAAATGTTCACAAAAAGATCATGAAAGCAGCTACATCTGGTAGGATCTTGTAAAAAAGCATTTAATTAGACATCAAACACCACAAATCTGTATTTGCCAAATTAAATTTTTTCAATTAAATAAAATAGTCTACCAAACTCACACTGCAAATAATTTTTGCTCTTATAAAAAGCAAAGCTGCTATTTATTGTTGAAGCATGTCAGTGGTTCTCACACAATAAAACTAACAATTCTGTCTTTTCAAATACAATAACATCAAGTTACAAATTCAAAGCCCTAGTTATGTAAATGTAATTATTATGAACAGCTTATTTTAAATTAAATACTGTTCTCATCAGCAGTGGAATAATATATTCTGGTAGAATTTTGCTTCAGCTTTTGGCTTCTTTGTCTTTTCTAATATTTTTTATGCAGCATTTCTGCCTCATTTTGCTTCCACAGAACTTAACAAGGCCTGTGTCTCTCACACAGCAAAGTTCATGTCTTTAAGGTCAGAATGTGGAACTACTTTTATCAGGTAAGAGGTCACATGTTTTAAGAACCTTTGTATTTACATTTAGGTTTTTAGATAAACTTTCAGTAACATTTTCTATTTAATTCAGTCACCAAATCCTCATCTGGTGACAGTAATGTCTTAGCTAGCAAGCATTAGCATGACAATAATATCCTGTTAGCTGAGAAGTTAGTTAAAACCTAATAAAATTAACGTTAATAGCAGATTTTTGTGTACAAATCATATCCAACATTTTTTTATATCACACAATTTCATCTAAAATAAGAGCTAGCTAGATTGAGTTAGCAATTTAGAAGGGAACGTTTGTTTCTGTTTACTGTTTCGTCCATTGTTTTCTTTCCCTTAGAGGATGATTACCGTTTTTTATTTGCAAACAACCACAAGTGATAAGCTCAAAATTTAGTTGATCAGGGGAACCGGACTATGTAATAAAATAGGGAACCAAATTTGAAAAAAAATGCATAACGTTTTTACTTTCTCAGCTGTGTGCGAAGTTGATCAGAATATATTGAGAGCTTACAGATAGTTTTAGTCAGACAATCAGCCATTGGGTTCTGTTTCTATGAACAGTGGGGAGACTCGCTGTAGTAAGCAGGCAGCAGAATACCTCCATGTATTTACACTTTGTTGCTGCGTACTAGCAGCCTAAATACTCGGATGCCGTGCGAAGTTTTTACTTTACTCCATCTGATTTACGGTGAGTGAGAATGCTGCAGCGCGGCCATAACTCTTAAAAAGTCGATTCAGATTCAGTCCCTTTAGCTAACCTCTTCATGGCTGTAAACTGGCTGATTGAAGAGATCGCACTGAAATGAAGGAACTGTTCACACTGTGGTGCACCGGGTGACTGGAGGGAACCAAATTAGAGCTGAAGGGAGGGCTGGATAAAAATGTTGTAATCTTGCAGCTGTAACGTAGGTTAAGGCTGTATATTTTAAATCACATCGAAATCGCAATGGACTGCTTGGATGGACTGGATGTGAACACAAAGATGTTGGAACAAAGAAAAGTATTTGGAAAATGAAAGTTAATCCATCCATCCATCCATTTTCTGTTCACCCTTGTCCCTAATGGGGTCGGGAGGGTTGCTGGTGCCCATCTCCAGCTACGTTCCAGGCGGGAGGCGGGGTACGCCCTGGACAGGTCGCCAGTCTGTCGCAGGGCAACACAGAGACATACAGGACAAACAACCATTCACACACAACACACACCCCTAGGGAGAATTTAGATAGACCAATTAACCTAACAGTCATGTTTTTGGACTGTGGGAGGAAGCCGGAGTACCCGGAGAGAACCCACGCATGCACAGGGAGAACATGCAAACTCCATGCAGAAAGACCCCGGCCGGGAATCGAACCCAGGACCTTCTTGCTGCAAGGCAACAGTGCTACCAACTGCGCCACTGTGCAGCCATGAAAGTTAATTCTGATCTATATCCTTTTGGCAACTTACAGCAACAGTTTCACTATAAATCTTTTCCTTCCTAATGTTTTTAGTTGTTCAGCACTGGTGCAAAAGTGCAAGTGAGTGCAACATTAATTTTACCGTTGCCAGTAATTTACTGTTACAATAACAATGAATAATGTTTGGTGTATTAACTTTGCCAGAATGTGTTTCTAAAAACACAGTCAACACAATATCTGGTAGAATAACTATTCGATACAGATTTTTAATTTTATAACCAATACTGTCACGTGCACCCTTCGATATTATTGTATTGAAAAACATTGAATACCTGTGAAACAATATTTAACAATGTTTTACTGCACATGATGGAGTGCTCTCAAATATAAATAAAAAATTTAAAGCATTGCTGTTCAAGCTACTAAATTAATTAAACAAAAGAAATCGTTTCTGTAGTCTTAAGACAAAAATACTTTTATAACAAGTTAGACTACAGACTTCTTACCAAAAACAAAGTTGCTTTCATAAAAACAATACAGTTTGCTGACTTTTTGGTTTTCTTGTAGAGTGAAATGAATATACCCAAATGTAGCAGCTTTGTGTCTATTTGAATCTAAATAAAAAAGATCAGTTTCACATTTAAATATCTGCCAATTTCACCCAAAATTACAGATGACAAGGCCGATCAATCCCCTAACCTTAGTTTCATGGTTTGCATTTTTCTTATTAACCATAAAATTTTCTAAATAGTTTACTTTTTTCTTTTATGCAATAAATGTAAGAGGCTTTCTTCACCCAGCTGACTGATACAGCAACAAGTGTCTGATGGTAAACACTTCTCAACAAGCCACACAACTACATAAAGTCACTGAAATGGTAAATGGACTGAATTTAGCACTTTTCTATTCATACTGACCAGTCAAAGCGCTTCAGACTAGAGCCACATTCATCAAATCCACATCTTTCAATTTGCAGGATAACTACTTTTTCTACTCATCCACATGCAAAGATATGGTTTGTTTTGTCATAACTATTATTTGGGAATTCATCAAAATTATTACAGTTTTGTTAAAATGTTGAAACAGAAAAGACAATCCAGACTGCATACGTCAGACCTGAATGTTAGCATTAGCAGATAACATTAGCCTCTAATGCTAAGCTAAATATGGCAACACCAATATTCAGAAAATTTGTCCTGGTAATCACTAAAACCAGAAAGCATTTCATCTCTAATATGTCTGCATTTTTATACTATATATATTACATACACCGATTAAAAAGACATAACCCTCGAAACAACATTACATAAGACAAAACTTTTCTTTTAAATAGATCAGGTAGAAATAACAAATTATATCTGTAAATCTCAGAATATATGGTTTTGCTTTCTTCAAATTCAGAAGTAAAAGAAACAGATTTAGTCGATAATGCCAAGCCTTTGTATTGTTCAGATTTATGACTCACAATTTAAGTCAAATGGAGAAACACCTGTGGATGAAATTTAGAGCAACAACTCAAACATAACACTTTGTGTGACATTATATCAAAACAAATCATCTGCAATATCAGGAGGAGAACTTCCACAAGTCTGGTTCATCATTAGACACAATTTTCAGATGTGTAAAGCTGCAAGCGGCTGTGTTTTGCAGCAGGAGGGACTGGTGCACTTCCTCAAAATCATAAATATATATCAGAAATTTGCATTTTAGACACCAATGTAATATTTAGCCAGAAATAAATGGTGTTGCTCAAAACGCTGAAGGTCACAAAGTGATTGAAGCACAGATGAGAAAAAGCAAAGAAAAAAAAAAGCATAAATTACTTCTGACATCATCATTGTCATCATTACTAGGCCTGTCACAATAACAAATTTTGCTGGATGATAAACTGTCCCAGTAATTATTGCGGTAAATTATAACACTGTTGTTTCGGTGACCATTTAAAGAAATATACCAACAATGACATAATAATACAAGGTCTTCAAATTACATTATTACAGTCAACAAAACCGTAATGAGACCAAAATACTTTAATTTTGTAAATCCTACAGATCCTCCAAAACAGGAAAGGTTTAGTCAGACCAAGTTTAGTCATCTAGCTGAGAGTTTTTAACTCGAGCGATAATGACAGTTTCGTAGTAGCGTGGTGGATGTTATTCACATCCCGTATCACTTTTGTAAGGAAACCTGAAACTCCAACTGTTTGTGTAGCTGCTCAGTTTTAGCCTTCCTAAGCTACTGACTCCAAAACTAGAGTCTGCAACCTTTATAATCCAAATAGCTACTTTTGAAAACATTCCAGCTGCTTTAAACCTTTTTAAAGCTGCAGATGTTACATAACATTTTGAAAAAAATACACTTATTCCTTTTATAATTATCCTGCCAAGCAATTTTTTACTTTTTTTAACAAGATACAATTGCATTTCTATTTTTATGGTCTTAAATTAAGAAAAATGTTTGCAAAAAGAGGATGAATAGAATATATTTCCTTTTATGGGAGGTTTATATTTGTGAAAAACGGATGGTAAAAAAAATACAATGAAGAAAATCACAATAAAATTGATCTGAATAAACTTTTTGTCTTACTCTGGTGTGAAAATTCAGTGCAATTACTCCACAAAGGAAACAGAATACCTTCATTTGTTATTATATCAAACCTTAGTTGGTTCTTTATCATCTTTATCAAGATACTAAATGTCATTGTGGAAGATCCATGGAGCCACAGGTTGCAGATTCTTGCTCTCAAAGTTTAAATTGGCAAAACAAATCATTAAAATTTTTATGTTTAAGAAAACTGTGTTCCAGAAATCCTCCTTTTGCCTTTTGTGGCTAACTCTGGTGTCCTGGGTGTGCCTCGGTGAACGGATGAACTGTTTTTGTTTTCAAGCAGGAGGGTAAACAAATCCACTTTTAATAAGGACTTGTATCTGATAATCCTCGCCCCAGCAGCAGGTGAGGGCCAACATATGGGGCGAGAACACAGTGCAGGGAACACACACAAGAACCCACGCGAGTTCACAACACACACACTCACACAGCAGCTGTCGCTTGTTTTCCAAGGCGAGCCCGATCCAACAAGAACCCCTCGGTTCTTCGGGAGCCGGGCCAAAAAACGGAAGGATTGATAATAATAAAAACGAAGGTGGGAGAAACATTACTGCAGATGGCAGAAGGTGTAGGGAAACAGACAGGAAGGAGGACAGGAAGTAAGGTTTGTCTTTCTCTGGGCTGATAAACGACACACAGCTAAGTACTACACGGTTATTATAACCAAACATGCCGCCAAGTAATAGTAACATACCTTCCTGAGCTGGAGTGTGTTATAGCTCAACTAATATACCACTTTGCTGTTTCGTAAACATAATATGTTTGACTAGTGGGAGCTGTTCATGGTTACTTTGCCATTGTGTGCTTTATGGCGATAAAATTCTTTCAGTGAGGAAGGAAAAAAAATCAATTTCCCCCCTGACTGACTTGGTAACACACAGCACAGATGCTGTAGAGCTCTGAAAAGCTCACTTTTTGTTGTTGTTTTGGCTTATTCTGAGCAGTTTGGTGAGGTTTTAATAAATAAGGCTAATCTTTTATTAGGTGTTTTAATGTGATTTCAAAAGCAAACTGGTGGCTTTAATGATTTTCCTCCTTTTTCCTCCTAATCAATGTGGTTTACATCTTTGAATTTTCTTCCCGTTTTTCCTGCTGTCTCTTACCATCTGTCATCCCTCGTTTTCTCTCCCTATTTCCTTACCGTGTTCCCCTTTCCATCTCTGACCGTGTTCCCCTTTCCATCTCTGCTTTTACTTTTTCGTCTTGCGTTTTTTCCCCCCCCTCTCGTTCGCCGCAGCCCATTTCTGCTTCTTATGAAGTGTGAAAAATGATCATCTGTGGGATGAAGTGGACAGAAATTCGCCGGCTTAATGGCCTGACAAAATGAATCGCGACCTTCCTCGCCATCCATCACCGCTCTGAGGCGACTGCAGTGAGGATCTGTGAAGGTGCTGGCTTATTGATTACCGGGTTGCAGCTACAAAGTGTCTGATTCAGTGCTCGCGACGCGGCTCGAGCGCCGAGGGGGGTTGGGGAACGGCGGTCGGCGGTGGGTGGAAAGTGGAAAGGGAACGCAGGCGCATGCGACACTCCAAAAAAAAAAAAAAAAGCCTCTTTTGATAGATTTTAAATGGTGAAATATTGATTTCCGTCTGGTCCAAGGCCTGGCCGAGCGGGCCGTGGTTATTTGTCGGGGGTATAATGCCGGACACCCGTTTCTGCTGGCCACCATCAGTCATCCTGACACCAGAAAAATGAGAGGACAAAGGAGAGGAAGGAAAAGAGGGAGAAATAACTCAACGCTTCAACCTTTTCTACAGCAGAAGCTTCTCCGTGTGTAATGGTTCACACGTGCAGAAACGTAACCCGGATTATGTCAAACATTCGGCACATTAACAGGTTCGCTTTTCAGTGACTAGAAAAACAGAACAACAACAAACGCCCACAAAGACGACAACGCGATAACATTAACACCCTCCAAACTTTACTCATTATCTTGTATTTGGTGTAGGTGGTGGTGCTGCGGAGGCGAGACGGGGGTGATGACCTACTAAGGGCGCAGACCATGAAAAGGTGATTATTGCTGCTAATTGCCATCCACAGAGGATGCCAGAATGCAGGCAGGTAGCATTAATCTACATTAATGCTTTTCTGCTGATTCACACTCATTCACAGGCTGCACACTGTTGCAGCGATAAGCTGGAATTAATGGTATTTTTAATGCTGAGCTACAGGAAAAGACTTCTGCAGGCTGAGGCTTACACTCGCAGAGATGCAATGATTAAAGGCAGCACAACATGAGCCAAAAAACTGATTGTTTGGAATTTTATTTCTGGCTTTAGCATTTTCACGATGCAAATATAAAACTTTTTTGCATGTATAAAACCTAAATAAATGTCCTGGTTTTGGAAAGCTAACTTAAACCGTCTCTGAAAATCTAAAAATCTGAAATCATAAGAAACATTATTAATTAATTTAGGTTTACTTATTGATAAAGGAGAATTAAACTGCCAAATTATGCATAACAGCATTGAAAAAGTACCTCAATATACATGCAGGTGGAATGGTGGTTTCATTGTTCATGAAATAGTGGGAGAAAAATCTGATTTTTTAGTATTTTAATTTCCAATTAGGAGAAAGATGACCTTTTCCACTCGCTGAAATTTAAAAAAACAAAACACCGTGTACTTTTGTAGTTGCAGAAGCTTTCACATTTTGCAAAAATAGCTTTTAAAGATCCCATGTGTGTATATGAAATACACATTTATGTTATTTAGTTACTAAATAAATTATCATCAAACACACAAAGATCACACCAGAAATCCCTAACAGTAGACATAATATTGTCCTCATTAAGCTCTTAAAAGAAAAAACTTGTGGCTCATTTTCTAAACTGAAATGTCTGTCATTCACAATAGTAACAGGATTACACTTTATCTGTCTGCAGAGCTCTTTTCTCCATTTTTAAAGGAACATATTAGACTCTACCCTTACCTAATAATAAATAAATATCTGAACAAAATCAATCCTAAAACTCTCAGTAACAAAAATTCTCATAAGCAGAAGAAAAGCAATATAATCCTACGGGCTTATTTTGTACATTTTTATGAATAATAATAGTTTTTACCCAGTTTGGTTTTTACTATACCGATTGAGTGCAAACAGGAAGTAAGCAGAGTCTAGGAAGCTTCCACGTAGCTTAAAAAGTTGTGTAGTCCTTCTAGTAAAAAGAGTAGCTGTCATTGTAAAAGTTCATAGAGCCATGTAGCACTGAAAAGCTGTTTTAGATAAAAGCAGTTACATCATGTAATAAAATGCTGTCTTATATCTTTAAATAAAATTAAACCATAGTATTTTCTATCATGGTTGTCATTCAGTGAAAATCACATTCTGGTTCATTCCTATTTCTTCCTAAAATATTCTCCTATATCGTTTTTGTCTTGCAGCTAATGCTACATCAGCAACATAATTCTACCAATTTAGCCGCTCTACATGTCCTAATTTCCGCCGAGCCTCTTGAGAGTGCAATGCAATGTTTTGGTCCTGAGAAAAACTGAAATTAGCTTGAGAGCAGGTGGTGACTACCACCCACACACCCTCTACCCAACACACACACACACTCTCTCATATTCCTGGTGGGAGGTCTGAGGTCTGGCCCTTTGCATTCCACAGACAAGTGTCTAGCACCTGCTAGGCCTCAGTCAGCCTTTACTGGCCAACAGATTATGACGGACGGACACACTCCAAATCCATTTAGTTTACAGTCGGTGCACATGCGGGGGTGTAGGCGTGTGTGTGTGTGTGTTTATGGGAGCATTTTTGTTTAGAAAATAAGTACCAAGCATAAGCTTGTTACTCTGCTCAAGGTTTATTGAGGTTTTAAGAAATTAACGCTTCAAAACCGCTCCCTAAAGTTTAACGTGTGTTTAATGAGATGCTGGAGTTACCGGAGCATAAGCCAACTGTTGCTGATTGAAACAAAGGTGCAACTTATAAGAAAGGCCTTTTTTTAAAACTTTGCAACCAGGAAAAAACTCAAATCACGGTGCCGAAACTGAACAAGCATCACGTTTTATTAAAACAATGCAGGTTTAAAACTGCGGTTAGCAAGCAACAATTGCTAGCTCTCTTAGCTTGTGTTGCACTATGACGAGGAGAAGAGTAAAAAAATTTGACAGGATGCAGAATGAGCACCAAATTTACAAGCCTACCTCAATAAATCCAAGTCAGAATAAGCGTAAAATATGTGCAAAATATGACATAATTAAAATAATGCCTGTTAATGTTAGTTTTAGCAGCAGTAGGAATACAGTGGTTATTAAAAGTTAAGATGTTTTACCCTTTTTGTTGCTTTTACAAATCAATAACAAGAGTTTGTCAAAATAAAAGGGGAGAAACTCCAAGGTCAAGTTGAGGACAAGATGCACATCAACACAAACACACCACTCCCACTGTGAGGCATGGTGGTGGCAGCATCATGCTGTGGGAATGCCTTTACAAGTCCTGGAAGCCTTGTAAAGGTAGAAAGTAAAATGAATTAAGCAAAAAATATGGAAATAATTTTTTCCAGCAAGAAAACAACCCAAAGCGTCCAGCTAAAGCTACACAGAAATGGTTCGAAGACATCAAGAGGGAAGTTCTGGAATGGCCCAGTCAAAGCCCAGACTTCAATCTGATAGACATGGTGCAGCATGACGTAAAAAGGGCTCAGAGAGATAGAACAGATCGGTTAGGAGGAATAGAATAAAATTGCAGCATCCAGATGTGCAAACTTTACTGCATGCTGTGACTGCAGCTAAATACTGATTTTAATATTTATACAATCTCTTACAAATTATTTAATTGTGGTTTTGCAGAAATCAGTTCTCAAATTTTTTTTGTAAATTACAAAAAGCCTAATTTTGTTGATCATGACTGATACGTAAAAAAACAACAACAAAAAAGCACTGGTATTACTTTATATTATTGATTTTTGTAAATATTGCAAATACATATTATACAATATTCAACTCTTGCCCAATACATAGTAATAAAAGTTTTGTTTTTGGTTTAAAAACTAAAAAAAACAGACAAACCCTAAATGCTGTACCTGCAGATTAAGTTGAATTAAACTTTTTTGAACACTGAATAGCTCACCCACAGAGTACACACACACACACACACACACACACACACACACCCCTTCAGCAGCCCATGTCTGACAGGTGCACATGTCAGTGGTTAGTTCAACCTGGATCAGAGCATTTGGTCTCACACTGTAGCAGCCAGGCCCCAAGGGTGTGTGTGTGTGTGTGTGGGTAGACAATGTGTGTGTGCCGTGGGCCCAAAGCTCAGTACCCAGACACTATCCATATTGTTTTCTTCAGTGGAGCTCGAAAAAGAAAACGCTGATTTACAGAGCTGTCTGGCACTGGAGCACACGGATGCATGGCTGGGTCGGCCTAATGGAGTTTTCAGCTTCGGATTTACACTTCTCCGTCTATGCAAGCAGTCGAGGCGCTCACTGACGTTGGTGCATGTCTTAAGCACTTTGGTTAGGACATTGTTAGGATTTATTGAGTTTAACTTTACTTTACAAGTCAAAAAAAAATGCAATTTGCTCAGGCAAGCAGATGTACTTCACAGAATTAGCTCATCCAGAAATCTAAAGAAAAAAATCCCCGTGACAACTTGCCTAAATCAAAATCTTTCAACGTGACAAAAAAAGGAAAGATGATCAGAGTTTATGAAGTGTTCAAAGAGCTGTCAAATGAAAGAGGGTAAGCACAGGTCAGCTCCTTGGAATTAGCCATCCTCACATTGTGAGTCAGAGAGCCGGAGCCGATAATGCTGGGAATCCCACATTAACGCGGTAACTGGGCCTAAATCGCTTTTTCTTCTGTGTCGGATTCTTGGACGGCCATCATGGCAGGACTGTGTAACTGTGTGCAGCTGCCCCCAAATACGCTGGCCTGAACAAATGAGCCATTTCACAGCTCACAAAGCATTTAGCCTTCAGACTATGTGAACAAATCCATTCCTGAGCAATGTTGGGAAGGACACCCATCCATTACTTGCACCGGCAAACCAAGGATGCCCATCACCAACCAAACTCTAGTCTTCAAAACAAAGCTGTGGTCTGACACGGGTTTGGGTTACAATAACATCAAGCTTTTTCTCCAGCTTACCTGGTAGAACATCAACAGCATATTGGATTTACTAACAGATTAAGTCTCAGATTTTTACTCTCAGAAAACAAATGTTAGATTTTTGCAATGAAACATCAGCTAGCTAATAGGCAACCCAAATATTAAATGCATCCAAGTTTTCCTTTGAAATTTCCATTAGCATTAGCACATAGACTGTGTTTCCATTACAAATGTGAGCAAAATATTTCACTAATGTTGAAAAAAATACAATTTTACTATTGCATTTTTTTCCGCTAAATAATAAACAGAATTAAAATGACAGGTGAATAAGTTTGTTTACGCAATTACTCATTAAAAAACATGCCGCACCATAATCTTCCAACTACTTCCTGTTGTCTTCTTCTTCGTAGTTTGCGCCAGTAGCAACATCCTGTTGTTGATTATGTGACTCGCGTGACGCAAAAAGCAGTGTTGTATAAAGTACTGAAATCTCAGAGTCAAGTAAAAGTATAAGTACCTCTCCAAAATATGACTTTGGTAAATGTCGAAGTCACTGACTGAAATGTTACTTGAGTAAAAGTCTTAAAGTATCTGAAACTTCTTGTACTTAAGTATGGAAATTGCTGTAAAAATGGATGTACTCAAGTAATGTAATGAAAAGTACAAGTAAAAAGTAAAACAAAGCAAATGCAGTTTGAATGACATTTTTTATATTTTGGTAAACTTGTCAAATACACTTAAAATAATGTACACAACCATGTGCAGGCAAAATTAAACCTGCTAATAGATATACCTGCAGGCACCATTTAGTTAAGAAAATTAGGTGCTTTACCTATAGCACAAGGTTAACTTAACCTGCTTTACAACTGAACCAGCTTCTTAGTAAACCCTCCAGGACAGAAAATACAAAGTTTTTGTAAGCCTCAAGTTTTCCCTTCAAGTAAGGTCAGTGCTGAAAATGAGAAAAATAAATAGTACAGAAAATGCAGCCAACATGAAGAAAAAGAGCTGTTACGATTACTCTACTTCACAAATCAGTGAATCAGTCAATGCTACAGTCAGTAGGTGGTGCACACAACTGGTCATTATGCAAAAGAAAAAAAGAATTGGGAGGGAAATGCAGCTTATTGGCATCTGAAGAGGGAGACCTTTTTGGTAAACCTGGTTTTGAACTTGCATGCCTTTCCTATATTCGTTAAATTTAGTCTAAATTGCTATCGCTATGGCTTCTGTCCCCCCTTGAACAGAGGAGTCTAGGTAGCCTGCTACAGTCAACATTAGGCCTAAGCTAAATACACCACGCGTGGAACTGAAACAATGCCAAACAAAGTTCATTTATGGTCAACGTTTCACAATACAGTAGTGTCTAGTGACCAAGCTATAGTTACTGAAACAGGAGGATTATAACCATTTCATAAGAAGTTACCTCGATGTGTTTCTTCAAGTTGGACGGGGAGTTTTTGTAAGATAGAATTTCCACATCTTCGGGCAGGAATAACATAAACTGCATGCGGTACGACGAATCTTTAACACCCACGAAAGAGTATATTGTGTTTAAATAAGGCCATGGGCTCTCATCACCAGCTGGTGGTTCCCCTGGAGCCGTGTCCGACGTAATTGCAGTCGTTGTGGTCTCCGTCTCCTCCTCCATGTGGCTGGGGCTTTCTTTGTGTTTAATGGGAGAAGCGAAGCAGGTGTATCCTATTGGTGGTGATGAACAAGCCCAGGCAAGCAGGCTACCGACTTTGTTCGGTAGCCTGCTTGCTACTTGCTAATCAGTAGGTGGGATCAAAACACTTTGTTTCTCTCTCTCGCTTTTTTGTAACGAGTAACTAAACCACACATTGAAAATGTATCGGAGTAAAAGTACGCAATTAAGTTCGGAAATATAGTGAAGTAAAAGTGAAAGTCATCAAAAATTTTCATACTCGAGGAAAGTATGAAGTACTCCAAAATATACTTAAGTAAAGTAGTGAAGTATTTTTACTTCGTTACTATACAACACTGGCAAAAAGTGTTTCCATTGCATTGCAGTCTTGCGAAATAAAATAATTTTGATACAAAACTCACCTCAGCAAAACAAAAAATTGTGTTTCCTTTAACCATATTTATTTTCAAAATGTCAAATTGCACAATTATGTGGTCAATTGAAACGCAGCTACAGATAATTGGGAAAAATTCAATCTAATGATGAAAATAATGCTCCAAAGGAATGCTAATGATATTGCCAGCTAATGCGTGTTATGACAACAGACTAAGTTGTATTATTTTTCTCTTTTACATCAGCTCTGAAACAATCTGAGTTAAATCCATTGTGTTTTCTTTAATTGTCATAACTTGAAATTTATTTGTTAAGATTTGGATATTACTGATGAGTTTTATTGCCAGTCCGACTCATACCTTAATTTGTTGTCTCTTGCTGCATTCCTCGTTGTCTTCTTCAGTGGCTATTGCTTTTCTCTTCCCTGTTTGGTCTCCTTTTATTCGTCTCTTCCTCCTAAAAACACAGGGGATAAAGGAAAAAATATTTAAGCATTCATGAAGAAAGTTTAGCACTTATAACTAGTCATTTTCCCATTTCATATGTGAAATAATCCGCAAATTATTGACTTAAAATAAGCTCCTACTTCTTGCTGAAAAGTTACTCGTAAGTTAGTTTTGTATTATTTTGAGAGCATTTTGTTTATGCGATGCAAATATAAACGATGTGAACCCAAACCATGAGTGCCAGCGTGGATCCAAACCTCTCTGCTCGCAGTTTCTGCCAGAAGACCTTCCAGCATGTGAGCCAGAAACGCAGTGTGTCATGGTTACCATAGAAGAAGCACTAATCCAACTTGAAGTGGACCGATTACTTTAATCCACTAATAATACTTTAGTTTCTACGGTGCATTAGGTAGAGCAGTGAAAAATTTGTGCACAATGAGTTCAAAGTAACAAAGAAGGCAAATCTTTTAATATACTAAGTAAAATTAAATAAATAGTTAATGCTAAATTAAAGACTTTTTGCATTTATAGCTAGTGAAGCTCTAAGTAAATAAAAAAGTTCTGTCTACAAATTGAGTTTAGGGGGAAAAACTGTTAAATATTGTTTTTATAATATCTATTTATATTTTTATACACGAATTAGTCTGTTTTCCCAATAATATTAGCCAATAATACTGAGTTAATAATGTTGGGAGACATTACTAGACAGAGAAATTACAGAGTTGTTACAAGACATCTTGTGATTTGTGAAACTTTCACAAAAATTAATTCTTACTTTTCCATAAATTTTTTAAATATTGTCTTGTGAACTCAACATTATATCTATTTTCATTTTTGAATGAATCGTTACAGCAAATTTATCTTACAACCAAAAACAATGTTTAAAATGGTAAAAGAAGTTTAAAAATCTCTACAATTACAGGTCAGTGTGAGGTTATGCTGCTGCAGTAAGGAGAGGCGTTAATTTGAAAGCATTTTACACATCTGTAACAGAAGTGAGAATAATTGAGGAAGTGCCCCGGTTTCGACAACAAAACAAAATAAAGCTCAAGAAAGAAGCAGGCTGATTTCTTAATTTGCTCTTACAGGCAGGCGAAGCTGGGATTTGTCTCTTGGGTTGCTTCTGCAGCATTTATTGAAGAAAAAAATAAAAAGAAACCAAGAGAGACAGAAGGAGAGAGAGGGTGGGGGATCAAGGTCTCTCCCTATAATTACAAAGATAGCATGGTTGCTCTCCCTCCCTAGCGGAGGCTCCGAGGCGTCACTCCCAGTCCCTTCCTTCATGCTGTACAAAGACTGTTCTATCAGCCCTGGAACGGCATCATCGCTTGTAAATTAATTTGGGGTTCCTGTCAGCCGGGCCCCTCTCCTCTTATCTGGTGGTGTAATATGGAAGCCTGAGAGGCCCACGTAGATGCTGCTGAAAACACTTAAAAGAGCAGAGGTGAAGAAGAAGACGGGGAGGGGGGAGGGCGTTGAAGAGAAAACCGATAGATAGGAGGTAAGAGAATCACGTGGAAGAGGTGAATTGGCCCCTAACTGGATGTCGGAGAAGGACCTGACTCAGTGATAAGTGAATACGGCCTGGCATCCTATTTTACACACTCACACACAGGCTATTCGTCATCCAGACTGGACTCCACTCCGAAGGGGCCTTCACCTATCAGCACTATTTGTCGCCGTGTCACAGGCTGTGGATAAATCTTCTCCCAAGGATCCTCGTTTAAATCCGCCCCCTATTACCAAAGGTCCGGCCCAGTCACGATCGCACGAGCTTAATACACACTCGCGCACCTCTGACCCCTTCGGTTGTTTGTAATTAACCCCTCACCCGCTGTGTGTAACCTCAATTCCCTAATGGCAATAAATGAGCCTGCGTACGATCCCATTAGAGGACGGCGTCATGATGGGGAATTAGGAGCTGATCTATGAGCAATGGGAGCATTTTGTTATCCAGTTAAGGTGGAGTCTTTGTTACCAGAAGAACCGTGTCTTTCACGTATCTGCTGACTTTACAGGCGACTGAATAAGATTTAATAGCTGTGGAAATATAAGATCTGTTTGGGATGAAGATATTTGTTATAACAATAACAAAACCCAAAATTATGTCTTTTTTATGCTGTATCCTAAAACAATAATGATTGGTATGAATTTGTTACTTCATATTTTGTTTCATTATTAATTAATGCACTTTTCTCTGGTGATAAATGACTTAAATAACAATAAATGCTGTCAAAATAAAGACAAAGCGCTGATTTAAACATTGGATAGCAAAAGTGTTTTGTAATTTGGTTGACCTTCATACACTAATCAAAGGCCTAGTTTAAACCCATTTGTTTAAACTACCTCTGATTAACAACAACTGGAACATAATTTAACCTTAGTCATTATTCCAATATTTTCTGATGATTAAATAGTAAAGATAATTGATTATTTGAGAGAACTGAAGAAGATATTCGACCAGTGTTTTAAGAGTCAAGATGAATACACCTCAAAACTATTGCAGCTATGTTTTCTTTTCTATTTTTAAATATATCTTCATAAAGGTGATGTAATTTCTGTTTTTGCACTTTATCCAACAGGGATTACGTCTGGGAGGAGTATTTTTTTTGTAAACACTCCAGTTCCTACAGCAGAACATTTAACTAAAAATCAGGTTTTGGCTAACAGCAAAGTGTCCAGAAAATAATCCTAAATATTGGACTCTGATACTACAGAAACATTCATGCTGTTTCATTCTGCTTTTTTCTGCTGACAATAATTATCTCCACTCTTCTTTTCCACATTGAACAAAAAATATCTTCTTTTCCATGTGCACAACCAGAGCTGCTGAGGCGATAAAAGCTTTTCCAAGACCATCGCTTCCAGCTTTGTACATTAAACAACAATGAGGGGGGAAAAAAAACAAGCGAGGAATATAGGGACATATTCAGATATCTTGGCAGAGCTCCAAATGGCAGATAGAAGAAAACAACAGAGGCTTTTTAGGCAAATGAACAATAAGACATGAATCATCTATTGTGGCCCATTCTGCAGGGCTGGAAGATGAATCCACAAGAAAAATTGGTTAGTGTCCAGACATACAGGAATGTGGAGGTGGATGTTAGCTGAAGGAACGATGGTCGAATTCCCAACAATTCGTTTCCACAAAGCACTCTATTTTTAAGGATATTGTGTGCAGTTTGTCATAAATTTGCACAAAGGATAAACAGCTCTGGACAAAAATATACAACCTCAACACAAACTTAATTGTTTACACATGTAAGCAAGGTATTTTTTATGGTACTTTTTTCAATTTCGACTTAATATTCACTTTTACAAAAAAAAAAACGTGATAAAATAACTATGAAAATAATTTAATCAACAATGACATTTTGTTTTGTTTGGGTTTGTTTTTCTGCTTCTGCTGAGCCAGCTGGCTCTAAAAGAGATTGTCTTTTTAACGTTTGGATATCTACTGCCATCTAGTGGCCTCGGACAGAGCACACACAAAAAATGTAAACAGCAGAATCCTTTGGTTGCAGAAACATCATATGAGACTAAATCTAATTGTTTTTAACTTGAATTTTAAATAACTGTCATTATACAGTGCTGTCATGTACAGCAGATAAAAGTAATGAGGGTAATTAAGACTTGTTCTAATCTGAACCTAGATTTCTGGGCTTTGCTAAATATGCAATAAATATGCAAACATTGTTTGCTAATAATTAGCTGTTGATGAATTGACAGTTCTCATAGTTCCAGCCTCTTGTTAAAATTTTTGACTAAAATCTTTTTTGCAAAAAACAATTATTTTACCTGAATCGATACATCCTAATAAACATGTTTTGTTACTAAATTTGATTAGAAACATTTTTAAAAGCATGAAATCAGTCTAAAAGCGTCTTGTGTTTACAAACAACATGGATGACATCTCAGGCTTGGGCCAACACACGTTTCTCATTATTTCCCTGATGAATTCATTACAGAAATAAACTGATTCATCAACAGCAACACAGCCGTCCGTCCACCATTCAACTTTGTGATGCAAAGCACAGATTAATCTCCTTGTCTGCATCAGAGAATAAATCACTCGAACATAATTAAACGGGGCGAGGTTATAAGTGACACTAGGTTCCATCTAAATTACACACAGAAATTTGTTCCGTTCATTTTGATCATTTTACGCCGACATGTCTCAACTCAATCACTCTTGTCACTCTTCTAGAATGTGACTTGACAGACTGCTAATTCATTCCTATGGGCGCTGAATATATCCAATAGTTCCAGTGGTTTAAAAAGCTCATTTTTATCTATATTAGACGGTCAAAGCTTGTAGAATTAACACATCTGTCTTAAACTTCATAATAATTTTATTTCTGAGTGTTGTGTTCCTCTTCATTTTGATAAACAAACCTCAAAGAATAGCTGCATTTATACTGAGAATCAATTATACACAGGTGAACTCTATTTACTAATTAGTGGGTTTCTTAAGGTCCAGGGATATTTCTAAACAGTTTTCCAGATTTTTGGGAGTGAAAATTGGTTAGAAATCTCTATATTGTATTGGTCTGTAAATAATTGGTGAAAAATAAAGTAAAATTTGTGGCGAAAATGTTCAATGAATTGTTTAGCAGCCCTTCCGTGTGGACAACGCAGCTCAAAGTCAGAAAAAATGATAAATGAAAAGGTTTTTGGAACAATTCAAGAGATAAAAAATAGTTCAGACTCACCTTTTTGTGTCCGCATTTCTTTTTCTCTTCTTGTTTTTCGACGTCTTGTCACATTTTCTTCCACTAGTTGACATTTATTGTAATTTCTATCCAAAGTGGCCACAGAGAAACCTTAGCGCTGCTAGCTCGGTGTTAAACACGCACGAGAAACAAAACTAGCGTTTCAACACATGCTAGCAACGGTGCTAGCTGTTTCATCCAAATAAAATCCTGCATTCACAATTTATATTTCAACCTCTTCTTTAGAAATTGTTCTTCTAACATAGCATTTGTGTTAAGTAAAATAGAAAACACTAATAATAATATGCGTAAAAACTGCAGTACCTATTTTAACCACACGGTGTGTTGAGTCCACTTGAGGGTGAAGTTACGTTTCATCCATTTTACGTCAATTTCTGCTGTGCCTGCTCCAGGCTGGCGCCAGGGGGCGCTAGGATCCTCCTGGATCAGACATTTCACTCCTAGAAAATAAAAATTAAAACTCCTTTTTTTTTGTAGACGTGATGAAACCTGTCTAATATATTTAGCTTAATCCAAAAATAGTCCATAATAAGCAATTAGGAAAATGACATAATCTTTTTGGTGGCAAACCAGCCCACAGCATGATGCTGCCACTACTAGGGATGGGGAATCATTGAAATGTTCATGGTCATGAAATAAATTGTATAGTGATAATGATAAATTTGAAAATAATACAATGTATTGTTGTAATTTATGTTTACAATATAAATTTTTAGAAAATATATGCATATAAATGCAGTTTAGTAGTTTAGTGATAAAATAATGATAAAACACCTCTAACCAGTTAGCTAAATATTATTTGTGCATACCTTGCTGAACTTTCATGTGTTGTGCTACTTCCTCGAGAAAAGCATGCGCATAAAATTAAAATACAGAGATCTTAAGAGCTAAAAAGACACAAAATTACAACATTTCAGAGACAAAGGCTCCAAAATTAGAACTGTAAACAATAACAGCTTGCTTTGTATTAGTTTCTCTTTTAATTAAATCAGCTTTTACGTTTCCAGTTATTTCTTCTTTCCTGCTTTTGTTTTTGTTTTTTCTCCCTTTGTCTTTGTTGATGTCACTACAGGAGTTGGTATTTTCGGGCGTCCAGCAGCAATCAAAGCCTCCTGCTGCATTTTGATCTGAAAGATCTCCTTGCGGAGGGACACCTCTTGACTCAGACTTGCCAGCACTTGGCCTCCTGTGGCTTTGACTGCAGATCGAACCAACCCCACAGCGCTCTACACAGAGGAGCAGAAATAAAGCAGCACTTTTAAAACACAATTTTCGCTGGATTTAAATTATTTTAAGTAAAATAATACCTCTTTGTCCAGTTCCCCGTCTGATGGGATGTTAAAGTCCTCCAGAGTGACGCGTGGCTCGGCCAGCACACATTTGAGTTTTTCCTCCAACTGCGTCAGGGAGGAATCGAGTTTTGCTCGCAGCTCAGACTGCGCCTCCCACATCTCGAGATCGGTGCCCTGCAGAATGATTACAGAGTGTCTGAAAAGCTTTATATTTCTTCACATTACAACCACAAACTTAACGAATTTAAAGTGATAAAAGCAACAAATCCAAAACCTGAAAAGTGTTGGGTACATTATTTTTGCTTCACCCATTTTACCATCTTCACCGTTTCTTCCCGTCCCCACAGCATGATGCTGCCATCATCATGTGCCACAATCAGCAGGGTGTGTTCATGTTAATTTGTGTAGTTAGTTGTAAATGTATGTCACATTTTTATTAGATTTCCACATTTACTTTGACTTCATTAAATCAGAATAAAATGTACTGACATTTATGAGAAAATGCAAAAAGTAAAAGAGTTTGCAAGCTTTATGAAGACAATCAAACCTACATTGGTGATTAAAAAAATTATATCAAGATTCAAAGTTTCCCCCAGAAAACCTGCTAAGCCTGGTGTTTGGGCAGTAGGGCAGTCATTCATCCAGTGGCTCGTATTTTTGAGTTAAAAAATATTTAAAGTTCACAGAAAATTTGAAAATATCACTTGATAATCGTGTTATTGAAAGGTTCTAAGATTAACACTTGAACACCAACTATAAAATCATAAAAAATGCTAACATTTTAAAAAGACTTAAATAAATAAGCTATGCTTAACCTGGTGGGGGCACAAGTAAAGCCTGGTGACCCACCAGGCTTATCATGCACTGGGGGAAACCCTAAAGATTGTATCAAAGTATCAAAAATGGGAATATTCTAGCTCTGCAGTAAAAGTCTCTCTGTTGAGCGTACGACGTGTAGCAACAAGTGTGAAAATTCACTCCCCATATTTAGCGTTCAACATGCTAATTTTTCTACCTGTGCTAAAGGGCAGGGGGTGGGCGGCAGCTGCACCTCCAGCTGTTTCAGAACAAGCAGCTCCTCAGCCGTTACACCTACCGCCACCTGGAACAGCCTCCTTCTGCAGACGCAAGTGTCGATCAGGTACTGGGTGAAGACATGCCGGTGTAAGGGCGTCAAGTATGGTAAATGCTCACACAGCACATCTCGGAGCAGGGACCAGAAATTGTTTAGGTCGAATTCTGGATGGATAGAAGGAGAAAAGGCAACGGAGAGATAGAGGAGGTTTAATGAACCAAAACGCAACTCTTGGAAATGATTTATTTGAATATATAGACAGCTCTGCAACTAAACCAGCCTGAAAGGCTTGTTTTAAAATCATGCTAATAAAAGGTTGCTTGTGTAAGCGACACAGAGAGTGAATCATTAACTGACTCACTCTAATTTAAATGTACAGGTAGAAGAGAGCATCGCTGTTTGCCTATCAATAACAACATTACCATTTGTGCGGCAGAGAGAGCGTAATGTGGATTTCCCTAATAAAGGAAACAGGCTTGTTTTTACCCTGCGACTGTGGGAAGATGACCTTGGCAAGCACAGCTGAGCAGATCACGTCGGCCCAGGAGAAGCCTTGCCCTACGGTGAACATGGCGACATCATATACAAACTCTTGATGCAAAGGCAGCTTTTCGTTGGTAAACTCGAACCAATGGAAGTGATGGATGAATCTTTGGATGCCAGCATTCCTCTGGAAAAGGATGACACACATAAGCTATCAAAACCTACATTGAATCAAATGTTAATGAAATTAGTAAAAAAAAAAAATAAATAAATATATATATGTATATATGGTTACCATCATTAACTACTTTGTGTTAATCACACAAATCATGTAAAAAATACTTTAAATGCTGTGGTTTTATTATGATAAAATTTGAAAAAGCTGACTTTTGAGTTGTTTTTCTAAACTCTGCACAGCAGTGCATCAAATTAAAGCTAAATTTCTAAATTATCTGCCAAATTATTCAAAAATGTTCCTTCAAAACATACAAGTGGCCTTCACGTTCGTATCGGTATTTATTATTTACTGCTGATATTTCCGCACACCTGAACGCAGCATTTGAACCAGGTAGCAAAATGAAAGGCCCGGCTGGTTTCCTACCGGAAGCCTCGCTATCTTTGCCATCTCCGTCTCTGAAAGGGAATCCATCCTGGGAGGTTTGAGGTCACTCGGTTGCCATTGGAGACCAACGCGGAAGTTACGCTTTCGCTGTGGAGGACGTGGTGACGTAGCCAAATCGTCACTCGTCAACCTAAAACCCATACAGTGGTGTTCAATGTTTTGAAATCTACTGGGAAAACAGCGCATGTTGTTTACGGATTTTAATTGTGGCTATTTAAATTGATACTGAACGGAATAAAGGGGGAACGTGTTGAATTAAAAGAGAAGATAATGTTAAGTAAAATAAAGTGATAACTTTATTTATCCATCCCCACACAGATGGCCCAGACGTCTCTAATCCTATTTAGCAGGGACCCCCTCCGCTTCAATCCTTTACTCTCCTCTCTATCCTCCTGCTCGCAAACTAATAAAGCAGTTTTTTGTCAAGCTGATGTAACGCAAACTATTTCTTATCAATGCTTTCAAAATAAATGCTTTATTTTTGCCCGAATTGGTCCCGTTGTAACATATTGTTACAATTCTTCTATTCCCATTTAGCTCTGAAATCATCCCACTTTTTCTGGGTTTTTTTCTGCATATTAAAATCATGTTTTGATTTTGACATTAATCAAATATGAGAACGTTTTCTTATGCATAAATATGGACTTGTGTAAGGGATAACTTTTATGTTAATGAGCACTTGTTTTTTTTCTCTTGTTTTTCAGATTTTTTCACATTTATTGTTGTGCATGATTTGAAAAACATTTTTGAGAACAATTTGTGGGTTCTTTACCCACCTCTTGGTAAAGTTGTGCTGTTGCTTTCTTGACAATTTGCCTCTCCTCTCCTCTTAAAGTCTCGCACTTTATTTTGAAAGTCTGACTCGCTCTGCTTCCTGTAAGTTGTCTGATTTGAACATGCGCCTCTCCGGGGGAAGCTGAGAGCGGAGCCGCTTCTCCGGCTGTAGAAGCGCGTCGCACCTCGGTTCATGGCTGAAAATCAAATAGTTTAGATTTTAATTTCATTGTGGTATGATCTGGGATTTTCGTCTCCAATCTTCTCGACTGTCATAAATCTTTTCTGGTGAGATTTATTTATTTTCTTCTCACTTGTTACTTTGAAACAAGCTTCTTGTCCAATAGAAAGAGTGTTTTAGAGAATCTAATTATCTAATTATGATTGTTTTCAGTATATTTTCCCTTTGAAATCCAGTTGTGGGGTCGAAGTGAGTGTCTTACCTGCTTATTGGATAAGTAAACAGAGGGAGTGAACCTGCAAAACTAGGCCACACATCATATAATCTCTCCTCTGCTTTACTCTTGTTCTACTGACTCAACCGATTAGCACTTTAAAACCTCCTAAAGTAACCATTTAAAACGTTTTGCATCTTGTATAAATACCTGTGTGCAAACCACTGTAGCAGTATTAGATTCCCTGATTTATCCACCTGGAATACTTTGAAAAGCATCAACACTTTCTTAGAGACGCTCTGCCTCCGTCCTGTCATTTCAGGCGCTACTCAACCCTGACTTCCTGTCTACCTTGAGGTCTCTGAGGCCCACCTGCTCTGCCTCTGTCTCTCATTAGACCTGTGAAGCAGACACTGATTAGTAAAAAAAAAAAAAAAAATAAAAAGTAAAAACATAAGGCTGAATTATGCAACAAAAACCATCATCTCTTATTTCAAGGATTAATGAAACTAGTGAAAATAAATAACATCTACCCTTGGTTTTCACCAGGAAAACAATGCAAAAAATTTTTTTTTCCCAGATTTTACAGAGCTGGAGCTCTTATGGCATTTATAATGAAATAAAAAGACAATTATTTTTCACAGTTACAACCAAATAACCTTGGGGAACATCAGACATTGCATCCTACATTGTGTTTGTGTTTGGATTTTTACCTGACTTTGGAGGTTATTTGTCCCTTCTCCATTTTGTGCCCTCATGTCGTACCTATTTAGTGCCTTTCTAAGCCTGGTGGGCCACCAGGCTTTATTTGTGCCCCCACCAGGCTAAGCACTTCTTATTTATTTGCCAGGTACAAAACTTCCAAAACTAGAAACTTCAAAATAGTATTGTGAAGTCAATTAAGTCAATTTTGTACCTCTCACTTCCTGTAGTGATTATCCTCATTAAGCACTTTTCTGCTTCAAATAACTGCAATTTTCCTAATGCAAATCAAATGTATGTTTTTACTTCCTTGAATAGTAAACGGTTTTATTTTATGTGCTTTCACATAACTCCTCAGAATTGCAGCTTGTTGCCTCTTTGTGCAAACCTCTTTCTTCTTCTAGATACATCTCCACTCTAACACACAGACAGATTATTAGGCAGGATTTTCTTTCTATCCTTAGCATTGCTCCTCCTCTTTTCCTCAGCTTCCCTCCCTGTCCATCCATTCATCCCCCTCCCACATCCTTCTGTCCAATTACCGGCTGCCATTTTACCTCCAGCCTTCCTACAGACTCCGGCTTGGTTTTCGATTTGAGCTGCAGGGAAAACTACACAACTTGACCTTGTCTTTTTTTTTTTAAAAAAGAAAATTTTAAAAATCACTTTTTTACCAGTGCTGGTATCAGCACTGGTCTTGACTTGACCAGTCAGTCTCTGCAAAGCCATCCATAAATTTCAGTTCAGCTTTTCCACACCTCTTTGGACCATGTTTCCTGACTGTGTGAGTATGTTATTTATATACAATTGGTCACAGGATGCTTTTAAGTTAAGCTAATCTAAACGTTTGAAGTAAAAATAACTAAAAAAGTTCAATCTTAAATATTTAATTATTATTATCACTAAGCATTAATCAGTTATTTTACTGATGTATTGTTATTTTAATAGCATAAATGTCAGTTAACTAGTGCATAAAATCTTTTTCTGAATAGTGCAAAATGGATTACCACTAAGTCACAAGTTGTTTGGTACCGTAAAGTTTTTTCACAAAGACGGTTAAAAGATTTGTCAATTACTTTGGGGGAAAAGTTTTATAAACATATTAAATACCTGATAATGTTTATATTTTGCCTTCTGATAAACTTACAGGTCACTCTCTTGAATCTTTAAATGGTAAACCAATGAAAACCCAGCATGAGCTAATTGGCTAAACCTGAATAGCCTGTTCCTCTTCACAAACTCCTTCCACCTGTTGGGACACTTTTAATCCTGAACCTCAGTTCAGGTCAATTATGAGACTTTTTCTTTTTACTGTGGTGATTTATTTTCATATTTACACTCAAAAATGTATAATCTCAAGACAAATAACATTTTGTAGCAGCTACTGTTCTCGTCATCTTTTTATGATGGCGGCAAAAATAAGTAACGCAGAAAAAAGTTTTGGGTTTTAAGTTAAAATCTAATTAGTATTAGCTGTAAATTCGTTATTCAAACACAGTTAAATGTTCAGTAGTGCTGTTTCCTCAAAGGGAAAGGAAGCAGCAGACTTTATGGTTGCTAAATTAGCTGGAGGATTAAGAAGCATGGTGTCACGTTGGGCTTGTCTGCAGCTCAGAGCAGTGATTTGGCTCTGAACCCTGGCCTTATTGGGCTTAAAATTCTGCTTAGCCTGCTGATTACAATCACCTTTAAACACTGCTTATTAAACATTATTCAGGCTAATTGTTGAATGCTACTCTGTAAAGTTTGTACTGAATGTAAAAAGTGATAATAAACTGAAATTGCAATGTAGCTCCAAGCCACACAGCAAAGAGAAATGGTTTAATGTATGAAATTTCTCAATTGCTCAAGATAGTTACAATCCCATCACAATAAAACTAACCAAATTAGTCGGTTTTACAATTAAGTTTAAATATTGTTATCCTTTTAATTTCATTGAAGAGTTAATTTAAATTATAAGACTAAGATTGCCAAAATAAAGTAAGCCATAAAGAGAATATTTCACCATAAAAAAGTATAAAAATCAGTGCAAAACAGTGTTTTTCTTAACATTTACATCGCATTGATTGCAGGATAAGAGGACATTTACATTAGTGCCAGTTTGACAGCTAAACATTATCCTGACAGAATATTGGTCGGACAATAAAAGGCCTAAAATAGATTAATAAAGAAATTATTGCAAGATGCTCCAGTCAATCATGAGGAGAAATCTGATTATTTCTCTATTTTTTTTCTGTCTGCATTAAATACACTCAAAATGTACCTCAGTTTCAATCGGTTACCACAGCAACTACCCGAATCCACTTTGACGTGCTCCTTTTAGCTTAATAAAATCCGGTAAAGGTTAGCCTTGATGCATAAAGGGGAGATAATCTTGCCATTCCTTCAATTGTTGTTTTATTTAAAATTATTTGGGCACTTCAGACCTCGGAGTAAACCGGAAATTGGTGTTGGCCAAAAAAAGCCTATTGGTGAGTTTAAATAGCTTTGCTGTGAGCAAATCCACGCATGTGACACCAGGCTGTGTCAAGTTCTCCTATTAGTGGATGTTCTGACTCCTCAGGTTTACATCCTGATTAAGTCTTGTGACCTTGTGAGAATTAGAAAGTATGAGAAGGGCAGACAGCCGTTCTGCCATTATGGTTGATTTGCCAGTGTCTTTTGGTCAGTGCTGCGTGTTTTGATTATGTTCTGCAGGTATATCTGACATCAGACCATGCAGTCGGTCCAGACAGGGTTGTGGGATCCCCACCCCCCGTCTAAACATGCCTCGCCTCTGCCTGCGCCCCCTACTTCCAGTTCACGCCACGCCCATGTGACCACAGCCGCCCCGGCCAAGCGGATAACTTTTTACAAAAGCGGCGACAGCCAGTTTGGGGGCGTCCGGATGGCCATCCACAAGCGCAGCTTCAAGTGCTTTGATGCCCTGCTGGATGACCTTTCCCAAAAGGTTAGTGGGATGTTTCTGATGCAGGGATCTCTTTTGAAGCTGACTCTTCAGATGCACTTTTAAGTCTTTCCCTAAGCAGAAGCGTTAGCATTATTTATTCATTTGTGATCTGTTGCTTATACTTACCTATGTATAGGTACCCCTCCCGTTTGGAGTGCGGACTGTGACCACTCCCCGAGGTACACACACCATCAAACACCTGGAGCAGCTCCAAGATGGTGGCTGCTACCTCTGCTCTGACCGGCGCCAGGCTAAGCCCATTAACATGGACCTGGCCAGCAAACGCCAAGGCATCTGGTACCATCACAGCCGGAGGCCTCAACGCCCCGAAGCATCCTCTGGGACTCCACCTGGCCATTTGAATTTGCCTCACAGGCAGAGGCGGATTCTGCTGGTGAAGAACAGCGAGCCAGGGATGAGGCGGAGCATTGTGCTGAGCAGGAGGTCTACTAGGAGTCTAAGAGCTTTCCTAGACGAAGTGTCCGAGGTTATGCAGTTTCATGTTCGCAAGCTGTACACTGCAGAAGGACGCAGGGTGAGTGTGAATTTTAACTCAGTATTTACTTACAAATGAGATAAAAACTTATGAGATAAAGCTCTCTCTGTATATTTGCTCCTAGATTGACAGCGTGCAAAGCTTGTTGACTTGTCCAGGTGTTCTGGTGTGTGTTGGTCGGGAAGCCTTCAGCCCTATGCTCATAAATTACATTAGGAAGACTTCAGAGGAAAAGCTGCCTGGTCTGGGGAGCAAGTCTCCAGGTCTCGGTCCAAGAATTCCTGGTAATGGTGCCAGATCTCCTGCAACACAAGGCATAAGGTCCCCACTTCATGGAGCTCAGTCCAGAGCCAGTGAATATGATGAAGGAAATGAAAGCAAGAAAAATGGTAAGTTGTTTTGGAAAAAATTTGAAGGCTTAGATTTATACCTGGCAATTGAAAGACAATTTCAGGAAAACTCTACTAGTTAGATATTTTTCCCATCCCTTTAAGGTTTTAGTTTGTTTTTCAGTTGTGTTATACAAGTTATATAATCTGTAAGCCACAGGTAAAGTATATACCTAATATTTGTTGATGTATATTCAACATATTAATTTGGAAGCATCTTGCGTCCATTTACAGGTCAGAGAACATTTGTCTACATACTTTTCATATCCATCTCACAAGTTCATTTTTTCTTGTCTTTTCAGTTAACTTTGGTCTGGAGACTAAGAAGAGCATCATCCACCCTCGATCCGATTCTTCAAATCGATCTGCTCGCTTCTCTTTGTCGTCTGAAAAGTCGTACGGCGTCTTCTCCCAAGCAAGACCAGCTATAACGAATGATGACATTGAAAAGCGTGTTTTTGTTAATAAAGACGGCAGCCTGTCAGTAGAGATGAGGGTACGTTTTCGCCTCCAAAATGAGGAGATCGTTCAGTGGTCCACACAAATTAAAAAATCGCCCTCTCTCACCAATGATTTTTGCCCCCTGAGCCAAGCTCAACCACATTACCTGCAGCAAGGCACATCAGAAAGCTGTTCTGACCCTGATTCAACATCCTATGAGGGTGTGGATTATTCCAGCCGGCCTCTGCAGCGTGCGTTGGTGGAGAACCAATGCCAATGTTGTTATCAGAGACATGAACGGCAGTTTGATTTGTGGGAAAACCCCACGCACAAACATCCTCCTGCCCCACCCGTTCATTCATCAAGTCACGCTGTGATGAGACACACGCACTCGTCAAGCTCTTCCTCTTCATGCAATTCCAGAAGAGTGATTCGGTGTCGGGCGCGGGTCTCCGGGTCTCCAGGTGGCTCTGGATCAGAACAGAGCCAGTTGGTCCAGAAAGAGATGTGTCTTACAGAGCAGGTGGAGGAAAGAGTAGAAGTGGCCCAAGACGGGAACACTCAAGTTGAGGTCTGCAAAGTTAGCCGATGCTGCAGTCGGACAGAGGTGGTTGCCATAGATACCAACATTCGACCACCCAGCGGAAAGTCAGTGGAGGGCGAGGTGATGATGGGGGAAGATGAAATCCGACCACTGTCTGCAGTCAGCAGCTCTTCGCATATTTTACAGTCACTGAAAGAAGACCAGGATGATGAGGAGGATGATCTGCCGCCCAGCGCTTCACAGTGCTCCCACAGAAATGAACCGTCCCCCACTCCTACCCCAGCAAATCACTTGGGTGAAGGTCCGTCAAGCAACATCTCCGCCTGTTCAGCCCAGTCGCTCAAACGCCAGGAGCAGGAAGAAAATGCAGGAAACAGGGCTTTGTCTTCAGCTTCATCCTGTCACTGTGGAGCAACTAACCCTCACTCAACAGCAGAGCCAGATGAGACGGATCGAGTCCCCAGTTCGATGTCCCAGGAACCCAAGAACCAAGCATCAGAAGAAGTGGCAGCTGCAATTGACAATGAAGAAATTAACAGGGGTCTTAGTGGCTTATCCCATAACACAGGACTTTCAGCAGGTTCTCAGAAATCATGGACATCCAATGTTTGCTCAAACTGTGGAGGCTGCAAACGTGCAAACAGCGCAATGTCAGCTCAGACTGGTTTATCTGCTAAGTCCAAGTGCACAACTGAAGCTCTACTTACAAAGTCAAGGTTTAAAAAAGAGGGAGAGAACACAGCAGAACGAACAACCATGTCAAATAAATCCAGTGCCTCAGTCAAGTCCCATAAATCTGGCTGCTTGTCAGTAGCTAAAGAGGTGTCCCTGTCAAACCAAACAGTTGCAGAAGAAGGTGACACAGACAAAAGAGCTCAGAGTAGCCTCTCTATGAAGTCAAATGCATCTAACAAGTCTGGAAAGGCTGAAAGTGTCCTGTCGAATAAATCAGATAAATCCAAGGCGTCAGCAAGATCCAGCTCATCTTGTAAGCAGTGTGCAAAACCTCTAACTCCAGAAAACAAGGAGAAAGATGAACTGAATGGCGTAATAGAAGAGAGGGAAGAATCAGGAGTGGAGGAAAGATCGGCAAGTGCACTGTCAGCAACATCAAAACTGTCTGCCAAGTCTAACAAATCCCATAGGTCCACTGAAGCTTTGGAAAAATCCACTTCCCCCAGGTCAGAAACTGGGGAGGATGCAGAAGAAATCGCAACCAGTCAAATGGCTGGAAGAGTATCTGTTCATTCTACAAAATCCTGCAAGTGTAATGATAATGGCAAAGCACCGTCTCCAGTCTTAGAAGTGGGAAACAATGCAGAAGAAATGCAGCCCAGGCCAGAAAGCATAATAGAAGATAATTTAGAAAATAACAACAGGTCAACCAGTGCTAGGTCTTGTAAATCAGATTCTTCTGCTAAATCAAACAATGCAATTGAAAACAGATCCCCGAGTGCTTACTCACAAAGATCACACACCTCTGCTAAGTCCTCTCAGTCAAAGAGGTCAAACCAACCAAGAGAGTCTCAGAATGACCCCAATCTTACTTTGACTGAGACAAACAAGGAGGAGACTGACATTGAACGTCGTGAGGCTTTGGAGAGCACCATGTCTGTAAAATCAAAATCTTCAGTCAAATCTGACGTTTCTAGTAAAAATCCCTCAGCTACAAATGCTGTCACCATCAAAACACCAGAAGGAGCTGATGAGGCAAAAGAAGGAGAACCTGATTCTGATGTTGCTTGTATTGAAACATCACAAGCCGGTCACAAGGAGGATGATCTTGCAATAAAAGGCATATATACTATAGACCCTGATGGCCAAACGCTCTCACCAAAAAGAAAACCTTCATCCCGCTCACATTCCCCCTCCTCCAGAGGTTCTCAATCCCCTGTGCAAAAGTTGTCACTGAACTCCGGTGCTGGTGAGCAAAGAGGGCCCAGTTCGTTGTCTGTTCACTCCAAAACCTCTAGCAAAGTAAGCAGATCCAGGTGTTGCTGTGAAACAGCCTCACCTGTTAAAAAGGAAAATAAAGAAGAAGACAGAAATAGTGAGGGAGCTCAGTATTGCTCCTCAAAAAGACAAAGGAAAGAATCAGGATGCACGGATCGACCTTTGAGTCGTAACTCATCAGGTTCCATATCTTTAGGGCTGCCAGAGGATCAGGAAACAGCTGAATCAGACTGTGGCAAATCTAGTGTCTCTTTTTGCAACGGTGAGAGGAAAAGCCCTTCTCTCCACAATCCTCCAGTGGTTGATATCCCAATTATTGAAACACCCAGAGAATGTGAAAAGGGCGATGAAGAGGGTGGGGAACAATGGAATGAAAGACAAGCCAGTGCAACGACAGTCCAAAGCAGCAGGTCTCATAAATCTTGTTGTAACTGTAGTGTCAAATCAGCAGCTCAGTCTAAGGGGAAAAGCAGCAGTCCTAACCCCACAAGCATAGACAAAGCAGAAAGCGTGAAATCTGCTGCAACAACAAATGCTCACAAAATGGACACTCCAAAGAGCAGGAGCTCCTCTGTAATGTCAGGCACACAAGTTTGTGGGAAATCCCCTTCTGAAAGGACTTCTAATGTTCCTATAAGTACTGATGCTGAAAACCAGAACACCAGTAGACCAGGAAGTAAAACCAAAGGAGAAGAAGACAAGACAAGTGTCCACTCCCAAAGTCCATGTGGTCCTAGGCCTGAGTCAACAGCTTCGGTGCAGTCAGAGACAAAAAGAACTTCAGAGGAGAGGAATATGGCTTTGGGGTCAGTCAAATCTGGAGATCACAAATCCCACAAAGAAAGTGAGTGTGGAAGTACCAAAGTTTCCAGTTGCAGGCAAAAAGAAACCCCAACAAGTCCTTGTTCCTTACACAGCCCCAGACCGTCCAGTAAAGTTGAACCAGGTAGCGGGAGCACCCTGTCTCACTCTCTGTCTGCTGCCGACCTACTGAAGGAAACTTTGGCTGCTGCTCGCCAGCAGGACTGCCAATCAAAAGCCAGTAAAACCAGTGACAAAGCCCACAGCGAGAAGAGTGGGAGGTCTCAGAGGAGCAGAAGTCGAAAGGACGTGGTGGAAGTGACACCTGAGTGTTTGCCCAACGCATCTCCCAATGAAGTTGTTAGCAACTGGCTGCGGAGCATTCCTGCTAATACTAGCATGCTCACACTCGATAACGAGTTAAATGATGAAGAAACTGAGGAAGGGGCAAAGGAAATGGAGCAGACACCAACAGAAGAGGTAGGAACAGGGGAGATGAGTCCGGAGGACGAGAAGGTGGAACTGGAGGAGAAAATAGAGCCACAAGAGGAAGAAAAAAAGAATGAGGCCGAAGGTGATGGAGTCGGTCCGACTTTAGGCGATACAGCGGAGATTTCTTCTCGTTCCAGGAACTGGCATTCATCTGCCGCCGTGATGAAAGTCCTGTTGAGCTCGTCTCTGGGTCGATGTCGGAGCATGCCTGAGGTAAGACAGAACCTCTGACAAGACATGAAACTTTACCAAAGAAAAGCAAAAATAAAATTGGATCCCAAGTGATGCTTTGGGACATTCTGACTATTTAATATCGCCAATAACGAAGCACCTGTCAAGATAATGCTGCTAGGTTTTCGGGATGAAATGTACAATAGAAGAATAAACGTTGAACATTTACAAACAACATCCACAAACACAAAGAGAGGTGAGCATATTTGTTGGCACCTCAGGTAAAGATTGTTTTTCTAGAGAAAAATAAGATTTCTCATAAATATTTTGATCAATTTTAGTAGATTTATCAAGATGGGGATGGTTGGGAGATCCCATATTAAGAATTTTTTTCTTTTGCCAAATTATCCCCAACAATGACTCTAAAATAGATTTAGCCACTGCTTTTTTGACCTTTATTCTTTGTTTTATAGTTGATCAGACTTTGTAAGAAGTACTAAATATTGATTTAGTTCTTCAGTCAAATCTAGTCTCAGACTTTATCCTTGAATGTTCTTTTAATTTTTTATATTTTTTAACCTACTTCATATTATCAGACAGGTTATATTTAGGTCATTTCTTGGATCCATAGGTGGTTTATTAATAAAATCATTTGGGAAATGCTTTTCCTCAATAGTCTTTCTCTGTTATTAGAATTTGTTTGCTAATCTGAAATTTTTTAAGTGCCGAAAATCTTTTACTCACTCTCATTTAAGTAATGTGCCCATAATTTCAGTATGTGCCCCTCTACCATCCTGTGTAGGTGTCTCCAGCTTATGGCCGCAGACTCAGCACATCGGCCAGGGGGCTTTTGGACTGCTTGGCCCAGCTGCAGCTCATTGAGCCTGCAGTCAGCAGTCATGAACAGAAGGACCGCAAGCAGCAGTACGACGAGATTATGGCCATTCTGCAGTCCCTGTGGCTCACTGAACCGCACAACATCAACGTCAAGGACACTAAAGACGGCGGCACAGACCAGGTGACTCCACCGAGGTCCTCATCTGGAGTGGGTATGAGCAGCGGATCGGGCGGGTCGGGTGGAGAGAAAAGCAATGGGAACCAAGGAGAAGATGAACCACCCAGGAAAGAAACCGAATCTCTGCAGGAGGAAGAGGCGGCGGAGAAGGTTGTTGAAGAGGACGATGGAAATGCAGCAGCCGGACAAGTCGAAGTGGAGACAGAAGTTGAGGAAACAAACAAAACAGACACAGCTGAGGAAGTGGTGAAGAGTGAAGAGCAAAGTTCTCTTCCTCTTGGCAGCTCAAAAGCCACTGACAACCCTTCATTATCGGAAAAGAGCTCGCCCAACGTCAGCTCCAAGTCCCCCACAGACAACGAAAGAGACACGCAGGAGGACTCCAGCTCAGAGACTCCTCCCTCTGCTCCTCGGCCACCCTTATCCAAACGTCTATCCCAAGACCCCGATCCGGTTTGGGTTCTTCACCTCCTGAAGAAGCTGGAAAAGCAGTTCATGAGCCACTACATTGAGGCCATGGAGGAGTTTAAGGTCCGCTGGGACCTGGACGACAGCCTCATCCTGGACACCATGATCTCCGAGCTGAGGGAGGAGGTGAGCCGGCGCATCCAGAACAGCATCCAGCGGGAAATGAGGAAGATCCAAAGCCGAGCCGGGAAAGTGGGGAGGTCGCCTTGGCCGCCGCAGCTAGCGAACATGTCTCGGGATTCTACCATGACGGAGAAGAGGCGCCGCATGCTGAAGGTAAATACGCCACAGATCCGACACGAAGAAGCCACTGGACATGATGTTGGGATTTTATTAGTCTGTACACTCCAGTCAATGATTAATCGATTGCTAAATTAGTTGACGATTATTTCAATCATCAATTAGTCATGATTAATCGTTTCAGCCCAACGTGGATGCTGACTTTTCTGCAGTCCATTTCTCTGTCCCATTCAGAGACAAAAACCTAAAAAGGACATTCTGATTTGAGTTGTAGGGCATCCAGCTAACACCTAAAAGAAAGTTCTCAAGTCCAACGAGACCAAAATTGAACTTTTTGGCCTAAAAGTTTTATTGGTCACATAAACTTTTGGTCACATAACACTTCTTCAAGGCCTTGTAAAAACTCAAAGTGTTCGATTTCTGTTTCAGGTGATGAAGAACCAGTCAGTGAAAACCGCAGAGTCTCTCACTGATGAGGAACTGGTGGCTCATTTCAGTGACCAGCGAAGCGACGACGAGTACTGCCCCTGCGAAGCTTGTGTCCGCAAGAAAATGGCCGCCCGGCCTTTCAAGAAGAACCCGCAGGCGGCCGAAGCTCCTGTGATAATGGAATTCGACCTCCTTAAGATCCTGCAGCTCAAGAAAAGCCCTTTGCCTCCTTCTTCTGTGCCGAAACCTGCTGAGGTGGAACCGGCGGCTGCAGATGAAGAAGGAAGGAATTTAGAGGTAGTCGAAGAAGAAGAGGAAGAAGAAACCAAAGAGGATATAAAAGCTGATGTTGTGTTAGAGGAGACAATACCAGAGGAAGACGAGGAGGAAGAGCAAGAAAAAGATGAGGAGAGTAGAAATAAAGAACAGGAAAGAGAGGAGAATAGTGCTGAAGATGAGAAGCTGGAAACAGATGAGCAAGAAGAGACATCAGAAAATGCAGAGGAGGAGGATGAAGGACTGTGCACTTGTCAGTCTGAGAGCAGCAAAGAAGAAGAGGGTGAAGCGGGGGAAACGAACAACGGCACCGATGAAGGAGAGACAGGAACAGGAGAAGAGGAGGAGGAAGAGAGCGACAGAGAGACAGTGAAGGAGGTAACAACAGGCGACAAGGAGGAGGAATCGGAGGATGACACATCGGCGACTAATGGAGTGCCGACGCCGGCGGAGGAGATGATGCGGGGAAACGTCGGCGCATCTGCAGAGGAGGAAGATGAAGGCACAGGAGAGGAAGAGGAAAAACAGGAAGAGAGTGAGGAGAAGGAAGGAGAGGCGTCTGAGGAGGAGAGAGCTTCACCACAGGTAAAAGATTGTTAGACAAAAATCCGCCTGTGAAAATTGTCAGTATGTTCCTAGTTAAAGTCTAATTTAGTGCAGAAGTGTGAAAAAATATTTGCCCAGTTGTGAACACCAAGTTGAAGCTCATGCTACAAAATTACAGATTCAAATCTGGACTTTTACTAGGCCACTTCATAACCGTCTTGTTTCCATGTTTTCACCATTTGTGAATTTTGTTTTTCATTAACCTGGGACATGATGTTGGGGTTTTATTTTTTTTTACCCTGCTTCATGTCATTAAACAGGTTTTACTTGATTTTTGATCCATCAAGCCAAACAGTAATAAAACCTGAATGCTTTTTTATGGTCGTAAGCTTATTGAGTTATACACTACTACATGGTTTATAATATTTTGGTTTGAGGGCATAGTGACAGCTGAGGTTTTTGTATTTATTTTTTAGCACTTTTGAGTAAAGTGCTAGTTTCTAATCTTAAAATTTTAAGTCAAAAACATCTGTTAAAGTGCTCATATTTTCAAATTGAAGCTGTTTTATAAGGTATTTCTTTGCCTTGCTTTGTATCTTACACACTAAAAATCATTTTCAACCTGTGTACAATCAATAAATGAATATTCTGAGAGATGAAGCAGGGATTTGACTAAACCCCAGCTTCTCGGGCCTTCAAGATCCTCGTATCTAAGATCAGCTACAGACGTTATATCTGTGTTCATTATATGCACAGTTGTGAAAATCTGCATGAGGCATTAGTCTCGTTTACCGAATAAGAACTCTATTTTAAAACAGAGCAAAGTCCCTGAACATGACCCTGGGTTAAAATCTGACCCACTGTAGCCTCACAGCTAATGCTAAGCCTGTGGGAAAAGCTAATCTCGGCATCCAATTAGGCAGCCTGAACAAATCTGTTTTGTTTTGCAGGCACTCTGAGTCTCTGCTGTAACTGTCGGTCAGCAACCGCCTCACAAAAAACTGGAAGATTTTCAATATAATATTACAGCTAAACGAGCCTAACATCTTTAATTCATCTCTTGTCATGAAATCAATGTTGTTTACAAGAACTGATTATTAATTTTCTGATCTTTTTTAACCTGCAGAGCCAAGGAGCGATTCCCACTGCGTGCGTGACGGAGGGCGAAGAGGCGGACGCCGAAGACTCTGACGACAGTAAGCGTCACGGCGACGCCAGCGCTGACGAATCAGCGCCGGAGGAGACCGCTGGCTCTGGGGAAGAGGAAGCGAAAAGCAGCAGAGAAGATGAACAGGAAGATTTAGTGGAGGAGTTTAGACCTGAGCAAGAAAGTGAGGCGGCCAAAGGCAAAAACGAGGACGGGGCTTTGCTCCACCAGTTCACCAGAACCTCAGTGGAGTCCCAGCCTGGCTCGATGGAAGACGTGGACGTGGATTTACCTTCAAACTCTAAAGTGGTCGACATAAATGGCCATAAAACCAAAGAGTGAGGAGACTGCACTCAGACATTTGGTTTAAGACTCTCTTGAACACTTGAAGCACTTTAACTTCTCCAGATTTAAAGTAGACGTCATCATCGTGACTTGCTGAAGTTTTCACATGTTGTCATGTTGCAACCTCAAACTTCAATCTGTTTTATTGGAGTTTGATATAATGGATCAAAATTAAATCAGTTCAAATCTATTCCACTTAGAAAAATATAGACTGGAGTACTGTGGATTAAATGAAAATTATTCAAACTAGATTAGACACAAATTTTCCCAAATTCCTAGATCATTGAATTTAACACATTTTTCAGAGACACATTTCTACTAAGTAATGGTAGAAACATAAATTCATGGGATAAACATAAATTCATGCCACACTTTTCTAATATTTTTGTAGCTAAATATGGAAAACTGTGCATTCTTCTCCTTCCATTACGCAATAATCCCAAGAAAACACATTGAGGTTTGTGACAGTAACATGACAAAATGTGAAAAAGCTTAAGAAGTATTAAGACTTTATTGCAGCACACTGATTATAGAAACCTGAAACTTGAACATGAAGAACTTTTACTGGAACCATATAACTTATATTTATTTCAAAGCTAATCGCAAGTATTGAGAAACATGTTGAACATATTATTGATATGTGACTTAGGTTTTGTTAACCACAGGTTGAACATAAATTAAATCATATTTGAAGTACCTCAGATATTTTCTTTTTCTTTTAGTGAAGCTCGACAGAACCACTTCCTGTTGGTTTATCTGTGTTCATTTCTTTTTTTTGTTTCATGAAGTACATGCTGTATTCTCAGGGGTTTGGACAGCCAGCTTGCTTTAGACAGATCATCTCCAAGCTATTACTTAACTACCTAAATCTGTACCCTGCTGGCAAGTCAGCTGTTTAAATCTACCAAAACTCTGTGATGTAAGTTGATTACCTAAAAGAAATCTATATTTTGGGAACGATCTTCTCCACTTTCTCGCATATGCATCAGGGACAGAGACAATTTGCTGCTTTGTTCGACGAAAGCCTCTTATTTCTGGTATTACTAGGTGAGAGGGGGTGTGTGCCTACGCTGCTACTGGTTCTAGTGGGTGTCCATTAATCTGGGTCATCACTAATAAAACTAAACGTTGTGTACTTAGAGCTCACTGATAAACAGTACGACTGTAATCGTAATAACCTGAATAAAAATGAATAAACAAATGGTCATTTTCACATTTGTATCTTCAGATTTTATTGATACTAAGCAGTTCTTAAACATTTAGTATTTCTGTTGGACTGGGATATTCACGCTGCAATGAACAGATTTGTTTTGCATTTCACGTCAAAGATCAAACAAATTTGAATGTCAGAGACGATCGGGATAAATACACAAGGCAGTTTTCAAGAGATTATTGAATTTATTAAGAAAAAATAGCTAACCATGTGACAGCAATTGACCCCCAGTAAAATCATTAGTTAAATGTGATAAATCTTTATTTTTATTAATTTAAATTCGCCACAGCTGATTGCCAACATACCTGTACAATAAGTGCATCACAAATGTCAACATTATCATCATCTACCGGTGCAGCTCTTGAATTTTAGTGCTTGTGCTAATATTTTAGAGAACTCTTACTTTTTTTTAGAGAGAGGAAAAATATTCAACTACAATTCTGTCTTTTAATTGTCATAGATTGCATGTATGACACTAATGCTTGATCTTATTTGGTCATGTTATTGTTTCTGCATCCTATTAGCTTTAGCATTTATGTACATTTAAGCTAATCAGGTATGATAAAAAAAAAAGGGAAGATTTGTAAAATCCTGAGTGATGAATATTTTTCACTGCTAAAATATCATGTGGCAGAGCTTTCTGATCAACACCTGAGTTGCTTTTTTCTCTGTTCCTTCCTGTAGTGTTTGACACTGTGCTCTCTGTGCTTCCAAAGCTGCTCAAACATTTCGAGATCCACACACACACACACACACACACATGCCCACACACGTCACACTAATCCAGTACCTGTGACTGTGTCTGTGTCGATTCACAAAAGGTCACAGGATTGAGTTGACTTACATCACGCAACAGAGCCTCAACATGCAGTTATGAAAGATCAGCAGTGAAACATCACCAAGGTGTTAACTTTGAGATTTGAGACGTCATATTTTTAAAAAAGTACTTTGTGCAAGATGGATTTTTTAAAATCTTTTTGGAAATTATCAATTTTCATTCACAGAGACATTTTTTCTAGACTTTTGCCTAATCCTTCAGATTTCAACCAGACACCTGAAAGACGTTAGGTTCATAACTTCACCCTCCTTGACAAAATCCTTTAACCCCAAAGCATGACGCCACCTCCACCATGTTTGGCTGTGTGTATAGTGTTCAAATATCAGTTTGTAATCAGGTTTCTTTAGTGCTTAAATGCAGAAATGCATTGTTAGTGACTCAGTTTTAATGATTTTTGAACCTTTGGGTGTCATTTAGCCGCAGAGTTCATTGTTGTATGATCATTGTGACCTTATGATGATTTCAAACACGCCTCCACTGCCTCTCTGACGATTGGCTGCTGCTCCAAACGAGTCTCCGCCTCCTTTATAGAGCAACCAGTCAGCAGGCAGACTAAAGCCAATGGCACGACCTGAACAACAGACACACACAGATGTTGATTCATTTCTACATCTGACTGCTTACATTTGGATCTCAACACTGCCGTACCTTCTTAGCCTTTCCGGCAGTGTGTGTGTGTGTTTTCAGGCTGCAGGTCATTATGTCTTCACTGAGCTTGTCCACTTGATAAATGGCCTTCAGCAGGGCTTCCTCGCACTGTGACTCCGAATGACTGGACAGCTCCTAAAATCAAACAGTTTTAGTTGATTTTATTTTATTGTCAGAACAGATTCAGACAATAAAATAAAATAAAAACTTAAAGAATCAACCATGGCGATCCTGACCTGCAGTAAACGTGCGGCTCTGCGGTAGAGCTTGCTGTTGGTGACTTGCAGGTCGATCATGTAGTTCTTAAACACTTTTCCCTTTAAGATGTGAGCTCCGGTGCTCACTGCGTTCAAAAGCAGCTTAGTGGACAGCTCCCGCTGCCGAGAAGAGGAAACAACTCATCCGGTTTCTCAATCACAAATTAATCTAAGGGAGTTTCCTCATTTAACTACCAAATGTTCCCTGTAAAGGAGGCCGTAGATACCATGTGTTGCAATCGCTTGGGTGTTTCTTGGGACCATGTGAAGTTAATGGTGGATGAACACAGTTTATTTATGTCATCCTATGATAAAAATAGGAATATAGGTTATAGACTTTATATAGAAAAAAATAACACTTTTGCACGTCACAGTAGATTTAAAAATAAACAGGTACTTGTTGTGCAGCGGTGCCTCCATCAGTCTGGTGATAAGCACCATGAATGTTCGATGTCTTTTCTCTCACTCTGTGTGCCAGCTTTGCCACCTCGTCGACATCGTCTGTGAGGAGAGGCTGTCAAGACTCACGCTGACTCAGTTTGGAGACGATCCAAACGTGAGGGTGCGCTCGTCTCACCAGAGTCAGAGTAGAGAAGCAGAACGGCGTCGTCGTCCGTGAGACGGGGCAGGACGCGATCCAGAAAGTCATCATGAGAGATGCTGAACTCAGGGCCCTGAGGAAAGAGAAGCTCAGAATGCTTTGACTTTTTTTACACCGTCCCCGTAATGAAACAGAGTTCACTTTTAGTAGAACAATCACCTTAAACGTACAGCCAGAGCCAAAATAAACTAGTTTTCTTTAAGTATCTCAATGTTCTGGTACGGACCAGTCAAAGCTCAATGGAGAATCAATAATTGAAAACACCCAATAATTTCAGATTCAGCTCTAAACACATGCATCTCTTATTAGAGCACAAGTAAGTAAATTATAGTGTGAGAAAATGTAGCTTAAATGCTGTTCAGTCAGTTATTTCTGCTTTAAAGTTACGTTAAATATCTTTCTTATGAAGGCGGTGCATTGTTAAAACCAAAACTGTTTGATGTAATAATTGCTAATTACTTGGTTTTATTGGCTTTTGTTTTGCTCAAGCTGAAGATAATCGACCAGCAGCCTCCACATACCATCAAAGTCAAATCGCCCTCATTGTTGCCGAGTTCTTTGTAGACTCCGCTGACAAAACCCCGAATGTCTTCGTAGTCTAACAGACACACAAATGGACACATTTACAACATGTCAAATATTTTTAAAAATATTTCTCTGAGTAGTCTCACCTGCTCCGAATGTGGGCTTACATTCACTGGCATCGATAAGACCCAGCAAACCCAGGGAGCCCCAGCCCAGGTAACACACCTGCCTCCCACACTGCAGACTGAAACACACAACTCACAAAGTGAGCAAGAGCAGCCATTTTTGTTGTGATTATTACCACAAGTTAGATTGATTTAATATCCATACCTGCGTCCAGCAGCCTCCGTCAGCACAGCTATCTCCTCTGAATGCGAGTACGTAAAGTCTAGAGCTTTTTTATAAGATCTCATATGCTGCACAATCCCACTGTGGGGAAAAAAACAGAGTGACAAAATACCAGTATGCATTTTACATTCCCTATATCCACACACCTTGGACTTTTATTTTATTTCAATTGCACAAAGTGACCTGTAGAGGTCAGCAGCACCTTACCAAACATAAAGCGCTTCTTTGACCAAAACTACTGCCTAGAAAAACTAAATCACTTCCTGCTATTTTATTTGTTTCTGTCGCATAAAGTGTGTTGGCAGAGACTTAAAAGAGAGCCGAGGCAACGATTTGACTAATGTGTAAAACTTGTCCTCGTTTCTCAGGTGGACGGCTTAATGGAGACGACTGTAAGCTGTTGCCTCCGAACACAAAGAAGCACTTAGAGAGCGGCGGGCTGCTCCTCTGAGTGCCGAGAAAAGAGACGACTCAAGGCGCCATGAAGTCACATTAGGGCAACTGGGGACAGAAAAACTACAGCCATTAAAAGGATGTTTACTTGACTCCTTCAGTGTTTTAAAAGAAAAACATGAAAGATTGTTTTGATTGCTGTGGCTGAAGCAATGAATACCAACTGATAGCAGGACTGGTTTCGGATACGGCTCATCATCCAGGTCGACATGGCTTTAGGGGCAGCAGGTCTAAAAGAATTTGGTTTGTTAAGCATTTTATCTAAAATCCAGTCAAAGGCCAAAACAAGCCAGATCAGCGAGGTCAGGGGTGTCAAACTCATTTTCATTTTTTGGCCAAATCAAGATCCTTAAGGCTCTTAAAGAGTCGGTTGTGCCAGAATGTATTGATAAAACTTGTTCAGAAACTATTAAAATATCAATGAATTCTAAAAATTTTACATAATTTCAGTCCCTCCAAGAATCCATGATTCTTTTTGTGGTTTTTTGCAGTAAAAATCGAAGTGTTTGTGGTACTAATTTGGAAATATTTGCGCTTATTTATGACGGTAAATGTGACGTTTTATTACTCGCTGTGTAGATCATGGACTATAATCTGACATCAATTAAGGCTGAGGCAGCTGTTTATTACAAGTAAGAAAGTTTTTGACAATTTTTGAGAAAAAACTGCAATAAACACCCAATTATTAGCGCGAAAAAGTGAAGGATTTGTTAATTTTGTGTAAATTTACACGATAATTCTCAATTATTGTGGACTTATTGATATAATTTGGCAGTAAACAGATAAAAACTGCATTAATTTAACTGATAACATAACATTTAAGCTCACTCAGTCTGGATTCTAGAGGGCCACATAAAAAGCTACTGTGGGCCGGATTTAGTCCACGGGCCTTGAGACACATGTGCACTAGGTGATGAAATTGAAATTACATGTTTCAAACATAATTGTATAATTGTGTGTATGGCTAAGGCAGCAACTGGTTATTGATTTGAAATAGGTATTTGCATATTTAAAGTAGGAACATAATGGTGCCCTTTTCCCCTACTTGAGCCCCCATCTCTCAAAATGTCTGTACACGCCACTGGAAGTGCACAAAAAACAAAATCTTCAGTTTTAGCTACAGAAAACTAAAATAGCAGCTCCCACTCAAGCAGCTGCACATAAAATCTTTTGGACCGCTCTTCCATATCCCCATTGTGCGTACTTGAATGTGACGGGCGTTCTTGAGAAGCTGGCAGAAAAGACGACCTCCAGGAGGATCTTGGTGGCGCTGCCTCCCTTCATCCTGGAGGAGCCGCTGATGGCTTCCGGCTGAGCGGACACAAGCGTTCACACACAGAAATCTGAGTCACTGCTGGGACAGTTTAGAGTCTTGACACAAATGCAACCTGAGCAGCTAGTGGAAGAATGGGATGAAGAGTACCCCGAGTGCCGGGTTGATGAGGAAAGCCTTTTGAGTTTTGGCTAGCTCTTCCATCCTGGTCACCACACTGCGAAACGTTAGCGTGCAGCCAGGTAGGGGCTCATTCCTACACAGTGAAACACACTCATGTCAAGTTAAACGTAAATCTGTGGATGTATTTATACATTTAGATTGATACGGATTCTCACCTGGCCTGATGTGCAGGATTAAATCCAACCAGTACAGGTGTGTAAACATCAGGATGCCGGAGGCAGAAATCCAACTGACCGGCCACAAATGGAGCCTGCAGGGAAATAACCAACAATTACAAACAATTTATTCCAGCTAATGAACCTGCTGACATGCAAATCTAACTTACAGATAATCCACAGGAGACGCCGATGAACAAGACTCTTTTCTTTCCCTCAGAAACCTGAAGAGAACCAGAGGAAATGACGCGTTTGGACGCCTGACACGCACGTAAACACGGGATGGTGCTGACCTTTTTCAGACGGAGCGCGCCCAATGTGGGGTCATCCTCTGGAGCCTCTTGAGAGGAAAACAGAGCTCTAAGGAAAATGGGGAATAGAGTTTTAAAAAATTAGAAAGAATAATTTCCTGGGCTTTATTTTATGGTACTGAATTTTAGTAAAAGCCACTGGTTGTTTTTGGTCCTTATTACTAAGAAATTCAATTTAATTCAATTCAATGAAAAGTAAAAACCTGTTTGAATACTATGTTCCATTTTAAGATGATAACTGTTTATCTTTTTTGTGAAAGGCAATTTAAAAACAACAATCTTTTTAAGTGTGTATCTGCATCAACTGCCTGCACTCACAAATCAGATTTAGACTATTCTTGAACTGTGATCAAGGGCCGCCCAAATTTGTTCCAAGGGCCCCAAATGGCCCTCAAGCCACAGTTTGGACAGCTGCAGTTTAAGACCTCTGAAAATCAGGAAAACTGAATCTCACCTGTCTCCTCCTGCAATGACGTACGAACAAATGGGGGCGTAGTTCAGCCGCTGCAGCTCTCTGTTAAATCCTGACTAACGACACAAACACGACTTTAAAAAAAATCTGAGATGGCTCCTTGTTTTTCAGATGATGAAATCTTTTACCGCCATGAAGAATGCAAGTCGGCCAGAAGTGCCACAACCACTCAGAACGACGAGGCTGTCCTGAGGATCCTGTTAAACATTTTTAAAAAACACTAAAAGTCTTGAATCTTAGCCTTGTTAGCGAGTTAGCGAGCTCACATTCCCCCAAACCGGATACCTTAAGAATGAGCCGCACCCTCTCGGCCACCTCCATTAAGGTTTTCACAATTTCCTCGCTCAAAAGTCTCTGGGGAGAAAATTCAGTTTCATTACTTTCATTATTTTTCCACCAACCAGTTGAGTTCCTGTACCTGATATTCTGTTTGGGACTTTTCCTGAAACATCTGGGCGTCGCAGGCCTGCAGCATCTTCACAATGCTGGAGGCTGAAGCTCTGTCTATGTCGCGCGTTAGCGGGTTGGACTTCTCTGTCACAGGAAGGGTCGGCTCATAATCTGTAGACTGAAACAGAAACTACGCTTTAATTCAAATTAATAAGGTCCTAAAAAAGTTACAACAAAGGCTTTGTTTCATGGAGAGTTTCTTTATATTATTTTTGCTAATTTTCAGCTTTTCAGCTACTTAAAAATAAAATGACTCCTCTAAACCAGGGGTGTCAAACTCAATTTCACCAAGGGCCACTTCAGCATATTGGCCACCCTCAATGGGCCACATTGACGGTATAAATCAGGAATGCGCAAGTGCAGTCCTCCAGACTGCAACTTTTAGATGCGTCCCTGCTAAAACATTCCCCGGACAAAAAGTTGACTTCCCTCATTAGCAGCAACTCAGTTCTGTAGAGGCCTATAAATGAGTCAATGATCCAGGTGTGTTAGAGAAAGAACGCATCTAAAGTTTCAGAGTGATACGTCTGGAAAACTAGACTTGGTCAACCCTAGCATAAATGTATGAAAATACAATGTTAAAAATAAAATAAACAACACCTCATATTGTTAAATAACTGATTTTATGTATTCAAGTTTTAAATACTACATTTGAGTTTGCATGGATGTAAAATTACTGCTCAGTTTAAAAATATGCTCAGTATTTTTAAACTGCTCAGCTAAACTTTGCTCTTTAGCTTGTTAGCTTGTCGATGTTTCAGTTTTATTCGTTGGGAAAATTACTAATCAGCTTGAGGTGACTCTGAGGCACTCTAGTGGCGAGAAGCCGTAATGTTGGCTGGTAAGAATCGGAAGGCATTATGGGAGATGTAGTTTGTAGTCAATTCGTTTTCAAAACCTATTTTAAGTCAATCAATGGGGCTGTAAAATGGTGGGGGGAGGAGGGCACATAAAATGACGTAGCGGGCCACATGTGGCCCGCGGGCCTTGAGTTTGACACATGTGCTCTAAACCATCTGAATAGAACTGTTTTCTTCTGAATTTTTTTACTTTCACTTTCAATATTGCCTCTTTCTTTCACTTTGAGAAGCTGCAGCTCACAATACTTTCCAAATCTTGTATATTTGGTTATTTTTTAAAAAACGCTAAAATCCGCTTTTTACAACAGGCAAAAACCAACATTGGACAAATTTGTCTTTGCAACGTAGCTATAAAATCCTAAAGCTAACAAACTTCCTCTTTTACCCAACCAAACACTCGCTATTTCCTTTTCCTCTACATTTCTGTCAGAACACGGTGTGAGACTTTAGACACCGACTCAATATTTTAAACTTACTTCCCAATCGTGAGTTGTAGAAAAAGCCTTCATTCTGCCTGGTTTTGCCACAGCAGCCATGTCTGTCCTTTTTCTGCTAAAATCACAAAAACTGTCAGTTTCAGTTTGTTTAGAGGCAGGGCTTCAAGGGAAAGTCACTTCTGTGTGAGGGAACAAGGTTCACTAATGGACCTTTGAGACACAGGAGGTAAAGTAACACACACACTTTAACAGGAGGACTTAGAGAGTCTACAGTTTGAGTTAAAAGTAGTGAAAACTAAATTAAAGCACTGAAAATTTAGGGGGGAATCACTCTTTATGTATTTAGAGTGAAGAATCAAGTCAGGACTTTGGCTGAGTCACTTAAAAACTTTTTTATTATCGCTTCCAGTCAGAAAAAAAAAGATAATACTGTCATCTTAAATATGCTAGGTGTAAGAATGATTTGAGGATTAATTGTAAGTTTTCTTTTCATGAAATCCAGTTTATGTGATTCGGGTTTTTCCACAACTACAAAGTACAAAAAGATAAAACATGCCAGATCTAAAAAGTTAAAACCAGGTTTGAATGAGGTTTATTACACAGTGAGGAGGAAGGGGAAGGTAAAAATAAAATCTCTAACTTTCATACGTTTTGCAACAAAAGCTGAATTTATTTTGAATCTTTCCACATATTGTCTACAGGGGCGTCTGGACGAGGCTGTGCATGCAAAAATAAAAAAATAAAAACATTTCTTGACTGCAGGAGCAGCGCAGATCCAACCGATTCCCAGGCAGAGAGAAAATATTTACACCACAGCAGATTGTGGAGTCTGATACACTTCATCACTCCCCCGAACTCCCACCACCGTCTCTCAGAGCTGCCGGCTAATCGCTGACAACGACGTTTGTGGGTTTTTTTTTCCCATTTCTTGTTCCAACCAGAAAGAAAAGACCAACAATTTTATTTATTTATTTATTTATTTATTTTTGCTTCACGCTCCACAACATGTGCCATCTTTTTCATCAAACACGCCTCCTCAGGAGGCCTTTGGCTCCATGGAGATGCTTTGGCGTTATTACTCATTACTAGCCGACGCTGATTATTAATGATATCTGACATCTGAAGAACACTTTGATGTTAACCTTTCTGAGTCAAGCCGACAGCAGAGCTGTGCATGTGGGTTGTGTGATAAACCAGTCAGGACTTTTTCACCGTTATTGTATGCTCTTTGCAACAATAACGGTGAACCTAAAGACGGGTTTAAATCTGTAAATTACTCCTTATTGTGGTATTTAGGTAGTAGGAAAAGGACATTTTTTGAAAAAGATTCATGAATTTTGAATTTTAAAACAACTTTAAGAATATGATCTAAAACTAAGTGCATTAAAATGTTTGCAGTTTAACCAGATCCAAGTAGATTGTTCCCAGAATTTTGGCTCTTGACCCATTAAGCTGAGGTTGGCTGTCATCAGCACTTATGGATAAAAACTGAACGTTATCTGTCATTTCTAATTAAGCTTTCTAATTTTATTTATCAAAGCTTTAGATTTACTGGATGTTTCATAAGAGCCCTTGACCAAATTCATGTTTTCAGTTCAAAATTAAAAATTTTGAACTTGTAAAATCTAACCTGAAATTTAGGAATAATTCATTCTACTAGCGTAAACACAAAAAAGAACTTTTACAAAACTTTTTTAACCATAGAATTCAATATTACAATTTCAATATTACTCTGTTGGAATAATGACATCTTGAAAAATAACAGTTACATAATTTTACTTTTGTAATTGATTCACATCTAGACACAAATATTTGCCCATTCTGTTTATGATTATTGGGACTTTTTCTTATTTTCCATTTTGTGATTACATTTGCTTTCGTCCTGCATGGTGTTTAAAATTTAGATTTAAGTTGCTTTCCAGGTTCTGTTGATCAATATTTAACGTCTTTATATTCTAACTTGTTAACTTCTTAAATTTCTGCTCAAATTTGTTCGCTGTTCTTACTTATTAAGCCAAACAACCAAATTAACAGCATGTTTGTTGCAAAAGAGCTCAAGTTCTGTCTGACCCTAGACATACATTTTTCAATTGACTTTACTTTGACTGGACCATCCTAACACATAAATATGCTTTCATCTGAATTATTTCATTGCAGAGTTGAACCTCTAACGTTTTTAGGTTTGCAGTCCACATTCTGAACCTTCACATTCTGAATTTTAATTATTTGTTGTAGCTGAATCACAGCGACAACTTAAACCAGACCTCGCTCGCTTTCTTCTTCTGCATCCCTACGTTCTGCCTGCCTCGCCTCCTTCCTCAGAAACTGAACACGGCGTTCCCCCTAAATCATGCAGCAGCAGCAGAGAGCAATGTCTGAACTGATGCATAATAAAGACACAGCTGCTCCAGCAGAGGGTGTTTCTCCTTGCGCCTCCACCGGCAAACACAATTCACTTTCTTACAATGCAGTTTGTCCTTTCTATGTCTAAAGAAGATTAATTTAAAATCCATATAACGTTTTTTTTAAAAAGGGAAAAAAAGCCGTCCATCAACAAGTAAGGCTCTCTCCTCTTGCTGCCTCTTGGATAATATTTGTGTCACTAAATAAAAGTGACCTTAGCAATTCATGCAAACTGGAAAGATCTCTTCTGAATTATCTTAACAAAAACGCCAAAAATGTAAAAAAATCATCCCAACAATAAATCCATTCTGTCCACTGAGGAAAAAAGATCAGTTTTTAGGTATTAAGGGATATTCTAAATGTTCATAAACTCACAATCCTAATTATCCCCTTCACTGATTTGTTTATTATTTTAGCACAAGTACGAGAAACTTCACATCTTTGCAGTGACTTTATAACTAAAATACACAAAGAACAATCTGGATCTGCATCTCATCTGTACCTGGTGTTATTTAGTGGTTTGATTGCATTATATTTTCATTGTTAACTGGATCAGATTTTTTTTTCCCCACTGCTTTTAGAGTCATTTTTTACAGGCTGAAAGCTGCCAGCGTTCTCCCCTGCCGTCAGCCCTACTGCGCTTGCATTCGCTTCAAGAGTGAGCCTTAGCTACATCCATAACAACCCAGTTCGCTCTTATTATGCGTCCTGCCTTTCCAGCAAAGCTGTGCATCATTAGTGCATCTGTAGCTGCTCAGCTCTCACATGTGCAGCTCCTGCCTTTTCACTTGTCAGTAAACTTCAGTAGACATTACTCTGCTTATATGGCAAGTCCTAAAGATGGAAAGCGGTTCTTAATTGGAGGCTCTATCTTGCAATGTGAGGTTAACTGATTTAGCTGCTGCAGAACTAAATAATCACAATGCTGGATCTCAAGCCCTCTGGCGATTTTACTAATTCATTTGCAGAAATATTGCGTAGTGGAGGGTGGGCTTGCAGCTGCAACAAGCCTGTCTTTTCTTTACACGTTTTTTTTTATAGAGGATAAAGAAAAATGGTTAAAAAATCAGGCGTGAAAATTTATAAACTCGCATAAAATCAAATGAAACATCCCAGTTATGCTTTAGTCTAAATGTCAGGGGCAGAAAATCCCAATCTAAACAAGCTAACAGCTGTACTCCTTCTCCCATGTCCTTCAGCCTTCCAGCTGTGGTTGTCATGACAACAGGGGCTAATCTCCAGCGGACGGTGAAAAAGTGCAAGGGATTGCATGAAAACGAGATTCTGATTTTAAAGAAACATGAGTAAATCTCTCCAACAGGCATTTTGGTTTTCCTTTATTATGGGTTTTGCTCGATATACTTAATTCCCCTCATCTGCCCTTTATTTTCCCTTAAGGAAAACCTTGATTTATGCTGTTTATCTTCCTTTTTTACCCCGATTCTGTCCATGCCCAACCTAAATTTCTGATTTCTTTTCATCCCCTCACCATGTCCTCATTCTCAATCCTTCCACTCTTCTTCTCAGCACATTCAGTTCCCCTCTAAATCCAAAAGCCTCTGATTCCTGGCTGCTCAGCAGGAAACATCAAAGTATGTCATGGATGATTAGGGTGTGGATTACCGAGGAGCACAGCAATTATAACCTGGAGTATGGCAACAAACCTGGAGCCGAATGTTCTCCATATGTCTTGCTGTTGATTACATTCTGTTCCCATTCAGTGCAAAAAGTCGCCATGTACAGATGTGCGCATGGGGTTAAAGTTGTTCCATCCAGCAGGGGGCGGAGTGAGAGTGTGTGAGTGAGGGAAAGTGAACAGTAGGGGGGAAACCGGAGCTGCAGAGGGGCTGGAGCTGCGGAAAGCAGAGGAGCGGACAGTGGAGGCAGCCGATACCGGGAACCTGCAGGCTGAACGGGGGCGGCGTGAGAAGCAGGACTCGGTTCCGGGTTATTGGACGAAACAAAAGTAGGGTGTCCGGTGGGCTGTCACGCACACACGTCGCCTTCATCCACGCGCGCGCGTCTTAAGAACAGCGGGAGATGCATTACGTCATAACCTCCCATCGCCCTGGATGACCGCGCACGCAGGAGGAGATGATGCGGGGCTGCTGGAGTAGAAGAGAACCAGATTCCGCACGCGAACGCCCGGGGGCGGTGTCCCGCGCGGGGAAGCGAGAAAAAGGGGAGCCGCCCTCGCGCGGCCGCCGGCTCTGATGGCTCCTCGCGCCCCCGGCGAGAAAGAGACACAGCAGTCGCCGCGGCGCGAGAGGGAAGAGGACAGGAGGTACCTGGGAAGTGACGTGGTGTCCGCGCCCCGCGAGCAGTCACCACGGTGCGGTTGTCGTGCGTTTCACAGGAGGGCAGGAGCGGTAAGGGGAACATGGCCGCGAAGTCGGACGGCGGCAAAGCCGGTGTCGGCTGCGGCGGCGGCAGCGGCTTCGCCCAGCTGTACGACGTTGACGCCGAGGAGCCGCTGGACTCCGCCGCGATCCACATCTGCCAGTGCTGCCGCTCCTCCGCCTGCTACTGGGGCTGCCGCTCAGCCTGCCTGGGCTCCCTGCTCGGCGGGGGCCAGCCGGTCGGAGGGGTCGGCGTCCGGGAGACCCACTGCCCTCCCCGGGAGCAGCTGTGGCTGGACTGCCTCTGGATCATCCTCGCCCTGCTCGTCTTCTTCTGGGATGTTGGCACGGACCTGTGCCTGGCGGCGGACTACTACCACAGGCAGAACTACCTCTGGTTCGGCCTGACGCTCTTCTTCGTGCTGGTGCCGTCCGTGCTGGTCCAGATTCTGAGTTTCCGCTGGTTCGTGCAGGACTACACCGGCGGGGGGCTCGGAGAGGTGGAGGGGCTTACTAAAAGGGGGACGGTGGTTCAGGGCTGCCTGTATCCCGGAAAGGACCGCCTGCAGCTGGCCATCATCTGGCTGTGGCAGGCCACCATACACATCCTCCAGCTGGGACAGGTGTGGAGGTGAGAACACACCTGAGCCTCTTCTCACCTCTCGTTGGTACAAGAAGGGAAGCTGACAGACAGGGACAGGGACCGAAAACATTTATAGGAACAGAACCTGATTGGAGTCATGATAAAGTTAAATGAAATGGTTTAGTTTACTACAAATGAAGCTTTAAAACTGACGCTCTCCATGGTGCTGAATCCATTTCCAGTATATCAATGCCTTGTGTAGAGGGGTGGAAAAACAAGTTATTAGTGAATAAAAACCAAGAAGTAGAAAAATAGGCACCCCAACATTATTTTTCATTTTGTATTTTTAATTTTTGTAATAAGTTGGATAGTTTTGTTTAATTTCGTCCGTGCAATTCCCCGCGCGGCCGCTAGGGACGCTGTCGCGTTGGTGGTATAGAAAGGACTGAGCACACAAGAAGAATAAATCTTCCTGTTATGCTGGCGAAAGCTTAACGTGTGTGCCTCATCTTTTCTATACCACAGCACCACACGTTGAGGGAAGACCATCACATACATTACCCTCAGCCCTCCAAGGTTGCGGGGTAACACTTGCAACGTCATTGTTTCTGTTAACTTGGGTGGGGGAAACATCTAGGTACTAAAGGAAGGTGGTATCTAAAGAAAACACTTGAAAATGGCCCTAGAGTGGTTCAATCTAAGCATATGTATGTGTTAGAAAGGTCCAGTCAAAGTTCAAACTTAAATCCAATTGAGAATTTGTAGGAAACCGACGTTCACATGCACTTTCCATCCAACCTGACTCAGCTTTTGATACGTAATTAATCTGATTGCCATGAAAATGCATCAAAGCCTGTAGTCGTATTGACAAAATATGGGAAAAATGTCAGGCAGTGTCCAGCAGCTGCGCACCAAAGAGGTCAGAACTCTTTGTTTCCGTCCGTATGCTTATGCGTTCATGTGTGTCAGCGTGTGTGACGAGTGGAAAAACGGTGTCACGGCTCTTCCCCACAAGTGTCAGCGTGCATGGAGAGTACAAAGAGGAAAAGCATCTGCGCTTCTGGCAACTCTCCTCTCTCGCATGCTCACTATTTATCTCCCTCTCCTCCCCATCTGACACACGCACACACAGTAGGACATGCTTAGGTGTTAATTGAGGTGCTAACAACACTGTCAGGGGAACAACGTGGAAGACACACAGACATGTCTCTCTCTGTTGTAAAGTAGTAGCGGCGTATAAATTCCTCTAATGGTGCCCAGCAGCAGAAAAAAGGTCGAGTTTCTGTGTGCGTGTACGTCCAGCTTCTTCTCTGCTTTGAGTTGTAGGGTTAAACCAGCACACAAACTGCAGAATGGAAGGAAGAAAGGAAGGAATGGAGTGGAATGGCCTGATTGAGACAGATTGCTTTAGAGATGGAGAGGGGAGTGAGAATGGGGGGAGGGTAAAGAAACAGAGATCAAGAGGAGGGAGGGAGAAGAAGAGTGGTGGGGGTAGGGTGGAGGATCTACTCCGATCATTTAGAAGCACATCCTCTCATGTCAGAGCTAATCGAATTCGCCTGCCAGTCAGTATTCACCTGAGAATTACAGAGAAGACTTCCTGTTTTCCCTCATATCCTTGTTATTTAGTCAAGGACATGAAGTCGCAGTTGGAAGTTCACTCTTTCGCCCATCTGACCATAAAACACCAATAATTAATGTATGAAAACGTCAGAGCAGAACTGGATCCATGGGTCACATTAGAGTGAAATTAGAGTGTTGCTCTAAGTTGCTTCAAAGCTCTTGTAAGTTTGTGTGTGTTGTTGGGAGTATGGATGCTGCATTATTTATGTCATATAAAGCTTCTACTGTGTATTTCCAACCACAGAGGGATACTAGCCGTATTTAAAATAACATGTATAATGCAGAAATACGCTACAGTACCATGCCTGGGCTTAAAAATAAAACCTGACCTTTTTTTATACTAGATCCTATTTTCGATTTTAATCGATTTTTTTTCGCCAACTTCTTTTCTGAAAAAGAAGCTACAAATGACAGGAAATAATTTCAAGAAGTGGCCTTTATTTCAATCATTCCTTCCACGACACAGCACTAGGAATGTAAGCATAAAATTAGCAAAATAAAAACACAATTTTACCAGAAGAACATCTTAAAATTAATAGGAAAATGTATAATTGAGAATTAAACTTCAATAGAGTTATCAAGATCTGCACCATGTGATTCTTTCGTCAAAATGTTGCATATATTTTTGCTCAGTCATTTCAGAGCCCTGCTGCTGATGTGTTAAAAGATTCAGTATTTTCTAATTTGTAAATCCGATACCAAAATATAACTTCACATTTTCATTTTTTGTGTTGGAGTTTTCATAAAATTACTGCTTCATTCTTCTTATACAGTGACTTTATTCTCGTATTATTCTTGTAATATTATGACTTTAATATTTGTGGAGTTGACCTGAAGGGTAAATAGAAGTTGCTTGTCAAACAAGATGGCGGCTTTGGGCGCGCTGACTTCACTCTGAACTATGGAAACCCAAGAAGGTAACTGGTGGCGGGAAAAAAATCCCAATTTCCCAAAAGTTACATCTTCAAAAACCAAGAATTCGATTAACTGATCAAGTCGATATATCGCCCAGTCCTATTTGGGTTGCACTTCTGACTAATACCGACCAGAAGTCAAGTCAGCATGTATCGACCAGCAGATTTAAATTTATACTGAAGCCATTTCTTTTCCTGTCACTCCACTATTTGTAGTAGCTCACTCAATCTTGAGTCATCTGTTGATTAGATTCCCGATTAGTCAATTGTTTTGTCTAGAAAGATGTCAGAAAATAGTGAAGCTGCTCACCCTGATCGTCCACAGATGCTACAATCCTGGCAGTAATTCATGCGACCGGCCCCTGCCCTCTCCTCCCAGTAGATCTGACTGGTTTCCGATGTCTCCCGCAGGTACATCCGAACCCTCTACCTGGGGGTGATGTCACGGCGGCAAAAGGAGCACCAGCGGCGGTGGTACTGGGCTATGATGTTCGAGTACGCCGATGTCAACATGCTGCGCTTGCTGGAGACGTTCCTGGAGTCTGCGCCGCAGCTGGTGCTGCAGCTCTGCATCATGATCCAGGAGAACCGAGCCGAGACCCTGCAGTGTAGGTGGAGCGCTGGCAACCAAACAAACCGTGGCATTAACTGCGTGTTTTGTTGACAACAAAGCGCTTGTTAGCCAACAGCTGCACAGGCAGTAATTAGCAATTTGCACACATTCCGCGCAGTAATGTGTGGCTGCAGATGGTGCTGGAGTGTTTGTTCAGGTATTCTGGTGAGGAAAGTGCCATCTTCCCTCCTCTTCCTTAATCATCCAGGATGTGTATCATCCAGGCGGCCACCCACTGGGATTATTCATCCCTATCACTCTTTGGGGTGTTTTTTTTTTTTTGTTTTTTTTTTTTATGCTTTTCACTTTAATGCAAATACGTGACTATCACACAGGGGGGCGGATGAACACGTCGTCTGGAACAATCAAAATAACTTCATCTCGTCGTGTCACATCTCTTAAATAATATGTCCAACGGAATTAACGCCTCCTGAAACTCCGAGGATGTGCTTGTCTCTGTTCCATAACCCTCCTCTGTCTCCTCAGGCATATCCTCCCTTGCCTCCCTCCTCTCCTTGGCCTGGGTTCTGGCCTCCTACCACAAGCTGCTGCGCGACTCCCGGGACGACCAGCGCAGCATGAGCTACCGCGGCGCGCTGCTCCACCTCTGCTGGCGCCTCTTCACCATCTCCTCCCGCGTCCTCTCGCTCGCCCTCTTCGCCTCCCTTTTCCACATCTACTTCGGCATCTTTGTGGTGTTGCACTGGTGCGCCATGGCCTTCTGGGTGGTGCATGGTGGCACCGACTTCTGCATGTCGAAGTGGGAGGAGGTGCTCTTCAACATGGTGGTTGGCATTGTCTACATCTTCTGTTGGTTTAACGTGAAAGAGGGACGGACGCGGTACCGGATGATTATGTACTACACCGTGGTTTTGGCCGAGAATACCATCCTGACAGGCCTGTGGTGAGCTATGAATAAAATCTTCACTGCTTATATGAAATCATGAAGCGTTTTGGTTACACCATGTACTGGATATTATATCCTGTTCAACTTTCTTTAACCTCGATTGAAGCAGCCGCAGCTGCCACTTACATGATTTGAGCTTTCTATCTCGCTAAATCCGTCAAATCAAATTTAACAGCATTATCTTTCTTAATATAGAAATCTAAAAATATTAGACGTTTGGTGCGTGTTGAGATTCGAGCCTTGGTGGTTTGAAGGCCATAAGCAGCGGCTCAGCTTGCTCATGCCTTGGGCCGGCTTTGAGTGTAAACTTAGTATCTACATGCAGTTTAAACCTGTGACTCTTCTCTGCTGCAGGTACGCCTATAGAGATCCGGCGCTCACCGACTCGTACGCCGTCCCCGCCCTCTGCAGCGTCTACCTGACGTTCGCCGGGGGCGTCCTCGTCATGTTCCTGTACTACGGCTTCCTGCACCCGGCCACCGCCCACCTCCAGCCGAGCCCCGCCTCCTCCTGCTGCGCCCAGCTGCTCTGGGGTCTGCCGCTTCCCCCGTCGGCCCCGCCCACTGCCCCGCCCACCCCGGCACACATGGCCAAGTCGCAGACGGAAGAGGACGTGGCCGAGTCGTGCCTTCCCGTCTTCCAGGTGAGGTCCGCCCCACCGATCTCCAAGCCCGAAGGCCCTCTAATAAAAATCGACATGCCCAGGAAGCGCTACCCGGCCTGGGACGCTCACTACGTAGACAGGCGCCTGCGAAGGACTATAAACATCCTGCAGTACATAACGCCAGCTGCCGTGGGCATCCGCTACCGCGACGGGCCGCTACTGTACGAACTACTGCAGTACGAGTCTTCACTCTGACACACACACAGGTACACCTGAGCACATACAGCACTAGAAAATCACATACAGGATGTGGATGTTCAAACTTAGAGAAGATAAAGGAAAAAAAAAGTCATGAGCAAAAGATCTCACTTGATATAAGCACATGCACACTGAAGCAATCTCACTTTTAAGCACACACACACTCGCACACACTTCTTGTAAGTCCCGTGGCCATCACTCAGCAATCTGCTTCAGTCCATCTCCTTCTTTCTCACTTCACTTTTTATGAACCTCCCTTCCATTCTCTGCTATGGAGATGAAAAAAAAATTTAAAAAGAGAAACAAGCACATTTCTACAGCAGCGCCTGACCGCGTCATTTATGTTGCGATCAACACGCATTGAGTGACACAAAAGAGAGAAACAATTGTCACTTAGAAAAAATAAATGGGATCGTCAATATGTGGTTAGTCTAGTCAAAGGGTTGTGTAAATATTTTCTTTGTACAGAGCAGATATTTTTAATGTAATGTCACTTTGTGGCTGGACAAAGAGCTTAAAGAGCGATGAAGGTTACCAGGGAAGTGCAAAAGAGACAGAAAACAGTATTAAAATCACAAACAAATGTCTCATCTTACGTCTTAGCTATTCAGCATCTATCAGATTATCAAGAGTCGGATCAACAAAAATATAATATAAGCTTAGTTTGGTTCAGAATTACCAGTCATGGTTTTCCTGAATACATTCAAACAATGGCACCATACCAATATAATTTAGTGAAAAACATATTAAAAACTAGTTTATTTGTTTTAGTTTTTTGTTCGGTATAAATGGGGTTACATGTCCGTTCTTACACCCATAGCTGTTCGCAGCCTTTGTAGCTAGAGAAGCTACACCCGCTTTTCTGACTAGCTAGTCAGAGATTTTTGCAAAATTGAGAAACTACGATCAAAATATTAATTAATAATTCAACAAATTGATATAAAACAACAAAAATAATGAAATTTTAATTCCAAAAAGAATCTTCACTTTAACTAAGACCTGCTTTATTCCTGTCAGGAGCATGAGAAATTTGTTCTTTTGCCTTCATCACTGTCTTCATTAGCTTTGTTGTGCTAATTTAAGATATATTTTCAGAATACAGCAGATAAACCTAAATATTTTTGGACTAAACAAAACTGTTTGTTTATTATGTGAAGAAATACAGTCATTATAAACACATCAGATCCACTATATTTAATGCTAGTCACAGACGTTCCTGCTGTTTGCTTAGTCAACAGAGAAATAGATATGAGGCAGCATAATATGCTGTACATGTGTTACCTAACCGTTTTCCACTTTTCCTTACAAAGGTTGTGGGAGGCTTTAATACTTTACTCAGACTGTCAAAAAGTGCTAACACTCAGTAAATCGGTTCATGTCAGTGTTGGACCACAGCAAAAAATCCCAGATCTGGAAATTACAACAGAGGGCAAGTACACGACTAATTATTTCTGATCCGTGCGTAGCGTTTCTGTGTGATGTCTTATTCACGCCAGCCGTTCCTACGCTAACAGAAGCTGATATGAAACAGTTGTGGACCTGAGTCGTCACGACCCCCCTGGATGACTTGTCTTCTCGTGCATCATGTCCAGCATCAACTCCTCCAAAAGCCACCCACGGCTGAGCTGTGATGTGTGGCTCATTATTTATTTATTTTTGGTTTGTTTATCCCTGGTATACAAGCTGTTACATTGGCAGGCGACAGCAAATGGTGCCGATGCATCAATCACGGCCCTGTCTGCAGGAATGGTGGAGAAATGACATGCCGTCGGAGGGGGAGGTCACACTCGCACCATGGGGTATAGAGTAAAAAAAAACATGTTTTCGCCATGCACTTGCATATCAGCAGGTGAAACACAAATATTTTTTACATTTATTTGTGTTTATTTTTTAAACACAAATATTTTTATTTGTGTTTTTTTTTTACATTTGGATTTTTTACATTTGGATTCCCACTATAAATTAAAAGAAATATAACATTTTGAGTTAAAAAGTTGGTATTTAGCTATATTTTTTAGCTTTAATCTGAATTGTCCTAAAACAGTTCATATGTAAAATTGTTCCCCTGTATGTAGATTTGAAAAAAGCATGCTATTAGCTGTTACTTAATTAAATATCCACATAGCCTGGCTAAATATTAGGAAATGTGTCAAGATATTTGGTAATGAGAGAACTAGGACTCAAATTAATGAAAAATTAGCTTAGCAGAACACAGTTAGCCTGTGTCAGACTGAGCACAGTTAGCCAGGGCCTGGCTGACTGATATCAAATATGTTCACGTTTTTTTGGACACATGCTAAAGAATAATTGGACATTTCCACCAAAAAATTGGGTTCAAAAATTAGCATTAGTCTGTATCTGACTAAGCTGAATAATTAGCCTTGTTTTCAAATATGTCCACATATGTTGTGAGGCAAAGATTTGGTCTCAAGCTAAAGTAGAAAAATTATTTAACTGCTCCTGTATGTGAACATTAAAACACAATGCAGGAATGACAATCTTCTGGTTTATTTGTATTTATTTTTCTTGGGTATGATGGAAAGGTTGCCTTCACTGACTGTACAAAATATTCATGTACAGTCTATAGTTGCCTGTGATTTACACCAAATATTTCAGACCAGTATCACAAATGAGAAAGAAGGATGAACCTTATGTAACTGTCTCCATCCCAAGATTTAGATTTATTCTAGTTACCATGAAATTAGCATTTTTAGAAATATGCATTTATTCATGGCAAAGCGAAAAAACACGCTGAACTATTGATTTAGGCTTGGATAATGCAACTTTTATTATTTTTCCCTGGTGCTAGCCTGATTAACAAAACAGACGAATAATTTTCTACAATCTGGCAAAGAGATTCAGTCTATCCAGATGTGCAACAGAAGCAGCTTTGTTGCTGTTCATATGGTGCAAATGCTCTCAAGCTACAGAGTCAATTGGCTGCTAATCCCTTTTCATATGGTGCAAACATGAAACACACTTGTACTTACGGTGCAATAAGGGCAGATTGTCTCCTGGAATTAAATGGTGCAACTTGAGTACTGCCTTCAGTTCTCGGCCAAGGCTGTGCCAAAGGCTCCTTCTAAGTGAACAACTGCTCTTCCTGTCTTGCAGAAGCTATGCAAGTCTCCAAAGCAAGGAGATGTGCTTAGTGTACACACACACACAATCACAGTTGCATAAACACGGGGTTTTCCTCTGCAGCAAGGAGATATGAACACAGCCACATCGTGAAAAGTAGGGTAACAACATGGGATGTACCTTAGTGCTCAAACACACACACACACACACACCCACACACACACCTACAATGTTGAATATTTCTTCACCCCTTTATAATTTGGGAACAATATTCTTATGGTGCTAATGAGTAAACCAGAAAGATTTTTGTATAGTTGTGCTGGCAGTCGAGAATTTAGCCAAATATGTTGTTTTGCATTCTGACTGAAATGTGTAATTCTAAGGAGTATATGTGAAAACTGCAGCACCTTGCGTATGTGATTAAAACAAAAAGCTACAATGCCTTACCCGCTCCTTTGATGATATCTGGCTCATGGCGGGGTGGTGCTCCTTTCTGGTACACTCTGATGTGGTTGTGGAAAACAGCACACTGTGTCCGCACTGCAAACCGACTACGTGCCATTTTCAGAACACGGTCAGCCATTTTCCTGTCAGTTTCACAAACCGTGCTTGTGAATTTCTTGCATGTATGTTGTAGATTTGAGGACCCGACTGCACACGCAACGCGTTAACTAAGAGACTATGAAATCATTTTGAGCTCCTGAGCCTCCGACCCATTGGCTTATCCTACATCATGCCCCTCCAGCCAATCAGATTTCAGGTCTAACAGCAGCCAAATCAGGTGTAAAACAACCAAATAGTACAGTTTCTTTTATACATGGAAGCCTTCGTTGGAACTCGACTGCATTTCATTTAAAAAATAATCTATACTGAGACTGCAGTCAAGTTTCAATGCTACAAGTGAAACATTTTGTTCTTCATCTACAAAAACCACAGCCTTAGCTAGACCCACTTTGTAAGATATTTGAATCCAGCCAGTGCTTTGTCACTTCTTGTATGGCTATTCATCGACAGCTATGCAAAGTTACAAAAAGCAGGATGGCTCTGGGCGTAGAGAACCTTTAAGAAAACACCACATCACTGTTGTTTCAGTGTTATTTTACATTTATTTTTTTTACCTCCGATGGATGACAGCATTTAATATATTACAGTGTTTTTCCCTAAATCAGTAAAAACCAAGAATAACTCTATTGTTTTAACAGTAAAAGTGAAAATAGGTGTCAGGTTCTCCTCAAAGTTTCACTTACTGCTTCTACATTTTGAGTTTCTCAAGTAAATAAAGCCATGATGTAATAAGTCATGAGTTGAAGCCCATCTGAAATGGTATTTACCTCTTTTTGACAGAGTGAGATATATAAATCTTATAATTGAGTAAGGGAGCACAAGGTTTCCCCCAGAAAACTTGATAATCCTGGGGTTTGGGCACTAGGGCAGTCATTCATCCAGCGGCCCGTCGTGTTTTTGAGTTAAAAAATGTTTAAAGTTGACAGGAAATTTGAAAATATCTTTTGATAATTATGTGTTATTGAAATATTGGAAGATTAACCCCTGAACACTAACTATAAAGTCTTAAAAAATGCAAACATTTTAAAAAGACTTAAATAAATAAGCAATGCTTAGCCTGGTGGGGTCCAAGTAAAGCCTGGTGGCCCGCCAGGCTTATAATACACTGGGGGAAACCCTGGAGCATTAGCCATAATGATGCATCCCCAAGCTTTGAATCTGTTTCCATAGCAATTTTATGAATATTTTTGTTTGTTTGTTTGTTTTTGTTCTTTTTTTGTCAAGATTGATTTGTTGGGAGGGGGAAAACTGCAATATAGCTTTTAAACGGTGAGAGATGAACGCTGCCTCCCGACTGAGGAATGTCTGTCATATTATGAAAACTTAACCATAAAGCATTTCTTCTTTTGGTTAAACACAGAAAATGTTCTGCTATCAGGGTCTATGATTTTTGTTTTGTCTTAATTTCTGCAGCCAAAGTTTTTATGTTTGATCCGTAGCTTTGAAGGTGTCATTATTCGTTATGGATTTGCAGACCTCAAAGCCAGAGGCTAAGCTGACCTGAGTCCAGCAGACACTGAAACCTTTTACTTTTTTAAACAAACTCTCAGAATCAATCACAGTGTGAAAAAGATTTCAGATGTTTGACTCAGGTTTGGTACTACCAACACAGAGCAGGGTCAAACTAAATGTTCACTTGGATGTATCTATAAAAGCATAAGCTTTTAAGTTTGTCAGGGTCATGCTTTTTTAATGTTATAGAAATTTGATGTGCAAAAGTAGCATTTATTTTCTCGTGGTTGGCATTTGGATTGTAAATAACTACTTCTAGCTCTCCTCGGTTGTATCAATGTTCCATTAGTTTGCGTAAATGGTTCTTTCAAGTCTAACTGATGGTAAATGTTCTTAAAGAATATACAGAATGTAAGGTCAAAGTAGGAAAAAAAATACAGTTCAACAAGTGGTTTCGTAGGAACCTGTGCCATCTGTGTTGTCTCTAGTATAAGCACACACTGATATTAGAAATGTAGGTGAATAAAAGTTATGGCCAGACAGCCACAGCCATGGTTTGAATGCAAGTTTTCCAAGTCAGGGCAAAACTTTGTTTGAAATATTAGCATAAAATCATTAGCATGTGTAAAAACAGGTTAACTACCAAATCATGGCTGAACGTTGTGAAATATGTCCACATATTTGTGGGAAGAGTATCTTAACTCAAGCTAATAAACAATTAAACCCTGAGTAAACATTTGGTGCAAACATTAGCTTAACATACAAATGTTAGCTTCTCTCTGTACAGGATGTTTCAATATAACTTGGCTGAATGTTATGAAATATGTCCACATATATTTGATATCAAATATGTGCACATAATTGGAGAGGGGAATAGTTAGACTCAAGCTAATAAACAATTTGATACTTAAACAAAAATCACTTTGAAACTTTAGCTTAGCACAAAACTGCTAGCTTGATTCCAAATAGCAACATAGCCTGTTAGCAAATTTGCTAAGAAAATTTTGACTTAAGCTAATAAACAATTATACATTGGAGCAAAAATTATTGTTTGACACATTAGCTTAATATAAAACCATCAGAATGTCTTCAGATTAATTATTAAACCCATTTGAATGTAATAATCAACAGTTAGGCACTGGAAAAATTAGCTAAGCATTTACTTAGCCACCTGATTCAGCTAAATAAATGGCTGAATGATACCAAATATGTGGACATATTTGACATTATTTTTAACTGCTAATACATAGTTCAACACTTTGAAAATATTAATGTAAGAATGGGCTGTCTGGCCTCTTCTGAATTCAGTGTAAAAAAGATGGCTACCGTCATCGAATGTGTTCAAACTGCTCCTGCGTCAGCACATCAGAACACCATTCAGGAATATTCTAATTTATTTCTCTTTTCCTTTTCTTTGGTAGGTTGGAAGGGTTGCATCCATAGACTGTATAGTTTATGGTTGCCTTTAATTTACACCAAATATTTCTGACCAATCACAAATGAGACGGAGAGAGGACAGATTATGGCGTCTCTGGTTTTAGTCCCTCTGTTCTGTGTCCACTATGGTGTTGCGGCATTCTGTGGAAGAGTTGAAAAATATTTTTTTGATGGCTCCAGGAGGCCAACGTTAGAAAATGTGTTATTTTTGTTACAATACCTCCTGAAAATAAAAGTCTATTTATCTGTGAAGAGACAAAGATTTACAGTAATACAGATGACTACATAGAGATGATTTTAAACGAGATAAAATATATGTACAGCTGATTTGAACACAATACAGAGATCTATTGTTAGTATTGAGTTTGATTTTATATATTTGCCATTTTATTACGTTGTGATGTTGTGACTGCAATGGAGAAAAAAAAATACAAAGGGATATAAATTAATTTTTCCAAACGTGTGTTGCACTTTTTTCACTGAACACAACACAAGGATTCTAGTAATAAATCACATTTATTTAAAAAAACATCTCTTTACAGGCCAGTATAATACCAAAATATTTTCCTTTCTAAAAGCAGTAACAAATATTGTGCAAAGGTGAAGCTCTGTAATGACATTCTAAGATTGTCATAAAGTCACTTTTGAAAGATATTAAATCAAATATGAATGTTTGGAATTTTTATGGTAAAAATTTATTATTGACAGCCCTGGCAAATATGTACAAAAAGTCAGAAAATAAATAAACATTTTATCTGTTGCCTAAACTCACATTGAATTCTTGAAAAAGAGAAAAACTTTCAGTAAAAACAGAATAAATTTGACTGAAACACTGGTGTAAAATTACCAAATGAAACTCTTAAAACTGTCTATAAAATAAATTTAACTGAAGCACTTTTATAATCTTTTTTTTTATATAATCCTCTTTTACTTCTTGTATCTCTGGGAAATAATATGGAAGTTTTGTAGTGGCCCATTTCTCTTTTCCTCTCTTCAAAATAGTAAAGACAAGAAAACATGTCTATCAACTATTGGAGAAAATAAATACACCTGCCCATATTTAGTCAAAATGATAAGGTTTAAAATATTGAGTGAAGTATTTTTGTACTTATCATTTCCAGGGCTGTCAATAATTAAGGAGAGGGATTTAAAAATAAATTTAACGAAATATCCTGAAAATGACCAAAACATGAACTCATTTATGCATTTATTCTGTTGTTTCAGTAACCAGATATATCTTACACATACATTGATGAAGAAAGACCCACGAAAATATTATATATGATATTATGTATACAACTACACATATAATTGAGGATCCATGCAAGTCGTACAGCATGAAATAAAGGTGTGAGATATTCAATATTCAGTATATTGGTTTCTGGAACATAATCCAAAATCAGGAATGCACAAGAGAATACTCATTGTCTATTTCTTACACTTTCAAAGACTTATTCATCCGTATGTTATACTGTTTTGAAATTATATTAATGAAACTGAGCAGAGTGATTGCCTACTTTCTCTGTAGGGTTTCCAGTAGATATGTTTGGTCTGAAAATAAGAATATCAACACGTTTATTTGAGCTTTCAGCAGCAACGATTCATGGTTTTTGATCCCTGCAAAACAGTCCACTGCCCCTTTTTAAGGGAACCAGACCTCATCAAGTTTTAACCAAAAATTCAGAAAGGAAGCCAATGACAAAATCTCCTTTGGTATTATTTTTATGACTAACTTGCAAAGAAGCCCACCCCGATGCAAATTTGCTTTCAGCAAGGAAGACCATTAGTAGTTGTACATATCTTAACTTCTAGTGCAATTGCTTTTAAAATAAAATTTAAAAAAACAAATGAAAAAAAAAATTTTTTAACTGACAAGCTTTAAGGGTGATAAATAAGCATAAGCCAATGGCTCCCTCTGCTGGCAAAAAATAGAACCAACATGCCCAAATCAATGGTGCTCACATTAAAAGTAACCTGAAAACCTTTCTTTGTACGTCCATGAGTAAAATGATAAATGTCAATGAAGTACATCTGGGTCTGTCTTTTATCACATTATCAAAATCAAACAAACAGTATCCACTGTAACAGCAGTTTTTACAGCACTTCATACCAAGTGAAGCAAACCTGAGGGATTTCTCCTTGTATGTGATGAAGTAAAAACAACATGGGAGGAGAAAACAAAACAAGGTGCACTAAGAGAAGCACAAGCAGATCACTCAGCGGTTTATGGGATCAAAGGTTCATCATCGTCACAGAGAAAGTCCAACCTCTGGAAGGGCCTGGGGTCTGAGTTGCGACGAGCACCCATGCACCTGAAAAGAACTGCACAGAAACAAGTCCAGTTAGCTTTTTGTCATACTTAATCTGTGCCAAAAATCCTTCCAGGATCCAAGATTGTTCAGACTTACCAGTGATGATAGTGAGCAGCAGCAAGACGCCCACCACCAGACCGATCACCAAAGCCATGTCCGAGCAGGTCTCGCCAGCCAGCAGACACCGAGCCCTGGTCAAAGAGCCGTTGTTGGGCTGCGGCGGTACCGACAGCAGCCGGCACATGAGCGGGTACACATCCACGCTCTGTAAACTCTTCAACCGGAGACCTTGATGGAAGCCGGGACCCGTCGCTGCCAGGAAGGGGTGCATGCTTGGCAGCGAGTTGTCGTATCCATGATCACCCACTGCGGGAGGGGAGTACCAATCACATCTGGGTAAGTTAACATCCAGTCCTCACTGGCCGAAGACTGGAATCCTAATGTTAGCTTGATTTATCCATTACTAAAGCAGTTTGGATACGTGTTATGGAGCTTTGTCCCGTTTCAACACACAAATGGCCTCCATCTAGGAATTAGTTTCTTCAGTAACACTTTATTTGACTGGGTGTGCATAAGACCAACATTACATTGTCATAAACATGACATAACACCTGCCATGAACATGAAGGACTCTTCATGAATGTCTACGACTGTTGTTATGAAGTGTCATTTGGTAAATAATGACACTTTTAGTCCAAAGTTGACTCTTTTACTTGATTTTTAATGTAACTTGTGTCATTATTTCTTGAAAGACACTTCATGACAACATTCATGAAGAGTCCATCATGTTCATGGCAGGAGTTATGTCAGTCTTATGCACATACCCTTAAATAAAGTGTTGTCGTTTCTTCTAACTATCTGGAACGCACCAGCATGCTTGTTGACATTTGCTACAGTGTTTCTAGCTTTGAAAGCCATCACTTACATCTTGGTAGCTTTTTTCCCCGCTTCACTATGGTCCAGCCTTCGTCAGCGATTAGTAAGATTGGTTGGATGCGTACATTGTTCCGATAGTGAAGCCTATCCGGGATGGATTTCTTCATGTACGCCGTCATGTGAGGATGGCACTTACTCAGCAAGCTGAAGACGCTCTCTGAGTCTGTGAAGAAAAACAGACAGAGGGAGGCTGTAAAAGAGTGAGAGGACTGAACCTCACACTGCATCATGTCAGCCTGGTTACCATTTTTGGGGATGAGAGCGGCGACCGGCGTCAGGTCCACCAGAGTGTAGTTGTCAGGGTGGAGGCAGTCGTCCAACCGTATGAGGCGATCAGCTGAGCACTGCGCCATGCCGTGGTCGCTGGTCACTATGAGGTTGATGCGACCCCAGAGGCCGCTCTTCTTCAGCTCAGACATCAGCAGGCCGATGTTGTCGTCAACCTGGTGGAAGAAAGTTCCGGATTAGCTAAAGAACATTATTATTTCCCCTAAGATTTTTAGCATATACTTGCATCATTGGCATAAACGTCATTTGTTTGGAGGCTTCCAATTATTATTAAACAAACTAGAATATATACATACAACCCTACTAATACGTGGATAAATGTTCTTTGGCACAAGCTTTTGGCATAAATCTGGGTGAACATTTTACCTCTGGAAAGAGTTCACTTTAAAATGATTGAGGCTCAGGTTGCAAGACTAAATTTGCTCTCTGTTTTGTTGGAACATCTCAATGTGACCAAGTTCCCACCATCAAACCCAAACTATCAGTTTCAGGTCGAAGGAGACTGACGAAGATATTTACAAAAGTTGGATTTTTGGAGAAAGGGTTTATGATCAGACTAGACAAATATTGAACAGTTAGTAAGTTTTGCAACCAATGATACTAGTGTATTTGATAAAGTAATTCCTATGTTTGAGTCTGTATGAGTGATTTTTAAAGAGTGTAGGTTAGCTTCTGATTGGATTTAAGATTCTGATGAAACAGTAACACTGCAGGTGCCAAATACTAAAGCTTGAGGAAATGACTCCACCTCCTTTAGTGCTTTAGTCATTGCTGTGGTGTTTTCAGGACCGAACGCATGACCCGACCAGTCCGGCTCCTCCCAGTAAAGAGTCGCGAACATCGCTCCTGGCTCCTAATGAAAGAGGAAGAACGTAGAAATGTCACACAACTGCAACTGACCCCACGTGACTTCTCAGTTATACATTAAGGAAACAGTCTTCACCTTCCCGTCTCCTAATATCCAGTCTGTCACATTCCCCAGGCGCTGCTGGAACGTCACTGCTGGGTTGTACGGGAAGAAGTGCGTAGGCGTGCGGTTGGTCACGTCGGAGCCGGGCCACATGGCGGACGCCGTCTTGTAGCCGGAGTCCTTCGCCGTGAGCCACAGTGGCTGAGCCGCGCTCCACCACATGGGGTCGCTGTCATTCCGGAGGGTGAAGTGCTTGTGGTTGATTGGGTCGTACATGCTACTGGCCAGGATCCCGTGAGACTCTGCATACAGCCCGGTCACCTGGAGAGGTAATTTATTCTTATTTTGACACCAAAGATGCTGATATTGTCAGATTTTGTTACATTACAACTGAACAATTGCAAAGATGGTATAAAAATTGTGAAAAAGTACTTTGGATACATTTGTGTATACTTTCTGAAACTTGCTTACCAGGCTGTAGTGGTTGGGAAATGTTTTGGTGATGAAGACGTTGGTGAGTTGGTCCACCAGGACCCCCTGGCTGTACAGGAGCTTCAGATTAGGCATGGGGAACCTGTCCAGGTAGTCGGCCCGGAAGCCGTCAAACGACACCAGCAGCAGCGGCAGAGTCTGCTGGGTTGTGTCATTTTCAGCAGCCAAAGCACTGACGCCCCACAGGAAGGTCAACAGTATTCTGGGAAACATCCTGAAAGCGAAAAGACAAAAGAAACGGTGAAAAATGTAGGTAGTGGTGTAACAATTTCACATCCACATCACAAGCTAAACTGAAACGCAACCCAAAGATGTCCGAGATAAAACAAAACGCCACTTCCTCTTGCTACAATAGACAGACCCTTTTGACATGTTTTATTTCTCAAGCAGCCAGGATCGCTTAAATTGGTGCAAATTTGAAGAAAATTGGATTAAGTGAAACAACAGTAATGACCCAACTGAAGAGCAGCCAGAAAGCGCCGCTTCCTCACACCACTCACATTTGGTTTAATCGAATCACTTTACTGCCAAACTGCTTTTGATACTATAATCTAACATTTTAGGTTTAAAACAACACACCTGCGTGAATCCCAACTATATTTGATGGGTGGATAAATTACAACTTTCACAAAGCAAAATTAGCTTCTAAAATCTACAGAACTTTGAACAACAGTCTGCTACCCAGTAGTGAGTATGGTGGAGGATTGGTGATGCTGTGGGATTTTTGAAGCAAACTTCTGGTATGAGCTAAACAGACAGACTTTCTGCATAATTTAAAGCTTTCCTTAAGGCACGGTCCAAACTGCAATCCAAAAATTGCAGGACACCGACACCTGAGGGCTTTGTGTTGGTGCTAACCAACACAAAGTCCAGAAACACACCATTATCATGGTGACAAATGGCGGTGTGGGGGATTGCTTTTCTCCAGCATGGACTGAGAATCTGACACGAGTTGATGGGAAGATGGGAGGAAGTAAAGCCAGAGAAAAACTGGAAAGTAATGAGCCACACCTTGCATAAACATATCACTAAACATTCAGCTAGAGCTATGTAGTTCAGAACAAAACATTTATTTGCTGGAATGGCCCAATCAAAGTCCAAACTTGCTACCATTGGAAATTTCGTGGCAAAACTTGAAAATTGACACATTTAATCTCCATTGAAGCGCTGGAGCTCCTCTGCAAGTATTGCTTTGCTGCCATGTGATACTTTTGCAAGGCACTTTAGAAATGGACAGGAAACGTGAATAACCTCAACCAGGAAGTCGCTGCTCAAACTGAACTACACCAAAACGCGACACGTTGTAGTCAGCATTCTGAAGGAATTGGTGAAATACCATCCCAATTAAAACAAAGCCACAATAACATACTAAACACAGTTTTACTTTGACTACAAGCTGCACTTCAACCAACAGCTTTAAAGCTGATTAACGTGTTTACTTTGTCGCTCAACAATAACAGTCAGTAATGTTATTCTACCTGTTTTAGGCTTGCAGATTTTCCCCCTCCAGACTGTTAGTAGCCTTGAATAACCTCGACACGGACTATTTTCGCACTGACATCCTCACTAGACCTCAAACAACACAAAGACTGACAGGCTGACTGACCCAAAGCTGGCGCTACTTTTACAAGTTTCCGGTCAAAACTTTCTAAATAAAATCTACTTGGGTAGCAAGCGTGTTGCAGAAAAGCAACTCCGACATTTTCTTTGCTTAAACTAAAACTAAAGCGGCTCTAACTGTAGAAAATTGGCACAAAGCTGTACACATCCTAATAATATCACACATTTATAGGTTTTTAAAACATATTGGTTTTATTTTGTAGACGGAAGATTGACAGTTTCGCAACCAAACAGCGTAAATTTCAACAACAGAGTAGTTTTTCTACGTAGTATGGAAAGAAAAATAATTAACAAAGCTAAATTTGCACAATTTACTAATATTTTCTTTTTGTTACTTTTACATTCATTATATTTCTGCTTAGGAAAGCATCCTCTCAGCATGATGCTGCAATCACGATGTTTTATCAAGGGGATAGTGTGGTTAGAAAAATGTGGACTCAAGGGGTTTTTTTCCAGAGCTCCTTCAACCACCAGCAGCTGTCTTGTTAGCTTTTCCCACATGAGTTACAAATCTCTGCAGCTCTTCCAGAGTTACCTATGGCTTCTTGGTCGCTACAGAAACCATAATGGCAGGTCACAAAATGCTACATATTTGGGATCTCTGTAGATTGACTGTCCTACAACCAGCCAGAGCAAAGCTATCCAAACCAATCAAATGGTACCTATGAAATGGTCAGTGAGGCAACTTATGCAGAACCTTCAGAAGGAGAGCACTCCTACCAGATTCTATCAAATGGTACATATGAAGACGCCAATGTGGCAACTTATGAAGAGCTTTCAGAAGTAGAGTCGTCCTACCAGAATCAGTCTTCAGGTATCTATGAAATGCTCAATGGAGAACCCACAGAAAAGACTCCAGAGTACGAGAACACCAGAGCTGCTGAAGATGGAGCATCGACTCCAAAGTCTCCGTCCCCAGATCAGCCTCCTGTAGAGGAGAGGCGAGGCACTTCATCTTCAGTTTCATCCTCCTCATCGTCGTCCTCATCGCACGCCGAGACCAAAGACAAAGAGGAGATGCAGGGACATGAAACGGGTGAGATGGAAGAAGAGGAAGAAAAATAGAGCGAGGACGAGGAAATAGAAACAAAGGAAGAGAAAGAGGTGGTGGGAGAGGAAAGCATCCCCAACATGAACTGGGATGTGGGTCTCCAGAGATGGAAGTGGAGAGGAAGCAGTCACGGGACAGAGCTTCTTCATCTTCTTCTTCATCATCATCGGCCTCTGAGAAGAAGGAGCCCATGAATGAGGAAGATGCACCAAAAAACTGCCTTTTTGCAAGGGTAAGAAAGAAATTTTGGTTGTATGCACAGACACAAATCTATAGGTTACTCAAACAATCAATCTGTTCTAGAGTTTTTAGAAGAAAAGCATTAAGCAGCAGATTTACAAGTTCATAACTGTAAATTCCTCATATATCTGTGTGCAAATACTCATTGAATGTGATAAGTCTAAACCTGCCTAGACGTCACATATGATTGGACCCTTTAATCATCGCGCCATCATGCAAAGTCATTGCTGTGTTTGTGTTGCGAGAAGGAGGGCGGCATTACTCTGTTTCTAAATATAAGTTAAGTTGAGCTGACAAGAATGTTCAGACTCAGAGGTCAAAGGGTTCCAGGGCGGTTCCTCCCACTCGGCCTTGGGAATACGAGTTATCTTTCCATCCAGTAACAACTGCACTGTACATGCAGAGTCAATTATTACATAATCCGCAAATTCCACTCTAAAGTCCAGCTGCAGTGGAAAAGTGTTATACTTTGACATGAATTATGGCAAGATAGCTCAGAGGATATTGTGGTTGAACCAATGTCAGCTGTAGGAAGCATTAAAAGATCTTTCTCACGTGTCTAATCTTGAACTGCTATACCTTGAGAGATGGCTAGATTAGATTAGCTGTGAGCACAGATAGGTAATCTCTGGTTGGATAAACAACACTTAATTAGTTGACAGATATAATTATTTAAAGATTATCTGATATCAACAAGTAATAACTTTATAAGCTATGTTGATCAAACTGGAGTTTTATCCCAATAATTAATGACTAGCTAACAATTTAGCACTAGCTAAAGACTCAGCATTAACACTTAGCACAAACACTCCGCTGTTGAGAATTTAGATGCATATTAAGTAAGTTACATGTTGGTAAATTTCTCTATTTAAAGGTTTAATAGAACAGGTTTAAATGAGATGCTTCCAGACCATTTATACTTTTTGGATGATTTTTAATTCGCCTCTTGGTAAAGCGTCTAAACATCAGACAACAAATACTTTACCAGCGTATTTCACTTTTTTGTTTTCGGTTGAAACAGACCGTACCTGGGCATTTCAGCAAGATAATTTTCTGTAGCGTGTGAGGTCGTTGGACTTTGTGCAAAATATATATATATATTCCACACTAAAGGATTATAATGTTTCATGCTGCCATCTATACTATCAGAGCCTTGATTAATTATTAAAGTAAATTTTCTGTTAGTGTTACTGACAATTCTATCCAAAAAACAATCTCATGATAAACTGTGATAAAGATGGTAAATAACCTAAATTTGATTATTATTTTTAGGGACGGCTGCAGAAACTGGGTTGTTAATAGCTTATAGCAACATATTCAAGTTGTTGTTTTGAATCCGAAATAAAATTTAAATATCTTTAAGCTATTTCAGAATTTATTTTTTTTTTTATTTACTTCTGACATTTTCACTTTCAAATAAACTACTGTGATTACAAATTCATCTCCCACAGTTCTTCAAAATAAGAGAGATTCCTAGTTGTGTAATTGAAAAATCTGACATTATCAGCTTTTCATTTGTTCACGCAAAAACGTTCTTTCTTTCAAGGAAAACATTTAATCTTACTAAAGTTAAAATAATTCAAAACAGTCTCATTATGTTTTTCTGGGGATTCTGTTTATTCTGAAAACAACTGGTTGCACCAGATGTATGATTTTATTTTCAAAAACCATGATGATACAACAAAATAAATGGCTGTAAACTGAGCTGGACTTGGATGCTTCAGTTGAAATGTTTCTGTTTCACCAAGCTGCTAGTTAACGCCAAATAAGCCCCAGACAGCATATGATTCTTAAAAGGTGACTCTCAGTGATTCAGAGTCACACAGTTATGACTCATAGCTGCAGAACCGGGAAAAGTGGATCCCTCTTTCCTCTCCACGTCTCTCCCCAGGCTTGTTTGCCAACATGGGGTTATTTTTGCCTGACAGTGTCACGCCTTGCAGCTGAATCCCAGGGTACGAACTGCACCCCTACACACTGACCCGTCCCACCACACACTCTCTCTGCCCTTCTCACACTCCCTGGCATTCGTCCCCAGCTGATCCTCTCACAGAGCTGCCATGGGACAGAGCGGACCGCGCCGAATGGCCCTGGATTAGAGTGCTGAAAATTGATACTGCGAACGATTGCACAGGGGGGAAAAAAAGTAAATATTCTTTAACTGTGATATCCAAACAAGAGAAGCGGGTTTTTCTTGACCATGACGGATACTGTAACCGAGGAAGAGAAGGATCCTGATATTGAATTATTTGTTAAGGTGGGCACTTTCTGTATAATATTTTTTTCTGCACACAAAAAACCCCCCCACCAAGAAACAGTTAAATTTTTGTGTCTTAAAAATAAGTTTGTAGCAACTAAAACAAGTGATCAGTTTAGTGCAGCTCCTTTAAGAGTGTGCATGCCATGCTGCTGTTGTTGTTGGGTGCCGATTTTCCATGTGTTAACCTGACACCGACCTGCATTCGTGTATTGACAATCTCCTTCTTTCTCTGCCCCACTGAATTATTACTGGACTCTTTTCAGCATCGAGAGTAAAACCTTTGAATAGCTTCAAAATATGACCCGATTAATGTCAGGATGATTTAACTTTCTGTCTGTTGCACAGAAAGTTTCTTTGTTTGTAAGTACAGATGATAAATGTGGAGGCGTTT